>NC_141695.1:1104433551-1105633551 GCF_964263255.1 Lissotriton vulgaris
TCTCTTGCTGCTTTCATCACCTATATTGCATTTTTCTTCATTTCGCTTGCCTCTTTCTATTCCTCTTTTGGATCTTTCTGCACTTTTCTTGCTTCTTTCTGCAGCTTTCTTGCTTCTGTCTGCACCCATCTTTCCTCTTTCTACACCTTTCTGCATCCCTGTTCCCTCTGTCTGCTCATCTCTTGCCCCTTTCTGCAACTATCTTGACTCTTTCTGCACTTCTCTTGCAGCTTTCTGCACTACTCTTTCCTGTTTTTGCATCCCTCTTACCTCTTTCTGGATCTCCGTTTGTTCTTTCTGCACCTCTCTTGCCTCTGTCTGCACCTCTCTTGCCTGTTTCTGCAACTCTCTTGCCTCTTTCTGTAGTTCTCTTGCCGCGTACTCTGTGGTGCTATGGCTGCTGCTGGAACACGCAGTCTTCTCATTAGGAAGTCCACCTGGGCCTGTGAGAGCTAAATACTGTCCCCTACCCAAGCATCCTATGTTCTGCACCCCTCTTCCCTCTTTCCTCACCTCTCTTGCTTCTTTCTGCAATTCTTTTGCCTGTTTCTGCACCTCAATTGCCTCTTTCTGTACCTCTCTTGCCTGTTTTTGCACCTCTCTTAACTCTTTCTGCAACTTTCTTGCCTCTTTCTGCACCCATCATTCCTCTTTCTGTACCTTTCTTGCATCTTTCTGCATCCCTGTTCCCTATTTCCTGTTCATCTTTTGCCTCTTTTTGCAACTCTCTTGCCTCTTTCTGCACATCTGTTGCTTATTTCTGTACTTCTCTTGCCTATTTCTGCACATCCCTTGCCTCTTTGTGCACCCATCTTGCATCCCTGTTCCCTATTTCCTGCTCATCTCTTGCCTCTTTCTACAACTCTCTTGCCTCTTTCTGCACATCTGTTGCTTATTTCTGCACTTCTCTTGCCTATTTCTGCACCCTTCTTCCCTCTTTTTATACCTTTATTGCATCTTTCTGCATCCCTCTTTCTGTACCTCTCTTCCCTCTTTCTGTACCTCTCTTGCCTCTTTCTGCCCTTTCCTCTATTCCCTTTTTCTACATTTATGTTGCTTATTTCTGCACTTCTCTTGACTATTTCTGCACCCTCTTGTCTCTTTCTGCACCTCTGTTGGTTCTTTCTACACTTCTCTTACTTATTTCTACACTTCTCTTGCCTCTATCTGTACCTCACGTTCCTCTTTCTGCACATGTATGTATGTATGTATGTATGTATGTATGTGTGTACTTATATAGCGCTTGACTTACCCTAGGGCATCTCGGCGTTTGCATTGGGAACCCATCCTGGCTTTTCCCTGTGAGATAACCCGTACTGGGCATCCCCAAGGTGAAAGCCAGGCATCCCGCCGCAGGGGTGCCGTTGTGGAGATTAAGCAAGCTTAATACCCACAGCTGCATTGTGTGAACCCGTGCTTAGAGTGGGCACCGAAGCGAGAATTATCGAGTCCGTGGACAATTGGGCTCAAGACCCTGCCGCGTCGGGAATTGAACCCTGGTCCCTGGTCTGACTTCTGCTTCAGGGTATGCCTCCTCAACATCATCTCCTACGCCGACAACACCCAGCTGATCCTCTCCCTGACCAACGACCCCGCCGCCGCCAGAGCCAACCTTCACGAAGGGATGAAAGACGTAGCCGAGTGGATGACGACCAGCCGCCTGAAACTGAACTCAGACAAGACGGAAGTCCTCATCCTGGGCTCCTCGCCCTCCGCCTGGGACGAC
The DNA here is from genome assembly GCF_964263255.1 of Lissotriton vulgaris. NCBI lineage: Eukaryota > Metazoa > Chordata > Amphibia > Caudata > Salamandridae > Lissotriton > Lissotriton vulgaris. The sequence goes on from NC_141695.1 coordinate 1,104,435,278, forward strand.
TCCTGGTGGCCCCCCACCCTGGGCACCGCACCCAAACCGACAGACCACGCACGCAACCTGGGATTCATCCTGGACTCCTCCCTCTCCATGACCAGACAAGTCAACGCCGTCTCCTCGTCGTGCTTCAACATCCTGCACATGCTGCGGAAGATCTTCCGGTGGATCCCCACCGAGACCAGGAAGACGGTCACCCAGGCCCTTGTCACCAGCCGACTGGACTACGGCAACGCCCTCTACGCCGGAACCACCGCCAAGCTCCAGAACACCTCAGCCAGACTCATCCTCGACATCCCACGACACAGCCACATCTCCGGACATCTGAGAGACCTGAACTGGCTCCCCGTCAACAAAAGAATCACCTTCCGTCTCCTCACCCACGCACACAAAGCCCTACACGATCAAGGCCCGAGCTACCTCAACAACCGCATCAACTTCTACGCTCCCAAACGCCACCTCCGATCAGCCAGTCACGCCCTCGTCGCCGTCCCCCGCATCCAAAGAACGACAACAGGAGGAAGGTCCTTCTCCTACCTGGCCGCCAAGACCTGGAACTCCCTCCCTCCCGACCTGCGCCTGACCCAAGACCACCTCTCCTTCAGGAAGAAGCTCAAGACCTGGCTGTTCGAGCAGTAGCAGCACCCCCCCCCCCCCTAGCGCCTTGAGACCCTCCGGGTAAGTAGAGCGCTCTATAAATGTTTTTGATTGATTGATTGATTGATCCTCTGACCAGTGAGCCACACTTCTCCACATCACTCTTCTTTCTGTGCCTCCCTGTCTTCTTTCTGCACCTCACATACCTCTCTGTGTACTTCTCTTGCCTCTTTATGTACTGCTCTTCTCTCTTTCTGTGCCCCACTTGCCTCTTGCTGTAACCCACTCTCTTCTTTCTGTACTTCTCTTGTTTCTTTTTACACTTCCATTGCCTCTTTCTGTCGTTCTCTTGCTTCTTTCTGTACCAATATTCCCTCTTTCTGCACCTCTCTTGCCCTTTCTTTTTTCACCTCGTTTGCTTCTTTCAGCACTTCTCTTGCCTCTTTCTGTATTTCTCTTGTCTGTTTCTGCACCTCTCTTGCCTCTTTCTGTACCTCTGTTGCCTCCTTCTACACCCCTATTGCTTCTTTCTGCACTTCTCTTGCCTCTTTCTGCACCCCTCTTGCATGGTTCTGCACCGCACTTGCCTCTTTCTGTACAACTCTTGCCTCTTTCTGCACCCCACTTGCCTCTTTCTACAGATTTGTTGCTTTTTTTATGCACCTCTCTTGTGTCTTTCTGCAATTCTCTTGTCCCTTTTATCACTTCTTTTGCTTCTTTCTGCACCTCTGTTGCTTCTTTCAGCACTTCTTGGGCCTGCTTCTGCACCTCTTGTGCCCCTTTCCGCACCTCTGTTGCATCTTTCTGCACCCCACTTGCTTCTTTTTGCACCCTCTTGCATCTTTATGTATCCCTCTTTGCTCTTTCTGGTTTCCGATTGCCTCTTTCTGTACCCCTTATCCCTCTTTCTGCACCTCTCTGTTCTTTCTTTCTGTATATATCTTGCCAGTGTCTGTACCTCTCTAACCTCCATCTGTACTTCTTGTGCCTCTTTCTGCACCTCTGCTGCGTTGCTTCTTTCTGCAATTCTCTTGCCTCGTTCTGCATTTCTGTTACTTATTTCTGCACTTCTCTTGTATCTTTCTACATTTCTGTTGGCTCTTTCAGTACTTCTCATGCTGCTTTCTGCACCTCTCTTGCCTCTTTCTACACCTCACTTTGATCTTTCTGCACTCCTCTTCCCTCTTTATGCACCCGCATCCCTCTTTCTGCACCTCGCTTGCCTGTTTTTGTACCACTCTTCTCTATTTCTGAATATCTCTTGCCTGTTTCTGCACCACTTTTGCCTCTTTTTCCACCTATCGTGCCCCTTTCTGTACCTCTGTTGGTTCTATCTGTAATTCTCTTGCCTCTTTCTGCACCCCTCTTGCCTCTTTCTGCACCTCTCTGTTCTTTCTTTCTGTATATATCTTGCCAGTGTCTGTACCTCTCTAACCTCCATCTGTACTTCCTGTGCCTCTTTCTGCACCTCTGCGGCGTTGCTTCTTTCTGCAATTCTCTTGCCTCTTTCTGCATTTCTGTTACTTATTTCTGCACTTCTCTTGTATCTTTCTACATTTCTGTTGGTTCTTTCAGTACTTCTCATGCTGCTTTCTGCACCTCTCTTGCCTCTTTCTATACCTCACTTTCATCTTTCTACACTCCTCTCTTTCTGCACCCCTCATCCCTCTTTCTGCACCTCTCTTGCCTGTTTCTGTACCACTCTTCTCTCCTTCTGAATATCTCTTGCCTGTTTCTGCACCACTTTTGCCTCTTTCTCCACCTATTGTGTCCCTTTCTGTACCTCTGTTGGTTCTATCTGTAATTCTCTTGCCTCTTTCTGCACCCCTCTTGCCTCTTTCTGCACCTCTCTGTTCTTTCTTTCTGTATATATCTTGCCAGTGCCTGTACCTCTCTAACCTCCATCTGTACTTCCTGTGCCTCTTTCTGCACCTCTGCCGCATTGCTTCTTTCTGCAATTCTCTTGCCTCTTTCTGCATTTCTGTTACTTATTTCTGCACTTTTCTTGTATCTTTCTACATTTCTGTTGGTTCTTTCAGTACTTCTCATGCTGCTTCTGCACCTATCTTTCCTCTTTCTACACCTCACTTTCATCTTTCTGCGCTCCTCTTCCCTCTTTCTGCACCCCTCATCCCTCTTTCTGCACCTCTCTTGCCTGTTTCTGTACCACCCTTCTCTCCTTCTGAATATCTCTTGCCTGTTTCTGCACCACTTTTGCCTCTTTCTCCACCTATCGTGCCCCTTTCTGTACCTCTGTTGGTTCTATTGGTAATTCTCTTGCCTCTTTCTTCACCCCTCCTGCCTATTTCTGTACCTCTGTTGCTTCTTTATGCATCCCTCGTGCCTCTTTCTGCACCCCTAATCCCTCTTTCTGTGTCCCTCTTGCCTCTTTCTGCACCACTGTTCTCTCCTTCTGGATATCTCTTGCCTGTTTCTTCACCTCTCTTGCCTCTTTCTGTACTTCTCTTGCCTCTTTCGACATTTTTGTTGCTTCTGTCTCTACTTATCTTGAATCTTTCTGCACCCTTCTTGCCTGGTTTTGTACCTCTGTTGCTTCATTCTGTACTTCTCTTGCTTCTTTCTGTACCTGTCCTGCATCTTTTTGCACCTCTCTTGCCTCTCTCCATGAACCTCTTCCCCCTTTCTATACCTCTCTTGTCTCTTTCTGCACCTCTCTTGCCTCTTTCTACAACTATGTTGCTTTTTTCTGGACTTCTCTTGCCTCATTCTGCAACCCCTATTGATTATTTCTGCTAATCTCTTGCTTCTTTATGCACCCCTCTTGCTTCTTTCTGTACCCATCTTGCTCTTTCTGTACCCTTCTTCCCTCTTTCTACAACTTTCCTGCACCTTTCTGCATCCTTGTTTCCTCTTTCTGCACATTTAGTGCTTCTTCCTGCAACTCTTGCCTCTTTCTGTGCCTCTGTTTGTTCTTTGTGCACTTCTCCTGCATCTTTCTTCATTTCTCTTGCTTCCTTTTGTCCAACTCTTGCCTCTTCTGGCACCCCTATTTCTGTACCTCTCTTGCCTCTTTTTGCACTGCCCTTGCCTCTGTCTGCAACTCTCTGGGATTCTTTGTGCAGTTTTCTTGCCTTCTTCTGCACCTCTGTTTCTTCTTTCTTTACTTCTCTTGCCTCTGTCTGCACCCCTCTTGCCTGTTTATGTACCTCACTTTCCTCTTTCTGCACCTCTCTTGCCTTTTTCTGCACCTCTCTAACCTCTTAATGCACCTCTCTTGCCACTTTCTGCACTCATCATGCCTCTTTCTACACCTTTCTTATATCTTTCGCCATCCCTCTTTTTGTACATATCATGTGTCTTTCTGCCATTCTGTACCCTCCTTCTGTACTTCTTTTGCCTCTTTATGTACCTAACTCTCTTCTTTCTGCACGTTTCCTGCCTCTTTCTGCACCTCTCCTGCCTATTTCTGCACTTCTCTTACTCATTTCTGCACTTTTATTGCTTCTTTCTGCAGCTCTCTTACCTCTTTCTGCACTTTTCATGACTGTTTCTACAGTCCTCTTCCTTTTTTCTGTACTTCTCATGCCTCTCTCTGCACTTCTCTTGCCATTTTCTGCACTTCGCTTGCCTCTTTCTGTACCTCACTTTTCTCTTCCTGCGCCTCACTCTCTTCATTCACCACCTCACTTGCTTCATTCGGCACTTCTCTTGGCTTTTTTGCACACCACTTGCCTCTTTCTGAACCTAAATGTCCGCTTTCTGCACCAATCTCTTCTTTCTGCATCTCATTCTCTTTTTTTTGCACCTCACTATCCTCTCTGTGCACTTCTCGTGCCTCTTTCTGCACTTCTGTTGCTTCTACCTGTACTTGTCTTGCTTATTTCTGCACTTCTCTTTCTTCTTTCAGTGCTTCTCTTGCTTCTTTCTGCACCTCTTGTGCCTCTTTCTGTACCTCACTCTCATCTTTTTGCACCTCACTATCCTCTCAGTGTACTTCTCTTGCCTCTTTCTGCATCTCACTCTCTTCTTTCTGTACCTCTCTTGTCTCTTTTTGGACCTCACTTGCCTCTTGCTGTACCTTACTCTCTTCTTTTCGTACTTCTCCTGCCTCTTTCTGCACTTCTGTTGCCTCTTTGTGTACTTCTTTTGCTTATCTCTGCACCCCTGTTCCCTCTTTCTGCACCTGTATTGACTGTTTCTGTACCTCTCTCACCTCTTTCTGCAGTTCTCTTGCCTCTTTCTGCAACTTTGTTGCTGCTTTCTGTACTGCTCTTGCCAGTTTTTGTACCTCTCTTTCCTCTTTCTGTTCCTCACTCTCTTCTTTCTGTGCATCTCTTGCTACTTTCAGCTCCTTTCTTCCTCTTTCTGTACTTCTCTTGCCTGACGTAAATAAATAATTTACTCTTAATTTCTATGCAGGTAAGTACTTAATCAATAATAACTCAATCGGAAGTAAAAGAAAACCGAGTCCGTGGTGTTAGAGTTCTAAGGGGTTTTATTCCTTGAAAGGAATGGTTATGGCCAAGATATCATGTTCTGAACACCACACAGGATGTCAGAAGGGATAGAGTGAGCGCGCCAACATTTTATTAACAGTACATAGCTTATATACTTATTTCATACCATAAGTTACAATGCAAGAGGCGTAACAGCTGAGAGAGGACAAGATAACAGAATGCACGTGGTACATGTGCGTAGTCAAGAGGCGTGAACTAGAGGTGTGTGCTAGATACGTCACAGATGGGTGTCACGAATGGGTGGCACCAAGCAGAAATGTTGCAATGTCAGCAGAAATCAGAAGCTTGGATGCGCGCGCAGCTGCATGACGTGTAACTGGAGGGGTGCAGGGGACTTGACATTTACACTGACGGAAAGAGACAGAAGTCTGGCATGTCAGATCAACTTGTGCTTCTATCATATCTGATATCTGGTGTTTAGGAACTAAGCTATCTGGGCAGAAAGGTCTCTAGAGCAGAAGCCATTCTATACTAACAGTGAGTGCGTGTATAAGCGCCTGAGTGTCTGTATGAGAAGCGTGGGGGCATTGGGCCTTCCATGGAAGCATGGCAACGGAGGCTATGAATTACTTGAATTAGTTGCGTGGAGACAGGTCGGCCCTTTAGCCCTGCAGCTGAGGAAGGATGTTTACTGTAGCTAGCAGGCAGGAATGTATTCTCGGGGAGGAAAACAGATAACTCGAAGGTTATAGTCAATCTTGGCAGGCAGCGGGCTGAGCCGAGCACGGAGGGCCGCGCTAGAAGTAAGTCAGAGTTCACGGGTACGGGGGGAGCCTGGGCAGAGGCCCTCGGAGTCAGAAGCCAGAAAAGTGGCTCGGTAACAGAGATTCAGGGCCTACTTCAGCCAGGGCTGAAAAACGTAGGAGTACACTGCAAAAAGACGTTGGCATAGCATACTTAGGAACGGACCATTCAACCCATTCATGGTGGGTCTGAAAGAGGACATGTTAACGGTGGACGCAAATGTATTTGCGTCTTCATAGCTGGTACAGGAGGGAAGTTACATGCACTTTATCTCGTACATGGAGTCGGTGGGGTACGCGCTAGGGAACATAACTTGACCATAAAATTTATATTACCTCATTCCCTCCTTGTTCCCTACGGACCCTTCATGATATATCAATCCTCATGAATCGATCAGTCTGTTCTTGTAACATTATATGTTCATCTTTCTTTCTTTGACTTTTTGAAAGACAACTGGAATGCTCAATGCAGGATGTGGCACACAGTCCACATATCGCTGGCCCACACTGTAGGCACAGGCAGCAACTGAATACTATAACAAGGCCAATGCCTAGGAAGGATAGGATCTTCCATCCCCAAGCGGATAACGTTGTCCAGAACCAACCGGACCAAGTCCAGGTGCCTGGATTCTGATGTATCTGATTTGCAATTTTATGCAGACGGGTAATAGCTTGATAGACAGATGGTGCGTTTTGTGGAATGAAAACACAGCAACTTGACCCGATGACCTTACAGGCTCCACCTCTATCTGCCAAGATGACGTCAATAACAAGGCGATTTTGAAGGACAACAACCCGTATAGCAGATTGCTCCTCTGTTAAGTTACCTAAGGCGGAGGCAGTTTCATGTACTACGGCTTCAAGTGTTCTAGTTAATCTGCGTATTAATTTACTGTTCTGGACGGGTCCTAGAAAGAAGAAGAATCCTTTATTGAAATCAGTGTACTGTTCCCATGCTGTTTCTGTGTAGTCGACAAGTGGAATATCTCTTTTGGGTCTATTCTGTACTAGATTCGTGTTTCTATGGTAATCAGGGGGAGCTAGAAAAACAGGTGGCAGAAGGAATGCAATATAACAGGTACCATCCCGATCTGGAGGCAAACGTATGTATGCGGTATGACCACAAACAAAATAGGAGTGACTGATAGCTTTGAAGGATGATTTACCATGGTCACTGAATTCGACCACAGTAGTGCATTTACTATGACCTACGTGTACTGAGCCTTTCTTGCTAACACATAATTCACCTGTAACTGGTAATACTAACATATGGGGCAAAACTGGAGCAGTCTCGGATTCAACAGTAAGGATCATGAGACTAATTGTGTAGTTACCTAATCCATATACTTCATTTTCTAGATCAGTTCCTATTCGAGTGGGAAGTCCCTCTTTATCAGGATAACAGACGTTGAGCAGGACTAAGTTCAAGTTTCCCCAAACCCAGCCCCCATCGAAAACAGCAATATCAGGATCCAAGGAATTAATTATTTTAAACCATGCTCCACAGGAGCCATTGTGAGTGAACGGGTACGGAAAGAGGGGCAGAGCTCCCTTGTAATTCTGGTAGGGAGGGAGTCGGCCACATATCCAACAATCTGTAGCATTGTTTGTCTGATGGGAATGGTGTAACATACTAATGAATGTATTGTTGCGCAGCGCAAGTCTGTAAGAGAGTTCATGTGCAGGAAGTTCACTAAAAGTGTGTTCAGCAGAGACATTGTAAGCAGATTGTTTACGCTTGAAAATAGGCCAATATATAGGTAGCAAAATGCTGGCAATAATAATTAGTATACTTAGAAAAAACATTATTAACAACGTCACTATACAGTGACTACGCAGTGATTTACAGTATGTACGTTTCTTTGCTTCTCTCTCTCTCTCTCTATCTCGATCTAGGGGATACATGTCAGAAACTTATTTAACCGATTCACCTAGGGGAGGACTTAAACAATTAAACTGTCTGACTTGCTAGATCGGAGTTTCATTCGATATAGTTCTTGGGGAGTCTTTTCTCGTTCGGCTACAGTAAAGTCTTTCGTTTCAACACAGTCTTTGGTGGGGGTGGACGAGTCAGAGTCCTGTTTTAGTCCGTTCTTTAGTTCATTGCAAAGTTTGATGTGACTCGTGTGGACCCACCCCTTTCTCCCCTCTATCTTCACGGCGGTCCTGGTGGTAAGGAGGACGGTCTTCGGAGACTTCCAGCGGGGCTCCAGCGGACTTTTCCGGTCGAAATTCCGGACGAGAACCAGGTCCCCAGGACGGACCTCATGCGCCTTTACATCGGTATTGTCAGGGAAGGCTGCGGCAACCTGTGAACGACATGATTGGAGTGCAGACATCAAGGAGGCAAGGTAATCTGTCAACATATTGCAATCAACATCGGTTATTTTCTTTGGAATGGGCGTCCCCCACATATTCGGTGGTCTGCCAAAGACCACCTCGTACGGGGATAGCCCTGATCTAGAATGGGCGACCATTCTCATGTAGAATAGTGCCACGGGCAGGGCGACTATCCAGTCGACCCCCTTTTCCTGACAGATCTTTGCAAGGCGGATTTTTAGTGTCTGATTATGCCTTTCTACAAGGCCTGCTGCTTCGGGATGTCGGACACAGTGGAACCTCCACTGATATCCCAGCAAGAGGGAAACTTGTCTCATCAATTCGGACGAGAATGGCTGTCCGTTATCTGAATACACGACACGGGGCAAACCGTACCGTGGGAAGAATTCACGAACCAACTGTCTGGCAGTGGTCGGAGCAGTGTAATCTGGAACTGGGTATGCTTCGGTCCAGCGGGACAGAGCACAAACAATTACAAGGACATACTTAAATCCTCTACAACTGTTCATCTGGATATAATCCATCTGAAGGACTTCAAAAGGGTGATCGGGAGGATGAAATCCTCCTTGCTCTACAGGGACGCTTTTACCTGGATTGAACTGACAACAGATCATGCAAGTACGCACTTTCTGTTTTGCTGCTGCTCGTAAGTGTTTGTTGTACCAGAGATTCTGTAAACTGTCTAACATCGCCTTCTCTCCTAGGTGGGCTGGGCTATGTGCTGTATTTATCATGACTTGAACCATTGAGTCAGGAAGAAACCATTTAGATTTTTCCTTCGTCATCCAACCTTGGTCTGTCTGAATCCCTCCTAGTTCAGTCCATTTCTTTATCTCATCTGGAGTAGCATGTGTCTGGATATCGATTACGTCTAGGGCGGGATCTCTAACTGCCATACACTTTGTCGGTACTATTGTCTTTGTCACATCAGTAATCTGGGTGTGAGTCAGTGCTGTATGTTTTGCTGTTTGGTCGGCCAGGTCGTTACCCTGGGAAACAGAATCTGTAACCCTAGTATGTGCTTTACACTTCATAACTGATATGCCCGAGGGCAAATGTATTGCTTCTAACAGTGTTTGAATGAGGGGACCATGCTGTATCTTGGCCCCATGAGAAGTCAGAAAACCTCGTTCTTGCCAGAGAACTCCGAAGTCGTGTACAACTCCGAAGGCATAACGGGAATCAGTATATATATTAACATTTCTGTTCTTGGCAAGAATACAAGCTCGGGTCAGAGCGATGAGCTCTGCTGCTTGAGCAGACAGTGTGTCGATACGATGTGTTTCTTTAATTTCAGTTTCAGTGGTCACGGCATACGCGGCCACTAATTCTCCTGTGCTTGTTCTCATACATGAACCGTCCACATAAAGTGTCAGGTCTGGATTTGTCAATGGAACATCTGTTAAGTCTCGTCTAGGTTTTGTTACTGCATTAATGGTTTCTATACAATCATGTGAAGCTGGATCTGTCATACTGGTGGGTAACAGTGTTGCTGGATTCAGGATGCTGCAACGTCTGATTTCTATGTGTGGCTGGAATAGTGTTAATTCATAACCTGTCAGTCGTGCTATAGTTAAGTGTTGGGTCTGGGTTCTGTTTAACAAAACCTCTACAGAATGTGGAACTTGAACTGTTAACTGATGACCTAACACAATCGAATCACTTTGTCTGATAGCTAACGCTGTTGCTGCTACGGACTTTAAGCACGCAGGGAGTGCCTGGGCTACTGAATCCAATGTACTTGAAAAATAAGCGCAAGGCTTATGTGAACCGGCTTGATCTTGAGTGAGGACAGACAACGCTGTACCATCACGTTCTGTAACAAAAAGTGTAAACGGTTTGCTGTAACATGGTGTCGCTAAAACTGGTGCTTGGCATAAAGCTTTCTTTAACTCTTCAAAAGCCTGTGTGTGTTCCTGAGTCCAAGGGAGGACAGTCGAAGTCGCTGCCTCTTGTGTCGTTAACTGGATGAGTGGCTTGGCTAGAAATGCATACTGGGGAATCCATTGTCTGCAGTACGAGGTGAGGCCTATGAAAGCCCGCACTTCCTTTTGTGTCTGGGGTTGCGGCATATTTGCGATTAACTGAATGCGATCGGGAGTGAGCTGTCTCCCCACTTTGGACAGCAAGTGACCCAAGTACACAACTTGCTGAACACAGAATTGTAGCTTCGAAGGAGACACCTTGTGTCCCTTGTCGGCCAGGAAATGTAAAACTGTCAGTGATGCTTTTTCACATTCGGGCTCACTTCGTGCGGTGATCAGTAGATCATCGACGTATTGCAGTAAAGCGGTGTTAACTGGCATTTGAATACAATCTAGTTGTCTTTTCAGTGCTTGACTATAGATGCTGGGGCTTTCTGTGAATCCTTGAGGTGCGCGTGAAAATTTGAAGCTGCGTCCATTTAAACAGAATCCGAAGAGATATTGGCTCTCTGGATCAATAGGCACGCTGAAGAAGGCGTTCTTGAGATCAATTACAGTGAAGAACGTTGCTTCTGAATCAATGGCAGTCAATAAGGATGAGATATCAGGGACCACAGGATACTGTGGGATAATGCATTTGTTTAATTCTCGAAGATCAATCACCAGCCGATATACTGGCGGTGCATTGGGATCAGTACGTTTAAGAATCGGAATAATGGGTGAATTACAGATATTGGAGTCGGTCTCGACGACCACTCCTTGGGCAATGAGCTCTTCAATGATTTTCAGTAAAGCCACTACAGCATCGGGTGGTAACTTGTATTGTCTGATTCTGGGTAATACAACACCTGCCTTGAGTGTAACGCGGTATGGTGTAATGTGCATACATCCTACATCAGTTGGGCCTTTTGCCCACAAGTAATCAGGTACATTTTTCAATCTGACATCAAACTCACGAAGAACATAGTGACCCTTGAAATCCCGCAGAAAGAGTCTAACTCCCTCCGGGGAACAGCAGATTATAGCTCCTAGAGCCTTCAATGTTTTAATTCCTAACAGATTTTCTGGACATGATTTGGTAAGTAACAAGTCTGTAACACGTGATAATGGACCCACAGCCAGGGGGACTGGTTCGGATACTTCATTTACAATAGGCTGTCCTGAAAAACCAAGGGAAACATTTTGTGAGCCTGAGAGGGGTGCCCCTGGAACTTCATCGTGGCTGATTGTAGTGCGACTTGCCCCTGTGTCAATTAGAAACTTTCTGTCTTTTCCCAATACTCGACTGTGTACATAAGGACCTTCTTGATCTACAGGAATCTCAATAAGAGGCAAGCCACCTTCCCTCTCTAGGCTGTTTCATGTATATCGGGAATATTCGGGATAAGCAGACTGGGCATACTGGTACATCTGTTGTGAAACCTGCTGAGTTGCAGCAATGGGCTGTGGCTGTGGTACTGCTACGGTCTGTGCTGGAGTCGAAGAAGCATGCATAGGCTGTGTATTCTGTGTAGACTGAGGCTGGCTATGGTCTTGTCTAGGCGGATGCGGTCTTTCTTTAGTTTTACCTGTCGCTATATTATGTTTCAGAACTGGGCATTCGTGTACGTAGTGACCTGGCTGTTTGCAATAATTACATGTCCCTTTAACGGGAGCTGCAGTGTGATTTGTCTGGGTCGTACCTTTTCTGTGACTGTCGGATGGAACCGTCTGAGCTACTAACATTTTCATCTTTGTGTCTTTCATGCGTTTTTGTTCCTGATCTTGTTCTTCTCTAATTCGGTTCTGGTGATATTGTAACATTTGTAACATCTGTGATGGCGTGTTTGCTTGCCATGTACTCTCGACTTTATACACTCTATTTTTAACTAACGGTAGGGAATTCTCGACTAACTTTGATACAAAAAGATGTGGGTACGACTCGCTACTTGGCTGGAGGCCACTATTGATAATAAAACATTTCTCGAATCTTGAATAGAAGTCACTAGTATCTTCATCATGTTTCTGTTTGCAGGACGAGATGGCGTCCCAATCTTCCTTCCTAGTTGTCAACAATCTGGGCAGGACCTGTACTATCAAACCTGGTAATGCTTTAGTTTTGTCCCCAAGGCCTAACCCTGGAACTCGTTTTTTCTCTTCCTCTTCTATTTCTGCCCAGGCAATCTTTGTGTCTCCCACCTCCCATTCCTTTTCCTTCAGTTTCTCGAATATACCCGTAGGCAATAATACTTTCAACATTTTCATGATATCATCATACGTGTAGTCTCCCATTAGTAACATGTCTTTAAGCTCTCTATGAAAACCTGCAGGGTCTTTATCATGGCACGGAACTAATTTCTTCATTTCTAACAGTTCTAATTTAGTCAGGGGCGTGTGTACATACACGCGTTTCAAGGTTTTATCCTCACCCATAACCGGGTGTACTTCTCGTAATGGGTTCTGACTCTCGATGCCACCCCCGCATTGCATGTGGTACATTTTCCTTTCTGGAGGTGGGGCGGGAACATATTCAGAGCTTACAAAAGTATTATATCTGTGTCGCTGTTCTAGAATTATTTGTATTAATTTAGTGCTTAGGCCTCTCCATCTATCCATCAGGAGTGCTTCTAGTGTTTCATGTAAGGGACCTGGATCAGAATAGTGTTTCCTGTATTTGATAAGAAGGTGCTGAATCATGTATACACCTGCTAATTTCTGTTCGTCGGGGGAGAGGTTCAGAAATGTCTGTGCTACGGTATCATCATTATATATGTCTGCATTCTCGGCCCATGATACAGCTGATCGGGCTAGTTCTTGTTCATCCATAGAATTGAGTACATGGTACCCAACTCGATCTCGGAGTCTTTTATCAGTTTCCTGGAACTGATGCTCAGCGGAGTTCGGATTTGTTAAGGCAGAGAAGAAAACTCTCTTGCTCTCCGGACGGATACCCTTCCTAAGGTAAGTTCCCTTACCTACATATGCTATGGTGTCTATATTTCTTTCGGGTTCTTCAGATTCTTCTTCCTCCTCGGAGGAAGCCTTTTCTTTCTCTTTCTGGTGTACTGCTATCACTGCTTTTCTAATTTTCTTGTACATAGAGTCTATGCAATTTTGTCTGTCATGTTTTCCATCAGCTATATTTTGACCCCACTTGTTCAATGCGTCTAATTCACTCTGATCTGTTCCGGGTCTGTCTCGTTCTCTTATTAGGCAATTTATGAAAAATCGTAGTATCAGTGCTTGTATGGCAACTTTCTGTTTCTCCATGGCATCCTTAATACTGTCAGGGTCTTTCCCTGTCTGAACAAACTCATATATTCTATCTAGACGATCCTTCATTCCTGCATAGCATAACAAGCTATCAGTAGCAGATCTTAGCCGTAATGATGCTAATATCATTAAATCGTCCCTTCCGGGTACTGGATCATATCTACAGACTGACATGTTTTCTTTTAATGCGTCAAGGCGGGATGAATTAGAGGAGTGGGGTGACCTGTACGTGAGAGGACTCTGCATATCTCGGATATTGAATTTATGAGTTGGTGGCGGGGTCTGAGGACCCGCGGTCGCACCTCCTGAAGCGGAAACTTGCGCATTACCTCCCTGTGGAGTCTGTATAGGAACTTGAATTTGTCGTTTAGGTGGATCAGGCAAACGTGATTTCGGTAGATCAGTCTTGAGTACGGGAAGTGGCGGGGCTGGCGGAACAGGAGAAGTCTGTTGTGGTACCGGCGGAACGGAACCAGGGGGTGGTGTGCCACCCCCGTCCCTGTCAGTAGGCAGGGCACGAACAGGCAGATTGGTGTAGGCTGGCGCTACATCTTCTAGGTAGGAATTTAGGAATATGTCTTTAGTAGTCTTGTGCATTACTTTAGTTGGAACTAATGGTGACGGCAGATTTTTCGGTATCTCTGAAATGGCGTCAGGTGTACCCTCGGCCAAAAGATACATGTTGTTCACTTGACTATTGCGGATGCGATCTATTTGTTCTGATTTTACTCGTATTCCTTCGATAACTAGTTCATTTTCCTGGGCCTTTTCTGATTCTCTAAGTCTGTCTTCTCTACGGAGTGCTCTTTCAGCACGTTTATGTGATTCCTTACGCCAAAATTCTATGGCGTCTTTCTGAGATTGTCTGGCTTTCTTTTTTCGTAATGCCTCTTCTACCTTAATGATGCACTCGGCATCCCATGTTCCGTTAACTGGCCATCGGTGTCTTTCTTCTAGGTGCTTTGTATACTCGGTCCATAATTCTAGATACAGTATGGCGTCTATGCCATGCTTGTTATACATAAAATTGCCTGGAGTGTCCCTAGGGGGGATAGGGATTTCCTCCTCTAACATCCCTTTCCTAGTTCCTATCTGCTTTAACTTGTTGAAAAACGGCATTGTGCCTACTTGATACTGAAATGCTCGATCCTGGATACTTAATTCTGAGTTTTAACTAGTTATACAAAAACACAGTAACACACATAAAAACAGTCCCATTCATACCACGACATTAATCACAAAAACATTAAAAACATAGATGACGACCCCACTATACCAGATGTACTGCTCAACAGTACAGATACACTGTGGTAACAGTGCAAAAATGCAGAAATTCGGAATACTAGATATACTGCTAAACAGTACAGATACACTGCCTAAAAACAGTGCAGACCGGACTTGCGTACCCAAACCCGTCTAGATACGACCCAGCAGTGGTACTCACCGGGAAGCACGGAAAACAGAAGGCCTCGGAAAACTCGACTGGACTCGACTCGGGACTTCGGAAAACTTCGGAAAACTTCGGAAAACTTCGGAAACCTGGTGGGCCTCTTCACACCTCGGACCTTGCTTCTTTCGGCTGGGCTCTGGTCGGGATCCTCCGCACTCCTCACCGCCTCGTCTGGGTACTGATCGCAGTCCTCGTCACCTCCGTGAGTCAGAGGGAGATGCAGGAAATCCTGCCGATACGCGTATGTTTCCAGCTAACTGACGGCAGGGGACACAGGTTGCAACGCACCAACCGGCGCGTGAGGTGGGGGAGGGGTCCCTGTTCGGGCGCCAAAATGACGTAAATAAATAATTTACTCTTAATTTCTATGCAGGTAAGTACTTAATCAATAATAACTCAATCGGAAGTAAAAGAAAACAGAGTCCGTGGTGTTAGAGTTCTAAGGGGTTTTATTCCTTGAAAGGAATGGTTATGGCCAAGATATCATGTTCTGAACACCACACAGGATGTCAGAAGGGATAGAGTGAGCGCGCCAACATTTTATTAACAGTACATAGCTTATATACTTATTTCATACCATAAGTTACAATGCAAGAGGCGTAACAGCTGAGAGAGGACAAGATAACAGAATGCACGTGGTACATGTGCGTAGTCAAGAGGCGTGAACTAGAGGTGTGTGCTAGATACGTCACAGATGGGTGTCACGAATGGGTGGCACCAAGCAGAAATGTTGCAATGTCAGCAGAAATCAGAAGCTTGGATGCGCGCGCAGCTGCATGACGTGTAACTGGAGGGGTGCAGGGGACTTGACATTTACACTGACGGAAAGAGACAGAAGTCTGGCATGTCAGATCAACTTGTGCTTCTATCATATCTGATATCTGGTGTTTAGGAACTAAGCTATCTGGGCAGAAAGGTCTCTAGAGCAGAAGCCATTCTATACTAACAGTGAGTGCGTGTATAAGCGCCTGAGTGTCTGTATGAGAAGCGTGGGGGCATGGGGCCTTCCATGGAAGCATGGCAACGGAGGCTATGAATTACTTGAATTAGTTGCGTGGAGACAGGTCGGCCCTTTAGCCCTGCAGCTGAGGAAGGATGTTTACTGTAGCTAGAAGGCAGGAATGTATTCTCGGGGAGGAAAACAGATAACTCGAAGGTTATAGTCAATCTTGGCAGGCAGCGGGCTGAGCCGAGCACGGAGGGCCGCGCTAGAAGTAAGTCAGAGTTCACGGGTACGGGGGGAGCCTGGGCAGAGGCCCTCGGAGTCAGAAGCCAGAAAAGTGGCTCGGTAACAGAGATTCAGGGCCTACTTCAGCCAGGGCTGAAAAACGTAGGAGTACACTGCAAAAAGACGTTGGCATAGCATACTTAGGAACGGACCATTCAACCCATTCATGGTGGGTCTGAAAGAGGACATGTTAACGGTGGACGCAAATGTATTTGCGTCTTCATAGCTGGTACAGGAGGGAAGTTACATGCACTTTATCTCGTACATGGAGTCGGTGGGGTACGCGCTAGGGAACATAACTTGACCATAAAATTTATATTACCTCATGCCTCGTTCTATATAACACTACTGCTCTTTGCACCTCCCTATTTTCTGCACCTCTCGCTTCTTTCTGCAATTCTCTTGTCTCTTTCATCACTACTCGTGGCTCTTTTTGCACCTCTCTTCTTTCAGCACTTCTTGTGCCTCCTTCTGCATATCTCGTGCCTGCTTCTGCCATCTCTTGCATATCTCTGCACTGCTCTTGCCTCTTTCTGCACCTCTGTTGCTTCCTTCTGCAATTCTCTTGCATCTGTTTTCATTTCTGTTGCTTCTTGCTGCACTTCTCTTTCCTCTTTCTACATGTCAGTTGCTTCTTTTTCAGTACTTCTGTTGCCTCTTTCGGCACCCCTCTTGCCTCTTTCTGCACCTCCCTGGCTTCCTTCTATACTCCTCTCTTCTCTCTCTGCACACCTCTTACCTCTTTCCGTACTTTTCTTCCATCTTTTAGCACCTCTCTTGCCTCTTTCTGCCCTTTCTTGAATCTTCCTGCCCCTCTCTTGCCTCTTTCTATACCTATGTTGCTTATTCCTACACTTCTCTTGCCTCTTTCTGTACCCCTTTTGCCTCGTTCCACACCTCTGCTGGTTCTTTCTGCACTTCTCTTGCTTATTTCTGTATCCCTCTTGATTCTTTTTTACCCATTGTACCTTTTTCTGCACACCTCTTACATCTTTCTTCACCTTTCCTGCACTTTGCTGCATCCCTGTTCCCTCTTTCTGCACATCTCGTGCCTCTTTCTGAAACTATCTTGACTCTTTCTGCACTTCTGTTGCTTTTTTCTGCACTACTATTGCCTGTTTCTGCATCCCTCTTCCCTTTTTCTGTACCTCTGTTTGTTCTTTCTCCACTTCTCTTGTTTATGTCTGTACTTCTCTTGCTTCTTTCTGTATCCTTTTGTCTCTTTCTGCACCCTATCCCTCTTTCTACACCTCTCTTGCCGCTTTCTGCAGTTCTCTTGCCTACCTTTGCACCTATGTTGCTTCCTTCTGCACTTCTCTTGCTCCTTTTTGTACCTTTCTTTCCTCTTTCTGTACTGCACTCTTGACTTTCTGCGCCTTGCTTGGTACTTTCTGCTCCTTTCTTCCTCTTTCTGTACTTCTTTTGGCCCTTTCTGTGTATCACTTCTGCTTTTTTCACCTCCCTTCTTTCTACACCTCTCGTTCTTCTTTCTGCGCCTCTCTTGTCTCTTTCATTACTAATATTGGTTATTTTTGCACCTCTGTTGCTTCTTTCAGAACTTCTCATGCCTCTTTCTGCACTTCCTTGGCCTGCTTCTGCATCTCTCTTGCTTATTTTCTGCACCTCTCTAACCTCTTTATGCACCTCTCTTGCTTCCTTCTGAATTTCTCTTGGCATCTTTTTGCATTTCTGTTGCTTCTTTCTGCATTTCTCTTTCCTCTTTTTATATTTCTGTTGCTTCTTTTTCTGTACTTCTATTGCCTCTCTCTGTACCCCTCTTGCATCTTTCTGCACCTCGCTTGCTTCTATCTATACCCCTCTTGCCTCTCGCTGCACACTTCTTACTCTTCTGTACCTGTCTTCCTTATTTCTGCACCTCTTTCTTTTCTTTCTTGCATCTTGTTGCTCGTCTCTTTCTACACCTATGTTGCTTATTTCTACACGTATCTTGACTATTTCTGCACCCCTTTGCCTCTTTCTGTACCTCTGTTGGTTTTTTCTACACTTCTCTTGCTTCTTTCGGCATCTCTCTTGCTTCTTTCTCACACAGATTGCATCTTTCTGCACCCCTCTTACCTCTTTCTACACCTTTTTTGCACCTTTCTGAATCCTGGTTTCCTCTTTCCTTTCTGCACATCTCCTGCCCCTTTCTGCAACTATCTTGACTCTTTCTGCATTCCTCTTGCATCTTTCTATACCTCTATTTATTATTTCTGCACTTCTCTTGCTTTTTTCTGCACTGCTCTTGGTTCTTTCTGTATACCTCTTACCTCTTTCTACACCCCTCTACCCTCTTTCTGCACTCTCTTGCCTCTGTATGCACCCCTCTTCAAATACCCTAAACATGGAGTAAAAGAAAGGAGTAGTAAAGAAAGCTCTCTTTAAAAAGATTTAGCTGCACTTTGTCAAACCAAGTCGAATCTCTCGAGACCATTTGTACAAAAACGCAGGGTTCTATATTGTTAATTCTCCATTTGACCCCCATCTCTGATTTATGAGGGTGCTGCAGTATCCTTTGCACCTCTGCTTCCAGAGCCAGTGAATTCATTGCACTATTTGTAGTATGTTCTATGGTAGGTCTTTGGTTGGAAGGCCAGAGTTGGGCCACATGAATACGACTGCCAAGTAGTGCCTGAGGATTCCTTCCAGCGCCATTGTCGATCAATTGCTCTCTGTATGTTAATGCTGGCGCTCTCGACAAGACTAGAAAATCCAACAACCAGGACATATTCTGTTTTCTGGAGGCCCTTCTAAAATGTAGGCAGCATTAATGTAGTCTGGTTCTGGAGAAGGATGGTGTTGTTGCTTTGACAAAATGTGTGAAGTCAGTTGATTGGCACCTACTTACTCCTCAGCCCTTTTCACTTCAAACCACACTATGTCAAGAGTGCACCCAACTTGGCTTTCCACCGTGGAAATAGGGATTAAAGACGACAACAACTTAACATCTCTTCCTATACATACACATTCACAATGTGGCTTGTGTAGATCAATATACAAATTAGTATTTCTCAAATGTGGTATTGCTTTTAAAATGCTTAGTTACACTTTATTTTACCTTTTTCTGGAACTTTCCTTCAGCTCTCAGACAGCAGCCTGCAGTGTGCAAAAGAGAGCCGCCACTTGGCAAGTGTTGTTGGAGTTAATAATCCCTTAGTACAGGAAGGTTGACCAGACAGATCTGAGTCTGTCATTCACTATCTTACCTCAAGGTCCAAATACAGTATGCCCCCGAGAAGAGATTACATTCAGAGACAGAAGAAATTGCATCTTACTCAAAGGATGCATTATAGGTAACATAATTCTAAAATTAACACAGAAAATGAGTTAAAAACAAAACGTCTATTCTGCAACACACCATTTGGACTGTCCTAGACTTTGTCCCACTATTTAACAGCAGAAGGAAAGTGCAAGTTATCCAATTTAAACCTTCAATGGAGAGTTGTAGAATTACCCTCTTGCATTTCTGGTTTCCTTTATGTTCTCCCATCTGACGATAATGTTTATGATTTTCTATTCTTGTTAATTTACTATGGAATAATTACAGAATAAAATATGTAAACTCTCTCATTGAAGAAAATACCAATGCATTTCATCATGTGCTCGCTGCCTTAAGGGTTGGATGCACCAACACCTCCATTATTGGCATGGACAATAGAAACCAAATAGAACATTATGAGTAGCTAATGCCTTCCCTTTCCCAATGACCACAGACACTGAATGTGCATGAGGTAGCATGCCTCCTCATCACCAGGGCATTCTGGGCATGTTATATGCCCCTCAGCAATGTTGAGTTTCCTGACCCTATGGTCTTGGCAATGTGCAGTGGGCTCCTCTCCTCACAAAAGACCCGGCCCACAGACAATGATCATTCAGTTAATTTGGCACCAGAGCCTGCTTGGCACCACCTTTAGCTATTATCTCAGCCCATGACCTTCAGCCTCACAGTGCACATTGGCACCAGGTCCTGTGTGCATGTATTTCAACTTTCCACAGTAGGCTCTGGGTGCAGGGTAAGTCCACAGAATCTGCAGCACACAGCTTTTGACCATGAACACATATCTCTGGCTAAAAAGCATAACAATCATTAGCACCTTCTATCTTGTAACTTTTGGAGGAATGCTTCAAGGAGCAATAGTTTAGATTGGTTTCAATGGTTTCACCTTGAATTGTACATTGCTTTTATAGTTGGTTTAGTTGAGCAGCTGAAAAGACTTGAGGACCAAAAATCATGCCAATATGAATACCCACACTAATAGCTTGGAATCTTTGACATCTGCCGCATTCTATGATTTTGTGATGTGCAGATTAAGGCACATTTTTTTATTTTGTTTAGCTATTTAGCATTGAGCATTAAAATAATAATCCTTCATTTTTCAGCGTGCTTGGGAATTCGTGGAAGAGGAGGAAAAGTTGGACCCACCCTGTACGGTATGTGTATTATGTTCCTTTTATGGGCCTCGGATATGCCCTCTTTTTTCTAATGCCTGAGGTTTTCTTTTAGCATCTGTTTCT
This sequence comes from Lissotriton vulgaris, assembly GCF_964263255.1. Classification (NCBI taxonomy): domain Eukaryota; kingdom Metazoa; phylum Chordata; class Amphibia; order Caudata; family Salamandridae; genus Lissotriton; species Lissotriton vulgaris. The sequence goes on from NC_141695.1 coordinate 1,104,455,800, forward strand.
CTTTAAGTACCTTCCACTTTTAGAATGTATTTAGTCTTGCAGACCTATACTGTATTGCATTGTATAACTGGAAAAATGCCACTTAAACTCTCATGCTGTGAAACGCCCCTAGGGGAGGAGCTCAGTCCATTGGATCTTGAGCATCTCCCTCCACCTCAGCTGGGGCGGGAGTGCTTTCACTTTCAGAAGTAGTAACCGAAAGCCCCAGTAGGCTTGTGCTATGATCTCATGTCATGTCACAGGTTGGATTACTTCTAGGAATGTAAATAGAGAAATTTGGTGTTAAGAGTGAACATTTTCAATTACGTTGTTGTGGGGCTCTGGATTAGCCACCCCTGGAGATAAGTGGGTCTATTCTATCCGTTCAGAGTGAGCGCCAGAGACTGATAGTAGGCGGCTGCTTTCCCTTTATTCAGCGTGCAATATAGTATCTTGTAGAGGTTTGTGTATCTGTTGATAGGTGAACAATCTGCTTAAGGGTGTGCACCTCTAGCTGGTAAACACCAAAGCCTTGTATGAAAAGGCATTGGCAACCGTCATGGAAAGGGTCACATTCAATCACAACTGAATATTTCCTACCTTGACAAAATGCTTCTGAATTCTGCAGAAATATGCACCTAAACCAATTCATCCTTTACCAGGCTTTGTTAGTGCTCGAAGCCTGGGTGTGATCCATCCAACATTTCCTACTTTAAATAAGCATCGGTAAATACTTTTAGCTTACAGCTGGTAAGGTCATTAACCCCTTCAGTGCTGATGACAAAGCCAGCTCGTCATGAGCTTTACCTGCCCTGTGCTTATGACGAGCTGGCTTTGTCACAAACAATGGGATTACAAAGGATCCAGCACCCAGCGGGAAAACCCCTAGCAGCCAAGGTGTTAACAGCTAAAGTCAAAAATAGAATTGTAATTTCTATGAAAGGCAAAATTTGAGATGCAACATGGCAGCCATCTTGAAAATATAAAAATAACGCTTAAAGATAACAGAACGTTATTCCCTATACTCTGAAGACACAACGTGATGGCTTTCTTAGAGAGAAGGGGTTGGAGCCTAAGTCTGGCATGTGGCATATGTCATGACATATGCCACAGCGTGTCACATTTTGTGCATATGTTGCTTGAGGTATAATGGTGTTATAAACCCCCCAGAAGTGCTAGTTGATTATTTTATAAAACAGATATAAAAAAAAATTTGGTTTTCCCCAGCTGGGGTTTGAACCCTGGTCAAAAAGCATTCACAGCTATTGTAAACTGTCAGTGAGCCATCTGTTTTGCTGGAACTTCTCACTGCCACAGGGCAATTTCACATAGAAAAATGATGTTAGTCCTTCCTCTATTTCCATTGTGTTTGGGCTTTAAATACCAGAATTCTTCTATGGATTTAAAAAAACAAACAAAAAAAATTCCCCAGCTGGGGTTTGAGCCCCGGTCAAAACTCACTGAAAGCCCCTGTGAATTAACGGTGGGCCATCTATTCTGCTGAAATTTCCCCAGCCAAAGGCATGTATGTCATAGAATAATGATGTCGGTCCTTCCTCTATTTCTATTGTCTTTGGACTTTAGATACCAGAAATCTTCTCTCAATTTACATTCTTTAAATACAAATAGCCCTTCCTTTCATATAGTCTGCCACTAGCCCCATGCATTTATTATTGTTACACAATCATCCCCAAATTCTCATTCCACTAAATAAGTGATTTCTTTCATAGCAAACCTGTCCCCCTATCCACATGCCACACAGCATACCATCAATGCCTGACATGCACTATGACTAAGGAGGCCATAGTTCTCCCAGATACTGCTAGGGGCTGATTTGCAAAGGCACAGCTTTCATTTGTGGAATTTAGAAATCAAATTAAAAAAAAACAAACGATTTTCCCCAGCTGGGGTTTGAACCCTGGTCAAAACTCACTCAAAGGCCCTGTGAACTAACAGTGAACCATCTATTCTGCTGAAAATTCCCCAGCCAAAGGCATATATGTCATAGAATAATGATGTCTGTCCTTCCTCTATTTCTATTGTCTTTGGACTTTAAATGCCAGGGGCCTTATTTATGAAGGCCTTGCGCCGCCGGTGCGCCACTTTTAAAATGGGAAAAAGTGACGCACCGGCGGCGCAAGGCCTTCATAAATAAGGCCCCAGAAATCTTCTCTCGATTTCCATTCTTTAAATACAAATAGCCCTTCCTTTCATACAGTCTGCCACTAGCCCCATGCATTTATTATTGTTACACAATCATCCCCAAATTCTCATTCCACTAAATAAGTGATTTCTTTCATAGCAAACCTGTCCCCCCTATCCACATGCCACACAGCATGCCATCAATGCCTGACATGCACTATGACTAAGGAGGCCATAGTTCATCCAGATACTGCTAGGGGCTGATTTGCAAAGGCACAGCTTTCATTTGTGGAATTTAGAAATCAAATTAAAAAAAAACGATTTTCCCCAGCTGGGGTTTGAACCCTGGTCAAAACTCACTCAAAGCCTCTGTGAACTAACAGTGACCAATCTATTCAGCTGAAATTTCCCCAGCCAAAGGCATATATGTCATAGAATAATGATGTCGGTCCTTCCTCTATTTCTATTGTCTTTGGACTTTAGATACCAGAAATCTTCTCTCGATTTACATTCTTTAAATACAAATAGCCCTTCCTTTCATACAGTCTGCCACTAGCCCCATGCATTTATTATTGTTACACAATCATCCCCAAATTCTCATTCCACTAAATAAGTGATTTCTTTCATAGCAAACCTGTCCCCCTATCCACATGCCACACAGCATACCATCAATGCCTGACATGCACTATGACTAAGGAGGCCATAGTTCTCCCAGATACTGCTAGGGGCTGATTTGCAAAGGCACAGCTTTCATTTGTGGAATTTAGAAATCAAATTAAAAAAAAACAAACGATTTTCCCCAGCTGGGGTTTGAACCCTGGTCAAAACTCACTCAAAGGCCCTGTGAACTAACAGTGAACCATCTATTCTGCTGAAAATTCCCCAGCCAAAGGCATATATGTCATAGAATAATGATGTCTGTCCTTCCTCTATTTCTATTGTCTTTGGACTTTAAATACCAGGGGCCTTATTTATGAAGGCCTTGCGCCGCCGGTGCGCCACTTTTAAAATGGGAAAAAGTGACGCACCGGCGGCGCAAGGCCTTCATAAATAAGGCCCCAGAAATCTTCTCTCGATTTCCATTCTTTAAATACAAATAGCCCTTCCTTTCATACAGTCTGCCACTAGCCCCATGCATTTATTATTGTTACACAATCATCCCCAAATTCTCATTCCACTAAATAAGTGATTTCTTTCATAGCAAACCTGTCCCCCCTATCCACATGCCACACAGCATGCCATCAATGCCTGACATGCACTATGACTAAGGAGGCCATAGTTCATCCAGATACTGCTAGGGGCTGATTTGCAAAGGCACAGCTTTCATTTGTGGAATTTAGAAATCAAATTAAAAAAAAACGATTTTCCCCAGCTGGGGTTTGAACCCTGGTCAAAACTCACTCAAAGCCTCTGTGAACTAACAGTGACCAATCTATTCAGCTGAAATTTCCCCAGCCAAAGGCATATATGTCATAGAATAATGATGTCGGTCCTTCCTCTATTTCTATTGTCTTTGGACTTTAGATACCAGAAATCTTCTCTCGATTTACATTCTTTAAATACAAATAGCCCTTCCTTTCATACAGTCTGCCACTAGCCCCATGCATTTATTATTGTTACACAATCATCCCCAAATTCTCATTCCTCTAAATAAGTGATTTCTTTCATAGCAAACCTGTCCCCCTATCCAAATGCCACACAGCATGCCATCAATGCCTGACATGCACTATGACTAAGGAGGCCATAGTTCTCCCAGATACTGCTAGGGGGTGATTTACAAAGGCACAGCTTTCATTTGTGGAATTGAGAAATCAAATTAAAAAAAAACAAAAAAAAAACGATTTTCCCCAGCTGGGGTTTGAACCCTGGTCAAAAGACACTCATGGCCCCTGTGAACTAACAGTGAGCCATCTATTCTGCTGAAATTTATTGAGCCAAAGGCATATATGTCATAGAATGATGATGTCGGTCCTTCCTCTATTTCTATTGTCTTTGGACTTTAGATACCAGAAATCTTCTCTCGATTTAAATTCTTTAAATACAAATAGCCCTTCCTTTCATACAGTCTGCCACTAGCCCCATGCATTTATTATTGTTACACAATCATCCCCAAATTCTCATTCCACTAAATAAGTGATTTCTTTCATAGCAAACCTGTCCCCCCTATCCACATGCCACACAGCATGCCATCAATGCCTGACATGCACTATGACTAAGGAGGCCATAGTTCTCCCAGATTCTGCTAGGGGCTGATTTACAAAGGCACAACTTTCATTTGTGGAATTTAGAAAACAAATAAAAAAAAAATGTTTTTTAAACTATTTTCCCTAGCTGTGTTTTGAACTCTGGTCAAAAAGCACCCACAGACCCTGTGATCTGTCAGTGAGGCATCTATTTTGCTGAAAGTACATATAAATCCTTAACCTTAAGAATGTAGACAACCTTTAGAATATTTTTTTTTCTGAAGGTGGCAGTTTGCTCACGCGTTTCAATGAGCACTCCTTAAAAACATCAGATTTCAAATGATTACATTTAGCTGTTACATGTTGTCGACAATAATTTCTAATGTTATGTGGCATCTTGTAGAAATCTGTGCCCTGCATATTATGGTTTATGAAATATAGCTAATACCTGTATGCACTTTAATATAATATATTCATGCTGCTATTTTCTTACTGTATTTGTCTGTTTCTGATTGCCCGCATTTTTGCACTTATTAATCTATGCTGCTATAGTCAAGAAAAACTGACCAATTTAAAGGAGTGGTCGTCTTATATATTTACCGCTCTTTTATAATATAAATTTTAATAATTCCGTTTATGCTATACATACAAGTCCTTGTTATTTATTGCCATTTATTGATTTTTTATCCAAAAAGTTTTTAACGTGACCTGTGTATTTATTGATATTAAGTATCCAAAAAAAGATTATTTTAATTGAATTGAATTGGAATATAACATAAATGCATTGAACCACTACTGCATTTCATTTGCCACCACATCGTCCACCCCAACAAATAGATTCCATCACCATATAGCAGGTCCCTTAACTAGGAGGCCCGCATAACAACATGGGTCCAAATTTAGTCCTCGGTTGTCTGCCCATCTTTTCCAGATTTTGGGATGCTTTTGTGGGCAACCCCTGGCCTTGAATATTGGGATCTCTAACCCCATGCAACAAGTCCAGCCCATTTTTCCATGATGAGAGAGAAGATGGATCCGTTGCCTTCCACAGCCTTACTACATTCCTTTTACCCAATGTCAGCCCCAACAATAACAGGTGCCTCTTCTATACTTTACCTCCTATGCCCTTCATGTTATGTAAAATTGCCAATCTTATTGAAGAGGGGAGCTCCCACCCCAACACTTCCGCAAGACTGGCCAGAACCAGTCTCCAAACATTTGTGAGTACTGTACGATGCCAAATTTTCTGTATTTTGGACCTCTCCTCCCAGCCACACCGCCGGCATATAGGGGATGACTCTAAGCCTGCCCTCCACAGCCAGATCATGGTATACTAAACCCAGTGGAGGTATTTAAATTTATTAATATGGAGCGGTATTGCTATCACTGCTCCCCTAGGGAAGGACAGTCTTTCCATCCAATCATCTCCGTCTATTTATCGAATACCAACAGCCCATGCTTCTCTAAGTTTATCCAATGTAGTGAAGCTATTCGTCACCAGTGACTGATAGATCTTCGAGATTTTATGGTTCTGCAAATGGCCCATGAAGACCTTGGCTTCAATCAGACTGAATTTGTGAATAGCCTCTAACCCTGACATACTAGGATAAATCGCATGCCAAAATTGAAGGTATTTATAAAATGTAGTTTTTGGCATCTGGTACTCTTGTTGAAGATCTTGGAATGATTTCAGAACCAAGCTTCGCAATACGTCTCCTAATGTGTACACTCCTATATTATCCCACCCTCCATGTCCAGATAATGCAGCTAGCTGCGGCAAATGACAGTTGAGGCACAGTGGGGTTTCCCCAGTAAATTTATTCCACCACTCCATCCTGCGGAGAGACTGTTTCCACACCTAGAATACCACCCGAGTGGCCGGCGTTAAAGAAGTGCGTAGAGGCGCCAAATACAGTATGCTATGTAGGGTGACTCTTGTATACACCTTCGCTCCACTGCATGAGCGGTGTCCTTCCTGTCCCCATACCACCATTCATTTGGCACCAAAAGATGCAATGCCATATAGCATGATTTGAGATCCGACATGGCCATCCCCGCAATACGTCGACTGACAGCAAGTCCTCAGCGCCACTCTGGAGGCCCCTCCTGTCAACATAAATTGACCCAGCGCTGCGTTCACCTGGCAAAACCACATAGGGAGTATCTGATATGGATGGTTCTGCAATTGGTAGAGCAGGCCCGGCAATGACACCATTTTAAAACAAGCACTGGCATAGCCATTAGGTCTAGCCTTTTTGGACCTTATAAGTGTTTATCAATGCAGTACATTATCCCCCACTGGCATGCCCACACACTCTTAACATCTTTGAATAACCGTACAAGTTTTTTTTTCTTTATTTAAAGTCGATATGACAAAGGAGAAGGTGTGGCGTAACGGCCAAAGCAGCCAACTTTGGAGTGGAGGTGACGATGTCCGAGCCTCCTCGTTGGCTCAACATCCTGTGATTCTGAGCAAATCACTTTTCTCCCCGTGCCCCCCGTCTAAAACAAGTTGAGCTATTTACATATAAATGTAAAGTAAAAGTGGGCTGTTCATAAGTGATTAAAGGCACGCTGTCATGCTCTGTCGGGAGATGGGAAGGGTCTGCTATAGAGGAAATCCAACAAAAAACACTGCAAGTAGTCAAATTCAAAGTGAAAATGCAGCTGTGCGCCCCCATGCTCTGTTGGAGGTGGGAGAGGTGTCATTTGAAGGCAAGCCATGAAAAAAATTTAACATACGGGCATCATTAATAAAAAAACGGTGCACAATAGCGCTGCTCGATGTTGTGTATTAGGCAGGAGCGGTCTGCTTTTGAGCCAAAGAGCAGTTAAAAGCAATTATACTGGAGCTCAGACAGAGCTTGTCCTGTGTTTGTGGAGGATTGAGCACCATCCAGGTGCTGGTAGCGCGTGCAGCCACCTTGCTTTTAATAAACATCATGATAGTGGCTTACAGTGGAGAGCACACAAAGCGAACAGGGAGGCATTTGTTGCAGGCACACATCCAGGACCGCAGTTAATAAATAAAGGCGCACAGCAAGCAGTGCTCAATGCTGTGTATAAAAAAACATGTGGTTGCTGATAATAAATAAATGAAGATGCGTCATGAGCGCTGCTCGATGCTTTGTTGGGGGTTGGTTTTGCTTTTAAAGCAATGCAAGACAAGCCACGTTGCTAAAGTGAACTCGACCGTTCTCTATTTAATGACCAATGACGAGGAATTCAGCTGGCACTCTGTGCGATGCTGCTTGCTCCTGACAGATGGATGCCGTGGGAGTGAACATTTACAGAAAATTTTGGACATGCACCCACCTTTGGCCAATTGTGTGCTTACATTTTTCAAAGCCACATGCAAGGACGTTATCTCAAGCTGCCTCGAGTTCGGCTGTCTTGACACTAATATTGAGGGGATGTTCTATAGTTTTTGGTCCTCTCCTGCGACCTTGGGCCATCTTAGACGCCTACCACAATTAGAGAGAATTAACTACTTTGTGGAGATGAGGTAATTCCCAATGGTATTAGATTTTTTGTTGGGAGGGGCCCATTGATTCCTTAATTTTAACATTAGAGCGTTGTGGTCACTGTGAATAGTAAGGCCCACTTCCATGTCAATGACATCGGCCCAGAGGCGTAAGTCGACCAAGATATAATCATTGCTGTAAGGGCATGCAAGTGTATTGTAAGTATTTTTCCCCCTGATGTCGGATAGGGTTCTGCCATTTGTGGCTTTTAGGCCATATTCTAGTATTATAGCACTAACTTGGATTACAATCTCAGACCATCTTTTTACTGGTGGTAAGACTAGTGGGGGGCACTGCCCATTTGCTATCCTCTTCAATTATCCTTAGGAGATCTTTACTGCTTAGTGGCTCGAATGTGCAGTTAAAGTCGCCGGCCACAATGATTTTAGTAGAAAGGGGGCCCTTGTTTAATTGATTTTCTAGCTGAGTTGAGATGGTCAAGGACTTGCCATTTACTGTCCCTCTTATATAGACATTAAAGAGCTCCAATAGATCTCCTCCCTTCGGACCTTTTATTGTAAGTCACAAAATGTTGGGACTTCCTGTGTCATGTAGGAGGGCTGAGCAGCCCAGATCTAATCTGATTGAAGCTGTTAGTCCTCCAGAAGGCCTGCCATTTCCCGTAGACACTGCCGGGATATGGAATGTACTGTAGCCGGATTTATACAGTGCAGTTACACTCCGGGTCTCCTGGGATAAACATATACCATGAGTTTCTACAAACTTGTTCCACAAGGGAACTGACATATTTTTCTTTAACCCAGCTATGTTCCAGGAGAGGATGTTTAAGTGGGTTTGATCAACGGAAGTGAGCTTTGAGGTTTCCTTATGTGTAACATTTTCTTGTGGAATAAGAATGGGCGGCGCCAAAGGTGGCCCTTGGTTGGTCAGAGAAGGGGTGCTGTGACAGAAGGATTTGCGACTCCTCTCCCCTTCTTCAGGTGGATTCTGATAGAGTCAATCGTTAGTGTCCAAGTTTGACCTAGGACCTTCAATTCTAGAGCATGTTCCTTCACCCCACCACTTACAGTTGCAGTTAGAATGGGACGGCGCCTTAATTGTATACGGGATGAATCAGGAGAGGACGTTATATACTCTAATGCTACCAGGTTTTCAGCCAGACTAGCATCTGCCAGTGTTAATTCAATACTATCTAATGTCGTATTGGGGATTATACATCTTCTTCCTTTAGTTATGTCCTCCCTAAAGATGGAACAACACCCTCGTACATGATGAATCTAATGGATTTATTTATTAACAGTGATTCGCCATTTTCAGGGCTTCTAGTCTCAGTGAGTTTGGGGACATTAACCATGAAAACTATATTTGTAGGTGTGTTTTGGTTCTCACAATTTCTAAGGCCTGAGTTTGTTAGAGGAACTAACAGAGTATGAGTTCTATTGTGTATGCCCGGTGGTACTTGTTTGTTTACTAGGAGATAGGATCCATCTGCACTGTCTTTGGTATAAACGGATCTATTAAGTATGTGCTGTAGTGAGCCTCCTTTCCCCCTGAGTGATTCGGACATAAACCTCACAGCGTCTGGAATGTTTGTGCTTGGGTCCCCTTGGTTGCATGTGGTTTCCTTAGCTGCATGGGGGACCAATCCAACTTCACTTATATTTGTTTTAAGGTTAAGTGTAGAGTTGACTGTTACACGGAGCTCGGTGAACATGCTTTTCATCTGTTCGATCTCCCCTCCATGTGCCATTATAACTGCTACAGGGTCCCCAATATATTGATTACATGGGAAACTTTGCACCTTCTCTGGTGTATCAGGCAATAATATTGTTAATATCGAGTGAGAGTATACACTTATCGTATCAAGGGAGGCAAATCTTTTGCAACATTGGGCAATAAAGCCCACCTGATTTGGCAGCCTACTCTCTTCTTGGGCGATCAAAGACTCATGCTCATGGGGATTCGCTTCAGGCTGGGACAGACTCACAGCCTCCCTTTTTTTCCCCCCGATTTGATTCATTAAAAATTGATGGAATTACCGCTTTTTGGGGGGACTACAGGGCTCTTAATTGGGTGTTCATTGACAGGAGTACGAGGCTCATTAACTAGGATTTTTTCAAATTTTTGTATTAAGTTGTCTATCCTATCCATCACACAGTTAGCACCAGCATTTTTTAGGAGTTTACTCTGTCTCTTTTTCTTCCTTTGTTCTATTGGCATTCCATTACATCCCCAGCTCCTTCCATTGGTTTCCTTTTGCCCGTTTTTGGTTTGGTTATACCTTATAGGTTGTTTTTTTATGACACAATGTACTAAGAATAAAAGTCAAAGAGTGCTGTGGCACAAACGTAAGGTAGCATTTCGAATCAAATATAGATGGCAACCAAGGAACTTATATCAGTCACTAGATTGAAACAGACAGTACCTCGTTAGTTGTGCTCCAAGGCAAATGAAAGATGAAAGGGACCAGGCCCAGCCCTGCCTCTTCCTGGCTCGGACGGGCGCAGACAGGCCCGCCCTGCAGGAGAGCAACGCTGGCTTTGAGCCCCTTCGGCGCCCTCTGCTGACGCGCTCAAACAGCGACCAGCAGGGCACCCTGTGAGCAGTAGTCCTGGTGACGGCCGGCTCCCTTTTCGATGATGGCAACAGCGGGGGTCCGGCGAGCAGGGCAGGGGGCGATAAATGAAGCCGTTTCCCTCACGGCAGCGGCGAGCTGGCTTGGTGATTCCCGTGCTGCAGGAGAGCAATGCTGGCTTTTAGACCCTTTGGCGCCCTCTGCTGACACGCTCAAACAGTGACCAGCAGGGCACCCTGGAAGCAGTAGTCCTGGTGATGTCCGGCTCCCTTTTCAATGATGGCAACAGTGGCGGTCCAGCGAGCAGGGCAGGTGGCAATGAATGAATAGTTTCCCTCAGTCCCCCGCTGCTGGAGAGCAACGCTGGCTTTGAGCCCCTTCGGCGCTCTCTGCTGATGCGCTCAAACAGTGACCAGCAGGGCACCCTGGGAGCAGTAGTCCTGGTGACGGCCGGCTCCCTTTTCGATCATGGCAACAGCGGGGGCCCGGCGAGCAGGGCAGGGGGTGATGAATGAAGCCGTTTCCCTCAAAGCAGCGGCGAGCTGGCTTGGCGAGTCCCCATTCACATTCTTCGTGGAATCCCACAAAGCGTTGGTTTTTACTCCTAGCCCTGCCCTCCGTGTCTTCCACCCACGAGGGCAGACCCCTGGTGATCGTCTCCAGTGACGCAATTTTTTTCTGCAAGGTAGCGATCAAATCCTCCACTCTCTGGACCCTGATCTCAGTCTCAGTAATGCGCTCCACCGCATTCCACATATCCAGTCTTAGAAGCATGACATCGGAGCCCACCTCTCCAATCTTCTCTTCCAATGTGTCCCTGGACTGTGTGATTGCCTCCATGAGTGCTGCATTGTCCGGAATCCCTTCCTGTGCACCTCCCTGGTCGGTTGTCGAGGCCCATGTTACGGTGTAGTGGCCCAACATGCTCTGCTTAGCAGTTCCTACTGCCGTTTTATCTTTTGTCATGGTGCAATCTTGACACTCATACCTCATGATGGCGGTTCGATAACCACCCAGACTAGCCTCCTGTACGAAACACACCTGCACAGCCTTTGTCACATATCTTCCCCCTTGCGTTAATGGTTGTCGATATCTGTCGCTACTTTGAACCTCTTGAATATCGGGACTTGGGTGGATACCTCCTGCCCACAAGCCGCAGTGAGTGCTAACCTGCCTGCTTCCGCAGATAGTTGTGTCCCCCTACTCGGTTTCACCCTGCAAACTCAAGCGCTGCCTCCAGCTGACCTGGGCAGTATATCTCACACCCTGCTTTGGGTTCCACATTGTGCATGAAGCCTAGGCCTGGCTCCTTGCTTGGTAAAAGTCAGTAGCATATATGGGGTCCAGCAATCACAAGCCGGCCTTCATGCCGTAGGTCCACTATTTGCCACTGCCACAAGAACTACAAATGTCCATGTAGGGCTGTTCACTGCTTCACAGGGCTCTTTTTACCTCACATCAGCTAAGGGCCCTGTGCTCGCCTCCGCTCCCCATTGCTTCCAATGGTACTCTTCCCCTGCAGTCGCGGGCAATACATCCCAGGTCGTAACACTATTGTACATAAAAAGGGTCACAGTGTCCCTCCACTGAGTGGATATATATGCCTTGTGGAGCCCAACACCTCCCGTGCCAGTCCCTATGCTGCAGGCCCTAATGCTACATCCGCCGATAAGCAGAGTAACGTGAGCCGGCCCACGGCCCTACAATTAAGCCTGGCGCAGTCCCAATGGCCCCCCACAGGCTGTCCGGACCCCAGCAGGCAATTCACTCGACTCCGACCCCCGGTTAGTCTGCGGGACACCGTATCCCCGCGGCCTGATCTGCCCTCTAGAATCAATGTAGAAGCTTGGTGGAGGGGAGATGATCAACAACAATCATCGGGTCACTACTGGGGACCTCCCGGTCACATATACACTGTTGCTGCCACAACACGCACACCAGGCCATCGACCAGGAGCCAACTATGTACTCGGCCAGCGCTTTCGCCCTCGGAGCACACTGGCGGTGCCGCGCCCGTCGTTCTCTGCTCCGGCTGCCGTCCAGAAGGCTCCACTGGCATCTTGCCCACTAAGCCTCCGATGCCGCACACCACCTAAGCCACTGCAAACTCTCCTGTCATGGCTGTCTATGGTGAGAAACACTGCAACAAGGTTCACAACAGCTATGGTAGACTTGGAAATGTAGGTTATCCAATGAAACAGGATAAATCACATATTAGTATCTTTGTTATTGTAGTGTTCTGCTGAACACAGAACATAGCTATTGTTCCTTAGCGGCTTTATTGACACCCACCCCAACTATCACATACATCACCAGTTAGGTGACACTGCTATTAAAATGTTCTGGGTGCACAAGTTTGTGTCAAGTTCCACAGTGTAATATGTGTCACTTTATTCACTAGCATATAGTCTGAGGGTCAACAACACCATAGTCACGACACTAGGTGGTACATTACGATATGGCTCGGAAGGCGGGCCGCATCATAATGGCTCGGTTCGATTTCTTTCCGATCGCCTAATTTTGATGGAAGAGTTCGGAATGGAATATGCCTGTTTTTTCTGGCTGGCTTCTGCCTGGCTTGAAGAGTCTGTCTGCCAGTCAGAATGCAGCCTGTAAACTAAAGTGTGGCTCTTTCTGCCCTTGAGATTACAATCATGGTTTCCCACATCGTTTCCATGCTGGTCTTTCCAATATGGAAACCATGTTGAAAAGCGTGTTTTGGGTGCCCCAGCTGGGCCACCTTAGGTTCACAACCTCCCGTTTGAGGCTGAGAAAACACCTTTAGTTACCTATGGGAGCATGTATTATGTCCGGGTTATGGCCAGAAGGCATTCTCCCATAGTAAATTATAACAATGCAACACAACAAGGTTTGTTCGCATCGTAATAGGGCGGTCAGGGCTGATGACTGGGATTCGGTAGGTCCTATGACTGAGTCAGTATCTGGCAGAAGTGATTCTGTCCAACATTGTCATGAGCCCCGAAAGCTTTTCCGAGTTTGGTAGCTGTCTGTCAAAAATTATGTCTGCTGTTCACAAAGCTTTTTGTACCTTCAGGGGACACATTGTTACAGCTTTCCCTCTGAAGGCACAGAGATCATTGCTGGGCTTGATTTAACTCTAAATCTGTTGTGCTGTAGTACATCATAGTGGTGTAAGAAATTTCTTCCACCACCCTGACTGACAGACTACTGCCTATCAAACTATAAATTGCGCCCTTAGAGTTTAGGGATCTTACGCTAGTTCTATTCAGACATCATGCCACATTTTATTTATAATTTTGTTCTGCGCTGAAAGACACAGACACTAAATGGATGTAATATAATGTTTTTAGACTGGATACTAATACTTCATTCCAGGTGTAAGCCCTGAACTCTGAGAAGCTTGTAATGTGTTCTTACTTAAGTATTGAAGCTTCTATCCTCTTTGTTGTTTCACAGAAGAGTTTAAAGTTGCTATGCACTGGTGTGTGTTTAGGCATTATTTATAACAGTCCATTTGAAACTTTGATAAACTCTGAGATTGTGTGCATCTCTGAGAATCCAGCAGTTGCATAGCAGGTTGAGGGAATGTAGTATAGAAAAGAACTCCATAGGGTACCTGTAAGAAAATGAATTAATACTCTTGGGGGGGTTATTAGGTTAGCAAAGTAATAAAGTCACAAACCTTTTTGGTCCAAGCTTATATTTCATTAATTTAAACCTAAACTAAGCCCCTGCTAGATATAGCACAGAGCAAACACTGTTGAACTACAGAAAATGTGCAAAGCATTTCAAATATCCCAAAAACATAAAAGTTTAAAACACAACACACTAATAATCTAACTCCAATTTGAAAAAATAATTTAAAATTGAATAAACAGATTTACTTCAAAATAATGAAATACCAATAAGGGGAACCTGAGATATTATATTTTCAAAAGAAAGTGTGTCTAGAATAATTCACTGTTCTTGGGGGACCTGAACATAGGTGTAATTTGAGGTTTACTGAGATAAAATGCAGTCAGATATATCAATAGGTTAAGTCAGGTTGAATGTTTTACCTTACGACTTAGAAATGAAAGTGGAGATCCTTGACTGTGCTAAGTTTGCAGAACATACCTGATGAAGTTTTCTGGAAGCCTGATTGTTTTTAGTACGAGGTCCTGCTGAAGCTCTTGGTTTTGGGGGAAAACGGCCTAGGTGGGAGCTGTTCGAATTTTGCGTGCAAGAAAGTAATTTTGTTAGGCGGTTCAAGATTTATGAGTTTGTATTTAGTGCCTGATTATGAGTTTGATGGTGTGAAAGCATGACACCACACCACCGCCCCCTCCCACACTGCCATACCTTACAGCCGTCCACCCGCAAGATTAAGAGTTATTGTGTAGTCTGGCAGGTGGTCCTTTGGCATTGCCACTGTGGTGCCTATAAAAAAGGCCTAGCAATGTCAATGCTAAAGCCCATTCATTCACGGCATATACTGTAAAGTCCATGGTTTGCAGTAAAGGGGGTGCATGCACACATGGGTGCACACCATGTGCCCCCCTGGATGCTGCTTATGGCCCTGTTGAACAGGGTGCCCAGTAAGGCCCCCTAGGTGTTCTCACTGCCACCCTTTTTATGGGGGACTCACCTCCATTAAAAGGTTGGATGTTAGGAAACTAGTAACATGCTTGACGGTGCTGCAGTGGTACTTTCAGCTTATTGCGGCCCTCAGACTACTGATCAACCCCCAGGGATCGCAGAGCCCTGGTGGTTGTGGCATCCTATGGTGATCTGAATGCTATACTTGTAATGCAGCAGTCGGACAACTGGTGTGGCGCTTACTGCCCTACCACTGTGGGTTTGGTGGTCCACAAATCTGCCAAACTCATAACCAATCCCTAAGTTTTTTTTTCTCAGAGGTCACAATCATCCATCTGACAAGGCTAAAGGTTCTATCGGATGATGAGTCTGGAAACATGGGGCGTGCATAACTTCTCACAGAGGACCAGCTGAAACAGATTTGCTGCTGCAGAGAAGCTCCTTGCACAAGAAACCTTTTTCTTCAGCCCAGTGAAGACGCAATATTTTGGGACTTGCTCAGATGGTATGGTCTTAGTTCTCCTATGGCAGGAAGTTCAAAGCCATTTTCTGTACACACTTTTTAGAGATTGCAGCAGAATTCAACCAAGTGTCTCATGATCTCACGGACAGCACCTAGAAGTTTAGGCTCGGACTTCAAAATCCAATTTAGGATTGGAAAGCCACTTGAGGACCAATTTGCCTCACCTTGCGTGACTCTGTATAATAACATACAAAAAATCACATTGGGTACACTGGGATGGGTTGACCTTACAATGGGTGGACCATGAGCATTCCCAACACCCACCCTTGTATTTTAATGCATTCCTATATTATTGAAGGTAGTAAACTTCTTTTAATGTGACAATCGTGCACCTGCCAGGTAGCTTAATTTTGCTTTGTTACTTCCTTTTTGAATATGTGCTTTATTCTGTAGCACACATATTACAAGGAATATGCCTCTAAGTATTGTTTTTCTGCTGGGAGTATGTCTTCCAATAGAAAAACATTAACTGCCCATATTTATTCACCTTTGCATCCTGGTGCAAGTCTGCATGAGTTGGTGCAAGTTCACCAGCGTAGGTAGAGAGCTGAAATGCGCCATATGTTTGTAAGGTGACACTGTTCTGTTCTTTTCCATTCTTGTATCACAGCACAACAACTTCTCTTGCTGCATTATGTTGTGTGCATTTTTTTATGAAAATCTTCCAATACACTTTGAAATGTCCTACTTTAAAAAACATTGTATTCTGCTTTATGGGTAGAATGGCCTTCAAGGGGTGTGATGTGTTAATATTTAGAAAGAAAGTTCTGACCATTTAAAAGGGGTTACTTTGATAGTTTGAATTGTAATATTTAAACTGCCACACTTAGGGGATGTATGACGTTACTCTGCATACCGTTACAACTACCTACCATTACAACGCGACCATTACAACGCATACCATTACAACGCATAGCGCTTTGGGGTGCTGGATAGTGGTAAGTATAATTTACTATTCTAACTCCAGTCCCCGTGGACCCTAGGGAAGGTGTTGGATAGTAAATTATACTTATTCCCTATCCTAGAGCGCCCCCCAGCGCAATGCGTTGTAATGGTATGCGTTGTAAAAGTCGCGTTGTAATGGTAGTGCGGAGTAAAAAATGCGTTGTAACAGGTGCATACCCACTTAGGCTATAATGCTAGTGTAAGGAAGTGCCGCTTTCTGTATAGTCACCCCAACCTCATTGCTCTAAAGGCTGATGGATATGACAAGTGAACATGAGTCTGGTGCCTATACACCAGTGCATGTCCTCTCTCCTACAACTGCTATCTTCTACTTGGTAATCCAAAATTGGCAAATATTTTACCACCTTATGACTTTTAAGCATATGGTACCCAGAGTACCCAGGGCATTGGTAGTAAAGGAGTCACCAGGGCTTCAGCACATTATATGCCACCCTGGGTGACCTATGTAAACTAAAGACAGCAGGCCTGTTATTGTAGAAGCAGTACAAAGTACACAAATTCTTCTGTGCCCTCACAATGTGTGGCATAGACACCTACATAGCCTTTACTTTATCACAGACACTCCTTAATGTAGGGCCCCTCAGCCCAGGCATCAGGGTTCATTATATTAAAGGTGTGAATATATAAGGGCAAGCCTATATGTCCCTATAGTAGCATTCCCCATTGTAAATTAGTATATATGCTAGCGGTCAATAGCATAACATGGGCTGCCAACCGGACACTATCGAGATTGGCTGTTCCATTATTGGTGCCACTAGAATAAGTAATGTTTGGTAGCAAACAAAGTGCCTTCTCACCGCGGACACAATTCTTGTGCCCTTGGTGAGGTGGCAAGCACCCATTTGGCACCTTAAAGTTTACCCATATCTCTACTGTGCTTGGCTTACCCTGCCTGATGTAGCCAAGACAGGAGGTGACACCTCCCCCATCCCCAGCAGCCTAGTGAATTGGCACATCAGAGCAGTGAGCTTCAAAGGCTGCCCCTCCTCTGATATGGAGCTGGGAGGAAAGAACACTACCTATGCCCCAGGCGCACTTGCAATGGGGAAAGCTTGGAAATTAGCTATGCAGGAGTCACTCACACAGAGGAAAGCTGGTCATACCTCTAATTTGGGAAACATGTTCTGTCCCCCTAAAATTAAATTCTTTTATCTTTAGGTGGGCAGAAATAGTGTTTTCTGGGTAGATAAGGCGGCCTCCACCACAAGATGATGTCACTTCAAGGGCAGACTAGCTGCAGAGGCTAGCAACGCATTGGCTCCTAGCTCCCACATCCCTACATTCCCTAAATTTAGGATTTCAGGGACCCCAATGACACCAGAATCTTGGATCTGTACACATTTCTTTTAAAAGGGTCCAATAGGAGACCCGTGTTGCCAATAACAGATCTTTGTACACCAGTCAAAAGCAAATGGCAACAAACTTTGAACTTATTGAAAGACCCCCGTCATTGGCTAGAACGCAACACCCCTCAAAATGGGTGCCCCTGGTGAAGCCAGACACACCCTCAGTCTACCCTGGATTAGAAAAACTAATCCCCTACAAACTACATTTAAAAACAATCACTGACTCCAAATAATTCTTTGCTATTGGACCTTCTGAGGGATTGCCTAAATCAAGGTGGTCCAGTGCATTGTGGGATATGTAGTCTCACCTGCCCCAAAGTTTCACACCACTATGTTACTGACCCAATGAGGTTCCTGAGGCTTCTCATTGTGTTTACTGCAGCTGACATATGTTAGTCACCAATCTGGAAATCAACGCACAAAGCTTACGCTGTATCTACAGAGAACGGTGTGCAACCAACATCCATCAACAACCAACATCTTTACCTGCAGCCGCCATAGCCACCGGCGTGCGTGCAGACTCCGCCCCTTTCTCAGGCCACGCCCCCGCCTTCCAACATAAATGTGTATGCATAGGACGCGCAGCGGACGAGCGCAGCGGGAGCGCCGTTTGCGCGCCGAAGGCGCGCCTAAGGGAAGCCCGTCTGCGCCCGTCCGCGCCAAGACCGCGCCAGGCGCAGGAACCCCTGCCCAACATCCTCTAACCATCAGGTATGCTCCCAACGACCTCCTTAAACTTCGAGGCAGATCTGACTGCCCCTGCAAGCTTGATCTTTCTAAAGTATTCGGTTCCACCAGTTGTAACAAATGTCGTTGGATACTCAACTTCGTCACCAAGCAGCCAACATCCCCCAAACGACCTCACTTTACAGGAGGTCTGATAAACGCTAGGTCGATGTGCAAACATAGTCAGGATATCCACGACCTCATTATCGACCATGACCTGGACTGTCTCATGATCACCGAGACCTGGCTCACTGAAGACAGTAACCCTGACATAGCCATCGCCCTCCCCCCAAGCTACTCCTTTCACAGACAGGACAGACAGAAAGGTAGAGGAGGAGGCGTTGCATTTATCCTGAGGAACTCTTTTAGCTGCCACACCTTCTGCCTCGACCCCCTCACTGATGCAGAGGGACTAGGTTTCTCCATCAAACTTAGTCAAACCCTCTCTTTCTCAGGTGGTCTGATCTACCGCCCACCCGGCAATGCCGCGAAATTCCTTGGCTCCCTTAATGACGCACTCGGACACTTCCTACTCCGCTACCCACATTTCACCCTCCTGGGCGACTTTAACCTGCATCTCGAAATATCCGTTGACCCCTTCACCAGAAATCTTCAGCAGACACTGGATATTTTCAATCTGCAACAAAGCGTCAAGCTGCCTACTCATTCCCTTGGCCACACCCTGGATGGTGTCTGTTCCAATTTCCCGTCCATCTCCACCTTGTCTCCCATTCCCCAAATTTGGACTGATCACAGTCTGATCCCTTTCCATATCCTCAACGTTCCCCCTCTTAACTGCAAAAAACCAACTCGCCAACACACTCACTCCATCAATTGGAAAACTGTCCAGAAAAGTCTTATTTCTCATCCCTTTTCCTCTACCAATGCCCCCTCTTCCTCTGGTAACATCGATAAAGATGCAGTCTCTCTCAACAACTGGCTCTCTCAAGAAATCTCAAAACGATGCCCACCTAATAAAAAAGACAACACCCTAAAGAAAACGAAAATTAAAGCCCCTTGGTATACGCCTGACCTAACAGCTGCACACCTACTCTGCAGGAAAGCAGAACGTAAATGGCGTAGATCCTACGATAATGACGATCGTAACAACTACATTCTACAGAGGAAAAATTATCTCTCCACCATTAAATCAGCAAAAAGAACCTACTATGTAAACGCCATTAAAGAGGCCAGCCAAAAACAACAAACCCTCTTTTCCATAGTAAAATCTTTCACCAAACCAAAAGCTCTTCAACCAGAAATCCCCCCTTCTCAAGAACTGTGTGGCAAGATCTCCGACTACTTTGAGGAAAAAATCAGCTCTATCCACAAAAACTTCCCCCCTCCCCCTCCGGTGTACTCAATCTTGGAGCTAGACCAATCTCGCCCGACTGCTAACAGTCTCAAACACTTTACTCCGGTGACCCTGACTCAGACCAGAGAAGCGATCCTTTCATGCAAATCTGGCTCCCCTTCTGACCCTTGTCCCCCCAAGATCCTCCACACCATCATTGATGAAATCAACCCCATCATTAATGAAATAGTCAACCTCTCCCTCAAAACTGGCTCTGTTCCTCTCTCTTGGAAAAAGGGTGTGGTTAAACCTCTTATGAAAAAGGCAAACAAACCCCCCTCTGATTTAACTAACCTTCGTCCCATCACCCTGCTACCTGCGCTGGGCAAAATAACTGAACAGTTAGTCCATAAGGAGCTCAAGTCCTTTCTTGATGCCCACAACCTACTTCACCCCCAGCAATCCGGTTTTCGGTCTAAGCATTCCACCGAGACCGCCCTGATCGAGCTGACCGATACCATCAAGAGCCTCCAAGATCAAAGGAAGAAGGCCATTCTGATCCTTCTTGACCTCACGGCGGCATTCGATACTATTTCCCACTCCATTCTGCTTAACAGACTTATGGACATCGGCGTTACTAACTCGGCCCTTGCCTGGATCAGTTCCTTCCTCAGTGACAGGTTTCAAACTGTCTCACTGGGCCCTTTCCAATCGAAACAGAAAAAGATCTTCTGTGGAGTTCCCCAGGGCTCCATTCTTAGTCCCCTCCTTTTCAATATATATCTCATCCCCCTGCTTACTCTTATAGAATCGTTCGGCATAACTGTCACGTCTTATGCTGACGATACTCAGCTTGTCATCCCTCTCGACGACAATTCCAACACGGCCGAACTTAATCTCAAGTGCTGCCTCACAGCGGTCTTTCAATGGATGGACGCCAACCACCTCCGCTGCAACTCGAATAAAACCGAGATCCTGCCCATTGGAAAGAATGCATCTTTCTGTCCCGCTCTGTGGTGGCCTGATAATTCTGCTGCCCCACCTCAGACAGTTTCATCGGCCAGAAACCTCGGCGTTATTTTCGATTCCGATCTCTCTTTCGATACCCACGTTGCAACCGTAGCAGGTAAATGCTTCGGCATTATAAAGTCCATGCGAAAGTTCTTTGATTTCCTCCCGCTCGACTCCAGAAAGACCATTGCGGTAGCCCTCATACTCTCTCGAGTGGACTATTGTAATGGCCTCCTGGCAGGGACCAAAAAGTCCACCCGATTGAAACTTCAAAGTGTCCTGCACACTGCTGCGCGGCTTGTCCTTAAACTCCCACGCAAATCTTTTATCTCCACTGCCCTCAAATCCTTACATTGGCTCCCCTTGCACAAGAGAATACTCTTTAAAATTCTCATTGTAGCCTTCCGAGCCTTCAACAAATCCGGCCCATCCTACCTGTCGAGACGCTTCCCTCACTACACCCCGGGTCGCACTCTCAGATCCTCACAAGAAAACCTCATGACCCCCTCTAAATTCAACCTGAAGTCTAAAGGTGGAAAAACACTCAGTACCCTGGCTATTAGAGCCTGGAACAGCATGCCAAGGCATCTCAGACTTCAGACGCATGAGAAGCTGTTTAGGAAGCACCTCAAAACGTGGATTTTTAATCTCTCTGATGACTGGACTAAAGCAGCCATTTAGCCCCCCACCACCTTCCCGGTGATCTGGTCCCAGGTTTTACAGCGCCAAGATGCTCCCTTCAGAGCGAACGTTAGCGCTCTAGAAATACCTATCCAATATCCAATATCCAATATCCAACATCAGCTGTGTGTGCCTGTTGTACTTTCGCATTTTCCTTCTTGCCGCTCTGCGTAAGCGGTAAAATCCGGGGTAACACAGTGTGTCCTGTTCTGCATCCAGAAAGCGCCAGGACAACTATGCACCTCGGGCTATGTAAAAAGTATCTGACTGTTATGGCCTGGTCCCAGTCCTGGGGCCTGCATCTCTTTAAATTTTACTTTGTTCCAAGGAATTGGACCCAGTGGCGGCTGCTGCAGAACTGGGGTTTTGTGGGATGAAAAAATACTTACCTGTGTACGGCTATTGCCTCTCCTCCATCCTCTTCTCTTCTTTTCTTCTTGGCTTCATGGAACAGAAACACACAGGCTTCCACACTCCCCTAAGCCAATCCCAACTCTACTGTCATCAGCAACACAGCAGTATCGAGATTAGTCTGAGCTTCCTGTTTGTCTGCTCAGGCAGTGCCTGAAAGCGTAGGACAGTTCTTCACCTGGCTGGCAGGCCAAACTGACATGTGCACTAATGTAAGACATATTTTCTCCTCCCACTGGCTCAGATAGCCCAGCCCCACCCCACCCTAACCTGGCTCTGAGTTCACACTGAAAAATAACTGATAATAACATTGAGTTATTACTATTTTCTTTTTTGTTTTTTGCGCTGCAAAAACAGCAGTGGGGTGACTATGTTTCACTTTGCTCGAGGAGCCGCTGCAGACTCGACCTGCAAGTGACCTATTGCCACTAGAGGATTTTGCAATTGACTTCAATGTTATTTTGTCTATGTATTTTCCAGCACTGATTTACTATTGCTTTAAAAATCTATAACTCTTATTATAAGTATGCTATTCTGTTATTTTTTGTCTCTACATTAAGATAATATTACCCTTACTTTATATAGATTGATGTTGGATTTCTTACAAATTGTGTTAATTACATGTTCCTCTATTTAAGCCTGATTTCTTTTAGCCACTCTACTTACTAGGAAGTATTACTGTGAATTCAAGGATCATCTTTGGGGTATAAATATAACATTACAAGTTAAGGCTCCCCAGCCACAATATTTTCTATTACACTTTTCTACAGCTAGTCCCAAAGCTTTGTTGTACACCATCAGGTTATTGGATGGGACACTCGGTGCTACAGTCCAACAGGAACATTTAACTTGGAGGCCTTGGGTACACTTTGTGCACAAGACTAGGGGCTGAGAAGTAAGATTGAGAAGTATGCCAAATTACAATGAACTAATTTCATCATATTGAAAGGAGGAGCACAGGCACATCATAACTGGGAGGCAGGTTTAACGTATAGAGAGTAGTACACCCAGCAGTAACTAATATGGTAAGACTTTGGGTATATGTTATGCAAAAGATGTTCATTTCCTGAAGATAAATTCATGTTTTTTTTCTTAAACTGAACTGTTTCTTTCCATGAAGCCCACTACATTTTTTGTCCTTTTTAATTTTGACAGACATTAGGTTTATTTTCCAGCCTTTTCGAAAACATCTACACAGCAATTAAGTGCATTCTATATTATTAGCATTTTCAATTAGTAATAACATGAAATTGTAGTTCATGTAGAATCCGAATGTTAAAATTGCACTATATGGTAGTCATTTTGATTTCTATGTTCATCAAACCAAAAATTATGTACAATACGATTGTTATTGTTTATGAATACAATTTCTTTGTGTGAATTTTTGAATAATATTCTATGTTGAAATGAAGCATAATCAAAATAGGCATGACAAAGAATATCTTCATTGTATTTTTATCTCATTAGTAAAAATACCTCCATTTATTTAGCTTTTATGTTTAATTCATCCACAGTAAACAGTTATACATATTATATTTTAGTTAATAAATAGTTTTACAACAATTCTTTTAGTAAAGTTACATGTAATACTAAACACCATTTGACATAAACTTACAATTTAATTTTTCAATGTAATGAACAAGACAATCTTTCAAAAAAGTTATTTCCGTGCGCCCATTTTCACTTTTTTCAATGTTTGAACTACATCAAATTCATCATCATTGGAGTCTAGGAAGTACCCTCTCATCAGTACAAGTTCTGCTTCATATCTATTTAACTCTTCGTGTTTTTGGAGAATTTTGATTGTCATCTGCAATAAGAGAATTAAGAACTTTTAAATCAACATACTTTTACCTTTAAAGCTTACATGGAAAGTATTCATACCATATAAACATTCCGTACAAGAATTACAGTCCTCTGTTATTTCATTTTTCAGTAATGTACATTAATAAGATGGATTTATTGTCAGGTGTGAAGTGTGTACATTTTTATATTTTCAAAACTTTGATTCAAAATCGATGTTTTTAAGTAGCATTTTCCAATATGATAAGCTGCATACTTTTTACTCTTTCCATGCAAACATTTTTATTTGATGTTCTACGAAAAGACACAGTTAAATGGACAACTATTTCAGATTTTAAGTATGGCTTATCTTTTGTTGTCTTTCATCATTTTTATATTTAGTATTACACTTGCTACCTACATTTGTGAACATGTTACAAGTTGTCTGGTTACACCAAATTTAAACATACAAGGATATCAATTTGCCTATTGTGTTTGTTTTTGGAAAATGCCTGGTTACTTAAATTTTCAATATTTTACAGTCTTTGGCTGAATAATCAAACCCTACATACTTTCAGGTTGATGTGCATACACTTTTAAACATCACATTTTAAGTTATAGTTTTTTAAGTGATGATAGATGTTTTAGTTGAAATGTTATTTAGGTGACATGTAATGAATTATTGGCAGTTTTCAGAATAATGTGTGTAGTATAGGCACACAACTATCCCCTCCCTCCCTCTCCCGAATTCGTCTGGCACCACCCACTAACAGCTCATAATAAAATGCGTTGCACTAGCTACTTCCAAGTTTCAAAGTGTATACATGCACCCTACAATGCAGGGACCACAGTCAGTGTAAGTCGACAATTGTGGAGAGTGAGGACAGGTATTATATAATAAGACAGTTGCTAAGTCCGAGCTACCGGCACTGTCGGCGGAGCCAAACCTTGAACGCCTACAGGATACTGTCCCAGTCTTAAGAGATACATTTTTTTCACAAACCCTGGGCTTCCTGAGGGAGCAGCCGACTTCCACCTCATCGTAATGGATCGCTTAGTCAGGAGTAGAGCCAAGTCGATAAAGCAAAGTTGTTCTTATTGCGCCTTAGGGAGGCGTATCAATCCCAAAAGGCATACTGCAGGAGTGCCGGAATGGGGACACCAACCGCAGCTGCTTTCAGGGATAACAATTCTAACCAGTAAGACATAAGCAATGGGCATTGTCATAACATATATAGCAGGTTAGCGTCTTCTAATTTACATCTAGGACAGCAGTGCTGTGTGACTGGGAAGATACGCTGCAGTCGGTGCGGGGTGAGATATGCCCTCTGCAAAAACATGTATTAAATGAAGTTGAATTTGGTGTTCTGTGTGATTCTCCAAGGGTATGCCAAGGCCCTGCTCCAGTCCCCATCCGTCAGGTCTGTACCCAAGTCTTCGGTCCATTTGTTGCGTAAAACATTCAGCGGAATTCTTGTGTGGGTAGTAATGCCTCTGTAAAGCCAGTTGGTGAGGTGTCGGCCATTCCCTATCAGGTAGGTCATGAAGACCATTTCATGGTGGGGAAGTTTATCCCTGTGGGGGGACCAATGTTTCTTTACATATTGCAGAAGTGTGGCATGTAGTAAATCTAATGCATCCGTGACTCCTTTGTTCCAGACAAAATTGTTGTGATCCATAAGTGTGACGTTGGCAAATAGATCTCCCACTGTAGCTACACTTCCTTCCACCCAGGGGAGCAGTCTCAGTTTAGTGAGGAGGCCATTTGGGCTCAGGATCCCAAGTAGTGGTATGGTGTCAGAGTAAGGAAGGCAGCCACGTGTGTAGTGTGTGGATTTTTTATAATAAATAAGAGCTGTGCATAAGAGCAGCGGGCATCGGTTGAAATCTTAGCCTCTGGTAGGATCAGAGTATGAACCCGTCTGCGATCCACATCGGCAGGTGAATAATTTATTTCATGTAAATTACTGCCAGCCAGTATGAGAGCCACTGTAACTAGCTCGTGTAGCAAGAGGCCCGGAAATCTGGGGCATCTAGTCCCCTTTATCAGTGTCCAGTTGCAGCTTAGTCTGTCCTACTCTGCGGCGGTAACTTCACCAAATGAAAGCGGAAAGAGTGTTGTTCAGAGCTAAGCTGTGGGGTCGGCATCACAACCGGCAAATTGGTTAAAAAATACAGTAGCAGGGGGAGGACTACAATTTTTGAAATCGCCACTCGGCCCATCTCTGATAGCGGTAGGGAGGACCAGAAGGTGACCTGCGAGTGTAGCAAGCATATAGCCTTATCTAGGTTACCCTCAATGAGGTTTGGTGTTGAGCGATAAATTTGCATACCCAGATATTTAAAAGTATGTGCCGCGACTTGTAAAGAATGAGGGCCAAACTGAACCGTCTCTGGGCAATCCCATTGCAGAAAAAAAATCACAATACTTACTGACATTAATTCTAATGCCCGAAAGCCCCGCAAAAGCATCAAAAATGCCTGTGGCGAGTGATAGAGAGGTGAGGTCTTCAGCATACAGAATGATGTTGTCCGTGTATGCAGAGATAATGAGTGTTGTTTGTCCGATACGTATGCCCTGTTTTGCCGCCGATAACCATACCGTAAGGGCTAAGGCTCCAATTCCAGCACAAACAACAGAGGAGACAGTGGGCAACCCTGCTGTGTGCCTTTTCAAACCGGGTACTCCTCCGAGATATGTTGCCCTGTACCGGCCTTTGCCGTGGGCTCAATGTACAGGAGCCTGACCCACTTTAAATAACCCGGCGGGATGCCCATTTGTTCAAGTGCTCGGAATATGTGGTCCCATATGAGCAAATCGAATGCCTGTCTCAGATCCAAGGTGATACAACCTGCGTGCGTTCTCTCCTTGGGGGTCGCAGTAATAACATGGTACAACCTCCTGATGTTAAGTGAGGTGCACTGTGCCTGTACAAACCCACATTGATCTGGGTGGATTAGGTTGTGTAAGTATGGAAGTAGGCGGCCAGCCAGTACTTTACCGAATATCTTGTAGTCTGTAGTGAGTAGGGATAGTGGTGTGTACCCTAACAGATCCATTGCCTGGCGTCCTGGTTTGGAGAGAGACACTACCAGTTCCTGTCTCGTGGAGGAGGGCAATGACCCCAAGAACAACTCTGCATTATACAGTTTCTCTAGTTGTGGCACCAGAGTATCCAAGAACGTGGCTGAGAATTCGGACGGGAGGCCGCCCAGACCTGGGCCCTTGTTTTGCGGGAGGCTCTTGATGGCTGGCTTGATTTTGGACCTTGTGATAGTGCCAGAGAGAGCGTCCTGCGCTGGGTTTTCAAGTTGTGGGAACTGTGCGCCTGTTAAATAGGCATCAAGGGCCTCTTCCACCATTTGGGGGGGCGCCCGGTACAAGTGTTGGCAATATTCACAAAAGGCTGCATTTATATCCCATTGTGTATTCACTGTATCCCCAGCGCTGGTGGTTATCTCATGGATCGGGGGATGTGGGAGGTCCTCTCTGAGAATACATGCTAATAGCGGACCAGCCTTATCAGCATCAACATGTTTAGCATGCGTTTAAGCATTGTAGTCTATGTGTCGAAGTGTTTCTAGCAGCTCCGCATGTTTTATTCAGGCATCTTGTAAAAGTGGTCCTTTTGTGTGGTCATTCGCTGCGTCTTGTTCAAGACTATCCAGGGAGTTTTCGACCTCTTTAAGGTTATTATGTATTTCATGATGCGCCCCTGCTGTAGTGCTGATAGCTATGCCACTGATCACTGTCTTGAAAGCATCCAACTCCAGTTGAGGTGTGGATCCAGTCCCCGTGTTTTCAGCAAAATAATAATCTATGCCAGTTGCCAGTGCCTCCCAAAAGACAGAGTCCTCAAGCATAAGGGGCCACAGTTTCCAGGTAGAAACTGGGGTGGGGATTCTGCACAGTTGAGTGAGATCTCCAGTGGGTTATGGTCAGAAAGCATCTTGCCCAAGTATGTTGCATGAGTCACCTGAGTCATAATGTGTTTACTACAAAACAAACTGTCTATGCAGGTGTGGAGTTGGTGTGGATGTGAGAAGAATGAATATTCTCTGCTGGTGGGGTTTTTTAAGCACCAAACATCCCCAGACCCCATCCCTCTGCCCATCTGCACCACGCCTCTGCCTGGCGGACAGTACTGGCGCCTCCAAGGGGTATGACCTATCAATGGAGGGGTCCAGGACAGCATTATAGCCCCCCCACCCAGTATCTATGAACATGCAGCCCAAAGCGCTAGCACAGGGATGAGGCTGAATAGGTATTGTTCCTGCTCGTAACTGGGCGAGTATACACTACAAATGAAAATTTGTGTACCATCTAGTGTGCCCCTCACTAGGATATATCAGCCCAATGGATCAACCTGTTGTTCCTGAGCTATAAAAGGGACCCCACTCTGGACCCATATGGACGCGCCCCTAGCAAAAACCTGACCTCTCCATTTTTTGTGGAGTTTGGCCGCTTCGGCTGCGGTCCGGTGGGATTCTTGCAGAAATACTATATATGCGAGTCACCGATTCAACTGTGCGTTCACTCTGTGTCGTTTGTGGACTGACCCAAATCCCAGTACATTCCAAGTAATCACGTTGTAGCTATCCTGCATCAATATCTAAGGTATACCAATATGTAGCGCTAGCACAATAGCAGGGTAGCAGCAATTCTCCAGAGAGTGTAAGTGGTGGGCCAGAACCTAAAAAGATCTCAACTCCATTTGCCAATACTCGGGCAAGCTATCCAAACATTGCTATTCCAAACCATATGCACTACGGTGCAAACGGAAAACAAGGCGACTAAGTTAGGACGTTACGAGCTCCGTGCGGCCCGGACCGCCTTTGTTACAATTGCAGTTTGTAGTTTCAGGACTAGAGACATGATCATGATCAATTAAGTGCAAGACATACATGAGCAAAAAAAGGATAAAGTTGCTATACATCGTGCCCCAGCATGAACCAAAGCCCACCATTATTTCAAATATCCATCAGCAGTTTGAGGTGTAATATTACTAAATAAGTTAATGCTAGAGCCTGAGTCTGAATTGTTCTATTCTTCATCTGAGGAGTACAACAGAACTGGATGGGCGGCATCCCTGAAACTGATGGCTGTCTCAAGGGCCTCCGCCTGTTCCCGCAGGGCCTGCTACGGAGCCAGGATCCCAGATTTTGCTGCAAGCCCCTCCCCCCGGAAGCGTTTTGACTTGCGGACTCTCTGGGGCTTCGGAGTGGAAGGGAACACCTGCGAAGAGGGTCCCGATCCGCCGGGGGAACATAATTTCAAGCCAGTCTGGCACCTTATCCAGGGATTAAAAAACTGTGTTTTGTGATCATGGAACACCATCAACTTAGCCGGGAATAGTAACGCATATTTGATATTTACTGTCCTGAGTTTTTTTTTTCACATCTTGATAATGAGAACGTTGACGCTGGACCAGAGCTGTGTAGTGCGGGTACAGGGACATCCGCTGATACTCATAGTGGATATTGGACAGCTCACTCGCCTTTTGCAACAGAATGTCTTGGTCTCTGAAATTAAGGACTTTAACAATCAAGGACCGGGGTCAGGCAACCAGACTGCCTGTTGGTATCCTGTGTGTCCTTTCCACGCAGAATAAATCCAAGAGGCCCTCAGGGGCCACATCATCCTCGAGTCACTGCTCCATGAACTTAGTAGCGCCCCTTCCCTCACATCCCTCCGGCAGGCCTATGACGCAAATGTTATTGCGCCGAGCGCGTCCCTCTGCATCATCCGCCCTTTCCTGTAGACCTGCAACCTGCTTCTAGAGCTGCGCTATCTGTGTGCCATGCTCCTTGTGTTGTGGCGCCAACTCAAGTAGTGCGACTTTGGTTTCTTTGACAACCGCAGCTAGCTTGTCATGGTCAGCTTTAAGAACGGTGAATCCCATTGTCAAAGTCCCAAGCTGTCTCTGAATGGCCTGATGGGAGTCACGTACCTCCATCAGGATTAGGTCCAGCTAATACGGAGAAGTCCCCAAGTCTGTGAGCGGGAACGCCAGTGAGTGGCTGTGTGGCGGGCGTAGAGTCATCAGTCTGTTGGCCACCGCAGCTCCAGAATCAGTTCCCCTGACCCTGTGGTGGTCCATTGTGGCTCGGTACTTTAGTGTTAGCTGCTGGCTCAGGGAGACGTCTGACAGGGATTCACTCAGCTACCACAGGCGTTCTCTCTACTTCCTTGGAGGACTGCCAGTGAATGGCCGTATGAAGGCCCACTAGTATCTTGCCCTCACCAACAGTTCCAATTCTTTCAGTGTCGCCTCTCGAGCGGCAGCCAAAGAGAGAGGTTCCGGCGGGGGTGGCACGTGACCCCGACCCAGTTGACCCCAACAGGTCCCCTCTCAGGAAGGACAAGTGTGCACAGAGCCTTCCGCACACTCAGCCCTACAGTAGATCCCAGCGGTACCTGCTGCGTCGTGTGGGGGGTGCGGAGCCAGACAGGCAATGCGTGCGTCCGGGACACGATCAGCGGGTCTTAGCAATTCAAGTGCGGGACCTCCAGCCCCGGGTAGGGTGTTGTCCACTTCACTAGTGTGGCCCGGTTTATCCAGACCTGCATGCGCCCAGCCCCCCAAGCCAGACCAGGCCCTCGGTGACCTTCCGTTAGCAAGAGCGTCCAATGCCGATCCTTGTGCTCTCTAAGATATTGTGGGAATGGGGGGCACCAGAGACCATCAGCAATCACTAGTCAGTTGGATCAGGAGAACTAAAGGGCCACATGCATCGCTCCCACAGGCGACGTCTATCGTGCGGCTGCCGCGCTTCAGCAGAGTACGCCAGTGAGACACGTTAAGGACAGGCACCGGCCATGCATCCCAGGCCGCCAAAGTTCACAGGGCCGCCGGACCGGAGGGGAGACAGGGAAGCGGGCCCCAAGCGTGGCGAGGATATGCTGGTATCGCCACACTCACCCGGCAGCACAGGGTAGCATAGTTTCTTTGGCAGATGTCCGCGGCTACATTCACAGCACCGCTCCTCCCAGACCAGCACCGGGATCCGCAGCACGGCTGCCAGTGGTAGTACACACCATGGCACAGGGCTGCACACGCTCTCCAGGCTGCTAGGGGGTCCTCCGAGAGGAGGCTCGGCAGGGTAGCCTATTGCACAGGCATCAGCAGAATGCAGGCCCGTCCTGTCCTCAGCGCCGTCCACTCCTCCCTGGTCGCCCTCTCTTCCTCATTCCGGGGGGGTTCACAGCAACAGCGGGAGCGCAGGTTGTCACAGTAGCTCTAATCCTGGCCTCCGGCACTCCTTGTCGATCCCGGAGACAGGCCTCTGGCTCAGCAGCCCGCACCCAGAAGCCAAGCCCACCTCATTGTCCAGGCGGGACTGGCAGCACGCAGCGGCGATTTCACTGGGTAAGTGCAGCCCGGTCCAAGGAGGCTTTCTTGTATTTAGAGTTGGAATCAGTCAGAAGCCAATACCGCCAGGATTATCCAGGATTCTTCAGATCTGGGCGCGGAGCTTGCTCACATTGCAGGCAGCCATGCTTTGCAGTCAGCCACGCCCCCATCTACTAGGATGATGTTAATAAAGAAAAATACGATGCCAATGAATGCCAGGATATATTTACGTATAACAGCAAACTCACATTGCTGTAGTAAAATCTACCCAATATGACCTACCCATCAACCCTGAGCCAGAAATACATGGTCAGGAAGTCCCAGTGACCAAGGTCTGGAGCAACTGAATAACAGATCAGAAGTGGTGTGACACGTATCCCATAGACAAATGATTAAACAGGGACAATCTAGATCAGTCTGCCAGAAGGTAGCAACACTGCAAAGGTCCGAGAAGATTGGCCCCAATAACATTTGTTTGGCCAAAGGGATGCACATTCCCAAAACAAACAAAGATAAATGCCACATATAGTTAGGAACACTCAGCCAATCAGAACACCATATTTACACTGCACACAGAAAACAGGCACTCATTGTGACGGACATCTGGTCATGTTACCCACTGTCCTGCATTGTGTCCACGCAAGGTTAAGACCCAGCTGGATTCCTTATCACGAGATCAAATATACCGTCCTGTGAATATTCCCGCAATTCCTGTTAAAAAATAATGTACAAATTGCTTCATAACAAGTTGTAAAATGTATAAAATAAGAGCCAACACCAATGTACTTTGAGACTGCTTCCGACCGGAACTCTGCTACTGTTCTCTTGTTGATGCGATTAATTAAAACAACTGTTCTAGTCTTGCAAAATGCCTCTTGTGTTTTATTTTTTATGTTAAATCCACATTCTAGCTACAAGGACCTGCAGCTCTTAGTGTGCCAGTCAGTTAAGTAGCCTCCTTAAACATGTCCCAGGCCTTCCGTTGCAGCCTGATTGCAGTTTTATAAGCCGTGTCTACCCTTAAACTCCACTTTCATTATATATAAGTAACCCATAAATTAGACCCTAGCTAGCACATAGGTAAGGGTTCATTATAATTCATAGTTTGGACATGTGCTTTTACATTTTACATGTCCTTGTCGTCAAAAATCTCCTAAAATCAATTTTCATTACTGTGAGGCATACCTCTTGTAAAGGATAACATAGGGTTGCCTTATTACATGTAATAAATGCTAACTTTTAATTGGGAAGTATAATACTTTTCATGTTTTGTGTCTGAGAAATGTGTTTCACCTATCAGCCTTAGGCTGGGCTCCCACTAACTTTTGCCCACTTCCAACTTCAGACTATACCGTTTTGTTGGACTTAGGACTCTGGGCACCTTACAACTGCTAAGGTTCGGTTACTCTCCCTTAAAATATGGTGATATTGGCAAACCTGCATCCGGCATCAGGCCTCTGCCATTACAGTGGGGCTGACTCCTCCATAGTCCAGCCTTAGAAATGCCATATATCCCTTAAAGTGATAAATCCTGCATAGTAAGGTGTAGATATATCATGTTTGGTATGGTTAGAATCATCATGAGAAATCCTCCCTTTTGGTGTATTGGGTTTTACCCTTACTGGCAAAAATGACACTTTCAAAAAGTGAACATTTCTCTGTCCTTCCATAAACTCTGTGTACCTGCTGCCTGCCCCAATCCACGTCTGGCCCAGGGTAGCAGTCCTATACTTGCATACTACCTACACTCTCCCAAACACAGGAAGGGCTGCCACATCAACAATCTGATGGCCTACTTGGGCTGAGAGGAGGGAGTAATGGTTCACACTCACATCTGAATAGCCTGAGCCGGCCACCACACAATAGGCTTTACGACTTTGCTTTGTCAGGGCAGACAAGTCAGGTGAGACAGGGGAGCCCAAAAACCTCAAAGCCCTCTCCAATAGCTTCTGGTCTCTTCTAGTACATGGGCACCAGGGTATAATAATAGGGCCCCAAACCCACATCTGTGTGAAAAAAACTGGACCTGCATGAAACTCTGCTACACTAAAGGCTGCTGAGTGGGAAGGATTGCCTCTTTGCTGTGTCAGACTATTCACAGGAACTGTTGTCCTGCTTTGTGGGGCCGCCCTCCTGCCAACGGACATCTGCCCTGCAAGCAAGGCACAAAGAATTGCCTCAAGAGTGACTTCCGGGGGCTTGTCAACTGCCCTTGTTAACCCTACTGGGCTTCGGAACACAAATAGCCTTGCCAGTCTTGCTCGCGATGTCAACTTCAGTGCTGTCCAGGCACAAGGGGCCTAATATGCTTTGGATCGCCTCAAGACTGTGCCCTTGCCATGTGACAGCATCAACCCGCATCCGAGAACGAAGTGGCTCCCTTTGCGCAGTTGTCAGGACTACACCACAGCAGAGCACTTGGGCCATGGACGTGCCGCCCAACACCGACAGGTTTCGAAGTCGTGGGCTCCTACCCGTGCCAATTTACCGGCAGTCCGCCATGATCTGTGTGTCTTTTGCCTAGCCCTAAGTGCACCAGCTATGCCCAGACATGGGTCCTGGCCTCACTGGGCCACTGGCTTCAAGCTAGCCTGGCTGATGAGGGTTGAAACCACGAAACTGGTCCCAGGAGGCTTGTTCATGTTCCAGGGAGGACCTGGCTTGGCAGCTCATGTTGGACTGTTCACATGAAGCACAGGGTGGAGACTGATTTGCATTTGGATGTGTCAAAACTGTGGTGGCACAATAGATCTATTGAATGGGGTAGAATGTTTGAATCGCTCTGCATTCCGTCTGTCATCTCTGTGTCTTTAACTTTTAGAATAAACACATTTTTCTGCAGAATTTGATGCCTGCTGCCTGCTCTTGGGCCATGTGAAGGGGTGTTGTTGACAGCTGGACTTTGTTTATTCCTCCCAGATAAACACAGATTAGAGGTATTAGGTGAACCAGGATTGGCCAAAAAATGGCAGGATGGGGACGACTTGGGCACAGACTCATTTGGAACTAAACATACAGTGTTTTGAGGGTGGGCTTGAAATATCACAAGTTGGAGGCAAGATGGTGCTCAAGAAACATCCTCGCCGCAATGCTCACCTGATTGCAAACCCCTATCACTGCTAAACTAGTCTTGAATACCTTCTACGCTCCTCCGATAACTATGCAGTATCATGGAAAGCAAATATAATGCACCTGAAAAATAAACAAAGGATGGTAAAAGTTTCCATCGTTTTCACGCAGAGACTCACGCTCTCACCTCCTCCAAACCTCGAGGACGCCTGCACGGGTTGGGATTCTCGGATTACTCCTGACCTGCGTGATCTCCCATCGGTGCGATCGGAATGCAGGAGCTCAGCGAGGACATTCAGCCCGCTGTCTGCTAAACGTGAAGCCACAAAGAATACACAGTGCTTGGACAGGTCTGCAATCTTCTGAGAACTGAAATCGCAACAGTGGTACTTTATTGCATCGTCTAAAACCACCACAAACAAGTAAGGATGGCTGGCAGGGGGAGTAAAAACATCAAAGGGAAAAATGTTTTTGTGCCCAGTGCTCAGTCACAAGCAGCCTCACATACCATTACAGCGCTGCCAGCTACCAGGTAAAAAAGGTTGGAAACAAGGGGTGCGAGAAGTTAAGCAGGGGGAGGGAAAGAGGAGAAGGGCGAGTGTGTGGATAAAAACAGCACATTTGAAACCAAGCCAGAAAATATAGAGACTGCTAAACCACACAGAGAGACCAGCTATTCTCAAATGCTGATTACTAGCACTTTTGGTACAACGGGGGGGTGGGGCTGGAACTTTGCAAGAGTCTGTAGACGAAGATCCAAGGTTGACAACAGAAAAGCTGGGGCAGATTGAAGGAGCACTGACCGACTCAAATTAGCCAACTGCGTTTTATGCAATAGGGCCACCAGGTACTCCCCTCCCTATAGATCAGGGTGAGAAAAAAGTCCCAGAGGTCGATTCTACACCTATGAGAAAGCCGGATGAGGGTTGCTTGGAGGTCAAAGTGGAAAGATCTGGCAGTAAAAGAAGTAGCTCAAATGATTGTGCAAATATCAATGGTGGAATTGTAGAACCCGCAGTAACTCCACAAGCTGCAAGCAGCTCTCTTCTAATCCACTCAGTGAAAACACCGGAGAATAAAGACAAATACTATTCATTAACAGATGAATCAGAGCTGTCAGACACAAACATCTCTGTGTCAAGCAGAGAGGACGGTCCCAAATGGTACAGCAGCTCTTACAAGGATCACCGAAAAAAGAAACATGATATCCTAGACAAAGAAAGAGGTACAGATCTGAGGTAGGATCATTCTGATACTCAGCTTACAGTATTATCTGACTCTATGGTCACCTCAGGTGGTAATAGAACTATAACAGATAGCCTTAATGGAGATAGTGGAGGACCAAAGCGCGACCCTGCGCTGGAGGTTGTTCTTCAATCTATCAAAACCTTCCAGGAGGAAGCCAAGGATGACAGCCGTAGATCACGCCTGGCCGCCAAGAAACTAAAAGGTGCTGTCAGAAGGGTTGGCAAAACCTGCGCTGAAATTGCAGATCGGATGGCTTCTGTGGAGGAAAACACACAGCATTTAGAGACAGATATAGCTACCCTTAAAACCCAAACAGAAGAACATGAGAGTGTGGTCAAAGATCGCATGTGGAAGATGGTGGAGCAGCAAAATAGGCAGCGGCGCAACAATCTCTGCTTCCTAGGGATCCTGGAAGGAGTGGAAAAAGAGTACCCCAGAAGGTTCATGGTCACATTCCTTAAAGGGGCTTTTCAAGAGCTACATTCCTGGGATTGGGACAAAGAAGTTCAGAGAGTGCACAGATTTCCGCTTTCCCTTGCCAAGCGTACCCCATCAGCGCAGCAACATCCTCGTGCCATGCTACTGTTTTTTGTCAAATTTCTCCTCCGTCAAGCTCTTTATGATCTGGCAAGGCCCACGAATCCAAAATCCTGTGATGGAATAACTGTTTTCACTAGACCGGACTTTGCGCATGCCACAGTGGAACGCAGATGGAGGCTCAGGCAGCTCTTTGCTCCTTTTCAAAAGCTGAGAGAGGCGATGTATACCTTCAGAATCCTGCTAGAATTAAAATTGTAAATAAAGGGTCCACTCGTAGCTTTGTTTCGGAGATCATGGCTGAAAAATGCTTAGAGGAAGTCTCTGGAAATAAATAATGGTAACAGTAATAGGATGCTCTTAAAAACACTAAGGACATCTATCCTGTCTTTAGGGAAAGCCATGCAGTTGCATTTGCGCAGAAAGTAGTTCTTAACGATGTTGCTAATTACTTTTTTATTTGCTTAGCTTTTATCTTTTTTCTTTTCTTGTTTAGGCACATTTAGGTCAAATTTGGCTTTTCTGGGGTTTTGATTATATAGGCTTGAAGGTGCTATTTATGAGGGGTAAGATCCAGCAAATACGCAGGGATATGTTGCCTCGGATGTCAAACACTTGGCTTCCGTAGTAAAGTACACTTTGTGTGTCCAGGACCTGTAAATTAAATGCTACCAGTGGGCCTGCAACAATGATAGTGCCACCAATATGTGTAGGCCTTCATGTCAACTGCCATGTCAACCTGGCAAGTACCCACTTGCCAGGGCCAAACCATTGCTTTTACTACATGTAAGATACCCCTAAGGTAGGGCCGAGGTAGCCCAATTAGCAGGGTGTAGTGTAGATGAAAGGTAGGAAATGTTTTGAGTTTTTTACTTGTCCCGATAGTGAATACTGCTTATTTCTTTTTTCACTATTGCAAGGACTGTATGTCAAAGAAGTTACTATTGAAGATGCCTTCTTCCCACGTACAAGTGTAACTTCCCATTGGAAATAGATCATGTTTTGGAGTTTGCGGTCAATTCAGAAACACATCTTTTAGTGAACTTGATTTTAAATTTTGTGTTTGAAAATGCCTCTTTTAGAACGTGGATATTTTCTTGCTTTAACATTGTGTGGCTCTTCCTGTGGGTGGAATCCACGTCTGAGGAAGGGTGACAGTTGGACTGTTTGCCCATTCATTCTAGACAGTCACAAAAAAGGGAGTTGAGGTGTGCCCTGCATATGCATATGTTGATGGCCAATGACCAGCCTGATAGGTCTTCCTGAGCTATAGTGGTGGAAGGAGTTGTCAATGACACCTGAATAGGACTGTAAATGTTCTCATACAAAGATGTCTCCAATGCCCTGTAGTGTGTCTGGAGCCAGGTCAGAGTAAGGTAGGGTCCTGTGCTCAACAAAGACTTTCCTTTGAAGTTTGCCTACTTCGAAGGTAGAAACTGGCATAAGTACTGGAGCTGTTACACCATAACTTCAAAACACTTCTTGACTAAGAGGACATTTTCTTTCTACATCCTACTTCCCAAGGTTCTCCAAACGCTTGTGCATGCTTGCCTCCTGTTAAGAAGTCTCAGGGTCATAAAAGACTTCATTTGTAGCCCCTGAACTCCTATGCTGGGAGTTCAGAGCTGACAAGGGGTGCCAATTCTCATTTTGGGCCATTTGGAGGTGGTTTAGCTGCTGAGAAAATAGAAATTCCATACATCGACTCTCAACAGCTGTTTTTCCACAGCAGCACCGCTGTGCGGTTGAAAAAGCAGTGTATCACTGATCAAAGAATTGATGCAGTGCCTACTGTGCTACTAAAGGAACACCGCAAATCCGAATCCCGCGCACTGTATAACAGATGACCGTGGTGGGTAGCGTGGCTGTGGCCAAAATGAAGGCAGGCGTGTTTGGATAGAGCTCTGCGGAAAGCTCCCCTGGACAGGCTAATACCTCCGGATGCAGCCATTATTGGGGATACCAACCTAGAGGAACAAATGCAGCACACTATCCACATGCAGCGATGTAAATTTGAGATCACCCAGGCTCTAGTGTGAAACCCCCGACCGGAGACGCCGCCTACTGCATGACCCTGGTGAGGCCGACATCAACTACGTGAGCCCGGGGTCTGGCCCCACCCAAAAGGCCTCGAGAAATGGCGCAGCTGCAGTGAACGGATGGCGGCTGGCTTGGACTGCGGCTCACGTCTTGGTGCACACCAATGGATAGTGAGAGTTGGGTAAGGCCCCCGCTGTGCTACCCGCCCGCCCCTCCCTCTGCAGACCTGATGTGCCTGCTGTTCGCCGCGCCGCAAGAAAGGAGGGCTGTGTGCGGCGGCGGAGGCCTGCTCGTTTGTGTGGCCATTCACCCTGTGGCGGAGCTATGGTAGGCGGTTCTCGACCACTGAAGCCGTGCTGCGGACACTCACCCCCCTACCGGGACGCTCTTCTGATTACTTGACGCCTGAGGCCGGAGAATGGCTGGGGCCCCGCGGTGCTGCCCACGAACATCCGGGTTCTGATATTGCACAACACAGTGACCAACTGAAAGGGTGGCCGAAGAGGCGCGACGTGAGCAGACCCTGCTTGGCCAACACGAGCTGCAGCTGTCCATGCAGCGTGATCGGGGATAGTGCCCTCCCCCTCCCCCCCGCAGGCAGACTGATGATGGACACTGCCTAAACGTTCCTGCAACGGAAACGTAGTTGAAGTGGTTGGCCCCCGCTGACGGATCAGGAGTCACGGCTGGCCGCTCCCTGCCATACCTGTATGCCCTTGAGGTGAGGAGTGCCTTGCAGCTGAGGTCGCTGTGATATTAATGATGGCCTGTGGAGTTCTGTGATACCAGCGGCCGGCCACACACGCATCCTGGTAAAGGCAGAGAGCTTTTACGAGGCGGCGCTGCACGCTCATAACGACTGCCATTGCATCTGTGGCATGGCTAGGTGGCGAGGGCTCCACTCCCAAGAAACTGCCTGCTGCACGCCATTGCCCAGCTCCCGCACCAGGGGACAGCAACATATTGAGTGTGTGGGCGGCACTGGCGGGTGTGCTGATGTAGTCAACCCCAGCTGCGATTGCCCCAGGTGAGACGCCCTGCTGTCGCCCCCCCCGGGAGCCAACGAGTTGCCATCCTGGAACCATCCGACCTTGTTGCACCTGCCACAGGAAGACTACGAGGCTGATGACCGTACGGAGCAGCTATCGTGCAGGAGCAAAGGCAAGATATTGAAGCCGAGTCTGCTGCACCCTGGAGCAGCAGTAAGTTTGTTGTGTAGGATTTCAGGACCCTAGTATAATTTTCCAGATTCATGCCCATATATAGGTATAAATCACACTATCCTTATGTAGGCATAGAAATCATAACCATATTTAGACTTAGCCTATGCAGTCCAAATACGGAAAGGCTACTTCCACTAGTTCCGAGAATCCACAACGATTTCTTGGAGAAACCCGCCTGCAGCAGTCAGGGACTTCCCCATGCTTGACTATTGATTTATACAAGAAATCCTGTAGTTTTCAAAGAACTGAGTCTTTGATGATGTTATTATGTCCAACCTTAAGTCAAACTCTGCACCTTCAAGGTATAAATATGCCCACACTTGCCCAGACAAACACACAGTGGTTTGGAGCAGTTTGACTATCTACTTGCCTGACACGCCCTGCAGCAGCAAGTGCCGAAGGAAGCCGACCCTCCAGCTGACGCACTAAGAGATGCTGTTTTTTCACCTGCAGAGAAATCCAGCTCCAGTGTTTCCACGCTACCCTTGCGGGTTGCTGGGAAATCGAGTCCTCAGAGAGAGATACAAGACCTTCTTCATTCTAAAACCAAGGTACGGAGCTGATTAGACCCTTAGAGAATTCTTGGAATAGATTCTTGGCAACAGAATACTAAACTTAAGCTACACCTCGCGTACTTCTTCCCTTGTACTAGACCTAGGTTAGGTAGACAGGAGTCGGTCGACGTATATTACAAGCACCATTTGAGTACTTTTAGTCATTATTTATTAATGTATGTATTATATGTTATTTTATATGGCTTAGAAACAATACCATGCTTTTACAGTATTATTTCATAATACTCTTTGTACTTTATGGATTGTACTTTATAACCAGTATTACGATTGTAGCAGTACATTTCTTATGCTTGAGAAAGAAGACTTTTCAATAAAATACCTTTTATTGGAAACGCCCGTCTCTCTATTTTCTCAGAACCTGTAGTGAAACGAATCATGCACGATTGACTGAGTAAAATAGCTATCTATTGTTTCCGCAACTCTAGAGATTGATTTCTTATTATTGGGAAACAAAGTTGTCATGTTTATGAGGTTGTCAGAAACTAATCCCTTCTTGTGAATTCAAGAAAGTTTCTAGTGGCCTCTGAGCTAACTGGCACTCACAATTAAGTTTAATATATATGATAGAGACCTAGTCGACCTCAGTCCTATGTCTAAACTATAGTATATATTATTCAATGCGCAGAGCCTATTGGGAATATAGGAACTACACTACAAGTTCTCTGCCGTTGTCCTGGCATCCACTACACAGTCAAAGCATACAGACTGCTGCCCAGCCGGGGCACGTCTGCACGCCCAGCATGCTCTACCTGAGTGGCCTTCTGAGGGATGAGTTTGTTGATGTACACAGATAGATGCGTCACCAATCTTAGCCTGGCGTGGTCTCTCACCAGGGAGCACACCATGGCACCTCTACCCGCTGAGACCTGAGTGGCTGGGAGCTAATGGTTGACGACGGAGCTGCGAAAAGAATACGAGGAAGTAGTGAATGTGGCCCCATCCTCTTTGCTGGGAGACGTGGAGTGTCTGCTGGTTGCGACCGGTCGGAGCTGAGGAGGGGACGATAGCGATACCGGAGACCTGGTGGCGCCGTGCTGAGTTCTCCCTGAGCGAAAAGGCAATTTAGGTGAATAGGTCCTGCACCTGATGTCGGGGGGTACTCGAGTGTGGATTGGTACTGGTGGAGATCAAAAGGACAGGGGACCCCACATCAATATGGGGCAGGTAGACGGGGAACAAACAAGGCTCAAGCAGGGGAGGAAACCTGCCCTGTAATTATAAAGAAATGGCCTACAAGAGATCCAACAGACTTAATCACACTCTGAACCCTGGGTGGATATCTCACAAATGAATCAGCACATAAATATTATCAAACCTGTTTATTATTCATTATTGTAATTAATTTTTTTCTCATTTTCATTTTATATTTTGGTAATGTGGACAGACATATTCAAAAACGACAATTATAAATATATAACGATAAAAATGTTGAAAAAGGAGGATTAAATCCTATTCATAGCCCATACTCCCACAACTCATACCACCAACACACAAACACAATCATTCACACATCATGTAACACTTCACACAATAGCCACTGATGCAATGGATGGATTAGGGACAGATGGCATGGGGTCCCAGTTGGTTTAGTAAGTTCCGATGGTGGAACAAACGCCGACGCGCGTTTCGGTATATAGCCCAGTTCGGGCTACACCTTCATCAGGGCAAGGGTGAGGTGGAGGGAGGAAGGGCCACAGGGGGGCGACAAATATTTCTGTAAGGGAGACATATTTAAAACAGCAAATATTAAGAGAACATCCAGAGGGGTTCAGAGTTTTTCAAAAACAATTACACTTAATAAGATAGCATAGGTTTGCAGCGACATCCAGGAGTTCCAGAGACTAAAGAGGCCAATGCAGACATTAGATTTAAGCTACAATTAGACACAATTACACAAAGAGGCTCACACATTCCAGACAGATAGAACAGCCAGTTTAAACAGGAAAGTGCCTTCAAAACATGGAGTGAAGAGTTAAACTAGTTATGGTTCCCTGCTCACTAGGTGGTTCAGTTCACTGTAAATATTCAATGGATGGTAAAAAGCAGATGGGTTAGAGGTGTTGCCCCTTGGGGATCTATTCATAACATCTACTCGCTAAGAAGATTCGCTCATACCATAGAAGGCCTGATAGGTTCCAAGGATTAGGGTGTTCACTGAGTAAGGAAGTTTGTGTTCTGGTTCCAAAGGAAGATGTCGGAAGTTTTTAACGATGCTACAGGTTAAAGAAACCAGGGGATCCAGTTAGAGAAAGAGGGGCAAACAGTTCTATACCGCGAAAACACTGCTCATCATGAGTAGACAGTATGGTTAGTGCAGGAGTGCGAAGGACCTACCAAGGAGGTGGAGTTTCAACACGTCCAAACTGGATTCTTCATATGTTTAAAATGGGGAACGACAGAGCTTCTGCACCGCAGTATCAAAGGTATGGCTGAAATAATAAGTTAAAACACTGGGTAAGATGTCTCACCGGGGAAGTTGGAGTGGGACTATTATCTCCTACTGGGCAGGCTACCTAGATCCCAGGCTCACTCGGTTTCCAAGGGTTCCCATTTACTAGATTTAAAACTTACCAGTTAGAGTGGACACAATCGGAACAGTGCTGGCTCCCTGGTGCGATTAAGGTCGGAATAGTCAGAAATCTAATGTCTGCATTGGCCTCTTTAGTCTCTGGAACTCCTGGATGTCGCTGCAATCCTATGCTATCTTATGAAGTGTAATTGTTTTTGAAAAACTCTGAACCCCTCTGGATGTTCTCTAAATAATTGCTGTTTTAAATATGTCTACCTTACAGAAATAATCGTCGTCCCCCTGTGGCCCTTCCTCCCTCCACCTCACCCCTGCCCTGATGAAGGTGTAGCCCGAACTGGGCTATATACCGAAACGCGCGTCGGCGTTTGTTCCACCATCGGAACTTACTAAACCAACTGGGACCCCATGCCATCTGTCCCTAATCCATCCATTGCATCAGTGGCTATTGTGTGAAGTGTTGCATGATGTGTGAATGATTGTGTTTGTGTGTTGGTGGCATGAGTTGTGGGAGTATGGTCTATGAATAGGATTTAATCCTCCTTTTTCAACATTTTTATCGTTATATATTTATAATTGTCGTTTTTTAATATGTCTGTCCACATTACCAAAATATAAAATGAAAATGAGAAAAAAATGAATTACAATAATGAATAATAAACAGGTTTGATAATATTTATGTGCTGATTCATTCGTGAGATATCCACCCAGGGTTCAGAGTGTTATTAAGTCTGTTGGATCTCTTGTAGACCATTTCTTTATAATTACAGGGCAGGTTTCCTCCCCTGCTTGAGACTGGTGGGGATCAAGCCATGCCGCCGCTGTCAAAGGCCAAATTGGACCGCAAGCAAGTTGGATGTGGTACTTGCTGCAATGGACCGTCTGGAGGAAACCATCAATCAAACCCACATTTCCCTGGAATACAAAATACACAAGGTGGCCATCAACCTCACTGATCTACACGCATACCATCAGAAATTAACGGACCGCACCACTGCATTGGAATCCACACTTGCTGACACCAAACCACAGGTGACTCAAACGGATAAACATGTACAAGACTTGGTTAACTGTGTAGAATTCCTGGAAGACAGAGCCGAGGATGACGAAGGGAGGGAACGACTAAACAATGTCCACATAGTAGCTGTACCGAAACGGTGGGAAGGGGCACAGCATGCCTTGCACATGGAGAATTTTTTTAAGAGAT
The DNA here is from genome assembly GCF_964263255.1 of Lissotriton vulgaris. Classification (NCBI taxonomy): domain Eukaryota; kingdom Metazoa; phylum Chordata; class Amphibia; order Caudata; family Salamandridae; genus Lissotriton; species Lissotriton vulgaris. The sequence goes on from NC_141695.1 coordinate 1,104,499,244, forward strand.
GTACTGCCGGAAGGGCCCCTATCACCACACTTCGTAATAGAGCGTGCCCATCGGGTCCCGACTAGGCCACCTACTATGGGATTGAATCCGCAGCCCCTGCTGCTTCGGATTCTTAACTACAGAGATCGAGACTCCGTCTTGAAGAAAACCAGGAAGCTCCAGGATATTCACATTGATAATAACAAGATAATGTTTTTCCTGGACTATACCATCCTGGTGCAGCTCCAGAGGCTTTCGTTCATGGCAGTGAAGAAACGTCTTCGACAAAATAACGTGAAATATTCTCTGTTGTTACCTGCGTGGCTGTGTGTGGTTGCCAGCAAAAAAAACACACTTCTTTAACACATCGGAGGAGCAGGAGCACTGGCTGGACACCATTACCAATGTGGGGCATCGGGACAGGGCCGCAACCGCAAGGCTACCGTAACTGAAAGGCCCTTTTCGCCACCGGCAGAGAGAGCGCAGGTCTACGAGAATAGGGACACCGCCTTTGTCACTTGTGGGTCCACGCTCAGAGCTGATCCTGAGCGGACAGCAAGACACCATACAGGCAGTGGCAGAGATCAGCGGTTCCCCGAGGACGAGAATGCATCTAACTCCAGCCAAGGAGACATGTCGAGTGATGACGAACAGATATATGGCCTACAGAATTCGCAGGACTCAAACGGACAACAGGATGTCACCCCGCAGACGGCGGACTTGATTGCATAAACTCTGCAAGCTCCTGTATTTGTATGGACTACGAATTGAGGTATTGGGGTGTATGTGTGGGGGCATGATGTTGCTGGACGCGTAGACACCTGGGATGCACGCTGTTATGACTCCACAGTATTTGCTCACTTCTGTGTTCAATACTGAAATACACAAGGGAGGCGGTAGGACTCAAACGTATATTTTATTGCTGATTTGTGGAATGTTCCTGAGTTAACATATGCAGTTTGACCCACCTATATTGTATGTTGCCTGCGCATGGGGAGCCCCTGTGGCCCTAGACATGAGGACTGTACTCTAAAGTATAGCAATTTTCAGCGCACCCCCCAGGATTGTTTCACTGTTATCTCGGATTCGGAGTTTGGACGATTGCTGGTTGCATTATCGCCCTTTTGGTATTATTCATGCATGTATCTTTTTCTGAGTTTTTTTGGGAGGCGTCATCTGTTACGAGTAGATTCATACAGCGTCCCACTCTGCGAGTCAGCGAGCTAGGTGGAGTATGTAATGATGAACTGTGTTTAATGCACATGGCTGTTGGGCTGCCACGTACCCATTTTCACCCGATGCTTTGGAGGGTTAATGTCATCAGTTAAGATTGGTACATGGAATGTGAGGGGTATACATTCGCCGTCACGTAGGTATAAGATCTACTCATACCTCAAGCAACATCATAACGAAATTGCCCTACTGCAAGACACCCACGTAACCAAAATAGAGATACAACGTTTACAACGTCGCTGGCGCAGCCAATTGTTTGCCACAGGGTATTCGGCTTTTGCACGGGGTGTGCTGATATGGTTGAGGGCAGGTGTTCCGTTGACAATTACACAGTCGCTGGTAGACACAGAGGGGAGGTATGTGATAGCTAGGGGCTCGCTGGATGGCCAAAAAATAGTACTTGCATAGATATACGCTCATAACAGAGAGCAGGCTGCATTTGTCGACAAGATATCACACATTCTTGCGCCATGGATCGGCATACCCATGTTATTAGGGGGTGATTACAACAGCGTCCTTAACGTGTTATTGGACGGGTCCTTTCCAACACTTCTGGGTACAAACACACACCATGATATGAAGGCGTTGACGAATTGGGCAACAGAATGGCATTTGAAGGATGCCTGGAGACACCGTCATCCCAATTATAGAGTACACTCTTATTATTCAGGGGCTCATGACCTGAATGTGTGGTTAGATCGCTATATGCTCTAAGACGCACTGCTCCCCCACATAGCGACGGTTCATTATTTAGGTCAGACGCACTCTGACCACAACCCGCATGTCTTGGAAATGTTGTGGGCGCGCCCCTGTACGACAATCCCCAACATGGCGGCTACAGCTGGATCTCCTATTGGACACACCCTTCCGTACCCTACTGGCTGCAAATGTCACTCAGTATTTGAAAGATAATGTCGGGACGGCCACGACGCCTCAGGTGCAGTGTGACGTGTTCAAGGTTGTGATTAGAGGTGCCTGCCTTGGTTCCCAGGTGGGCATGCGGTGACAGTTGGAGGCAGATCTTACACACCTTGAAACTGAGCTGCTCCAAGGGGAGGGAGAGGCGCTGGAGGGAGATACTGAGGTTTTGGAACGCTCGGGGAGGAACACACTAGATTATTAGACCGACTCCGTAATCTAAACTACGCCGCACACTCAGCACGCACCCATCATATGGGATACTAGCCAGGTAGATTGTTGTTGTCGCTGATACGGCAAGACATGGATATTGTGCCAGTAACAGCAATACAGAATACGCAGGCTGTCACAATGCATACCCAAAGCAATATAAATCATGCTTTTGTGGAACATTACTGTACAATATACAGATCTTATTTAATAGCCACGGTCACAGAAATACAGGACTTCCTCTCCACACTAACGCTGCTAACAGACTACCAGCAAGGGGAAGTGGGTGCTCCTCTGCTACCGGAAGACATAAGGGATGGTATCTACTCGCTGTCAAATGGAAAGACGCCGGGTCCTGATGGACTACCGGCTGAATTTTACTAGGCATACTCAGAGGTTCTAGTGTCGGAACTGCTGTGAGTATATGAGGCGACACTGGAGTATTCAACACTCACCCCAACACAACACAAGGCAGCGCTGGTCTCTCTTTTAAACCAGGTAGGAACCCTGAACTCCTATGCTCTTACCGTCCAACGGCCCTGTAGAACACAGAATATGAAATACTCCCCTCATTCCTGGTCAAACGCATTGACCCACTTGTGCCGACTCTGGTCCATGCCGACCAGAACAGATTTGTGTCCGCTAAAAGAACCTCCCTCAATATTCAAAGGCTATTTAGAATCCAACAGTATGCAATGGAAACCTGGCCCAGATATGGCTGTCTAGTGTTAAACCTGGAGAAGGCCTTTGATTCACTGGAGTGGCACTATCTTGCGGCGGTCTTACGTGAATATGAGCTGGGTGATGACTATCTAGAAATGGTGCAGTTGCTGTATCAGCGTCCCACAGTTCGGGCTCGTACGGGCAAGCTCTTATCTGACGAACTCAGGGTGAGACGAGGAACTAGACAGGGTTGCCCCTTGTCCCCGTTACTCTTCTCTTTAGCAATGGAGCCACTGGCTGCTCTCCTCCGTGAAGGAGGAGCAGACTGTGGCATCCCCTTGAGCAATGGTCTACATACAGTGTCCCTATATGCAGACGCCCTGTTATTGTACATACGTGACCTTCATGCCGTGCCGCCAGAGATATCGCCACTGTTCTGTAGATTTGAGGCAATATCGGGACTCAGGGTAAACTGGGCTAAGTCAGGTGCTTACTCTTTTCGCAAAGATGTAGTTGCAACCGATATAATCATCAATGTAATAGCACTTGACTGGTATCCGATCACGTTTAGGTACCTAGGAATATATATTTACAGGTCCCAACAGATATACTGAAAGGCAATCTGGTTCGCGCCATCTCCTCAATAAGAGCACAGATGCAGTTCTGGTGGGCCTTACCACTCAATGTGATGGGCCGTGTCACCATTACAAAATTGATAATACTGCCAAGGTTACTTTACTGTTTTGCGAATCTTCTGGTGTATGTCCCAATGAGGTTCTTTAGAGAATTGGAGGGTTGATACTTGGCATGATTTAGAATGCAGGCCGGCCCAGGATAGCGCTGCAGAAACTATATGCACCCCCGGAAAGTGGAGGCTTGGTGGTTCCTCATCTGAAACTGTATTATTTAGCTGCACAATTACAGTGGGTTGCAAAGTGGCTAAGCAGCAGGAATCTGGCAGACACGGTGACCGAGAAGACAGCTTGGACGCAGACCCAGATATGCAGATTGTTCCAACCGATAGCGAAGCTTTCTCGCCAGACGCAAATACATGTTGAGCTGGTGCATAGGTGTTTTAGGAGAAGCCTTCGCTTCACAAAAGACACAATTCCATATGCCCCGGTACTACCACTACTCAGGACGCACAGAGCCAGAGACCCCATAACGGACATGGCATTAGCGCCCTGGGGTGAAGCGGAACTGGAGACTCTCAGAGACCTGTACGCGGACGGCACTTTACTGCCTTTGGGGACACTAACAGCAGATACTGGATTACCAGTCGGCCAGTTCCTTCTACACAGAACCATTACACGAACATTTACGCTAGCATGGGGCGACATGACCCACAAGCCGCCGCCACACCAGTTATTGCAATATCTGCATGTGATGGGGGAGGGATTGCATGTGATACACTGGCTGGCCCAGGCCCTGCTCGTTCATGTATTGAAGCCTCTGCAGAGACTTCGCACATATTGGACTGAAGACAGAGGCCGTCCCTGAAATGATAAAGAGTGGGAACGCGTTTTAGCTAGTGTCAAGCACATACTGCGAACTTCGAAATTCAGACTCATACAAACATACATATTACACAGGGCATATCTCTCACCAGACAAGATCAATCAATACTTTAACATCAAATCTTCAGAATGCCCAAGGTGCCGTCACCTAGGCGCTGGCCTGTTACACATGTTGTGGTCTTGTTCCCTGCTTTTACATTATTGGCCCGTGATCTCAGAAACACTTACTAACTGCACTAACACTGAGGTGCCTACTACATGGGAAGTCTGCATCCTGGGGTTTTATAGGAGGACCAAAGCCAACAAGGTGAACTCAAGGTTTCTAGACCTGGGCATCATAACAGCAAAGCGACTCATCAGTAAAGATGGAAGCACAGGGACCCTCCAGAGGTATCACACTGGGCAAAGTCCAATGGGGTCTGGACACAGGCAGACAGTACAATCCCTAAACAGGGAAGAAGCGGCGGGGATGCACAAGTATACCATTGCACAGACCTGGGAGAGTATGCTCAGGACTCTCATACAATCTACGGCCACACTGCAAACACATCCTGCGCAAAGGGCGTGAACTAACACCCGATAAGTTACCTGGACACTAGCGATGCTTTGCCTCTGGGTGTTACCACCACTGCAGCTGTTAGACTAGGGAACGACCTCACAGTCCTTAAAATACATTATATGATAGTAGCTCCTGGAAGGCGATGCCTTAATGTCCATGCAACCGCATGGAAAAAAGAAGCAGCAGCCCACATGCCAAAGTAGCACAGACGTCTGTTGTGCACGCTCAAAATCTGGCCCTGATGCGCGGCTACAGAAATGAACACATCACATGCTTCGCAGCTGTTATATCGATGCAATGCCTGCTCCTCCACATTGACACAGCGGGTATTGATTTTCATTGCATCGTCTTTATGAGCCAAGTTCTTCATCAACATGGCACAGCAGTAAGGAACCGAGTAAGGAACCGAGGCCGTGTATCAAGTGTTCGACACATCACCTCCCCTGACAGTAAGGAACAAACACATCACCTTCCCTGACGATGAGGAACAAATGCATTATCTCCCCTGCACTGCAGTTAAAACTGACACATCACATCCCCTGGCAGTAAGGAACTGAGGCATTACCTTCCCTGGTAGTAAGGAAGCAATGCAATCCTTTGCTTTTACTGCGCTCCACCTAAGCTGAGCCTGTTTTCGGCATTGATTTTAGCCCATCACAGGTACTTTGTGCTTAAAGTTCCTGTTTCCTATGGACTGAACGATTTAGAACCTTTTAAAAGTGATATCTTTACTTTATATGCAGGATTTTTGGTGCTTTATTCAGTTAAATATTGGTTATTTTTGTCAACTGGTGTGATGTCCTTTCGTAGTGTTTTCACTGTGTTACTGTGTTTGTATGTACAAATGCTTTACACATTACCTATAATATAAGTCTGACTGCTCGCACCAAACTACCAAGGAGGTGGGCAGGAGTTATGTTAGCAGTGTAATCCCCCTTACCTGACTGGAGTGATGGTCTGTACTTGGACAGGTGCAAACTACAGCACACTAGATACCCCATTCCAACACTTTCTTAATACCCCTGTCCCCTGTGAATTTCAGCTCAAATTCAATGTATTTTTTATATTGATAGTATTTCAACTCTAAACAAAGAAAACAACAATCTGTGAAATGTATGACAGGATTTGTGTGAATCTTTATGCTCTGCTTTAGTATTACAGAAAAGGGGGTGGTGATGGACAGAGTTTCTGAATTAAGCAGAATACTCCTACCCAGTCAACAGATCAGGGCTTGATCCATCACCGTTTTTTAGCTTACTGCACCATCCCAGCTCAGAACCTGGCTACATGCAAATTAGTCTGTCCCTGTCCCAGTGCATCATGTGAACAGGGCAAACCAAACTACCAAGCCAATTCTTATACTGGGAAGGAAACAAGCTTCCAGGGACCGGTTTCTGGCATTACAGCCGTCTTGCTCACTGCACCATCAGGATTCAAGCAAGCCGGGCCGACGACGGCTGAAATGCCAGAATCCGGTCCCCGGAAGCTTGTCTCCTTTCTGGTGAAGAATTGGCTTGGTAGTTTAGTCTGCCCTGTTCCCATGATGCACTGGGCCAGGGACAGACTGATTTGCATATATCCAGGTTCTGAGCTGGGATGGTGCAGTGATCTAAATAACGGTGATGGATCAAGCCCTGATCTTTGGACTGGGTAAGAGTGGTCTGCTTAATTCAGACACTCTGTTCATCACCACACCCTTTTCTGAATCCCTTTAGTATTACAAGCTCCAATATGAATGTAGCTTGTAAACATGTAAACAATTAAATTAATATGTTGACAAGAATCGTAACTCATGGTATAAATAATCAGGCAAACTAGATTTAATGAGTCAAATAGGAAGTAGAATACAAATGCTAGTAAAATGCCAATGTGTGCAATCCTTCCTATATTGTGTGTTATTTGCACACTTTATCATGAATGTGAATGATTAGCAAATCTGTGTACATGCAGTACAAAGTGTGTCAACATAAAATACTAAACCTGCCTAACTTCTGTTGTGTGTCATCCTTAAAATGTAAGATTCCATAAAGTTATATGTATGGGCAGTATATTATAGACCTCTTGCTTTTGGCAAGCTGCTTTTCATAAATCATTCATTGACCCATGATAGTTGTGTGATACCAAAAGGAAGACTAGCCTCCTACCAGTTAGTGCTTCAATTGATATGGTGGTTGCCGGTGTGAGCCACTAGCACTTATTTTTGGGGACCAGCACATATTTTTCCACATCTATCATTTCAAGTGGGAAAAGAGGGAAAAAAGGGGAAAGATGGAGAAAGAGAAAGATGAGAAAATCACAAAGGGGAAACGCAGGAGAGGCAAGAGTAAAATAAATGGGCAGATATATCTGTCAGTGAAATAAAGATGTATCATGAGTGTTAAGACTATGAGATTTAGTATTTGACGCACAAACTTTTAATTGGATGTCACATGGGCTTCTCATAAAAGTAGCGGTTACCAGCTCTCAGTATTTTACAAATTATGCACTGCTACTAGTGCTATCCTTTTGATTTTCTATACATCACCATGTATCATTACAATAAAGCTGAACTAAACAACAATTTGATTTTTGCTTTCTCTCTTTCCCACTATTTCCTGTGTTTCTATTCATTCCTTGGATTTTCACATTCCTTCCTTGGTCAAAGCCCAATTAAAAATAGTTTCCCTTTAACCAAAAAGAAAGTGGCTTTATGACCCACCAGATGCCATAGAGTTAAATGAAGCGCTGACCAGTACATTTCAGTTTCATTTTCAGTTTTACAACCTGTGTATGATAGGATCACATTTAGGACATTACATATTACACAGAAACTACTTGATAATTGTGAAGGTTTTGGACAGTAATCTTTAAGACCCACACAGCCTCAGATCAAGGCCCATGCTTCTGCTTACCATATCTTAATGGCAAAAAGTGGAGTGGCTTTGTCAAAATCCTGTTTCTGTCAGCAGTTCTCCCAGGATGAGTGACAAAAACTTCAAATTTCAATGGTTAAGCTGGTAGAAATGGATAGTTGAGAAAGGAAGATTTTCTTACATAATTGAAAATGTTTAGAAACCATGTTGTATAGAATGCATAGAGAACAATTTTGCAGTTAAGAGACTTGAAAAGTAAAAACAAAAACATATTAAGACTGAAAATGTGAGGACTGGTGTCACAGTGAAAAGGAGGACAGGAAAGGGAATTGTCCTTGAGGCATTTAACATCCATGTAAAATGTTGGCAGAATTTATAAAAAAAGAGTTTGTGAGAAGCATACATTTATGGGCTGGTAATAGAGTGAAAGAGAGGAAGGGTTATTTGTTTATAAAGCATTGAAATTAGGAGGAAGGACCACCATAATTTTTTGATGACAAATAGGCATTTGGCTGTGGACATTTCAGCAAAATAGCTGGCTCACTGTCAGTTCATAGGGGCTTTTAGTGAGTTTTGACCAGGGTTCAAACCCCAGCTGGGGAAAATCGTTTTTTTAAATTTTTATTTGATTTCCAAATTCTACAAATGAAAGCTGTGCCTTTGTAAATCACCCCCTAGCAGTATCTGGGAGAACTATGGCCTCCTTAGTCATAGTGCATGTCAGGCATTGATGGCATGCTGTGTGGCATGTGGATAGGGGGGACAGGTTTGCTATGAAAGAAATCACTTATTTAGTGGAATGAGAATTTGGGGATGATTGTGTAACAATAATAAATGCATGGGGCTAGTGGCAGACAGTATGAAAGGAAGGGCTATTTGTGTTTAAAGAATGTAAATTGAGAGAAGATTTCTGGTATTTAAAGTCCAAACACAATAGAAATAGAGGAAGGACCACCATTATTTTTGTATGACATATATGCCTTTGGCTGGGGAAATTTCAGCAAATTAGATGGCTCACTGTTAGTTCACAGGGGCTTTGAGTGAGTTTTGACCAGGGTTCAAACCCCAGCTGAGGAAAATCGGTTTTTTTTTTCATATTGTTTTTGTTTTTTTAAAGAATTTATTTATTTTAGCAGAGTGAAAGATAGTCATTTGGAAATCCTCAACTGATAATAATAAAAGACCATGTAAAAAATCTGTGGCATATGTCACATCAGCTGTGGCATATGCCACATGACAGAGTGACACATGTCACATGCCAGGAATGGGCTCCAACCCCTACTGTTCTTAGAAGTATAGAAAATACAGTTACAAGACAGCCAGCCACTGCTTTTGGCTTTGCCAATGACAGCACAATTTTAAAAACACATGGTGGGAAGAGGGAAGATGCTGGAGAATGCGGAGAGAGCTAGAGTGAACAGCAGTTCATGGTGTTGTGGGAAGGAGAATGTAGGAATAAGGAGGCAGGGGCAGAGTGTGGGGCATCAGAAGAAGATTGGAGGGGGAGGAAAGAGCACAGGCATGTGCTCTAGCAGGAACGAGTGAGCAAAGGGACAAAGAGAGGTAGGAGCCGTACATTTAATCCCATGAAGAACTGAATCATAAAGAGTAGAGGAAAAGAAAAAATAAATAATCGACTGACAAAAGCACTTGTAGGATGCAACTCATCCAGAGAAAAACACAGGGCAAAATAGAAAAGCTCAATTGGTGAAGTAAACACATATCATAGGATGAAAGGAATCGGATAGGTGCATGGAAATGGGGTGGACAAAAAAAGCCATCTACACATGCACAATTGGCTGCCCTGAAGCCCTTGATACGTAGTATTGTGCACAGTCATGTTTGCAGCAAGACCTCAAAAATAGTGGACTGCAAATGTTTTGAAAGGAGCTTTTGTACATTATAAACTTATAGGGCTTACTATATAGAACTCAGAAAAGCAATTGGATCAAATGAACCTAACATAGACATTTGTTTCTTAGAATAGATAGTTTTTTTGGTGCGGGCCCCATTGAATCCCAAACCAATAACCATCAGTGAGATGTGACAGACTAGGGGGCTCCTGTTCACATTCTGCAGGGAGGCCCCATCATTTTCCTTTACGCCACTGACAACAATCAGTAAATTTGACTTTGCCTCCTGTCTATCAACCTTGCAAATAAGAACTCATAGCATAGTTTGAGCTGGTGTGGCATGATAAGAAAGTGGAATTATGACCTTTTCTAATTCTTTGTTTCATCTCATCACAGGAAGTCTAACTTTCCTTACTTCATAGGAACAAAAGTTTTTTCATTGATGTGTATAGGAGGTAAACACCATTTATTTATGAGTTCACTGGCAGCCAATGATAGTCTTCTGAATAAGCTTGTTTAGAGTCTGTGGCAAACAAGGTACTTATCTATAATTCCCTATTTTATTGTAACTTTCAATAATTGAAAGTTGCACTCTCATGCCAAGTATTTAGAGACAGGTGTGCTAATAATAATGCATTTTCTCTAGAAACCTCCTCTGTATGAAATCTCAATAACCCAACTTGATTGTGGGAGTATTGTCTAGTATGGTTTTCATAACCTGCTTGTAATTCCATCCCACCCTTGGATAGCATGCATTGTGCATCCTTAGGCATTGAACACCTTATTTCTTTTCATTTTTCTTCTCATGTCTTGGAACCCATATCCCTAATGAGGTAAATCATCCATTACAACGCATTCTTTTCATCGTACTGCTTTTAAAAAATGCAGCTGTTAAAATGCAGCTGCCTTTACATCGCATTCCATTACAACGCATGCATAACAACGCATGTCACTACAACGCATGCCATTATAATGCCTACCATTACAACACATGTCACTATAATGCATGCCATTACAATGCATACCATTACAATGCATGCCATTACAACGCATTATAAAGTAAGTAATGGTGAGGTTATTTTTGTTTTGAGGTTGATATGGGTTTTGGAGTAGATGGGAATAGTAATTTTTACCCCTACGTTATCCAACACTTTCCCTACTGTTGCACTCACTGGAGTTGGAATAGTAATATTTACCTTACACTGTCCAACACTTACCCTACTGTTCCACTCACTGGAGTGAGAATAGTACATTTTTACCCCTATACTATCCAACTCTTACCCTACTGTTACCCTAATTGTATTATTCGTTGTAATTGTATGCATTGTAATGGTATGTGTTGTAATGGAATGTGTTGTAATGGTAGTTTTTTAAAATGTGTTGTAATGGCATGCGTTGTAAAATCATGCAATGTAATGGTAGGTGCGATGTAAAAACTGCATTGTAAAAGCATGTGTTGTAAATGTTTGATTTGTAATGTGATATATTCCCTATGAGTAGCTCCAACTGCCGATGAGTCAACAAAGAAACATAAATGGTTCATGACAGTGGAAAAGAAAGTGGTCTTTGTGAATAAATAACCAGGGGCATCCGGCACAGTTAAATACGGTGGACGGGGGTTGGGTGGGAGGGAGGGGGAAATCGACAGACAATGGAAAAGTATAATTAAATAAAGAAATAATACCGGCTACACCCTGCTGCGCCCTGCCCACCACGCTTACCCGAGCGGGCCGCCGCTGTAAATCACAACCGCTCCTAGGGAGGCAGGCATATGCAAATACAGCCAACAATTTGAAAAATCTGTAGTCACATTATAAGGCTTGACCAATTGGAGGTAAATGTTTTAAGAGTACTCTCTGATGTAGGATATGGATCTCCTTTTCACGGGTTTCCTTGAGACTATTGAGCAACACTTGGGTGGCAGACCAACTTTAACCTATTGAATGAATCACCTGCATCAGTAGTGCCAAAACCAATGATGTAACAAACGCTGCACCTATGATAATCAATAGTATCTTCTTGCCAACTCCCACCCCCCACTTTCACTTTGTTGACTCCTTTTGTTGACTTCAGGTAACACATTTGAACCCTCTGAGCTTCCTAAGGTCTCCATTCTTCTTAGACAGAACAATTCCATTATGGGTAAATATTGTAAATGAAAAGGGACCCCCTGCTACTCAATACAATCAATCAATTCATCACGTGTTTGTTAAGTGCTACTACTCACCCATGGGGGTCTCAGGGCACTTGGGGAGGGGAGGGTTCGCATGTTCCAGTCCATCAAGGAGGGGGGTCTGTCAAAGAACCTGGTTTTGAGGCTTCTTGTGAAGATGGGGAGAGATGTTGTCTGTCTGAGTTGGAGAGGGAGGGTGTGTGAGAAGTGGGCCTGGCATATGCTGTCCACTATTCTAGTGGGCACCTTGCACCAGTCCAAATGACCCTTATTGATGGTAGGTTTAAGGCAACCTTTATAGAAAGCTATCCTAGTGGTAGCTGTGGAGAGCAGCCTTCAGGCTAACTCTTGAAGGAATGTAAAGCAGCTTGTTTTACCAGAATATCACCTCCCGAATGACTAAATGAAAAAACCCCACACAGTAGTTATATAAAATATGTATTTATTAAAATACCACTCTCAACTATCCTCTACGCTGGGATGGAACACAGAGCACACAATACGAATTTATTTGAACCGTTGTAAGCACAATACACAGCGGGCTCCAGGGGGAGACTGAACGATATACTAAAATAGTGGTATAACAATCAGGACTTGACTATACACAGTGTCTAAAGCATGTAGAATCGCTGGAACCCCAAGGAACCACCCAAGGTGATGACACAGGAGACCCATGTAGGACAGGTGCAGTGAGGAAACACGACTGTGTGCTCCGTACAACTCTACGGGAAAGTTACATTAGCAAAGTTAAAGTTTAAGGACCCATCTAGCAGGACTTCGAGCAAACCCTTCGCAACTTAAGAGTTTAAAGAGCCACCCCACCCATGGACACTGTAGTACCAGAGTTACCTGACCCAGGGAAGCCGGGTGCATAGGTCGGAAGTGGGGTCGGAAACTCTCATCGTTCTCTATGGAAGGATGTGAAGAAATACTGCTGCCGGGAAGGTGAACAAGGCCCAGTGAAATTCAAGCCTGGATTCTGGATGGAAGGAAACTGAAAGCAGAGGGGACAGAATGTGGGCCACTTCAGAGTGCTCGGATTATTTATCTGAAAGAAAAGGACACCCCACAAAAGATAGTGAGTCAAGTGCTGCTATCTCAGAGTGAGTATCTTTCTTGTGTAGAAAAATACCCATCAGTTGTCGATCCTGGACGCCCTGTTCATCATTTGGGTTCCTTCACACCGGGAAGGTAAGTTTTTTTAAATGTCCACTGTAGACAGCAAGAGTTTGCACCTATGTCTAGACAGTGGGACCCAGTAGGTGTTCACAAATACTAGGGTGTGAAGAGACAACTGTAGAGGAGTGTAAGTGAAAGGTGAAAAAACGTGAATTGTGATATGAACAATAAAATTTGGTAGTAGAAAGGATAAGAAACTTTATTAGACACCTTAATACTCCCAAGTCAATAAAATGCGTGCGACAGTAGTGGCTTGAACCTATAACCACTAATCTTTAGATACGGTCAACATGTTTCTGGAGACTTAAAGTGGAGTCTAAAAGGTATCCTGCTGCTTTCTTCAGGACCATGATCGCGACTGCTCAATAAAAAGGTGAAAAAGGAAAATATCACCTGGGTATTTAGTGGATCTTCATTCTCCTAACTTTTGTGATCACAAGAAGGAGAGGCGCCCAAACAGATACATAAAGGGAGACAAACAACCAAACAACAATATGTGAATTTGGTTACAGATTCATAGGTGATGTGCATCAATGATTGTTCAACAGAAATACCAATCTTATGCCATGAAATGACATCCACACTCTCATTGTCGTAAAGTGACCACTCTCACTTACCTAATTGGAAGGAGAGAAACAATCCACACCACCTGGCGAACTAAATTAACTAATGACCCACTGCTACTCTTTGTTGGTACTTTGACTGTTTAGGGGTTGTAGCGGTGAGTGGTCTTTAAACATCCCCTTGGGCCCTCTTCTCCCTGTTTGTATTTATCACTTCAGAGTGACCAGGGGCTCGGGAGACAAATTCCCACCAATGTTGGCTGCTACAGGTGCGAAGAAGGTATGCTTGACTTTGCAGCCACGAGGACCAGGAGACATCAAGGATAACCAGGAGCCAGAGGTGAGCTGTCCCACAAAGGATGTTGAGTGCTTAGTGGTTGGTGTCCGGCGGGAGCACCAACAAGCCTTGGCAAAAGCAACCCACACAGGAAGGTCAAACATGTTATGGTATGTCCAGCAAGGTCCAGGGGACTCTCCAAGCAATGGGGAGTCAGGGAAAATCTGGAGCAACCAGGAAAGTGCAAGCAACAATAAAGATGACCCTCAGGGGCACCCACAGGTCAATGGACCAGGAGTCACAAGGGGACCTTGAGCAAGAATGCAAAGCACCAGCCATGGAGCACACAGCACAAGGAGGCTGGAGTTCTTTGGTGCAAATAATGTTCAGGGTCAGGACTACATGAAAAAAGCCTCTGAATGCTCGCCATTACTAATGAGGCGGCAGTTTAATGGGACTCACCTCATTCAACTTGTGTTGAGTGGTGACGCTAAATGATAAAGAGACTAACAGTTAGTCGGGAGGGCAGACTGCTGAAGTGCTAAACACAGTAACTGGGGTTGAGACTGACCTTACTCATGCGTTGACAGTGCTCGTAGAGCCTGGAGAGTAATGGCGAGCATTCAGAGGCTTTTTTCATGTATAGTAAATGTGTCTATGTAATTGTTTTTGTCCAGCACATTGTGACTACATCATACAACTTCCCAAGGGACTTCAATTCCTTAGACAAAAGGTAGGCGGTTTTGAGCCGGCTGACGACTGCTTATTGATATATAAAGAGGTAGTGTTATGCAATAGGTGACTTACTCTGGCACATTTGTTTTTTGTTTTTTGTAGAACTTTATGGTCCTGAGGAGAACCCCGCAACCAGGGGGTTCGAAACGCGTCGACCTTAATTGGCCCTGAGTCAAAAATAAGGCTAGAAGGACTGTGTTAGGATAATAAGAAATTGAGTTCTAACTGTATAATTTCATGTAATATAGTCACATTAGGATAGTTAATAGGATGCATAAATTGTGCGTTGATATATTTGTTTTGGCAAAGTGCAATATTATATGTTTTTTTTATATATATATATATATACGTGTGTGAATGTGTGATGAATGGACTAGTCAATAGTGTGGGTTGGATGTGTTGTAAATATGTACAGTGATTATATCTTATTGTAATTGATTGTCTTTTTATTGTATATTTTTGTATATGCACCTAAAAAAGTACTTCTTAGAAACAAAAAGTTAAAAGTGAGTAGTGATATAAATAAATAAACAAACTAGTGAAGTTAGAAAAAACGGACCGAAATATTTTTAACAGCCTCATTCTTCCCATTCTTAAATGAACACCTTTGGGTTCCACTCATGATCATGAAGATGTCTATCGTTTTGTGAGTGATTTGCACGAAGTTAATAAAATAGTGGTTCCCCAGTTTCCAGTGGTCCCTGACTTTACTACTCTTTTATCAATGATTCCTTCTAATGCTAAATCATTCTCCGTTATTGATTTGAAAAATGTGTTTTCAGTATTCCTATTCATCCACGCTAGACCAAAACAATCTAGCCAACTTCCGACCCATCTCCTTGTTACCCTGGACGAGTAAACTGCTAGAAAAGCCTATTAACAACATCCTAGTAAACTACCTGGAATCCAACAGTCTGATAAGAATCTCTCAGACGGGATTTCGTCCCCAACATGGGACTGACACAGCTTTGCTAGCAGTAAGTGAAGAAACACGAACGGTGCTGGACCATGGAGGGAAAGCGGCCATCATACTATTAGACCTCAGCGCCGCGTTCGACACGGTTAACCATGCTACCTTATTACATCGTTTGAAGTGCATGGGAGTGTCGGGCGCGGCCCTGGCATGGCTTGCTTCCTTCCTGGACAAACTCTTCTTCCAGGTGTTTGAGGGCGAGGCTGTATCCACCAAACAGCCACTCAAGTGTGGGGTTCCTCAGGGCTCTGCCCTGAGCCCCACACTTTTTAACATCTACATGAGGCCCCTAGCGGAGATAGTTCATCCATTTGTCACCTACGCAGATGACACTCAGTTGGTGGTCTCATTAGATCACTCTGAGGGGTCGTCTAGCACGCTGAGCTCATGCTTAGAAGCAGTGGCCAAATGGATGAAGTCCTCCTGCCTCAGACTGAATGGAGAGAAGACGGAGGTCATGTTACTGGGCAACTCTCCACCTACCAGTCTGGCCTCCTTTTGGCCCACATGTTTAGGCCCCCCTCCTCTCCCCAAATCTGAGATAAAAAGCCTGGGAGTCTGGTTCGATAAATCACTGGATTTCACCTTTCAAGCCACCAAAACCGCATCCATCTGTTTTGGGCTGATGAGAATGCTCCGGAAGGTGCTCCCCTTGCTCCCATTCCAGGCGAGGAGAGTCATGGTCCAGGCCCTGATACTCTCACGCCTGGACTATGGTAATGCTCTCTATCTGGGAGCCCCGGTGGCAGTGATCAATAAACTCCAGGTCACCCAAAACTGTGCAGCCCGGCTGCTATTTTAAATTCCTCGCTGGCAGCGGCCAAAAATGCCTTAAAAAAGTTACATTGGCTCCCTGTGGCAGCAAGGGTACAATTTAAGGCTATGTGTCTTGCTCAAAAAGCAATTTGCAGAACTGGTCCAGCCATAATGCACTCTTTAGCCACTCCTTACCTTCCCCTCAGAGCTTTGCGCTCAAATTCATTGCAACTAGCCACCACGACCAAGATAAACAGGGCTCGCTGGGGCGGCCGCTCATTCTCGCACAATGCTGCGAGAATATGGAATTCTCTTCCGCTTATCCTCAGAGAAAACAACAATCGGATGGCATTTATGAGGCTTCTAAAGACCCACTTGTTCAGCAACGCCTGTAAAACATCCTAGCTGGCGGCCTTGGATTTCAGTTAAAAGCGCTGCGAGGCCTACAGGTAGTCTGTGCGCTTTATAAATGTAATTTTTCATTTCATTTAATTTCATTTCATCCAGATAGCAGGTATTTCTTTGGGGTTACACTAGGTAGCCGAAGCTTTAGGTACTGTCGAGCTCCTCAGGGCTATACTGAAAGTCCCAGTATTTACAGTCAGGCGTTAAAGTCTCAATTGGATTGTAATTTGCTTCCTGCAGGGAATGTATAGGTACAATTGTTGATGACCTCCTTATTGCCTCTGATACCGAACAGGGTTGTAGAGATAGCAAGGTTCAACTGTTGTTGCATCTGGTCCAATATGGACATAAAGTTTCTCTTTCTAAATTTCAGTTTTGTTGACAGGAGGTCGCCTATTTAGGTCACCCACTGTTGAAGGGGGTAGGAGATTAACCCAATAGCGTATCAGTACAATTGTTAAAATGCCCATCCCACAGACTCAGAATGATGTGTTCGCTACTATAGGTATCACTTACTACTGCAGGCAGTTGATACATAACTACTCTTTACTAATTACACCCTTGCTTGCACTAACCACTAAGATGTGCATGAGCCACTGCCTTGGACACCTGAATGTCAGCAGTCTTTGAGCCAATTGAACATGCACTATGTTCAGCTCCAGTACTCATCACCCCTGACTATAACACGTCATTTGTGTTGTTCGTCCATGAGATGGCTGGTTGCGTGCTTTCTGTTCTTACACATAAAATTGGAGATAAGCAACGGCTGTGTGCTTATTTCTCTGCTGTTCTTGACCCTGTCACAAGAGCCCTCCTGAGTTGTCTCAGAGTGATTGCGGCTGTGGCCATCTCGATAAGACAGTAAGCTGGATTCGTACTTGATACTGATGTCACAGTCATGGTAACTCATGCTGTGGATACTGTTTTGAATAAGACAAATACATAGCACCTCACCAGTGCACGTCTGACTAGCTATGAATTAACACTGTTTGCGAAACATATTACGATCAAAAGATGTGTCACTCTAAATCCAGCCACATTACTGCCCCCCACTTCTGAGAGTGATGAAGTCGACAAACATGACTGCATCTTTCAGATGGAAGAAGAGACAAAAGGAATGGTAGACTTGACTGATGTTCCCTTATCTGACCCACAAGGGGAACTATATGTTGATGGTTCTTGTTTTAAATTACCAGATGGCACTACAACTGATGTGTATGCTATTACCACGCTGCGTGCAGTCGTTGAGACATCCCAAGTCCCTTATCAGTCAGCCCAAGCTGCTGAGCTTGTTGCCATGATACTAGCTTACGAATTGAGTGAGGGACTGGTTGTCAGTTCTGAAACTGACAGCCAGTACGCCTTTGGAGTCGTGCATAGCTTTGGGCGACTCTGGACTGAGAGAGGGTTTCTTACTTCGCATGGCACAAAGATCCAGCACGGGCATCTTATATTGAGGCTTTTGTCTGCTCTGACACTCCCGAAGCAATTGGCTTTAGTAAAGTGTAGTACCCCCGAAATGCTACTGATGATATAGGTAGGGGTAATGCATTTGCAGAGCAGACAGCTAAGGAAACAGCCCAGACTAAAATGAAAAGAATCTTCATAGCAGGTCCCACTAGGTGGGTATCTGAGGTTACTTTGTTTGAAGACACATGTGAGAATGTGAAAGAGATACAGAGTGAAGCCACAATGGAAGAGTTGACAGTGTGGCAGGAAAAACAGCAAAATTGAATGATGAGGGATGTTGGATTGATAAGCCAGGAAAACAGAGATAGATGTTGCCAGACGCATATGTTTTTCCTGTAGTCACAATGGCTCATGGCCCAGCCCATATTAGTGCTAAGGGTATTTGCAAGTTGTTAGAACCCGTATGGCAGAATGATAACATTTCGAAAATGGCTGCGCATTCGGTGAAATATTGCATGGTATGAATGATGCACAATCCTGGTAATGGTACCCCTACGACACCTGATAATTTTGAACCACCCACTTTTCCTTGTGAGGTCCTCCAGATGGATTATATCAAGCTGGATAGGTGCAATATTTTGAAGTATGTATGGGTGGTTGTTTGGGCATTCAGTAAATGGGTGAAGGCTTATCCTACCAAAGATAATACAGCCATTACGACTGCAACGGTACTCCTGAAAGAGTTCTTTCCTCGTTTCGGCTTGCCTCGTTTGATCTGAAGTGATAACGGAAATCATTTCAATGCTAAGATGATTCAATTGATTTATGATGGGTTGTGTATTAAGCAGAAGTTTCATACTGCCATTCATCTGCAGCCAGCAGGTTTGGTTGAGAAGTACAATGGTATTCTCAAACTGGAATTGGCACAAATTCAGGAGACCATAGGGTTACAGAGGCCAGATGCTTTACCATTAGCTCTTTTGTCAACAAGAACAACATCACATTCTAGGACAGGATTGTCACCGTATAAGGTCCTGTTTCGATGACCAGCAAATGTTGTAAATATTTTTGTCCACCCTAAGCGTGGAAGGGTATACTCAGACATGAGTCCCTTGCTCATTGCACCATCAGGATTCAAGCAAACCGGGCCGAAGACGAAGACGGCTGTAATGCCAGAAACCGGTCCCCGGGAGCTTGTTTCCTTCCCAGTGTAAGAATTGGCTTTAGTAGTTTGGTTTGCCCTGTTCCCATCATGCACTGGGACAGGAACAGACTAATTTGCATACAGCCAGGTTCTGAAACTGGGATGGTGCAGTGAGCTAAAAAACGGTGTTGGATCTAGCCCTGATCTCTTGACTGGGTGAGAGTTTTCTGCTTAATTCAGAGACTCTGTCCCTCACCACCCCTTGTTGTAAATATTTTTGTCCACCCTAAGCGTGGAAGGGTATACTCAGACATGAGTCCCTTGCTCATTGCACCATCAGGATTCAAGCAAACCGGGCCGAAGACGGCTGTAATGCCAGAAACCGGTCCCCGGGAGCTTGTTTCCTTCCCAGTGTAAGAATTGGCTTTAGTAGTTTGGTTTGCCCTGTTCCCATCATGCACTGGGACAGGAACAGACTAATTTGCATACAGCCAGGTTTTGAAACTGGGATGGTGCAGTGAGCTAAAAAACGGTGTTGGATCTAGCCCTGATCTCTTGACTGGGTGAGAGTTTTCTGCTTAATTCAGAGACTCTGTCCCTCACCACCCCTTGTTGTAAATATTTTTGTCCACCCTAAGCGTGGAAGGGTATACTCAGACATGAGTCCCTTGCTCATTGCACCATCAGGATTCAAGCAAACCGGGCCGAAGACGGCTGTAATGCCAGAAACCGGTCCCCGGGAGCTTGTTTCCTTCCCAGTGTAAGAATTGGCTTTAGTAGTTTGGTTTGCCCTGTTCCCATCATGCACTGGGACAGGAACAGACTAATTTGCATACAGCCAGGTTTTGAAACTGGGATGGTGCAGTGAGCTAAAAAACGGTGTTGGATCTAGCCCTGATCTCTTGACTGGGTGAGAGTTTTCTGCTTAATTCAGAGACTCTGTCCCTCACCACCCCTTGTTGTAAATATTTTTGTCCACCCTAAGCGTGGAAGGGTATACTCAGACATGAGTCCCTTGCTCATTGCACCATCAGGATTCAAGCAAACCGGGCCGAAGACGGCTGTAATGCCAGAAACCGGTCCCCGGGAGCTTGTTTCCTTCCCAGTGTAAGAATTGGCTTTAGTAGTTTGGTTTGCCCTGTTCCCATCATGCACTGGGACAGGAACAGACTAATTTGCATACAGCCAGGTTCTGAAACTGGGATGGTGCAGTGAGCTAAAAAACGGTGTTGGATCTAGCCCTGATCTCTTGACTGGGTGAGAGTTTTCTGCTTAATTCAGAGACTCTGTCCCTCACCACCCCTTGTTTTTTTTTTTTTTTTTTTTTTTTTTGAAAACCTTTATTTATCAGAAACATGGTACACAGCGTCTGCCTACAACCACTGCGGGCCGGCCGCTATGACAATAAATAGCCTTCCAAGGTACCTTGCGCAGCAAATAAAGGACAGAAAATAACAACACTACGGTAGACTGGCAAGGAGCCACGGGCAAAGGATAGAGAGGGTTTCATTTTGTAATTTTGACGAATCGTCCTAAAGTCAGATCGGGTGGCCGAAAGGGCGGACCAAATAAAAGGATATACACGAGTTAAACATCATTATCAAGATACTGGCGTAAATCAGCACAATAAGGATAAATAAGCACCGAAATACATATCACCCCAGTTAGCGCCCGCCCAGTCAATGTATCACATCAGGAGTTGCAATCTAGCTGGTATACGGTATAGTAGGATATAGGAGGGATCATTCTATGACAACGATGAAAGGATCCTACGACATGCAAAAAGGCAATTATTACATGAGAAAATTAGCAGCAGAAAATGCGCCCTCAAACAGTAGTATAAGAGGGAAGGAAGAGCAGAACGTGTAATCATTCAGTAACTATGCATTAAAATCGATATCATGGTCGTGAATCAATAAACCTTGCGATAGTGACACAGACGCAAAGCGCGAAAATCCGTCCCAGAAAGAACTAAACCCAACCCCCATCTGACCCGAGATACGAAGGAAGAGGAAAGGAAACAAGAGAAAAACCAAGAAAAGAAGGCCATAGAAAAAAAAAGGGAAAACGAAAATCAAGTGCCAACCCCCCCACCCTGCACATCGAAGAGGCTACGGCCCCCCCCCCCTACTAACGTGCCTGTCGCCCCAAGAGTACCCACATAAGGGAAAAGACGGGGGGAAGTCAACACAGACAGACTCCCGCCCCACCCCATTCGCACAAAGCAGCTAAGGCTCGATCACAAACAGACCAGCAGGTCGACAAGCAATGGCGGCGTCGTAGTACAGTTCAGCAAAGCGTCCACATCATAATGGGTGACCGGGGATCAGTCCTGCGATGCATAAAGGAAGAGTTCACCCCTGTCCCAACTTGACCCTTCCGTCAATACGAAGCCACTGAAAGTTTGCAATGGGGCACCGCCCCGGACGAACAAGGCGGCCAGGCGGGTAGAACAAAAGCAATTCCGCGAGAGATCTCAGAGGCAAAGGACTGAAAAGTGAACTCCTTAAGACATGTAGGCACAAGGATAGGGCACCGAGCGAATCCCACAGGTTGCGACTCGGTAGTGGCAACACCAGATGGCCGGATGGTGAAACAGGCCCATGAGGGGAATCCGCACATTTTGCAGCACTAGGCCCCGATGTCACATCTACGCGGCCGGTTAAGCGGGATCTGTGCCCAACATCGTCCTGGGCCCTCCATGGCACCACCGGTAGACACGCAGCAAGCACATCTAATGGCGGCAAAGATCCGCCCACGACACTACTTTTCACAGGATCGCCAGAGCCATCTTCCCACGGCTGGTTGATAACAGCGTCTAGGCGCCGTGCAAGGTCCCCGGCCCCATCCAACCAGGTAAAGCGCAGGGAGCTCAGAGCAGCAATGAGATCACGAGCCGTAGGTTCCATGGTACTTAGTCGATATAAAATCACTTGCTCTCAGGGTATCTTCTACCTCGGCCAGTGTCAGTGGCCCCCATCGAGCCGCCCGGCCAAAAAGTTCGTATGAAATTCAGCAGAGCAGGGGCTGGCGCCACCTCCAGCCGCTACATTGATCCGCCATTACACCTTGCCAATTCACAGTACACTAAGTCACAGGATGTCCCATAGGAAGCGCGGGCAGCATTAGCCTTATGTGGCACAGAGTCTCAATAGCAGGGGCAGACCCACCAAATGTGCGCAGGAGCGCCGACCTCCATAGCTTCGAGGACTGAAACGAAGCAGCGGTCTGCCCCGGGTCAGCCAGCGCCAGCAACGTTGCTCCCGTTCCAAAATGGCGATCTCAGCTCGTCCAGTAGATCCACACGCAGCACGGAGAACAAAGGAACGGTCTTACTGGGCGATGGATCAGATCTCCAGCGTGTGCGCCCGTGTCTGTGGCGGCGCCAAGTCCCCACGTCCGTCCGGGTTGGCGCAGTATCTCTCCCGCAGCTCAGAGATATGGGCTTCGTGGCTCGCAAAGCCTCGACCTCCAGTGGCATCCGCGGCCGGCACCAACATCCGGTCCCTCGGCAAGAAGTCGGACGCCGCCACAGCGTCTAGCGAGAAAGAGTGGATGGAAGGGTCACCGGTCACGGCCAAGCGCCGGAGTTGCCGCCCGCTGATCCTCACACCTTCCGACGCAGTATGAGCACTGCCCGAGCCTGTGCGTCCCGGGGAAGAGCAGGATATTCACAGGATAGATGCCGTGGCGAGCGGAGCTCGCAGACTAGGCGGCCATCTCGCTCCGCGCTCGGCCACGCCCCCCTCACCACCCCTTGTTGTAAATATTTTTGTCCACCCTAAGCGTGGAAGGGTATACTCAGACATGAGTCCCTTGCTCATTGCACCATCAGGATTCAAGCAAACCGGGCCGAAGACGGCTGTAATGCCAGAAACCGTTCCCCGGGAGCTTGTTTCCTTCCCAGTGTAAGAATTGGCTTTAGTAGTTTGGTTTGCCCTGTTCCCATCATGCACTGGGACAGGAACAGACTAATTTGCATACAGCCAGGTTCTGAAACTGGGATGGTGCAGTGAGCTAAAAAACGGTGTTGGATCTAGCCCTGATCTCTTGACTGGGTGAGAGTTTTCTGCTTAATTCAGAGACTCTGTCCCTCACCACCCCTTGTTGTAAATATTTTTGTCCACCCTAAGCGTGGAAGGGTATACTCAGACATGAGTCCCTTGCTCATTGCACCATCAGGATTCAAGCAAACCGGGCCGATGACGGCTGTAATGCCAGAAACTGGTCCCCGGGAGCTTGTTTCCTTCCCAGTGTAAGAATTGGCTTTAGTAGTTTGGTTTGCCCTGTTCCCATCATGCACTGGGACAGGAACAGACTAATTTGCATACAGCCAGGTTCTGAAACTGGGATGGTGCAGTGAGCTAAAAAACGGTGTTGGATCTAGCCCTGATCTCTTGACTGGGTGAGAGTTTTCTGCTTAATTCAGAGACTCTGTCCCTCACCACCCCTTGTTGTAAATATTTTTGTCCACCCTGAGCGTGGAAGGGTATACTCAGACATGAGTCCCTTGCTCATTGCACCATCAGGATTCAAGCAAACCGGGCCGAAGACGGCTGTAATGCCAGAAACCGGTCCCCGGGAGCTTGTTTCCTTCCCAGTGTAAGAATTGGCTTTAGTAGTTTGGTTTGCCCTGTTCCCATCATGCACTGGGACAGGAACAGACTAATTTGCATACAGCCAGGTTCTGAAACTGGGATGGTGCAGTGAGCTAAAAAACGGTGTTGGATCTAGCCCTGATCTCTTGACTGGGTGAGAGTTTTCTGCTTAATTCAGAGACTCTGTCCCTCACCACCCCTTGTTGTAAATATTTTTGTCCACCCTAAGCGTGGAAGGGTATACTCAGACATGAGTCCCTTGCTCATTGCACCATCAGGATTCAAGCAAACCGGGCCGAAGACGGCTGTAATGCCAGAAACCGGTCCCCGGGAGCTTGTTTCCTTCCCAGTGTAAGAATTGGCTTTAGTAGTTTGGTTTGCCCTGTTCCCATCATGCACTGGGACAGGAACAGACTAATTTGCATACAGCCAGGTTCTGAAACTGGGATGGTGCAGTGAGCTAAAAAACGGTGTTGGATCTAGCCCTGATCTCTTGACTGGGTGAGAGTTTTCTGCTTAATTCAGAGACTCTGTCCCTCACCACCCCTTGTTGTAAATATTTTTGTCCACCCCAAGCGTGGAAGGGTATACTCAGACATGAGTCCCTTGCTCATTGCACCATCAGGATTCAAGCAAACCGGGCCGAAGACGGCTGTAATGCCAGAAACCGGTCCCCGGGAGCTTGTTTCCTTCCCAGTGTAAGAATTGGCTTTAGTAGTTTGGTTTGCCCTGTTCCCATCATGCACTGGGACAGGAACAGACTAATTTGCATACAGCCAGGTTCTGAAACTGGATTGGTGCAGTGTGCTAAAAAACGGTGTTGGATCTAGCCCCGATCTCTTGACTGGGTGAGAGTTTTCTGCTTAATTCAGAGACTCTGTCCCTCACCACCCCTTGTTGTAAATATTTTTGTCAACCCTAAGCGTGGAAGGGTATACTCAGACATGAGTCCCTTGCTCATTGCACCATCAGGATTCAAGCAAACCAGGCCGAAGACGGCTGTAATGCCAGAAACCGGTCCCCGGGAGCTTGTTTCCTTCCCAGTGTAAGAATTGGCTTTAGTAGTTTGGTTTGCCCTGTTCCCATCATGCACTGGGACAGGAACAGACTAATTTGCATACAGCCAGGTTCTGAAACTGGGATGGTGCAGTGAGCTAAAAAACGGTGTTGGATCTAGCCCTGATCTCTTGACTGGGTGAGAGTTTTCTGCTTAATTCAGAGACTCTGTCCCTCACCACCCCTTCTTGCAGCAAATGTCTGGGGCATCCCGCACCCTCTGTGGTTTTCAGATATTGAGTATCCATTGTTGATAGACTATCTTAGCCAGTTAACTGAAAGTTTGCGTTCTATTCACCAAAATGTCCGGGAATCCCTGCCAAGTACACCACAGGGCCCAACATGGTATTCATCCTGAGTATTTTTTTCTGGTACGCACCTTCCAGCGGACGATAGGTTTGGAGCTACAGGGGAAGAGATTGGAACGGGTCCTATTATCAACGTGTTCTGCAGTCAAGGTTGCTGGCCGTAAGAACTGGATCCATGTGACTCATTGTTGCAGGGTCCCCCTGCCTTGCCCTATGACCAGTTGTTGAAAGATGGAGTAGGGGATTCCGAGTTTGGGACAGGTGCAGAAAAAAGCAAAGAGAGGTGCAGAAAGAAGCAAGAGAAGTGAAGTAATACCAACAGAGATGCAGTAAGAGCCAAGAGGGGTGCAGAAAGAGGGAAGAGAAGTGCATAAATAAGCAACATAGGAGTGGAAAGAGGTAAGAGAGGTACAGAAAGACGGAAGAAAGGTACAGAAAGAGAGAGAGGTGTACAGAAAGAGGCAAGAGGGATATTGAAACAAGGAAGAGAGGTGCAGAAAGAGGCAAGTGGGGAGTATGCTGTAGCTCGCGGCAGTGCTCCTGATCCAGAGGCCACTCTGGGAGGGAGTAGGTTGCATTTACTATGATCAGCGCTGCAGCTTTTGTTAATTCAAAAATCACTCCTTGTGCACTTCTCTGATGTGTAGGAGTCTCTGCGAAGGAGTTAGAAAAGTGAGAATATAGTATTAGCGCCAAGGATGCGGGAGGAAATGGGTTGGTGGCCGGGAGCTCAGTGAGGCACATTCACCATCCTGGCGTCTCAGTTCACACCCCTAATGTCAGGATGAAATAAAAAACAATTCCTTTAAAACATATGTTTTTCTATTACATAATATTGACTGTAAGGAAAGGCCTCCTTTTATGTGGACACCCCAAAGTTTTTGACTGAGTCTGTAGACTTGTTGCTATTGTACTGAGGCCTGCTAACCAGGCCTCAGTGCCTCTTACCTGACATTACGTTTTCTATGTTGATTTGGCTCATACCCAATTGGCATAAGCTAACTTACTTGTAATTCTCTAGTATATGGTACCAGGGGACCCAGGTCTTGTATGTTACAGGATCACCCCTGGGATTGCAGCACTGGTTGTGGCACCCTAGGTGTGACAAAGGTAAAACATGGCTTCAAGTCTGCCACTGCAGACAAGAAGATCAGTATTCAACTTATAACTTGACTTTGCCATTTACAAGTGTTGCAAATCCCAACCCTCCTTTAGTGACATGCATAAACTACCCCTATTTCAGGCCTATGAAGCCCTAAGCTGACATATTTTCAGAGCAGAACATACATTTTACCTGTTTTGATAATGAAAACATGAAACGCCATTGGCCAGCGCAATATTAGCACTTTGAACCCTCAGCTGTACTAACTCCAAAATGGTGCAACCAAAATTGGTACTCCAAGGTATCAAACAACCCATTAAATTAATGACTTGATACGAAAACATGGCGACTAGTAGCCAGGCTTGAGAGGACTTTGAGAGACTTCGACCCCTGTGGCTAGTACCGCCTCACCAACCCCATGGAGTAGCCTAAAGAAGACCCTTGTTGATCGCATTGCATTTGCAGCATCCTTATGCATCTTCAGCATCATGTAACCCTTGTGTCAGGACCACTTCCATAGGAGTCCATGTCAAGGTGATACAATGCATTGAACTGATAACCTCTTCTCTTTTTTAGGTAACTGTTTCTGAGAGCCTTGCTGGTCGCCCTGACTGGCTTCCTGCTGGAGTTCGTCACCGAAAGTAACTCAAATAACCGCACTGATATTTTCTGAAGTTTTTCCGGAAAAGTTTCTAAGTGTCACATTCATTGAATTTCCAAATGCTTGTTCACGGTTAAATAAAAAGTGCATATTTACTGTACCTTGTAAAATGTATATCTCTGAAACCCTCTGGTATATCTTTTTTATGCTGGCGAGAACAATTACATAAAATACGATCTATTTTGATAAATTGGTGTCGGATTTCTTGAGTGTCTCGTGTATCTCGTATGCAATTGTTACGGTGCTTTGAATGCTTTACACTTGTTCCTTTGTGTATATCTTACTGCTCAGAGCCACAGCTGCCCAGGATTGAACTAAGGGTTTGACTAACAAAGCCTACTGGTCCTAAAGGGATTTAGTGAGTGTATTACACGTTGAGGTTGCACAACTATTCCAAATAATACTCCCCAATTCCTTAAACTGACAGTGACACAACCGCCCACCCCCAAAGACTAATATACAATTTCTTGTGCACCATATACTTTTAAATACTGGGAGGTAAATATTTACAGAAGAGAGCAAGATCTTAGGAAGGGAAATTTGGAAGCCACTTTACAGTCCTTATAAGGAAATGTAGAATTCTGGAGGTCGATCAAATTGGCAATTATGGCACATGTCACCCAATCCAAAATGGCAGTCCTTCCTAGACCACTGTTGATGATGGTGACTGACGGGGAAGAGGAAGCGGAAAGCGAACCTCTCCCAGATCTCTTTTCGTCCCAAGAGAAGGATGGGTCAGTGGAGGGAGTGATTCTCTCTCCTACTCTAACTCCTGAGCAACGGGAGGACTGCCGCCAGATCCTGGAGCAGTACTCTTCGTTGTTCTCCCTTGTCCCGGGAAGGACCCACCTGTGTACCCATGATGTGGACACAGGAGACAGCCCACCAGTGAAGTCGAAGACCTACCGGCTGTCTGACAAGGTGAAGGCTAGCATTCATGGAGAGGTTGCCAAGATGCTAGAGCTGGGAGTAATTGAACCTTCCAACAGCCCTTGGTCCAGTCCGGTGGTGCTCGTGCCAAAAGCCGCACCACCAGGCACCACACCTGAACTGAGGTTCTGTGTGGATTACCGAGGACTGAATTCAGTGACAAGGACTGATGCTCATCCGATCCCTAGGGCGGATGAATTGATTGACCGGCTAGGAGCTGCCCAATATCTGAGTACCTTTGACCTCACTTCAGGGTACTGGCAGATCTCCTTGACAGATGGAGCAAGGGAAAGGTCAGCCTTCTCCACGCCTGAGGGACACTACCAGTTCTGTGTGATGCCCTTTGGGCTCAAGAACGCCCCTGCCACATTTCAGCGGCTGGTGAACCAGGTCCTCTCTGGATTGGAGAGTTTCTCTGCTGCTTACTTGGATGACATTGCTGTCTTCAGTAGCAGTTGGAAGGACCATCTGCAGCATTTGCAGGCCATTCTCCAGGCCCTGGGACAAGCTGGATTGACCATCAAAGCCAGCAAATGCCAGATTGGGCAGGGGTCGGTTGTGTACCTTGGACACTTGGTGGGTAGAGGGACTGTGCAGCCCCTGCAGGCGAAGATTGAGGCAATCATGGCCTGGGAACCCCCCAAGACACAGACTGAGGTCCGAGCTTTCCTGGGCCTCACAGGTTACTACCGTCGCTTTGTGAAGGGGTGTGGCACTATTGTAGCGCCCCTCACAGAGCTCACCTCCAAGAAACAACCTCGACGGGTAGTTTGGATGGGAGCTTGTCAGCAAGCTTTCGAGAAGTTGAAACAGGCAATGTGTGCGGCACCGGTCCTGAAGGCCCCAGACTTCTCCAAGGAGTTCATTGTCCAAACAGATGCATCAGAACATGGCATTGGGGCAGTGTTATCGCAACTGAATGAAGCGGGCCTGGATCAACCTGTAGTCTTCTTATCCAGGAGACTGCTTCCCCGGGAACAGAAGTGGAGTGCCATTGAGAGGGAAGCTTTTGCGGTGGTGTGGGCTCTGAAGAAGCTGCGGCCATACCTCTTTGGCTCGCACTTCCTGGTTCAGACTGACCACCGACCCCTTTGTTGGCTGATGCAAATGAAGGGGGAAAATCCCAAGTTGTTGAGGTGGTCCATCTCCCTACAGGGAATGGACTTCTGGGTGGAACATCGGCCTGGAGTGGACTACGCCAATGCAGACGGTCTCTCCAGGTATTTCCGCCTTAGTGATGAGGACTCCCAAGGGGTTGGGTAGTTCTCCCCACTTTCAGCTGGGGGGGACGCGTGTTAGACCTGTCTGGCTTTTTGGCGAAGTCCCTCCTAATTATTATTTATTTTGTCCCCTTTTTGCCCCTCATACCCTTGATAATTTTTTGTCTACTGACTTTTTGTAGGTGTTGGCCAGGGGGATAGGTGTTCTTTCTCCCCCTCATAATCTTTTTACCTCAGGCCCAGAGGCCTGTTCTGACAGGAAAGTTGGCACCACCTAAAATGGTGGCCACCAACTGCCCCAACTGTCACACCCAGAACTTGGCCATAGCCTAACATAGGGCATTCTAGAACCTTCTGGTCCATTCTGGACCACTGAAGGGCAGCCTATATAAGGCGGAATGCGGGGAAGCCATTTTGTGCTGACCAGAGAGTGGAGGAGTGAGGCAGTGGTGAGAGGAGGAGGACGCACTGGGAGCAGATAGTTTGTCCTTGTGACAGACAGTCACTACAGGGAGACGTTCCCCCTTCAGCCCCTGACCAATCCCTCCCCAATCATCTTCTGCTGATAAGGAAATCAATCTACTTGTGAAGGAAGTCCCTTCTAAATCTGAGCCCCAGTGAACCCTGCCAGGACGCTCTAATTAGAGGGTTTCCCTAACTTCCAATTCCCAGCGCTGCACATACCAGTGTTGAAGAGCAGCTGTGAGCCCCGTGTCGTGGCCGGAGTTCCCTTGACGCGCTGTGGTGAAGACGCGTGTCTGTGGAGCCATATCGACCTGGGGAGCGAGTGCGCCACTCGAGAGTATACTTCCCCTGGAGCCAGGTGAGGGAAGTGACTGCGTGAGAGGAGCGGCGCTGTTCTGGCCGTCTGCAGGACCCCGGGGGCACCAGCCACGTCATTGTGAAAACCCCAAGGTTTGGGAAGTAAGAGAGCGCTACCGCGCATGTGCCAGGCGTGTCCGCTTCTGGAACCAGGAGGGGCCTAGGATCGGGCAGGCCCAGGAGTATAGCGTCGGCCCTGTGAGCAAGGGCCTCGCGCATGCCCCGAGGATCAGCGCGACTCAAGGAGATGGAGCGGAGGCGGAGTTGTAAAGGAGCTCCGCGCATGCCCAGGAGTTCAGCGCGACCATCGGTGATTGTGTGGAGAGGCGCCGGAAGGGTTCCCTGCGCGCCGGATACCGCCGCGACTTCTGAGGTGATCCCCCTCGCTCGAGCGCCAAACAGAGGAGCCGGCGAGAGGGGGAAGGCGAAGAGCTGACTGCTGGTAGCGGGGGCCGGGTACATGAGATCCCGCCCTCGAACCTTCCTGCTTCCTCTGGGACAGAAGGCCGACTGCGAGAGAGAGATTCCCCTCACTAACTGCCAGCCTGGACTGCGGTGGAGCCGCCCGATTGAGCCTGACACGTGGAGGCTTGGGGAGTAACGCCTCCCTGATGCAGTAAGGAGTGTGTGGGGCAGGTGGGGAGAGGGAGCCGGTAGGGCCTAATCTCCTTCAGTCATTTCAATAGAGGAAGAGTCCCTAGGAGAACTATCTGAGAGGGAGAGGAGGGGTGCTAGAGCGTGGTGTAAACAGATCCAACACCCTGACTGTCTTCCTCACCTGTACTTGAGGAAGCTATCCCTAATAAGTGCTGGCTCTGGGAAAAGTAAGCTATTGTGATAGAGCCTGAGAGAAGGAGCACGTGCCAAAGTGGTGCTGAGAGTTCTGGTAAATTAAAAGAGGTATAAGCCTAATTAAAGTGGCTGAGACAATTGTTGACATCTGGGATCTGAAACCTCTCATTGAATGTGCTCCCTGATAATGGGTAGTAGTGTGAGGAGGTAAAGTCTAGAGCACTTCCCTAGAGTATAATCTAATTAATACTGAAATCTGAGGAAATTTACTATAGATATTGATTATTGATTCAAGTTAACAAACCTGAGAGTGTATACTGATTTAATGACAATTGAACTGTAATGTTGAAGCTGGCTGTCTAATTGCTTAGCAGTTTAAATGATATAATTACTGATCTAAAGTGACCTGAAATGTTCCAAGCTATTTATATCTAAAGTGACCTGAAATGTTCTAAGCTATTTATATTGTGAGAACAGAGAGTATATTATTTTTATAAAGCAGCACGTATTTTCCCACATTTTTGGTGTAGTGTTTTCTTTTGAGTGCTATTGCGTGGAATTACTTTTGGGTGGTCTGCAACCTTTACACTGTGCCTCTGATATGCTAGTCTTGCCCTAGGCCAGGCTACCCCAGTTCCAACAACCATGATATCTGCTGATCCTAAATTAATATCCAAAAAAGCTTTTACTTTCTGGATCAAAAGGCCAGTTACAGTATCATCCAAGAGGAGTGAGCGGTCAAATGTTCACACCCTCTGTTGATCACTACCTACTAAATCCAGGTCGCTCTAGACTGCTGCATGGTCTGACAAATGGGGGGTTAAATACCCAATATTCCTTGTATTACCCCTTAAGTTATTGCTAATCAAGATGAGATCTATTCGTGATTTATGTCTATATTTTTTGTTATAAAATGATACGCCCAACTGTGTACCAGATCTCTCTCTCCATATATCACAAATAGCATGTTGTTTCATCATTGCTTTAAAAAAAACTAGATTTAGAGGAGACTGTAGCTCTACTTTTTGGTGATTTGTCTAATTTTGAATTCAGTACTATGTTAAAATTTCCTGCCAAGATAGTTGAGTCGGGGACCTCCAAGAGATTCAGAAAAATGGTCTTTGAAATAGATGGATTGTCCTGATTAGGTCCATAATACCCAACAATTGTGAAAGGGATGTTCTCCACAGAAATCTTAGTTATCACCCATCTGCCACTTGAATCTGATCTTCTTGTAGAGTGGCGTTTGCTTGTTTTTTATTAAAATAGCTACGCCCCTTACATTTGCCATCTGACATGAACTGGCGCAATGTTCCACCCACCTGAGCTTTCAACAGATCTCATTCATCTCTTTTTTCAACAGGTGGGTTTCTTGTAAAATAATTACTTGAGCTTAAATACTGTAAGATTTTCTCCCTCCTACTTTCGACTAGCAGGCTATTCACATTCCAGGACCCCTCTTGAATGTTTCTAGACCTCCCTTGTTTCTTTCTGCAACTGTCTTGTTTATTTCATCCCTTCTCTTGCATCTTTCTGCACCTCTGATGCTTCTTTTAGCACCTCACTTGCTTCTTTCTGCACCTCTCTTGCCTCTTTGTACCCCTCTTCCCTCTTTCTACACCCTTCTTGCCTCTTTTTGAACCCCTCTTTTCTCTTTCTGCACCTGTCTTGCCTCTTTATGCACCACTATTATCTCTTTCTGCACATCTCTTTCCAATTTCTGTACCTTTCATTCCTCTTTCTGCACTTCACTTGTCTCTTTCTGCTCCTCTGTTGTGTATTTTTACAATTCTCTTGCCTCTTTCCATATTTCTGTTGCTTCTTTCTGTACTTCTCATGTCTCTTTCTGCAGCCCTCTTTCTACACTTCACTAGCTTCTTTCAGCTCCCCTCATCCCTCTTTCTGCACTTTTCTTGCCTCTTTCTGCACCCCTATTCTCTCTTTTTGCATATCTCTTGCCTGTTCCTGTATCTCCCTTGCCTCTTTCTGCACTTCTCTTGCCTCTTTCTGTACCTCTGTTACTTCTTTCTGCACATCTCCTGCCTCTTTCTACATTTCTGTCGCTTCTGTACATCTCATGCCTCTTTCTGCACCCCTCTTTCCTCTTTTTGCACCTCACTTGCTTCATTCTGCATACCTCTTGCCTCTTTCTGCACTCTCATCCATCTTTCTGCACTGATATGGCCCCTTTCTGCACCCCTGTAGTATCTTTTTGCATATCTCTTGCCTGCTTCCTCACCTCTCTTGCCTCTTTATGCACTTCTCTTGCCTCTTTCTGTACCTCTGTTGCTTCGTCTGCAATTCTCTTGCATCTTTCTGTATTTCTGTTGCCTCTTTCTGCACTTCTCTTTCCTCTTTCTACACTTCTGTAGCCTCTTACTGTACTCCTGTTGCCTCTTTTTGCACCTCACTTGCCTCTATCCGCACCTCACTCTCTTCTTTCTGCATCTCTTGTGCCTCTTTCTTCACTTCTCTTGCTCCTTTCTGCACTTTTCATGATTCTTTCTGT
Source organism: Lissotriton vulgaris (assembly GCF_964263255.1). Lineage (NCBI taxonomy): Eukaryota > Metazoa > Chordata > Amphibia > Caudata > Salamandridae > Lissotriton > Lissotriton vulgaris. The sequence goes on from NC_141695.1 coordinate 1,104,532,641, forward strand.
ACTTCTCTTGTCTCTTTCTTACCTCCTTCGTTCTGCACTTCTCTTGCTTCTTTCTGCATGTCTCTTGCTTACTTCTGTACTTCTCTTGCCTCTTTTTACACCTCACTTGCCTCTTTCTGCACGCCTCTCATCTTTTTGCACATCCCTTGCCTCTTTTTGAACTTCTCTTGCTCCTTTCTTCACTTTTCTTGCCTCCTTGTGCACCCCTCTTGCCTCTTTCTGTACTTTTCATGCCTCTTTCTTCACTTTTCATGCTTCTTTCTGCACTTCTCTTGTGTCTTTGCAACCTCCTTCTTTCTGTGCTTCTCTTGCTTCTTTATGCGCTTTTCTTGCTTTCTTCTGTACTTCTCTTGCCTCTTTTTGCTCCTCACCTGGCTCTTTCTGTGCCTCTCTTGTCTTTCTGCATCTCTCTTGCCTCTTTCTGCACTTTTCTTGGCTCTTTCTACTTGGCACTGGCCTCTTTCAATACTTATTTTGCCTCTTTCTGCATCCCTCTTGCCTCTGTACTTCTCTTGCCTCTTTCTGCCCTTCTCTTGCCTCTTTCTGTACTTTTGTTGCTTGTTCCTGCACTTCTCTTGCTTCTTTCTGTACTTCTTTCCTCTTGCTGCACATCTCTTAATTCTTTCTGAACTTCTCTTACTCCTTTCTGTACCTCACTTTCCACTCTGTGCACCTCTCTTTCCTCTTTATGCACCTCACTTGTCTCTTTCTGCACCTCACTTGCCTGTTGCTGTACTTCACTCTCATCGTTCTGTACTTCTCTTTCCTCTTTCTACATTTCTGTTGCCCCTTTCTGCATCTCTATTGCATGTTTTTGCACCTTTCCTGCCTCTTTCTGCCGTTCTCTTGTCTATTTCTGCACCTCTGTTGCTTCTTTCAGCATCTCTCTTACTGCTTTCTGTACCGCTCTTGCCACTTTTTGTACCTCTCTTGCCTGTTTCTCCACCTCACTGTCTTCTTTATGTGCCTCTCTTTCTTCTTTCTGCTCCTTTCTTCCTCTTTCTGTACTTCTCTTGCCCCTTCTGTATATCTCTTCTGCTTTCTGCACCTCCCTTCTTTCTGTATCTCTCTTCTCTATTTAATCACCTCTCTTGGTTCTTTTTGTACCTCTTTTTTCTATACCACTGTCCCTCCTTCTACACCTTTCTTGCCTCTTTCTGCAGTTCTCTTGCTTCTGTTGCTTATTTCTGCATCTCTCTTACTGCTTTCTGAACTGCTCTTGCCACTTTTTATACCTGTCTTGCCTTTTTCTGCACCTCACTCTATTCTTTCTGCTCCTCTCTTGCTTATTTCTGCTCTAATCTTCCTCTTTCTGTACTTCTCTTGCTTCTTTCTGTATATCACTTCTGCTTTTTGAACCTCCCTTCTTTCTGCATCTCTCTTGTCTCTTTCATCGCTACTCTTAGTTCTTTTTTCACCTATGTTGCTTCTGTCAACCCTTCCCTTGCCGGTTTCTGAATTTCTCTTGCCTGTTTCTGCACATCTCTTATCTCTTTCTGCACCCCTATTCTTCTTTCTGCAACTCTCTTGCATCTTTCTGAATTTCTGTTGCTTCTTGCTGCACTTTTCTTTTCTCTTACTAGATTACTGTTGCTTCTTGCTATACTTCTGTTGCCTCTTTCTGCACCCCTCTTTCCTCTTTCTTTCTTTCTGTACCTCTCTTGCTTCTTTCTATATCCCTCTTACCTCTCTCTGTACACCTCTTCCCTATCTCTGTACCTTTCTTCACCTCTCTTGCCTCTTTATGCCTTCTTGTGCCTCTTTCTACACCTATGATGCTTATTTATGCACTCCTCTTGCTTCTTTATGTACCCCTCTTGCCTCTTTCTGCACCTCTGTCGGTTATTTCTGTACTTCTCTTGCTTTTTTCTGTACCTCTCATGCTGCCTTCTGTACCCCCTTGCCTCTTTCTTTTTTCTGTCCTCATTTGCCTTGTTTCAACCCTTCTTTCAAAGATGCCAACCTCGGGTTATCAAACCTCATGCGCTGGAAAAAGGGGGTAATAAGATAGAGGCTCCCAAAACAGCATCCCCTGCATTTTTTAAAGAGACCGCCTCCTTCAATCGACCAAAGTCTATTCCCCATGTCCTTTTAATCATGCAGAAAAGACTATTACCAGCACCTCCCTTCTTTCTGCACTTCTCCTGTCTCTTTCATCACTACTCTTGGTTCTTTTTGCACCACTGTTGCTTCTGTCAGCACTTCTTGTGCTGCTTTCTGCACTTCTACTGCCTGTTTCTGAACATCTCTTGCCCCTTTCTGCAACTATCTTGCCTCTTTCTGCAACCCTGTTTACTTTCTGCGTATATCTGGCCTGCTTCCAGCCCTCTCTTGCTTCTTTCTGCACTTCTCCTGCCTCTTTCTGCACCTCTGTTGCTTCTTTCTGCAATTCACTTGCATCTTTCTGCAGTTTTCTTAACTCTTTCCGAACCTCTTTTGGTTCTTTCTACACTTCTTTTGCTTTTTTCTGTACCTCTCATGCTTCCTCCTGTACCCTCTTGCCACTTTCTGAACCCCTGTGTGATCTTTCTGCTCCTCTCTTGACTCTTTCTGCACTTCTTTTGCCTATTTCTGCACCGCTTTTATCTCTTTCTGCACCTCACTTGCCTGTTGCTGTACTTCACTCTCTTGTTTCTGTACTTCTCTTGATTCTTTCTGCAACCATGTTCCCTCTTTCTGCATCTCACTTGCCTGTTTTGTACCTCTCTTGCCTCTATCTGCAATTCTCTTGCCTCTTTCTGCATCCTTTGTTGCTTCTTTCAGCATCTCTCTTGCTGCTTTCTGCACCATTCTTGCCACGTTTTGTACCACTTTTGCCTGTTTCTCCACCTCACTCTCTTCTTTCTACTCCTTTCTCTTGCCCCCTTCTGTATATGTCTTCTGCTTTCTGCACCTCCCTTCTTTCTGTATGTCTCTCGAGCTTCTTTCTGCACCTCTCTTGTCTATTTCATCACCTCTCTTGGTTCCTTTTGCACCTCTTCTTTCAGCATCCCATCCCTCTTTCTGCACCTCTCTCGCCTCTTTCTGCACCTCTGTTGCTTCTTTCTGCATCTCTCTTGCTTATTTCTGATCCTTTCTCCCTCTTTCAGTACTTCTCTTGCTATCCCTTCTGCTTTTTGCACCTGTAACGACTGGATTTTCGGACCAGATAGAATCAGCTCACCAAGACACCATCAATCCAGCCGAAACGTAACCACCTCCCTCCTCAGGACCTATTTATCAAAGGCACCTGGGTACCTACCTGAGGATGGGGAATTAGCAATATACAATCTCATATCATCAAAACACCACTAAATCTATAGGATTACTAGGAATACTCACTGATTACTAAGGACTTCCATGCTCTACACCACACTCATACCTTATAGGTTCGCGGCAACTCAGACCCAGACTATGCTACCCTCCTACTCATAGTGAAGGGGGCAGTTCTGATTACTTACCATTACACACTGATCACAATCAGTGCTCACGCAAGCCACAATCCTGTGGGTATACACATTGACCACAGTCAATGCTCTCATTAACTCCACTTTCCCTAGCGGCGATCTCATTACACACTGATCACAATCAGTGCTCACGCAAGCCACAATCCTGTGGGTATACACATTGACCACAGGCAATGCTCTCATTAACGCCACTTTCCCTAGCGGCGATCTCATTACACACTGACCACAATCAGTGCTCTCTCAAGCCACAATCTTGTGGGTATACATATTGATCACAATCAATGCTCTCATTAACGGCGCTACACAACGACGATCACTGTCCTATGAATACCTTCAGCTCTTTCTCTCTCTGTTGGGAAGTTTCTCTATATATCTAATATCTACTGGGGATGTCTTATATACAATTGTTATATTTTAAGAATGGCCAAATTACAATATGCAAAAGTTATTTCCTAATTTAAGTGCTCCTCTACTCCCTTGCTCAGTTACCATTTACCTGGATGGGAGATGCATCCGTTCACATAACAGCATCTGACTAGAAGAAAGGTTAACTTTATTATGAATAATAACACTTGCACAGCTGTTCACTAAGAACTGGGGCTCCTTTATTATTACAACATCACAATAACTAGCAATCTAGACATAGCCTGAAAAGTAAAGGGAAATAGACACATCTAAGGAATAAAGCTTTATTACTAACACATCTACATATAGCTGACAGAAACTGTAGATAGCTAAAAAGGGAAATGGATTATAACAGACTGCACACCGCTGAAAGAAAAAGGATTAATCAGTATTACAATACAGTAGGGAATATAGCTTAGGAAATAAAGGACAAGATTGATGTATGCATATATATATAGGCACTAATATAACAGGACAGATATCACCTAATTAGTATGAAGTCTTGTTCTAGCTGTCATCTGGGTTCCTCTCTCTTCTGTGCCTTGGCTCATCTCAGATTCTCCCCTGCACTCTTGGACACACATCTGCGCTGATCACTCTGCACTGGATTCCTCTCCCCCACGAACTGTCTTCACCTTCCAACTTCAGTCTAATGATATAGTTTCTGCCGCTCTGATAACCGTCTGCTTTACTAGCTTCTTCACTCTGTCTGATTGTTCCAGCTCCAATATCCAACTCATTCCAGCTGCTCCCACAGACTAATCCACGATATAACTTCAGCCTCTTCCAAAAGGCATCACTCCAAACTCCAGCTGTTAAATACCTGCTCCAACTGATCACAACTCCTTCTGATAAGTAACTGCTTCTGACTGCTTTCTTCAGCTCCAAAAATCATCTGACTTCTCTCTTCAGCTCCAGACACCATCTGCACACAACTGCTTCTGACAACTCCAAAAACCAACTGAACTGAACTTTTCCAAAAACCAACTGACTACTCCGCCTCTTCTGCACTTCGCTAATATGGAATGCTCAACCTCATGGAAATTTCCAACAGAGAGCTGCCTCCCACCGAATTCCTGTGCCAGCTCCAAGGCTCTCCACGCAGCTACAGTGACCATCTGCATGTTACGTCTGGGCCCAAGAGACAAACACATTCTTTCGATAAGATCCAGTCTCAGCTGATTTTCCCCTAGCACACAACAGTCTTAACTATAAGCATCACCTTTGCCCTGCAAGCTCCTCAGTCAGCAGAGGCAGAAAGCAAAATGGAATCTATCTGGTTCTGGGCCTTGTAGGCCCGAAAAGGATGAAATAGACACTTAACTCTATATACAAACCCTACCAATAGATAATATAAAGTCAGAGCTACAGGATCCACCCTCTACTATAGGTACTATGATGAAAGGACACATAATTATGCCAAAGCCAATAGGCAATAGATGGATTAGAGTCAGAAATAAGGGATCTATCATCATATAAAGCGGCTATCCTCTAGTTTATGCTTCTAGGTCTGAAAAGAGGCCTAAAAGGACCAAAATAAGCTAAGAAGAGGGATCTAGGATGGTAGCAAGCTTAAAGTCACCATCACTCAGAAATAGAGCCAAAAACCCGGTCAGGACAGCACCTCCTTGTTTCTGCACCTCTCTTTTCTCTTTCATCACTAGTCTTGGTTCTTTTTGCACCTCTGTTGCTTCTGTCAGCCCTTCCCTTGCCGCTTTCTGCACTTCTCTTGCCTGTATCTGCACATCACTTGCCTCTTTCCACACCCCTGTTCTTCTTTCTGCAACTCTCTTGCATCTTTCTGTTGCTTCTTGCTGCACTTCTTTTCTCTTACTACATTTCTTTTGCTTCTTTCTATATTTATGTTGCCTCTTTCTGAGCCCCTCTTGCCTCTTTCTGCACCTCTCTTTCTATACCCTTATTGCCTCTCTCTGCATACCTATTCCCTCTTTCTGTACCATTTTTCCCTCTTTCTTTACCTCTCTTGCCTCTTTATGCCCTTTCTTGCATCTTCCTGCAACTCTTTTGCCTCTTTCTACACCTATGATGTTTATTTATATACTGCTCTTGCTTCTTTACGTATCCCTCTTGCCTCTTATTGCACCTCTGTTAGTTCTTTTTCCACTTGTCTTGCTTTTTTCTGTACCTCTCATGCTTCTTTCTGTAACCTCTTGCCTCTTTCTTTTTTTTGCGCTCATTTGGCTTGTTTCAACCCTTCTTCTAACGATGCCAACCTTGGGTTATCAAACTTCATGTGCTGGAAAAGGGGTAATAAGGTGAAGTCTCCGAGACAGCATCCCTGCCATTTTTCAAAGAGACCTCCTCCTTCAATCGACCACAGACCCTTCCCTATGTCCTTCTACTCACGCAGAAAAGACTATAACCCACACCTCCCTTCTTTCTGCACTCTTATCTCTTACATCAGTACTCTTGGTTCTTTTTGCACCACTGTTGCTTCTGTCAGCACTTCTTTTGCTGCTTTCTGCACTTCTGCTGCCGGTTTCTGCACATCTCTTGCCCCTTTCTGCAACTATCTTGCCTCTTTCTGCACCCCTGTTCTTTATTTCTGTACTTCTCTTGCCTTTTTTGCAACTCTATTGCTTCTTTCTGCAATTCACTTGCATCTTTCTGCAGTTCTCCTGCCTCTTTCTGCACCTCTGTTGGTTCTTTCTGAACTTCTCTTGCTTTTTCTGTACCTCTCCTGCTTCCTTCTGTACCTTCCTACCACTTTCTGCACACCTCTTCCCCCTCTTGCTGTACCTCTCTTGTCTCTTCCTGCACCTCACTTGCCTGTTACTGAACTTTAATCTCTTCTTTCTGTACTTCTATTGCTTCTTTCTGCACTTCTGTTGCCTCTTTCTGTACTTCTCTTGATACTTTCTGCAACCATGTTCCTACTTTCTGCATCTGTCTTGCCTGTTTTTGCACCTCTCTTGCCTCTTTCTGCAGTTCTCTTGCCTCTTTCTGTACCTTTGTTGCTTCTTTCAGCATCTTTCTTGCTGCTTTCTGCACCGCTCTTGCCATGCCTCCTTCTGTACCTCTTTTGCTTCTTTCAGCATCTCTCTTGCTGCACCACACTTGCCAATTTTTGTACCTCTCTTGCCTGTTTCTCCACCTCACTCTCTTCTTTCTGCACCTCTCTTTCTTCTTTCTGCTCCTTTCCTTTTCTTCCTTCACTTTTCTTGCCACTTCTGTATATCTCTTCTGCTTATTGCACCTCCCTTATTTCTGTATCTCTCTTTCTTTTTTCTGCACCCCTCTTGTCTATTTCATCACCTCTCTTGGTTCTTTTTACATCTCGTCTTTCTGCACTCCTGTCCCTCTTTCTGCATTTGTCTTGCCTCTTTCTGTAGTTCTGTAGTGGAGGAGTGTGGCTCAATGGTTAGAGTGGCAGACCCTGATGCAGAGTTCTGGCCAAGGACCAGGGTTTGATTCCTGCCTCGGCGGGGTCTCGGGCTCAATTTCCTCGGACCTGTTAATTCTCGCCTCAGTGCCTATTCTAATCACGGGCCCCACGCTGCAACTCTGGGCAATAGCTTGTTTAGCCTCCACACCGGCCCCAACAGCGCTAAGGATGCCTGGCTTCACCCTGGGGGTGCCCAGGAGTGGACACTTCACAGGGAAAGCCAGGAGGGGTTCCACAGCGGTATGAGTATCAGCGCCAGGAAGCCGAAGAGGTGACACCGCAAGGTGACCGTCTGGTGACAGTGCGCTCTATAAGTACCATGACATTAGACATTCACCTCTCTTGGTTCTTTTTACATCTCGTCTTTCTGCACCCCTGTCCCTCTTTCTGCATTTGTCTTGCCTCTTTCTGTAGTTCTCTTGCCTCTTTCTGCACTTCTGTTGCTTCTTTCTGCATTTCTCTTGCTGTCCTTTGCACCGCTCTTGTCATGCCACTTTCTGCACCTCTGTTGCTTCTTTCAGCATCTCTCTTGCCACTTTTTGTACCTCTCTTGCCTGTTTCTCCGCCTCACTCTCTTCTTTCTGCACCTCTCTTTCTTCTTTCTGCTCCTATCTTTTTCTTTCTACACTTCTCATGCCCCTTTCTGTATATCTCTTCTGCTTTCTGCACCTCCCTTATTTCTGTGTCTCTCTTGCTTTTTTCTGTACCTCTCTTGTCTATTTCATCACCTCTCTTGGTTCTTTTTTCACCTCTTCTGTTTGCACCCCTGTCCCTCTTTCTGCAGCTCTATTGCCTCTTTCTGTAGCTCTCTTGCCTCTTTCTACACCTCTGTTGCTTCTTTCTGTATTTCTCTTGCTGTTTTCTGCACCGACACTTGCCACTTTTTATACCTCTCTTGCCTCTTTCTGTACCTTGCTCTCTTCTTTCTGCTCCTCTCTTGCTTATTTCTGCTCCTTTCTACCTCTTTCTGTACTTATCTTCCTATCATTCCTGCTTTTTGCACATCCCTTCTTTCTGCACCTCTCTTGTCTCTTTCATCACTACTCTTGGTTCTTTTTGCACCCCTGTTGTATCTGTCAGCCCTTCCCTAGCCGCACTTCTCTTGCCTGTGTCTGCACATCTCTTGGCCCTTTCTGCAACTATCTTGGCTCTTTATGCACCCCTGTTCTTCTTTCTGCAATTCTCCTGCATCTGCCTGCATTTCTTTTCTTCTTGCTGCACTTCTCTTTTCTCTTATTACATTTCTTTGACTTCTTTCTATACGTCTATTGCCTCTGTCTGCACCCCTCTTGCCTCTTTCTGTACCTCTCTTGCTGCTTGCTATACCACTCTTCCTCTCTCTGCACTCCTCTTCCCTCTCTCCGTACGTTTCTTCACCTCTCTTGCCTCTTCATGCTCTTCCTTGCATCTTCCTGCACCTCCCTTGCCCCTTTATACACTTATGATGCTTATTTATGCACTCCTCTTGCTCCGCGACCGCCCATGGCCTGTTTCGTGTTCTGTTAAAAAAGTACACACACGCAAAGCCCAATGGAAATGGACCTAAGAAATGCACACGCACGAGCTTTGTGGAATTTCAAGGTCCATTTTCAAAACCCTGAGAAAACGACTCTGGCTGCACGAACACTGCTGCACAGTGTACGCTAGGCTGAGACCTAAAAACAACGTCTATTCTGTAACACACCATTTGCACTGTCCTAGACTTTGTCCCACTATTTAACAGCAGAAGGAAAATGCAAGTTATCATTTTAAAACCTTCAATGGACAGTTGCAGAATTACCCTCTTGAATTTCTGGTTACCCTTAAGTTCTACTGTTTGACGATAATGTTTATGATTTTCTATTCTTGTTATTTTACAATGAAATTATTACAGAATAAAATATGTGAACTGTCACATTGAAGAAAATAACAATGCATTTCATCATGCTCTCACTGCCTTAAGGGTTGGATGCATCAACACCTCTAATATTGGCATGGACAATAGAAACCAGATAGAACATTATGAGTAGCTAATTCCTTCCCTTTCCCAATGACCACAGACACTGAATATGCATGATGCAGCATGCCTCCTCATCACCAGGGTATTCTGGGTATGTTACATGCTCCTCAGCAATGTTGAGTTTCCTGACCCTATGGTCTTGGCAATGTGCAGTGGGCTCCTCTCCTCACAAAAGACCCGGCCCACAGACGCTGATCATTCAGTCCATTTGGCTCCAAAGCCTGCTTGGCACCACCTTTAGCTGTTATCACAGACCATTTATTTATTTATTTATTTATTTTTAATATTTATAAAGCGCAGCATATACCCTTGGGCGTCTTGGTCCATGACCTTCAGCCTCACCCTGCACTCTACCACATTGGCACCAGGCCATGTGTGCATATCTTTCAGCTGTGCACAGTAGGCTCTGGGTGCAGGGTAAGTCCACAGAATCAGCAGCACACAGCTTTCGACCATGAACACATATTTCTGGCTAAACAACATAACCATCATTAGCACCTTTTGTCTTGTAGCTTTTGGGGGAATGCTCCAAGGAGCAATAGTTCTGATTGATTTCTATGGTTTCACCTTGATTTGTACATTGCTTTTATAGTAGGTTTAGTTGAGCAGCTGAAAAGACTTCAGGACCTAACATCATGCCAATATAACCACCTACACTAATAGCTTGGAATCTTTGACATCTGCCACATTCTATGATTTTGTGATGTGCAGATTAAGGCACATTTTTAGATTTTATTTAGCTATTTAGTATTGAACATTCAAATAATAATCCTTCATTTTTCAGGAGACTTGGGAGGAAGATGTTCAAGTCCTGGACCCACCCTATCCGGTATGTGTATTATCCTTTTTATGGGCCTCGGATATGCCCTCTTTTTTCTAATGCTTGAGGTTTTTTTGTTAGCATCTGTTTCTCATTAAGTACCGTCCACTTTTAGAATGTATTTAGTCTTGCAGACCTATACTGTATTGCATTGTATAACTGGAAAAATGCTAACTCTCATGCTGTGAAACGCCCCTAGGGAAAGAGCTCAGTCCATTTAATCTTGAGCATCTCCCTCCACCTAAACTGTGGCGGAAGTGCTTTTGCTTTCAGAAGTAGTAACTGAAAGCCACAGTAGGCTTGTGATGACCTCCTGTCATGTCACTCGTTGGATTAAATGGAGAAATTTGTTGTAAAGAGTGAAAATGTTCCATTACGTTGGCGTGGGGCTTTGGATAGCCCACCCCTGGAGATCAGTGGGTCTATTTTATCGGTTCAAATGAGATCCAGAGACTGATAGTAGGCGGCTGCTTCCTCTTTATTCAGCCTGCAGTGTAGTATCTTGTAGAAGTTTGTGTATCTGGTGGTGGGTGAACAATCTGCTTACGGGTGTGCACCTCTAGCTGGTAAACAGCAAAGCCTCGTATTAAAAGGCATTTGCAACCTTAATGGAAAGGGTCACATTCAATCGAAACTGAATATTTCCTAACTTGACAAGATTCTGAAATCTGCAGACATATGCACCTAAACCAATTCATCCTTTACCAGGCTTTGTTTATGTCCTACTTTAAATGAGCATCTGTCAATACTTTTAGCTTACAGCTGGTAAGGTCAATAACAGCTAAAGGTAAAAATAGAATTGTAATTTCTATGAAAGGCAAAATTTGAGATGCAACATGGCAGCCATATTGGATATATAAAAAATAACGCTTAAAGATAACAGAACGTTATTCCCTATACTCCGAAGACACAATGTGATGGCTTTCTTATAAGTATAGAAAATAGAGTTCCAAGACAGCCAGTCACTGCTTTTGGCTTTGCCAATGACCGCAACATTTTAAAAACACAAGGTAGTGAAGTACTGGGTTTTTAAAAACCCAGCGGTGCCAGGGAACACACCCGAAGACTTCGAGTCCTTCCTGTTTCAGACTACAGAAACACAGAGTCTTCTAGATGAAGTCAAAGATCGTATTTATTGGCTGCTGCCAGTAACAGGTATGCTAGAAGTACAACACGGTGTATGTTCTCAGGAGACTGCTCAATCTTACAAAGCCAGCCTTCTCTTTTTATACAAAATATTATGCTTGAGGCAAACATTCCTTATTTCACAGTTGACCATTCACATATTTTCACTACAAAGAAAAAGCAGAGTCATGATGACAAGCCCATATTTCAGTTTGTTCAGCCCACAATCAATTACCCGGCAAGGTCCAGTATTTTCATCAGATATCGCCGGACCCCCAATAAAAACGGGCACCTCCTCCTCGTAAAGCAAGTCATAAAGAAGGAAACAGGGACAGGTGTGTGTAAGATTAGGCATGGCTTGTGTGCGATGAAAGGTTTATGATATTTTGTGCTTTGATGCTAATCTCATTTGGCCACTGGGAAAGAAACTGGCCAAACAGGTTTGGCTTCAGGCAATGGAGTCAGCTTGCCCAGGTCACAGAGGAGTCAGCAAAGGTATACGTGTCCTTCAGACTCGATTTTGGCTTTAGTCATTTGGCCTAGGTGAGGGCAATCACAAAATGGCTGCCGTTCACTAAATGGAACCCGAGGGTTCAGAACGGAAACTCTGATTTCAGGGTGATTTTGTCACCCGAATATGACGGAAATGCTTGTGCATAGTATCCTAATCATTCTCGGTCTTATGATACCAGAATCGTCATAATACGACGATGTTTATAACACGGGTCCAGAATTTTCAGTACCACAATTCAACTAGAGTAGGGGTGCAGTTTAGCGCTGTGATCAGTTTGGTCCATTCCTTCACTTCTGTGTGGTACTTAGGTGGTGATGTTAATAGGAATTCAGGTTTTTGTGCATTTAGTTTCAGATGATTGCTAGTTAACCAGTGTATTGACATTTTTAAGGCATCATTCATTATCGTTCTGTCTTCCAGTGATGCGATCTTGATGTAGATCTGAGTGTCATCCACGTACATGTGACAAGATATGTTTGAATCTCTGGGAATTTCTGTAAGGGGTTCGACATAATACGTTTAATCGTGACAGAGATAGTGTTGATCCATGAGGGACTCCAATCGAATTTGGGCATGATGGGGATAGCGTCTGGTTGACCAGGAATCTTTGTATTATGTTCTGGAGGAAGGATTCAAACTATTTCAGAACAATTCCAGATAGTCTCATTCTGTCTGGAAGCGTGGCTAGCAATTTGTCATGTTTACCGTGTCAAAAGCAGACGACAGGTCAAGAAGGACAAGTAGGCATTGTTTGATTGTGATCTAGGGCCTTTAGCGCATCATCCACTATATGTAAGATTGCTGTTTTCGTACTGTGGCCTAGTCTAAATCCGGATTGGCAGTCCTCCAGTAGTTAGAAATTGGCGATGTGATTGCTCGGTTGATTTTGTACACATTTCTCAATTAGTTTGGCAAGTAATGTAATATTTGTTACGGGGGAAAAGTTATTTGGCTCTGCCGGGTTTGCTGTAGGTTTTTTTGATGATGGGGATGACTTGACCTGATTTTAGGCACTCTGGTAAGATCTCTTGAGATAGTAAGGCATTTAATATTTCTGTCCATATTGGGAAAACGATATGATTGATTCTTTTTAGGAATTTAGAGGGGAAGGGGTCATGGTAGTGATTATCAGGTTTGATATCCGAGAGAGTTTTGTCAATGGTATTCTGGTCATATAACTTGAAGGTTGCCCCTTGTGCATTATTTTTCAATCTATCATGATCGTTTATCGTGGTATTATTGTTCTGTGGTGGTAGTTGGCTGGTAAGGTTGTCGGCTGCCATCCTGAGCTCTCTTTCTACTGAGTTGGTCTTTTTTTTTTTGATAATCAATTTTTATTAGCATTTTAAGAACAAAACAGAAGGAATTCATTGGTTACAGCTCATACTCAGCGAACACGTTATGAGGAGAGACAACGGTACATATGGGTTGGGTGAGAGCCGTCCATTCCGACAATGCATTGTATGCAAAGGTGACTAGTACAGTAGACACTTCTGTGTTCACGGTGGAATCAAGATGTGCCATTTCCACCATATCTTAGAGAACAGTTCAGGAGACCCCCGGGATTCAAATAAGCCCTCCTCTTGGGTCCTACACCAGTCCACCCCCCTCCGCCACCCCTTCACCGTGGGAGGTGTGTCAAATAGCCAGGTACGGGCTATGTCCCGCTTGGCCACAGCTACCGCCATTCCCAGCAGGCGTTTATCCGCTCTAGTTCCGTCCAGGCCGTCAAATATCCCCAGTAGCAGTCGCATCGGGTCGTGGGGGACCTCCCAGCCCAGGACCTGCGTGAGGTCTTGCTCCACCCCTCTCCAGAATCTCTCAAGCCTGGGACACAACCAGACCATGTGGAAAAAATCGGCAGGCATGTGCCCACATCGCGGGCAGTCTGGGGAGGGTCTCAACCGGGCATGGAACAGCTGCTCTGGGGTAAGGTAGGATGTGTGTAGGGAATAGATCTGCACAAGCCTCAACTTAGAGGATGTGGTTAAGGTACACGGGGCCATCAGGGCATCCCTCCAGTCGGCCTCCTACAGGGGCCCCACCCATCCCTCCCACCGGTTGCGTAAGTGGTCGAGGGTTGAGGGGCTGTTGTTTAGAAGGGTGCAGTAAATTCGGGATACCCCCCTACCCAGGTCCCCCATCATCACCTAGGCGGACTGAACTCGGGAAGGGTGGCAGGCGCGGGAAGGTGGACGTGGATGGCATGGCGCAGCTGGAGGTACCTAAAATGTTGGGCATGGGGAAGTGCGTGGCTTTGCTGTAGCTCCGCGAAGCCTCAAATTTGGTCTCCCACCCAGACATCCCCAAGAACCGACAGCCCGATGAGATCTCAGCGCCGGAATCCGCCGAGGGACGAGACCTCGTGGAGCCAGTTTCCGTGCCAAAGTGGCGTCTGGCAAGTTAGTTTGTGGTCCCATCCCGTATGTCAGAGGGTGGCGCGCCAGGCCAGTAGGACTGTTCTGGTAACGGTGGCCATGGTGCGCGGAACCGGACAGCCATAGAGGAATGCTTGTAGCCGGGGGAAGTCCGTCCCTTCTAGCTCCACCTTGTACACTGGGTCGGACCAGCTGCACGCATACCAGTCATGGATGACGATCAGTTTGGTGGCGAGGTAGTAGAGATAAAGATGGGACACCCCGAGGCCTCCATCAAAGGGAGGGATACGGGTGTGTGTGCGAGGGCTATCCGCGGAAGCCCACCACTCCAGAGGAATCGGGACAGAGTTCCGTCAAGCTCTCGAAACTAGGCGCGGGGAAGGGGGGCAGAGATGTTCTGCAGAACATGAAGGAAGCGGGGGAGGACCATCATTTTGAACAAAGCGCTTCGACCGAGGGAGTTGAGGGGAAGAGATTGCCACTTCTTCAGGTCCGACCTCATACGAGTAACCAGGGGCGTTATGTTCAGCGCCCATTCTAGGTCAGGCAGTTGAAGCATTCCCGGGAGGGATGGAGTGGAACCAGGGTGGACTTCGCCGCTTTGAGCCGAAGGCCAGAGACGTGTTCGAAGTCCATAAGAATCTGCAGGCATCTAGGGCCAGAGGTCTCCGGGCCCGCCAAATGCAGGAGCACGCCGTTGGCGTAAAGGGCTATTTTGTCTGTGTGGCTTTCGTTCCAGGTCCACCCCCGAACTAGGGGGTCCTGCCGGATAAGCGTTGCCAGTGGCTCCATCGCTAGGGCGAATAAGAGTGGTGACAAGGGGCACCCCTGGCGCGTACCCCTGCGAATCAGAAAGGCCTTTGAGAGCGTCCCATTGATCAGCACTCTAGCCCTGGGATTCGCATAGAGGACGCCAATGTATCTACAAAACTCGGGCCAAAGCCCATGGCCACCAGCACATCCTGTAGATATGTCCACCCCACCGTATCAAAGGCCTTCTCGAAGTCGAGAAAGCCAAAGGCCAGGTAGGGGGTGAGGTGTGGGCGATGGGCCAGAGCCAGGTGGAGGCGGCGGATACAGTGCTGGGTACCTCTGGCCGGCATAAAACCACATTGGTCTGGGAGGACCAGGTCCAGGTCCTGTAAATGGGGCCAATGCCGCTGGGCTAATATCATGGCGAAGAGTTTAATCTCGGTATTGAGAAGAGAGATAGGGCGGAAATCCGCACAATCAGTAGAGGGCAGGTGAGTCTTGGGGATGACCACAATCGTGGCCAAGTCCGTCTCAGGGGGGAAGGAGCCTATCTCTATCACATGATGGAAAAGGATCAACAGCCTGGGAGCCAGAATATCCCGGAAGGCCCCAACGAACTCCTGCGGGAGTCCATCTGGGCAGGGTGTCTTGCCGCTGTGCAGAAGGGGGATGGCCTGTAGGACTTCTTCCTGTGTGAAGGGCATCTCCAAAGCCTCCGCATCTACTGGGGTGAGGGTGGGGAGGTGGGCACCAGCCCTGTCCAAGAGGGAAGCCAAGAATGCACCTGGCAGTCGCGCCGCATAGAGGCGAGTGTAGAAATCAGCGAAGGCTCCCGCTATAGCCCCAAGGTCACCTGGAGGGTGCCGTCCGACGCATGGATCTCTGGGACAATGAGGTAGACCCTGGGGTAGGATACCAGGTTGTGGAGGAGCTTACCGTTCTTGTCACCCCAGCCAAATACCCTCGCCACCGACGAGCGCCACAGCTGCTGGGCCGAATCAAGGGAGATTTGGCGGAGCTCTTCACGGACCAACGCCAGCTGCCTGGTGGGGTCTGCTCGGCCGATTGCAATTTGTTTGGCTTATAGCCAGGCAGCTTGGGATTCCAGCTCCACAAGGCGAGCCAGCCTGTCAGGAACAGTGCCAGATCCACAGGAGCGAAGATGAATCCCCCAACTTCAAAAAAGCAGCACTTAAAGGAGAACCTTGAAACTCGCTCCAAGATGCTGCTCTCTAAAAGAATGGGAGAATAAAACCAAGGAGTGTCCACCACTCTCCCCATAGGATGAGGGTTGAGGTCATGTAGAATGGCAGCCAGGGAACGTAGATGCTAGAAGGGAAGAACAATAAGCACCCTTAATTCCTATGCAAGGTTATAAACACTCTAAACATTGAGCTGTGATTATTGTCACCTCACACTCACCAGTGCTCGTTTTTGAATTATTCCTTGCAGCGGAGGTCCTTTAAACATTCAAGAACTTCCTGGTCAATGGCTGGAATGAGGGTAGGATAATGATAGGATATCCAGAGGTCTAAACGGAGAGACCTAAACACTCACTCAGTCACCATTCATATAGTAGACACTGTGGGGGAATGGTAAAGAAATCTAACAAGAAAATATAGGGGGCTGAGGTGTTCCGACCGGCCAGCTAGGAGAGGCGTGGCGGAGCAGATACACGCTCAAGAAGGTGTGCCGTCCGGCTCCACGGGGGAGTGTAGAGCGGAACAGCGACTCCCTTACAGACAGGAACGGGATCCGAGGTGTTCCGCCTGGCCCTGATAAACACAGCAGGGCGGAGCAGAGACACACTCGCCGAGGTGTGCCGTCCCGCTCTACTGGGGGGAAGCAGAGCGGAACAGCGACTCCCTCACAGGGGAACAACAGAAAGTGAGGAAAGTAAAAAACAAAATGCCGTGAGCCTTTAAAGAGACCCGGATATAAGACGCAGATATAATGACGGGTACTGCAAGGAGGCACGTAACAGAAATTGAAGGGGGGAATGCAGCCAAGGGGGAGAAGCTGTCACAAAGTAAATACCGCTACACCAAAGGAAGGAACCGACACCAAGTGAAGCGGATCAGGAACCAAGGCAGCGGTTAGGATTCTCGAAGACGCCACAGAAGCTTGCTTCAACAGGACTGGAACAACACGGAAGTGGAAGGGGGCGTGGTTACGAACGAGTCAGTAAGCCAAGCGTCAAGCTAAGTGTGAGGCGTTCGATAAGGGATCGTGTGAAAAGTGCGTTTTCCTCTTCTGTGATCCGACCCTAACCACAGCTCAAGGTCTTCTTCTTCTCCCTCGAACCCTAACAGTATCTCCCCGCAAAGGCCTCCTCCCAGGGAGTGGTTTGTTGGGATGGAGGGCATGAAACCTCCTGATTAATTGAGGGGCATGCACGTTTTCAATAGGTTCCCAGGTTCTGTCCTCAGGGGAATAACCCACCCAATCAATGAGATATTGAATTCTCCCTCTGTGTCTTCTTGAATCCAATACTTTATGAACCTCGTATTCTTCTTCTCCATTTATCATGAGTGGGGGAGGTGGATCTTCTGGGTGCAGTGGGGGACGTATTTCTTTAGCAAGGAACAGTGAAATACAGGGTGGATTTTCATCTGAGGAGGGAGTTCTAGTTTCAAGGTAACAGGGGAAACACGTTTTTGGATTTGGAAAGGACCAATAAACCGAGGATGCAGCTTTTTGGGACCCTCTAATCTTAGGTTTCTGGTGGATAACCACACTTTATCGCCCACTGCATATGTGGGTTCTGTTTTCCTATGTTGGTCTGCTTGTTCTTTCATGGCTTCCTTAGCTTTGGTTAGTTCTCTCTTGATATGATTATGGTGCTCTTCTAGGGCAGGAATATTCTGGATTGAAGAATGAAGAGGAATAGGCAACATACGTGGATGATATGCATACTTAAAAAAGAAGGGAGAGACCTTGATGGAGGAATGTGTGCTGTTGTTGTACGCAAATTCCGCTAAGGGGATGACCTTAACCCAGTTTCCTGGAATCCCTGTTAGCAGACATCTTAGGTATTGTTCCAGGGTTTGATTGGTTGTTTCGGTTTGGCCATCGGTCTGGGGATGATAGGCTGTAGACAACCAATGATCAATACCTAAAACCTTACACATGCCTTGCCAAAATTTTGAAACAAACTGGGGGCCTCTGTCGGAAATTATAACAGGGGGCAAGCCATGTAAATGCACTATCTGATCTACGAATACTTGTACTAACTCCTTAGCAGATGGGATTTTCTTGAGGGGAATAAAATGTGCCATTTTAGATAACATGTCTACCACAACAAAAATTGTGGTATACCCTTGGCTAGGGGGTAGCTCAGTGATAAAATCCATGCTAAGGGAATGCCATGGTTCAGGGGGAATGGGTATGGTCTTAAGTAGCCCAGTAGGTGCACAATGAAGCGCTTTCTGTCTGGCACATGTAGAACATGCTTGAACAAACTTTCTTATATCCTGAGTTAGTGTGCACCACCAAAACCAGCGTTGGCATGTGTCTATTGTCTTATTCATCCCTGGATGACCTGCTAAGGCACTGTTGTGACACCATTCCATCACTCTTTCCTGTAACTGCCCCTGGGGTATATACAACTTGTTGTTATGATACAAAAGCCCATCTTTGACACTATTTTCGGGGTCTACTGTCCATTGAGTGTCGGGGATCTCTTTGTATTGAGACTGTAACTCTCCAATGAAATCTGGAGGGGAATGATCTTTTGCTCCTACAATCCTATGGCAGGGATTACCCGTTGTGGGAGCATATTACCAAGCAATAGCGATAATTATCGCTATTGCTTGGTTAAAGACAAAAATTTACCGCTGAGCTGCGGCGATTTTTATCGCAGATAAACCTTGGTATTACCAAGGTTTATCGCAAATGCGATAAAAATCGGCCGCAATGCATGAATATCGCTGAAAAGTCAGCGATATTCATGCATTACCGAGCTAATGCTCTTACCCTTGCTATCCACCTCCCATTGGATAACATGGCTAAGAACTGCTCAGGGCAGGTGTTAGCTTTTGGAAATCTCCAAAAGTTGGTAATAGGAGATAGCGATGTTAGCGACTGTTTACAGTCGCTAACATCTTGGCACGCCCACTTTGCATGTCATTAGTGATAAATATCACTGACATGCAAAGTGGGGCCCAAGATCGGCGCTATCTCCTGCTAGCTGTCGCTAACTGGTGTTAGCGACAGCTAGTTAATAGGGAGATAATTTTATTTCCGCTTTCTTGGCTTTTAAAGCAAAAAAGCGGAGATAAACCCCCTTGATAATATGCCCCTGTGTTCTTCTTTTTCTAATGTAGTGGAATGTCCCAGTCTTGATAGCGCATCTGCTCTCCCATGTTGAGGGCCAGGGCGGTATGTGATGATGAAATCATATTCACTGAAAAATGACACCCATCGCATTTGTCTGGGAGTGAGGGCTCATGCGGATCTAAAAAACTGAAGGTTTTTGTGATCAGAATATATGGTAATCACATGAAGAGACCCCAGTAAATAATGCCTCCATTCTTGGAATGCTAACTTTATAGCCAATAATTCTCATTCCCCCTACTGTGTAATTTCTCTCTGCTGGTAGTAGGGTCTTTGAAAAGTATGCTATAGGGAGTAGTTGTCCAGATTCACTGTCCCTTTGCGATAGCACCCAACCCACTGCGTATTGAGAGGCATCTGCTTCCACGAAATAGGGCAAGGCGTTATCTGCGTGTTTGACAATGGGGGCTGATGTGAATTTATTCTTCAGTGCACGGAAGGCTTGCTCAGCCTCTGCAGTCAACCCGAAGACGACTCCCTTCTTCAACAATTTTGTTATTGGTGTGATGGTTCCTGAGAAATTGCTGATAAATCGGCAATAAAAGTTTGCAAATCCAAGGATGGACTGTACTTCCTTAATGTAGCTGGGACTAGGCCAATGAATGAGAGCGTCAATTTTCTTAGGATCCATTTGGATGCCTTCAGGGGTGATGATGAACCCTAGGAAATCAATATGGGTGGTGTGAAACGTACTTTTATCAAGTTTGGCAAACAGCTGATGCTCTTGCAGTTTATTGAGAATTTTCATGACATGGCCAATGTGTTCTTGGTCTGTTTGAGAATAGATCAAAATGTCATCGATATATACAATGACGAATATATCCAAGTATTCCCTGAAGATGTCATTAATGAAATACTGGAAGACGGCGGGCGCATTGCATAGGCCGAATGGCATTACGCAATACTCGTATAACCCGAATTTAGTTCTAAAGGCCGTCTTCCATTCGTCCCGTTGTTTTACACGGATCAGATGATAAGCCCCTCTCAAATCAATCTTCGTGAAAAAATGTTCCCCTCTCACTTGATCTAAAAGAACTGAAATGAGAGGGAGGGGGTATTTGTTCTTAACAGTAGCTTTGTTCAAGGCTCGGTAATCCAGGCAAGCTCTTAGGCCACCTTCCTGTTTATCAATAAAAAACAAAGGTGAGGAAACAGGAGAGGTGGAATGTCTAATGAATCCTTTGGCCAACATGTCGTCCAGGTATGTCTTTCAGTATTCCATTTCTGGAGGGGTAAGAGCAAAGATTCTACTGCACGGTAGTTCGGCCCCCGAAACTAAGTCTATTCAGCAGTCGTAACTGCAGTGAGGTGACAGTTTAGTGGCCTCAACTTCATTGAACACAGACTGAAACTCAACATAACTGGCAGGGAGAGTCTCTGTGGCAACACAATACAATAGGTGAATATCGTCTCGTGCATCCTGGTAACACTGTCTCATACAATATGAGGATTTCAGGGTTACGGTTCTGGCACTCCAATCAATTTGGGGATTATGAAGCTGAAGCCATGGCACCCCAAGAATGGCTCCAAAGGTCGGGCGTCGATTAGATCAAAGACAATCTGTTCTGAGTGCCCGTTCTCAAACACTAAAGTCAATGGATTAGTATGGTACGAGATGAGCCCTGAGGTTAATTCAGATCCATCGACCGCTCTGATCACTTCTGGATGTTCTTTGGCAATAACAGGCAATCCCAACCTCTTGGCCAGACAAATATCAAAGAAATTCCCAGTGGCCCCGGAATCCAGAAGAAGAGACATGGTGTGTCGCCCCGTAGCAGAACAGATTAAAGTAATAGTTAATGTGAAGTAAGTGTTTTATCACTTTTTGTACAGTGGGTCTGGTTTTGGAGATCTTAGAGGACTGTACCCTTGAAGATTTTATCTCCCCTATCATCAAGGTTTCAAGTTTTCCGGAAGAACCGACCCACTTGCGACTGTTCTCTTGGATTCTCTAGGACGAACAGGACACTCTTTGGCATAATGCCCTCCTTTTCCGCAGTATAAACATAAATTGTTTTTCCTGCGTTTTTCTTTCTCTTCCGCAGAGAGAGGCCCTCTTAATCCTCCTATTTGCATGGGTTCGGAGGTATCTTTAGTGTCTTTCTTCTCTGAACGTATCACAAGGTATTTGGGAGGGATTGAACGGGTTTTCTCTCTTCTTCTTTCATGTAGTCTGTGATCCAGTTTGACAATTAACTCAATAAAGGAGGAGCAGTCTTCCGGAGGATTCACGATTTGAGATAACAGGTATTTAATTTCATCACATAATCTGCGGTAAAATAAGGACGTCCTTTTGTCTTCGGGCCAATGGGTCTCTGCCACTAATCTGTTGAAACTAGTAATGTAGGAGAGGAGATCTTTAGATCCTTGTTTTAGGTTTAGAAGGGCATTGTTGCTTGCCTGTATGTATGTGTGTCTTGCGAATAGACTCCGCATTTTCTCCTGAATCAGTGTGAAGTTATACAATAACGGGTCACTGTTCTCTACTAAGGGGACAGCCCATTCAGCGGCGTTGCCAGCTAAGTAAGATATTATGAATGCCACTTTAGCCGCATCATCCGGAAAAGCAGAGGCTTTACACAAAAACTGAAGTTGGCATTGATTCATAAAAATGCCGTACTTTGTACTGTCTCCCGTGAATCTTTCGGGCATAGCTAGCGGGACTGGACTAGGTGTGTGTACTGTCACTTGTAGTGGAAGGGGAGTTTCAGGGTTTTCTATGGGAAGGGAGTGGGAAGAGGATGAAGGCAGGGAAAACCTGGCAGGTTGGATGTAATTCTTTCTGGTCTTAGGAATAGTGCCTGTCTCTCTACCCTGCATGTTCTCTTGTGCTCTTAACTGGAGCACTTCTTGTAGTCGTTGGTTCTCATGCCTATATCTCCATACTTCTGCCTGTAAATCCATTAGCATTGTGTATAACTCTTCTACTCTAGGTGCCTGAGCGCCAGAATGGAAATCCTGTTCCATAATAAAGCTTTCGCTAGTCATCTTCGCTCGGGGGGATTTAAAAAACGTGGGCTTGGCTTTCTGTCAGGAACAGTGCCAGATCCACAGGAGCGTAGATGAATCCCCCAACTTCCAAAAAGCAGCACTTAAAGGAGAACCTTGAAACTCGCTCCAAGATGCTGCTCTCTAAAAGAATGGGGGAATAAAACCAAGGAGTGTCCACCACTCTCCCCATAGGATGAGGATTGAGGTCTTGCAGAATGGCAGCCAGAGAACGTAGATGCTAGAAGGAAAAAACAATAAGCACCCTTAATTCCTATGCAAGGTTATAAACACTCTAAACATTGAGCTGTGATTATTGTCACCTCACACTCACCAGTTCTCGTTTTTGAATTATTCCTTGCAGCGGAGGTCCTTTAAACATTCAAGAACTTCCTGGTCAATGGCTGGAATGAGGGTAGGATAATGATAGGATATCCAGAGGTCTAAATGGAGAGACCTAAACACTCACTAAGTCACCATTCATACAGTAGACACTGTGGGGGAAAGGTAAAGAAATCTAACAAGAAAATATAGGGGGCTGAGGTGTTCCGACCGGCCAGCTAGGAGAGGCGTGATGGAGCAGATACACGCTCAAGAAGGTGTGCCGTCTGGCTCCACGAGGGAGTGTAGAGCAGAACAGCGACTTCCTTACAGACAGGAACGGGATCCGAGGTGTTCCGCCCGGCCCTGATAAACACAGCAGGGCGGAGCAGAGACACACTCGCCGAGGTGTGCTGTCCGGCTCTACTGGGGGGAAGCAGAGCGGAACAGCGACTCCCTCACAGGGGAACAACAGAAAGTGAGGTAAGTAAAAAACAAAATGCTGTGAGCCTTTACAGAGGCCCGGACATAAGACGCAGATATAATGACGGGTACTGCAAGGAGGCACGTGACAGAAATGGAAGGGGGGAATGCAGCCAAGGAGGAGAAGTTGCCACAAAGTAAATACCGCTAGACCAAAGGAACGGAAGGAACCGACACTAAGTGGAGCGGGATCAGGAACCAAGGCAGCGGTTAGGA
Organism: Lissotriton vulgaris; assembly: GCF_964263255.1. Lineage (NCBI taxonomy): Eukaryota > Metazoa > Chordata > Amphibia > Caudata > Salamandridae > Lissotriton > Lissotriton vulgaris. Next base: position 1,104,555,830 of record NC_141695.1, read on the forward strand.
TTCTCGAAGACGCCACAGGAGCTTGCTTCGACGGGACTGGAACAACACGGAAGTGGAAGTGGGCGTGGTTACGAACGAGTCAGTAAGCCAAGCATCAAGCTACGTGCGAGGCGTTCCTTTAGATGGATAAGGGATCGTGTGAAAAGTGCGTTTTCCTCTTCTGTGACCTGACCCTAACCACAGCGCAAGGTCTTCTTCTCTCTCGAACCCTAACACAGCCGGTCCACCTGTTTGGAGTGGACGAGCCCTCGCGCCACACCACGGATCACCGCCTTACCAGCCGTCGTGGGTGGAGAAATATTGGGTCAATTCCTGCCCAAGCTCGTCCACCAGGGCTTGGTCCTATAGGAACCATGTGTTAAGGCGCCATACTGCTTGTGGTCCCTCCGGAGAGGAGCCTAGACGGACGGAAATGGGGAGTGATCCGATAGTCCCCTTGGCAAGATAGTCGCTCCAGAGACCAGGTGACAGTCCGTGGCTTGGAGCAGTAGGAGATCGATGCGGGAGTGGCAGTGACGGGCGGCTGAGGTATGAGTGTATTGTGTTTTGCACGGGTTCCAGATCAGCTAGGTATCACAGAGTCCCAAGGCTGAGGCCCAGTTTGACAGGACCGCCGTAGAGGATAGGCGGGCTGCCGAAGGGGGGCCAGTCGTGTCTTGCCCAGGTTGAAGTCGCCTCCAACAAGTGTGAGGTCCGGCGGGAATGCGGAAAGGACCTGTGTGAGGCATTGGAGGGTCAGGGACAGGAGGGCGGGGGGGCGTAGATTCAGAACATTCCGAGGGCAGCCCTCCATCATGCCCGAGACTGCGACGTATCGCCCCTGTGGGTCAGTGTCTTCCTGAACCAGGGTGAATGGGAGACCCCTCCCGAGTAGAATAGCCACCCCCCGGGACCCGCGCTGGAAGCCAGACCTGCATGAAACCATATCGGCCAGGAAGGTACAGTGTGTTCCCAAGAGGTGGGTCTCTTGGAGAAGAAGGATGTCTGCTGAGTGGCGGTGTGCCGCTCGAAGAACCGCGGTGCGCTTGATGCGGTCTAGGAGACCGTTGACGTTCCAGGAGAGGACATGAAGGGGCCTAGTCTGGTTGTACACCATCGGAAGGGGGTGGTGCGGGGGCCGCGGGAGCTGCAGGGGAGCACTCTTTGCGGCAGAAGCCCCTTCTTACCGCCCCGGATCCAAGAGGGAGTAGTCAGAGCAGACCTCAGAATGGCAAGCGCCCGGGGTAGTGGGGGGAGTGAAGTGGAAGGGGGGACTGGCCACCTGCGGCCAACACCCGCAGTGGCTCATAGAGCCCCAGAGTATCGTTAGCAAAGAGCCAGAAGTGTGTGTCAGACGGGGATGCACCCACCGGGGTAACTTAGTAGAAGGGGTTGCAACCAGCCGCCCGTAGACAGCGAGGAGCGATTGAGCATTGCTGAGCTGAGAAGCAGCATGTAGGCTGCTAAGAACAATAAAAACCATGGGAGAGAATGGCCCCCCTCCCCAACCCCCCCAACTCCCCCCACCATACACTTCAGAACAGGAAGCATCTGTCGCCCAGGTATAACACCCAAAGGAAAACCCCCCTCACTAGGGGACTGGAACTAAACTGAAACGGTTAGTTGGGAGTAGTGGCACTAATCCAAGGGCAATCAAAGGGAGAACCCCCTCCGTATTGCCGAATGAATATCAGCAGCCTTAAACGATGTGCCCTGTGGGCATCGGACAGAGCCCGGGCGAGAGTAGCAGGACAGTCCGACCGAACAGGACGGCCGTGAGTAGAAGGACCTCAAAGAGCCTGAGTCTGCCGTATCCTGTGAGGAGTCTCGAATCACCGGGCTGCCAGACAAGTCTGAGTCCGATCTTAATCTGCGCAATCCTGTGTCTAAGTTAGGGAGGATGTCAATGGCAACAGGTTGTTCCTTCGGGCCCAGTTTTCAGCATCCTCCGCACGGTGGTGGAGATCCGACGTCAGGGTTTGGAGGCGGGCCACTTGGGACATGAGGGCGGCTAGGTCGTCCTCCGCCGTGGATATACGGGACTCAGCTTTGGTGATGCGTGCTGTGGCGTTTCTGAGGTCCTGTCGGATGACGGCCACATCCACACGCACCTCCTCAAATTTGGCCTCGACGGAAGTCTGGGAGGCACTGATCGCCTGAAGAATCTTCAAGAGGTCCCCTCCCTCCGCCCCTGAGGGAGGGGGGGGTCCGACCCCGGGGGCATGGTCTGTCTTGGCAAATTGGTCCATACGTAACTGGGAGGAGGGGACCGGGGTCTGCGTGTGCTTTCCTCTGACTATGGTCTCCCCGGGCGGTCGCAGGCCAAGGGGGGTGTCGCCGCTCTGGGCACGCAGTCCAGCGGGTCACCCCGTCTGGCGGCTAAGCAGATACACGGCCAGGCTCCGGGGCCGTCCCCGGCGCAGATGGACCGGCACATGGGGGCTCAAGTGTAGAAGGGAGAAGCAGAGGGGAGCCGCCACGTTCCTGATTCAGGGAGCCAAGCTACTGGTAGGGCCCCCAAGCGGTCGTCTCACCTCACCGCGACGGCGTGGCCCGGATGTAGTAGGGTGGGGCAGGGTCCAAGCAGCTCGTCCCTCCGGGTCCAGGGCGTCTCCACCGACCCCCACGCCACCCGCGCCCCAAGGAGGAGCAGCGGCTGCGCCTGGGTGGGGGTAGGTGCAGGCAAGTCGTGTCCAAGTTCCCTCTCCCGAGGCAGGAGGCGGCAGTGGGCAGAGGCAGCAGCAGGGGGGAGGCAGGAGGTGATCGGGGTGTGCTTGCTGGTAGACCAGAGCCATGGGGCAGAAGCGCAGTGGGGGGCCGGGGACCAGCCAGGGGGGGCTCTGGGGAGTATGGGTTCCCGTTTGAGACGGCAGCCCATGGACAAAACCCCCGGGGCCTGACCCTCACCCCAACCCCTCCTCACCTCCGGTCCAGACACTCCGACCATCAGCAAGGGTCCCACGACCACAGCCCTCGCAGAAGCTGGCAGAGCGGGTCTTCAGGGCCTCTCGGGGCCTCCGACGTGCAGAGGGAGCGTCTTCAAGGGGGCTCGCCGACAGGGGCAGTTCAGAAGGGCCCCGGGATCACTCTCAGACTTAGGCCCAGGCCCATTGGCGCCCCAGTCCACAGGGACTCCCGACATGGCCCTGTTGGCCCCGGCCACAGCCCCACACAGTGTCCTCCGCCTCGCGGCAATGGGAGGGGGCTTCACGGGAGCAGTCCTGAGAGTGTAGAGACAGTTCCGGGCGGCCGACGTACAGAGCTCGTTGCGTAGCCCTTCGGGCCCCAGCAGGTCTCCGCACCAGCACACAGAAGGCCGCAGACAGGGAACCGGACAAGTCTGCAGTTCAGGGAGGCTCGACAAGTGGGGGCAGCACAGGTCTCCCTTGGTCCCCGCCGCCCGGTCACGCCCCAGAGACTCCTCAGGGCACCCAGGACTCCGTCGGGTGAAGCGGCTCCGGACAGGGTGATCAGCCCAGTGGAGCCCCAGAAGTCTCGTCTCACTCCCCGCCCGCCCGATGGGTTCGGAAGGGCTGCGGGGAGGGGCCAAAGGAGGATCGCCGCCGCTGCGGAGGAAGAGACAGCCGCCCTAGGGATCACCGCCATTTTATCGGCCTCACCGCCGGACGGGAGCAGGGCAGCAGAGGCCGTACAGACCTCCCGGAGGACCCCAAACTTCGCCTGGAGGTGCCCCTCGGCTGGGTCAGCGCAGCGGTGTCCGGTAGGTGCAGTGATGAGGGCTGTTGCTGGAGGATGCAGGGCCGATGATGGATCGGGGGTCCAGAGCACTCTTTAAGTGCGACCGCCATCTTGATGCCCTAGGCCACTCCCCCTCCCGAGTTGGTCTTATCAGTGAAGAATGTTGAGAATTCTTCGCAGCTCAGTTGAGTTTTAGTAGTTTCTTGGGCAGATTTGGCTAACTTATTTGAATGTTGCTTGAACATCTCGGATAGTTTCCGCGGTCTGTTTATGGTGTTATCCAGTTCTGATCTAAAAAATTCCTTTTTGGAGTTGAGTACCCTTTTGTTGTACTCGTTTCTGATATTTCTGAGGGTTTTTAGCTGGGGGATGATGGGTGCTGTCTCCATTTTCTTTCAGTGAAGTCTCAGTTTCTGCCTATCTTCATTCAGTGTCTCATGAAACCATGGATTTGTATCTTTCTCTGATATTCTTTTCAATTATAGTGGCAAGGGGGCGTTGACTATATTCATCATAGACTTAGTGTAGTGCTCATTGAGTTTGGTGACGTTCAGCAACTTGTTAGGCGGATTTAGATCCTTCTCACATGTTTGCTACTAGTAGCTCAATATTAGGGTCTTTGGTGTCCCGAGTCTACTTTTTAAGTTTGACAGGCTGCGCTGCCTTGCTCTTTTTAATGGTGGGTATCAGGAAGGTTATGGCATGGTGATCCGACCAATCTCAAGGCACAATTGAGTGGACTGTAATATCTTTACTCCTTGAAATTACCCAATCTAAGGTTGCCCCTTTTGAGTGAGTTGGCTGTGTGCAGGCTTGAATAAGGTTTACATCTGCTAAAAAGTCTTTAAGTGCGTTGACCTGTTTGTCATTATTGTCGTCCCAGTGTAAATTGAAGTCACCTAGGAATATGTTCTTGGTGTGACTGTTAGAGTTAGCTGTGATGATCTCCATTAACTGGTCTATGAAAGTAGCATTATTGCCTGGTGGCTGGTAAAGCGCATGCAGGTTGCACTATTGATTGTCTGCAGTTCTTATATTAACACCTAGGTATTCACAGGATTCGAGAGGGTCGAATTGTATTTGGTTGACCTCTATATCCAATCGGTGTATACAGGCTATACCGCCACCTGTCTTTTTTAGTCTGTCTAATCTCACAATGTTATAACGAGGTGGCACCAGTAAATCCATGAAAGGGGAAGAGAATTCCGTACTCCATGTTTCTGTTAGGATTGTTACTTCTATTTCCTGGCTAACGATGAGGGCAGCGACGTCTGGGGCATGTTTTGCCGCGGATCGACGGTTGAGCAGTAGGCATAGTAGCAGTTTCCTTGAGCTACTAGAGTTCATTTCTTGAGTATTGGCGGTTAGCTGGACTTGCTGTAGGTTGTAAAGGTTGGGTTTCCTGTTCTTAGGCCAGGATGTTCTATTTGCATCGATAGGGACTGATTTAATTTCCTCTCCTCTGCTGCTAACTTTAAGCTCATTCGACCGTATTATGGTTAAGGTTACATCGTCTGATAAGTATTTAGGATTTCTGTCTAGTCGATTATGCCCATTTGATAATGCCATGGCTGTCTCTCTACTCTTTTCTTGAATATTATGCATTAATTTTTGGACGTGTTCGACTTTGGAGTGGGTGCTTACCGTGATTTCTAAAAAAAATTCCATAGTTTGTAGTGCGTTTAAAATGTCCTGTGACATTATGCCCACTTGTGTCTGAAGACCTTCGATTCCTCTCTGAGTCTGAGGTGATGTATTAGCAGTACGCATATGCCTATTTCGGGTTTTGTTTATGTCCTGGTGCTTCAGAACTTCGATTTCTCCAGTGTTCCTATTCTTGTCATTAGTTTGGGTGTTTGTGCCTCCTTTATTTGTGGAGTGGGATGCGCTGTACCTAACTCTCTTCTTTCTGCACCTTTCTTGCCTCTTTCGGCACCTCTCTTGCCTCTTCCGGCACTTCTCTTACTCATTTCTGCACTTTTATTGCTTCTTTCTGCAGCTCTCTTACCTCTTTCTGCACCTTCCATGCCTCTTTCTGCACTTTTCATGACTGTTTCTACAGTTCTCTTGCTTTTTTCTGTACTTCTCTTGCCTCGCTCTGCACTTCTCTTGCCATTTTCTGCACTTCGCTTGCCTCTTTCTGTACCTCACTTTTCTCTTTCTGTGCCTCACTCTCTTCATTCACCACCTCACTTGCTTCATTCAGCACTTCTCTTGGCTCTTTATGCACACCACTTGTCTCTTTCTGTACCTAATTTTCCTCTTTATGCACCAATCTCTCCTTTCTACATCTCACTCTCTTCTTTCTGCACCTCACTATCCTCTCTGTGTACTTCTGGTCCCTCTTTCTGCACTTCTGTTGCTTCTTCCTGTACTTCTGTTGCTTATTTCTGCACTTTTCTTTCTTCTTTCGGTGCTTCTCTTGCTTCTTTCTGTACCTTTCTTGCCTCTTTCAGTACCTCACTTTCCTCTTTCTGCACCTCACTCTTCTTTTGTACCTCACTCTCATCTTTTTGCACCTAACTATCCTCTCTGTGTACTTCTCTTGCCTCTTTCTGCATCTCACTCTCTTCTTTCTGTACTTCTCTTGTCTCTTTCTGCACCTCACTTGCCTCTTGCTGTATCTTACTCTCTTCTTTTTGTACTTCTCCTGCCTCTTTCTGCACTTCTGTTGTCTCTTTGGGTATTTCTTTTGCTTATCTCTGCACCCCTGTTCCCTCTTTCTGCACCTGTATTGCCTGTTTCTGTACCTCTCTCACCTCTTTCTGCAGTTCCCTTGCCTCTTTCTGCAACTCTGTTGCTGCTTTCTGCACTGCTCTTGCCACTTTTTGGACCTCCCTTTCCTCTTTCTGTACCTTACTCTTTTCTGTCTGTGCCTCTCTTATCTATTTCATCACTACTCTTGGCTCTTTTTGCACCTCTCTTGCTTCTTTCAGCACTTCTTGTGCTTCTTTCTACATATCTCTTGCCTGCTTCGGCCCTCTCTTGCCTATTTCTTGCCTGCTTCTGCCCTCTCTTGCCTATGTCTGCACCAATGTGGCTTCTTTCTGCAATTCTCTTGCATCTGTTTGCATTTCTGTTGCTTCTTTCTCCACTTCTTTTTCCTCTTTCTACATATCAGTTGTTTCTTTTTCAGTACTTCTGTTGCCTCTTTCGGTACCCCTCTTGCCTCTTTCCGCACCTCTCTGGCTTCCTTCCATACTCCTCTTGCCTCTCTCTGCACACCTCTTGCCTCTTTCCGTACTTTTCTTCCATCTTTCTGTACCTCTCTTGCCTCTTTCTGCTCTTTCTTGCATCTTCCTGCACCTCTCTTGCCTGTTTCTATGCCTATGTTGCTTATTTCTATACTCTTACCTCTTTCTGCACCCCCTTTGCCTCTTTCTGCACCTCTGTTGGTTCTTTCTGTACTTATCGTGCTTATTTCTGTATTTCTCTTGCTTCTTTCTTACACATTGTGCCTCTTTCTGCACACCTCTTACCTCTTTCTACACCTTTCTTGCACCTTGCTGCATCCCTGTTCCCCCTTTCTGTACATCTCTTGACCCTTTCTGAAACTACCTTGACTCTTTCTGCACTTCTGTTGCTTCTTCGTGCACTACTCTTGTCTGTTTCTGCATCCCTCTGACCCTCTTTCTGTACCTCTGTTTGTTCTTTCTGCACTTCTCTTGCTTTTTTTCTGTACTTCTCTTGCTTCTTTTTGTACACCTTTTGCCTCTTTCTGCACCCTGTCCCCTCTTTCTACACCTCTCTTGCCTCTGTTTGCAGTTCTCTTGCCTCCTTTTGCCCCTATGTTGCTTACTTCTGCATTTCACTTTCTGATTTTTGTACTTCTCTTGCCACTTTTTGTACCTCTCTTTCCTCTTTCTGTACCTCTCTTCTTTCTGTGCCTCTCTTGCTACTTTCTGTTCCTTTCTTCCTCTTTCTGTACTTCTTTTGGCTCTTTCTGTGTATCACTTCTGCTTTTTTCACCACCCTTCTTTCTACACCTCTTTTGCTTCTTTCTGCACCTCTCTTGTCTCTTTCATCACTAATCTTGGTTCTTTTTGCCATTCTGTTGCTTCTTTCAGCACTTCTCGTGCCTCTTTCTGCACTTCTCTGGCCTGCTTCTGCATCTCTCTTGCTTATTTCTGCACTGCTCTTACCTCTTTATGCACCTCTGTTGCTTCTGTGCGCAATTCTCTCGGCATCCTTGTGCATTTCTGTTGCTTCTTTCTGCACTTCTCTTTCCACTTTTTATATTTCTGTTGCTTCTTTTTCCGTAGTTCTATTTCCTCTCTCTGTACCCCTCTTGCCTCTTTCTGTACCTCTCTTGCTTCTATCTGTACCCCTATTGCCTCTCACTGCACACTTCTTACTCTTCTGTACCTTTCTTCCTTCTTTCTGCACCTCTCTTGCCTCTTTCTGCCCTTTCTTGCATCTTGTTGCTCATCTCTTTCTACACCTATGTTGCTTATTTCTACACGTATCTTGCTTATTTCTGCACCCCTTTTGCCTCTTTCTGTATCTCTGTTGGTTTTTTCTACACTTCTCTTGCTTCTTTCGGCATCTCTCTTGCTTCTTTCTCACACATGTTGCCTCTTTCTACACCTTTCTTGCACCTTTCTGAATCCCTGTTGACTCTTTCCGCACATCTCCTGCCCCTTTCTGCAACTATCTTGACTCTTTCTGCAATTCTGTTGCTTCTTTCTGCACTACTCTTACCTGTTTCTGCATCCCTCTTGTATCTTTCTGTACCTCTGTTTGTTCTTTCTGCACTTCTCTTGCTTTTTTCTGCGCTGCTCTTGCTTCTTTCTGCACTGCTCTAGCTTCTTTCAATATACCTCTTACCTCTTTCTATACCCCTCTACCCTCTTTCTGCACCCCTCTTGCCTCTGTATGCACTTCCCTTCAAATAACCTAAACATGGAGAAATAGAACGGAGTAGTAAACGAGGGGCGTGGCTTGGCGCCCGACGTGAATGGAGGCGTCCGGGTGAAGCTCCTCGGGTTGCCCGGTGTACGGCATCCTTTCCTGACTCGCTCAGCGCCAATTGTGGGATGTGAGGACGTCGGAACATCTACTTCTCCTCCCCTCATCTTTGTGGCTTCGCTGGAGTGCGGCATTTTGGAAATACGAACTATGTAAGCTCCGCAGCTGCGTCGCCGCCTTGCGACCGCCATTTTGTTTTCTCCTTGACTGAACTGAGTCATTATAACTATGTTATCCCTGGAACTCTGTGGTGATTTTCCCCTCAGCTTCATCTTCCTTTCTGCTTTTGGAGGTATGTGTCTACTTTGCGCTCATTTTTGAATCATTTTATGAGCCATCTCTGACTGACTTTTACCTGGCGGCCATTTTGTCTTTCAGCGACTTTCGACATTTATTGGCCTCTATTTCTTTGCCGCTATTTATGGGTAGATCTAAAGGTACCTTGGACACGACACCTACTACCAAGCATATTTTCATCAAAAACTCGAAGATCTTTACCGAGTTTTCTCGAACTCAACCTGATATATCTTCTTCTTCGGAAGAGACTCCTACAGCGACTACTGGGAAATCTCTCACTAAACGCCTCAGGCAAAATCCCCCTTTACCTCCAAAATCATCTTCTCCGGTTTCGATGGAGTTTCGATGGAGTTATTACTGGAAGAAATTCGGGCTCTGCGCCCTTTTATGGAAGATACGAATGCGAAACTCCAAGTTCTCACAGACTCTTGGTCGCAGCTCGATGGCAGGGTCACGACTGCGGAGCAATCGCTTTCTACCTTGGCGAAGGACTGTGCGAAGATCTCTCCTCTCCATTCTCAGATATCTACCCTTCAGCGCCAAGTGGAGAAGCTTGAAAACCGTAATAGGCGCAACAACCTCCGTATCTACGGCCTTGAGGAAGGACAAGAGGGGTCGGATCCCATTGGTTTCTTCAAATCCTTCATCCCCAAAATCCTCCGTATGCCAGAGGGTACCCTGCTTAACATCCAAAGAGCACACATATTGGGTCGTCCTCCTACTTCTGCCTCCTTCTCTCAGAAACCTAGAAGGGTGATCCTGTATTTCCTGGAATACACGGACCTATTGAAGGTTCTCTCAGCAGCGAAATCATCCCAGCAAATTACCTGGTCCGGATCTACTCTATTCTTTGCTCAGGATAACGCCAAGGCCACTGCTAACAGGAGGAAGGCCTTCTTGGACTTACGACCTGCTCTCCGAGAAATGGGTGCTCGCTATGGTCTTTTTCACCCATGCCTATTCAAGGTCACCTACAATAATAAGACTACCACTTTTGAAGACCCCCTTCGCCTTCGCAGCTTCATCAACGCTCACCACGCTGACCCTATGGAGTCCTCCTCATCGACTGCTGGCTGAATTTGTTTCTTTTTCCCTAATTGTTTGATCTTTTCGTCTTCTTGCATTCCCTAGTATTATTGCTCCGCATGTTGTTTCTCTGTTGTTGTATTTGTGACAATTGTTTCCCTATTTTTCTCCACAGCTCATCCCTTCCCTTACTAAGATGCCTCCCGGACCTCCGTCCTGCCTGATCCCGGTTGTATCTTCATTCCGTCTGGTTCCTCCTCCCCCCTTGTACCTGTTGAATTCTTCCCTTGTAGGTATGTCATGATTTCATGTTACTTTCTGGTTGTTTTATTCTCTTTTTCTCTCTTTTTCCTTTTGTTCTCTCTTTTCCCTTCTTTTTTCTTATTACCTCATCAGCTGTTACTCTTTCCATTTTCTCAATACTTTTTCTTTGACTTCTTTCTCCTTCTTTCCCTTTCATTCCTTTCTCTCTCTCTCTTTTTCTCCTTTGACTCTTGTTTCTACAGCTCATACTTTCTTTCGATTCAAGCTCTTCTTTTTGCACTTTTATTGCATTGTTTGCGTTCTGTTCATTTTTTAATGCTCTTACTATATATCATTCAGAGTTACATCCTGGAATGTTAAAGGTTTAAATAGTCCAATTAAAAGACAGCGAGTACTAGCTCATTGAGCTAAGTTAAAAACTGATGTTGCCATGTTACAAGAGACCCACCTTAATGACATTGAATCCTCTAAACTAAAGAGACTGTGGGTCGGCCATGTTTTTTCTTCTCCCTCTTTGGGGAAAAAGAATGGCGTAGTTATACTTGTTCACAAAAAGTTTGCTGTTACTGACTCTCAATTTGAAGTTGACTCTGATGGCCGTTTTGTACTATTAAGTCTGAAAATCGATAATGTGCCTATTGTTATTTTTAATGTTTATACTCCAGTTACTGTTGATCATACCTTTTGGCCCCGTATTTCAGACAAACCTCTTTTCCCTACAAGATAATTATATTATTTTTGGTGGCGACTGCAATCAGATACACGATCCCTTCCTTGACAGGCACTCCCCAGTTACCTTCATTCGATCCAAAATGCATATTCAATTTACATCAGCTATTCTTCGTACATCCCTAACTGACATTTGGAGACTTTGCCATCTCCGAGAATACAGTTATTTTTCTCCTCCTCACAAAACCCAATCCCGTATCGATTACCTTTTCCTTAGTAAATCCCTTACTCAATGTGTCCTGGCTTCCGAAATTGGCTCCATTCTCATTTCCGATCATGCTCCTGTCCTAGTAGACCTTGACCTACTCCCCTTTTCCCCTTCTCCTGGCAGATGGCGCTTTAACAACTCCCTCCTGGCTTATTCTAAGTTCACAGACCAGTTTGGTGCTTTCCTTACTGACTTTTTTCTCACTAATTCTACACCCGACTCTTCCCCTGTTATGGTATGGGACTCCTTCAAGGCAACGCCGAGAAGATTTATAATAAATTATGTCTCTAGGAAGCGGAAAGGTTTCGAACGTCAATCTTCTCTCCTTTTAGCAAAAATTAAAAAATTAGAGTATTCATATTATCAATCCCCTTCTGATTCTTCCCTTAAAAATCTTATCTCTGCAAAAGTTGCTTTTAATAAGTCCTCCACCAATGCCGCATCCTCTTATCTCCTAAAATGCAGCTCCCGCTACTATGGCGGTCAAAACAAAATGGGTAAACTTTTAGCCAACTATCTAAAGACATGTCAAGATAGGACCCGGATTACTTCCATAACTGATTCGAATGGTATTTCACACTTCAAGGATGAAGACATTCTAAATGACTTTGTTCCTTTTTATAAACATCTTTATACCCCTGAGTCCTCCCCTCTTCCTGATGACTTGACCTCTTATTTTCACTCTCTCTCCCCCCCTTCTTCTTCCCTTGTTGACTTTACTCCGCTCGAATCTAACGTCACCTTAGCAGAAATATCCCATGCAGTTTCGGTACTCCGTCGTGGCAAGGCCCCTGGCCCTGATGGGTTTACTATTGAATTTTATAGTCACTTCTCCAAGCAACTCCTACCCCAATTACTTTCTCTTTTCAATTCTTTTATCTCTGACGGTTCTTCTCATGGTACTTTCCAAGAAGCAATGATCTGCCTCATTCCCAAAGACAACAAAGACCCTACACTATGTAAAAATTATCGTCCCATTTCCCTTGTAAATACAGATTACAAAATCTTTGCCAAGTTACTTGCCCTCCGTATAGACCCCATTTTACCTGAAATCATTGGTCCAGAACAATCAGGGTTTGTCAAAGGTCGCCTATCATCTGATAATTCGAGAGTCTTCTTTAACGTCTTCAGTAAAGCTTCCACTATTCAATACCCTTTAGCAGCTATTGCTCTTGACGCTGAAAAGGCTTTTGACCGTATTAGCTGGGAATTTATGTTCCATGCTCTTTCCTCGATTGGCTTCCCCCCAAAATTAATTTCCCTCATTGCTCTTCTATATTCTGGCCCCAGAGCTTCTATTTTCGCTAATGGTAAAATTTCCGATTATTTTTCCCTCTCCAGAGGGGTTCGTCAAGGCTGCCCTTTATCCCCTTATTGTTTATTGTTGCGCTAGAGCCTTTTTTAACAAAGATCAGACAAGATGATCTCATCACTGGATTCAATCCTGGTCCCGCTCAAGTCAAACTATCAGTGTATGCAGACGATATTCTTTATTATTGTTCCAACCCTGAATCTACTATTCCCTCCTTTCTTCGACAAGTTGAAGCTTTTTCCTTAATCTCTGGTTACCGCCTTAATCGAGATAAATGCGAAATCCTTCCCCTTAATGTATCCTGCTTACGACATTATTTTGACCAAACGGGATTTTCCTGGCAACCTTCAAAAATTAAATATTTAGGCCTTTGATTTTCCTCTTCTATTTCGGATACTTTAAAATTCAATTTTGATTGCATTTCCAAAAAACTCTCGGACTCTATCACTAAATGGAACCCACTATTTCTTTCCAGGTGGGGGAGATTAGACTCAATGAAAATGATGCTAGCCCCTATTATTTTATACTCCCTTTCTATGATTTCTGTCCGTATCCCTCATTATTATTTAAAAAAATTAGACTCTCTTTTGTCTAAATTTCTATGGCAGAACAAACCTCCTCGAATTGCGCTGTCCTTTCTTAAAAAGGATAAGTCTCAAGGGGGTTTGAAATTCCCAGATTTTAAATCATATCATTACTCCTTTTCCCTAAGGCAAACTCTTTGTTGGATATCCACAGATCCTCCTACCTTTCCGCCAATTTGGCTATCCTTGGAAAAATCCTTAATTTCTCCCTTTGACTTTCCAGAAATCCTCGCCTTTTCGGCTAACACTTCTTTCTTGCGTTCCCCTGTTATTGCGCATTCATGTCATATTCTTACACCCCTCCTCCCCTCTTCTTATCCTTCCTCTACTTCTTTATCTCACCAATCCATCTGGCACAATAAACAGCTCCGTATTAAAAATCGTTCCTTCTGTTGGAAATCTTGGCGCTCTAAAGGCATAAAATGGATCTCGCAGTTGCTCTGTGATTGAGTTCCCTTCTCCTTTTCTGAATTGCAATCTTGTTACCTTCTCCCCAACTCCTTTCATAAACAATACAATTTACTCCTTCCTGCACTCCTTTCTTTTCTCCAATCTCTTCCACTCTCTTCTGACTTCCCCCCTCTCTACCCTCTTTTATCTCCTCTCTTACATTCCTCTCCTTCTGCTTCCCGCATCTACTCCTGCTTAATAACTCCTTCTGAACGCTCTAAATCTCGCACTGAACTGGCTTGGCCACATGGTCTATCTCTTAATGGGATAAGCTTTGGATTAAAATCCACAAAACCTCTTGTGCTGCCAATACCACACAGACTCTTTATTTTATTTATCAAAGATTATTGTTTTCTCCTTCCAAATTAGCATCTTTCTCCCCTGATTTTTCTCCGACATGTTGGTCCTGTTCATCCTCTTCAGCTGACATATTCCATATGTTGTTTCATTGCCCTAACGTTATCTCCTTTTGGCATAGCATCTGGTCACGTATTTCTACTATTTTTCACTTCCAACTCCCCTTTTCCCCATCCATTGCGTTCCTTGGTTCCCTTTCTCCAGAGCTGCCTCAATCCCCTCCTCATTACAAGCTATTAGACCTTTTTCTTGCTGTAGCCTTCCACTTAATCACCACCAATTGGAAAGATTCCTCAAAACTTACTTATTCTGCTTGGTGGAACGCTATTTGCTTTAATCATCGGCTTGATACCAACTATATATCCCCTGTTTCTCTTGCCATCAAACGAGACCTACTCTGGATTCCACTCACCGATTACCTTTCCTCCATTTCTCTCCCTCTCCCCCTCATGTCCACACTGCTTTCTTTAATTTGCCAGATGCAGTTCGTAAACCCCCTTGAACATTGCCTCGTTGTCTTTTTGCCTATTTTTATACAGTTTTTTATTCTACCAATTGTATTTATACCAATTATATGCTTGTACACTTTCTCACATTCAATGTAATTTGTGCACTTGCTACTATATTTGACTTTAATCCTATTGTCTCATTTTCGTTTTTATTTTTTATCTCTCTCCTTCTTTTTTCATGATCGAGAGTGTATCGTTTATTGATTCCGCTTTTCTCTTTCCTTTGCATTGTTTATTCCAGTATTTCTTATATTTTATCATTTCTTCATGCATTTTCACTTGTGTATTTTCTATTTTAGTCTCAATAAACTTGAACTTAAAAAAAAAAGAAAGGAGTAGTAAACAAAGCTCTTTTTATAAACATTTAGCTACACTTTGTCAAACCAAGTTGAATCTCTTGAGACCATTTGTACTCAAACGCAGGGTTCTATATTGTTAATTCTTCATTTGACCCCCATCTCTGATTAATGAGGGTGCTCCAGTATCCTTCGCACCTCTGCTTCCAGAGCCAGTGAAGTCATTGCACTATTTGTAGTATGTTATATGGAAGGTCCAACAACCAGGACATATTCTGTTTTCTGGAGGCCCTTCTAAAATGTTGGCAGCTTTAATGTAGTCTGGTTCTGGAGAAGGATGGTGTTTCTCTGACAGAATGTGTGAAGTCAGTTGATTGGCACCTACTTATTCCTCAGCCTTTTCCCTTCAAAACTCACAATGTCAAGAGTGCACCCAACATGGCTTTCCACCTTGGAAATAGGGATTAAAGACGACTACAACTTAACATTTCCTCCTACACATACACATTCACAATGTGGCTTGTGTAGATCAATATACAAATTAGTATTTCTCAAATGTGCTATTGCTTCTAAAATGCTTAGTTACACTTTATTTTACCTTTTTCTGGAACTTTCCTTCAGCTCTCAGACAGCAGCCTGCAGTGTGCAGAAGAGAGCCGCCACTTTGCAAGTGTTTTTGGAGTTAATAATCCTTTAGTACAGCAAGGTTGGCCAGACAGATCTGGGTCGGTCATTCACTATCTTACCTCAAGTTCCAAATACAGTATGCCCCCGAGAAGAGATTACATTCAGAGACAGAAGAAATTGCATCTTACTCAAAGGATGCATTATAGGTAACACCATTCTAAAATAAACACAGAAAATGAATTGAAAACAAAACGTCTATTCTACAACACACAATTTGCACTGTCCTAGACTTTGTCCCACTATTTAACAGCAGAAGGAAAGTGCAAGTTATCCAATTTAAACCTTCAATGGACAGTTGCAGAATTACCCTCTTGAATATCTGGTTTCCTTTGTGTTCTCCCATCTGACGATAATGTTTATGATTTTCTATTCTTGTTAATTTACTATGAAATAATTACAGAATTACAGAATAAAATATGTAAAATCTCACATTTAAGAAAATAACAATATATTTAATCATGCGCTCATTGCCTTAAGGGTTGGATGCATCAACACCTCCATTATTGGCATGGACAATAGAAGCCAAATAGAACATTATGAGTAGCTAATTCCTTCCCTTTCCGAATGACCACAGACGCTGAATGTGCATGATGTAGCATGCCTCCTCATCACCAGGGCATGTTACATGCTCCTCAGCAATGTTGAGTTTCCTGACCCTATGGTCTTGGCAATGTGCAGTGGGCTTCTTTCCTCACAAAAGACGCGACCCCACAGACACCGCTCATTCAGTTAATTGGGCACCAGAAGCTGTTTGGCACCACCTTTAGCTATTATCTCAGCCCATGACCTTCAGCTCACTGTGCACATTGGCACCAGGTCCTGTGTGCATGTCTTTCAACTTTCCACAGTAGGCTCTGGGTGCAGGGTAAGTCCACAGAATCTGCAGCACACAGCTTTTGACCATGAACACGTATCTCTGGCTAAAAAGCATAGAAATCATTAGCACCTTTTATCTTGTGACTTTTGGAGGAATGCTTCAAGGAGCAATAGTTCGGATTGATTTCTATGAAATGAAATGAAATGATTACGTACTTGTATAGCGCACGACTACCCGTAGGCATCTCGGCGCTTGTACGAATACCGCCGAGGAACGCTTCCTGGCCTTTCCCTGTGAGGAGCCCACTCCTGGGCACCCCCAAGGTGAAGTCAGGCATCCTCAGCGTTGTAGAGATTAAGCAAGCTATTGCCCAGAGGTGCAGAGTGGGACTCATGATTAGAATAGGCACAAAAGGGAGAATTATCAGGTCCGAGGAAATTGAGCCCGAGACCCGTCAGGTGGGAATTGAACCCTGGTGCCAGCCAGACTACTGCATCAGGGTCTACCACTCTAACCATTGAGCCACACTTCTCTACTATGGTTTCACCTTGATTTGTACAGTGCTTTTATAGTTGGTTTAGTTGAGCAGCTGAAAAGACTTGAGGACCTAAAATCATGACAATATAAATACCCACACTAATAGCTTGGAATCTTTGACATCTGCCGTTTTCTATGATTTTGTGATGTGCAGATTAAGGCACATTTTTAGATTTTTTTTTAGCTATTTAGCATTGAGCATTAAAATAATAATCCTTCATTTTTCAGAGTGCTTCGGAAGACGAGGAAGAGGATAAAATCTTGGACCCACCCTGTATACCGGTATGTGTATTATGTCCCTTTTATTGGCCCCGGATAAGCCCTCTTTTTTCTAATGCCTGAGGATTTTTTTAGCATCTGTTTCTCATTAAGTACCGTCCACTTTTAGAATGTATTTAGTCTTGCAAACCTTCACTGTGTTGCATTGCATTACTGGAAAAATGCCACTTTTAACTCTAATGCTGTGAAACGCCCCTAGGGGAGGAGCTCAGTCCATTGGATCTTGAGCATCTCCCTCCACCTCAGCTGGGGCGGGAGTGCTTTCACTTTCAGAAGTAGTAACTGAAAGCCACAGTAGGCTTGTGCTATGATCTCATGTCATGTCACAGGTTGGATTACTTCTAGGAATGTAAATAGAGAAATTTGGTGTTAAGAGTGAACATTTTTAATTACATTGTTGTGGGGCTCTGGATTAGCCACCCCTGGAGATAAGTGGGTCTATTTTTATCGGTTCAGAGTGAGCGCCAGAGACTGATAGTAGGCGGCTGCTTTCCCTTTATTCAGCGTGTAATGTAGTATCTTGTAGAGGTTTGTGTATCTGTTGATAGGTGAACAATCTGCTTAAGGGTGTGCCCCTCTAGCTGGTAAACACCAAAGCCTTGTATGAAAAGGCATTGGCAACCGTCATGGAAAGGGTCACATTCAATCACAACTGAATATTTCCTACCTTGACAAAATGCTTCTGAATTCTGCAGAAATATGCACCTAAACCAATTCATCCTTTACCGGGCTTTGTTAGTGCTCGAAGCCTGGGTGTGATCCATCCAACATGTCCTACTTTAAATAAGCATCGGTCAATACTTTTAGCTTACAGCTGATAAGGTCAATAACAGCTAAAGGCAAAAATAGAATTGTAATTTCTCGAAAATATAAAAATAACGCTTAAAGATAACAGAACGTTATTCTCTATACTCCGAAGACACAACGTGATGGCTCTCTTAGAAGTATAGAAAATACAGTTACAAGACAGTCAGCCACAGCTTTTGGGTTTGCCAATGACAGCACAATTTTAAAAACAACAAGGTGGGAAGAGGGAAGATGCTGGGGAATGCGGAGAGAGCTAGAGTGAACAGCAGTTCATGGTGTTGTGGGGAGGAGAATGTAGGAATAAGGAGACAGGGGCAGAGTGTGGGGCACAGAAAGAGTGAGCAAAGGGACAAAGAGAGGTAGGAGCTACACATTTAATCCCATGAAGAGCTAAACCATAAATTGTAGAGGAAAAGAAAGAATAAATAATCGACTGACAAAGGCACTTGTAGGATGCAACTCATCCAGAGAAAAAACAGGGCAAAATGGAAAAGCTGAATTGGTGAAGTAAACCCATATCAAAGGAAGAAAGGAATCGGATAGGTGCATGGAAATGAGGTGGACAAAAAAAAACATCTACATATGCACAATTGGCTGCCCTGAAGCCCTTGATACGTACTATTGTGAACAGTCATGTTTGCAGCAAGACCTCAAAAATGGTGGACTGCCAATGTTTTGAAAGGAGCTTTTATCTATACTACTAGTATAAAGAGAGAACAGAAACCTTTTGGCAAGGTAAACACGGGAACCACAGCGCCAATCCACACACCCAATACATTGTTGGAATCCTCAGGGTGTGTGGATGGACATAAGCCACATAAAATTAAAATAAAACGTAAATTATAAAATTAAAATTTCAAAACAAAGTAGTCCCCTAAAACTAGCGCCGGCCGCGACGTAGCGCAGACCGCGACCTAGACGTGATGACGACAGGCGGGGAGGAGCGGTGACGAGCGGCGAGGAGTGGCGGTGAAGTCCGGAGCGGGCGGCTTAGGTAAGGCAAATAGCGGCGAGGAGTAGCGGTGCAGTCCGGAGCGGGCTGCTCAGATAAGGCAAAGGCAGGCGGGAGGCAGGAGGCGGGCGGGAGGCTCGAGGCGCAAGACACGAGGCAGGAGGCGGGCGGGAGGTGGGAGGCGGTCTGGGCAATGTCGGGCCGGGCGGCGGGGGCGAGGGGTGGCAGCGAGGCGGGAGGCGGGAGGGATGCTGTCTGGGCAATGTCGGGGCGGGCAGGAGTGAACAGAGGCTGAAAATGCTGTCCCCAGCCCCCTTCTGCCCCGGGCAACGCCGAGGCGGGCTGCTAGTACATAATAAACATATAGGGCTTATTATATAGAACTCAGAACAGCAAATATGTCCTGGATCAAATGATCTAGCATAGACATTTGTTTCTTAGAATAGATAGTTTTTTTAGTGTGGGCCCCATTTAATCCCAAACCAATAAACATCAGTGAGATGTGACAGACTAGGGGGCTCCTGTTCACATTCTGCAGGGAGGCCCATCATTTTCCTTTATGCCACTGACAACAATCTGTAATTTTGACTTTGCCTTTTTTTCTATCAACCTTGCAAATAAGAACTCATAGCATAGTTTGAGCTGGTGTAGCATGAAAGAAAGTGGAATTATAACCTTTTCAAATTCTTTGTTTCATCTCATTACAGCAAGTATATCTTTCCTTACTTCATAAGAACACAGTTTTTTTAATGATGTGTATAGGAGGTAAACACCATTTATTTGTCAGTTCACTGGCAGCCAATGACAGTCTTCTGAATAAGCTTGTTTAGAGTCTGTGGCAAACAAGGTACATTTCTATAATTCCCTATTTTATTTTAACTTTCAATAATTGAAAGTTGCACTCTCATGCCAAGTATTTAGAGACAGGTGTGCTAATAATAATGCATTTTCTCTAGAAACCTCCTCTGTATGAAATCTCAATAACCCATCTTGATTGTTAGTATTGTCTAGTATGGTTTTCATAACCTGCTTGTAATTCCATCCCACCCTTGGATAGCATGCATTGTGCATCCTTAGGCATTGAACACATTATTTCTTTTCACTTTTCTTCTAATGTCTTGGAACCCATAGCACTAATGAGGTAAATCATCCATTACAACGCAGTCTTTTCATCGTACTGCTTTTAAAAAATGCAGCTGTTACAATACAGCTGCCTTTACATCGCATGACATTACAACGCATGCATAACAACGCATGTCACTACAACACATGCCATTATAATGCATACCACTACAACAAATGTCACTGTGCCCCATGCCATTACAATGCATACCATTACAATGCATGCCATTACAATGCATTATAAAGTAAGTAATGGTGAGGTTTTTTTTGTTTTGAGGTTGATATGGGTTTTGGAGTAGATGGAAATAGTAATTTTTTACCCCTACGCTATCCAACACTTTCCCTACTGTTGCACTCACTGGAGTTGGAATAGTAATGTTTTCCTTACACTGTCCAACACTTACCCTACTGTTGACTCACTGGAGTGGGAATAGTACATTTTTACCCCTACACTATCCAACACTTACCCTACTGTTACCCTAAATGTATTATTTGTTGTAGTTGTATGCATTGCAATGGTATGTGTTGTGATGGAATGTGTTTTAATGGTAGTTTTTTAAAATGTCTTGTAATGGCATGCGTTGTAAAATCATGTGATGTAATGGTAGGTGTGATGGAAAAACTGCATTGTAAAAGCATGCGTTGTAAATGTTTGACTTGTAATGTGATATATTCCCTAATGAGTAACTCCAACTGCCGATGAGTCAACAAAGAAACATAAATGGTTTATGACAGTGGAAAAGAAAGTGGTCTTTGTGAATAAATAACCCGGGGCGTCCGGCACAGTTGAATGCAGTGGATGGGGGTTGGGTGGGAGGAAGGGGGAAATCGACAGACAATGGAAAAGTAGGATTAAATAAATAAATAATACCGGCTACCCCCTGCTGCCCACCGCGCTTACCCGAGCAGGCAACCGCTGTAAATCTCTCCCGCTTATAGGAAGGCAGGCATATGCATACACAGCCAACAATTTGAAAAATCTGTAGTCATATAATAAGGCTTGACCAATTGGAGGTAAATGTTTTAAGAGTACTCTCTGATGTAGGATACGGATCTCCTTTTCACTGGTTCCTCAATAGTATTGAGCAACACTTGGGTGGCAGAGCAACTTTAACCTATTGAATGAATCACCTGCATCAGTAGTGCCAAAAACAATGATGTAACAAACGCTGCACCTATGATAATCAATAGTATCTTCTGGCCTAGCCCCCCGCCCCCCACTTTCACTTTGTTGACTCCTTTTGTTGACTTCAGGTAACACATTCGGCCCTCTGAGCTTCCCTCTGTCCCTCTGAGCTTCCTAAGGTCTCCATTCTTCTTAGAAAGAACAATTCCATTATGGGTAAATATTGTAAATTAAATGGGACCCCGTGCTACTCAATACAATCAATCAATCCATAATGTGTTTGTTAAGTGCTACTACTCACTCATGGGGATCTCAGGGCACTTGGGTAGTGGAGGGTTCGCATGTTCCAGTCCATCAAGGAGGGGGTCTGTCAAAGAGCCTGGTTTTGAGGCTTCTTGTGAAGATGGAGAGAGATGTTGTCTGTCTGAGTTGGAGAGGGAGGGCGTCTGAGAAGTGGGCCTGGCATATGCTGTCCACTATTCTAGTGGGCACCTTGCACCAGTCCAAATGACCATTATTGATGGTAGGTTTAAGGCAACCTTTATGTATTTCTTTTTTTTTAAACAGTTTTATTGGCTTTTCAAAAAAATTACACGCAACATGTAATATTCAGTTTTTCCAGGATGTAAATACATAGAATAAATGCTTTCGCTTATAAAAGTCAGCAAAGCAATTACATATCAATATCTGTTAGTTCTCATTACAACACATTTGTAGGCATTAGATGATTGGAGCGTTGGAATGTCCCCCTTTCATGGGCGACCCCCAGACTCTATATAACCTAAATTCTCCCCCTTGCGACCATAGACAGCGAAACAATAATAGTAGTCCTTCCTCCCCTCCCAAGGCACCTTAATACACATGCATTACACCGTCCATTTTAAGTGTTCCCCATCATGGGCTTGCTTTAAGTTCAGACGCTTCTTGTGGGGGTTCACATATGTTTCCCCGGTAATCATTCCATTTCCCCCAGAAGGCAACCTTTATTGAAAGCGATCCTTGCTGTAGCTGTGGAGAGCAGTCTTCAGGCTAAGTCTTGAAGGAATGTAAAGCAGCTTGTTTTACCAGAATATCACCTCCCGAATACCTAAATGGAAAAAAATACACAGTAGTTATATAAAATATGTATTTATTAATATACCAATCTCTACTATCCTCTACACGGGGATGGAACACAAAGCACACAATACGAATTTATTTGAACAGTTGTAAGCACAATACACAGCGGGCTCCAGGGGAAGACTGAACGATATACTAAAATAGTGGTATAACAATCAGGACTTGACTATACACAGTGCCTAGAGCACGTAGAATCACTGGGACCCCAAGGAACCACCCAAGGTGATGACACAGGAGACCCATGGAGGACAGGTGCAGTGAGGAAACACGACTGTGTGCTCCGTACAACTCAACGGGAAAGTTACATTTGCAAAGTTAAAGTTTAAGGACCCTTCTAGGAGGATTCGAGAAAACCCTTCAGAAATTAAGAGTTTAAAGATGCACCCCACCCATGGATACTGTAGTACCAGAGTTAATTGACCCAGGGAAGCCGGGTGCATAGGTCGGAAGTGGGGTCAGAAACTCTCATTTTTCTCTATGGAAGGGTGTGCAGAAATACTGCTGCCGGGAAGGTGAACAAGGCCCAGTGGAATCCAAGCCTGGATTCTGGATGGAAGGAACCTGAAAGAAGAGGGGTCAGAATGTGGGCCACTTCAGAGTGACCAGGGGCTCGGGAGACGAATGCCCACTGGTGTTGGGTGCTACAGGTGCGAAGAAGGTAAGCTGGACTTTGCAGCCAAAAGGACCAGGAGACATCGAGGATGACCAGGAGCCAGAGGTGAGCTGTCCCACAAAGGATATTGAGTGCGTAGGGGTTGGTGTCCAGCGGGAGCACCAACAAGCCTTGGCAAAACAACCCACACAGGAAGGTCAAACATGTTACGGTGTGGACCAGAAAACTTCAGGGGGCTCATCAAGCAATGGGGAGTAAGGGCACACCTGGAGCAACCAGGAAAGTGCAAGCAACAATCAAGATGACCCTCAGAGGGACCCGCAGATCAATGGACCAGGAGTCACAAGGGGACCTTGAGCAAGATTGTAAAGCACCAGCCCATGGAGCACACAGCACGAGGAGGCTGGAGTTCTTTGGTGCAAATACTGTTCAGGGTCAGGACTACAAGAAACCAATGCACAAGCTCAGGAATCATCAACAAGCATATGCACTTGCAAATGGATGCAACAGGTGTTCGGGTTACGCAGACCCCCTGAGGGATACTGGCCTCAAACTCGATGAGAGGGCAGATCAACCTCAGGGACCTTCAGGAACCACCTCCTGTGTTGCTAAAATCTTGAGAGTCTGCAGGAGCTCAGGAGCAGCAGACTGGTCGGTTGTGCTTTAGGTGCCTGGGAAGCAGGGGGAGTGACTCCTTCACTACAAGGGAGATTCTTTAGTTGTCTTGAGTGCACCACCGGTCCTGCACAGAGTCTGTATGGAGCAAAGGCACAATCTAAGCTTCGGATGGAAAGGGGGACGAAGTCAAGCCCAGTCGAGATCCAGTGAATTCCAAGTGTCCAGACGGTCGAAGGTCAGTTGTTTTTTCTGTGTAGAATCTTGTCCACATAAAACCCAATGTCCTGTAGCCCGCTAACCCAATTTATACCCACAGGAGAGGGTTGGACAGATTTAGGAACCCTCCTAGGGTAGGGGCAGGACAGAGATGTGGCTACACCCATGTCCTGTGTCCAGTTTTGTGCCAGAGCAAGAGCCAATGGCTCCCAGAACTGGTTTGAGCTGGACTATGCACATGGACACCAAATGTGGCCCAAGCTTGGAATTTCAGGCACTCTCAGAGTACATACACCCAGCCCCAGTACACTAATTCCTGTATGGGAGGTGGTCACACCTCCCTGTGACAGGATGCCTATTGTGCTGCCTTCCTCTGCTCAAGCTTGGCAAAGCAGCAGGAGGGCAGAAATGTGTCTCCTGTCAGCAGCATCCATTTTGTGCTGTTCGGGTCGAGAAGGCTGGCAGCGGTAAGACCAGTGACCCCACAAAGCTCACTTCAGAAGGGAGGAATCATACCTCCCACACCAGTTACTGGTGTGGAGGTATGATTCCAAGGTGTTTGATACCAAACTCGATATGTTTCTATACAGCCGTTTTCGAGAAGTTATAATTTACCTCTACCTATATGTCTGGCTGAGTCACATACAACCCCGGAAAATGGTCTCCAAAGGCTGCAGAGAGGCTCTGCTCATGCAGGGGCACCTGCACACATAGAACCACACACCCTGCCTTCAGGGTTGTTAAGGCCAGCTGTAGGAGTGACTTGTAAGTTTTAGATGTAGTGACAATTAGATATAGTGAACCTCTATCTAATGTAAGTGGTGCAAGTACCATATTACACAGGCTGCAGTAGCCGACCTCGAGTTCCATTTTGCATGGCCTCTCATGGTTGGCATAATACATGCTTCAGCCCACGGGAGGCCTCTGGGGTACCTATGCCCTGGGTACATGTGTACCATATACTCGGAACTGATAAGGGTACCCCAGTCTCCAATATGGAGTGTACCAAAGTATATGTATATCAATTTAAGGGAGAAAGCAGATAGACTGGGGTCCTGAATAGCATGATCCCATCCAGACTAGTCAAAAACAGTGAGACATCAAGGAAAAAGTGGGGGTAACCATAAGAAGCAGATCCTACTTTCCTACAGTGGTGGTCCTGCCCCACAGCTTCCACGCACTAGTAGGCAGCCGAAATCTACGCCTTTAGGGCCAAATCAGTATGCATACTGCTAGAAGGAGGGATATTGGTGTAGCGAGTGTCCTGTACTTTTGCAGAACATAGCGATCCCTAGAGGACGAGGTTCTCATGGACGGGTTCATAGAGCTAGTGGGGCTGATGGAACTAAGAATGCTGCTGCCTCACAGGGTCGTTCTAATAATATTACTTTGATGACCCTAGTGAGGGACAGAACTATTATGATGATTATGATATGGGGGAAGTGACAGGGATGTCTTATAGCTAGGACAGCCAGGGACAGAGTGGGGGACCAGTTTCGATACCTATAGATCAGCGTGGGCGTTATGTAACAGCGGAACCGCAAGGTTCCGCTAAGGAATGTTTGGTGGACACAGGGGCGACAAAAAGCTCTGTTTCTCAAAATATGGTCCCTGGGGCGGCTCTGTCTGGCCATAATAATGTTTTGTTAGGTTTTTCTGGTGTACTGGTTGTAAGCCCCATTTAAAAACTGCTTGCATTGACTATTGGTCCTTTTGGCTTTTACAGTGGATTCACCATTCTTACTGATGTCTAATTGTGGTGTAAATTTTATGGGTGTGGATTTGTTGAAGAAATTGCATGCTACGAATGCTTATTCCTCGGCAGGTGTATATATGAAAATAGGTCCATATGTGGCACAAGCTAAACAATGTTTATCCAAGGATGCGACTCTTCCTGTTGAATTTGCTGATGTACCACCTTTTTTGTGGGAGACAGGTGATACAGACGTTGGACTGCTGCTGATACCACCAATTTCCATAAAGGTTAAGGATGGTGCTATTTGGCTCCGTATTCCTCAGTATAAAATTCCACAGGCAGGAAAGCGAGCCTGATTGCAAATTAAGCAGGACTTGATTAAAAAGGGAGTGGTTGAGGAGACGTCTGCCAATATTATTAACAGCCTCATTCTTCCCATTCTTAAATGAACACCTTCAGGTTCCTTTCATGATCATGAAGATGTCTATCGTTTTGTGATTGATTTACACGAAGTTAATAAAATAGTGGTTCCCCAGTTTCCAGTGGTCCCTGACATTACTACTCTTTTGACAATGATTCCCTCTAATGCTAAATTCTTCTCCGTTATTGATTTGAAAAATTTGTTTTTCAGTATTCTTATTCATCCAGATAGCAGGTATTTGTGTGGGTTTACACTAGGTGGCAGAAGCTTTATGTCCTGTCGAGCTCCTCAGGGCTATACTGAAAGTCTCAGTATTTACAGTCAGGCTTTAAAGTCTCAATTGGATTCTAATTTTCTTCCTGCAGGGAATGTATATGTACAAACCTTGATGACCTCCATATTGCCTCTGATATCGAGCAGGGTTGTAGAGATAGCAAGGTTCAACTGTTGTTGCATCTGGTCCAATATGGGCATAAAGTTTCTCTTTCTAAATTTCAGTTTTGTTGACAGGAGGGCACCTATTTAGATCACCTACTGTTGAAGGAGGGTAGGAGATTAACCCCATAGCATATCAGTACCATTGTTAAAATGCCCATTCCATCGACTCAGAATGATGTCTTCACTATTATAGGTATCACTTACTACTGCAGGCAGTTGATACCTAACTACTCTTTACTAAATACACCCTTGCTTACACTAACCACTAAAGATGTGCACGAGCCCCTGCCTTGGAAGCCTGAATTTCAGCAGTCTTTGAAGCAATTGAACATGCACTTTGTTCAGCTCCAGTACTCAGCACCCCTGACTATAACTTGTCATTTGCGTTTTTTCATCCATGAGATGGCTGGTTGTGTGCTTTCTGTTCTTACACATAAAATCAGAGATGAGCAATGGCTGTGTGCTTATTTCTCTGCTGTTCTTGTCCCTGTCGCAAGAGCCCTCCTGAGTTATCTCAGAGTGATCGCAGCTGTGGCGTCTTGATAAGACAGTCGGCTGGATTCGTACTTGATACTTATGTCACAGTCATGGTAACTCATGCTGTGGATACTGTTTTGAATAAGACAAAGACATAGCTCCTCACCAGTGCAGGTCTGACTGGCTATGAATTAACATTGCTTGCGAAACATATTACGATCAAAAGATGTGTCACTCTAAATCCAGCCACATTACTGCCCCCACTTCTGAGAGTGATGAAGTCGACAAAGAAGACTGCATCTTCCAGATGGAAGAAGACACAAAAGGATGGGTAGACTTGACTGAGTGATGTTCCCTTATCTGACCCACAAGGGTAACTATATGTTGATGGCTTTTGTTTCAAATTACCACATGGCACTACAACTGATGTGTATGCTATTACCACACTGCGTACAGTAGTTGAGACATCCAGAGTCCCTTATCATTTAGCCCAAGCTGCTGAACTTGTTGCCATGATACTAGCTTACAAATTGAGTCAGGGACTGGTTGTCAGTATTGAAACTTTCAGCCAGTCCGCCTTTAAAGTTGTGCAAAGCTTTGGGCGACTCTGGACTGAGAGAGGGTTTCTTACTTCGCATGGCACAAAGATCCAGCATGGGCATCTTATATTGAGGCTTTTGTCTGCTCTGACACTCCATAAGCAATTGGCTTTAGTAAAGTGTAGTACCCCCAAAATGCTACTTATGATAGTGGTTGGGGTAGTGCATTTGCAGTGCAGACAGCCAAGGAAACAGCTCAGACTAAAATGAAAAGAATGTTTATAGCAGGTCCAACTAGGTGGGTATCTGAGGTTACTTTGTTTGAAGACACATGTGAGAATGTGAAAGAGATGCAGAGTGAAGTCACAATGGAAGAGTTGGCAGTGTGGCAGGAATGCACAGCACAATTGAATTATGAGGGATGTTGGATTGATAAGCCAGGAAAACAGAGATAGATGTTGCCAGACGCATATGTTTTTCCTGTAGTCACGATGGCTCATGGCCCAATCCATATTAGTGCTAAGGGTATTTGCAAGTTGTTAGACCCCGTATGGCAGAATGATAACATTTCAAAAACGGCTGCGCATTCAGTGAAGTATTGCATGGTATGCATGATGCACAATCCTGGTAATGGTACCCCTACACCACCTGATCATTTTGAACCACCCACTTTTCCTTGTGAGGTCCTCCAGATGGATTATATGAAGCTGGATAGGTGCAATATTTTGAAGTATGTATGGGTGGTTGTTTGGGCATTCAGTAAATGGGTGGAGACTTATCCTACCAAAGATAATATAGCCATTACGACTGCAACGGTACTCCTGAAGGAGTTCTTTCATCGTTTCGGCTTGCCTCGTTTGATCTGAAGTGATAACGGAAATCATTTCAATGCTAAGATGATTCAATTGATTTGTGATGGGTTGTGTATTAAAGCGAAGTTTCATGCTATCAATCATCTACAGCCAGCAGGTTTGTTGAGAAGTAAAATGGTATTCTCAAACTGGAATTAGCACAGATTCAGGAGACCATAGGGTTACAGTGGCCAGATGCTTTACCATTAGCTCTTTTGTCAACAAGAACAACATCACATTCTAGGACAGGATTGTCACCGTATGAGGTCCTGTTTGGATGCCCAGCAAATGTTTGCGGTATCCTGCACCCTCTGTGGTTTTCAGATATGGAGTATCCATTCTTGATAGACTATCTTTGCCAGTGTAATGAAAGTTTGCGTACTATTCACCAAAATGTCCAGGAATCCCTGCCAACTACACCAGAGGGCCCAACATGATATTCATCCTGGGTATCGTTTTCTGGTACGCACCTTCCAGCGGACGATAAGTTTGGAGCTACAGTGGAAGGGATCGGAACGAGTCCTCTTTTCAACATGTTCTGTAGTCAAGGTTGCTGGCCGTAAGAACTGGATCCATGTGACTCATTGTTGCAGGGTCCCCCTGCCTTGCCCTATGACCAGTTGACGAAAGATGGAGCAGGGATTCCGGGTTTGAGACAGGTGCAGAAAGATGCAAAGAGAGGTGCAGAAAGAAGCAAGAGAAGTGCAGTAATAACCAACAGAGATGCAGTAAGAGCCAACAGGGGTGCAGAAAAATGGATGAGAAGTGCATGAATAAGAAACATAGGAGTAGAAAGAGGTAAGAGAGGTACAGAAAGAGGGAAGAAAGGTACAGAAAGAGGGAAGAGGTGTACAGAAAGAGGCAAGAGGGGTATTGAAACAAGCATGAGAGGTGCAGAAAGAGAAAAGTGGGGAGTACGCTGTAGCTCGCGGCAGTGCTCCTGATGCAGAGGCCACTCTGGGAGGGAGTAGGTTACATTTACGGTGATCAGCGCTGCAGCTTTTGTTAATTCAAAAATCACTCCTTGTGCACTTCTCTGATGTGTAGGAATCTCTGCAAAGGTGTTAGAGAAGTGAGAATATAGTATTAGCGCCAAGGATGCAGGATGATATGGGTTGGTGGCCGGGAGCTAAGTGAGGCACATTCACCATCCTGGCCTCCCAGTTCACACCCTTAATGTCAGGATGAAAGAAAAAACAATTCCTTTAAAACATATGTTTTTCTATTACATAATATTGACTGTAAGGAAAGGCCTCTTTTTATATGGACACCCCCAACGTTTTTGACTGAGTCTGTAGACTTGTTGACTCTGAGATTGTACTGAGGCCTGCTAATCAGGCCTCAGTGCCTCTTACCTGACCTTAAGTTTTATTTGTTGATTTGGCTCATACCCAATTGGCATAAGCTAACTTACTTGTAATTCTCTAGTATATGGTACCCAGGGGACCCAGGTCTTGTATGTTACAGGGTCACCCCTCGGATTGCAGCACTGGTTGTGGCACCCTAGGAGTGACAAAGGTAAAACATGGCTTCAAGTCACCCACTGCAGACAAGAAGATCAGTTTTCAACTTCTAACTTGACTTTGCCATTTACAAGTATGGCAAAGCCCAACCCTCCTTTAGTGACATGCATAAGCCACCCCTATTTCAGGCGTAAGCACTTTGAACCCTCAGCTGTACTAACTCCAAAATGGTGCAACCAAAATTGGTACTCCGAGGCACCAAACAACCCATTACATTAAGCCTGACTTGATACGAAGCATGGCGACTAGTAGCCAGGCTTGAGAGGACTTTGAGAGACTTCGACCCATGTGGCCAGGACTGCCTCACCAACCCTATGGAGTAGCCTAAAGAATACCCTTGTTGATAGCATTGAATTTGCAGCATCCTTGAGCATCTTCAGCATCATGTAACCCTTGCGTCAGAACCACTTCCATAGGAGTCCATGTGAAGGTGATACAATTCCTTGAACTGATGACTGCTTCTTTTTTTTAGATAACTGTTTCTGAAAGCCTTGCTGGTCGCCTTGCCTGGCTTCCTGCTGGAGTTCGTCTCCCAAAGTAACTCAAATAACCACACTGATATTTACTGAAGTTTTTCCATAAATGTTTCTAAGTGTCAAATTAACTGAATTTGCAAATGCCTCTTCACGGTTAAATAAAAAGTGCATATTTACTGTACCTTGTAAAATATATATCTCTGAAACCCTCTGATATATCTTTTTTTATGCTGGCGATAACAAGTACATAAAATACGATCTATGTTGATAAATTGGCAACGGATTTCTTGAGTGTCTCGTGTAATTGTTACAGTGTTCTGAATGCTTTACACTTGTTCCTTTGTGTATATCTTACTGCTCAGAGCCACAGCTGCCCAGGATTGAACTAAGGGTTTGACTAACAAAACCTACTGGTCCTAAAGGGGTTTAGTAAGTGTATTACACGTTGAGGTTGCACAACCATTCCAAATAATTCTCCCCAATTCACTAAACTGACAGTGAAACAACTGCCCCCCAAAGACAAATATACAATTTCTTGTGCACCATATACTTTTAGATACTTGGAGGTAAATATTTACAGCAGAGAGCAAGATCTTAGGAAGAGAAATTTGGAAGCCACTTTACAGTCCTTATAAAGAAATGTAGAATTCTGGAGGTCGATCAAATTGGCAATTATGACACATCTCACCCATTCCAAAATGACAGTCCTTCCTAGACCACTGTATTTCTTCATAAATCTGCCAGTCTGAATTCTGTTGAACTTATTCAAGTGACTAACTAGTCTGCTTAGAGATATAATTTAGGCTGGCCAGAGACATACTAAAACTGCTTAAGTTGGTCTTGGTGCCAAGGATAATTAACTGTACTTTCTCATGGCACTGTTACAGAGGACTGCCAGTTAGCTGGATGTAAAATACCTAGAGGAGAGAGGAAATTTAAATATAAAACCTTATTAGGAAGTGTTAATATCTTTACAGTTTGCACTTACATCCCTGACAAAAGTAAGGATGTGCAGACGTACATAAAGACTATCGTTGACATACATAATGAATTGAGTGGACTGGCAGCAGAAGGTGTTTGGGATTCTGCTGGACATGGATTTCGTGTTCTGGGTAGATGGTTTGTGAATTTGGGAAATGGCATAGTTGGTTCCATTTTTGTTGTGGGTGTGAAGTTGTGCAGGAAATACAAGGCAAAGAGGAGTCTCTTGAAAGAGGGAAGACATAGAGTTAGAAAAGAAGCAGAATGAATACTACAATGAAATAAAGCATTTGGAGGAGTTCAAGAGAAAAGCAGTTGTCACAACAAGGGTTTCACTTGGCTAATCTGATAAAAGCAAGAGATTAAGAAATTATGTGATGGCTTGATATGCCATCAGAGGGAGGATTTGGAGCATTGGTGTAATTTGGATTCCATCCTAAGATACTGTAGAAAGTGTCAAAATATAGCCTTAGACCCAGCGGGCGCTACTGGTGATTAAAGGCCCGCTCCAGTATGAAAGGTCTGAGCCAAAGGTGAAGGCCTTTAACAAGGGAGCGGGCATTTAATGGCCGGTAGGACCCACTATGGAGGTTCTAAGGCTAATAGAATAGTCCACCCATACAAGGCAGAATGTTCTAATCTTTAACTACGCCGGACACACACTCGACCCTGTCTTCTCATACAGCAAGGACATTGCCTTCAGCCACGCCACCGGACTCCACTGGACGGACCACAGCTGCGTCCACTTCAGCTTCGGAAGGACCACGATCCACCACCACCAGCAACAGGTTGCATGCAGGAGCTGGAACAAGATCACAGCCGACCAGCTCACGACCTCCCTGAACATGAACCCTCCCACCAGCACAACGAACCCTAGCCAGGCGGCCACCAACCTCACGAAGTGGATCAGCGACTGCGCAGACGAGCTCGCCCCCCTGAGGACCCCGCCTAGCAGACCCGGCAGCAAGAAAGCCCCATGGTTCACCGACGAACTCAAGAGCTCCAAGAAGAACTGCCGAGCCCTCGAGAGAACCTGGCGCAGAGACCCAACACCGGACAACATGACTGCCCTCAAGCTCGCCACCCGAAAACACCACCAACTCATCCACGCCACCAAGAAAACTGCATTCAAGGAACGACTGGACAACAACGCACACAACAGCAAGGAACTCTTCAACATCGTCAAAGAGCTCTCCAACCCCAACGCCGGAAACAACGACATCACCCCTTCGCAAGACCTCTGCAACTCCCTCGCCTCCTACTTCCACAACAAGATCGCGGACATACACAACAGCTTCAGCACTCAACCGACGAACGCCACGACCGAACCACCGCACCCCACCACCACCCTCCGCGCCTGGACTCCGATCAGCACCGAAGACACCGTCCGCACGATGAACTCCATCCACTCTGGATCTCCGACCGACCCCTTCCCTCACCACGTCTTCAACAAGGCAGACTCTGTCATCGCACCCCACCTGCGGGACATCATCAACACCTCCTTCGACACCGCCACCTTCCCGGAGAGCTGGAAGCACGCCGAACTCAGCGCCCTACTCAAGAAGCCATCGGCCAACCCGACCGACCTCAAGAACTACCGCCCCATCTTGCTGCTCCCGTTTCCTGCAAAAGTCATCGAGAAGACCGTCAACAAGCAGCTGGCCGCCTTCCTCGAGACGAACGGATCCCTCGACCCCTCGCAGTCTGGCTTCCGGGCCAACCACAGCACCGAGACCGCCCTGATCGCAGCCACCGATGACATCCGAGCGCTGCTCGACAACGGAGAACCAGCGGCCCTCATCCTCCTTGACCTCTCCGCGGCCTTCGACACTGTCTGCTACCGTACCCTAGTATAACGCCTCAGCAATGTCGGAGTCCAGGAGAAGGCACTGGAGTGGATCATGTCCTTCCTCGCCGGAAGGACACAGAGAGTCCGTCTCCCTCCGTTCAGATCTGAAGCCACCGAAGTCATCTGCGGCGTCCCTCAAGGCTCCTCCCTCAGTCCAACCCTCTTCAATGTCTACATGAGCCCCCTCGCAGACATTGCACGCCAGCACAACCTCAACATCATCTCCGACGCCGACGACACCCAGCTGATCCTCTCCCTCACCAACGACCCCGCCACCACCAGAGCCAACCTTCACGAAGGGATGAAAGAGGTAGCCGAATGGATGAAGAACAGCCGCCTGAAACTGAACTCGGACAAGACGGAAGTCCTCATCCTGGGATCCTCACCCGCTGCTTGGGACGACTCCTGGTGGCCCCCCGCCCTAGGCAGCGCACCCAAACCAACAGACCACGCACGCAACCTGGGATTCATCCTGGACTCCTCCCTCTCCATGACCAGACAAGTCAACGCCGTCTCCTCGTCGTGCTTCAACATCCTGCGCATGCTACGTAAGATCTTCCGGTGGATCCCCACCGAGACCAGGAAGACGGTCACCCAGGCCCTCGTCACCAGCCGTCTGGACTACGGCAACTCCCTCTACGCCGGAACCACTGCCAAACTCCAGAAGAGACTCCAGCGGATCCAGAACGCCTCAGCACGACTCATCCTGGAAATCCCCCGTCGCAGCCACATCTCCGGACACCTGAGAGACCTGCACTGGCTCCCGGTCAACAAGAGAATCACCTTCCGTCTCCTCACCCACGCACACAAAGCCCTACACAACCAAGGCCCAGGATACCTCAACAGCCGTCCCCAACTTCTACGCTCCCAAACGCCAGCTTCGATCGACTAGCCACGCCCTCGCCGCCGTCCCCCGCATCCGAAGAGCCACCACAGGGGGACGGTCCTTCTCCTACCTCGCCGCCAAGACATGGAACTCCCTCCCCACCCACCTCCGCCTGACCCAGGACCACCTCGCCTTCAGGAAGCAACTCAAGACCTGGCTGTTCGAGCAGTAGCGGACCCCCCTCCCCCAGCGCCTTGAGACCCTCTGGGTGAGTAGCGCGCTATATAAATGCGATGATTGATTGATTGATTGATTGATTGATTGATTTAAAACAAAGGCCTCACAGTGCCTGAGGAGGTTGAAATTCACACGGGCTACATGAAGCCTTTGTAAAACATTGGAATGTTGATGCTCTGGGGTGCTACTGCAGTACAAAAGGGGGTGGTGATGGACGGAGCATCTGAATCAATCAAACATTCACACCCAGTCAAAAGATCTGGGTTTAATCCACCCCAGTTCAGACATGGCTATATGCATATCAGTCTGACCCTGTGCCTCATGGGAACAGTCCAGCCCGAACTGCCAAGCCATGTCTTCCCTGGACCGGAAACAAGCTTCTGAGGACCGGTTTCTGGCATTCCAGCCGTCTTCAGCCCAGCTTGCTTGAATCCAGTGGCAAAGTGAGCAAGGGACTCACGTCTGAGCATACCCTGCCACACTTATAGCGGCCAAAAGCGTTACAAAAGTGGGTGGTGATGGACGGAGCATCTGAACCAATCAAACACTCACACCCAGTCAAAAGATCTGGGTTTAATCCATCACCGTTCTTTAGCCCACTCTGCCACCCCATTTCAGACATGGCTATATGCAAATCAGTCTGACCCTGTGCCTCATGGGAACAGTCCAGCCCGAACTGCCAAGCCATGCCTTCCCTGGACCGAAAACAAGCTTCCGAGGACCGGTTTCTGGCATTACAGCCATCTTCAGCCCAGCTTGCTTGAATCCAGTGGCAAAGTGAGCAAGGGACTCACGTCTGAGCATACCCTGCCATACTTATGGCGGCCAAAAGCGGTACAAAAGGGGGTGGTGATGGACGGAGCATCTGAACCAATCAAACACTCACACCCGGTCAAAAGATCTGGGTTTAATCCATCACCGTTCTTTAGCCCACTCTGCCACCCCAGTTCAGACATGGCTATATGCAAATCAGTCTGACCCTGTGCCTCATGGGAACAGTCCAGCCCGAACTGCCAAGCCATGCCTTCCCTGGACCGGAAACAAGCTTCCGAGGGCCGGTTTCTGGCATTACAGCCGTCTTTAGCCCGGCTTGCTTGAATCCAGTGGCAAAGTGAGCAAGGGACTCACGTCTGAGCATACCCTGCCACACTTATGACGGCCAAAAGCAGTACAAAAGGGGGTGGTGATGGACGGAGCATCTGAATCAATCAAACACTCACACCCAGTCAAAAAATCTGGTTTTAATCCATCACCGTTAATTAGCCCACTCTGCCACCCCAGTTCAGACATGGCTATATGCAAATCAGTCTGACCCTGTGTCTCATGGGAACAGTCCAGCCCGAACTGCCAAGCCATGTCTTCCCTGGACCGGAAACAAGCTTCCGAGGACCGGTTTCTGGCATTCCAGCCGTCTTCAGCCCGGCTTGCTTGAATCCAGTGGCAAAGTGAGCAAGGGACTCATGTCTGAGCACACCCTGCCACACTTATGGGCCAAAAGCGGTAAAAAAGGGGGTGGTGATGGACGGAGCATCTGAATCAATCAAACACTCACACCCAGTCAAAAGATCTGGGTTTAATCCATCACCGTTCTTTAGCCCACTCTACCACCCCAGTTCAGACATGGCTATGTGCAAATCAGTCTGACCCTGTGCCTCATGGGAACAGTCCAGCCCGAACTGCCAAGCCATGTCTTCCCTGGACCGGAAACAAGCTTCTGAGGACCGGTTTCTGGCATTCCAGCCGTCTTCAGCCCCGCTTGCTTGAATCCAGTGGCAAAGTGAGCAAGGGACTCACGTCTGAGCATACCCTGCTACCGGTACAAAATGTTGATGGATTAAAACCAGATCTTTTGACTGGGTGTGAGTGTTTGATTGATTCAGATGCTCCGTCCATCACCACCCCCTTTTGTACCGCTGGGGTTCAACTGGCCATTAGAAGTCCAGGGCACTCCATTCTTTTCAGTGGAGGGCTCAACATTCCAATGTTCTAATCATGAGTAGTCAGCACTCAGAAATATTTGTGTGAAAAACATTACTTAAAATAGATGCAGTACCTTATATTTAAAGGGCTCCAGATGTAACGGATACAACATTATAAGTTGTGTGTTTAAGACAAGTGACCAATAGAGGAGTTCGAAGTACTTAGTGGCATATCAGCAACAGCCAGCGATAATTATCGATAAGTGTGAGGATAATTATCACCGGCTATCGCTGGATTCTATCAGCGACGCTTATCTCCAAAGCGATAAGACCCCAAGCAATAGCTACTGATTGTGCGATTCGCACTGGGAACGGCGATAGCTTGATGACAGGGCAGGGCCGACATAGCCATAATATCCGCCTTCCATGGGATATTATGGCTTAGTCAGGTTGTACAGTATAAAAAAATGTGGTCGCGGCAGCACGTAAAACTTTTCATACAAATTATAATAGCACAAAAAAGCACAACACAAATAGAAATGTGGTAGTAAATCCACTTCTGTGTCTTTGTATTGTACAAGGTTATCTGATACAGTTCAACTCAAAGCATTCACAGATATGAGCCTTACATTTGCTCAATGAGATAAAAGTGCAATATTTATACAGTGCTTTGGGTGACATTGAAAAAAGGGGGGAGTGAGAAGGATACAGTGTTCAAGTGAGGATAGGGGACAAAGAAAAGTTGTGGTGACATATAAACATCAACATTGTTCCATGTATACTTTTCCATATATGATAAGAATGTTCCCAATACAATACATAACTCAACAGGACCCAAACAGTATCTTATATGATGTCACTAGAGTTTGTATTAGAAATGGAGTCGATGTTTCGACCCCTTTGTTCAGTATGGATAGTGGTCCTTGAGGTGGGGTCTTCATCAGGACTGGGGGAGCACCTGTGGAAGACAAACCTAGTGTGAGGGGGTGTAGTTACAAAGGTGTGTGTGCTAATGGATAGATCAGATATGAATACCTACATATAAAGATGACGGGGGACCAAATCCGCTGTATTCAGTAAAGGTGTAGGGCTGGAAAGCTCCTAATGGGAGAGGGAAAACAGTATGTAGGACCGGGTGTGAATCACAGTGTCTCCACAAAGCATGATGTAACTTGCTTGATTACTTACTTCAACTTAATTGGAGTGTCTGACCAGTGGGCATCAGATTGCGAGTAGGAGGCAAATCTAAGGTAGTTGTGCAGCATCGTCAGCTTGCAGCTACTGGGACCAATCCCTTATGTTCAGTAAAAAGAGATCGGTGTAAGAGTATAATTGGACTGTGTTCAGAGGGGCGTCAGACATAAATACCAACCCATATATCTAGAAGTATTGAGGGGGCGGTAAGACACAGAAGTGGATTTACTACCACATTTTTTTTTGTGTTGTGCTTTTTTGAGCTATTATAATTTGTATGAAAAGTTTTACGTGCTGCAGCGACCATATTTTTTGATACTGTACTCATTTTGACCCAGGTCAGGTAGTATATATGGGTCTCCCCACTTTATATACAATAATTAGTTAGGTTGTAAGCACGCATAAAGAAACCTGAGTCAAGTGCGGTTAGCGCTACTTTTATGATCGCTAAGCAGGTTACCAATTACATTGTTAATTGGAGAAATGTCGGTTAGTGACATTCTCCATGTTAGTTTGCCAGGATACGCCCCCTTTGCATCTCATTGGTGATGCAAAGATGGGCGTTAGGGAAACCAGCACTGAGGTTTTAGAAAACGGACGCTAAAGCGTTGATAATTTTATCGCTGGGCCTTGATGATATGACCCTTATTTATTAATAGGAAAATCTAAGTTCCTGACGTGATTTATTATGAGGTTAATGAGACCAAATGTATGTGCAACTCATGTTTTAAGGTTCAAGACAATATATTTCCTTGAGTGTATTTTAATTAATATTTCCTATTAGCCTTTTGCATTACTCATGTGTTAAGAAACATCCTTGGTTATGAATCTACAATTGCACACGTATATGTAGCCAGTTCACCGTTAAGTTGACTTAATTTTGAGGCCTGTGTATAATTTCAGTGCAAGTTTACATTGCAGTTTACATTTGATTTTTGTTTAACCTTCAATATAGAATGTTTTTGTTCAGATTTTGTTTCCACTGCAGGTGTGGACAAAGCCTCATTAGTTAGTATTGAAGAGTTTTGTTTCCATTAGCAAGGTATGAGAAGATGAAGTTTAGCAAGGATAAACACGGTAATGAGCAAGGAGGCAAGTTCTCACAGAGGAAGATAAGATTAACCAAGGATGAATTAATTTGTGGAATCATGGAAAAGTACTGGAGAAAGTCACATGAGATTGTCTACTGTTGTTGCAAGGATTCTGCACATACACAGAACCATGTGCAGGAATCCAAGACCTCGGTGTATTGTGTTGTACCAAAAACCGACCTCAGTGCCTGGAACCCCAATCCGACTAGCTATAGTATCTCATTTGTTCTCCGTACTACAGCGGAGCTACCAATGATTAGACATCCTAGAACATGCTACTCAGGTCCACTCAGAATGCATGGGAACAAGAACACTCTTTTGACAAAACACTCATACCTGTCCACAATGTGAGTAGCCAGAGACACCGAATTGTTTAAAATGTTTATTTCAACAAACGTGCTCTGTGATGCAGTACACGAGCTAATACTAGCAGCAAAATGCATAAAAACAATATATTACGAACGGGGATAACATAGTATAATGACAGTGGATTAAGCAATATAGCGCATTACTACCCTCCTCCTGCTAGGAGCAATTGTATTATCATAATAGAAGACCTCTGGGATTTGTCAGTGGGACTCCATACCTCAAGTCTAGATGAAAGGATTTACATCTCTGGACAAGCACAGCTCTTTCCTGTTGAAAGGTTTTTTCTCCAAGTGTCCTAACCTGCTTCCTGTGCAACATTATTAGCATTTGAAAATTCAGTAGCGCAGCTGTGTTCCATGTTATATCTCATAAACATCCAAAGAGTGACTATAGTGATTAATAAAACAAATTTAACAAAACATTTAAAAAAA
The DNA here is from genome assembly GCF_964263255.1 of Lissotriton vulgaris. Classification (NCBI taxonomy): domain Eukaryota; kingdom Metazoa; phylum Chordata; class Amphibia; order Caudata; family Salamandridae; genus Lissotriton; species Lissotriton vulgaris. Next base: position 1,104,594,719 of record NC_141695.1, read on the forward strand.
AAAAAAATTGGGGATTCTTTAGACAGTGTGAACAGCTCACCACATAGGCGAGTTATTCCTACTGGCAATATAATAATTAAACTAGACTAAGGCAAAAAAAAACAAGAGGCAACCTATGCCCACGTGAAAAGGAAAAGCATTTCTTTTAAAAGAACCCTCACTCAGCACTAATTGGTGACATGTTTATCACTGGGTTCCCGCTGGAGTGACCAAATGTACCCCAAGCGTGGCACTACGTCTGGTTACAGCGGAGCTGGTTCGTGTTGTATGCAAAAAGTGAAACAACTAATAAGTGAATCCAAACTGTGTGTGATGTTAAAATGTGCGTAGTTGTAACCTGTGTAAATTTTAATAAAAGCCAACCAGCACTAGATTAAAAACTGTGAAAAACTGACTATTCAGGGTTCTCTTAGTTGAAACCTGTGTCCTCCTAAGTGATTGGTCAACATGTTTCTGCTGTTATTTGTGCATATTCGCTCAGCATTCGTCAGGACCTAAAAAGCGATCCTCCGGTGGTATGCACGCGCTAAGGTGCACCCTACCGTGGGGATCTTAATGTGAAAAGATTTACTCATGGATATTACCCGTGGTGGCTCACCAGACTTCTTTTGGGGCCCGTTACCTGTAAACAACGGGAGAGAAAATGGGGACAGACATGATACAACATACAAACACATAACCACATGTGAAAATGTTACGTTATTTGCAGATATTCATAAATAAAGGATCCCCTATGTTGTTATACAGTGTATATTACCCATTTACCCTTTCAGGTTCCTGTGTGGCTACACTGCAGCCGTTTTTTTGCCTCGTGAGGTACTAATGACCCTTCTGCCATTTTGACTAATTTAGCCAGATTAAAAAAAACGCTATTTTTCTAAATCATATGCAATGTAACATGGGGACCAACTTTTTTTACCCCAGGTTCAATATTTACTAGATTTATTGAGAGTTAGTGTCAGCACCCCTTAAAAATAGTCACCGATATAAGCTTGCGACTATATTTAAAAAACATGGAAGATCGTAGCCTAGTTTGAAAAGACTCACTGTTTCTGAAGCGTGTTCACGTTACCTGGGCTCAAGCGGCTAGGGTAACCTTCACGCCGTGCTCAATCTGTATGTAGCGAGATAGAGAACACTCTCTGTTTGTGAACACTCTACGTTGCATCTTTGTTTAGGTGAAAGTAGAAAACGAAGGAATAACAACCCTCGCAGAAGATTTTAGAACAGACTTACTTTTACACAAGCGACTCCCCACAGACCACCTGAGTGCAGCATAGCCGATGGCCCGAACGGTAAAGAAACCGCTGGGCCCGGCAAGAATTAAGCAACCTGTTCCGGTCACGTGGATGACGTACTGATGTGTCTCTCGTTAGTCACTTAAAAGGAACATGTAATCATAACCCCTTTAAAACAGGGTTCGAGACCCCACAAAGACAAGAAATTATTTCAAAACAAACCAAAAACAGACGTGCCCATAATTTATACATTGGCCGCCATAAGTGTGGCAGGGTATGCTCAGACGTGAGTCCCTTGCTCACTTTGCCACGGGATTCAAGCAAGCCGGGCTGAAGAGGGCTGTAATGCCAGAAACCGGTCCTCGGAAGCTTGTTTCCGGTCCAGGGAAGGCATGGCTTGGCAGTTCGGGCTGGACTGTTCCCATGAGGCACATGGTCAGACTGATTTGCATATAGCCATGTCTGAACTGGGGTGGCAGATTGAGCTAAAGAACGGTGATGGATTAAACCCAGATCTTTTGACTGGGTGTGAGTGTTTGATTGGTTCAGATGCTCCGTTCATTACCACCCCCTTTTGTACCGCCTTTGGCCGCCATAAGTGTGGCAGGGTAGGCTCAGACGTGAGTCCCTTGCTCACTTTGCCACTGGATTCAAGCAAGCCGGGCTGAAGATGGTTGTAATGCCAGATACCGGTCCTCGGAAGCTTGTTTCCGGTCCAGGGAAGCCATGGCTTGGCAGTTCGGGCTGGACTGTTCCCATGAGGCACAGGGTCCGACTGATTTGCATATAGCCATGTCTGAACTGGGGTGGCAGAGTGGGCTAAAGAACGGTGATGGATTAAACCCAGATCTTTTGACTGGGTGTGAGTGTTTGATTGGTTCAGATGCTCCGTCCATTACCACCCCCTTTTGTGCCCATAATTTATGTCACACCGATGGTTATGCAGTAGGACCACCAACTTTACAAAAAGGATGAATTCTTGCCCTTCGTAGTGACCCGTTGTTTCTTTTAGTGAAGGCCCATCGTTTATTCAAGACCCGGGCACTTTATTGAGCACAATGCGGAAATTCACAGGTAGCGTTCGAATCTCGGACATATCACGGAATGTAACATACAAACTGAACAGAAATGCCCATATTTTTCAGACAACCGCTGATATTAAAACAAAACCGGAGATGTATATAAAATAGCTAGGCATTATACCAAACCTCGGTTTTTATGTTTGTGTTCATTTAGTAAAGAATCCATCGTTTTGTCAGAAGGGCAGATGCAGTATTAGATATGATAAAATAGACTAAGCAGAGGTAGAGATACAGAAGTCTCTGTCAAACAAAGAGCTAATTTGTTCCTCGTCAGTAATTATGAACTCCATTTATATTACCATAACCCTCCACTAACCAGTAGTGCAAGTAAATCTAAATGTAAAAGGAAGACACTTGAATATATGAGATATTTTTCCATTCATAAGTATATAATTATTGATACATAATCTCAATACTGTTCTAGACTCCCTTTTCTGATATTTCTGGCGTTAACGTCTCATTACTGTTCCCCAGGGGATATCATTGTTTAGCCCTTTCTGATGGGTCGCTAAACGATAAATCCACCTTTGTTCTTTTTCAAACAGCTTATTTTCGGTTCCTGTACTCAGATGTTCTATTATGGTCCACTGCATGTCATTTGGTGTATGTCCTTTATCCAGATAGTGAGTGGTGAGTTTAGTTGAACTTCTTTGACACCGGATATTACTTCGATGCTCAAATATCCTTAGTTTTATGCGTCTTGTGGTCATGCCTATATACGTTAGGCCACACGGGCATGTTATTAAATAAATAACATTGCTCGTGTTGCAGTTCACATGGCTGCGCTGCTCCCACTGTTTTCCTGACTCAATGTTCAATGTCTTAGTGTGGGTAGTTAGGTGACAGATGTTGCAATTCCCACAAGGAAGGTGGCCCATAACAGCAGGGAGACCCCAAGCATTCAAAACTGTAGCCTCCTGTTTCTTCGTTGGGTTCCTTGGGCGCGTGTGGACTAAAGAGTCTTTAAGACTCGTCGCTCTTTTGTAAGAAAAAAGGGGTTTCTCCCAATTGTGTTTATTGCTGGTAAGTATCTTCCAGTGCTTGGTAATACATTTGCTTACTGCATTAGACACAGGGTTCTAAGTAGTGACACATTTCAAGGGGATCTCAGTAGTACTTTCTCTAGGAAAATTCTCGAGGAGAGCATCCCTGTGTTGATTTCAGGCTCTCTTCTGGCTCTTTTTCAGGATTTCCTTTGGGTAACCTCTCTGTTCCAGTTTTGTAGTCAAATCACCTGCCTGTTTTTTATAGTCTCTCAATTCACTGCAATTACGTCGTATCCGAAGATAAGATTTTCCCGAAGGGAACGGGGATGAAAACTTGAGAAGTGCAGTAAATTATTCTTAGAGGTTGGTTTGTAATAAGTCTTTGTCTGTATCTGTTCATCATGTTTATTAATGGTTACATCCAGAAATGTGATGCTATCCACCGCATGATCGTGAGTAAATTTCAGATGTGGATTACACGTGTTGATCCAATCAAAGAAAGAGAATAAAATATTCTCTTCTCCCTTCCAAACCATTACAACATCATCTATATAGCGCTGCCATAAGATGATATTGGCTGCATAGGGGTTGCCCGGACTCAGGATGAATTTGCATTCAAAATTAAATACATATGGGCCCGCCACCGAAGGGGCAAAAGTGCTGCCCATCGATGTGCCCGTGGCCTGAAGGTAGATCTTACCCTCATACTGAAAAAATTCTTCTTTAATGCTAAAGTGGCACAATCTACCACAAAGGCGCGTGTAGTCACATAGTTCCATGGAGCCTCTTCCAAAGCCTCACTCAGCACCTTGATGGTTTCATCCTGAGGGATACAGGTGTAGAGGCTTTCGATGTCTAAAGTTACTAAGAAGCAGGGTTCTTCTGGCATATTAATAGTCCTCAACATTGATAGGAGAATCTTAGTATCTTTAATGTAAGTACTCGTGGATGGTATTATCGGTCTGGGAAAAAAATCGCAGCACTTAGAAAGAGGTTCCAACAGGGAACCTATACCCGAGACGATCGGTCGTCTGAGAGGTGGCAGGACATTTTTATGCGTTTTCGGTAATGTATAAAAGTACAGAACTTTCCCCTCCGATGTTGTTAGGAAATCCGCCTCTCGTTTGGTAATCAAACCATCTCTCTCAGCTGTCAATACCAGCTCACAAATTTCTGATGTAGATTGGCAGAGGGATCTTCTCTTAAGGTATGTAGTTGGTAGTGTTGTTTAGTAGACGTTTGCACTCTCTGTCATAGTCCACCTTATATTGGCTAACTACCCCACCCCCCTTGTCGGCGCTCTTGATCACTATCTGAGCATTTTGCTGCAGGGTTCGGATAGCTTGCAATTCCCTGGCCGTCAAGTTTTTGAAAGGAACAGGTTCTTCTAAAGCTTCCAGTTCATGAAAGACAGCCTGCTCGAAAGCAAGAATTTCAGGGGGAACTGAATGAGGTGGCGGTACGAAATGTGATTTTAGTCTGAAGTCAGTGTCACTCTGGTTCAGGGTAGTCTGGTCATTCTCTTTATTTTCAAAGCAGCTCTTTAGCCATAGTTTTCAAAAAAATTCACTCAGTTCGCATTGCAATTTAAAACGATCTAGGCGAGGGGTGGGTATAAAACCCAAACCCTTTTCCAAGACATTATTCTCAGCCACACTTAGTGTATAAGAGGAAAGGTTAGTATTTAAGGTCTCACACTGCTTGGGCCCGCTCTCTGCTCCCCTGCCTTGCTCCGAGTGTTGTCCCCCACTGTCTCTGTTTGTTCCCAGTGAACCTGGGTGGGGCCCTTTTGTCTCCCCCTCCCCCGTTGGCCTCTGTCTAAAAAAGGTTGCGGGTACATGTTCGATGATATTGTGGGTGTGGAGCAAAAGGCGGGTTCCATCCCATCATTGGTGGGAATGGGGCCTGAAAGGCATTCTGATGATACAGCACTATCCCTTGTTGGTGATAAGGCAGTTGCCAACCTTGAAAGAAATGCTGTTGTTGTCGTCCATGTCCTCTACCTCGTCCCCTCCGTCTGTTTTTCATGCCAGTACTGTCAGTGCTTGATCCACTGGTGTTGGAATCTGCTGAAGTGTCTGAATTATAGTCAGTTCCTGCTGTTGGTGCATAATCGGGGCTGGCATAGGGATAGACTCGGGTATAGGGCCAGCGTTTCAGGTCTTTCTGCAATTTTTGTGATTTAGACTGAGCTAGATTTTCTTTATTTTCATTCTGTTATTTGTTCAGCTCATCTAATCTCTTTTTATAACCTGTCAAGGTTGTTTTAAAATGGCTTTCAGTTGTCTGAATTTCTAATAAAAGAGCTTCAGACAACCGAAGCGCGGTCTTAATTATTAGGATGCCCCAATCCCGGGTGCAGTGCCACGCGATCTGCGCCCATTCCTTTCTGAACACTGCATCATCCAGGAACATTCTTGGGGCATTTGTGACCAATAAACCTTTTGGTGCGGCATTGTTGTTCAAATATTCTTTTAGCATTGTTCCATGTAAAATGGCCCTTATGCGGCTACGCTTCAGATCTCCCAGTTTTTCCCAATCGCTAGTTTGCGAAATGGCATGTGCTAATAGGGGATCAGTAAACAGAGGTGAGTCGCCCAGTAGAGCGTCCACCTCCTCTTTGGAAAAAGAGAGGCCTTGATCTTCCATCTTTAAAAATTAGGGGCTGCACTAATAACCAAGTTCAAACTCTCGCAGCTGTGCGCTGCTAAATTTACAAAATAAACAACAAGAGAGTCAGGGATGTTACAGTCACTCCTGTACCCCTATTTAAAGTATATCATAAACAACCAAAGAGTGACTATAGTGATTAATAAAAAAAAAATGTAACAACATTTTTTTTTAAACAATATTTGGGGGGATTTTTTAGACAGTGTGAAGAGCTCACCCCACAGATGAGTTATTCCTACTGGCAATATAATAATTAAACTAGACTAAGGCAAAAAAAAAACAACTGTGCAAAAACTGACTATTCAGGGTTCTCTTAGTTGAAACCTGTGTCCTCCTAAGTGATTGGTCAACATGTTTCTGCTGTTATTTGTGCATATTCGCTCAGCATTGGTCAGGACCTAAAAAGCGATCCTCCGGTGGTATGCACGCGCTAAGGTGCACCCTGCCGTGGGGATCTTAATGTGAAAAGATTTACTCACGGATATTACCCGTGGTGGCTCACCAGACTTCTCTGGGGCTTGTTACCTGTAAAAAACGGGAGAGAAAAGGGAGACAGACATGATACAACATACAAACACATAACCACATGTGAACATGTTACGTTATTTGCAGATATTCATAAATAAAGGATCCCCTTTGTTGTTATACAGTGTATATTACTCCCCACAGACTACCTGAGTGCGGCATTGCCGATGGCCCGAACGGTAAAGAAACTGCCGGGTCCGTCAAGTATTAAGCAACCTGTTCCGGTCACGTGGATGGCGTCTCTCGTTAGTATAGCTGCACGGGAACCTGAAAGGGTAAATGGGTAATATACACAATATGCACAAATAACAGCAGAAGCATGTTGACCAATCACTTAGGAGGGCACGGGTTTCAACAAAGAGAACCCTGAATAGTCCGTTTTTCACTGTTTTTAATCTAGTGCTGGTTGGCCTTTATTAAAATTTATACAGGTTACAACTACGCATTTTTTAACATCACACACAGTTTGGAATCACTTATTAGTTGTTTCACTGTTTGCACACAACACGAACCAGCTCCGCTGTAACCAGGCGTAGTAGCACGCTGGGGGGACATTCGGTCACCCCAGCGGGGGAACCCAGTGATGAAGCATGCCACCAATTAGTGGTGAGTGAGGGTTCTTTTAAAAGAAATGCTTTTCCTTGTCACGTGGGCATGGGATGCCTCTTGTTTTTTTTTTTGCCTTAGTCTAGTTTAATTATTATATTGCCAGTAGGAATAACTCGCCTGTGGGGTGAGCTGTTCACAGTGTCTAAAAAATCAGCAAAAATGTTTGTGAACATTTTTTTTTGTTAAAATTTTTTTTATTAATCACTATAGTCCCTCTTTGGTTGTTTATGATATCTTTAAATAGGGGTACAGGAGTGTAAGCGTGGGGTGGGGGCGGACCGGAATAACAAGCGTGGAGGCCGTATGTAGTGGGCTATCTCGTAGCCGGTGTTTATTACAGTACAGTTTTCCAAGGGTAGGGTACAAGGGAAAAGAGGGTTCTAAAGGATTGCAGGTTCCGGTTCCGAGGTGATGAGTCGTCCTGCTTGAAAGTCCAGGGACAGATGTTGGTCTTGACTGGAGTCGTGACTGGTCCTTGAGTCAGCAGTCGGCTCAGCTCCCGGACGGTGGTTCCTCGGAGGGGGGGGGGAAGGAGAGAGAGAATAGGGGCCGTTAGTTCGGTCGGGCAAACCGAGGGTAGGAGACTGTTTCCTTCACCGGAGTGTTGGGGCTAGAACGAAGGTGAGGAAAGGGAGGGGAAGGTAAGAGAGGAGAAAAGACAGCACGGTCAGGGCGGAGGGTGATTTTGTGTCAGGACGTGGGGGAGGTTTTATCTACAGTCGTGATTGTGCCACTCTCACACGAATATACACTCTATTCACAGTGCGCAGTGAAACGTGAGGGGGGGGACTCTATTGTACAAGGGTTATATTTACAGCCTACTATTTACAGACACTCGTACAGCCTACTATCTACACACACGCGGAACTGGTACTCATTTGGCCCGCCGCAACTCCGTCCTTGAGTTGCGGCCGCTCTCCAGAGTCCTCCTCTGGACTCCACCAGTCCTCCGTCCAGACCTCGTCTCCTGGTTCGGGTTCGCCTCTCTTCTCCGGGGGTTCTTCGCACGCCGTCTCCTGCCACGAGTCTTCCTGCTTGAACGCCGTGTTGTCGGTTCTACCTGCTTTTCTGTGGTCCGCCTCCGGAAAGGGGGAGGGACTTCCGGGGTCGCGGGGATGCACTTCCGGTGTGTTCCGCTTTGGGACTGGTTCCTGCAGGGAAAGAGAAAGGGGTGGAGTCTTGGTTGTGATGGTTGTCCGGGTAACAGGGAATGGTTGTTGTGACCGGGAGGGTCGACGTGGTATCAGCGCGGACGGCGCCGTGGTCCCATCACATCCCCTTCCCCTAGCTGTCCTTCTTGATCGGGTAAGCTGACAAGGGTATCGGGAAAGATAGTCAGCGTTTGCTTGATCAGCGCCTTTCCTGTGGAGAGTCCTGAACCTGAAGGGCTGCAGGGAAAGGAACCAACGAAGAACTCTTTCGTTGTGTCCCTTATTACGGGCCATCCATTCCAGCGGGGCATGGTCGGTGTACAGAATGAATTCTCTGCCCTCGAGGTAGTAGCGGAGGCTGTCCACCGCCCATTTGATGGCTAGGGCCTCTTTTTCCACTACGGCGTAGTTTCTCTCCCGGGGGAACAGTTTACGGCTTAAAAAAAGGATGGGCCGTTCGTCTCCATTGGGGTCTTTCTGTGACAGGACAGCCCCTAGGCCCTGTTCGGAAGCGTCAGTCTGGAGTATAAATGGCTGTGAATAGTCTGGGCTGATGAGAACGGGACTAGACAGTAAGATGTCTTTCAAGTGGTGGAAAGCATCAAGCAAGGAGGGATGCGGTTGTCGTAGGGCCTCTTCGGTTTTTATGGACTTCTTTAATAGGTCTGTGAGGGGGGCTGCTATCTGTGAAAACCGGGGGATAAAGCGTCTATAATACCCTAAAAGGCCCAAGAAGGCTCGTAGTTCTTTCTGGGTTTGGGGAAAAGGAATGGAGTGGATAGCGGTGATTTTGTTGTTTTGAGGGCGGATCAGCCCTTCCCCCAACAGGTATCCCAAGTACTTCACTGTCTGAGCGGCCAAGGTGGTTTTCAAGGAGTTGATCGTGAACCCATAGGACCCCAGGGAGTGTATTACGCTTTTCAGGTGACATAAGTGTTGGTCCCAATCATCACTATAGATGATTGTCATCCAGATAAGCCCCAGCATATAGAACATGGGGTTGTAACACCAAATTCATGGCCCGCTGAAACGTGGCTGGGGCCCTGTGAAGCCCAAAGGGCATCACCGTGAATTGATACAGACCCTCTGGGTTGGAGAAGGCCGTCTTCTTTTTATCTTCAGGTCGTAAGGGAATCTGCCAATAGCCTTTACATAGGTCGAGCGTGCTGATAAACTTGGCCCTACCTATGCGTTCAATCATTTCATCAACCCGGGGTAAAGGGTATGTATCAAAGGAGGAGATTTTATTAACCTCTCTAAAATCGATACAAAAACGGACCGATCCGTCAGGTTTTGGCACTAACACAATCGGTGAGTTCCAATCGCTGCTGGAGGGTTCGATGATCCCCATGTGCAGCATCTGGGTTACCTCGTCCCTAATAATGGGTCGTCGGGCCTCAGGGAGCCGATAAGGCCGCTGACGTACCGTTTTCCCTGGTTCTGTGATAATGGCATGCTTGATGACTGACGTGAGGCCGGGAGAGGAGGAGAACACCTGCTGCAAGGTCTGTAGGGCGGACCGAAGTTCCTGTTTCTGTTGGTCCCTGAGTTCTGAGTCCATACAGACCTCATAGGGGAGTTCCTGTTCTGGACGGCTGTTCAGGAGGACAGGACGAGGTCCCACCCATTCCTTCAGTAGATTCACATGGAATATCTGTGTGACTTGTCGGACAGGGTCGAGTTCAATTTCATAGGTCACTGGCGTGACCTGTCTCAGGACAGAAAAGGGACCTTGCCACTGCCCCAGCAGTTTGTGGTCGGAAGAGGGCATTAAGAGGAGGACCAGTTGACCAGGAAGAAAGGAACGAGGTTTTGTGCCTTTGTCATATTGTTGTTTTTGTTTAGCTTGGGCTGTTACCAGATTCTGGCGTACAATGTCTCTTATTTGACCTAGATGAGTTCTAAGGTTCTGTACGTACTCGGGCAGGGGTCTAGTACGGTCGGGTTCCGCCTCCCAGGCCTCCTTGGCTATATCCAGCAGGGTCCGAGGGGGTCTGCCATACAGAAGCTCATATGGGGAAAAACCGGTGCTACTTTGGACCTTGCAGCGGATGGCAAAGAGGGCTAGGGGCAGCATTTCCTCCCATCTCTTGCTCTCCAAGGCCAGGAGTTTTTTTAGGGTGGTTTTCAAAGTGGCGTTATAACGGTCCACCAGGCCGTCAGTTTGGGGGTGGTAGGCGGACGTTCTGATTTGTTTCACGCCTAATTGGGAGCATACCTGCTTCATGAGGGATGAGACAAAGGGGGTTCCCTGGTCAGTAAGTATCTCCCTGGGAAAGCCTACCCGGGAAAAGATGGATATTAATGCTTTAGCAATGTTCTGGCTGGTAGGCTGGCGGAGCGGTATGGCTTCAGGGAAGCGGGTGGCGTAGTCCACTAGAACCAACGCGTACCGACAGCCGCTTCGGGAGGGGAGCATGGACCAATAATATCCATCCCTACTCTGCTGAAGGGGACGTCTATCAAAGGTAGGGGCTGAAGAGGGACTCTAGGAGGCCGATACCAGCTGTTCTTCTGGCAAATGTGGGCAGGCCCGACAGTACTGTTTGACTTGCTGGTGGATGCCTGGCCAATAAAACTTTTCCAGGATGGCCTGACCTGTCTTTTCATCACTGAAGTGGCCCCCAAGCAGATGGCTGTGGGCGAGAAACACGGACGGTGGTTCCTCGGAGGGGGGAAAAGGAGAGAGAGAATAGGGGCCGTTAGTTCTGTCGGGCAAACCGAGGGTAGGAGACTGTCTCCTTCACCGGAGTGTTGGGGCTAGAACGAAGGTGAGGAAAGGGAGGGGAAGGTAAGAGAGGAGAAGAGACAGCACAGTCAGGGCGGAGGGTGATTTTGTGTCTGGATGTGGGGGAGGTTTTATCTACAGTCGTGATTGTGCCACTCTCACACGAATATACACTCTATTCACAGTGCGCAGTGAAACGTGAGGGGGGGACTCTATTGTACAAGGGTTATATTTACAGCCTACTATTTACAGACACTCGTACAGCCTACTATCTACACACACGCGGAACTGGTACTCACTTGGCCCGCCGCAACTCCGTCCTTGAGTTGCGGCCGCTCTCCAGAGTCCTCCTCTGGACTCCACCAGTCCTCCGTCCAGACCTCGTCTCCTGGTTCGGGTTCGCCTCTCTTCTCCGGGGGTTCTTCGCACACCATCTCCTGCCACGAGTCTTCCTGCTTGAACGCCGTGTTGTCGGTTCTTCCTGCTTTTCTGTGGTCCGCCTCCGGAAAGGGGGAGGGACTTCCGGGGTCGCGGGGATGCACTTCCGGTGTGTTCCACTTTGGGACTGGTTCCTGCAGGGAAAGAGAAAGGGGTGGAGTCCTGGTTGTGATGGTTGTCCGGGTAACAGGGAATGGTTGTTGTGACCGGGAGGGGCGACGTGGTATCAGCGCAGACGGCGCCGTGGTCCCATCACAAGGAGTGACTGTAACAACCCTGACTCTCTCCCTTTATTTTTTTCCATGTTATATCTAGATGTGCATGGGACTGAACAAAGGAGATTAATCAGGGATGTTGTTTTCTGGCCTTGAACACTATATGCAGACGAGAACTGTGAGCACTGCAAGATTTGTGAAAGGCAGACAGGTCTCATGCGAAGCAGCACAAACAAAGTGTTTATAAGAACGAAGGCATGAAGTGTTGTGTGCAAAAGCAGCAAAATGGCAGCCAAGCAAACACAAACTGATGCTAACTTAGCAATGTCTGCAGTTACCCTAATTTCCTCACCACACCCTCCCCTGGTCAGTCCTTAGGACGGTGTTATAAGTAGAACACAGAGTTCAAAAAGTCTGAGCAGTAAGCAAGAGGATATATCCATTGAGGGAATAAGCCTAGCTGTAGAAAGTTAGTACAAACCTTTTGTGAAGTGTCTTCTTAAAAACAAGCATTTGGAATGTAATAGGTCTCGCATTTGCGAGAGTTTAAGCTATTGGCATTGTAAATGACAATGCCTTTAATTTATGTTTTAAAAACCTAAATAAAAGCGTTATAAAAAAGCATAAATAAAAGGCATTGCCATTTACAATGCCAATAGCTCAAACTTGCGTAAATGCAAGACCCATTTCATTGCAGACACCCCGGAGTCAGACTAGGGGCTTCCTGGCTAACCACTGAAGCAACAGAGTGCAGGGCCATGGGCCTGTGAGGAGACACACCAGTACCAAACACCGACACTGCCTACTCGTCACATCCAGCCACGGCCCACAGGAAAGGACTGGCAGCATATTGAATGTGATGTTAACCTGCAGATTCAATATTTTCCTAAATAGCGTTGCCTCCTGAACTGGCGCATCTTTACGTTGTGATCCCCTGGGAACATGAACTATGTGATGGGGGGGTGCAAATTAGGTTATGTTGCAGGAGGGGAATCGGGTAGCTGCAAGGCCAAATGTGTGAGAGGAACGGCCAATGCCGGAGGTGACGAGGCACTCCAGAGAGTGGGATAACAGCTGAGACAACAAAAACACTTCTAATAGCAGTGGTTTAAAACCTATTAGGATTGAATTTATCAAGTTAATGTGACGTCCTTGGAGTGGTGTGGCTCACTGGTTGGAGTCGGCAGACCCGGAAGCAGAGGACGGCCCGGGACCAGGGTTCAATTCTCGACGCGGCAGGGTCGTGGACCAGGGTCAGCGGACTCGATAATTCTCGCCTCGGTGCCTACTCTAACCAGGGATCACACTCGGCAACTCTGGGCATTAGCTTGCCTCATCTCCACAACAGCCCCCCACACACGCCGGGGATGCCTGGTTTCACCTTGGAGATACCCAGTAGGGACCATCTCACAGGGAAAGCCAGAACGGGTTCCCCAGCGGTCTACAGCGCGGAGATACCCCATGTGGGGTCATTCATGTGCTTTACAAGACATCATTACATTACGTCTGTGGGAGGCATTTCTGGGCAGTTAAGTGGGCCATTGATGGCGCAGGAAAATAAAAGTACAGTGTAAAACTACGTTGTTCTCATGACAAGTCGGGCATCTACTTAAAATGTAAGCACCCGACGTAATCCAGGAGCAAGCGAGAAATCCTCTCACAGTGAAGATGGGTGGAAATTAGTCAGTGAGGAGAGCTCTCGCTGAGTACAGCATTTGCTTCACACTGAATTTCAAATAAAGTGATCGGGAAGCAAAGCTGAAACAGAGAGTGCGGTGTCCCTGAAGTGGGAGCCGCGCTCAGCATTAAAGGTAAACAAGCATTTACAGCTCGAGCCACCAGCATCCTGAAAGGCGCCCAGGCAGCCCCCTCCTCCACTTCAATGAACCCCACAGTGTACTAGGGGGCTTATCTACAAGCCCCTTGTGCCACTTTTGCGTCACTTTTAACATGGGAAAAGTGACGCAAAAGTGGCGCAAGGGGCTTGTAAATCTTACCTTAGGACAGAAACTGGGAGGCGGGGCGGGGGTAGCGCGCGCGAGAGAGAAAATATCCATTGTAAAAAAAAATAAAAGATTGCTAGGATAATGCTATTAATGTGGTCACACAAATGGGTGCAAGTTCCCATGACCACGGGTTCCTCCCTCCTTAGAAAACAGCGCAGCCTGGCCAGCTTTTTCATGTGAAATGACCCATGTTACAACTTAGATAAGCGTGGAGCCAGCAGGAAATACTGTCTTTAAAATGAGAACAGGGGCGGGGTTTGAAATTGACATGCACAAGAATTTCAAACTATTCAAAGCAAAAAAGAGAAGTTTTCCGGAGAGAGGGGGGTGATTGGGGGAGGAAAATAAAGATGTCCTACCTTCAGGACTTTCTCTGGGTTTGCACACAGCAGCTGCCCCTCAGGTACGTGGAAGAAGGAGTAGTGGGTGAGCTATGCAAAACAAGCGGGGCCACTGGGGTTGAAGATGAAGAGATGTGTTATTGAAAATATCAATAACGTTTTTCCCTTTCAAAGTGTTTGTACATTTCCAAAGCAACAGAATAGGTCGCTTTAGAACCTGGAAAGTTCCTTTGGCATTATGTCCAACAAACCAGATGTTTGCATTTCCTTTTAGCATCCTTCAGCGCAGTATTGAGCCAGGGTTCAATTGATTTTCAGCTATTAAGCTCTAAACGACCAGTGACAGGCTAGTAAGGCTGTCGGGACTATTGCAAAACAAATCTTGTCATATTCACGCCATATTGTCATGCTAAATACCATCAATAATACATCCACACTTCCTGCAAAAATCGGACATTATGTATAACAAGCACAGCAGCAAGGCTGCGAAAGTGAAAGCATTTGTGACCTGACCCAAAACAGATGGCAGGCTGCGCGCGCTGCTGAAGCTGCTGAAGCTGCTGACTTTGGAGCTGGAGAACAGGGTTCGAACCTGGACTGCATTATTTAATTATTAAAAAATAAACATTGATCTCGGGGTGGGGAAAGACAAATTAAAAAAATAATACACATGGAGGGGGAGACAGATAAAATAAAATTAAAAAACGGTTGAGATGAACAAATGTAGCATCTGAAACCAAGTACAACAAACGATGTGGGGAGGTGGCTCAGCAAATAAAGCTACTGACTTTGGAGCAGGAAAGCAGGGTTTGAGCCTGCACATGGGCTACATCATTTAGGTGTGAATTAATTATGAATAAAAGTAAATAAATAAGCAGGGTCGGTAAGTGCAGGAAGCTGCCAGATGTGGAAATGCAAACAGCAAAGAAAACAAAATGAAATTAAAAGATAACAGCCAGCAGCAACTGTAGTTGGTGGATGCTGCTTCCTCCAGAAATGGAAGAAAAAGGAAGTGATGTATCTGACCACAATAAGAACAGCAATGCCAGATACCACCAATGGCAAGGGACAAAACAAAGGCAAATGCAATGGGTGGAGTTTCATTAGTAAAACGAATTACTTGATAGCATGTAATGCCTATGCGAGACCTAAAAAACTCGGAGTGGTAAAAAATTAAAAACACACCTGGAAAAATTTGGTAACAGGGGTGCCAGCCAAGTCAATCCATTAGAGTGTACGAGCAGTAAGTGGCAACAGCTGCCAACAGGAATTCATTGTTGTCGTCTGAAAAATTAGACGCCATCCAGTCTAGCAAATCAAAGGAGTAGACGTGCTCATCAATAATGGGTCCCTCTAGCACCATCGTAGGGTAACTTGCGTGATACTCGATGTAACTTCGTTGCAGGAAGTCATGTGCAGCCGCACTGATATCCCATTGCCTCAGTCCTCCTATCGCAGTCGCGCAGGCCATTATCCCAACAACGGAACATTCTTGCTCATGGGGCACTAAGGGAGTCATCAGCAAGGCAAATTCCAGGGCAGGAGATGCCGTATTTGAGAGACAGAGATCCAAAGCCCATTGAAAGGGACATTCCAAGCAGGTGAAAACTGGTTGTATGCAAGTATACCATGCAAAGCGGAAAGATAGTCCATAAGCCACGCTGAGAGTGGCCAGTGGCAAGGTATCATAGAATTCAAGCATGCGGTTACGAAGCAGCTGTAGCCGGGCCGGGCTGTGAATGACCACAAAGAGGAGCAGCTATTTCTGAGCAGGCAAATCAACAGCAAAACCCAGCTGCTAAGGCCAGTTTTAGGGGCAACGCTCCGATGACGCTGGAAAAAATAGAATGAATAAAGGCTGGTATCACACCAAAAATAGTTTGCAAAGAAGTTACAAAGCCGGAGCAGCTTGTCGAAATCTGCCTTTAAAGTCTGAATGGAAGGCCATAAGGAGCTATCGAGACTCCAAGGGGGTCAAAAAAGCATATTTTTACAGCAAACCACACGTTTTGAGACAGTCTCAATGTAAGGGATGCCAGTTAACATGCCGCAGAATTCCTCATTATTTAAAAGCAAATACCTACTGCTTGACAACAGTGTGAAAGTTGGTGCAATAGCTGGCACGGGTTTACCTTTTAAAATGCACGCAAGATTGGGGTTGTGAAGATTACAAGAGCCATGTAATTATATGTTTTTGCAAACGAGGGAATGTCCTATTGAGGAATCACACCATTCACCAGTAAGATACACCTCTTTTTCATCACTCAGGCATCTGTATGTGAAAGGCAGAGACCACACTTTGTGAAGGAATGAGCTGCCTAAAGGTTCGAAGCGGCCAATGGGATAATGTTTCATGCAGGATGTAAATTTGAAGAAAGAAAAAGACGGGGTTATTACCCCGTGGATGAGCCAAGCAGCAGAGTCTGTTTCAGCCACTGAGAAAGGTAAAGGGTCTATCTTCTCAATTTGCAAAAGGGTGTACGTTGTATTCTTCATGGACATAGATTGCTGTTTATCAGTCAAAATAAATGGCAAAAATAAAGAGGACGAGTTCAAATAGTCCCACAGCACTTTACCCATTTTTAGTGTTTGCAAAGTCCACTCTAACTGCATAATGGAACGCAATTGATTTTGACCATGATATAACACAGATACATCATTCTGTACAATATCAACAACAGATGAAACAATATTGTCCAATGTGTTTATCCTGGTAGAAAGTCTGTTAATACTACTATCCACCACAGCAAGAACCTTCTCTAGGTTAGCCTGTTCGATTGCCCTTAAATGTAATCCTGCTTAGATTTCAGATAACTTTCATATGCCAATGTAAGTGGCACAAATTAATCTTTTAGGCCTAGGACCAGCTGAAAGGGTTGAGTGTTGTCACCAATTTTGACATCATTTACCAACAGACTACGTTGTAACAGAATGGGTGTTTGAAAATCGTAACTCAGGCCTATCCTGTGTGTAACCAGGAGTCCTGTCATGGAAACACATTTGACATGCATCCGCACTGGCCTGCCAAACTAGAGGGTCCAAACTCAAAATATTAAAAGTAACATTTGTAAATAATGTCAGCAATTCTTCACTGGTATATTTGGTATTACTGCTCCAGTTGTGATATGCAGCCAGGGCTGGAATGGTAAGGACATTCATCTGCTTGCTGGTAGCTAAGCCAAAACAAGTAGTCTGATAGACCGAATTATTTAAAAATAAAATTTGTGTGGGGATTAGGCAGGCCCGAAATAAGGCTTCTGTGGCTTGCACCTGCCAGGATCTAGAACCCCAA
The DNA here is from genome assembly GCF_964263255.1 of Lissotriton vulgaris. NCBI lineage: Eukaryota > Metazoa > Chordata > Amphibia > Caudata > Salamandridae > Lissotriton > Lissotriton vulgaris. Next base: position 1,104,612,000 of record NC_141695.1, read on the forward strand.
GCGGATTTTAAATCAACGGTGTCTTTACATAGATCATAGCCACCCACCGCCAACTTATGGATAAAGGAATGGGAGTATACTAATTTAGTGTGGGTGAGCATTACTTTAGGATTTGATGTAGAATTCAATTTGAAATAGAAAGACTCAGGTTTGGATTTATCAAAATTAGTAAAATATGTGCATTTTGTCAACAAGGTTTTAGAGCTACCTTCTAAAGGAGATGTGTAATTAAAAACATTTTTAAATGTATTTGCTTTATGCGCGTAATGGTGTCCATAATGCTGGTAGCAAAACAAATCAGCAGAATTTGCAGGAATAAATTCAAATCTTCAACATCAAATGCAGCATAGTATTTTAAATCTGAAAATAGCAATTGTATGGCTTGTACATCCCAGTCATCAGAACGTATGTTATGTTTCACCACATCCTCCATTGAAACACGAATTACATTAGGAACATTAATTATCTCGGTAGGGCCATGAATTTGGAACTTGACTGCATCCCAAACGATTGAAAACACAGAGGAGCTTAGAGGGTAAAGCTAGTCATAGGTCGCCCTCCACTCATAGTAACCTAATACACAAAATACCTAGACCTGGTAGGCATTTATACATTCATCTCTTTTAAGGATATACTGTGTGTTGCATAATCTCTGCAAAGCTTACTCCCCATCCATTAGTTACCGGGGTAGCCAGTGTATCCTAATGATGTGCCTCCTTTAAGAATCGCCCATTCCCTGACAGTAAACAACCAGTTGCGAGACAACACAAATACACACACTCAGTGTCAAATATTAACACCAGAGAACTAAAAAAAGTGTGTGTGAGCGAGATGGCACCTCACGGGCGCACCACCTACGAGAACCTGGCAGGTACTTGCCAGGGTTGCCCTGTTCTCATCATCGGTACCATCAAGCTCGAAAGGAAAATGAGTCCAAGAAACACAACAAAAGTTTTGTGAAGAAATGCAGTGCACGAAAGCCACAAGACAACCATAAATGTGTCAAAAACAGCATATAAACCAACACGACAACACAGATATGAAATTTTATTCTGTCTCTTGTGTTAGGTGTGGAATCTAAAAAAAGTGAATGTGGTTGCTAGCTATCCAACCAACACCACTTTACTTGCCGACATGTTTCTTTGCCATCGAAACTTTGGCAATTTCTTCAGGGCGTCATATATATTAAAGCCACTGCATTAGGACAAACCAGTCTCAGCAACCTCGCTCGGCCATCAAAGCTCGTACCAGCCAGGAGTGCAATGTCCTCGTGGAACTCTAACCCCAACTCTGGGTCAGTAATCCTTCCCCTTTCAATTTGCGCTGTGATGGAAGGTGTCCGGCGTTAACTCAGCACATCCAAAACTATGCCATCTGCAACAGACCAGGCAGAAATGTTGACAAAAGTCTTGTCCCTTTTCATGATGTGAGAAGAAGAGTGCGGAATCAGAGTTCCATCAACTAGTTTGACAGCAGAGCTTTCTCATAGGTAGTGGCCATAGATTAAAAGAAAAAAAACTGTCACAACCCCAATGGACATAAACAGAAATATGATGTTCAGCACCAGCCAAATGTACGTTCAAGGTGGAACCAAATAAGTCTGTTTAAACCGGTGACAAAAATTCTGATATTTGAAGGGGTCAAAGACGATGTGGAATGTGAGTCAAAAGAAAAACGTGATTGGTTAAGTGTGTTCGGTTGTGAGGGCGCGGCCTGGCGGCAGCCAAGATGGCCGCAAAGTTTTGCGGCGCTCCGGTGGCGATCCCAAAGACCCCTGATATCAGTCACCCATCCGGCTGCAAGACGACGTCCAGGGCAAGAATCGGAGTGACCCCTTCTTCCGACGGCTGCAGGTCCTTTCCTGGTCCGATTCTGACCCCGGGAGGCTGAGATCCGGGGATCGGCTAGTCCGGCCTAGGGGCGGCCTGCGCTGTGGAGGCCCATCAGTGGAGCACCGGCCTCGGGTGCGGAGCGGGCCGAGGCGGGGTCGCAGGACGGCGGCTGTGAGCGGCGCCCGGCGCCGGGGTGCCCTGAATAGTTGTGCAGTGCCCCCCCTTACTCCCTTCCCTGCTCTGGGATGGAGCAGATGGCTGCCCTCCCTGGTGAGGGAGTGGGGGCAAGGAGGACAGGGGACCTGGTGTTAGGCGACGAGGTCTACTATCCTGAAGAGAGGGCCCCTACTTGCCAGGGCGCCTGAGACATCCTTTCTGGGGGTGCCCTTCCCATCTACTTCCTACCCCAGGAGCTCGGGCCGGAGGTCGGACCTTACGAGTTGGACTGGGCATATGCTGTGGGGGCCTACCGGTGCTGCGCAAGCTTTGAGTGAGGAGAGAGCCGAGACAGAGGCACGGGGAGGGGGCTGAGTGAGGCGGCCGACGCCGATGTGCCCTAGATTGCGGAGTGGTGTGGACCTTTGCTCCCTCTCCTGCCCTGCAATAGCAGGACCAGTTGCCCCCCCTCTGCCGAGGGTGAGGGATGTGCCACGAGGAGCTGCACTAGGGCGGAAAGGCCTGCTCCACCGGCCTGCGGCCCACCGGGCACTGGGGCACAGGTGACACCTGGTTTGGTGGTGACGACGGTGGGGGAGCCCCGAGGCGACGGTGGCACGGCTGTGTGAGGCGTGGGTGCAGTGGACTGGCTCGGCGCGGGGCCGACATACATCAGTGGACCTGTGTTGGACTAACGAAGACCGGTCCAGCTCCTCTCACAGACTGCCGGGTGCGGGTGGCCGGCGGAGGGTCCGGGGGTGACCACCTGGTATCCTCCGAGGCCATGAGGAACAAGAAGTCCACGGCGACACAATGCAACACTATGGACAATTATATGGCGGACCCGGGCGGTGGTACTCTGCCCCACCCCGGACCATCTGAACAGCCCCATGAGCCATCTCTTTCCTTCATCATGCAGGCCATACAATCCCTGGGCACTACATTGGAGTCTAAAATCGACAAAATGTCAATTGAGTTGACGCTTCAGCGTGCAGATCTGAACAAAACGTCCGAAAAAGCCACGCAGAACACTGCCACAATTGTGGACCTCCAGGGAACCACAAAAACACTGCAACAGCAGGTCCAACAGCTCACGCACCAACAGAGACAGATGGCGGCACGGCTGGAGGACCAGGAAGGGAGGGCCCGAAGGAACGACCTCAGGGTGGTAGGTGTGCCAGAAAAAATGGAAGGGGCCTGTATGGAATTGTTCCTAGAGGACCTCATCTTGAACAGCCTGAAACCCAAAAGACTGTCTAAGTTCTTCGTCATAGAATGAGCGCACAGGGCGCCAGTCCCGCCGCCCCGTCCAGGGGTCCAACCGCGAATACTTAGTTATAGAGACAGGGATGCAATCTTACAGGCGGCACGACAGCACGACAGCACGGAGATCTGCGTGTGGACGGTGCCACGATACGCTTTTTCCCTGACCTTACACTCAAGGTCCAGCAGGAGCGCCGCTCGTTTGACACAGTCAAAAGGAAACTTCGAGAACGTGGTCTCCGCTACATGATGTTTTCCCCGACGCGCCTTAAGGTCTTGGCGGAGGGAAAGTCCTTCTCCTTCACCACCCCCGGAGGAGGCCCATACCTGGCTGGAAGAGCGTGGCCAGCAGCGGAGGAGTCCGGATCACGAGGGAAGCTGGAGGAGTGCGGCCCCACGGTCTCCAGCCTCATCTGTGGGGTCGACGGGGAGGCACGATGGCACCGGAAGAGCCAGCACCAGCATGCTGAGAGGAGGGCTCGCAGCCTATCAGCGTCACCAGCACTGAAGTGAGCAGTTGGAGTTATGGAGTCGAACTGGCAGGAGCTCATGTACATGTAATGTATGAAGGGACTGTGAAGGCCCATTCTGCAGAACCACTGAACGTGGGGGGAGGCCTCGACCTGCTTTGGGGGTCTTGAGGGGATTGATAACAGATCGGCGCATACATTTTTTCCATTATAGGTCACTGGTTTTGTTCAGGACGATTGTTGGACTACTTATTGCACTGTAAAAGGGGGTCGGGGGAGCCCCGGATGATGGACTTGGTTGCGCCGCTCACCCCTGAGTTTATCATTTCAAGGGCTACAGGTGCTCTGCTGGTTGGGGATGTCTGGCGTGGTTGGCCGGCATCGCAGAGTAGCAGGGTGGGGGGCGGTGGAGGGGGGGAAGTGGGGGTTGTGTTTTGGTTTTCATCTTTGGTTTTTGTATTGTATGAATGTTTTGAATCCATCAACACTCTCAAGGGGCGGGTGGGAGGGGGGTGGAGGGGAGAGGTGGTTACTACCCTTTAGCTTTGGCGGAGATAATGGCAGGATCACGCACACCTAAGATGCAACACATAGACATCTTATCCTGGAATGTGAACGGCCTGCAGAATAAGATCAAACGTACGGTCATGCTGCAATACCTCCGTAGACACGCTCCGGATGTTGTCCTCCTACAGGAAACACATCTGCTTGGGAACCACTGCAAAGCCCTAGACAGATTTTGTTACACCCTGCGCGCACACTCTAGCTTTACGACGGGCTCCAGGGGAGTGGGAATACTCATTAAAAACTCCCTGTCACTAGTACTAGGGCAAAGCTGGTCTGATCCCTTGGGTCGCTATGCGGCGCTATCTGCGCAGTGGGAGGGCCGCACTTTAAACTTCTGCTCTCTGTACATACCTCCAAAGCTGCATGCGTCCACCCTCCCTGACTTTGGGAAGTTGCTGCTGGATATGCCCCTGGGTACATTGGTCCTGGGTGGGGACATGAACAATGTGATGGCTAGAGATTTTGACAGGTCGTCGACTACACTGGGTAGGGGAGGGGTACGCCACCTCAGGGACTGTTGCGTGTTTATCTAGGTTCCTGATCGATACTGTGACCTTATGCCCCTATTCGGCTATAAATCCATTTATTCCCTATATTGGCATAACCGTTCAAGTGCGATTTTCAGAAAAGTCATCTCTGGCCTCACACGAACAGAGCCACATTCCAGCATGACTCCCTGCTACTTCCTTTGCGACCAATTAGTGCAATGACAGAGCAGCAGTCACTATCTGATATTCCTAGATAACACTCCGAGTTCTTCAACAAGATAAAAACTTAGCAAACCTGGAAATCCCCGCTTGCTATGTTTTGATTAGTAATGGAACTCTAATGAGCAACTGATAACTATCACTTCCTAGTGACATCTTTAATTGACGTCTTATGTCCAGCAAACTTGCGTCAAACCCGGCACCTGTCAGGTATAAATATTACCAACGTTGCCTTAAGCAATGAGCGAGAACCTGTTGCTGATGCCAGCTGCCTGCAAGACTCCGTGTTGGTAAAAACTAGCACTCTGTCGCTGCAGCCTGCTATCCTGTGGTGGTGAAGCTGCTGATTACCATTATCGCCGCTACAGCGCGAACTATGGTGCAGTACGCTTAAGGAGCTGAAACAGCCGTCCTCTGCGAAGACATCCAGCCCAGCTGCCCGCGGACGCTGTCCCCCGCCTCCTTCCTCGACGCGCTGAAGAGAAGCCGCTGCATTTCTCGTGCAGAGAAATCCAGTCCCGGCGCTTCCGGTTTACCCTCGCGGGTAACTGGGATATCGAGAGAGACCCCTGAAGGAGATACCAATCCTCCATCATTCTATTCAGAGGTATGGTGTTGACTAAACCCTTAGACGAGAATTCTTGAAACAAACCTTGGCAAAACCAACTTAACTTAAGCTACTTACTTACTCCCCTTCTCACGTGTTAGGCTTAGGTCAGGCACACTGGGGTAGGCTTAGTTAGAAGCACCAGTTGAGTATGTTAGCCTAATGTATATATGACTGTATATATGTTTTATTACTTTAAACCATTGTATGGCTAAGAAACCATATCAATGCTTTTACAGTTCTATTTCGCAATACTTATCTTACTGTACGTACTTTTTATAATAACAGTTATTGCAATTGTGGCAATACATTTCTCTTGTACGAGAAGAAAGACTGTTCAATAAATGTTAACCCTTTATTGATACACGCCCGTCTCTCTGTTCTCTACATACCGTGAAAGTAAACTGCACTAGACTGACTGAGTGAAATCTATGTCTATTGTTTCACACGACCCTAGAGATCGACTCTTGATCTGAGGAGCAAAGTTGTCATGTTGCACGGTTGTTGGAAAGCTGAATCCCTTCTTGTCTGTGCCAGGGAAGCTGATCACTTCCTATGCAGAGAAGAAAGTTTCCAGTGACCTCTGAGCTAGTTGGTAACACAACCCAATTAAGTTTAGCATAGTCAGTGGAGGCCTGGAATATCCGCAGTTCCACGTCGATACTACTGTTTATGTTATTCCAATGCGCAGGGCCTAGTGGGAAACTAGGAACTACACTACATGGCGCCCAAACATTTGGTAAGGCGATAAACTAACGCAAGACTTGTAGAGTAACTCAGTCGTGCATATTTCACAGACCCCTTTCTCCCGTGAAAACTCCAATAGACGTCTGGAGTGGGTGAAAGGTTAAAATCCGCCCGACCTTAGTAGGAAGAGATTCCTATGTAAAGCTCCGGTTTATTCAACGTTGAAGGATACAGTGTTCCAAAATATTGTGCACCTAATCTTTGTCTCCTTGGTGACCTACTCTGCAAACCTGCATTTTTTTAAAAAAATGTCAGTAGAAAACGGAACCTCTGGGGCCGCAGTAGATGCGACTCAGCAAGGTCTCGAACAAGCAGACCCGGATGCTATTATCATCCCGGTCCAGTTAAGAAAATCTATAACTTTAAAACTTATAGAAAACGGACTGACACCTCAGGGTGGTACAGTAATTTTCGTGATAGAGGCTCACGAGTATCGGCAGACAGAGGTATTCTATTCATGGATAAACTTTCCAGCGGCAAACGCTGCAACACAAGAGTTTCACTATTACAAAATAGAGGAACCTCCGGGAGAGTACGCTCCTTTCGAGGAGATTGAAATCCCACTTAAATTTCAAGAGCACCTGCTCTGGTTTAATGGCGCCCTAAAACACAATAATCACATAACTAGGCTCGGTCCACTAGGTAGACCAGGAGCAACGTGGCCGGTTCTAGCCAGCTACACACCACATCCTGACATTGCAAAAATGTCAAAAGAAGATCTCTTAGTTAACATAGGAGAATTAACTAAAGCTTATAGAGAGTTAGTAAAATTATTTATTAAAAATAATTTAAACACTCCTAAAATGAGCTGGGATGGAAATAAACAATCCACTCCCAAGGAAAAAGTTTTCCAGACCAGAGGAAGGTCTCCTCGACGGAGGGAAAGAACTCCGACTCGAGAACGCCAGTCTCCCCAGAGGGAGCCCTCTGAGAAAAGATATAACCTTAGAAATAGGGATAATCTGAAAAAACCTGATAGATATCAAAGTATTGATACACGTCCCTCTCGATCTTTTCCACAGAATTCGGAAAGAAGAGGACGGTCAGACCCAGGAGAGCACACCAAGTCCAAAGACAAGGAACCTGCTCAAAATAAGAAATCTCAATTTCCTAAAAAGAAGGTAGCCAGTATTAGAGTAATCAACCATGCCGAGAATACTGAGGACACAGTTGAAAAACGGGGAGTGGGCATTGACAATGTTGGACAGTGCAGCAGAGATCAGTATAGCGCGCAAGAACTTGATGAGTCATCTGGAGACAGTGGACACGAATGAATACATTCAGGTTGAAACTGCCGACGCCAGACTTAGCGAGCCCCATAAAATATACGAAATAACATTGCGTATAGAGGGTGATAAGACTAGGAAAATTAAGGGTCTATTTTGGGATAAGCTCTCAAAAGGCTATGATATTCTGTTAGCTGAAAAAGATTGGCCCCCGGAGTTTGTCAGGGAGTGCCCTCGTGGCGAAGAAGTAATTATGCCTGCCTTCTCGAATCACATACCGATTCACAAAAAATACACATATGCAAGGAAATGGGCAGTAGCCCATGCACCTGCATTGTATAAAAATCATGTAGGATGGGATGAGGATTCTCCGCCTCACAAAATCCAACTAAAAAGTGAACCAACTGCCCAACGGCAGTATCCCATAAAGCAAGAAGCTAAAAAACAGGTCAGGGAGATCTTAGATCAACTTGAATACCAGGGGGTGATTGAAACATGCACCTCTCAAATGAACAATCCTTTGTTTCCTGTCTCCAAGCCAGACAATTCATATCGTCTAGTTTTGGACTACAGACATCTTAATACATGTTGCAAAACTTTTGCAGTACAAAACTCGCATAGTGCAGCCCTAATGAATAATATAGTTAGGAAAAAATATAAAACGACATTAGACATTTCTAATGGTTTCTTTTGTCAAAACATTGCACCAGAAAGCAGATATTTGACCGCTTTCTCCGCATTTGGGTCACAGAAAAAATTCTGTCGACTCCCACAGGGGTTCAAGAACAGCCCAGGACTATTCTCAGCTAGGGTAACAGAGTTACTACAAATCTATGATGATGAAGCATTGTCTTACGTAGATGATATTTATCTCACAGACGACGACTTGGATACTCACTTGAAAAGAGTGAACACCATTATACTTGGGTTCGCAGCAGAGGGTTACAAATTCAACTTTAAAAAGTCCCGAATTGCCCATCTGACAGTACTGTTTTTAGGGTACGAATTATCAAGTGAAGGGAAAAGCCTAGCGGACAACTTCTTAGAGAAGTGCGCTGTACTCCAAGCTCCAAAAACGCTGAAGAATTTGCAATCCATACTAGGTTTTCTGAACTTCGGAAGAACTTACATCCTAAATTACGCAGAGAGGGTTAAACCTCTCTACGAACTAATTAAACCTGATTTAAAACAAATCAATTGGACTCAAAAACACACAGAAATTTTGAGATCACTGCAAACAGACATGTTAGCAAAAACAAAATTAGACACACGTGACAACACGATCGATCTTGTAATCCGAGTCATCCCAGGAAGATGCGGATTCACGTACCTGACCTCTAATGAGGGAGAAAAGGTACCTATTTCAATTAAATCTCACTTGTACACACAAGCAGAAAAAGCATTCAGTCACACAGAAAGAACTGTGAACGCAGTGCAAATCGCATTAGCAAATGAAAGAGAACTAGCACACGGCAAAAGGATTAACATCCTCACAGCGGAATCCGCCTTCGAGGGGCTATTCAGCCCAGTAAACCTGCCTACAGTGTCACTGGATCCAAAATGGATACAGTGCATAGATTCTCTAGGAGCGGAAGACGTGAAATACTATTTCGCCCCGCAATACGAAGAACTGAATGATTTAGAGTATGAAGAAGAATATCCTCTGCCAATCGAAATTCTGCCTCTCCCATTATATGCCTGTATAATCTATACAGATAGCTCTGTACAGCATTTCAACGTAGAGAGAAAATCCTACGATGCAGCATGTGCGATCATTAAATGTCGTTGGCTGTGCGGTAAAATCAAACCGAAAATAACAAAAACTGAATCAGTAAAGTACTGTTCGGCTCAAAGAACTGAAATCAGATGTTTAAAGATGGCGCTCGAAAATGCAGAACGCGAATTCCCCACACTTATAGTGTGCGATTCTCATTTTTGCGTCAATTCTTACAATAACAAACTGCAGGGTTGGATCGGAAACAACTACAAAGATGACACAGGTGCCACAATAAAGCATAAAAAGCTCTGGAACGAGGTAGCTCTTTTACACAAAGAACTACAAAAGACTCACGTGATTCACGCACAGAGTCTTCGACGTGATGGCGTTCACGTTGCAGGGAATTCATTGGCTAACACAGCCACCACGGAAGCAACTAAACCGGCTTCCGTAGCCACAAAAAAGCGTACAGATAAATACATAGACGGGGAAACCATGCTGGCAGTAAAAACGACCGTAAAAGGCGACTGTGCAGCACTACCCGTAAACTATCCACTCAATTATGCATACATAATCGATGCAAACTCCGTTCCGTTTGCTCGAATCCCTGGAGTGGGGGATAGAGTAATTCCAAACACGAACAGGAGAATATTTTTAATAGCAGATGCACATATGGGTTTGGGTCTGAGACACCAAACAATTAAGGTTTCTCTGACTGAATTACAATCAGTATACTGGTGGCCAGGAATGAGTGTAGAACACCAAATATATGCAAACAACTGTGAAAACTGCAATAGGGATCGCAGTAGCGAACCTTGCTACCGGCTACCAGTCAGAAAGAGCGTAACGCTGCCTGGACCCCAACCTGCGTCCTATTAATTAGTTAAGACGAAAAGCACTTTAAAAATGAGTCCTCCAGCGCTCGGCTGACGCTAGAACTGTTATAAAAGATTTGCGAGTCTTTATCGGCACATACGCAATTACCACGTTCCATTCTGACCAGGGTCCTGCTTTCAGCTCTCGAGCCTATAAGGAGGCCATGGATAGCATGGGAATTGGGTTGCGGTATTCTTGTCCGTCGCATCCCGAAGGGAATAGTGTGGTAGAAAGAAAAAACCGGGACATAAAGCAATCTATAACAGCGAAGGTATTAGGTTCAGGCGCTGGGTGGGTCAAACATTTAATAAGTGTCCAGACTAGTCTTAACAACATGCCAAGAAATTCTCTAAAAGGTTTCAGCCCATACGAACTATTGTTCGGAATTAGAATGAACGTTCAGGACCTCGATAGTCAGATGTCAGTGGTACAAGAAGAAACAAAGCACTTTGATGTAAAAGACCGTTTGGCTGTTTTACAGGAACTGAATGAAACAAGAAAATCATTAAGCAACATAAAGTTAAAGCAACAGCCAAGTACCACTGATGAGGCACCACCCGCAACAGCCCCAGCAAGGCCTGTCTGGATTCCAAAGATTGGGTATCTAGTCAGAGAAAAGATCGCGGTGAAGAAGGAATTTGGGCCTTCTTACAGAAAAGCAGTACCTGTCTTGGCAGTCACCGGAACAAGATCAGTTGTGCTACCGCCCCTTGCTGGTAAAAAGGAGAACAGAATCGTGTCCTTCGATCTGGTAAAACCACAAGCATGTGGCCTATAATCAACAGTAGGCCCAGTGGACTCCCAAGAAACAACAGAATACCCAAACTTGCAACAATCCAAGAGGTTCAAACTGAAAGACTAATCACATTCGATCAGCCTGCAGTGCACAATGAAGGACTATGCAATAATGCCATGGAACTCGTGCCTCTTGAAACACAGATTGAAACAGTTCGTCAAGAAACAACACCAGTCTACAATGATGTGGCATCAGAAAGTGCTACCGAGAGACAGATTGAAAGAACAATCCCATCAATTGACAGAACTGCCTCTGGTTATTTCATCAACTTCGACAACTTCTCTGAAGATTTAAATGACCCCGAAGTGATGCCAGAAACAAAAAAGTCTTTTAAAGAAAATACAACAGGACTCCTTCAACAAATCAAAGAACTATATCTGGATTCACCGTTGATTGAGCATTGGATTATCTCAGGGGTATTCATACTCCTACTATGCCTAATTTTAGTTTTCATTTTAGGGAAGTTCATTACAATTGAATGGACACAGCAAGTCAGAACATCAACCTAGTCCTGAAACCACACAGATCATCCCACGTGAAGAAAAGAGAACTGTCAACAGTAAATGTCACAGCAATTCCAATACCTGGTGGGGTAGTATGGGAGAAAACAGACTATGAGATCTATGGTCCGGTCGAAATCCTGAAGTATCCTCATCAACTAAAGGTTTCCTTAAGTGACTTTGTAAAACCTAGTACATTCTCTGATGATTGGGACTTTAACAGTATTAATGACATGATGTCTGATTTAGTAATGTCAGCTAGATTCACAGATCATGATTATTTACAAGGTTCATCTAGTTATGAGCAGTTATTCTGTTACACCCACTATGGGGATCATTACTTGCATAAATCTGCACAGCCTAGAAATGTTTTTATGTATAATCAATGGGAACATTGTTCTACACCACCTAAAAGCAGTTCTAAAGCATTTTTTGAGAAATTCAAATACTTCTCAGGGTTTAACACCAGTGATGCAGAAACGTTTTATTACAAACTGTTAGAGAAAACAGGAATGAAAACAATGCTGACTAATTCTAAATTGATATATTCAGAAGCATTTTATGACAAAATGATGACATTTGGTTTTGATTATTGGAAAAATAATATTGAAACGAAAACAATTTGGGGTACAAAAGATTGGCAGGTGCAAGGCATAGAAGCACTATTTAGAACCTGCATGATACCAGAACAAATGTTGTTTTTAAATGACACAATACACCAAACATCTTGTCTTGGCCTAGCTAAGAACAAAGACCTTAGAACACCGTCTATACCAAAGCCAATAGCTGAGAATACAACCACAGATATTGAATTAGACGTGTCACAAATTTTACATTTCAACAGAACACATCCTGATTGGAAAAAATGGTTAATCTGGCCTACAGACACAAATAGCTGTCAAGATAGATTCCTGAATAAAACACAGGGTTTAAAAATGACCAGATTAGACCCTAGATACTCCCAGAGACAACATCCAGGGATTATAACAACATACAGTGTAGGGAAACTCTGCCTAGAATGGCTAGCTACATCCACACTGGCTGAAATTAAGCAACACTTGTCTTTATTAAAAGATGGTGCCGATTTGCGCGATTTCATTCTTGGACCACGCAAACAGCGTCAAAAGCGTTTCATAGCGACCAGCATCTATGCTGCTTACAACGAGGCTTGGAAAGTAAAGCAAATTGAAACTGCTGAAAAGATACGAGAAATTGATCGTATTAATTTGGAGAAATCACTTTCTGTAGTAGACAATGGGTTAATGACTCTGTCTTCCAGAATATATTCGTTGGACAATATTGTATCCTCTGCCTTTGATGTGATAGACAGAGATTTGCTAATGTTACAACATGGCCAGTCTCAACTACGCTCTATTATAGAACTAGGCTGGACGCTGCAAAATCTTCGTTCAGGCTATGTGCCTTGGCGTTTAATCAACACAACGTCATTATTTTCCAGTTTTAACCTTACTGATAAACAGATCAGTTTGGCACAGAAAGGAGCAGACTATACAATCCTGAGCATCGAAAGACTCGAGAGATTACCATTGACAATGTCAGAGAGTCCTGTCATTGAATGGATAATACACGGAATTATCACAATTCCGATAACAACTTTCCGATTTCATAAGTGCCTTGAATACATACCTGCTGGCCAATATGAACAATTGGGTAAGGGATATGTAAAATCCATATGGAAATTACCATACACTCATTCTTGCTATAGTGACAGCGACAAAAATGTATTTCTTAGTGGTGAGAATTGTAAACATTCACTAAGCGGTATACTTTTGTGTCAGGGTATTAATTTACACGGCGCATGTGATGGCAATTCTAAAAACCTTTCATGCCACCAGCTAGTCACACCTGCAACTCAGATATAGCCCTTCTTTATGCAACTTTCAAACGGGAGTTACATTCTAAGAACGGATCACAGGTGCTGTGGCCTCGCGCCAGGGAAAAGTTATCTAGTACAAGTTACGTCCATGGTCAAATGCTGTATGCAAGCATTGTTCCCGAGCGGGCCTCCAGACATAGTGACTCCCCTCTGGCCTCGTCTGAATCTCTATTCTATACGAATTGATACATTAAGCAAAGTGAAATCTGTGCTTTTACAGACAACAGTGCCTATAACGTCATCTAAAGAGACGTATGATCTTCTAGTCGCAAGGACGGCTACTGAAGTCCATGACCTTTTGTCAACAAATTGCCCCGTGCATTTCGTAGAAATGTGCAGCCAACTCCTTAACATGTCTAGTGCAACAAGCATCCCAGGCATATTTAAGACAGTCTTTACGGGACTGCTAACACCCTTCCAGGCAATTTTGGGAATCTTTCCTAATTTTGTACACTCCATTTTTGGCGGCATTCCACTATTTTTGGGACTCATCGCAGGGATTCTATTTTTGACCATCCTGCTACGTTATGGCAAGCCTCGGCTCAGACATAGCTCCCATGGGAATGGAAGAGACAATCCTAGCAATGCGCTACAGGGACAGGATAACTAACGTCCTCGGATTGGCCAGGCTGAGAGATCTAAACATGACCTGGTTCCTTTCATTCAGACCGATATGGCAAAATTGCATTTTACCTGTGCTACGGTGTATGCTTTGCGGCGATGAATGCGTGTTGGACATCTGTCTTTCACTTCCATCAGCAGGACCAATGGACGTCGATACTTTGCTCAGTCCAATAACGGCTCACGCATTGTGTTGTCCCCAGCGGCTACCAATCCTGATGACGGCATTCGTGGAGACTCCTGTACTACAGCCAAGTGGTAACAGTGGAGCGAGTGACAAAAGCAACATCATCCAGGTACAACGTTCTGTGAGCATTGCTGGTCCTGCCTTCGATGACAGCAATCATTCTCACACCTGCCAAGTTACAGCGCTATCTAAGTTGGTTGAACTATCACCTGATTTTGTAGACCAATTCTTTGCGAGCCTGTCTGATACGATGTTCTCACCCATAGAGAAACAATAACTTTTGAGAAGCTTTCCGACACACAGCGTTCCCATGAACTCTGAATTCGGCCTTCAGTTTGATCAACGAAAACTGCCAGGAGCTTTGGAAATCTATTTTCTTTGAATTGGACAATTTTTTTTTTCTCTAATATTGACCCTTTTTTGGCACGAACAATTCTTTGCTTAACGTAAAAACTATTCTTAGAGAACAGAAGCTTCACACTTCTATTTCTAAACACATCTAGAGACATAACAACATAACACCAGCCTCTAGCACACATGTTATTACAATGCATTTTTATGTGATGATTTATCTCGCATTTCTTCTGTCAGAGATACTTCATGTGTAATTCTTTATGCATAATCGTTCATTGATTTCATATGCAATAATTTTTGAATGATTACTATGCTTTTAAAAAAACGTACAGTACCTAAATTCCATGTATTACAAGTACGCCTATTTCGAATGCATTTATGTATTTTGGGGTGGGCAATGTTACACATGCATCTAATTGCTTAGTTTTAGTAATTTTGATGGACATTACCCGTGGAGTGGGTGTTGCGTGTTTATCTAGGTTCCTGATCGATACTGTGACCTTATGCCCCTATTCGGCTATAAATCCATTTATTCCCTATATTGGCATAACCGTTCAAGTGCGATTTTCTGAAAAGTCATCTCTGGCCTCACACGAACAGAGCCACATTCCAGCATGACTCCCTGCTACTTCCTTTGCGACCAATTAGTGCAATGACAGAGCAGCAGTCACTATCTGATATTCCTAGATAACACTCCGAGTTCTTCAACAAGATAAAAACTTAGCAAACCTGGAAATCCCCGCTTGCTATGTTTTGATTAGTAATGGAACTCTAATGAGCAACTGATAACTATCACTTCCTAGTGACATCTTTAATTGACGTCTTATGTCCAGCAAACTTGCGTCAAACCCGGCACCTGTCAGGTATAAATATTACCAACGTTGCCTTAAGCAATGAGCGAGAACCTGTTGCTGATGCCAGCTGCCTGCAAGACTCCGTGTTGGTAAAAACTAGCACTCTGTCGCTGCAGCCTGCTATCCTGTGGTGGTGAAGCTGCTGATTACCATTATCGCCGCTACAGCGCGAACTATGGTGCAGTACGCTTAAGGAGCTGAAACAGCCGTCCCCTGCGAAGACATCCAGCCCAGCTGCCCGCGGACGCTGTCCCCCGCCTCCTTCCTCGACGCGCTGAAGAGAAGCCGCTGCATTTCTCGTGCAGAGAAATCCAGTCCCGGCGCTTCCGGTTTACCCTCGCGGGTAACTGGGATATCGAGAGAGACCCCTGAAGGAGATACCAATCCTCCATCATTCTATTCAGAGGTATGGTGTTGACTAAACCCTTAGACGAGAATTCTTGAAACAAACCTTGGCAAAACCAACTTAACTTAAGCTACTTACTTACTCCCCTTCTCACGTGTTAGGCTTAGGTCAGGCACACTAGGGTAGGCTTAGTTAGAAGCACCAGTTAAGTATGTTAGCCTAATGTATATATGACTGTATATATGTTTTATTACTTTAAACCATTGTATGGCTAAGAAACCATATCAATGCTTTTACAGTTCTATTTCGCAATACTTATCTTACTGTACGTACTTTTTATAATAACAGTTATTGCAATTGTGGCAATACATTTCTCTTGTACGAGAAGAAAGACTGTTCAATAAATGTTAACCCTTTATTGATACACGCCCGTCTCTGTTCTCTACATACCGTGAAAGTAAACTGCACTAGACTGACTGAGTGAAATCTATGTCTATTGTTTCACACGACCCTAGAGATCGACTCTTGATCTGAGGAGCAAAGTTGTCATGTTGCACGGTTGTTGGAAAGCTGAATCCCTTCTTGTCTGTGCCAGGGAAGCTGATCACTTCCTATGCAGAGAAGAAAGTTTCCAGTGACCTCTGAGCTAGTTGGTAACACAACCCAATTAAGTTTAGCATAGTCAGTGGAGGCCTGGAATATCCGCAGTTCCACGTCGATACTACTGTTTATGTTATTCCAATGCGCAGGGCCTAGTGGGAAACTAGGAACTACACTACAGGACTTTGCGCATGCATTGGCTTAACTGATTTATGGAGGGCACATAACCCACCCATGAGACAGTTCATGCACATTTCCGCAGCCCATGGGTCCTCCTCTAGGATTGATTACATATTCACATGAGCAGAATGCATGACTCTGTTTCGAGACGGATATCCTAAGGCTAGAGGGATTTCTGATCACGTGCTGGTGGGAGTTCAGTTAATGGCTCCCACACAGGATTGGAGCGTCCCCCCTCGGCTCGACTCCTTTCTCTTTAAGGATAAAGACTTTCAGGAGAGGTTCAGAGAAAGGGTGGGTCATTACTTTGATAAAAATGTAGGCTCGGTGGACTCCCCAGGGATAGTGTGGGAGGCATACAAGACAGTGGCCAGGGATTTTGTACAAGCTGAGGTAGGGCGGAGACGTAAGGAAAGCATGCGCAGGTGGAGCAATTGGAGTTGGAGCTTCATGCTCTGGACAGTGAAACGGGGCTCACTCAGGAGCAGGAACGGGACAGACTGCATAGGGCACGCCTCTTAAGCAAAGAAATACGGGATGTCCAGACGGAACAGGTGCGGTCTCATGCACTGGCCACCCAGCGGAGGGTGTAAGACCTTGGGGACAAGGCGAAGAAAATGATAGCCTGGTTGGAAAAGAGGGATCGAGACCACAGTTGGGTGCCGAGGATAGAGCACCCGGACGGGTCAGTGAGCACCACGAGCGTGGCAATTGCGGAAGACTTTGCGCGCTACTATGAGGAGGTCTATCGCTCACACAAGTCTAGGGGCGAACAGGAGTGTCGCAATTTCTTGGCCCCCCTGCGGCTCCCTGTGCTGGAGTCTGTGGATAGAGATGTGATGGAAGGAGACATCACGGTCAGGGAAGTGGAGGAGGTCATGGGGGACCTACAGACAGGGAAAGCCCCCGGACCCAACAAGTTCCCAGCGGAAGCATTTGGCTGTGTGGCTAGCCGCATGGCGCCCCATATGCGCAGCATGTTCCTTGAGGCGCGGGAAACGGGGCAACTTCCGAGAGACCTACTGTCGGCCACGATCGTGGTGATCCATAAAGCAGGGAAACCACAGGGGGACTGCAGCTCATATAGGCCTATCTCCCTCCTTAACTACGAGACGAAGATCCAAGGGCAGATCCTTGCCACATGCCTGGGTGCGGTGATCCAATTGTTGGTCCACCCGGACCAGTCGGGCTTTATGCCTCACAGGAGCACAAGACTTAATTTGCGTCGCTTATTTGGGGTTCTGGAGACAGTAGCCGCGTGCCGGGAAGTGCCAGCATCATTGCTCTCTCTTGATGCACACATGGCCTTCAATAGTATTGAATGGCATTACATCTCTGCCGTATTAGAGAAACTGGGCTTCGGGGACAACTTTTGCTCATGGGTGAAACTACTGTACACGGAGCCACTGGCGTGGGTCCGAGTTAATGGCGCTATGTCGTGGGAATTCCGATTGGGGCACAGCACGAGACAGGGCTGCCCCCAGTCCCCAACCCTCTTTGCCCTGGTATTGGAGCGGCTGGCACACTGGGTGAGGACAGACCCTGGGGTGTGAGGAATATACATGGGAGGTGGTTGGGAAGAAACAGAATATGCTAAAGTGAAGAACACATATCACTATATGCCGACGACATATTGCTATACATTCAACAACCATCGGAGTCCATACAACGACTAATGGTCATGCTGCACACGTTCGGGGAATATTCCGGGTACCGTATCAATTGGAGCAAATCCTTGGGCTATGTTCTGGCGGGGCCTCAGCCGCACACTGTGGTCGGTTGTGAGGGCCTAGTTTGGCGAGCAAAGTTTCGTTATTCATTTAGGGATATGGGTCACACCGTCCGACACCGAGTTTCTCCAACTCAATGTGCAGACACAACTTGACCGCCTGCACAGTGACATGCAGCACTGGGAGGAGGGGCTAGGCGGGGAGGTAGGGGCGGGTTAGCGGACCCACCTACAATTTGTTGGGGCATGATATGGAGATAGACCGTTATTATATCCGTCGACGAAAGGTTTATTATGATCATCTATTGTGTAAACACCACCGCACTTTCACTGCTACCTGATGTGTCTTATGATGGAACTGTTTTGTTTTAATAAAAAGTTTTTTTTTTTTAGTGTGTTCGGTTGTAAACCAGGCAGTAACTCACTTGCTGGGTAAGCATATTCTGTTTCATCATTGGCAGTGGAAATAGATGTGATCAACAAGGTGCTAGCAACAGAGTCCATCTCTATGGCAGTGTCAGGCGGAGTGTTGTCCAAGCAGCACAACACTGAATTTCCGGATATAGTTGCACACAATGCTGCTGGAGTTATACTATTCAAGATCGTCCAGATGTTGTAGTTTGACAATGTCTACTGAGATGTATCTGTTGTCTTTGCAACCAGGAAGTGGTGGTAAAATGACTGTACAAGTTCCCTGCACGCCAAGCACTGGAAGCGGGTCTCAATATGGTGGACCAAATTCTTTTTTGTTTTCCACCTTCTCTCGGACCAGGTCTCTGAATTTTAGTAGCCAGCCGACTACCAGAATCTGCAGTGCACCATCAGTGGCTGAGGGTAAATGTTCCTTCGCAAAACTGTCTCGGGTCTCTTGTACATTCTGTAATACAGCATAATGATTATCTGCGTCAAAGGGTGCGGCAGTCAACTCCATGTCTAGACCATCAAGGTCTGGCACAAACAATTTCCTGCCAAGGAGCATTGCGTATGGGGTCTGCCCACCAAAAGATCTTCTTGGGAGAGTATTAAGTGCACTTTGTATGCTACACAAATGGGTGAACCAGTTCCTGCCAGTACCTAGGACTCTAGCTGTTATGGACTGCTTTAAGTCACGGTTCATTCACTCCAGAACCAAGTTGCCCTCAGGCCTGTATGGAGACGAAAATCTTACTTGCACCCCTAAAGACCTCATGGACTCTCTGTTCGCCTTAGAGGCAAACGCCGGACCTTGGTCTGAATGTAAGGTGTCACAGGCAAAACTACCAAAAAAGACATGCAAATCCCTGATCACAGTTCGAGCGACAGCGCTGCGTTGTGGCCAAATCCATAGAAAATATGTGCACAAATCAACTGCAACTCAGATAAACCTATAGGCAGTATCTGAAGAAAATAGACCGCAGTGATCTAAATAAAAACAACCTTATGGTCTATTAGAAATGCATAGCGGTGTTTGTGGTGGGCGTGTAACTGTAGATGGCTTGATCTGCTGACATATGTCATATAAAAGCACATCATTACGTGTTAGTTTATACAAGCTGCGCCACCAGTAACGTTGCTGCAAGATAGAGACTATAGCAGACACACCAGCATGCGCTGAGGCCATGCCTTAGTGTACTGTAGTTATCAGTACAAGTCTGCTGTCCATGTTGGGAATCAACCTGTCACCAACTTCATTAATTCTCCCATAAATAATTTTATCGGACTTAAATGATAAGAGTATTTAGGAGGAAAATTACCACCCTTCTCTGTAGCAGCTGTAGCTGCCAAAATGTCATTATCAATCTTACTCATGGATCTTGTAACGGCTGCTACTGTGCATGTGGCTACTGCTGACTTAACTGCTTCATCAGCTAAGCTGTTCCTGACCGTGTGTAGTCCTACACATTGGTGGCCAAGAGAATGAATTACATGTGTGAGTGGCAGACGATCTTTAAGATCTGCGACTCAAACCCAAAGCATTTTATGCTTTATTGTGCTGCCATTGGAATCATGGTAGTCATTCTGAGACCTAAAGAATAAGTTGTCATTAAAAGACTGTACACAGTGGTAAGAATTGCTTATAATTAAGGTAGTCACATTAGGATCTGCAAACTCCAGTGCAAGTATCAAAGTGCGCAGCTCGGCCAATTGGGCGGTACGGTCATCGAGTACCTGTGTGTGTACCACACTGGACTTATACTTGCTGTTCATTATGGTACCAGCCACAATCACACATGCTGCTGAGTAAGAATGTTTTCATCCTATCGACAGTTGCGCCGAACCATCGTTGTAAATGATACAATGGTAAATAATCCTCAAGAGGGTGCATCGACAGAGGAAGAGGATGACCAAATTCATACTGCAAGAACTCCTGAGTCTGCAATGAGGAATCAAAGATAAATGGGACATCAAGAGATGTCAAAGAAGTAGCCCATTGTATCGACTGTGGATGCAAAGCTTTGGAATTTGGGATACTCGCTTTTGTCACTGCTTCTAGAGCAGGATATGGTGTCACAACTAAAATTTGTTTTCCTTGAGCCAGTGCGCGTTCTTTTAGGATCACCGTCTGGACAGCTGTCAAGACTTTTTCGACAGTGGAGAATCGCAGTTCTGCTGAATTGTACAAATGTGACTTATAAGCAATAGGTACTGTGTCACCTTCATTAAAAGTTAAGTAAGTGAAACCAACTGGGCCTGGGATGATCCTTATCACCATGTTGGGGTGGTTATCACGTGTCAACAAGTATTTAGATTTAAGAAGATCAGAATGCAAGGATTGCAGAATATCTGTGTGTTCCAGAAGCTAGCATGCTTTTGCAAAGGTTGGTTGTATCAAGGCATAAAAGGCTTGATACACTGGGCATACTCTGGTATGTAAGTACGACCAAAGTTTAAAAAAAACAGTAAGGATTGTGTAACCAGGACCCTCCGCAGCGCCCCAATGCAGGGCGCGAACTGACCATTTGTGACCCCCCCTCTTATCTCCACAGCCTCCGCAACTTCCAGGATGGACAGGAGAGGAGAGATACAGCTGCGATGAGGAGGAAGAGTGCGGGCCCTTTAAATTGACTGTAGGTCCAATGGAGGAGGAGGAGCCACGTACTCCGATAAGAGGCGGTGTCAATAGCCCCCAGGTGTGTTACTGCACCGGAGGAGCGGACAGTGTGAAGCAGAGAGGAGAGGCGGGAAGCAGCGACGAGGAGTGGAGCAGAGGAGAGAGTTGGATCAGCGAGGAGAGCGTAGCCGAGACGGAGCGGCCGGAGACAAGGGAACCGAGTGAAGCACCTATCTCCCGAGAACCAGCTGGGACGGAGGAGCAGTTGGGAGGAGACGACGGGAGGAAAGCCGAAGAGTCGGAGAAGCCAGGAGGCCAACACCACGAGCCGCCCAGCCGTACACCAGGAGGGGTACGGCTATCAGAGGTGCGTAATCGCTTCCTGGGTTGGTTTAGAAAGAAAGGCAGACGCCTGACCTAGTTAAGAGTGATAACCCTTATCGCCCCGGGATTCCTGCACTAATCCCCCCCCTCACGACCTGCCCGTTCTTGCACTTGAGGTTTCCCTCACTTCCCCCCCCCCCTTGAGTACCGATAAACAATACGCTGGTGTACTGATAAGTGCCTCTCTTCTGTTTTCCCCGGTGTCGGATGAGCGTGGGACATAACGGAGCCTCCAGAGCCCTGCAGAAGGAGGAGCCCCGTCCGCAGAAGGGAGGAGGGAGTACTCCGGAAAACCTGGCAAGAACGCAGTCTATCACCGAGAAGAGGAGCGACGAGAAAGACCTGTACAGATAGATTGCTTGAGAAAATAAAGCCGAGTAAAACCAAGACACGTCTCTTGCCCCTTCCTTGCCCCGCGGCTACAGTGGTGGAGAATGCGGGCATAACCTCCGTCTGTACAACCAAGATGGATGAAGTAGTTCAAGCGCTTGTAAAAGGACAGGAAAGATTGGAGTGGCTGGCCGAGCAACAACTACGTGCAGCGGATGCTGACCGGGAGATCATAAAGGCGGCTGTGGCGGCCCGAGCTCTCGATCCACCCCTAGTGACTGGACAGGTGGCTGTAAGCGGAGTACCCCATAGCATAACCGGGGTATCGTTGCAAAAGTATCAACCCGGTGAGGATCCGGACGCTTTTTTGCTTAACTTTGAGAGGGCTGCCAGAGCCTGTGGCTGGCCAGGCGCGAAATGGCCGTTCTTCCTGGCCCCGTTATTGGTAGGTGAGGCCCAAGCAGCCTACCAGGTGGCAAACCCCCGAGGCGACACCCCCTATACCAAAATAAAAAGGATTATATTAGACCATCTGGGCCTGGACAAAGAGGCGTATCGGCTCCGGTTTAGGAGAGAGAGAGGAGTACCGGGGTAGACGCCGAAAACTCTTTTTGTCCGTTTAAAGATGGCCGCGGATAAATGGCTCAACCCCAACGAGAATACGAAAGAAGAGATAATGGACCGCATTTATCTGGAACAGTTCCTAGAGGCCCTGCCGTTCGCAACCCAGAGGTGGCTAAAACAGCATCATGATCTAACTACCAGCGAGGCTGTGGATATTGCGAATACTTTTTCGAGAGTGCAACAGAACCAGAAAAACAGAAAACCGCCTTTAAAACCGAGAAGAGACTCTTGAAGGTCCTGGAACCGATGAAACCCCGGACTTGGAGAACAGAGCCCCTGCCTCATAGTGGGCCGCAACGTTTCGAGTGTGGTACTTGGGGCCACATAGCCCGACTATGCCCCCGAAGGAAACCTGCAGAAGAGCCCATGGAGGTGGGGTACTTACCCCGGACGGTGTTATATTTAGCTGAAATGGGGCACGCATATCGAGTAAGTATGGAGATAAATGGTAACCCCGTCCAAGCCCTACTTGATTCAGGTTGCCGCCAATCGGTGGTACAGGCACACCACGTGCGTCCCCACCAAATCATTCCCAAAGAAAGGGTATATATTAGGTGTGTCCACGGGGATGTGAGACCATACCCCGTGGCAGTACTCCCCTTGCTTCCCCAGAAGGGTATACCCTACAGAGTTAGAGTGGGTGTGTTGTCCTCTCTTCCGGAGGACCTGATTATTGGAACGGACAATCCGGCCTTTCTGGAAATGTTCAAGCAGAGCATAGGTGCCGAAAAAGGGACACGGACAACTACAGGGAATAAGTCATCTTTGCCAGCGTTGGTCTCCTCAGAACCGTGGGTACTGGACAGGAGTTTCCAGTTCGCACAGGCTAACGATGCAACATTGTTCAACGCATGGGAAACCGCGCACCAAAACCACGGACAAATTCCAGTCAGGTATCCACGCCTGTACATCAAAAATGACCTGCTATATAGACAGGGGAAAAAGGACGACCCAGAGCAGCTGCTTGTCCCGGTACCGTTTCGAGAACAAGTGCTATTATTTTCCCACTCACACTTGATGGCCGGCCATACAGGAGCCGAAAAAACGACTCAAAACATACTTCAATGCTTCTATTGGCCGGGGATCTATAAGGATGCGATGACCTATTGTCAGGAATGTGACATTTGCCAAAAGAGGAACATGACCAAACCACCAGCAGTACCATTGCAACCCCTCCCCATCATAGGAGTCCCCTTCGAAAAGGTGGGGATGGACCTCATAGGCTCTCTCCCCAAGACCAGGAAGGGACACCAATATGTACTCGTTATTGTTGACTACTCATCCAGATTTCCCGAAGCCTTTCCGCTCACCTCCACGACCACTAAGACCATAGCGGACAAAATGCTGGAATTGTTTTCCCGAGTGGGGTTCCCAAAGGAAATATTGACGGACCAGGGAACCCCCTTCGTGTCACGCCTCATGAGAGAGGTCTGTAAGTTGCTGAACATACATCAAATCTGCACAGCGGTGTACCACCCACAAACAGATGGACTAGTGGAGAAGTACAACCGAACATTGAAGACCACCCTGAGGAAGATGTTAGAGGTAAACGGTGCCGACTGGGATCAGATCCTCCCCCTAGCATTATACGTCATCAGAGGGCAGAAACAAAGCAGCATGGGTTTCTCGCCCTTCGAGCTGCTGTATGGTCGCCAGCCCCGTTCGTTATTGGACATGACCAAAGAGGCATGGGAGAAGGAGTCCCCGGAATAGACAACGAAGACCCTGGAGTATGCCTGCAACCTCCGTTCTAAACTGGGCAAACTAAGAGACTTGGCGTTTGCCAACCTAGAAAAAAGTCAGATGAAACAGAAGGCTCTGTACGATAAGGGAAAAAATGGCGAAGGATACAGACAGAGGACTGGGCTTTGATCCTTTTGCCATCCTCGACACAGAAGTTCAAAGCTGAATGGGGAGAACCCTACAAAGTAGTCGACACGATTGCGAACACCAGTTACCGGTTACAGATACATCCGCGGAAATCCCAGGTGTACCACATAAACATGTTAAAAAATGGCTTGGCACCCCCCCCAGCGGAGATACATCTGGCGGATTAAAAAACACCCGGACCCGTCCTCCACCATAGACCAACTCGTGATCAACGAGGACCTGAGGGACTCCGAGAAACAGAATCTGATGGAAACACTGCAAGCCCATGCCCCTGTATTTTCCGATATACCCGGCAAAACCAACCTGGCGGAAAATCGCATCCCTACCCTACCTGGGAAAACCATCAAAATCCGCCCTTATCGGATACCGGAAGCCAGACGGAAGGGGATACGCCAAGAAGTGGAGGATATGTTAAAACCCGGGGTTATCCGACCCTCTCATAGCGACTGGTCGGGTCCGATTGTTATGATTACAAAACCGGATGGGACCTGGCATTTTTGTATGGCCTTTCGTGCGCTGAATGAGATATCTACCTTCGATGCCTATCCCATCCCAAGAATAGACAAACTAATAGAAAAACTAGGGGAAGCCAAATATATAAGTACCATTGACCTCACTAAAGGGTATTGGCAGGTCCCCCTTAAAGAAGAAGATCGACACAAAACAGCTTTCACAACAGATGATGGACATTTCGGGTTCACGGTGCTACCGTTTGGATTGCACGGAGCCCCAGCCACCTTCCAAAGGCTGATGAACAATGTGTTAAAAAACATCTCAGCTTTTACATCAGCATACCTGGACGACATAGTTGTTTTCAGTCCGGACTGGGAAACCCATCTATTACACCTGCACCAGGTGTTAGACACCCTTGCAAAGGCGGGACTGAAGATCAACACGAAGAAGTCCCGGATAGCGTTTCAAAAAGTTAAATATTTGGGATATGTCCTTGGACACAGCCTTATCGAGCCCCAAATAGAGAAAGTAAGGGCCATAGCCGAGACCCAGTTTCCGAAAACGAAAAAGGAAATGCGTGCGTTTCTGGGCCTCATCGGCTATTATAGACGCTTCATACCACAATTTGCTCAGTTAGCCACCCCCCTCACGAACACCCTTCAGACAAAAGTGAAACAAGCGGCCTTGTCCTCTCCAACCCCGGACATGTTAGATGCCTTTTCCTCCCTAAAATGAATGATCACCTCGACCCCAATTCTCTCCTCACCAGACTTTTCTCGACCCTTTTCCCTGCATACTGATGCCTCCGATTATGGCATAGGAGCGGTACTATCCCAGGAGGGAGGGGATGGCATGGACCATCCGATACTGTTCATTAGCAGGAAGTTGTTCCCTAGGGAACTCAAGTATCCGACAATCGAAAAGGAATGCCTTGCTATCATGTGGGCTGTGGACAAACTAACCTATTACTTGGAGGGGAGACCATTTACTCTCTATACCGATCATGCGCCCCTTCTCCGGATGGCCCGCAACAAAACCAACAATATCAGAGTCATGCGGTGGTTCCTGGCGTTACAGCCCTATGCCTTTCGGGTGTGCCACAAGAAAGGGGTTGACAACAAGGGGACTGATTACCTGTCCAGAAATCCACTTCCTGAACGGGAGTGTCTAGGGGGGCTGGTGTGTAACCAGGACCCTCCGCAGCGCCCCGATGCAGGGCGCAAACTGACCATTTGTGACCCCCCTCTTATCTCCACAGCCTCCGCAACTTCCAGGATGGACAGGAGAGGAGAGATACAGCTGCGGCGAGGAGGAAGAGTGCAGGCCCTTTAAATGGACTGAAGGTCCAATGGAGGAGGAGGAGCTACGTACTCCGATAAGAGGCGGTGTCGATAGCCCCCAGGTGTGTTACTACACTGGAGGAGCGGACAGTGTGAAGCAGAGAGGAGAGGCGGGAAGCAGCGAGGAGGAGTGGAGCAGAGGAGAGAGTTGGATCAGCGAGGAGAGCGTAGCCGAGACGGAGCGGCCGGAGACAAGGGAACCAAGTGAAGCACCTATCTCCCGAGAACCAGCTGGGACGGAGGAGCAGTCGGGAGGAGACGACGGGAGGAAAGCCGAAGAGTCTGAGAAGCCAGGAGGCCAACACCACGAGCCGCCCAGCCATACACCAGGAGGGGTACGGCTATCAGAGGTGCGTAATCGCTTCCTGGGTTGGTTTAGAAAGAAAGGCAGACGCCTGACCTAGTTAAAAGTGATAACCAATATCGCCCCGGGATTCCTGCACTAATCCCCCCCCTCACGACCTGCCCGTTCTTGCACTTGAGGTTTCCCTCACTCCCCCCCCCCCTTGAGTACCGATAAACAATACGCTGGTGTACTGATAAGTGCCTCTCTTCTGTTTTCCCCGGTGTCGGATGAGCGTGGGACATAACGGAGCCTCCGGAGCCCTGCAGAAGGAGGAGACCCGTCCGCAGAAGGGAGGAGGGAGTACTCCGGAAAACCCGGCAAGAACGCAGTCGATCACCGAGAAGAGGAGCGGCGAGAAAGACCTGTACAGATAGATTGCTTGAGAAAATAAAGCCGAGTAAAACCAAGACACGTCTCTTGCCCCTTCCTGGCCCCGCGGCTACAGATTGTAATTTTTTTCATGGTTGTCGGAGGGCGCAAACGTTCTCACTTCTCCAGGAAGTGATTTTGCTAATCCTCTACCTTCATTGTTGAGCTCATAGCCCAGGAACAACACTGTCAACAATGTCTGATTTTGCACAGTTAAATTTGTAACCGTAGTCCGCAAACAATATTATGATGCGGTCCACACGACAAAGATGCTGCCATAACTCGTCATCCGTGAGATATATATCATCAATGTACAAATACGCATCTAGGTATATGCACTCTAACAAAGAGACAACACGTGCGCCGACCAAATGCTTAAATTGTTTTTGTTTTCCGCGCGTGGTAAATGCTGTCCACTGACTCGATATAGGGGACAGATTGTGACTAAAAAAGCCATTGGAAATGTCAAGGGTCGTCTTATATTTTTTATGAACAAGACTGTCTGCTAGGGCAGAACTATGGGTATTCTGAATCGCAAATGTATGACAATATGAGTGCAAATGCCGGTAATCCAATACAATGCGGTATGAACCATCGGGTTTGGTTACTGTTAGACTTGGCATCTTTTGGCGTGGTTACCCCTCATTTTTGGCCTCTACCTCCTGTATTTTTGACACTGTGCCAAATTACGTTTTTGCTGGTTTAGATGTTTGGGGCACTTTGCCCCTGCTGATCAGTACCAATAAAGTGCAAGTGCTCCCTGGAAAAATTGGATGTGATTGATTATCCACGATTGGCAGATTTGTGTTATCCGTAGGTCCCTAGTAGAGGGCACTCCACGTGCCTGGGCCGATAACTCAAATGCAAATAGTGGGCTTGCAGCACTGTTTGTGCCACCCACATGAGTAGCTCAGAAACAATGTCTCAGTCGGCCACTGCCGAGCCCGTGCTCAGTGTGTCGACTACACCTATGACCTGGCCGATGTCCACACCTGCCAGGCTTGACCTTTCCTTCTCGTACAGGTTAGTCGCCCCTTTAGTAGGCCCGGGGAATACCCCTGGGTAAGGTGCAGTACATGACTAAGGCAGGACATGTCCTGGTGTGGGTGACATGTTTGGTAGTGGAAGACCGCCAAATGATCGTTCACTATTGAGGGGTTATATTGCCCAATAGGATAGAAGGGGGATGGCTGAGTATAATGGTTATCCTCCTATCTTCCCATAGGAGCGAGATACAGAGTCAGAGTGTGGTACCCCTGAACTCAGAATTCAATTACTCATCTTTTAGTCTGTTTTTTTAAAAGTATTTGTATTAAAGATTTTTCCCCCATGTATATATGTACAGAGCACTTATTCTTATACACAGGAAAGACAAATCATTCTCAATTACTACAGACTAATACATTACAATTACCTTCATTGCATTGTTAAATCATATTTTTGTAGACTTATCAAACATAATTAAACACTCACGATCAAAATGTTAAATAACATATGTTGCAACTTAAAAATAAGTATTAAAGATAAGATAAAGACCAAGGAGTAATTTTTTAAAAAACAGAATAAGATAAGTAAGGAGAGAAACCCCAACCAATCAAGTCATAGTACCTACTTTAGCGAGTAGTTCCCTCCATCCATAATGTGATTGGTTCCCAAATCTGCTTTCCCAGTTTATTCCCCTTTTTCCCCCCTATTTATTTATTTATGGCTATTTGTTAAGCGCGCGATTACCCGTAGGCGTCTTGGCGCTAGATTGTTCCCTAGATCCTCCCGAAAGCTCGCCAAGTGCTGACCTATTATTGATCGAACAATCACGTCTTGAGGCCCTTACGGAACTGTAGCAAGGAAGGGCACATCCTAATGTGCTGGGGTAGAGAGTTCCACAGCTTAGAAGCTGCAACCGAAAAGCGACGGTCCCCCCAAGAGACAGTTTTTGATCGTGGGGTGGCTAGTAAGTTTAGAATGGCCGATCGAAGCTGTCTGGTTGGTTTATAGAATCTGAACTGATCCTTAAAGTACCGAGGTCCTGAATCGTTCAATGTTTTATATACAATACACAGGGATTTAAATTTAATTCGATTGGAGATGGTCAACCAATGATATTTCCTGATGGTGTTTGCTATGGAGGTGAACTTAGGTGTCCCAGAGAGCAGGCGTGCAGCTGCATTCTGAATAGTCTGAAGCTTGGTGATAACCCTTACCTGAGCATTTAGAAACAAACCATTACAGTAATCTAGGGACGATAGCACTAGGGAGGTGACCAGGGTTTTGGCAGCAGAGTCCGGTCAAAATGGGAGAATTTTTCTGATCAGCCTTAGCTTGTGATGGGCTGTTGCTGCTACCTTCTTTGCATGAGCTAGAAAGTTGAGGTCACCATCAAAGATTATGCCCAAATTCCTAACCTTAGAAGCCGGCCTGGGGGGGTCACCCATAGCTGCAGGCCACCAGGTTGCTGACCAGTCAGGAGAAAGAGGTCCAAAAATGAGCACCTCTGTTTTTCCGGAGTTCAGCTTAAGGCAGTTCGCTGCCATCCATTCTTCGATAGCTAGCATTCCACATTGAAAGCACTCTGCCACCTCTGGTCCATTGTTTTTAATGGCTAGGACCAGTTGAGTGTCATCGGCGTATGAGGTTATGCTCATCCCGTATGCTCTGATGACATTCATTTTTATGAAAAACAATGGCCCTTGACACAAAAATAGAGGATTATAATAATGATAGGCCACAATGTGAGCTATAATAGCAAAAAAGTCCAGCCGGACTTGCAGATTTATTCAATAATTCAGTAAACAATTTAAAGGGAACAATAAAACAGTGGGACACAGTCCTGTATCCACAAAGCTTACACAAACTTAGAGACAATACAAACATATATAATGTATCAGGCATGTAAACAAAAATGGAGCAAGAAAGGGAAACTCTATAACACGCTTGCTTCACATATGTGGGGAACAAAACATATTATGCACATAATTGTGAACTAGTGTTAAGCCCACATATCATGTCGACAGCGTTTCGATCCTTTCACGGATAGTGGATCATCATCAGGACTATCATTGTCTGCCTGATTAAAAGCCTGCAAAAACGTGGACAAGGGGAACATATAACAATGAATTAGACTTCTGTGTTTCACTTAAAATATTTCTAGAGTTCGAACTCATACCATGCTCTTAAGGTGTTGCTAATTCATTCCGGTGTGAGAAGTGTCACGCAAACTGTGCTGAGCATCCACGGCGCAATGTGGTCAAAACATGCGACATGAATAAGGTGTACAATTGTCATTGTAACTCACTGTGTAGGACGCATGCCTAGGTGTGTAATACTGTATTGGCATTGGGTGAAGGTAAACCAAGGAAGTGAGGACAAAAATTATAATTTCATCAGGGCGATGAGAGCTGCAACGATAAATCCAGAAGGGCTGGGGCGGACTGGGTCACAGCTACTTAGCCGTGGTGCCCCAAGGCGCTTGTACCTGGGTGGGAGTAGCAATGTCAGGGGATGAGTTATATTACAACCCAACCAAGGGCACACACCCTCTGAAGAGAGAGCTGTGTCCTCGGCGCCGTAGTTCCAATTAGTCTGAAGGACGTATTTAAGGAAATTCAGACTTAAGGACTGCAGCGCAACCCATTTGGGGATACTGATGCACATAAAAAACTGTCCGGGGTGGCGCTTACCTGAGGTTTCAGATTTGGGACAGCTGTTCCGGGATCATGGCAGTGCTACAGCTGGAGGCGAGGTATCATATGAGTTGCGGCGTGGGTCTTGGGGTGACCTGGCATAATTAAGGGAAAGGGTAAAGGGATGCGGTGTCCTGAGAGGGTAAATTGTGTCCGCAAGGCACGTGGAAACTTACCAGGATGGCAGCACTTGAAGGGTTGATGCAAGCTCGCTTGTAGAGAATTAGTAAGAAAGCGGCGCTTGTAGAATTAATGCAAGGTCGCTTGTAGGAATATAGAACCGGTAGGGGTCCATGAGGAAGGGGGACCTGGGTGATGAAAAAGTTACCAATTAGTAACGCTGCCGTGGGTGTGCCGTACGGCGCGAGGAAGGGAGAGTCTTACCCGTTTTTCAGCTATAGGATACGCTGAGTAGGTTCCTGAAAAAGGGGGGAAAATTCGAGAGCTTAGCGACCCCGAGGCTACCTACAGATTAGGTGAGGTGGAGCGGGCGGCGGAGCAAGGCTTGCCTTCGTCCTTAGTAGAACGGCAGGAAACGTCCCGGTGCACAATCGCGCCGTGGAACGCCAGGAAGTGGGCGGGCTCGATAGATATAGTTGAATCGGCCATGTTGAAGGGGGATTGGGTCGATTAAATCCGCCATCTTAGAAGGGGTAAGGATTACCTTAAGTGCTCAGTGGTGAATAGGAGCTAGCCCGTGGCATGACTACCGCTAGCAACCAAACGTGAGATAAAAGAGAGGGACCTGGTGTGAAGGTGAATTGAAATGGAGGTGATTCAGGGTGAATTAACCCAGTGCTTCAGTGAAGTGCCTGAACATGCAGGCGCATTGCGTTACACAATCTCATACATATAACCATGGGGTCATAGAAGGATGAAGGAACCACCATTGTAATTTACAATAACCCAGACAATTAATATACCGTCATAGAAGCAGGGAACTATGGCCTCTAGTACTGTGGCTGTACATTTGTCTGAGAGTAATTGATCATAAGAGTGAGGTCCAATCCTCAGTGCGGTTCAGGCCATTATGAATACTGTCAAAAAGGAGAATCATTTTCAGTTCCTCTTTGTTGAGCAGAAGTCCGATATCTCCTCCACGTGGTGGTAATTTCACACTCTTCAGGACAGTCCATTTAAGTTCATTGTCTGAGTGTCCTTTGGTACAGAAGTGATCCACCAGGGGGGCGTTGGGAGTTTTACATCGAATTCTGCTGCGATGTTGACCAATTCTTGTCTTGACTTTCTGCCTTGTTTGGCCAACATATACAAGTTTGCAGGGGCATTGGATTAGGTAAATAACATCAGTACTGTTACAATTCGTGAAATTTCTACATTCAATAGTGACTGTATTAAACACAAAGGATTTACCCTCAATAGTAAATTTGCAGACATTAATGAGCCACATTTTGCATGTCCTACCAGCGGAGTTTGAGTCCATAAAGCATCAATTGTACTCAAATTTGGAGGGCTAGGAAGGGCAGCGCGAACCAGGTGATCTTTTAGGTTAGAGCTCTTTTTATATGCAAACAGTGGCCGATCAAATTGCAGGGTGCCTGCATTAAGAGTAGGCCAATGCTTCAGTATGCTTTTTTTGAGCTCATTGGATGAGCCGGGTCTGGTGGCTCAGTGGACTAATGCGTCTACTGCAGGGGCCTGTGTTCGACCTCATGGTCACAGGTTCAAATCCCAGCGGGTCCACTCAGCCTTTCATCCATTTGGGGTCGATAAAATGAGTACCATTGAGTTGGGTAACAACAAACATCTGTTATTTCAGCGCCAAGATGCCCGTAGTGGTGAACGTGCGCTTTACAAATACTCATGTTATGTTATGTTATGATGGAGAAAAGGTAGTAACACAGGTCAGTCTTGTGGTTGATTCCTTATTTTTTGGAGATAGAAGTGCTTCCCTAGGGCAGTACCAGGCACGTTTGGCAGATGTTCTTACTAGTCTATTTGGATACCCTCTTTGTTTGAGTTTGGTAGACAGAATAGCGGCTTCTCTGAAGTAATCCTCCTTGGCATAGCAATTCCTAGTAATGCGGAGGAAC
This sequence comes from Lissotriton vulgaris, assembly GCF_964263255.1. Taxonomy (NCBI): domain Eukaryota; kingdom Metazoa; phylum Chordata; class Amphibia; order Caudata; family Salamandridae; genus Lissotriton; species Lissotriton vulgaris. The sequence goes on from NC_141695.1 coordinate 1,104,644,730, forward strand.
TGGGAGTAGGGTAGCGAATCTCTAAGGGCTCTGGGGTGATTACTGTTGTATGCTAGCAGTGTATTCCTCTCTGTGGGTTTGCGGTGTAGTTTAGTATAGAGATGGCCATCCAGATGGTATATATTACGGTCCAGAAAGGGGATGGAATCAGTTTCAATGGTGCTAGTAAATGTGACCCCACAGCAGTTATTGTTTAACCAATGGATGAACTGGTTTAAGTTGACCACATCACTATTCCAGATTAAAAAAATGTCATCAATATAACGCTTCCAAATAACAATATCTGATGAAAAGGGGTTGGAAGCTGTTAAAATGGAGTTGGACTCTATTTGATCCATGAATAGTATAGCCAAGTTGGGGGCAAAAACCGCCCCCATGGAAGTCCCCTTAACCTGTTGGAAATATTGTTGGTCAAAGGAAAAGAAATTTTTAGTTAAACAAATTTCCAGTAGTTGTAGTATAAATACAGTAGGCATGCGATGTGGTCTGGGTCTGGTGTCTAAAATATCCTGTATGACCAAAAGGGCAGCAGTCTGAGGAATATTTGTGTACAAGGACTCTACGTCCATTGTACAAAGTAGCTGGTTGCCTGCGCTGAAGGGTAATTCCTCTATAAAATTGACCATGGCCATGCTATCTTTGACATAACATTGGGTGTTTGGTACAAAATCTTGGATGAAGTAGTTGACAAATTTCCCCAAAGGTTCAAGGATCGAGCCGCAGCCGGACACAATTGGGCGGCCCGGTGGCGCTGTGATGCTCTTATGTATTTTGGGTAAAGTGTACAGTACTGGCATGCGTGGAGATTTGATATTGAGGAATTGGTGCTCTTTCTGATTGATAATTCCAAGATCTAGTGCTTCAGTGGTTACTTTTAGAATAATAGTTTGAAGCTCCTTCGTGGGATTAGATGGAAGTTTCTTATAGTGGTCAGTATTGGCCAATTGTCTTAGAATTTCAGTGGTGTATTGGTCCCTATTTTGTAGGACAATCCCTCCACCCTTATCTGCGCTTTTGGTGACAAGATTTTCCAGGTTTTTTAGTGAGTTGATGGCTTTCTTTTCTTCCAATGGTAAATTATAGGGAATTAATTTTTTTTTAGTTTTCAAGGTGTTAAGGTCATTATTGACTAGTTTCTCAAAGGTAATTACCTCTGGGGGCACCATAGAAGCCGTGGGCAGAAAAGTGGAAGGAGGTCTGAATGGGGTATTAGATATATCCAAGGGAGAGGGATTCAGTTGGAAAAATGCATCCAAGCGTACCTTGCGATAAAATCTTAGAAGTTCCGTTTGGAGCTCCAAGAAATCAGTGCGAATAGTCGGTACAAAAGAAAGGCCTTTGTTAAGCAGTGAGGTTTCTATACAAGAGAGATTATGTTTGGACAGATTAAATATGGGAATAGCTTGTGAGTCAGACATTGTAGACTCTACCATTTGTAAAATTTCTGTCTCGTCTGACGTTCGCCCGGAGGGTTGTGCCAGCGAGGGACCTGTTTGCCTCGTCCCCTGACAGGGGTGTTGGATTGGCCCCTGTCTAAAAAATTATTCCTGTTTTGGGGGGGGGGGGGGTTCGGTTCGAGGGACCAGAGTTGTCACTGGAGTCTGAGTTGTCAGATAGGTCAGCGGAGGAATCGGAGAACCCTACTAATGTTTGGCGTTGGTTAAATCTACCCCAGGGTCTTGAGTTGCGGGGGTTGGAGTATGCGCGTTCCAGGTAAAAATATTTCTGAAGATATGGATACGCTGACTCAATGTGAAAAGATTTGATGTCTTTTTTCACTTTGTTAGTTTTTTTGTTCTGCTCGATTCTATGAAATTCATCAACAGTTTTCTGGATTTGGTCCAAAGGTTTCTTGGAATCAGGGACTAGACTATCGTCCTTGATTTTTTTTCTCAATGTCTTCGATCTCGACTAGTAAAGTACTTAGTGTCTCCGTGGCCATCTCTATACCCAGAACCAGCCAATGTCTGGAACAAGTTGTTCCAATATGACTAAATCCTTTGATGTATTTTGGATTGTCAGTAAAAATGCCAGGGACGTTTATACTATCAGCCCTATAGGAATGATTTCTGCTTTTAAATATTGTCTATGCATTAGGGTCATTAATTCCAAACGAACATATTTTTTCTTTAGTTTCTCTAGCTCCTCAGGGAGGGCAGACGGTGTGGTAGTCGAATTATTGTCAGTTGGGTCAGAAAACAAGGAGGGACCTTCACAGTTTTTCTGAATGTATTCTAGTGACTACACAGGGGGAGGTGCAGACATGATACGGACAGGGTTGACAGATTGGGTTAAACAAGCAAAGGGGTACAGTTAGGGCCCACTTCAAAAGGAAGTAGATTGGATTAGATCCCTTGCAATCCAGTGATTGCGCAACATACTACTATAAAGAACAAGGGAACCCGCTAGGTAGGCAAGGACCTGGGGTATCAATTTTACGAAAAACAATGGCCCTTGACACAAAAATAGAGGATTATAATAATTATAGGCCACAATGTGCGCTATAATAGCAAAAAAGTCCAGCCGGACTTGCAGATTTATTCAATAATTCAGTAAACAATTTAAAGGGAACAATAAAACAGTGGGACACAGTCCTGTATCCACAAAGCTTACACAAACTTAAAGACAATACAAACATATATAATGTATCAGGCATGTAAACAAAAATGGAGCAAGAAAGGGAAACTCTATAATACGCTTGCTTCACATATGTGGGGAACAAAACATATTATGCACATAATAGTGAACTAGTGTTAAGCCCACATATCATGTTGACGGCGTTTCGATCCTTTCACGGTTAGTGGATCATCATCAGGACTATCATTGTCTGCCTGATTAAAAGCCTGCAAAAACGTGGACAAGGGGAACATATAACAATGAATTAGACTTCTGTGTTTCACTTAAAATATTTCTAGAGTTCGAACTCATACCATGCTCTTAAGGTGTTGCTAATTCATTCCGGTGTGAGAAGTGTCATGCAAACTGTGCTGAGCATCCACGGCGCAATGTGGTCAAAACATGCAACATGAATAAGGTGTACAATTGTGATTGTAACTCACTGTGTAGCACGCATGCCTAGGTGTGTAATACTGTATTGGCATTGGGTGAAGGTGAACCAAGGAAGTGAGGACAAAAATTATAATTACATCAAGGCGATGAGAGCTGCCACGATAAATCCAGAAGGGCTGGGGCGGACTGGGTCACAGCTACTTAGCCGTGGTGCCCCAAGGCGCTTGTACCTGGGTGGGAGTAGCAATGTCAGGGGATGAGTTATATTACAACCCAACCAAGGGCACACACCCTCTGAAGAGAGTGCTGTGTCCTCGGCGCCGTAGTTCAATTTAGTCTGAAGGACGTATTTAAGGAAATTCAGACTTAAGGATTGCAGCGCAACCCATTTGGGGTTACTGATGCACATAAAAAACTGTCCGGGGTGGCGCTTACCTGAGGTTTCAGATTTGGGACAGCTGTGCCGGGATCATGGCAGTGCTACAGCTGGAGGCGCGGTATCATATGAGTTGCGGCGTGGGTCTTGGGGTGACCTGGCATAATTAAGGGAAAGGGTAAGGGGATGCGGTGTCCTGGGAGGGTAAATTGTGTCCGCAAGGCACGTGCAAACTTACCAGGATGGCGGCACTTGAAGGGTTGATGCAAGCTCGCTTGCAGAGAATTAGTAAGAAAGCGGCGCTTGTAGAATTAATGCAAGGTCGCTTGTAGGAATATAGAACCGGTAGGGGTCCAAGAGGAAGGGGGACCTGGGTGATGAAAAAGTTACCAATTAGTAACGCCGCCGTGGGTGTGCCGTACGGCGCGAGGAAGGGAGAGTCTTACCCGTTTTTCATCTATAGGATACGCTGAATAGGTTCCTGAAAAAGGGGGGAAAATTCGAGAGCTTAGCGACCCCGAGGCTACCTACAGATTAGGTGTGGTGGAGCGGGCGGCGGAGCAAGGCTTACCTTCGTCCTTAGTAGTATGGCAGGAAACATCCCGGTGCACAATCGCGCAGTGGAACGTCAGGAAGTGGGCGGGCTCGATAGATATAGTTGAATCGGCCATGTTGAAGGGGGATTGGGTTGTTTAAATCCGCCATCTTAGAAGGGGTAAGGATTACCTTAAGTGCTCAGTGGTGAATAGGAGCTAGCCCGTGGCATGACTACCGCTAGCAACCAAACGTGAGATAAAAGAGAGGGACCTGGTGTGAAGGTGAATTGAAAAGGAGGTGATTCAGGGTGAATTAACCTAGTGCTTCAGTGAAGTGCCTGAACATGCAGGCGCATTGCGTTACACAATCTCATACATATAACCATGGTTTCATAGAAGGATGAAGGAACCACCATTGTAATTTACAATAACCCAGACAATTAATATACCGTCATAGAAGCAGGGAACCAACGCCTCTAGTACTGTGGCTGTACATTTGTCTGAGAGTAATTGATCATAAGAGTGAGGTCCAATCCTCAGTGCGGTTCAGGCCATTATGAATACTGTCAAAAAGGAGAATCATTTTCAGTTCCTCTTTGTTGAGCAGAAGTCCGATATCTCCTCCACGTGGTGGTAATTTCACACTCTTCAGGACAGTCCATTTAAGTTCATTGTCTGAGTGTCCTTTGGTACAGAAGTGATCCACCAGGGGGGCGTTGGGAGTTTTACATCGAATTCTGCTGCGATGTTGACCAATTCTTGTCTTGACTTTCTGCCTTGTTTGGCCAACATATACACGTTTGCAGGGGCATTGGATTAGGTAAATAACATCAGTACTGTTACAATTCGTGACATTTCTACATTCAATAGTGACTGTATTAAACACAAAGGATTTACCCTCAATAGTAAATTCGCAGACATTACATGAGCCACATTTTGCATGCCCTACCAGCGGAGTTTGGGTCCATAAAGCATCAATTGTACTCAAATTTGGAGGGCTAGGAAGGGCAGTGCGAACCAGGTGATCTTTTAGGTTAGAGCTCTTTTTATATGCAAACAGTGGCCGATCAAATTGCTGGGTGCCTGCATTAAGAGTAGGCCAATGCTTCAGTATGCTTTTTTTGAGCTCATTGGATGATGGAGAAAAGGTAGTAACACCGGTCAGTCTTGTGGTTGATTCCTTATTTTTTGGAGATAGAAGTGCTTCCCTAGGGCAGTACCAGGCACGTTTGGCAGATGTTCTTACTAGTCTATTTGGATACCCTCTTTGTTTGAGTTTGGAAGACAGAATAGCGGCTTCTCTGAAGTAATCCTCCTTGGCATAGCAATTTCTTCTAATGCGGAGGAACTGGGAGTAGGGTAGCGAATCTCTAAGGGCTCTGGGGTGATTACTGTTGTATGCTAGCAGTGTATTCCTCTCTGTGGGTTTGCGGTGTAGTATAGAGATGGCCATCCAGATGGTATATATTAATGTCCAGAAAGGGGATGGAATCAGTTTCAATGGTGCTAGTAAATGTGAGCCCACAGCAGTTATTGTTTAACCAATGGATGAACTGGTTTAAGTTGACCACATCACTATTCCAGATTAAAAAAATGTCATTAATATAACGCTTCCAAATAACAATATCTGATGAAAAGGGGTTGGAAGCTGTTAAAATGGAGTTGGACTCTATTTGATCCATGAATAGTATAGCCAAGTTGGGGGCAAAAACCGCCCCCATGGAAGTCCCCTTAACCTGTTGGAAATATTGTTGGTCAAAGGAAAAGAAATTTTTAGTTAAACAAATTTCCAGTAGTTGTAGTATAAATACAGTAGGCATGCGATGTGGTCTGGGTCTGGTGTCTAAAATATCCCGTATGACCAAAAGGGCAGCAGTCTGAGGAATATTTGTGTACAAGGACTCTACGTCCATTGTACAAAGTAGCTGGTTGCCTGCGCTGAAGGGTAATTCCTCAATAAAATTGACCATGGCCATGCTATCTTTGACATAACATTGGGTGTTTGGTACAAAATCTTGGATGAAGTAGTTGACAAATTTCCCCAAAGGTTCAAGGGGAAATTTGAACCTTTCCACGGCGCGATTGTGCACCGGGACGTTTCCTGCCGTTCTACTAAGGACGAAGGTAAGCCTTGCTCCGCCGCCCGCTCCACCTCACCTAATCTGTAGGTAGCCTAGGGGTCGCTAAGCTCTCGAATTTTCCCCCCTTTTTCAGGAACCTACTCAGCTTATCCTATAGCTGAAAAACGGGTAAGACTCTCTCTTCCTCGCACCGTACGGCACACCCACGGCGGCGTTACTAATTGATAACTTTTTCATCACCCAGGTCCCCCTTCCTCTTGGACCCCTACCGGTTCTATATTCCTACAAGCGACCTTGCATTAATTCTACAAGCGCCGCTTTCTTACTAATTCTCTACAAGCGAGCGTGCATCAACCCTTCAAGTGCCGCCATCCTGGTAAGTTTGCACGTGCCTTGCGGACACAATTTACCCTCCCAGGACACCGCATCCCCTTACCCTTTCCCTTAATTATGCCAGGTCACCCCAAGACCCACGCCGCAACTCATATGATACCTCGCCTCCAGCTGTACCACTGCCATGATCCCGGCACAGCTGTCCCAAATCTGAAACCTCAGGTAAGCGCCACCCCGGACAGTTTTTTATGTGCATCAGTAACCCCAAATGGGTTGCGCTGCAGTCCTTAAGTCTGAATTTCCTTAAATACGTCCTTCAGACTAATTGGAACTACGGCGCCGAGGACACAGCTCTCTCTTCAGAGGGTGTGTGCCCTTGGTTGGGTTGTAATATAACTCATCCCCTGACATTGCTACTCCCACCCAGGTACAAGCGCCTTGGGGCACCACGGCTAAGTAGCTGTGACCCAGTCCGCCCCAGCCCTTCTGGATTTATCGTGGCAGCTCTCATCGCCCTGATGTAATTATAATTTTTGTCCTCACTTCCTTGGTTCACCTTCACCCAATGCCAATACAGTATTATACACCTAGGCATGTGTGCTACACAGTGAGTTACAATCACAATTGTACACCTTATTCATGTCGCATGTTTTGACCACATTGCGCCGTGGATGCTCAGCACAGTTTGCGTGACACTTCTCACACCGGAATAAATTAGCAACACCTTAAGAGCATGGTATGAGTTCGAACTCTAGAAATATTTTAAGTGAAACACAGAAGTCTAATTCATTGTTATATGTTCCCCTTGTCCACGTTTTTGCAGGCTTTTAATCAGGCAGACAATGATAGTCCTGATGATGATCCACTATCCGTGAAAGGATCGAAACGCCGTCGACATGATATGTGGGCTTAACACTAGTTCACTATTATGTGCATAATATGTTTTGTTCCCCACATATGTGAAGCAAGCGTATTATAGAGTTTCCCTTTCTTGCTCCATTTTTGTTTACATGCCTGATACATTATATATGTTTGTATTGTCTCTAAGTTTGTGTAAGCTTTGTGGATACAGGACTGTGTCCCACTGTTTTATTGTTCCCTTTAAATTGTTTACTGAATTATTGAATAAATCTGCAAGTCCGGCTGGACATTTTTGCTATTATAGCGCACATTGTGGCCTATAATTATTATAATCCTCTATTTTTGTGTCAAGGGCCATTGTTTTTCGTAAAATTGATACCCCAGGTCCTTGCCTACCTAGCGGGTTCCCTTGTTCTTTATAGTACTGATGACATTCATAGCATTGTAGCGCTGTTTAGCATAGCATTGTAGCGCTGTTTACCATAACATTGTAGCGCTGTTTAGCATAGCATTGTAGCGCTGTTTACCATAGCATTGTAGCGCTGTTTAGCATAGCATTGTAGCGCTGTTTACCATAACATTGTAGCGCTGTTTACCATAACATTGTAGCGCTGTTTACCATAGCATTGTAGCGCTTTTCAGGTATAGCGCCGCTGTTCTGATTGACATCATTAGCGCGACCTCGCTCAGGCTGCTGTGCTCATTTTTCTTGTGTCTGTGTATTTATTTCATAGAAGTGCTCACTTGACGCATTTGTGCATTAGCTGCCCCTGTCTGGCTTTCCTTTTGACCCTCCATTTTGTTGTTGGCATCCCCTGGCCCGCCCCTCACCCACACTACCGCCTCCCTGCTGCCCCTCCCACGCTCCGCCCCCTCTACTCTCTATTTATGTCAGATGTCCACACGCGCATCGTCCACGTGCTACGGCCGCGCCGAAGGTGCGCCAAAGGTAAGCCCGTCTACGCCCGTCCGTGCCTGGACCGCGCCCAGCGCCAGACCCCCTGGTTCCCGCAATGCCCAGCCCACTCGCATCACTTACGATGCCACCACCCTCCTAGCCCTTAACCCCGGCCGCTCCCCCAACTGCGTCCAAGCCACCCCTGGACACACCCATGGACCCTTCTCTTGCGACTCCTGCAAGTTCGACGACACCAAAACCAACTCCTCATACACCAAACAGAGACCTGACACCAACCACCTAAAATGCATCCTGCTCAACACCCGCTCGGTCCACAGACACGCCATCGACCTCTGGAATCTACTAGACACCATCTCACCGGACGTCGCCTTCCTAACAGAAACATGGATGAATGCCTCTTCAGCCCCAGACATCACCATTGCCATCCCGGAAGGATACAAGATCATCCGTAAGGACCGCATCAAGCAAACAGGAGGAGGCATCGCTATCGTCCACAAGAACTCCATCCGCATCTCAACCAGCTCAGACGTCAACCTTGCCAGCGCCGAACACCTCCACTTCCAGATCCACACCGACCCCAAGACCACACTCAGAGGCACCCTCCTCTACCGGCCCCCAGGACCCCGTGCACAATTCAGTGACGACATCATTGACTTTATCACCCCACACGCCCTCCCCTCCGATGATTACATTCTATTGGGAGACCTCAACTCTCACCTAGATAAGAGCAATGACAGCAGCGCCACCACCCTTCTGGACAATCTCGCCAACCTCGGACTCAAACAACTTGTCACTACCCCCACCCACATTGCAGGTCACACACTTGACCCTATCTTCACCTCCAGCAAACATGTCTCATTCAGTCACACCACAGCTCTTCATTGGACGGACCACAGCTGCGTTCACTTTATCTACAATAAGACCACAATCCACAACCATCCTCAATCCACCCTGCGAAGAAATTGGAACAAAATCACCATCGACCAGATCTCCTCATCGCTTATTCTAAACCCCCCCGCCCACTCCTCAAACCCCGACCAAGCAGCCATTAACCTCACCCAATGGCTATCCAACAGCGCTGACATCCTAGCACCGTTGAAAAAACGTCAAATAAAACTAGGCAGCAAAAACGCCTCCTGGTTCAACGATGATCTTAAGAAATCGAAGAAACTCTGTCGCTCCCTCTAGAAGGCCTGGAAAAAAGACCCAAACACCAGCACCAGGGACGCCTTCAAAAACGCCACCCGCATACACCACCAACTAATCCGGTCTGCCAAGAAAGCCGCATTTAAAGACCGACTAGACAGCAACGCCCACAACAGCAAGGAATTATTCAACATCGTCAAAGAGTTTACCAACCCATCAGCCAACTCCAACGACATCACCCCCTCCCAAGCCCTCTGCGACTCCCTAGCTTCCTTCTTCCACAACAAAATCGCAGACATCCACAACAGCTTCGACAACCGACCCGGAGACCGACCCACCCAACCTCCTGCAGGACCTTCACCCCCCTTGAACGTCCTTAACGACTGGAACCCAATCTCCACTGAGGACACCATCGGCCTGATGAACTCCATCCACTCAGGATCCCCAACTGACCCATGCCCTCACCACATCTTCAACAGAGCAGACTCCATCATTGCACCACACCTCCGAGACGTCATCAACTGCTCCCTCAACTCCGCCACCTTCCCGGAAAGCTGGAAACACGCAGAACTCAGCGCCCTTCTGAAAAAACCCACAGCAGACCCCACCGAACTCAAAAACTACCGCCCCATCTCGCTCCTTCCATTCCCGGCCAAAGTCATCGAGAAAGCTGTCAACAACCAGCTCGCCACCTTCCTCAAAACCAACAAATCCCTCGACTCCTCACAGTCCGGCTTCCGAGCCAAACACAGCACCGAGACCGCACTCATCGCAGCAACGGACGACATCCGAACTTTACTGGACAATGGAGACACAGTCGCCCTCATCCTCCTCGACCTCTCCGCAGCCTTCGACACAGTCTGCCATAGCACCCTTCTACAGCACCTCAGAAACATCGGAATCCAAGGAAAAGCACTGGAATGGATCACCTCGTTCCTCACCGGAAGAACCCAGAGAGTCCGCCTCCCACCATTCAAGTCAGAGGCCTCTGAAGTCATTTGCGGCGTGCCACAAGGATCGTCACTCAGCCCCACCCTCTTCAACGTATACATGAGCCCCCTCGCGGCCATCGCTCGCCAACACAATCTCAACATCATCTCCTACGCTGACGACACTCAACTGATCCTCTCACTCACCAAAGACCCTAACACCGCCAAAACCAACCTACATGAAGGAATGAAAGAAGTAGCCGAGTGGATGAAGCACAGCCGTCTGAAACTGAACTCAGACAAAACAGAAGCCCTCATCTTAGGCACCTCCCCCTCCGCCTGGGATGACTCTTGGTGGCCAGAGGCCCTTGGAAAAGCACCCATCCCGACGGACCACGCACGGAACCTGGGCGTCATCCTGGACTCCTCACTCTCGATGACCAGACAAGTCAACTCCGTCTCATTATCTTGCTTCAACATTCTTCGCATGCTCAAAAAAACATTTCGCTGGATCCCCACCGAAACTAGAAAAACGGTCACCCACGCACTGGTCACGAGCCGCCTAGACTACGGAAACACCCTATACGCCGATACCACCGCAAAACTCCAGACGCATCCAGAACGATTCAGCCAGGCTCATACTAGACATCCCGCGTAAAGAACACATCTCTGGTCACCTGAAAAACCTCCACTGGCTCCCCGTTAATAAGAGGATTACTTTCCGCCTCCAAACCCACGCACACAAAGCACTTTATGAACTTGGACCCGAATGCCTCAACACACGACTGTCCTTCTACACCCCCTCCCGTCAGCTACGATCCTCCAACCAAGCCCTTGCCACTGTACCTCGCATCAACAAAACCACCATGGGAGGTAGATCCTTCTCCTACCTGGCAGCTAAAACTTGGAACTCTCTTCCCACTCACCTTCGCCTTACTCAGAACCACCTAGCATTCAGAAAGCAACTTAAAACTTGGATATTCAACAAGTAACTACCCACCCTTCCTCAAGCGCCTTGAGACCCTATGGGTATGTAGCGCGCTATATAAATCTCTTGACTTGACATATATTAAATAGGGTCGGACTTAGGGATGAGCCCTGTGGGACCCCGCATGGGAGCGACATCTCAACTGATTGATATGGGCCCAGGGTGACTTTCTGGTTTCTGTCAACCAGGAAGGATGCAATTAGATCCCTTGCAGTAAGAAGAATGGCACTCTTTCCGACACGGTCGAGTAAGATCTTATAGTCGACCGTGTCGAAAGCTGCGGATAAATCCAGCATTACTAAGGTTGCCGTTGCTCCCTGGTCTCTGATGGTCCTTATATCATCGGCAGCTTTAATTAAAGCAGTTTCCGTGCCGTGATATTTCCGAAAGCCGAAATGCGAATCATCCAGGAGGGAGTGTTTCTCTAGATGTTCGACTAGCTGGTGATTCATGGCCTTTTCTATCACCTTGGCTAGGAATGGGAGACTTGCAATGGGCCTATAGTTCTTTAAATCTGATTTATCGAGGTTTTCTTTTTTCAGCAGGGGCTTCACCAGAGTATTCTTTAAGGAATCTGGGTAGATTCCAGAGGTAAGTATCGAATTGCAAACTGCGGTAATAACCGGGATGAGGGTGTCCATCACCGGAGAGAGTGCTGATAGAGGGCAAGGGTCTAATGACGATCCAGATTTGATGGTGGAGACCAGAACCTTAATTTGGTCTGTATTGAGTGGGTTAAAAATTGTCAAGGCGTTATCTATAGGGGGAGCCAATGAGGCAGATATTATGGGCCGCGAGGAAAAGGCCTGATAAATATCGGTCACTTTCGAAAAGAAGAATTTTGCCAATTCATCGCAGAGAAATTGGGAGGGGGCGGGATTAGATCGGGGGCATTGCCTGACAAGGATCTAGTGATGTCATACAGTTGCCTACTTGAGTTTTTGGCATTTTCAATTTGAGCTGCGAAAAAAGTTTTTTTGGCTTCTGTTATCATGGTTTTGTAAATACTCAAAGACTCTTTGTACTTTGCCTTGTCCTCCATGTTGTAATTTTTCACCACTGCTTTTCCCTGTTTCTATTCTGCTGTTTTTGACTCCTTAATTCTTCTGTGTACCATGGCGCGGTTGGGGTATTTCTGTTACTTGATAAAGTCTTGGTTGGTACCAACATATTCGTGGCGTGGGCAATCCAATCATGATATTGTTGGGTAGCAGTTTTTGGGTCTATGAACGGCAATGGGCAGGTACTGTCCAGAAGAATTTTTAGTTCAGTCTGGTTCATGTTTTTCCAGGCTTTAACAGATCGTGGGGTCTGATTATTGCTGGCATTCTTCAGTTTTTCTCCAATGTTGAGTCTACTGAATACAGCGTAGTGGTCAGTCCAGGGCATCGGTTGGATGTTAGATATGTGTAGGCTCTTCATATTGGAGAAAATACAATCTAAGGTATGACCGGCTTGGTGGGTGGCATCTGTAATCATTTGTCTTAGTCCCCATGTGGCCATATCGGTAATAAGTGCTCTAGTGTCCCTATCATCTTTTTTTTCCGGATGAAAGTTCATGTCCCCCATTATGGTGAACGACTCTTCCGTGATTAATGATTCCATTAAGGTACCCATGTCGGCTAAAAACGCCGCCCTTGCACCCGGTGATCAATATATCAGTATTCCGTTGAAACTGATAAGGGGAGTAAGCTTGATGGCAAACAGCAAGGCTTCACATGTAATAATTGGAATGGGGAGTGTTTTAACTGAGAACCTTTCTCTAGCTATAATTGCTAATCCTCCACCCTTTTTCCGTTGTCTATCCTGTCGGTGAGCCTTATAGCCCTGCGGCACGGCGATTACTAGATCGGGGTCAGATGCATCGCCCATCCAAGTCTCTGTTATTAGCAGAACATCTAGATTGTTATCAGTAATTAAGTCTGCTATTTCCTGATGATTTTTACATGCAGAACGTGCATTAATTAGTGCCATAACGATGTCTGTTCCTGTATGCGGAGTTTGAGGCTTATTTCGAATAATGTGATTGTAAATATAACTCGTGGTGTTACAGACCGCACAAGTGATGTTGCTATTGTGCAATGGACTAGCAGGATCATGGCGAGTGCAGCAAGAGCTGGGAGAGGATTGTAGGTCTATCAGAGCCGAGCGTGAGTACACCAACCTTAGATCCGGTCGATGCTGACCAGGGTTCATGGCCCTAGGCCCGGACTCAGCGCGGACAGGCGCAGACGGGCTTGCCTTTGGCGTGCCTTAGGCGCGCCACCGGTGCGCCCGCTGCGCCCGTCACCTGCGCGGCCGGGAAGGTGGATTGTTTTTAAGCATGTCAATAGGAGCGTTAGGAGGAGGGCGTGATCGTGCAGCAACTAGAGCGCCCCCCTTTTCTCCCCTTAAGATGGCGTCCGAGTGTGTGTATTTCCAGTACCAGCCCCGAAATCGGCTGCACTGTAGATGCACAAAGCGTAAAGAAGAAAGTCTTTGGCGCGACGCTAATCTCGCCCAAAGTGCGTGTGAGTACAGCTAAAATGCACCATTAAAATATATACACAATTTAAAATGTATGCAGTACTACGAGTTCTACAGTAATATTCTTAATACTCTAATAAAAAACGCAAGATAACCCCCGGCTTCCACCTCAGGGGTAGATTTAGGGAAATCACAGGTTGGCCCTTCTGGCATATATTGCAGTTTCTAAATTGTATGTTGACAATAGCTTACCAACCACTGTGAATAAGTTGATGGCAAAGGGTCCAACCATGTCGTGGCAATAGATATTCTCAAAACTGCCATAGCCAAGAAAATAAATCTCTTGCCATTTATTTGCGTGTCTTCATTATTTACTCCCAAGAGTATTAATGATGGGGTTAGCGATATCTCTTTTCCTAGTAAAGTACTTATAAAGTTACCAATGTCTGTTTTAGTTGTTTGTAGATGAGGGCATAAAGCAAAGATATGCAATAGATCTGCCACTGAACTTCCACATATGAAGCATGTAGTACCTGTTGCCCCTCCCCATTGTGCTATCTTTGCAGGTGTATAATATAAGTGGTAAAGGGTTTTATAATGTTGCGCCTGTAATGAGGCTGAACAGAGCGTTTGTTGCCCCAACTCCAGTGACTGATAAAACGTTTCACCCCCAATATCTAGACTGTTTGCCCACTTTTTTCCATATCGGCTTGTTTTGATTTTATAAGTTCAGAATATATTCTTTTAATCGTACAGTCAACACCCCTCTGAATAATTTCCATAATTGGGTTTTTACCAAATCCAGCCGGTCCCCCCCTTTTTGTGATTAGAAAGCTTCTAACTAGTAAATATTTAAAAAAATGTCTTGTGTCCAAATCATATAAAGCCTGCAGTTCTGAAAATTGCAACAATCCCTGTGGGCCAATCATGTTACCAATCATAATTATTCCCTTCCTCCCCCATTCGTCAAAAGCTGATTGATTAAATACTTCATACGGGAAGGTAGGATTACTATTCATTCTTGTGTAGAAGTTGTATTTCCCCAGTCCTGACTTTTTAGCAAACGCTTTCCATACCGTATGTGCAGCCCGAAGCGTCTTAAATCTAGTCCTTTTAAAATAACTAGGTTCGGTAAACTTCAATAAAATGTTTTCTGTTTCTGCCCCCATGGCCAGACCATATATGGCTAGCGTACCTAATTTATCTTGTCCTCTGCCCCTCCTTAAAGGCCAGCCATATACTGGAAAGCCGCTGCCCAGTAATAGAGTTTAAGATCTGGGACAGACCATCCTCCCCTTTCCCGAGGAAGTGTCATATATCACAGGGCTCTCCTAGTTTTCCCCTTCGCCCATAAGAACCTGTTAATTATATGTTCGCAACTCTTAAACCATTTAGCTTCAAATAGTAATGGAATACTTCTGAATATATATATAGGAACTTGGGCAGAATCAGCATTTTTATAATATTGGTACGACCCACCATTGTTAAATGTAAATTATCGAGACTATCCAAGTCTTTCTTTACTTTAGCTATTATTGGTGTGATGTTTTTTTCCACCAATATGTACAGGTCAGCAGTAATAATCACTCCAAGATACACTCCTGACAGCGCTACCCGGTTATCAAAGCAATCTACTTGCTGATTTTTAATTATCTGCGTCTTGGCAATATTTAATGCATACCCTGAGATTTTCCCAAATCTTCCAGCCTCCATCTCTACCTCCCTTATCGCCTCCATGGGTTCCGGTGTAATCACTGCCACATCATCAGCATATGCAAGTATCTTGCATTGGCCCATACGTGTATCCAGTGGGGTAATTCTCTCATTCAACTCTATTTTGTGTATCAGAGGGTCCATATACCTTGCGAACAAAAGCGGGGAGCAAGTACAGCCCTGCCCTGTTCCTCGCCTAACCTTGAAGGTGCGCGTGGATCCTGAGTTGACCCGTATAGATGCTGCTGGGGCAGTGTACAATGTTTGGATTGCTTTTATAAATCCTGCTCTAAACCCTGTTTTACTTAAAACCTGCCAGAGATAGTCCCAGGAGACCCGATCGAAAGCTTTCTCGGCGTCCAACAACATAACCGCCATCGGGTCCCCTGCGACTTCTGCTGCATCAAACAAAGTAATTACCTTATGTACGTGATGTGTGGTGACCCTACCAGGTATAAATCCATGTTGATTGTCTGAAACTAAATTTCCTATTACCTTAGCGAATCTTATGGCCAACACCTTTGAATACATTTTCGTGTCCGCATTCATTAAAGTGATCGGCCTATAAGACCCTGGTTCAGTAGCAGGTTTCCCTTTTTTAAGTATTATTACAATTTCTGCTCCCCCCAGCTCCCCGGTATGGATGCCCCCATCTGTGCTGTTTTCATAACTGTAGCCATATCTTCAGCCAGCACATCCCAAAATACCTTATAGAATTCAATTGGTAATTGATCTGGACCAGCAGCTTTCCCTGAAGGAAGATGCGTCATCGCTTTTTTTATTTCTTCCAGATCCACCGGGTCATCCAACCTTTCTGCCTCTTCTTCCGTCAAACTATCAAGCTAGATTTCATTTAAGTAGTCGCTTGTTTCCCCTAAATCACTAACCTGCCTATCATCATAGAGTGTCTCATAGAAATTTCTAAATACTTCTCGTATTTCTTCAGAGTCTGTTTGCAGGCTGCCTGTAGTATCTCTGATTTCCCTTACTGATCCTAGAGCCGCTTGTTGTCTAGTGCGAATAGCCAGCGTTCGCCCAATTCTTTCGCTGAATTCATAGCATTTCTCTCTTTTTATAGTAAAAATTCTAGCTGCCCTTGTTGCAATCTTTTCTTCTGCCTTCATTTTCATCCTTAAAGTTTATTTAGGATATTTTCCAATTCAGCCCCTGCTAACACGCATTGTTGTAGTTCTTCCTCAGCTTCCAAAATCGCATTAAATATTTCTATATTTTCAAGTTGCTCCTGCTTACGTTTAAAACTACTAAAGCTTAATGTCTCACCACGCGCCCCTGCCTTAAAGGCGTCCCAGACCATTCCTACTGTCGTACTACCCTCGTTAATTTCAAAAAACTTTTAATCCATTTTTTCATATGATGAATATATTTATCATCTTGTAATAATGCTCTTTCAAAAGTCCAGATCCTTTCTTTCCTTCTCCCAGTAGATAGTGCTAGAGTTAAAATAAGTGGATTATGGTCACTAAATATACGTGGAAGTCTATCGATACAAGCTTTAGAAAGTAATGCAGAAGAAATATAGAAATAGTCCAGCCTTACACATATTCGGTGTGGATATGAATAATAAGTGAATCCTTTTTCGTTTGGCCTAGTTTTCCCCCACACATCTGTAAGCCCATTATTCATTACCAAACTAAGCAGTGCCCGGTATACCCTTTTTTTCCTACCCTTATATTTACCAAATGAGCCAGCTCCGAGCCCGTCTGACCCATTGATGTTAAAGTCTCCAGCAATGATCACTCTAAGAGCCCAAGCTGCAAGTTCTGTATCTAAAAATTTGAAGATCTCGGGATCATCTTCAGTAGAACCATATACAACACCAATAGTAGTCCATTCCCCCTCCAGGAAGCATTCAACTAGTGCCCATCTCCCCCACTGATCTCCCATTTTTTTCCTAGTGATCACATTTTTATTCTTTGCTAATATAGCGACCCCTCTATTTTTAGCACTTTGCTTTGAGCATACTAGTACGTGAAATCCCAGCTGATCCAACAGATATTCTTGTGAAGCCATTATGTGCGTTTTCTGTAAGTGGAAAAAACCTGCACTGATCTGTTTTACTATAATAGAAGAGGCAAGATGGCTGCCGTGAGGCCGTAGGGAGCAGTCGCTCTTACCCTCCTCTCCCAAGGGAATGATATTTTCTTGCTAATACCCTCATTACCACTCTGCTGAGACGCTGCTGTATGAAAAACGGCGACTTTTTGAAAGGCGAAGTAGGTGAAAAGAGAAGAAAACCGGAAAAATATATATAAGCTTGATTAAAGAGGATGATATGGAGTGCTAGGTATGCTGGAAGTACTTTCTCTTTGGTCGGTTCGCAGTGTATTTGCCCTACGAGGACTGACTGTCACTCTAGATACCCTTAAACGTGGATACCGGGTTTTGAGTGGTAAGGAGGAAAATGGCACCGAAACTCCAGAAATTAACTAAGGGTCTGGAGGGAGCCCGAGAAAAGAAGGACTACCCTGAAGACGACTCTAGCAGCGAAGATGTCCCGGCATCTAATTTAAGGCTGAAATCCCGACTGCGTGGTACAATCCGCAAAGGAGCTCAAAAGGGGTTAGAAGAAGAACTCGCTACAAAAAAAGGCACAAACAGGCAGGAAAAAGAAAAGGACACTTTAAAAAAGAAGACAGGCTCATGTAAAAAGAATAGAGATAAACCCCCGGACCAGGCAGAATGCGCGGATGGCACGAGAGAAGTGATCTTCCATCAGCCTACCTTGCTTGAATCCTTTTCTACAAGGTCTACGAATGCGATATTGAAAACAGGCGAGACTGCTGGGCAGACGAGGAGACATTCGGTTCCTCTAGAAACATCCCAGGAGTTACCTTCCACGCCTCTATTGCCCGAGGTTACAGAAGCCGTCACTCCCGTTGAACTTATCAGAGAATGAGCAACGAGTCAGCAGCTGCTGCACAGGTGACGGAATTGACCGCAGAGCATGAGATGCGGGACGGGAGAGAGGTGAGAGATGGAGCTTTTGCTGCTACAATTGTTGCTGGGAGAGCGAAACAAACAGAGGGAGAATCAAGCAAAGTAAGAGAGGCCAACTTTAAAAATAACACTTCAATCATAAGTAGCCAGATACAAGAGCAGGTTGGAGAGGCATCACAGATTGACTCTGGGAGGGCAGAGACGGTGTGTATCAATGGCATAAACGGCATAAATGGCGATAAGATACAAAAGGCTGCAGAAGGAAATGTGGTAGGAAGTTGTGAACTAGTTTCCTTGACGATGCATAAGCCTGGTATTGACGTGGATATTAACGATGCACAGATTGGTGACAAGATAGTTCAAATTCAAATCCACACCGATAGTAGTGATGATATAACGAGGAAGAAGACTTTAACCTCCTCCGGTTGCTTAATAGAGCAGGTTGAATGTGCAGAAGCCGAAGCATTTAATCCAAAGGGCCGGATTGATATTGATATTAATACAAGTACTATGAGTTCTGAGGTGGTACAAGCTGCCCCCACGCTGCAGAATAATACTTCTACATTAGCCATTTGTTCACCCAGTGATGAATGTTTTTTTACTGGGAATGATGGCGAGGATGATGAGGAGGAGGAGGACAGTGAGATGGTGGAGGAGGAGGGGGACGACTCAGAGATAACTTCGAGTGAGGGGCCCGAAACGGACAAGGACACGGGTACGGACGTCGAACTTGAGCCCAACTTTTCTTTAAGAGAGGGTCAGGAATCAGATCAGGAATCAGATCTAGAATCAGAGCTAGATACTATACAGAAGAAAGGATCGAATCGTCGAGCTGCCAAGATGAAACATAGGCAACGCAGCAGAGCTAAGACTACCTTAAGCCCCGAGCAGTCGGAAGTCGCAAAAAAACTAGACTGGAATTACTCAGCTACTTCTCAGCTACATCATGAGGGAGCCGGTGATCTACTACAACTAGAAGCGGGGGCAATGGGGGTAACTCCTAATATGAGCTATGGTTCCAGCTCCAACCCCAACTTTGACCTTCTGTTTACTACCCTGAAACAGATTCAGAGCGAAGCCAGAACTGAGAGCCGTAGGGCAAAACAAGCTAATAAAAAGTTGCAAGGAGCATTAAGAAAAGTAAATAAACTATATGCTGAAGTGGTAGGGCGAGTTACAGAAGTGGAGGAGAGAGCCAGCAAAGTAGAAGATGCAGTGGTAAAACTTCAAGAAACCAGATCGGAACAAGAAAAGACTACTTCAGACATGATGTGGAAACTTGAAGATTTTGAAAATAGACAGAGGTGCAACAATATAAGACTTCTTGGGGAGGAGGAAGGGAAAGAGGGGCAGGATATGTGGGCATTTGTGATTGAGCTACTTAAGGGTGCGTTCCCGGAAATTGACAAGTGGGACTGGGAAAACGAAATCCAGCGGGCACACAGGTTCCCGTTGACTCAGAGAAAAGGAAACGTGTCTAGTAGTTCACGTGCAATCTTGATCTACGTGGGGAATTATCTTTTAAGAGAAGAGATAATGAGTAAAGCAAAACCACAGGCGAAGCACAAATATAAGGGAATAACCTTCTTTGCCCGACCTGATTTCTGCAACGCTACGGTAGAAAGGAGGTGGCGTATGCGTCAATTAATTACTCCTTTCCAGAATGCAGGCTGTGAGGCTTACTTACTGTATCCATCTAGGCTAAAGGTTGGTCGTAATGGACACTACAGAATCTTCTTCTCAGAGGTCATGGCCCAGGAGTATCCCAACTCTCTTAGAGAGAATAGAGGAGAGGGTAGTCAAGTAGTCGCAGTAAGGCAGACAGCAAGTAAGAAATAGCTCGTAATGAGAGTAGGTGTCTCAGGAAATGTGGTTAGATGTTGACAAAGGGTGAAGGGGAAATATGGTCTTGGATGAGAATTATGTCTTCACTATAAATGCTAAGGGTGGATGAGAGTTTGGTATAATGGTAAGGGAGAGGGGGAGGGAGGGGCAACCCAGGGGCCCTGGCTGTCAGATATAGGTCAGGATTGACCTATTTGCCAGTATGGGGGAGGGCAATTGTGGGTAGGTAGTCAGGGGAGAGGGAGGGAGGGGGTTACAGAGCACTTTTCAATAAAAGAGAATAAGGAAGGAACAGACAAAATAATGATGAGATTAAGCAGAACAGGTAGAGATACATGGACAAATAGCAAGAACAAGCAACAGTACACGGGCTCAAGCCAAATGCAGAAAGGACCGTTAGATAGCGCAGCTGGGAAATACACTAGAATACAGATATGGGCATTAAGTTAGTATCATGGAATGTTTGTGGCCTCAATGACTGACAAAAAAGACTCATCTTTTAGTCTGGATGGTTTTTGAATTCTGTGTTTGAGGATAGCACTTATAGAAAGTGGCTGTTCTCGTGTTCAACCTTTCCCTGTGCCTTGGCCTATTTTGTGAATTGACCATCTGGGTTTGTGAGTAACAGGGTAACAGGGTCTGGTGAGGTGTGCGTGATCCCTGTGAGGGCAGGATGAGTCAGTGGTGGGCTGAATAGGCTGATCAAAAGTTAGAGTGGTGGGAGGAATAGTAACCTGGGCCTGAATAGGGCTATGCCTGATTTGGGACTTTGTGGGTGTTGTTGACACATAGGTAGCACCGTGGGAGTTACCTGTTTTTACTAAGTAATCTTAATTTGCAACAAACTATCTAAGGAGAACCTTTCAACCAAGTAACATTATTTATGTGAAGCCTTTTTACCATTTTGGTCTTGTTAAAAGTTTAGTAAAGATACTTTTTTTTTCTAAACTAGTGTGGAGTCTGTTTGTGGTGCTATTGCTATATTACTGTGAGTGTTGGTACAAATGCTTTACGCATTGCCTTTGAAGATAAGCCTGTCTGCTCAAGCCATGCTACCAAGGGAGTGGGCAGAGGTTATTGACAAGCATCTATCTTTTCTTACTCTGACTAGAAGCAAGGGTCCCTATTTGGTCTAGGGCACCTACCTCAGCCAACTAGAGATCTCCAGTTTACCAACAGTGATTCGTGTACATCACTCAGACTAGTGCAGACCACTACGATACCACATAAATTGCTCTTCACCCATTTTTGATCCGTGAAACATCCTCGACATGTCGGATGCCGGAAAAGCAGCAAGTGAAGCTGCCGAATTGGAGTTCAGCATCGAGGAGTTGTACTCGTATAAGGTCGATGAACTCAAGCAATTCTGCAAGGTCCTAGGGTGCCCCAATGAAAGGGAGCGCTAAGAAAGGTGAGCTTCAAAAGAGCCTGAAGGCCTGGTGGGAGGCCCAAGGTGCTGCCAAGGGGGAGATGACAATGGAGGAAGTCGACGAACAGGAGCATGGGTTCCGGTCGTAGGATTTGCCTGGACCCTAGGTAGCCGGCAGGGCTGCCAGTATCCATTCTGCCGGGAGTCTCTCACAAGAAAAAAGGGAGGAGAACCAGAAAATCAGAGAACATGAGCTGGAGGTCATGAGGCTCAAGGAAAAGGCCGATGCGAGAGCTCGGGCCTTGGAGGAGCTGAAGTTGATCTTGGCTCACAAATTGAGCATGAGAGAGCTGGATATAAAAGCCAAGCAATTGGAGTCCGGCTCAAATGTTGGCAGCGCACAGCCAGTGCAGGGAGGTAAGGTATATATCCCCAAAGACTTAGTCCAGAATTTTCAGAAGGGGCAGGATATCCACGCGTGGTTTGAGTCATACAAGATTGCTTTGCGGATAAATGGGGCGCCTGAACAGAACAGGGGGGAGGGCCTGAGGAAACACTTTGAGGCATCTGGGACAGCAGTTTTACCACCTTTAGCTAAGGAGGGAGCCCTTACGTTTGCCAAGATGAACGAGGCATTATGCCTCAAATACGGGCTCCCATCAGAGCAGTACAGGGTACAGTTCAGGAATTTCTAGAAGAATGAGTCAGACACGTGGGGTGAATGTGTGAGAAAGTGTACCCGAGCACTGGAAGGTTAGATACAGGGCAGCAAAGTTACTGATTATGAGGGGTTGTGCTATTTAATCAGTTGGGAGCACATGAGTAGTCTGTCTGTTCTGGTTTTGTGCCAGCATTTGTTGGATAGCAAGTTAACTGAAAGCAAGTTAACTGATCCCAGTGAACTTGCGAAGTAGGCGGACAGTTGGACGAGTACCAGGGTCCACAAGGGGATTGTGGGTACCACAGCCAAAGGTGGGCAAAGTCCCCAGCACAAGAGTAGAGGGGACAAGAGTAATCAGAAGGAGTTCTCCAAAGGGCCCCAAACTGATTCTGAGGGGAAGGAGTCCCAGCCCCCACAGCCGAAGGCATCACACCCCCCTAAGGGTGAAGATCCCCATACAGGTCCCCCAAGGTGTTACCATTGTTATGAGGATGGTCACGTTGCCCGAAGATGCCCTAAGAAAACCCAAGTACCCATGAGTGCTCTGAAACCGGGGATAGTGAGTGTAGCATTGGGTGAGGAATTTAATTACGGGGTAAAGGGGAGCAAGCAGTGATGACCCTGGTTTCACTAGGAGACCGAGAGATGGTCCAAGAAGCCTATCTGCCAGAGAACACTAATAAGTACCAGCAGCGGGTGACCATCAATGAGAGGAGGCTCTTCATGACACAGGTGCCAGTGTGACATCCGTTCAGTGTCAGTGGGTGTCAGAAGAGCAGGTCTTTACCCAACGCACTTCACCCGGTAGTTGCAGCAGACAACTCTGCGCCTCTGTAAAGTAGCGCAGGTACCTGTTGAGTGCGGGGGGATCTCTGGTCCTCTGAAGGTTGTGGTGAGTCCATCCATGCCTATAGACTGTCTGTTGGGAAATTACCTGGAGCATTCCCCGTGGAAGGAGGTGGAATGCCAGGCTCATATTTGGAGATGTTGGGTCTGACTGAGTGGGTATGTGTAACCACTCGGTCCCTGGCTGCAGACAGGAGCAATCAAATGGACCTGGAGCCTGAAACAGTGGCCCAGTGCTTGCTAGGAAGAGAAGGAGCAGGGGCCGCAGGAAAACCGCCCCCTCAGTTCCCCCTATCCAGAAGGAGGCAGAGCCTGAGGGAGACCCCCTCGAGCTGACAGGGAATCAGGCAGCTGAACTGGAAGACGTGCCCGAGCTGACCCGTTGGCTGGCAGGATGGAGGTCCCACCAGGGAAGAATTCTGCAAGGAGCAGAGAGAGTGGCCTTTTCTCATTGGTCTACAGCACCAAGCCACAGATCAGGCAGCAGGTGGAGAGTCCAAATCGCATCTCATCTATTGGGACGATGAGCCTAAGGTTGCTGAGCCTGGTTCAGCCGTTTGCTGGTGGTACCCGAGCGCTTCAGGACCTTCCTACTGGGTATGGCTCATGACGTGCCTCTCACAGGACATTTGGGGTGCAACAAGACCTTTCAAGGGCTTTTCACCCACTTCTTCTGGCCCCAAACGAGGAAGCACTTCAGTACTCATTGTAGAGTTTGCCCACAGGCAAGTGGCAAAAGTGGAGGGAAGTGCAAGGCTCCCCTCGAACCCTTTTCTGTGGTGAGCACCCCTTTCGAGTGCATGGGCACCGATATTGTGGGGCAACTGGAACCCAAGACAGCCTTAGGCAACAAGTTTATCTTGGTCTTGGTGGACCATGCCACCGGGTACCTGGAAGCAGTACCTCTCCGGACAATCACAGCCCCAGTGGTGGGCCGTGCATTGATGGGGATCTTTTCCCATGTAGGGTTTCCCAGAGAGGTGGTCTCCGACCACATCACAAACTTCATTTCGAAGTATATAAAGTCTTTGTGGGATGAGTGTGGCATAATGTACAAGTTCACCACTACGTACCACCCTCAAGGAAACGGGTTGGTTTAAAGGCTCAACCGAACCCTAAAGAGCATGATTATCGGCCTTGTGGAGCCATGCCTGTTGTTTGCCTACTGGGAGGTCCCACAGAAGTCCTTAGGGTTCAGTCCCTTCGAGCTCCTGTGCAGACACCCCGTTAGAGGACCTCCGAGTCTGGTGAAGGAAAGTTGAGAAAAATCCCCAGGGAAAACTCCCCAGGATGTGTTCAGCTATATACTGGCCTTCCGCAACCAGACAGAGCGCTTCAGGAAACTCACTCAGACGAACATGGAGGCTAGCCAGTAAGAAGTGAATAGATGGTACGACCAGAATGCCACTCTGGTTGAATTTCAACCTGGGCAGAAGGTGTGGGGGATGGCGCCAGTGGAGCCTTATGCACTCCAGGACAAGTGGACTGGGCAATACGAGGTGGTGGAGTGCAAAATGAAATCACCTTCTTGGTGAACTTGCAGTCTCCCAGGAACACCTTGTGGGTCCTGCACATGAACCGCCTCAAGCCACACTTTGAGAGGTCTGATGTAACGATGCTCCTAGCTATAGATGCTGGAACAGAAGAGTAGAGTGACCCTCTTCCTGACCTCCTGGCAGCAGAGGAGCGAGATGGATCAGTGGATAGCGTGAACCTCTCACCCACTCTGACCGCAGAGCAGCAGAGGGACTGTCGCCAGGTGTTTGGTCAGTTTGCCTCCCTGTTCTCCCTGACGCCTGGCATCACCAATTGGTGTGTCCCTGATGTGGACACCGGGGACAGCCTACCCGTAAAACAGAAATTTTACATCGTAGCGGACAAATTCAGGTCAAGCATTAAGGAGGAGATTTCCAAAATGTTGAAGTTAGTGGTGATTGAGCCCTCTAGCAGCCCGTAGGCTAGTCCCATGGTCCTTGAAGGCTTGTGTGCCCAGTGCCACTCTTGAACTCCGGTTCTGCATGGACTACCATGGGCTCAATACGGTCACGAAGACCGACGCTCACCACATCCCCAGAGCTGATGAGCCCATGGATCGGTTAGGAGCTTCCAGGTACCTCAGTACGTTCGATTTAACTTCTGGGTACTGGCAGATTACCTTAACCGATGGGGCCAAAGAGAGGTCAACGTTTTCAATTCCAGAGGGGTACTTCCAGTTCTGTGTAATGCCCTTTGGGTTGAAGAACCCCCCTGCCACGTTCCAGAGACTGGTCAACCAGGTACTGTCCGGACTGGAGAAATTCAGCACTGCATACCTGGATGACATTGCAGTGTTCAGCTCCAGCTGGGAGAAACACTTGCAAAAGCTCTGCACAGTGTAGGAGGCTCTGCAGTGTGCAGGCCTCACTATCAAGGCCAGTAAGTGCCAGATAGGGCAGGGTTCTGTGGTGTATTTGGGACCCCAAGGTGGGGAGTGGCCAAGTGGTACCCCTACAGGCCAAGATAGACACCATTCTGGCTTGGGAGCCCCCCAAGACCCAGAGAGAGGCGAGAGCCTTTTTAGGACTCACCGGGTACTATCGCAGATTCTTCAAGGGATACAGCACCATCGTTGCCCCCTTGACAGGGCTGACTTCGCAGAAGCAGCCCCGAAAGGTGATTTGGACTGAAACCTGCCAGACAGCGTTTGACGCCCTGAAAACTGCCATCTGCACAGCACCCATGCTCAATGCGCCTGACTTCTCCAAGGAATTTATGGTGCAGACAGATGCTTCAGAGCATGGTGTGGGAGCACTAGCAGTACTCTCACAGATAAATGAAGAGGGCTTGGACAAACCCGTAGTCTTTCTTAGTCGGAGACTACTTCCTAGGCAACAGAGTGCGATGGAAAGGGAGGCTTTTGCTGTGGTCCCCTCAGATGGTTGATGCAAATGAGGAGGGAAAACCCAAAGCTGTTGAGGTGGACCATTTCCCTAAAGGGGATGGACTTTACGGTGGAACACCGTCCTGCTGCAGAACACGCCAATACTGATGGTCTGTCCAGGTTTTTCCACCTTAGTGAGGAGAACTCACAAGGGGATGGGTAGTTCCCCCTACTTTTCAGCTGGAGGGGACACATGTTGGACTTGGCATCTTTTGGTGTGGTCACCCCTAATTTTTAATCTCTACTTTCTGTATTTTTGACACTGTGCCAGATTGCATTTTTGCTGGTTTAGACGCTCCAGACACTTTGCCACGGCTGATCAGTTCCAAAGTGCAGGTGCTCCCTGGAGAAATTGTATGTGATTGATTATCCACGATTGGCAGATTTGTGTTATCCGTTGGTCCCTAGTAGAGTGCACTCCAGGTACCTGGGGTAGTAACTCAAATGCTACTAGTGGGCTCGCAGCACTGGTTGTGCCAGCCACACGAGTAGCGTAGAAACGATGTCTCGGGCCAGCCACTGCCGTGCCCGTGCTTAGTCCGTCAACTGCACCGACGACCTGGCTGGTGTCCACACCTGCCAGGCCTGACCTTCCCTTCTCGTACACGTTAGTTGCCCCTATAGTAGGCCCGAGGTACCCCCCTGGGCAGGGTGCAGTGCATGAGGAAGGCAGGACATCACTATTGATGGGTTATCTTGCCTGATAGGATAGAATGGGGAAGGATGAGTATAATAGTTACCCACCTATCTTTCCATAGGAGCAAGATACAGAGTCAGAGTCTGGTACCCCTGAACTCAGAATTCGATAACGCATCTTTTAGCCTGGATGTTTTTTGAATTCTGTGTTTGAGGATAGCACTTATAGAAAGTGGCTGTTCTCGTGTTCGACCTTTCCATGTGCCTCAGCCTGTTTTGTGAATTGACCATCTGGGTTTGTGAGTGACAGGGTCTGGTGAGGTGTGCGTGATCCTTGCGAGGGCCGGATGAGTCAGTCGGGCCTGAATTGGCCTATGGAAACTTAGAGTGCTGGGAGGAGTAGCACCCAGGGCTGAATAGGGCTGTGCCTGCCTTCCACAGAGCTGGCTTCACCTCCTGCAGTGCATCTAAGGACCCTGGCACACCTGCACAAAGAGAGAACAATGTGCCCTAGCTGAGGGCACCCCCAACTGGTACAACCTGGGTCCTGGACCCTTTGCACAAAGAGATCAAAGCCATTATGGGGTATAAGTACACCGACCAAGACCCCAGAGAATTATACAAGTCTGAATTGACGACCTTCGTGATCAAGAGAAATCCCTGCCGAAGAGGAACAGCTGAAGGGACTCAGGACAAGACTGCCCTTGCTGTGTGTATGGGGTTGTCCTGCAGTTTTTTGTTGCCACTAAGGAGTGGATGAAGGGATTCAGATGTGAGTTGTGTCCCCCTACTTAAAGATGGACTTTGTTGAAGTGCACTGTCCAGCTGAAGGAGAAGCGTTTCTAAGGACCAGAGTAGAGCTGGTCTCCTGTTACAAATTCCCAGGCCCAAAAGAACTTCACCGCCAACACCTCTGAACTTCGTTGCTCGGAGTTCCAGTCGTGAGGAGGACCTGAAGCTGAGAGTACGGCCTTTCTGTCATTGAGGAGCTGTGTAAGCACGAGAGGAGCGGGATCTGCTTTCCGTTCTCAAAGGAACCGCCGAGGTCGCAAGTTGCCAGAGACGACATTGCTCTTCCCTGACGCCATGCATCGTCATCACCATCTCGGTCTAAGGTACTGTTGCCGAGGGTCCGTGTGACTCTGTGTCAAAGACTAACGTGAACTCTTACCACGACTTGCACAGGAAAAGGTAGTTGCCTAGTCCCAACTCCACCTCAAGGATATTCAGGATCAGTTAAAACTGGACCCTCAAGGAACCCCAAGGGGGAAAGGGGGAAGTGGATAAAATAACAAACAATAGAAGAGACTGGTCTGGAACTGTTCTTTGACTTCTCTTGCCACACTGGTTGCATATACTAATCTTAGAAGTCCTAATTGACACTCTCTATGGTATCTATTCTTTAGTCCTTATCTACTCCTTACCTAACTTCCCAGAGACTAATATTCTCTTCTTTTCTTTATCTTTCTTTTTCTTCAAAAGCTTTTTTCGTAAGGCTTTATCTGAAAATACACATGGGTTAACTTCTGATGTTCTTTGTGATGCTATAACTATTCTTTACCCTCTCACCACTATTTCCACTGTAGAATTAGTAGCTCTAAACTTGTTTTTTTCTTGTTGATTCTCTTATCTATCTTTAATGTGAATTGTCACTCTAATTATTTAACTGGTATCGTCTCTTCTTATTCTTTCAGGTTTATTCTCCAATTCCAAAGAGTCCTGCTCGGGTAAGTAAGATTCAATTGACCTCTTAATTAAACTTGGTAATTTCTCCTTGCTCTTATCATTAATTCATCATACCTCTAATCTATGTCTGTGGTTTCATATTTATTCTAGTCTTTAACTCTGTACAACTGTCACTTATCTGTCTCTTCTTTCATGTCCTTCGAGTTCAGCCTCTATGATTACCGCTCTTTTTTCTGACTGGAATTGTTCAGGAATGTCAGGTGAGCGGAGCTTAAGGTGGTCTTTTCTTCGGTCTTCTGACACTGTAATTTTCCTTAGGAGGGGAGGGAAAAGAAAGGAAAGAAGCCTGACGATAACGGACGGAAAATAAGGGGAAATGCGACGCAATAGTCAGGAAAAAACTAGGGTTAGGATACGAGCTCAGAATGTCATTGATGAAGTACTGAAAAGCCGCCGGTGCATTGTACAACCCATACGGCATAACCTGGTACTCGAATAATCCAAATCTTGTCCTGAAAGCCGTTTTCCATTCATCGCCCTCCTTCATTCTGCTGAAATGATAGGCTCCTCTCAGGTCTAATTTAGTGTATATTTGCGCATTCTTGACCTGATCTAATAAAACTGAAATGAGTTTAAGCGGATAACGTTTTTTTTTTGTAATCCTATTTATGGCGAGATAGTCTATACAGAACCTTAATCACCCTCTTTCTTCAGAACGAAAAACAGGGGTGAAGATACTGGGGATTTGGACGGGCGTATGAAACCATTTGCCAAATATTTTTTTTAAGTACTCCTTCAGATGTTGTTGTTCTCTTTCGGTTAGCGCATAGACCCGACTGCAAGGTAGATTGGCGCCAGACTCCAGGTCTATTGTACAGTCGTTGGTTCGATGAGGAGGTAATTGCTGTGCCTTTTTTCGTTGAAAACGTCTTCTAAATCTCGATATTCTTGGGGTATCTCTTGTGAGTTAATCACACACACAGTGAATGAGCAGGGTTATCCTCCTAGTTCCTTTCTTGTCTCCCAAAACAATTATCCTTACAGTAGTTCAAATTCATTGCAATCGTTCTGGTGCTCCAATCGATGGTGGGATTGTGTTCTGTCAGCCATAGTAGTCCTAGAATGTGATGAAACTGAGGTGCATCAATCAAATTAAATTGAATAACTTCCTCATGCCCTTCACTGAATATCATCTTCAAGGGTTGTGTGTGGCTCACAATCGGTCCAGACGAAAGGTTCATACCATCTACTGCTCTCATCGGTTCACTTTTAGATTTTAGGATGGCTCTTCAACCTACTTTGGTTGCAAATTTCAGGTCACAAAAATGTCAAGTGGCCCCGGAATCCACCATCACAGACACAAGTGTTAGAGTTATCTGTCGGAACTTGATCACCATAGACTGAACCAAATGAGGCGAGGAGGACTGGAGTGTATTTGCCAGCTGGTGTTCTTTCGGAGTTGATTCTTGATTAGCATCCACCAGTCCAACTCCTCCTACTGGTGGTGCTGCAAGTTTTCCTTCAGTTTAAACAAGGTTTTTGGTTTTTTCGGACAACCCCTCACAAAATGTCCATTCATGCCACAATACATGCATAAATTTCCAGCTCTTCTTTTTTCCTTTTCTTCTTTAGTTAATGGACCTCATTTGGTTCCAATTTGCATAGGCTCAGAGTTGGATTGCCCTTCTACTGCTCGGTTATAATCTGATCAGACTCTATCAAATCTAGCTACAGTTGACTTAAAATCTTTACTTTTTTCACCTTTTCTTTCTCCTTGGCGTAAATCAATTTGTAGCACTAAATCTACAGTTCTGATATCTCTGTAGGTCGATTGGATGTCTGTGCCAGCACATCTTTAAGTTCATCTCGCAATCCACAATAAAAGACTGCCGCCCTTTTACTCTCTGGCCAGTTGGTTTATACTACCAGCTTATTAAATTGAGCAAGGTAAGCCACTAGGTCCTGGTTGCCTTGTCGTAATTCCAGTAATTCATTGTCAACAGCTTGCGATATTCTGCGTCTGTCGAAAATTCGGAGGAATTCCTTCTTAAATTTATCATAATTCTGCAAAATGGATCATCTCTGGAAACTAGGGTCATTGACCACGATGCCGCGTCACCACTCAAATAGGACAATGCAAAAGCCACTCTTGACTGCACATCTGGGAAAATTGAAGGGCGACACATAAAATGAAGGGAATCTTGGGTGAGGAATATTTGTGCCTTTTGGGGATCCCCACTATATCGCTCCGGAGGTGCCTAAGGGATAACCGGAGACAAGGAATGGATAACGCGTTGTTAATCAGTTCGAATCTTCAGTGGCAGCTCCTAAATTGTCCCTTCCTGTACTAAAAGATTGTCCCGTTCTTTGCGCTTTCCTTTCTAGACTTAACAACCTCCTGTTTTAAACTTTGGTTTTCATCCCTAACTGATATCAGTTCTTTTTGAATGGCCTCTAGAACCGTTCCTAAGGTTTGGAAGTTAATTCCCTCTGCCATCCTGTTCGGGTGCAATTATAAAACGTGGGCACTTTACTCTGTCAAAGACTAAAGTGAACTCTTACCACGACTTGCACAGGAACAGGTAGTTGCCTAGTCCCAACTCCACCTGAAGGATACTCAGGATCAGTTATTTAAAACGGGACCCTCTAGGAACCCCAAGGGGGAAAGGGACAAGTAGAAAAAATAACAAACAATAGAAGAGACTGCTCTGGAACTGTTCTTTGATTTTTCTTGCCACACTGGTTGCAGATAGTAATCTTAGAAGTCCTAATACACAAAAGACAAAGAGATTAAGCATTCCTCCTATTCCTCTCTATGTTATCTATTCTTTAGTCCTTAGCTACTCCTTACCTAACTTCCCAGAGACTAAGCTTCTCTTCTTTTCTTTATCTTTCTTTTTCTTCAAAAGGTTGTTTCTTAAGGCTTTATCTGAAAATACACATGGGTTAATTTCTGATGTTCTTTGTGATGCTATAACTATTCTTTACCCTCTCACTAATATTACCTTTGTAGAATTAGTAGCTCTCAACTTGTTTTCTTCTTGTTGAATCTCTTATCTATCTTTAATGTGAATTTTCGCTCCACTTATTTAACTGGTATCTTCTCTTCTTATTCTTTCCGCTTTATTCTCCAATTCCAAAGTTGTCTACTCAGGTAAGTGCGATTCTATTGACCTCATAAATTAGACTCTGTTATTTTTCCATGCTCTTATCATCACTTAATCATGCCTCAAATCTATGTCTGTTGTTTCATATTTACTCTAGTCTTTAACTCTATACAACTGTCACTTAACTGTCTCTTCTTGCGTGTCCTTCGAGTTCAGGCGCTATGAATACTGCTCTCGTTTCTGACTGGAATTGTCAGGAGACTCAGGTGAGCGGAGCTTAAGGTGGTCTTTTCTTCGGTCTTCTGACTCAGTAATTTTTCGTTAGGAGGGGAGGGAAAAGAAAGGAAAGAAGTCCGACGATAACGGACGGAAAATAAGGGGCAATGGCCAGGAAAAAACTAGGGTTAGGATACAAGCCTCTTCTGAATTCTCTGGTGAAGTGCGCATTCGAATTCGAACGCGCGCTTCATCTCAATACCGGCACCTGAGAGATCACACAATGACTAGACCGTTAACTCATCTTTCCCAGTCAGCGGCCATCTTGGAATTCCACTCGTGAACTAAGATACTCCAACAGCGGTCAAGGTTGTACATTTGTTGTTTAACCAGCGGGATTTGAATTTTAGGGCACATACTGTGTGGGTGTGCTCAGTTAGCAGTTTGGAAGGCCTGACACTCTGCACCTGCCGCTTGAGGTTCCGTGACAATTGTAAGTGGTGTTTTCGACTCGCACGAATATGGTCGAGTCTGGTATCTACGAACCGCAAATGACGAGTTTAGTGGGTGTACGCAGTTTCGCTGTACTAACCTAAACCGTTCGTCTGTTACGTGGGTTTCTCTATCTGTACCCACGGGTTCCATCTTAGATACGGCATCCATTTTGACTCTTGCCCTCAAGTAGCCAGCGAACGGACGTTGTCCGCTTCGCGACCCTGGGATTCCCAAGATATCTGCGGAAGACACATGTCCTTTGAAAGTGTCTTTATGACGAGGGGGATGATACTGTAAGGCAGATGGCCCCGCTCGAGGCTCATCTTGCCGTGCCGGTTTATTGTCTCAGCCGTGTATCTCATTAGGCACGTCCCTTTGATGCCTGTAGCACGTGTTTCCCGATACCTCCCCTTTTACACCCTTTCCAATCTCCCCACTGTTTCCATCTTCCTTTTCACCTGTTCTTGTTCCTTCTTCGATCTGTTTTACTGCTGATCGGAATGTACTAATGGTGGGAAGATGGGTTTTTACAGTTGGGAACCGCCAAATGTTTCCGCACTTATGTTCCGGACCTTGAATGTATCAAAGTGACCAAAGCGACCCCTCTCGGGGATAATTATGGGAACCGAGTTGTAAACCTTTTTGTACCATGTAAACCTATGGGAGAAATATGTATAAAAGGAGCGATCCACAGTAGCAATTTGAAGCAGTCTCCCTGAACCTACACTCGTTGTACTTCCTGTGACTTCTGTGTTTCCCTGCAGTAAATAAACCTCGAATCTTTGACGCCCAAGGAAGTGTCCCGTGTCTCTGTCATTCGTACGCTGGAGCAGGTTACCCACGAAGGTTTCAGGTGTTGTCCCCTGGCACCGCTGGGTCTTAAATAACCCAGTCCTTCAGTTGGCGCCCACGTGGGGCTGCATCAGTGGTACCGGTCCAAGCCCGACGATCGTGAGGAACTTCGTGTGAAATCTCCGAGGGAAGGTGCACTCCGCTTCATCGATCCCGTTGTCGAAACAAGTGGCCCGAAGACTTTTCCCGCGAAGATTCCCGCCTCCTGACGGCTGCAACGGACTGCTGCCCTGACTGTAGACCTGTTTTGGCGCCTGGCGTAGACCTTGGTATAGCGAGACGATTGACGGGCCTTCCTGGTGACGCCATCGATCTTTGAGTTAAGTATTTGTGGGTCGCTCCCAGAGTTCTTGGTTGTGGTTGCTTAGTTGTTGCATGGTTCCATTGCATTTGTGGTTCTTGGTACTTTGTTGTGATATTTGACGACTGCAGCCGCCAAAAACCGAGGGTTTTTGCTCTTTGCAGGGACTTGGTAAATCCCGTAACCCTTGACGTTTGTGAAACTCGGCTAGTGTGCAAGATGCCTGGTCGCAGTACTTTGTTTAGTTGTTTCAGACGTTGTGGTACGGATTCCCGACTGGAGGATTCGTGTCCGATACCTCCGGTTGGAACTCCCACTTATGAGCTCTACAGTAAGCACGGGCTAGGCCCGATTACTTTTAATGAATATTGGATTTGTTACACTAAAAAAGATGGTGTCCTTAGTTGGCCACCTCATGGTAGCTTTGAGACCCCGATCTTAGATAATCTTGAGGCTAAATTGTTTGAGAAAAAGTCAAGGCCGGCCATGTTTGATGCCTTTCGGTTGTGGCGTAAAGAAGCCCGACAGAAAGAGATCAGACAGACTAAGCGTAATCAGAGAGATGATGTTGCTACCATTGTAAAGAAAGCAGAGCAGTTTCAGCGTGATAAGGAGGATAAGGAAAAGGAAGTGTTTGATAGGCTACAGCGTATGTCCATAGATAAATGCTACCCTGCTTTGCCTACGGAGTCGGATAAGAAGGAAGAATCAGTTGAGGATCCTTTAATGTCCTATCTTATGAAGTCGCCACCTCCGTATGTACAGGGAACCGCAGCTCCTGTGGTGCCCCCTGTACCTGTTCCTCAACCTGTTCCTCAACCTGCACCCGTTCTTCCGAATGTTCCTGCTCCTTTGTCTACTGCTATTCCTACTGCTCCTCCGCTTCCACTTACTCCTGCTCCCGCTACTGCTCTTCCTCTACTAACTCCTGTTGCTTCTTCTGTTTCTACCCCTTCTCTTGTTAGTCCCTTGTGCTATACTTCTCCATCTACTCGAAGTCGTACACCTCCTGTTGCGGCTAGCTTCTTTAATTCTCTTGGACCTGTTCTTGGGTCCGCTGGTTCAGACGGTCCTCAGAGACGTAGTCAGCTTCCCGGTAACAGGGAACGTGCTGCGCTGTATAACATGGCGATGGGTTGGATGACACACCCTCTTAGAAATCCTCCACGTGCTGTACTTAATACGTTCTGTCAATTCAATGTACCGACACAAAGGTACGTGTTCGAGGAAATGTGCAAGGTTCTGCGTGATCAGATATCGGCCGATGCGCCTGACGATGTGTTGACCGCTTTGTCTGATCTACAGCTTCAGTTCTCGAACGGACTGATAGTGGATACCAACGTTCGACGTGCTGTTGAGCGGTTGTTATCTTTCCGTCCCTCTCCGATACCTCAGGCCTTGTTCGTTGAGGACGTTGAAAGACAGTTAGATGCGTCTGGTCAGTACCCCATGCGTGAGGTTCCACCAGTGTACATGCCAGGTGATGCCACCCGAGCTCCGCCAATCCTGCCACACTTCCAGAGAGTATGGATTCATCTCCCGTGGAAACGATCGAAAGTGTTGCAGGTGAAGCAATCTTTGCCTGACCCTCACAAAAATCCTGCAGGGTACTATAAGGAATTGTCGCAGCTCGTAGACGCTACGATAATGAATCTTGCCGATATCGATATGCTGTTTGGTAATGTCGTACCGCAGCCGGTATGGGCTAAGATTCGTCAGGAAAATCATGCAAACGAATTAGGTGGTGATTGGGCTGCCCTTATAGCGGCGGATGGGTTG
This sequence comes from Lissotriton vulgaris, assembly GCF_964263255.1. Taxonomy (NCBI): domain Eukaryota; kingdom Metazoa; phylum Chordata; class Amphibia; order Caudata; family Salamandridae; genus Lissotriton; species Lissotriton vulgaris. Next base: position 1,104,679,758 of record NC_141695.1, read on the forward strand.
CAAACTGGTGGTGCTAAACCCGAACAGTTGATTGCTGCTCTCCCTCAGAGAATAATTACACTAATGAAAACTCTTATGCCAGCTATGAGGGTGAACTGGGATAAATTGTCAGCTTGTAAACAGAAGAAGGACGAGAGTGTCTCTGATTTCTTTACGAGATTTGAGGAGGCATTCATCGACCATAGTGGTCAGGATATGGGCACTGAGGGTGGTCAATGGTTGTTTGTGGATAAATTTGTTTCTAACTTATTGCCCGACTTGAGCAATAAATTAAAAAACTCTGAGAGTGCGTGGGCCGTTTCTACCTCGGCTCAAATATTGGCTACGGCACAGTATTATGAGAACAGAGAGAAAGAGGAGAACGACCGCGCTGATAAAAAGACGAAAGAACTTAAAACCAAAGTGTTGCTATAGCAGGCGTATCCTCCGTGTTCGACTCAGAATGCTTCGCAGCAAAATAGATCGCAGTCGCAATCTAATAGATCACAATCTCGAAATGACTCCTCTTCCCAAAGATCTTCGTTAGGGTACAATCAGTGTGCCTATTGTAGACAGGAGGGTCATTTAAAATTCAATTGTCCTGTTCTAAACGATCGTAATAGTGGTAACTCATCTAGAGGAGGTTGTGGTGGTTCTCAGCAGACATCACGTGGTAGGGGTCGCGGTGCTCAAAATGATCGTTCAGATAACTCATCGAACTCCAATAACTGTTTTGATCAACGTGGATCATCGCAAGGACGATCTGCGCAGTACAATGTAGATGATTATTACGTCGATCAGGGAACTGACGACAGTAATTACTAGGACAGCCATAGACAAGGAGAGGGAGTGGTATCAGTTCCGGTTTATCAGAGAGGGCCTTACGTCGCAGTTGCTACATCGGGCGTCGTTGAGCCTTTTCTGTTGGACACTGGTGCAGCGAAAAGTTCCATAATGCATTCGAAACTCCCTGGCGCACCTTTGTCTGGCTTAACAAATGTTTCCGTTGGATTCTCTGGCGCCCCCGTCAGCAATCCAGTTTCGCGCCCTTTGTCCCTTACAATTGGGCCTCGTGAGCTTCAAGCTCCGTTGATTTTGACTACTGGTTGTAGTGAAAATCTTTTGGGCCTGGATTTGCTAAAACGTTTGTATGCAACTTTGTATTGTTCTCCTGCGGGTGTAAAGCTTACGTTAGGTGAGAGGGTTGTCTCTCCTATGTACTTGTCTCTCGATAAGCTTCCACCGGAATTGAGTTCTCTTCCTGCATCTTTGTGGGCAACAGGTCCCAATGATGTGGGCCTGCTTGACATCTCCCCTTACGTTGTTCAGTTGAAATCTAATGTGCGATTGCCACGTATTCCCCAGATTCGTATCTCTCTTGATGGTGAATGAGCACTGTTAGCGATCATCTATGATCTGATCGAGAAAGACGTTATTGAAGAAACTCGGGGAAACGTGTGCAACAGCCCTGTACTGCCCATTCTAAAACATACTGATCCTTCGTAACCACCTGTTTATCGTTTTGTTATCGATTTACGGTAGGTAAATAAAATTGTCTATACAGAACCTTAATCACCCTCTTTCTTCAGAACGAAAAACAGGGGTGAAGATACTGGGGATTTGGACGGGCGTATGAAACCATTTGCCAAATATTTTTTTTAAGTACTCCTTCAGATGTTGTTGTTCTCTTTCGGTTAGCGCATAGACCCGACTGCAAGGTAGATTGGCGCCAGACTCCAGGTCTAATGTACAGTCGTTGGTTCGATGAGGAGGTAATTGCTGTGCCTTTTTTAGTTGAAAACGTCTTCTAAATCTCGATATTCTTGGGGTATCTCTTGTGAGTTAATCACACACACAGTGAATGAGCAGGGTTATCCTCCTAGTTCCTTTCTTGTCTCCCAAAACAATTATCCTTACAGTAGTTCAAATTCATTGCAATCGTTCTGGTGCTCCAATCGATGGTGGGATTGTGTTCTGTCAGCCATAGTAGTCCTAGAATGTGATGAAACTGAGGTGCATCAATCAAATTAAATTGAATAACTTCCTCATGCCCTTCACTGAATATCATCTTCAAGGGTTGTGTGTGGCTCACAATCGTTCCAGACGAAAGTTTCATACCATCTACTGCTCTCATCGGTTCACTTTTAGATTTTAGGATGGCTCTTCAACCTACTTTGGTTGCAAATTTCAGGTCACAAAAATGTCAAGTGGCCCCGGAATCCACCATCACAGACACAAGTGTATAGAGTTATCTGTCGGAACTTGATCACCATAGACTGAACCAAATGAGGCGAGGAGGACTGGAGTGTATTTGCCAGCTGGTGTTCTTTCGGAGTTGATTCTTGATTAGCATCCACCAGTCCAACTCCTCCTACTGGTGGTGCTGCAAGTTTTCCTTCAGTTTAAACAAGGTTTTTGGTTTTTTCAGACAACCCCTCACAAAATGTCCATTCATGCCACAATACATGCATAAATTTCCAGCTCTTCTTTTTTCCTTTTCTTCTTTAGTTAATGGACCTCATTTGGTTCCAATTTGCATAGGCTCAGAGTTGGATTGCCCTTCTACTGCTCGGTTATAATCTGATCAGACTCTATCAAATCTAGCTACAGTTGACTTAAAATCTTTACTTTTTTCACCTTTTCTTTCTCCTTGGCGTAAATCAATTTGTAGCACTAAATCTACAGTTCTGATATCTCTGTAGGTCGATTGGATGTCTGTGCCAGCACATCTTTAAGTTCATCTCGCAATCCACAATAAAAGACTGCCGCCCTTTTACTCTCTGGCCAGTTGGTTTATACTACCAGCTTATTAAATTGAGCAAGGTAAGCCACTAGGTCCTGGTTGCCTTGTCGTAATTCCAGTAATTCATTGTCAACAGCTTGCGATATTCTGCGTCTGTCGAAAATTCAGAGGAATTCCTTCTTAAATTTATCATAATTCTGCAAAATGGATCATCTCTGGAAACTAGGGTCATTGACCACGATGCCGCGTCACCACTCAAATAGGACAATGCAAAAGCCACTCTTGACTGCACATCTGGGAAAATTGAAGGGCGACACATAAAATGAAGGGAATCTTGGGTGAGGAATATTTGTGCCTTTTGGGGATCCCCACTATATCGCTCCGGAGGTGCCTAAGGGATAACCGGAGACAAGGAATGGATAACGCGTTGTTAATCAGTTCGAATCTTCAGTGGCAGCTCCTAAATTGTCCCTTCCTGTACTAAAAGATTGTCCCGTTCTTTGCGCTTTCCTTTCTAGACTTAACAACCTCCTGTTTTAAACTTTGGTTTTCAACCCTAACTGATATCAGTTCTTTTTGAATGGCCTCTAGAACCGTTCCTAAGGTTTGGAAGTTAATTCCCTCTGCCATCCTGTTCGGGTGCAATTATAAAACGTGGGCACTTTACTCTGTCAAAGACTAAAGTGAACTCTTACCACGACTTGCACAGGAACAGGTAGTTGCCTAGTCCCAACTCCACCTGAAGGATACTCAGGATCAGTTATTTAAAACGGGACCCTCTAGGAACCCCAAGGGGGAAAGGGACAAGTAGAAAAAATAACAAACAATAGAAGAGACTGCTCTGGAACTGTTCTTTGATTTTTCTTGCCACACTGGTTGCAGATAGTAATCTTAGAAGTCCTAATACACAAAAGACAAAGAGATTAAGCATTCCTCCTATTCCTCTCTATGTTATCTATTCTTTAGTCCTTAGCTACTCCTTACCTAACTTCCCAGAGACTAAGCTTCTCTTCTTTTCTTTATCTTTCTTTTTCTTCAAAAGGTTGTTTCTTAAGGCTTTATCTGAAAATACACATGGGTTAATTTCTGATGTTCTTTGTGATGCTATAACTATTCTTTACCCTCTCACTAATATTACCTTTGTAGAATTAGTAGCTCTCAACTTGTTTTCTTCTTGTTGAATCTCTTATCTATCTTTAATGTGAATTTTCGCTCCACTTATTTAACTGGTATCTTCTCTTCTTATTCTTTCCGCTTTATTCTCCAATTCCAAAGTTGTCTACTCAGGTAAGTGCGATTCTATTGACCTCATAAATTAGACTCTGTTATTTTTCCATGCTCTTATCATCACTTAATCATGCCTCAAATCTATGTCTGTTGTTTCATATTTACTCTAGTCTTTAACTCTATACAACTGTCACTTAACTGTCTCTTCTTGCGTGTCCTTCGAGTTCAGGCGCTATGAATACTGCTCTCGTTTCTGACTGGAATTGTCAGGAGACTCAGGTGAGCGGAGCTTAAGGTGGTCTTTTCTTCGGTCTTCTGACTCAGTAATTTTTCGTTAGGAGGGGAGGGAAAAGAAAGGAAAGAAGTCCGACGATAACGGACGGAAAATAAGGGGCAATGGCCAGGAAAAAACTAGGGTTAGGATACAAGCCTCTTCTGAATTCTCTGGTGAAGTGCGCATTCGAATTCGAACGCGCGCTTCATCTCAATACCGGCACCTGAGAGATCACACAATGACTAGACCGTTAACTCATCTTTCCCAGTCAGCGGCCATCTTGGAATTCCACTCGTGAACTAAGATACTCCAACAGCGGTCAAGGTTGTACATTTGTTGTTTAACCAGCGGGATTTGAATTTTAGGGCACATACTGTGTGGGTGTGCTCAGTTAGCAGTTTGGAAGGCCTGACACTCTGCACCTGCCGCTTGAGGTTCCGTGACAATTGTAAGTGGTGTTTTCGACTCGCACGAATATGGTCGAGTCTGGTATCTACGAACCGCAAATGACGAGTTTAGTGGGTGTACGCAGTTTCGCTGTACTAACCTAAACCGTTCGTCTGTTACGTGGGTTTCTCTATCTGTACCCACGGGTTCCATCTTAGATACGGCATCCATTTTGACTCTTGCCCTCAAGTAACCAGCGAACGGACGTTGTCCGCTTCGCGACCCTGGGATTCCCAAGATATCTGCGGAAGACACATGTCCTTTGAAAGTGTCTTTATGACGAGGGGGATGATACTGTAAGGCAGATGGCCCCGCTCGAGGCTCATCTTGCCGTGCCGGTTTATTGTCTCAGCCGTGTATCTCATTAGGCACGTCCCTTTGATGCCTGTAGCACGTGTTTCCCGATACCTCCCCTTTTACACCCTTTCCAATCTCCCCACTGTTTCCATCTTCCTTTTCACCTGTTCTTGTTCCTTCTTCGATCTGTTTTACTGCTGATCGGAATGTACTAATGGTGGGAAGATGGGTTTTTACAGTTGGGAACCGCCAAATGTTTCCGCACTTATGTTCCGGACCTTGAATGTATCAAAGTGACCAAAGCGACCCCTCTCGGGGATAATTATGGGAACCGAGTTGTAAACCTTTGTGTACCATGTAAACCTATGGGAGAAATATGTATAAAAGGAGCGATCCACAGTAGCAATTTGAAGCAGTCTCCCTGAACCTACACTCGTTGTACTTCCTGTGACTTCTGTGTTTCCCTGCAGTAAATAAACCTCGAATCTTTGACGCCCAAGGAAGTGTCCCGTGTCTCTGTCATTCGTACGCCGGAGCAGGTTACCCACGAAGGTTTCAGGTGTTGTCCCCTGGCACCGCTGGGTCTTAAATAACCCAGTCCTTCAGTTGGCGCCCACGTGGGGCTGCATCAGTGGTACCGGTCCAAGCCCGACGATCGTGAGGAACTTCGTGTGAAATCTCCGAGGGAAGGTGCACTCCGCTTCATCGATCCCGTTGTCGAAACAAGTGGCCCGAAGACTTTTCCCGCGAAGATTCCCGCCTCCTGACGGCTGCAACGGACTGCTGCCCTGACTGTAGACCTGTTTTGGCGCCTGGCGTAGACCTTGGTATAGCGAGACGATTGACGGGCCTTCCTGGTGACGCCATTGATCTTTGAGTTAAGTATTTGTGGGTCGCTCCCAGAGTTCTTGGTTGTGGTTGCTTAGTTGTTGCATGGTTCCATTGCATTTGTGGTTCTTGGTACTTTGTTGTGATATTTGACGACTGCAGCCGCCAAAAACCGAGGGTTTTTGCTCTTTGCAGGGACTTGGTAAATCCCGTAACCCTTGACGTTTGTGAAACTCGGCTAGTGTGCAAGATGCCTGGTCGCAGTACTTTGTTTAGTTGTTTCAGACGTTGTGGTACGGATTCCCGACTGGAGGATTCGTGTCCGATACCTCCGGTTGGAACTCCCACTTATGAGCTCTACAGTAAGCACGGGCTAGGCCCGATTACTTTTAATGAATATTGGATTCGTTACACTAAAAAAGATGGTGTCCTTAGTTGGCCACCTCATGGTAGCTTTGAGACCCCGATCTTAGATAATCTTGAGGCTAAATTGTTTGAGAAAAAGTCAAGGCCGGCCATGTTTGATGCCTTTCGGTTGTGGCGTAAAGAAGCCCGACAGAAAGAGATCAGACAGACTAAGCGTAATCAGAGAGATGATGTTGCTACCATTGTAAAGAAAGCAGAGCAGTTTCAGCGTGATAAGGAGGATAAGGAAAAGGAAGTGTTTGATAGGCTACAGCGTATGTCCATAGATAAATGCTACCCTGCTTTGCCTACGGAGTCGGATAAGAAGGAAGAATCAGTTGAGGATCCTTTAATGTCCTATCTTATGAAGTCGCCACCTCCGTATGTACAGGGAACCGCAGCTCCTGTGGTGCCCCCTGTACCTGTTCCTCAACCTGTTCCTCAACCTGCACCCGTTCTTCCGAATGTTCCTGCTCCTTTGTCTACTGCTATTCCTACTGCTCCTCCGCTTCCACTTACTCCTGCTCCCGCTACTGCTCTTCCTCTACTAACTCCTGTTGCTTCTTCTGTTTCTACCCCTTCTCTTGTTAGTCCCTTGTGCTATACTTCTCCATCTACTCGAAGTCGTACACCTCCTGTTGCGGCTAGCTTCTTTAATTCTCTTGGACCTGTTCTTGGGTCCGCTGGTTCAGACGGTCCTCAGAGACGTAGTCAGCTTCCCGGTAACAGGGAAAGTGCTGAGCTGTATAACATGGCGATGGGTTGGATGACACACCCTCTTAGAAATCCTCCACGTGCTGTACTTAATACGTTCTGTCAATTCAATGTACCGACACAAAGGTACGTGTTCGAGGAAATGTGCAAGGTTCTGCGTGATCAGATATCGGCCGATGCGCCTGACGATGTGTTGACCGCTTTGTCTGATCTACAGCTTCAGTTCTCGAACGGACTGATAGTGGATACCAACGTTCGACGTGCTGTTGAGCGGTTGTTATCTTTCCGTCCCTCTCCGATACCTCAGGCCTTGTTCGTTGAGGACGTTGAAAGACAGTTAGATGCGTCTGGTCAGTACCCCATGCGTGAGGTTCCACCAGTGTACATGCCAGGTGATGCCACCCGAGCTCCGCCAATCCTGCCACACTTCCAGAGAGTATGGATTCATCTCCCGTGGAAACGATCGAAAGTGTTGCAGGTGAAGCAATCTTTGCCTGACCCTCACAAAAATCCTGCAGGGTACTATAAGGAATTGTCGCAGCTCGTAGACGCTACGATAATGAATCTTGCCGATATCGATATGCTGTTTGGTAATGTCGTACCGCAGCCGGTATGGGCTAAGATTCGTCAGGAAAATCATGCAAACGAATTAGGTGGTGATTGGGCTGCCCTTATAGCGGCGGATGGGTTGCAAACTGGTGGTGCTAAACCCGAACAGTTGATTGCTGCTCTCCCTCAGAGAATAATTACACTAATGAAAACTCTTATGCCAGCTATGAGGGTGAACTGGGATAAATTGTCAGCTTGTAAACAGAAGAAGGACGAGAGTGTCTCTGATTTCTTTACGAGATTTGAGGAGGCATTCATCGACCATAGTGGTCAGGATATGGGCACTGAGGGTGGTCAACGGTTGTTTGTGGATAAATTTGTTTCTAACTTATTGCCCGACTTGAGCAATAAATTAAAAAACTCTGAGAGTGCGTGGGCCGTTTCTACCTCGGCTCAAATATTGGCTACGGCACAGTATTATGAGAACAGAGAGAAAGAGGAGAACGACCGCGCTGATAAAAAGACGAAAGAACTTAAAACCAAAGTGTTGCTACAGCAGGCGTATCCTCCGCGTTCGACTCAGAATGCTTCGCAGCAAAATAGATCGCAGTCGCAATCTAATAGATCACAATCTCGAAATGACTCCTCTTCCCAAAGATCTTCGTTAGGGTACAATCAGTGTGCCTATTGTAGACAGGAGGGTCATTTAAAATTCAATTGTCCTGTTCTAAACGATCGTAATAGTGGTAACTCATCTAGAGGAGGTTGTGGTGGTTCTCAGCAGACATCACGTGGTAGGGGTCGCGGTGCTCAAAATGATCGTTCAGATAACTCATCGAACTCCAATAACTGTTTTGATCAACGTGGATCATCGCAAGGACGATCTGCGCAGTACAATGTAGATGATTATTACGTCGATCAGGGAACTGACGACAGTAATTACTAGGACAGCCATAGACAAGGAGAGGGAGTGGTATCAGTTCCGGTTGATCAGAGAGGGCCTTACGTCGCAGTTGCTACATCGGGCGTCGTTGAGCCTTTTCTGTTGGACACTGGTGCAGCGAAAAGTTCCATAATGCATTCGAAAATCCCTGGCGCACCTTTGTCTGGCTTAACAAATGTTTCCGTTGGATTCTCTGGCGCCCCCGTCAGCAATCCAGTTTCGCGCCCTTTGTCCCTTACAATTGGGCCTCGTGAGCTTCAAGCTCCGTTGATTTTGACTACTGGTTGTAGTGAAAATCTTTTGGGCCTGGATTTGCTAAAACGTTTGTATGCAACTTTGTATTGTTCTCCTGCGGGTGTAAAGCTTACGTTAGGTGAGAGGGTTGTCTCTCCTATGTACTTGTCTCTCGATAAGCTTCCACCGGAATTGAGTTCTCTTCCTGCATCTTTGTGGGCAACAGGTCCCAATGATGTGGGCCTGCTTGACATCTCCCCTTACGTTGTTCAGTTGAAATCTAATGTGCGATTGCCACGTATTCCCCAGATTCGTATCTCTCTTGATGGTGAATGAGCACTGTTAGCGATCATCTATGATCTGATCGAGAAAGACGTTATTGAAGAAACTCGGGGAAACGTGTGCAACAGCCCTGTACTGCCCATTCTAAAACATACTGATCCTTCGTAACCACCTGTTTATCGATTTGTTATCGATTTACGGTAGGTAAATAAAATTGTGATTCCTCAGTTCCCCGTTGTGCCTGACATCACGGCGCTACTGACTCTGATTCCAGCTTCTGCATCTTGGTTTTCGGTGATCGATTTGAAGAATGCTTTCTTTAGCATTCCGATTGCCGAAGAAAGCAGAGACCTTTTCGGTTTCTCTCTTGGTGGTCGCAGCTCCCGGTTTAAACGTGCTCCTCAGGGCTACTGTGAGAGTCCATCGATTTACAGTCAAGCCTTGAAGGGTCAACTGGATGCGTTTACGTTGCCGGCTGGTGCGGCCCTAATCCAATATGTCGATGACTTATTGGTAGCTGCAGATACTCAGGACATTTGCAAAATCGCTACGGTGTCGTTGCTGCAACATCTCTGTGACTTACATCACAAGGTGTCACCTTCTAAACTCCAATATTGTTGCCAAGAAGTAACCTATCTAGGTCACTTATTGTCAAAGGAGGGAAGGCGGTTGACCCCAGAGAGAATTGCAGCAATTGCGCGAATGACTGTGCCAACAACCCAAAGAGATGTGCGTGCCTTTCTAGGTATCACGTCGTATTGCAGGCAATGGATTCCAAATTTTTCATTGCTAGCGAAACCATTGGTGGCTCTTACGTGCAAGGATGTTTCAACTCCTTTACCATGGACGGAAGAATGTCAGAGAAGTTTTTCTGAATTGCGTGACTCATTGTGCTCGGCTCCTGTGTTAGGTACTCCCGACTACAGCAAGCCGTTTACATTATATGTTCACGAGAGGGAAGGTTGTGCTTTGAGTGTCTTAACGCAACCTTTTGGTGGTAAGCAACGTCCATGTGCATATTTTTCCTCGACCTTGGACCCGGTAGCTAGAGCATTGCCGAGTTGCTTGAGAGCAACAGCGGCAGCTGCGGTGTCCATCCGACAATCAGCAGGATTGGTCATGGATAATATGCTTACGGTGATGGTTCCGCATGCAGTCGACACTCTGTTAAATCGTACGAAAACTCAGCACTTGACCAGTGCGAGGTTGTCTGGGTACGAGTTGACGCTGTTGGCGAGTCATATTCAGATAAAACGTTGCAATGTTCTGAATCCGGCGACCTTGTTACCAATTAGCACGGAGTCAGATGAAATAACAGAACATGACTGTTATTTGAGGACTGAAGAGGAAACAAAAGGTCGAGTGGACCTTAAAAACACTCCTTTGGAAAATCCAGATGGAACTTTGTATGTGGATGGTTCATGTTTTAAATTGCCGAATGGTGATGTGACTACTGCGTATGCTGTTGTAACTTTGAATATTGTTGTGGAAGCTGCGAGACTGAATCAGAATTCTGCCCAGGCTGCAGAACTGATTGCTCTCACTAGAGCGTGTGTGTTAGCGAAAGGGAAACGTGTGAATGTGTTTACCGACAGCCAATATGCATTTGGCGTCGGCCATAGCTTCGGACGGTTGTGGAGAGAGAGAGAGGTTTTATGACGTCGCATGGCACGAAGATTCAGCATGGACAGCTTGTGAATGATCTTTTGGATGCACTTACGTTGCCTAAGCAGGTAGCGATTGTTAAATGTAGTGCGCATCGTAAGGTGACGGATGATGTTGGTCGTGGTAATGCATTTGCGGATGAGACTGCTAAGGAGACTGCCCGGAACCTTAGCACTCGAATGTATGTGGCGAGTTCGGTTAGGTGGCCTACAGAGACTAGTATGTGTGAGGATACTATCGAGAGTGTGAAAGCAATTCAAAATGAGGCCACCGAGACTGAAAAGACGAAGTGGAAAGAAAGTACGGGAAAGTTGGATGCGAATGGTTGTTGGGTTGATTTGTCGGAACATAAGAGATGGATGTTGCTGGATGCGTATGTGCTGGCTGTTGTGACAATGGCACATGGGTTAGCACATATTAGCGTGAAAGGTATTTGTAAGTTGCTGTCCCCAGTGTGGAAGAATGATGGTATCATGAAATGTGCTGAACGCTTGTTTAAGAATTGCATGGTATGTATGTTGTACAATCCTGGTAAGGGAACCCCAACACCTCCTGGCCATTTTGCTCCCCCTTCATGTCCTTTTGAGGTGATTCAATTAGACTTCATCCATATGGAGCGATGCAATAACCTGAAATACGTTTTAGTTGTGGTTTGCGCGTTCTCCCGATGGATTGAAGCCTATCCTCTCAAAGACAACACTGCTTTGTCAACTGCGAAAATCCTACTGAAGGAATACTTTCCTCGGTATGGAATGCCTCGGATTGTATGGTCTGATAACGGAAGTGAGTTTGTGGGGAGTGTGATGAAGAGTGTGTGTAAGGGCCTTGGAATTAATCAAAAATTCCATAGCGCCAATCATCCCCAGTCAGCTGGTTTGGTTGAAGGGTATAACGGCACCCTTAAACTAAAGCTAGCGAAGATTCAGGCTACGACTGGTCTTTCGTGGCCTAACGCTTTACCCTTAGCTTTACTGTCAACAAGGGCAACCGTACACTCCCGAGTAGGGCTCAGTCCCTATGAAATAGTGTTCGGTCGTCCTGCGAATGTTTGGGGGGTCCCTAGACCGGGTGTGTTCTGTAATCTTGAGTACCCAATGTTGATTGATTATCTTCATGATCTGACTGCTAAACTGAGGTTAATTCACCAACAGGTTTACGAAGCATTGCCGACGCAGACGGAGGGTCCAGGCCACCAGCTCCAGCCCGGAGACTGGGTGGTAACGCGCAACTTTGCCCGTAAGAAGAATTTGGAACCCCGCTTCACTGGACCCTACCAGGTCCTCCTTGCCACGAGAACTGCCGTCCGTCTAGAGGGCCGGAAAAATTGGGTGCATGCCACCCATACGAAGAAAGTTCCTATACCGTTACCGGCAGACTCGTGGGTGAGGAGGGGCATTGCTTCAGCTGAATCCGAAGGATTGCCGGCTTTTGTACCTTTTAGCGACGCACAACCTGTCGGAGAATCCTCAGTACAGCAGAAAGACACTGTTGAACATTTGTCACCAAAAGACTCAAGACCAGAACATTCGACTGATCAGCAGAACTCTGTTCCCTCAACGGATCCTTTGTTTGATGAACAGACACGTCCTGGGAAAACTCGATACTTTTTGCGATCCAGCACTAAGGACAAATAAGAAGATTTCGTTTTGCCCCTTGACAATTGCATTATCCCGTTTTCCACGATCAGTCTGAACACCCGTATCATTGTAATTATTTTTGTATATATTGAGTTTCGTTCCACATGTATTTTTGCTTCCACAGCTGAGAGACATTTCGCATATACATTGTAAATAAAGGCCGTAGGGCCGCGCGTGTACTTCCTTCTGGTTAGTAGGTCTTGACGCTAGGTTAAAGACCGTCGGTTCCTGGGAACTCCTAGGGATTGACTACTGCTACACAGAACGAAGTGCGTCAAGAAACGTTGCGGACGGTCATAGGGGATGGCGTTTTCAAAGCTGATGGACTTGGAAGAAGCTCAGGCGCAAAGATTCAAACTACAACAACTTAGTCGTACCAAATGTTTTATGTTTCAAATATTCGTATTGCTTTTGACTGTTTCTGCACTATTGACGGGTGGGGTGTATTACATGATGTCGTACTTCTTACCTTCTGCCATACCTACTCCCACTTCTGACCCTAAACTTACCTCCACTGCATCCCCTCATTCTTTCCATATCTTACCCGAACACGAGCAGGCTAGACGTGCAGAATTCCGTAATAATTCCTTTATTCAGCTCCTTCATCAGCACCAGTTAGTGGTTAACACTACTAATTGTTGGGTGTGTGGGCTGATGCCACATACCACGGATAAGGGAATTCCATATCTGGTTTTACCGTATAGTTCCCAGGGTTCAGCTCGAGCATTCCAAACAATGTTTCGAAGCGCACTAGATTCTTACCCCAGTCGAGAGCCACTTTCTCCCTACTTTGGCCCTGGCTCGTATCACAAGCCTTTGTCTATAGCGATAGAAGACTTAGATAGAGATATCTATGAGCCGTCGCTCATCCCAGAGGAAGAGGTACAAGCCTATAGGGGCCTGAGTAAGGTCGAGTATAGTGCGCTCACGAGTGAAAAACAGCTTAAAAGCTCGCCTCCGATATGGGTCGTACCCCACATTGGTAATTTCTGTTTAATGGGTCGTGGCCGAAGATCGAAAGCTCGACTTGGAGAGAGTGCTTGCACCGAGAATTACATTCTGCCGATGGTCTCGTCCCCTGTGTTTCTGGCTGCCAAGGGTACATACTTTGTCTGCCATGATCGTGCGTATGCATGGTTGCCCTCCGACTTTGTGGGCTCATGTTTTATCGCAAATCTGTTGCCTCCGACGTTCACTGTAGACGCAGACTATCACAAGACTAGAGTTGTGAGAGGCGTAATTAGCGAAGAGGACACTGCCGGTCAAGAGGCAGGAGACTTTTTCAAGGGTTTCCTCCCGTTTTGGGGGCCTATGGTTAATAGTAGGAACCTGAGACAGTTGACTCGAGTGGTGGAATCGACAGCTAATATTACTGCCAGTGCCCTTGGTAATATCACCACAGAACTTCAGGTGGATAGACTTATGACGTTACAAAACCGTATGGTTTTAGACGTGATCTTAGCAGATCGAGGTGGGGTATGTAAGGTGATCCATTAGAGCTGCTGTATTTTCATTCCAGATAACGCTCCGACCGTCTATCAAGCCATCTCAAAGTTGCATAAGATCTCTGAATCCATACACGTGGATGTAGGGGATTGGACGCTACTTGGGTGGTTTTGGGGCCTGATGTCGACTTGGGGTTGGAAGATTCTGATGATTATCGGAGTTGTTGTGGCGTTCCTGTTCACGTGTTGCCTTTGTGTGCAGTGTGGTCCTGCCTTATGTGGCCTCTGTGCTACAACGTGTATAAGACAGCCGCCTGTTACCAAAGGAGCTCGGTTGGACAGAGCTATGTTACAGCAACATCTAGATGGTCTGATGAATATCGAGTATGATTCCGACTAGTGCTTGCCTACATGAGGGCAAAAGGAGCGTCTGAGGTTCCGTGACAATTGTAAGTGGTGTTTTCGACTCGCACGAATATGGTCGAGTCTGGTATCTACGAACCGCAAATGACGAGTTTAGTGGGTGTACGCAGTTTCGCTGTACTAACCTAAACCGTTCGTCTGTTACGTGGGTTTCTCTATCTGTACCCACGGGTTCCATCTTAGATACGGCATCCATTTTGTCTCTTGCCCTCAAGTAGCCAGTGAACGGACGTTGTCCGCTTCGCGACCCTGGGATTCCCAAGATATCTGCGGAAGACACATGTCCTTTGAAAGTGTCTTTATGACGAGGGGGATGATACTGTAAGGCAGATGGCCCCGCTCGAGGCTCATCTTGCCGTGCCGGTTTATTGTCTCAGCCGTGTATCTCATTAGGCACGTCCCTTTGATGCCTGTAGCTTGTGTTTCCCGATACCTCCCCTTTTACACCCTTTCCAATCTCCCCACTGTTTCCATCTTCCTTTTCACCTGTTCTTGTTCCTTCTTCGATCTGTTTTACTGCTGATTGGAATGTACTAATGGTGGGAAGATGGGTTTTTACAGTTGGGAACCGCCAAATGTTTCCGCACTTATGTTCCGGACCTTGAATGTATCAAAGTGACCAAAGCGACCCCTCTCGGGGATAATTATGGGAACCGAGTTGTAAACCTTTGTGTACCATGTAAACCTATGGGAGAAATATGTATAAAAGGAGCGATCCACAGTAGCAATTTGAAGCAGTCTCCCTGAACCTACACTCGTTGTACTTCCTGTGACTTCTGTGTTTCCCTGCAGTAAATAAACCTCGAATCTTTGACGCCCAAGGAAGTGTCCCGTGTCTCTGTCATTCGTACGCCGGAGCAGGTTACCCACGAAGGTTTCAGGTGTTGTCCCCTGGCACCGCTGGGTCTTAAATAACCCAGTCCTTCACGCTGCGAGTACCGCAGGCAGTGTTGAGCTTTGGGACTCTGTAGGTGTTGTTGACGCAGAGGTAGCCCAGTGGGAGGTACCTGTTTCTACTAAGTAATCTTGATTTGCAACAAACTATCTAAGAAGAACCTTTCAACCAAGTAACCTTATTTATGTGAAGTCTTTTTACCGTTTTGGTCTTGTTAAAAGTTTAGTAACGATAATTTATTTTTCTAACCTGGTGTGGAGTCCGTTTGTGGTGCTACCGCTATATTACTGTGATTGTTGGAAGAAATACTTTACGCATTGCCTTTGAAGATAAGCCTGTCTGCTCGAGCCAAGCTACCCTGGGAGTGAACAGAGATTATCGACAAGCGTGAATCTTTTCTTACTCTGACTGGAAGCAAAGCTCTCTATCTGTTCTAAGGAACCTACCTCAGCCAACTAGTGACCCCCAGTTCTAACTGTTATGGTAAAAAGAGGGTTATTCATAGGTGACACACATGTTTCAATCACTCCTTGATACTCTTATTGTTCAAGAATTTGCATCTTGTTAGAGGGGATATTGGGGTTGTGGCTGTTGCATTGATCGCAATGGTATCTCATGGGGGGGATCTTTATCCCAGCCCACTAAGGGTGAGCGTAAAATCCGTTTCGCAGGCGAATTTGCGGATTTTCCGCGATTTCGCGATCCGCGAATCAGCGGGGACGAATTTTCAGCCAAGCAAGGGTTACAGCAGCAGGTGCAAAAGTTGAACCTAATTTCTTTGTAACCTTTTACAAAAGGGTTACAAACAAATTAACTTCAACTTGGACACCTGCTGCTAATTGCTTCCTGGCGCCTCGTTGCCTACTTGCAACTATTCTCTGACCCTGCTCTGACCCTTGAAGCAGGGTCAGAGAATAGTTACAAATAGGCACCGAGGCACCTGTCCAAGGAATTAAACCTCATCAGGAAGCACTTACAGATATAAAAAACAGGAAGAAGGGAGAGGATGGCAAATACACCCATTTTGAGTTGTCAGGAGGGGTTAAACTAAAAGAGACCTTTACAGCACAATTTTCATATGCATTTTGCTAAAAATAAAAAGCTGTATGTTCTGTAGGGGCAACTCAGGAATCTGGCCCTTCAGAGATCCGGCCTCTCTTTCTTTCTCTTGTTCTCTCTCTCCCTCTCTCTTTCCCTCTCTTTCTATCTATCTATCTATCTATCTATCTATCTATCTATCTATCTATCTATCTATCTATCTATCTATCTATCTCTCCCTCTCCCATAAACAACTGCATGGGTAACTTCGCTATGCAAGCGGCTTGCGAAGACGCAAAAATCCCCACGAACACGCAAAAAAAACCACGAACACGCAAAAAACCCCGCGAACACGCAAAAAACAAAAATCCGCAAATTCGCACAAATTCGCGAATTTTGCGGATCACGAATTCGCAAATTCGCGGATCGCAAATTCGCAAAATTCGCCCATGCTTACCGACTCAGCCCACCTGAGTACAGTACAGAGTCGATGCAAGCACCAAAGCCCTTCTTCTACAAAAGCCTCTGCATGCTCCTTGGAGGCGTTGTGAGAAAAACTACGGAGTATTACCTCCTCCCTCCTTGGAGCAGCTAGAACAAATGACAGGCAAATCTGCCTCTGCATGATGTCATACAAAGAAATCAGAATTTCCCCAAAACTCCTTTTGTTTACACGTTTTATGTCACCATCAATCAGAAGAATAATTTCATTTACTCTGTCAGAGGGAGCCACTCTGTGTCAGCTGTTTCAACTGTAATGAAAGTATCAGTTGCTGTCGCATCCATAAACAGACGATGTACTTTCTGTACTATGGTAACTTCTGCTGTGCTGTCGTTACTGCCCAAGTTAGATTACGGAGCCGCGTTTTCACCATCTGTGGCATATCGTGCTGTTAAAGCAGCAACTTTCTTTTTCTGAAACTGCGGGCTCTGACAAGGAAAGTCGTCTTGTTTTCCTTTTCCGTCACTCTGTCGATGTTGCTCACATCCTTGCGGGGCACCTCGACCTCTGCCATGATCCTGGGGTTCACCTCCACCGGCTTGTGAGCCTGATGTTTCCTGTGAAGAACGAGGAGAACGCTGATCAGGAACCTGAAATCTATCCGGAGATTTAATTCTCACGCGGTCGCACAATTCATATGTGCGCTCAGAAGTCACTGGGGCCGGGGACACAACACGCTACCCTCGTTTCTGTATATTCTCTCCCTGTTTCTTATTCTTCCAATTCTTTTTGGGGAATGTTGGATGCTCGCCTTGATCTGACTGAGTCATCTGTTGTGTTTGCTGTTGTGCTGGTACACTAGCAAAAGGCTTAACAACCACACTATTACGACTGTGCAATAATTTTAGGTAGTTTGCGTGGCTTGTCTGCCTCCTGTGCAAGAGCCAAAGCATTCGACACTTGAAAGTTGACTGCATCTCCCTTGACGTTTGCAAGGATAAGATCTGCAACTACGTCGAACACCCGACCAACTTCATCCCTAATTCTACTGCTGCCTACGATCCGTGCTCATGCTGAACACGCTTGATCACGGAGGGGAGTACTACCATGGAGGGGGTGCCAGAACACTTTTTATACACAGCCGCAAATACTTTACCCCAATTTTCACAATCGGTGTCCTCGGGTTCTAAGTCTTTCTGCAAACTAATTATCAAAATCCTTTGTTTTTCCACAGGAGTGGTATTTACAAAAACTGCCTCCAGCTGGTCAAATTTATCTGCAAGCCAATAAGGTAAATCCTCCTTATTTTGTGGACCCTTGCCCATAACCATATTAACCATGATGGGACTAACAGAAACACTGCCGGGTCCAGCTGGTTGTGGAGTATCCCCAGGTGGTCCCACCTGGACATTGCGTGAAACATATTGAAACCACCTTTATACTCACGGATTATCGAGGTGTGGATGATGTGAAGAGCCGCTACGTCACACGTTAAGAAACGTGGATGTGGGTGTACCCCGCCAGCAACGGGCCAAGTTGCCCCGTCAATAGATAAAGGGCCTAAGCGGACCTGTGTCATGGGGTGGGGGAGGGCACGATCAAACTAAATGCAGTGTAGCCATGCCGACAACGGAACTTCAAGAGTTCTTTATGGCTGATATACATGAGAAGTCTGTGTAGGAGTAAATTTATGGAACAAATTATCCGCCCCTTCCACTGCTGGAAAGGTAACCGAAGAATAAAACACCTCATATGTGTACAACGGTTCAGCTTTGACTACAAAGATGAGATTGACACCCACGTCAGGCACTCCAAAAGTCGTCAAGTGACGCCGGAGTGCAGTGCGGCTATGTGCCGCAATATCAATGTCAGCCATATAGAGTAGATAAGAAAAAACAACTTAAGAGGAGGCAACACAAGAAAGGGTTGTAATTCAAAAGAAGAACAATATCTTTTAATTAAATCAAGCTTGAATAACCTATAAAAACAACGATATAGGCAGGTTATACTGTCACAAATGTTTTCCGGAAACAGAAGTGAGGGGATTGTGGACAAGCACTAAGTACGACTAAAGAGCCTTTTAAATAAGTACCAGGCCAAAAGTTAGGTGCGCCATGTTGCAGGGATTCTGTACATACATAGAACTATGCGCAGGAATCCAGGACCTCAGTGTATTGTGGTGTACCAAAAACCCACCTCAGTACCCGGAATCCCAATCCGGCTAGCTATAGTATCTCATTCGTTCTCCACACTACAGCGGTTCCACCAATTATTGGACAGCCTAGAACATGCTACTCAGATCCTCTTAGAATTCCTGGGAACAAGAACACTGTTTCGACAAAACATTCATACCTGTCCACAGTGTGAGTAACCAGAGACACTGTATAGTTTAAAATATTTATTTCAACTAACGTGCTCAGTGATGCAATACAGAGGCTAATACTAGCAGCAAAATGCATAAAAACAATCTAATCCGCATTGTTACAAGTCCATATAATACAAACAGGGATAGCATAAGGTATGGGCGAATTTTGCTAATCTCGCGTTCGCGAATTTTGCGGATTTGCGAACTCGCAATCTGCAAAATCCGCGAATTCCCGCGAATTTGCAGATTTTTTTTTTATGTTCGCACGGGTTTCTGCAAGTTCGCGAGGGTTTTGTACAATTTCGCAAAATGCGAAATTGTACAAAACGCGTGCGAACTTGCAGAAACCCATGCGAACACAATGTGCCCAGTAGGGTATGTGCCTCTTGTGTGAATAAAAGGTCAGAGAAAGATCAGTTCAGCAGATGAAGAGAAAGAAGCTTGGGTTTTGCGCTCGTGAAAGTCAAGGATGCAAAGCCTATCCAGCATCACAGCTGATTTTCCACGGTAGATTTGGGAAGAAGGCACACCTGTCCAGCCTCGACGACTCTCACGATTGTTTTTGGGCTAATGAATGAGTCACTGAATTTGAGCATCAACTAGTTCGAGTGACCATGTGTGTGTTACTATGCAATCGCCGCGAAGGGCGCAGGGGCCCCTTGAGTGAGCTGCAGACCTGACCTGTGCCCAGCCATGCAACTATTTTACAATGGCGCCAGCAAGCTGCCAGCGCCGTTGTAAAATAGTTACAAAGTTAGCTCGCACAGGAAGCACTGAGATAAAATAAAGCAGCACCTGCTTCGTTTTATCTAGTGGTTCCTGTGCAAGCTAACTTTGAACTATTTTACAACGGCGCTGGCAGCTTGCTGGCGCCATTGTAAAATAGTTGCATGAGTGGGGGTTCAACTTTTGAACCCGTTACGTTCGCAATTTTTTTTTTGTGGATTTTGCGGGAAATGCGCAAAATTCGCGGATTGCGAATTTCCCAAAAATCCGCAAAATCCGCGAGCGTAACGGATTTCCCGCTCACACCTAGATAGCATAGTATATTGACAGTAGATTAAGCAACATAGCGCCTTACCACCTTCCCCGTGCTAGGAGCAATGTAATTATAATATTAGAAGACCACTGGGCTTTGTCAGCGGGACGCCATACCTCACGTCTAGATGAAAGGATTTACATCTCCGGACAAGCACATCTTTCCTTGTGGAAAGGTTGTGTTTCCAAGTGTCCTAACCTACATCCTGTGCAACATTAACACTTGAAAATTCAGTAGCACAGCTGTGTTACATGTTAAGTCTATATGTGCGTGGGACTGACCAAAGTAGATTACCCAGGAATGTAGTTTTCTGGCCTTGAAAGCTATGTGCAGACGAGAACTAGGAGCACAGCAAGATTTGTGAAAGGCAGACAGTTCTCATGTGAAGCAGCACAAGCAAAGTGTTTATGAGAATGAAGGCATGTAGTATCGTGTGTAAAAGCGGCAAAATGCCGGTCAAGCAAATACAAACTGATGCTAACTTAGCAATGTCCGCAGTTACCCTAATTTCCTCACCACAATGTGAATGCAGCAAACATCTTATGCTGTAATTTGACATTTTAGGACATCACAGGGAGCAGACCTATGCTTCTGCGACTTTATGCTACGTGACCCATGGTTGGAGTGCCTTCTAATGAAGACTCTAACAGCTGACACCTTTGTATTGTAGTTCCACATTTCTGATTCTTTTAATGGAGGTGGTCCTGTTAAGGTGTAGCATAGGGAAAGATAGGGTTAATTAATACTTACTTTTGAAAATCTATTTAATTCTCAGTTCTTTTACGCCATTGCTTATGTAATTCTTGTAGGTACGTAGGATCCTTCTGCATGGTTAGCCGTACTTTTTACCTGGTGTTATGCTGTTTCTTACTAGTCTGACTGGGATCCTGCTAATCAGGACCCCGGTCTCTGTGCTTTCTCCCCTAAATTGGATATGGTGAGTA
This sequence comes from Lissotriton vulgaris, assembly GCF_964263255.1. Classification (NCBI taxonomy): domain Eukaryota; kingdom Metazoa; phylum Chordata; class Amphibia; order Caudata; family Salamandridae; genus Lissotriton; species Lissotriton vulgaris. Next base: position 1,104,700,573 of record NC_141695.1, read on the forward strand.
ATTAGGTACACTCCACATTGGCTACTGGTGTACCCTTGTAAGTCCTTAGTAATGGTACTAAGGTTCCCAGGGCATAGGAACACCAGGGGTCCACCACGGGCTTTCAGCGAATATATGATGTTACTTAGCATACCGTTACTCAGCAGGTATTTACTTCAAAGTTTTTACTTCGCAAATAGCATTACTAGCCATAATTTTAGTGTGCATGCTTTTACTTCGCAATTCTATACAAATACATTAAAAATGCCTTTACTTTGCAGTTAATTATTACGCACACCGTTACAACGCGTTATTGGTAAGCATGGGCGAATTTTGCGAATTCGCAATTCGCGAATTTGCCGATTTGCGAATTCGCAATCCGCAAAATTCGTGCATTCACGCGAATTTGGGGCTTTTTTTATTTTTGCTTGTTCGCGGGTGTTCGTGAGGCGCTTTGCGTGTTCGCGAGGCGCTTTGCAATTTCGCTGTTTTTTTTTTTTGCCTGCTTAATCACTGCCACCCTCTTGTTTTTTATGCCCATCTGCCCTCTGTACCACTCGTTTCTGTGCCCTCCTGCCCTCTGCCCCACTCATTTTTTGTCCCCTTCTGCCCTCTGTCCCACCTTTGTGCCCTTCTGCCCTCAGCCCCACTTAGAATGGCGCCGGCAAGCTGCCAGCGCCATTCTAAAATAGCTAGAAATAGCTTCAACAGGAAGCACTAATAGATAAAGTAAAGCAGGTGCTCCAGTTGAAGGTCAAATTAAGTTACACAATCATTAATCACCCCAAGTTTGGGGGTGATTAATGATTGTGTAACTGAATTTGAGCAGCACCTGCTTTCCTTTATCTATTAGAGCTTCCTGTTGAAGCTGACTTTTGTAACTATTTTAGAATGGCTCTGGCAGCTTGCCGGCGCCATTCTAAAAGAGTTACAAAAGTCAGCTTGAACTTTTGACCCAATCCGTTCCGCTCGCGGATTTTGCAGGAAATTCGCAAATCTAGCGGATTGCGAATTTACCGAAAAACCGCGAAATCCGCGAGCGGAACAGATTTTCCGCCCATGCTTAGTTATTGGTACTTTAAAACAAAAAATTGTTCGTAATAGTAACCTATCCCCTGGCACGTACCCTGAACCCTAAAAATACACCCTACATCCCAAAACCCTATCTCATCCTCACCCCTAAAATATATCCCAGCATCCCAAAAACCTAAATGCACCCTGAACCCCAAAAATACCCCAGCACCCCAAAACCTTAAACGCACCCAGAACACTAAAAATAACCCCTACAACCCAAAAACCTAACCCACCTTGAACCCAAAAATACCCCAGCACCCCAAAACCTTAAATGCACTATGAACCCTCAAAATACGCCATGCACCAAAAAACCCTAACCCACCCGGACCCCTAAAAATACCCCAGTACCTCAAAACCAAAATGTACCCTGAACTCTAAAATTATCCCTACACCCCAAAACCCTAACCAACCCTGACCCCTAAAATTACCCCAGCACCCCAAAACCTAAACGCACCCTGAACCCCAAAATACCCCTGCACTCAAAAACCTTAACTGCACCCTGAACCCTAGAAATACACCCTACACCTCACACCCTAACCCGCACTGACCCCTAAAAATACCCCTCTGCACAGTAACTTCATTGTGCGTAGTAAGTGCATGCTAAGTAATTGAACATGTGTTGAAAAAGCTTGCTAAGTAAATACAAGCGAACTAAAGGCATCTGCGAACTAAAATATGCGTAGTAATGGTAATTTGAAGTAATGACCCCGTAGTAAAGGTAGAATACCATGTAGAATGCCACCTATGGGAGACCACTCAAATTGTAACTACAGGCCTGCCATTGCAGCCTGTGTAAGCTGGTGTTAGCACCACTTATACCAGATATAAGTTTCCTCATATATGAGGTCATAGCACTTAAAACCTATAAGTTACCCCTAAAGTAGGCCTTTCAGTCCTGAAGGAAGGGTGCTTGGTTCTAAGTGTGGGGTGCCCCTGCATGAGCAGGACCCCCCTATAGCCTTCGAAGTCCATTCTCCCGGATTGTAAGTACATCAGCCATTACGATATACAGAGTGGGCATGTGTCATTATGCGATGACAATCTTAAATGGCTGTAACAAACCCTGTCTGTGAGATATGATTCCATATACTATAAAGCACCTCCAAGAGGCCCTCAGTGCTCCCGGTACCAGTCTTCAAGTACGAGACAACAAGCTAGGCCTGCTGCCGACCAAAGACATGTTTTTGCCTTCCTGCTGCAGAGCCATGCTTGAGCAGGGAAAGGCAGAACAATAGATATGACATCACAGGAAGGTGTGTCCACCTCCCAGATAAGGTTTAGTGTATTGGGGCAGGGTGGGACCGCTTACCAGCGCCACTGAGACTGCTTCAAGGGCACACTTGGTGCCCTACTTGCATACTCCAGTTCAAACCAGTTCAGAGCGCTGTAGGCTCCCGCTCTGGCACGAAACTGGACAAAGGACATGGGAGTATCCTCCCCTCTGTCTAACCCCTCCTCTGGGATGGGACCCATGAATCGTCCTAAACCTTTCCGTAGGGTAAGAAGGGCTTACCTGTGGGTGGTTTCCTAGGTTTGTCATGGGGTAATATTCAGATCAGACACCAGTTCATCTTCAACCGTCTAGGCACTCTGGGCTTCCCTGGACTTTGCTCTGGACTCTAAGACTGCGACTGGGAAGACCACTGCTTCTCTTGGTCTCGTAGTCCTGCAAGCCTGCTGCATTTTGTACTCATGCTTCACACACGATCCCAGAGGCCTCCCCCAAGCCTCAGATGGAAGCTTGAGGCACCGACGGATAGTGCGGGCCTCCTATACCTGAGCAGAGTCCAGATGAGGTGAGGTATATTCCCCTACCATTAAGGGATTCACTGTAGCTTAAGTGAGTCGGAGGGTGAAAGTCCATGGTTATACAGGTTGTACCGTATCTAACCATTCTACTTTATTTATATTTATTTTTCTTTGGTGATGGTGGTGATTCTTTTATCTCACTACTAGGAGTGCAACTAGTATAAGAGCAGAGGCTCTGATGAATGCCAAGGGATTGAACACCCACTAGGCAGAAACATGTTGGCCCATTTATAGGCAGATATGTGTTATTGTCCTTTAGCACTGTTCTGGTTTTTAATTAGGAGGTGTGTCTTGTCCACAGAATAAAGTCGTCAGAAGGAGGGCATTCCATCTTATTTTAAGTCACTATTAGTTTTGTTGCACTTGTCTATTCTTCCATCAAAGATCAGTCATCATGGACGTTTCGTTTATGTTGGTGGACCAAATCCCAAAACAGCAATAAGGTGCGGTTCTGTCCCTATGATCAGGGGACCAGCCCTTTATGCACCAGGGTTTGGCCAGATGATTTAACTGATCATTAAGTCTCTTTTGATGGAAACCCTACATCATTTGTTTTGGACTGGTTAGCCATTCATGAATTCTCTGTATGTTTCGGTCTCTTCTAAGCATGATGAGTTCACTCTTTTTCGCCTTTGTCTCCATAAATACCCTGTCTATGTGATATATACACTCTGAGATCTAGCCGACTCAGTTTTGGCAGTGCAGCTTTAATAGTTAGCTGGTAGACCCCCTGTGTTTCTTGTGTTGTACATTGTTGATGCTCTTGACAGACACAAACCGCTCAGCGCTCGACATCCGACATAGGACAGCTCGTAAACGGCTCCTGGTCTTCCACAGCATCGCCTGGTCCACACAGCTGCTGCTCCAAGGTCATTGTCAACTCTCCTGCATCGCTCGACATCAGTGGGCATTTGTCTTCCGTGCCTACTGGTCACCCTGAGTGGCATAGACTTTGTCCTCTCTGCTTTCAGGTACTTATCACCTTGAATTCACCTACAGGTTGCACCGGACACTTTCACCTTCTTTGTAAGTGGCATCTTGCTGAAGGCATCCATTGAGTTTGATGATGGTTTCCAACGCCCCTTTGCACCTATGCACCCGGCTTCCTTGATGTAGGTATCCTGGTTCTAGGGTATCAATGGGTATGGTGGCTCTCCAACCTTCTATCTTCCATGGGGTTTCTTCTAGGTCCATTAGAAAGGGTCCTTCTTCTTTAAAATTGCAACTGCAACTTACTCTTTGACTTGACTTGATTTGCTGTCGTGTTTCCTTGGGTTCCCAGCACTCCTACACCTTCTACACCTCTGGTTACAGTCTTGACTTGAGTCGTGGGTCGCATCCCACTATTTTAGTATATGGTTCAGTCTTCCCCTTGCGACCACAGTATATCTTGGCTGCTTTCCTGTTCTATTTGCAAAGTATTGTGTGCATTGTGTTTATATCTCTGGGTTGAAGAAATGTGTTAGTGAGTGTCATATAATAAATAAAAAAATATATAAATACACTGTGCAGTGTTTTTTCAAGTATTCTATCTCAGTAAGATTACATTCTGGCAAAACAAGCTGATTTACACTACTTCTGGGCTAAGCCTGAAGGTTACTCTCCACAGCTACCACTTAGAGAGCTTTGTAAGGTTGTCGAAGACCACTAAAATCAACATAAGGGTTGTCTGGATTAGTGCAGGGTGCTATATTTACATAAGTGAACACCATATACTATGCCACCGTCCTACAATTATATTTAAACTAGTCATACACTTTTTGTTCTATAGGGTAAATCTCTTTTGGCGATTTTTGACACATTTTAATTGTTCTGTATCTCTATACCATTATGCTTAGATTGGTTTATGTAAATCTATTTTTGAACTTATAATTGAACCCTACTAATCTTATATTCAGTTGTGGACTGAATATTTGCGTGACCACATTTGGATAATCTATTTTAAATATATAAATTGTGATTGAGCTCATCCTCTTATATCTCAAGCAACAACAAAGAACATCTTATTCAGGATAAATGTTTAATTGGGCCCAGGCTTACTTACTGTCTTGGTGAATTTGGGAATGTGCAAAGATCCATGGGTGAATGCGTGGGACAGGGGCAGCTTGACTCCTGCTGGCAGCAGGAGCAGCCATGTGTGTCTTGGCCTCTCTTTGTCTTCTAGGCAATCCTAGGGTACCACACCTCCTTTCCACCTCTGTTATTACCCCCTCCTATTTAGCATGCTGGGACAGATCAAAATGGGGCCATCCAGAAGAGACTAGTCTCAAATTTTGTGTGGTGAGGAACTGTTCCCTCTGCTGGGAAACAGAGTAATTAACTTGGCCGAGCAGCGTGACAAAAGACCTGGGATGTGATTCCCAGTTGAGCCAGAGAAATATGTTAATTCTGGATGACTCATCAGATGTACATATATTGGCTTGGGACATGAATTTTGAAATGGGTGCAGACTTTTCACACCTGTTCAATATCTCAAAAGACTTTATAAGCCAAAGGGAAGCAAAACTTTACTCTAAGGCAGCTTGTCCCCTGTATGTATTAAATGGTGTCAGTGAAGGCAAAAGAGTAAACTATACTAACTTTGCCTATGAGTGCCCAGTGATAATATTAGGGTTACACCTTGTCAATATCCAACTCTGCAGATTCCTCTTTGCATTATGTTACTTGTGCGTAGTTACCGGGCTGCACACAAGGGCAGTCTCACACATGCAGCCCTCATACATGTGCATATGTGTTTACGTGTAACCTGCCAAGTGCCCCTTTCCCTTGCTACATCAAACCCCCCTTATCATTACTGTGGGTGAGACACATGTAGTGAGACTCACACACAGTTGGGTGATCAAAAACTTCAGGACATGTTAACTGAGCGGAGCCCATTTTTCACTACAGTACAGTAAGTAACTGTTAGACCTGGTATCGTTGACAGGGTTTCTCCTAACGTTTTGCCTTCTGACCTGCTATTTTTGACTGTTTTGCTGGCTACTTTTTTGCTGGTTTTAGACTTTGAGCACTTTACTACTTCTAACTAGTGCTAAAGTGCATGTGCTCTGTGCTGTAAATATGGTAACATTGGTATATCCATAATCGGTATAGTTAGTTTTCTTATAGGCCTCTAATACAATTCACTATATGTGACAAGGGCATGTACACTAAATGCTACTAGTGGACCTGCTGCACTGGTTGCACCATCTACTTCCATAGCCCGTTAGATAGGCCTGCCAATGGAGAGACTGCGTGTGCAGTTTTAAACTGCCATGTTGACCTGGCAAGTTAACCTACTATGTCAGCCCTAAAGTAGGCTCAAGACAGCTCATGAGCAAGGTGCAACGTATTTAAAATGGAAGACATGTACCATTTAAGTTTTACATGCCCTGGTAGTGAAATACTCTTAAAATTGTTTTTCACTACTGCAAGGCGCAGTTCTTCCACATGATGACATTGGGACTGCCTTATGGCACTTTATAAGTGTAGTTTCAAACTGGGAAAGGTAGGAAAGCCAAATTAGTGTCTCTGGGTTCACAATTTAAAAAGATAACTGATGGTGAAGTTTGTTTTTAAACGGCTGTTCCAAAAATGCCACTTTTAGAAAGTTGAAAACTACCACAAAATTGCCAATACTGATATCATTCATCAAGTTCTTTCAACAATCACCCGTGACACTCATAGTGATTGAAACAAAATGGTGCCTTTACAAAACGTTTTCAAGTTGTTGCACACTATATAGAACTTCATGTGGAGCACCATGGGTGCCAGTATACAGTTTGACCAAGCTCATTTTCCCAGGTCCTTAGGATAACCCGAAAAAAAGTTATTGGGTTTGAAACACGTAGACCTTGTTGTGTCCAAATAAGTATTTATAATAAAGAAGTGGTGTCAGGCTTACAAATAATGCACTATTGATCAACTTTTGGTCTTTTGCCCTGAATACCGTACTGTTTGGCTAACATTCTCTAAGGATAGGTCCCATTCTCTCTGAATTGTATGATTCTTTTAAACTTTCTTTTGGTTTGTTTCCAATCTTTTTTCAGACCATCACGACCTCCACAACACCAGCCCGCTTTACTCCTTTTTCGTTGACATACTCTACTACCGCCCAGTTCCCATTTATACAACTGTGTCCTGAGTCATGAACAGCAGTGATCCCAAATACGGGCCAGCGGTAACAGCACCAAGCCCCACGATCAGTGAGGCATAGTTCCATATGGGCTACTTGCGACACGTAGTGCCACTAACCCTGTTCAATGTCAGCCTGCGACACCTGGTGCCACTAACCCTGTTCAATGCCAGCCTGCGACATGTGGTGCCATTAACCCGGTTACAACGCCAGCCTGCGACACATGGTGCTATTAACCCTGTTCAATGCCACCAGGCTACACGTAGATAAGGGACCAGGACTACCCTACGGACCAGTAGGTCCCACATCCAGCACCTATGCACAAATCATGAATGGCAGAGTCTACACCAGTGGTTGCACAGAGAGGAGTAAGATGCAGCTCAATCCGGAGGGAGTAAGATCATCATTACGAAGGTGTTCGAACACTACCCACAACTGCCCTTGTGTCACTAACTGTGCCTCGCCAGCCAACGACACATGACTGTGGGCCACTGCTGACTGCTGCCTCCGGCCTACATTGTGGTCCAGTAGGTCACAGTCTTGATTTGGTAATGGTGGAGTTCATATCAGTGCACCGGCATCATTGCAGACTGCATCCCCACTCAGCACCTGTGCCACTAAGTCGGTTCCCTGACATTCATGGACACTCCATGATCGTACATTGGTGGCATTTGAGTCTATGGACTAGGGGCTAGTTTTAATCCTCATGTAGCTGATACCGATTTGGTGGCGGCAATGAGGCTGTCGCATTCCACTCCTCCATTTGCTGCTTCTGGATAAAATCCAACCTTTCGGCATCTTGCCCTGGAGGACACCTTCCACTGTCCCCCGAAACACTCCGCAACATACACCTTGGACATTGATGGGGATCTGCCCAGGTCGCAATGCCCATCTGAAGACACCGTAAGTCACGACCCGTGACTGGGTGCCTTTGCCGGCCGCAGTGCGTTTGGGGACACTAACTCTATGCAGTTCAGGTCTGGGACCCCTTCTTCTGATATATTGGATGACCTGTGTGATGGTGGTCTTGAGGTCATCAACACCATGTGTCTGTTGCCCTGCGCTATACGCAGCCTCTGACCTCAACTGTGGGCCTCAATGTAAATTGCCGAAATATCTACATGTAAACCAGAACAATGCGCTAACATACATGTCAACACAATATCAACATGCATCTGCCCTTCAAATTGCACAGGGGCACACAACACCTCCAGCAGAGCACAGAAGGCAACACATCTGTGATGCCAGAGAGAACCACCACACCATCGACACTGATGCCCTACAACAGCACATGAATATCCCACGCAACCCCCCCCCCCCCCCCCCCAGGAACAGGGCAGACAAGCTACTTAGAGGAGAACACAGCCCCTGCAACAGTCCACACAGCAGGAAGCACCTGCAAGCACAGCTGGCTCAGGACACTTCTCCCACCCATACATGGCACCCCAATGCCATGCGTCATCACGCCTAAAGGAGGTGGCCCACCAGGTGGAGGTGGTTGCCGAACCCATGCTAGGTGAGCTACAATGCATATGTTGGTGTCTATCACCTTCAGGGACCACCCAAACCCCACACAAGAGACCCACACTGCCATAGAGACACATGCTGATGCGCATTCACAGTACAGAACCATTCCCAGGGGCGCGCAAATAGCAGTTACACACACACCCATGTTGGTGCGGCGTACGATGGGCCTGGCCACTCTCCTTACCCATTGAGTGGGTGACGACAAAGCTGCATGTCCAAGCTCCAACCTGCTGCCGTGGTGACATGTCTGCATCCGATGTACACAACACACTGTAATGTCCTAAGGGCCAGGGCCCTCATGCATACAACAAGACCACAGGGACACACGTAGACATTATGTTGAACTGGCTACGGGCATGTGCACCCAACACCTTTATTGGCAGGGCCACATGTACAGTGATGCCTGTGCTGGATGTGTGTGGGGTGATTGTAAGCCAGTCCGCACGGAATGCATGGTGCTGGCACCAACTTGAATATTGGACACCAGTGCAACGGAAACAGCAAAGACATGCATAATAGAGTCAACTGCACAGCAACATGGAGGGAGCCGGAGTAAGGACAGAGGTAATCTAATATTCAGTCAGGAGGTTCCATGAGTTGCAGTGCACTGAGGTAGGGGCACTAGAGATGAGAGCGCTCATGTGACGTAATTGCTAGGATTGTGTCCTTTTAGGTTAGTCCTGATGTAGATGCAGTGGGGTGTGTTACACCTGCATCAACTTCCTCATCAACGTCCCAGGTCTTCCCCACTGCATGAGGTGACATTGCTGCGCAACATCTCCACGGCACAAAACTCAATCACTAACGGACAATGGCTTGCGGTGCACTGGCACCTGGAGTGCTGAGCAGGGTATAAGGCCAATGATGTCATCCAAGACAGGTCTGAGCAACTCTGTAGGTCTGTCAGGACCACCAGTTTAACTCTGGCCAATGGCAGGTGGAGGTGGTCCTTGCGGTGGTGGCGTGTGCCTCCTGCGGTGATACAACATCCGGGCCGGTCAGGACTCAAATCTATGTGTCTCACAAACAGGTGCTGGATGTTTCTGCGGGACAGTGTACATTTGGACTTGGTCTGCTGCAGTGTGCCAAGGGGATCTGGGCCATGGACCTGGGTGATTGTGGGGGTGCAGTGTGCTACACCTCGTTGTGCATGTATGCCTCTGTGCCGACTCCCCCCGTCCCCCCCGACCCTGTTCGTTGCACTCCCTGTTGATGTTGTGTCAGGTCCTCTCGAGCTGTGTCCCTACTCCTTGCACCGTCTCCACACTGATGGCAGTGGCCTGGGTTTCCTTCAGTGCCTCCAGTAGTGCTGGACTGCCACGTCCTGTCGCCGTTCCTGCCTTCCTGTTGGCTGCAGGTTTGTACCTGGTTTAGGTTGTCACGTCATGCCGGCGCCTCTTGGCCTCCTTTGTTGGCCTCCTCAGCACTCCAGCTGCATTCATTGTGGTCTGCTTATGGGTGAGTTGGTGGTAGTGTTCAGTCAGGAGGTTCCGTGAGTTGCAGTGCACTGAGGTAGGGGCACTAGAGATGAGCAAGCTCACTTGAAGGAATTGGTAGGATTGTGTCCTTTCGGGTTAGTCCTGATGCAGATGCAGTAGGGTGTGTTACACCTGCATCAACGTCCCAGGTATTCCCCACTTGATGAGGTGACATTGCTCCGTAACATTTACACGGCAAAAAACTCAATCACTAACAGACAATGGCTTGCGGTGCCCTGAGTCACTGGCACCTGGAGTGCTGAGCAGACTATCAGGCCGATGATGGCATCCACGACAGGTCTGAGCAGCTCCGTAGGTCTGTCAGGACCACCAGTTTAACTCTGGCAGATGGCGGTCGGAGGTTGTCCTTGCTGTGGTGGCGTGTGCCTTCTGCAGTGATTCAACATCAGGGCCAGTCAGGACCCGAATCTTTGTGTCTCACAAACAGGTTTCGGATTTTTATGCGGGACAGTGTACATTTGGACTACATGACGGATGTGAGGTTGTACACGTATATTTCCACTTCACAGTTTCCAGCTCTATCAGATGTAGTAAGCATGTTTCTGGGCATGTGCGGAGCCAGTTGTATCCTCTGTTGTGCAGTGTTGGCTATGTGCATTTTACCACGTTGTCGTTGATGTAGGTGTGCTGTTTGTGCTATGTGTGTGTGCTGCAGTGTGCCAAGAGGATCTGGGTCATGGACCTGGGTGATTGTGGGTGTGCAGTGTGCTACACCTCGTTGTGCATGTATGGTAATGTGCCCACTCCCCCTGTCACCCCAGTCCCTGTTCATTGCACTCCCTGTTGATGTTGTGTCAGATACTCTCGAGCTGTGTCCGTACTCCTGACTTCTTGCACCATCTCCACACTGATGACAGTGGCCTGGGTTTCCTTCAGCTCCTCTGGTGGCGCTGGACTGCCACGTTCCTGTTGCCTTTGCTGCCTTCCTATTGGCTGCGGGTTTGTACCTGGTTTAGGTTATCACATCATGACGGCGCCTCTTGGCCTCCTCCATTAGCCTCCTCAGCACTCCAGCTGCATTCTCGTTGGTCTGCTTGTGGGTCAGTTGGTGGTAGTGTTCTGTCACCTCTGTGACGTTGGTCTTGTTTTCCTGCATCTGCACCCGTCTTCCTCTCCCTTTTCATCTTGGACTTCCCACAACCCGTTGTTCCTTGCTGGTGGTCTGTAGGGGTAGTGGGGTTTGAGTTGACCTCTGTGCTGGGTCAGGGTGCATCCATGTTGCAACATGCTTTGGCTTGTTTCTGGTGTGTTGTTTCCATGGTTTTTGTAGTGCATTGTTCCGCCAGACATATGGGATTTGCAGACCTGTGGCTGCTCTTCGCTGATTTCTATACCGACAATTGGCCTCATCGCATGAATTTGTGAGTTTCAGTGTTGCATTTTTGCTGCGTGGCATTGATTTGGATGCTGACATTTGGCCACGGGTATGCCTGCTTGATGTGGAGGGAGCAGCATTCTTTGTATTTGCGGGTGGAGGCGGAGGAAGTGGAGCACCGACGTCAGCAGTTGGCTGACCGCCAGGCTTGATATTCCATGCCCGTACTTCACGCAGCGGACGCGCGATAGCAAGAGGTATTCACGCTAGTTGCATTCTTTTAATTTATTAGGTGAACCTTTGTTTTTAAAACTTGTCACTTTTTACTTTTGTTGCTGCCTTCTCCCCGGTCCACCACGGGTACGCCCGCTTGATGTGGAGGGAGCAGGGGTCTTTGTTGTTTCTGGGTGGAGGCAGGGGAGGTGGAGCGCCGACGTCAGCAGCCAGCTGACCACCAGGCTTGATATTCCATGCCCCATACTCCGCGCAGTGGAGGCGCCTTTGGAGCCCGTCTGCGCCCATCTGCACCCATCTACATCCATCCGGGGCCAGGGGCCACAACCCCTGCCCCGATTGAGAGACTTTAGGAAATACTGTCCTGTTTTTTTACGCGGTATGCAGAAGTGTCTGAACACTGACTGCATCACTTTTAAGCCTGGCAGCCCCATCCTTCCTTGCCCCAACTGTAATTTTATGTATTCCTCTTTACAAAATAGGATTCAGCCGGCTAATACTGTCAGAAACATGAACCCTACCAAAGCACCATCAGCAGGGAGTAGACTCTTAGGAGATCACCTTACAGAGTTTACATTTTTTAACTTAAATTGCAGATCCCTCGCAAAACATAAAGAAGATATCTTTGACCTCCTACACAATTCACAGTCATAACCTGACGTAATATCGCTTACGGAAACCTGGCTACATGGAAGCTCAGGTTTGGTATTGCGGCGGCTCTCCCATCCAATTATACAATTGTTAGGAAGGATAGAGTAGACAAACTTGGAGGCGGTATCGCTATAATTTAAAAAAAAGAATACTCATGTCAATGGGAAACTGTAGAACTTGAAGGGTGTGAAACCGTTTTTTTCAGGCTCCTCCTGTCTCCTCATTTTACGCTTACAGGCCTTCTAGTGTACCGACCACCGGGCCCAGTAGGGCACTGGGCCACTAGTTTTCCTGAATTTATCACTTAATGGGGCTAATTTTACTATTGTGGGCGATCTCAATGTACATTTTGATGACCCGGCTTGTAAGACAGGCGCCACTTTTATTTTCGATTTAGAAGCCATGAATATGTTGCTTTGTAACTCAGGTCCTACCCATGGTCCTACCCATAAAGCGGGCCATTTGTTTGACCCTGTTTTCTCAAATGTATCTAATGTTCTATGTCAAACAGCTCTCCCACCAACCTGGTCGGATCATTTTGTAGTAAGGTTTAAGATATCACTTGACCTAGGGGCCAATAATTCCTTCATTCCTTTATCTAAACGTAAATGTAGAAATTGAAGGACGTTGAATATCAACTCTTTTAATGATCATTTGGCGACTAATATACCAGCTATTTCTTCCATTAAAATATCAGATGCCAATACTATCCAGACTTGGATTAAGGATTCTGTGACAGCATATCTACCTTTATTATTTAAGAAATTCAATAACCACAGTCCCCCTGCACCTTGGTTTACTGAAAAACTAAAGGTTAAAAAAACAAAGTATAAAGCCTTGGAAAGACACTGGAGAAAAGATTATGCTTCAGACTCCAAATATAACTATAAACAGGCCAAGAGAAATTATAACTCCCTTTGCCAAATCGCCCTTGCTGAATACGTAAATAGCACTATTCTATCAGCTCAGAATAATGCGAAAGCACTGTTTAAAGTAGTTGGCGAGCTCTCTGGAGAATCTTGTCAACCGATGCCTACAGTACATGATGGAGCACATTGTGAAGCTGTGGCGAATTTCTTTACTGAGAAGATTGACAAAATCTATACAGAACTTGAAATAATAACCACCAAATATGAGCAGCAAAACTATAACATATCCCATAGTCTAGTTTGTAACAAATCTGAGGAGACCCCTCTATCAGTATCTTCTCACAAAATCACTAGTTGGCATCCATTGGACTTTCAGTCTTTTAATGGTATTCCAAAGAGCCTTAAATCAGGTTCACCCAAGGACCCACTCCCAGATCAGATTCTCAAAAAGTAAAACCCACTATACTACAGTTCATTATGGAGTTACTTAATGCCTCTTTAACAGAAGCCAACCTACCTGCAGAGAGGAAACATGCAATGGTCCTTCCTCTCTTAAAGAAACCTAACGCGGACCCAACAGACCCATCCAACTTCACACCAATCTCTCTCATCCCTATTTTCTCTAAGATATTAGAAAAACATGTGAAGCAACAGCTCACGCAGTTTGTGGAAACCAATAAAATCTTGCACGTATCCCAATCAGGATTCAGAGCTGGACACTCCACAGAAACTACTCTTCTGGGAGTCACCAAAGCCCTTCGCCAGCTCCTTGATAAAGGGGAAACGGCGGCGCTTATTTTGTTAGACCTAAGCGCCGCCTTTGATACAGTGTCTCACCCTACTCTGATAAAAGTCCTCCAGTCACTGGGAATTGAGGGCTTAGCCTGGAGTGGATCAAAGACTTCCTTACGGGTAGAACCTTTCAGGTCTTTTCGTCTCTTGCGAACTCTAAAATCAATGGATCACCCTATGGTGTACCACAGGGCTCGATTTTGAGCCCTGTGTTGTTCGGTCTTTATGTAAGCCAGCTAGCCACCATTGCAGAAGAAGCTGGGTTGCCCATTTTTTCATATACTGATGACACCCAGCTTCTTTTTTCTCTATCTGCCAATGATGTTACTAAACCATCGTCCTTACAGATTTGGCTGAATAAAAAAGCCAGTTGGATGCAAACCAACTGGCTAAAATTAAATGGCGAAAAAATCTGAAGTTTTAATCTTGGGAAAAGATAAAAATCTCTGGGGCCTGCGTCATTGGCCTCTAGAAATGGGTCCACTTCCTCAGACAGTCCAAACTGCTCGTAACTTGGTAATAGTGATTGATGATCAACTGTCCATGAAGCAACAAGTAACCAAGACAGCCTCTATCTGCTTTACCATTGTGAGGTGGCTCCATTAGATACTATAGATGTTGCCAGGACCTACTCAAAGAACTGCAATTCAGGCTTTAATAATGTCAAGATTGGATTATGGCAACATCCTGTATCTTGGAGCCAATAAGGAGGTGATGCGCAGATTGCAGGTAGTGCAGAATTTGGTGGCGAGGCTGCTATGGCACGTACCCAAAACATCCTACATTTCAGGCTTTCTTCGGGACTTACATTGGCTAAGAATTGAGAACCGGAGTAATTTCAAGGCCTTATGCTATATGCATAAAATTAAATCAGGTATAGCACCCCGCTACTTATGTTCTCTGGCCCAGACATATCATCTAACTCGTCTGCATAGATCCTCTTCCCAAGCTAAATTCTCAGTCCCAAGATTCAAATTAGTACACATGGGGGGATGCTCTTGTTCTCATCTGGCCCCTGTGCCATGGAATTCACTCCCATGTTTGCTTCGGCATGAAACCAACCACAAAAGCTTCTGCAAAAACCTTAAGACCTGGTTATTTAATCAGTAAATCTTGTCTCTGTTGCATCTGTCCTTGGTGTCGGGAAACCTCCGGGTAGCTGTGCACCCTATAAAGTTATTTTAATAATAATAATAATTTTGCATACTACCACCTTGTTGTGAATTCCATGTTGACACAGGGTTTTTTCCCACAATGGGCTGCCATATTGAAAGTTGTGTTACGCAACTCCTGCGGTAGTTATCACACGTTCTTGTAAATATACCCCCAAGTCTTTTAAGTTCTCCAGACTAACAGTGGTCACCCATTGTAAGCCCCACCACCATCCAATCAGACATCTGTTGAGAGTTGAAAAAGCTTTTCAAAGTAAGTATCCCAACCAGTGGTACTGCAGGGGCATACAACTCTCTGTTTGCGGTCTTCTTCATACACCATCTCCAGCATCTCATTTAAATTTTGAGTAATCTGTAATTCCACCCAGTTTCTAGTGTGTTTCCCACCCTATTCCCCTATCAACCCACAACCCACTATGGAACAAAAACGCTAAATTCAATACATTTTTTTAATTAAATGCTAACATTTTAACACATATAATAAAAATATAAACAATTCTTATACAAATAAACAAATATCACACACATATAAAATATATACTAAAATACATACCATTAATAAGCAATCAACATTTTTTACAACTATATTTTCACATACGATACTTAACACTTTAATATTTTTTAAATCGATATTACTTACCTAAAATCTATATTTCTGACCCACGATATTTTTACTTCGATATTTATGCAGAGTGATATTTTTACATCAATGTTTTGTCTCCGCACCAGCCATAAGACCACACGGAAAAAATAATCTTTTACAAATATTTATATTTATGTTTTTGCTTTGCATCAAACTTAGGTACATAGCATTTCAATCTAGTTAGAGACACATGTACTGATAAGTGAGATTTTCTCATACTTATAGGAGCTTTTTCATTGTGGTACATAGTCTGCTTCAATGAAGGAAGTATACTTCCAAGTCAAAGTTCATATTCTATAAGTATAACAACTTCAGTATTTATCACACAATAGTTTCCATGTACAAGGTTCCAATGGGACAACCAACTTATGTTTCTCTCTAATTATGGAGCACAGGCCTAAAGCTTTTACAAGGCTGTGGTTAAGTATCTAAAGGATTCACGCTCAACAAAAATATATATATAAATAATGTAAGACAAAATTAAAATAATTGAAAACAGCACATAACACATAAACAAAAGACAAGTCAACAAGAATAAAGAAAAATAGGAAACTCAAATTAAAGGTATGGAATGATAATCTATATAAAAAAATATATCCAGGGGGCGTGGCCAAGATGGCGGGGTGAGCGGACGCTTCCTCCCGTAGCTCCTCCGGCCCGGCTCAGCTCGAGCCCCGATTCCTGCGCCTCTCTCCCCCCGCAGCTGCACTGCGGGTGAGAGATTTGTGCCGGAGTTCCTGGGGCACATTTTGGTGCCACTTTGACTTTTGGAGCCCCGGGGGAAGTTCCCGAAAAGTTTATTCGGAGATCGCTCCGAGGACTAGAGCCCGAGTCGCCCCGAGGAGAGGAGCCTGGAGGCGGAGCGTAGTGCGGCGCTGTCCGCGCGCCTTGGCTGGCCCGAGTGCTGAAATGCGGAACGCCGGAGATCCCGAAGGAGCGGACTAGAAGGACTCCGCGGAGCGAGGTGGCTTCCTGGCGGTGCCCTGGTGGCAAGCACCATTGCCGGGCGACGGACTTTAGCCCTGTACCGGCGATCCCCCCACTGCCCGGGGTCTCGGGGGCGACGCCTTGCGAACTCCGCGCCCGGAGGCGCTGGATGGCGGAGTTCGGGCAGTGCCCGAGCCGGGCAATCGACTGGTGATGGGGGGAGGCACCGGTTTCGCACTTTCCGGACCCGTTATCATTTGAGAGTTGCCCACGGACTTGCTGGCCCGGGCTGCCTTCTTGGGTCCCACCCTCCCGCCATCTTGTCTTTGTGCGGCTGAGCCCGGTGGCCCCTGCCCGCGCCCTTCTCACACGGGAGCCTCGACTCGTTCTGGCGCCAGCTCATCTACTGCCCTCCCTGGGAACACGAGACGGGAGGCCTACTCTTCGGACGTTGCTGCCTGCCCTGCTGGCCCGAGGGCCGTCTTGCCCATGCCCGGACCGCCATTTTGTCGCCTGTGACGCACTATCCTTGTCCTCGGCGAAGGCCTCACATCTGGTGCCCGCGAGCGGTGGCGCTCGCCTACAGCAACTAATCCCGGGCTTTGCCGGGCCCCAAGATGACTGGGAGACGTGGCGCGGCACGGGGTGATCGCACCTTGCCGGAAATGCTCGGCAGGTCCCAGCAACTACGCGACAGGACGCAGCCGTCCCCGGGGGCCTCCCGGGCATCAACGGACGCAAATGCGGGCGAGCCGCCGGTCACGCGGTCCTTCATGGAGGACTTATTCACCTCCCTCAAGGAGGAATTTCAGACTCTTAAGACCGAAGTGGCTGGAGAGGTCCGGGAGGTGCGCAGGGAAGTCGAGGGCCTGGGCGAACGGGTCGACACTGTGGAGACGGCGGCTCAACGCCGCGATGAGGAGATAACCCATCTCCAGCAGGACGTCCTCCGCCTCCGGGAGCAATGTGTCGAGCTCCAGGCCCACTCGGAGGACCTCGAGAACAGGTCCAGGAGGAACAACATCCGGGTCCGGGGTGTTCCATCCGCCGATGAAGGTGCGGACCTGGTGGCTTATCTGCAGGACCTGTTCCGCGACATCTTGGAGGAGGGAGCGGATTTCCCCATCCGCATCGACAGGGCACACAGGGTGGGCCGCCAGCGCCAGTCATCAGCACCCCCGCCTGATATCCTGGCATTCTTGCCGGATTTCCCTCTAAAGGAGCGCATCATGACTGAGGCCCGTAGGAAGCAACCATTGACCTTCCGCGAAAGACCTGTGGCGCTCTATCAGGACCTGTCTGCCATCACACTGCAAAAGCGCAGGTCTTTCCGCATCGCTACGGACTTTCTGCGAGAGCACGAGACAGCCTACTCCTGGGGTCACCCCTTCCGTCTTATCTTTCGATGGAATGGGGTACTGCATCAGCTGCGCTCCTTACAAGATGTCTGCGGGGTGCTGGGTCTTACTGCTACGGAGGAGGACGGGGCTACACCCGCATGGAGGCGCCCCGAGCGGCGGAGCCGACGGAGGTCGAGAAGGCGCCCATCGTCAGCGCCAGTGAGTCGCCCGGACTCGCCCACCATCAGAGCTGACATGGCGGAGGCCCTGAGGACTGCGGCCAGGAACTTGCCTGAGTCTACTGGTGTGGCCTTGACGGCCTAATTTTTCTCCGGGGGGAGAGGCTCTTAGCTTTCACGATGCTGGGCTGGGGGTTGGGGGGGCGGGGGGGTGGTGTGTGGCTGGACGTCCACTTGACTGTTTTCTGCAGACTCGCCCATTTGGGCTAGACTGAGACTATGGGGTGTTGTTTTTTGCTTTTTGTTTTGGCCGGTTGCCATCAATGGGTTTTGGGGGGGTTTCATTGTTGGTTTGATGTGGGGGGGGTCCCGTCCGAAGCTGTCCGAACGAGTACGATGCCGCCTCTGGCCTTCCCTGCGCCCCTGCCCCGCGCGCCCCCTCCGCTGATCCCCCGCCTGCTGCATAGCGCGCTGTTTCCCTGGAGGCGATGCCACCCCTGAAGGTAGTGACCCTTAATGTCAAGGGTCTGAATAACCCCGTAAAGCGTAGGGCGATCCTCTCCCTATTGGAGGGGTCGCAGGCGGATATTTGCCTCCTGCAGGAGACTCATTTACTCTCCAGAGATTGCCATAGGTTGCGCTCTGCCAAGTTCCCCACTCAACTTTTTTCCTCTGCTGCGACTAAGACCGCTGGGGTGGCCATTCTTCTAGCCAGCTCCTTTAGGGGGGAGGTGCTGTATAAACATGCCGAGCAGAAGGGGAGGCTCTTAGTGTATCGCATGCGCTCAGGAGGTGTTACCTTTACGGTTGGTTCGGTTTACAGCCCAAACGATCACCAGGATCGTTTCCTGGACTCGGTGTTGGTGGATGTTGCTGCCTCGCCCGATCGCCATGTCATCCTGGGGGGAGACCTGAATATGGTCTTCGACTCCACTCTAGATAGGTCTGCCCAGCGTTTTCCGCAGACAGGGGAGCTTTCTAAAGCGGTGCGGGACCAGATTGCAGAGATGGACCTGCATGACCTCTGGCGCACCATGCATCCCACCGATAGGGACTACTCCTACTTTTCCCACGCACACCGCACTTATTCGCGGTTGGATTATCTTTTGGTGAGCGGCCCACTTCGCTCGGCCGCCACGGCGGCGGACATCGGGGTCTTGTCTCTGTCCGATCATGCGCCGGTCTCCGGAGTTTTTGCGTGGCCGGCGCCCCCCCCCCTCGAGAGGGATGTGGCGGCTTCGGGACACGCTTCTCCATAAGAAATCGGTGGTGAAGCGAGTGGAGGAGGTCATCCAGGACTACCTGACCCACAATAACAACTCTGACACGTCCCTGGCTACACAGTGGGCGGCTTTGAAAACAGTCGTCAGGGGAGAATTTATCTCCATTTCCTCGGCTGAAAATAAGGAACGCCAGCGCAAGAGGGAAGAACTGACGGCGCAGGTTAGGGAGCTTGAGCAGGTCCACCGCCGGACGGGGGCACCTCGGGTTTGGAAGCAACTGAAGGCGGCACGAAAACTCCTCTCTGCGTTGGATCTAGATCGAGCGGAGTACGCAGCGCTGCGCCTGAAACACGCCTTTTACACCGGCGGAGACAGGTGCGGTAAGCTCCTGGCCCATAGGCTTAGGGTTGCGCAGCAACGCAATGTGGTGAAGGAGCTGGTGGGAGTGGATGGGATCCCGGTTTCCGGTGACGCGGAGGTGGCAGATACCTTTCGATCCTTTTACGAGGCACTGTACGCTTCAGAATCTTCCCCACCGGGAGAGGCTGAGGCCTATCTGGATTCCGTGACCCTCCCGGTCTTGGACCCCTCCCAGGCGGACCACCTAGAGAGGGACATTCACGTGGAGGAGGTCATCTCCGCGATCGCACGGCTGAAGCATGGCAAAGCCCCGGGCCCGCATGGCTACACGGCCTTGTTCTACAAGACCTTCTGTCCCACTGTCGCTCCTCTCCTGGCTCGCTTGTTCAACTCCTTCTCCGAACCGGGCGCCATCCCACCGGACCTCCTCTCGGCGACTGTGTCGGTTATCCCCAAGCCGGGGAAGGACCGGACCTTGTGCGGCTCGTACCGGCCCATTTCGCTCCTAAATGTGGACCTCAAGCTTTACACCGGAATCTTGGCGGCCAGACTGGGTCTACACTTACCAGGTTTGGTGGAGGCAGATCAGGCCGGTTTTGTACCCGGTAGGCAGACGGTCGACAACACGAAGAGAGTGACGCACGTCCTGGAAAAGGCCTCACGCGTCCCGGGGGAGCGGATGCTGCTATCGGTCGACGCGGAGAAGGCCTTTGATAGGGTTCATTGGCCATACCTCGAGCTGGTCCTTGGGAAACTAGGGATCGGCGAGAAGTTCCGCACTATGGTCTTTAACTGCTATAGGAGACCGTCGGCGTCAGTGCGTGTCAATGGACACAGCTCCAGCAGCTTCACCATTGAGCGCGGCACGAGACAGGGTTGCCCTCTCTCGCCGCTCCTCTTCGCCCTTTATATGGAGCCGTTTGCGCAGAGGATCCGCGACAACCCGGACGCCATTGGGGTGAAGATGGGGCAATACACACACACTGTCAGCCTATACGCGGACGATGTCTTGTTGACCCTGGATGACCCCAGGCGGTCGCTCCCTGCCTGTGTCCAGGAGCTGGACGCTTTTGCCCGCGTTGCGGGCTTTAAAATGAACATGACTAAGTCGGCTGCACTGGATGTGTCGCTCTCTGCCGACACCAGACGGGACCTTCAAAGTCTTTTCCCTTTGCAGTGGTCCTCCTCTACGGTGCCTTACTTGGGCATTTTGCTTGCTCCCACCCTGCCTGCCATGGTCGCAGCTAACTACTCCTCTCTAGGCAAAAAGATAAAGGAGGAACTCGGCCGATGGAACAAGGGCCTACTCTCGTGGCTGGGCCGTATTGCGGCGGTGAAGATGACGATACTGCCCCAGATCCTGTATCTTTTCCGCGCTCTACCTCTTCAGCCCCCCGTGGGCTGGATACGGCAGGCGCAGGCAGACATCTCCCGCTTTGTGTGGCAAGGCCGTAAGCCTCGGATGAAGCGGGTCCTCTCCATGCTTGCCCCGGAGGCGGGAGGTCTCGGGGTCCCGGACCTCCGGAAGTACTTTCAGGCGGCGCAGCTCCGGTACCTGGTGGAGTGGAGCCGGTGGGAGTCGGACAAACACTGGCTCTTTCAAGACCAGGCAGTTGCGGGCCGTACCCTCCAGGAGGTCCCGTTCCTACGGCGCGTTCACCGCCCGCCTAATCTCTACGCCTCCTTTATCACCCGCGTCCCGCTAAGAGTGTGGGACGCGGTGTGTGAGCTACGGGAGCTCACCACTTTTCCGTCGCCGTTCTCTCCCATTGCTGACAACCCGGACTTCACTCCGGGCCTGGAGCCGGGGGCCTTTTCCCACTGGGTGAGTGCGGGATGTAGAGCGCTTTTCCAGATCTACGGGCCGGAGGGCGTGCTCCCCTTCCAGCAGCTCCGACAGGAGTTTGGCCTGACGGAGGGGGATAGACTGCGTTACATGCAAGTCCGCCACTGGGCTCTTCAACCCTCAGTGCGTGACGTCGCCGCCCGTACAATTACGCCCTATGAGCGATGGTTGGTGACCCGGGCCTCGGATGCCAAACTCATCACTGATTTGTATAAATTTCTCCAACCCCCGCCGTTTCACTACCATAACCCAGGGAGGGAGCGCTGGCACAGGGAACTGGGCAGGACCCTGAGCCACAAGGAATGGGACAAGATTGCGTATCGGGCGAGGCACTCTGCATACCACACTGGGCTGACGGAAACCTTCACTAAAGTGTCCACCTATTGGTACTACACCCCGGAGCGGCTCTACGAGATGCGCAAACTAGGCGATAAGGGTTGTTGGCGCGGCTGCGGACAGGAGGGCACCCTCACGCACATTCTCTGGGAGTGCCCGGTGCTGTCGGCCTACTGGAAGGAAGTCTTAGATGAGGTGGATAGGCATTTTGAGATTGAGCTCCCGCGCTTCCCCGCGTATGTCTTGCTTGGCCTCCCCAATGACTTGATGTACCCGCTGAAATCCCGCAGGGGCAGGCAGATTGCGATTGCGCTAGGCTCAGCCGTTCAGAACATACTTGTCCTTTGGCGCACCCCCACTGCCCCCTCTATCACTGGTTGGTTGCATAGGCTCTGGCAGGGACTGGGTATGGAGAAGATATCGCTAACGGTGGCTGGGAATGTTGATCAGTTTGAGGAGCTCTGGCATCCCTTTTTGGCACTGCTGTCCACGGAATTTCGCGAGCTAACGTGCCCACGGTACTTGCGCCTCCTTAGGCTGACACCGCCGGCGCCAGCGGCGGAGTGATTGTACGGATTGGGGACCGGGGGCTGGGGGTGGGAAGTGGGGTTATATGCTTCTAATGCTGCTTTTCGGACGGGGATGTTGGGGTGTTATTTTCTTTTCTTTCCTCCTTGCTTTTCTTTCTTCTCCCTTTCTGGGGTCGAGGGGCTGGTGGTATGGTATGCTTCTCTTTTGCTGTGTCGCAGAGTGCTATTCTGGCTTGGCTTTGCCTAGGGAGTGGGGGCCTACGGGGGGTTGTTTACAGTGCCTTACTGCCTTATGTTTTTTGCCTTGTTACCCTCTGGGGCACCCTGCCTCCCTCTTCTTCTTCTGACTCGCTGCAACGTTTTGCTTCTTGTATTGTATGTTTGCCTGACCTCCTGCTCCCCTCCCCGTGTTTTTTATGCCTTAATAAAATACTTTAAACCTAAAAAATATATCCAGCGGCGACACACTGTGAGAAAACAAAGCTAATGAGAATTCAACAATTATGAACCTGAGCAGTGCAAATTACTCATAATAGGGTTGGAGGGTGAATGATCAAGCTTATGACGTGCTCATTGGGTATTCATAGAGTCTTTTGTAAGGAACCTTTGCAACTTTGGATAGAGGGAAGACTGAAAGCACAGGTGAAAGTGTTAAAGTCAATTAGTGAAACCGTAATAAATGATCGGTGTGAGAAAGTACCTATAGGGAGTATCAAGTCAAGCAATAGATATCATCTACAAGTGATTTACAGAATTCTTGCCTCATTGGTTCCAAATATGATGGAAGGTCTTAAATGAGGAAGAAAACGTTAAGAAAATTGAAGTGAGATTTTAGTAAACTCTAAAGCAGAGTTGAAAAATAATTTTGAAAAAGCACCAGATCTGCCCTTGTTTGTCAAAATATTGGTTCAGTAGTAATAACTCTAAAGTTAGCAACCTAAAAAGGGGTACAAGAAAAAAAACCTGGGTTAAATAGAAGGCCTCGGGGCACATGAATGAGACTAACATAGGGTGCAGTGAAGTTTTATATCAATTGAGATCACTGATTCAAACCAGATTATAGTAATTTGATGAGCTCCTGGCCGTCTTTAATGGTGATCAAGGACCTGGAAGTCAAATGAATGAGATCCTTCAGGATTCATGAAAGTTAGTCAACCGCCCAAAATTGTGCTATTAGCAAATAGGAGGAAAGCCAGGGATAGTTACTCACTGTTTGGAAGGAAAAGTCCTCAGCATGGTAAAGATGTGTACCCCTGCCCTGAGTGCCCAGCTGTACTGTTGTCAGGATCCTTAATGCTGATTTGTTGTCATAGGCAAACACGGATCATGCATGTGGTCTATGGCATAGACCAGTCCCACTAATTGCCTTGTTCTTAAAAAGGTAGGAGTGCCAAAAGTGCTAGCCTCATAGTGGTGGAAGGCCAACACCTTCAGTGAGAGTTAAGCAACTCTAATGCAGTGGTGACAGCATACCATGTAGTGATCAGGAGTAGTGAACAGGACATTTTAACCTGTGTCACACGAGTGAGGCCTACATGCTCATTCATGTTTTTAAAAGTTGTAGTGCTGTGTGCTTAACTCACCCTTGGACTACATCAGGATAAAGCATGGTTCTGCATAGGGCTGGAGAATTGACTCTGCTCTAGTACGGCTGGAGCATTTTTGCTTTTAAATACTGAGATAGTTGCTATGAGGGCTCTGGTTTTGCAGAAGCGTCTTTCATTAGACATTTTCCTTGCATAGAAGGGCAGAGTCTGACAGTTGTTGAAGGTTCAACAGTTTCTTCTTTCTGCACTTCTCTTGTCTCTTTCTGCAGTTCACTTCCTTATTTATGATCTTCTATTGCCTCTTTCTGCACTTCTCTTGCTTTTATCCTCACTTTTCTGTACTCTTAGTGTACCTCACTTGCCTCCTTCTGCACCTCTCTCTTCTTTCTGCACCTCTCTTCTCTCTTTCTCCACTTCTCTTGCCTCTTTTTCACTTCTATTGCCTCTTTCTGTACCTCACTTGCCTCTTTCTGTACTTCTCTTGCATCTTTATCCACTTTTGTTGCTTCTTCCTGCACTTCTCTTGCTTCCTTCTGCACAATTTTTTCCTCTTACTGTGCTTCTCTTGCTTCTTCCTGCACTCCTCTGGCCCATTTCTTCACCTCACTTTCCTCTTTCTGCAACTCACTCTTCTTTCTGCACCTCTCTCTCTTCTTTCTGCACCTCACATGCCTCTCTGTGCACTTCTCTTGCCTCTTTCTGTATCTCTCTTGTCTCTTTCTGCGCCTCACTTGCCTGTTGCTGTACCTCACTCTCGTCTTTTTGTACTTCTCTTGCTCCTTTCTTCATACTGTTGCCTCTTTCTGTACTCCGCATGCTTGTTTCTACACCCTTTCCTTCTTTCTGCACCTCTCTTGCCTGTTACTATACCTATCTTGCCTCTTTCTGCAGTTATCTTGCCTCTTTCTGACTCTCTGTTGCTTCTTTCTGCATCTTTCTTGCTGCTGTCTGCACTTCACTTATCAATTTGTATACCTCACTTGCCTCTTTGTGCACCTGAATCTCTTCTTTCTGCACCTCTCTTGCTTCTTTCTGCTTCTTTCTTCCTATTTCTGCACTTCTCTTGCCTCTTTATGTATATTTCTTCTGCTTTATGCACCTCTTTTGCTTCTTTATACACCTCTCTGTGGTACTGAAAATTCTGGACCCGTGTTATAAACATTGTCGTATTATGACGATTTTGATATCAGCAGACCGAGAATGACGAGTATACTATATACGAGCATTTTCGGCGTGTTCGAGTGATGAGATCACCATTAAATTAGAGTTTCCGTCCTGAACCCTCGGGTTCCATTTTGTGAGCGGCAGCCATTTTGTGATTGCCCTCACATAGGTCAGTGACTAAGGCCAAAAACGAGTCTGAAGGACATGTACCCCTTTGCTGACTCCTCTGTGACCTGGGCAAGCTGACTCCACTGCCTGAAGCCAAACCTGTTCGGCCAGTTCCTTTCCCAGTGGCCGAATGAGATTGGTATCAAGGCACAACATATCATAAACCTTTCATCGCACACAAACCATGCCTAATCACACACATACCTGTCCCTGTTTCTTTCTTTATGACTTGCTTTACGAGGAGGAGGTGCCCGTTTTTATTAGGGGTCCGTCGATTTCTGATGAAAATACTGGGCCTTGCCAGATAATTGATTGTGGGCTGGACAAACTGAAATATGGGCTTGTCATCATGACTCTGCTTTTTCTTTGTAGTGAAAATATGTGAATGGTCAACTGTAAAATAAGGAATGTTTGCCTAAAGCATAATATTTTGTATAAAAGGAGAAGGCTGGCTTTGTAAGATTGAGCAGTCTCCTGAGAATATACACCGTGTTGTACTTCTAGGATACCTGTTACTGGCTGCAGCTAATAAATTCGATCATTGACTTCACCTAGAAGACTCGGTGTTTCCATGGTCTAAAACAGGAAGGACTCGAGGTCATAGGGTGTGTCCCTGGCACCGCTGGGTTCTTAAAAACCCAATACTTCAGTTGGCACCCAATGTGGGGCGATTTCAGCTGTACCGGTCCAAGCCAGAGGTTCGCGAGGAGCTTTGTGTGGAAATTCTGGAGGAAGGCCGCTACTTCATCGACCCCTGTATGTCGACGTGGTCCGAAAGTCTTTGCTGCGAGGTTCCCCGCTTCCCGACGGCTACTAAAGACTGCTGCCCTGACTATCGCCCTGTTTTGGACCCTTGATGATTGGTATCGCATTTGATAATCCTTCGAAGTTTGAAGCTAGACTAGTGAGCGAAGATGCCTGGTCTTAGCAGACTTGGAAATTTGTTTTGTCTTGGTTGTAGTAGGGATTCCTGATTGGAGGACTCTTGTCCGGTTCCTCCAGTTGGAACCCCAACATATGAGCTTTATGTGAAACATGGCGTAGGCCCCATCACATATAATGAAGTATGGATCCGATACACCAGAAAGGATGGTGTTTCAAAATGGCCCCAATATGGTAGTTTTGACAACGAAATTTTAGATAATTTGGAGGTTAAACTTTTTAAGAAGAAAGCCCGGCCGGCAATGTTTGACTCTTTCCGCCTATGGCGAAAGGAAGCCAAACAGAAAGAAATTAAATTAGCAAAGAAAAATAAAAGAAAAAAGGGTATCTCGATAATGCAAGCTGCTACGCAGTTTAAAGATAATGAAGAAGAACAGGCAAGTGAGCAGTTGCACAGGCAACGTAAAATGGCGATTGATAAATGTTATCCAGTTTTGCCAACTCTCCAGCAAGACGCAGCAAAAGAACTTGAAAAAGATCCTTTAATGTCGCACTTATTGAGTTCGCCACCCCCTTATGCGCAGAGTGCTACAGCACCTCCGCAACCTTTAGTTGTGCAACCTCCGGTTATTGTGCCTCAGGTTCTTCCACAGCCGCCAGCTTCTCTTCAGCTGGTTCCTACTCCTCTTGTGCAGCCTTCTCAAGGGCCACTGACTTTGCTACCTGGTCCGCCTTTAACTTCTGCAATTTTTCCACCTGTCCCCTACTACTGCTCCTACGTTGACCTTTTCTCACTCCGCTTTATCTCCCGTCTTCTGTTCGACAGAGAATGACAAACACTGTTACTAGTCTTCTTCCTCTTTTCTTTGGATCACCTAGTAAGACTCCTGAATCAGAGCGTAAACAGTTGCGTAGCCAACTGCCTGATTAGCTAGAGAAGAAATAGTGGACTGCCTGGCGCGTAAATGGGCCACTCGTCCTTTAAGATATGATGTGGAATCTGTTTTGGATGTCTTCCGTCAATGGGAAGCGCCGAAGCAGAGATATGTTTTCAATACGGTGTGTACTTTCCTTCGTGAGGTGTTAGTATTTGGAGATATTTGTGCTGAGCGCGAATATTTCCATCGCTACGCCTGCTTTGCTAATAGGCGATAGCGACGTTAGCGACTGCTTTCAGTCGCTAACTGGTTGGGTACGCCCACTTTGCATGTCATTAGCGATAAACATCGCTGACATGCAATGCGGGCCCCAAACCGCTCGCTATCGCCTAAAAGCTGTCGCTAACATTAGTTAGCGACAGCTTGCTAATAGGGCGATAGAATTATCGCCGTTTAGCGGACGAAAACGACCGCTAAATCTGCAATAATTGCCTATCGCCCCCCCTTGGTAATATGCCCCTCTGTTCCTTATTTCTGCACCTCTGTTGCCTCTTTCTACAGGTCTCTTGCCTCCTTCTGCGCCTCTGTTGCTTCTTTCTGCACTTCTCACCTCTTTCTGCACCCCTCTTGAATGTTTCTGCACCTCCCTTGTTTCTTTCTGCAACTGTCTTGTCTATTTTATCCCTTCTCCTGCATCTTTCTGCACCTCTGATGCTTCTTTTAGCACCTCACCTGCTTCTTTATGCACCTCTCTTGCCTCTTTGTACCCCTCTTCCCTCTTTCTACACACTTCTTGCCTCTTTTTGAACCCCTCTTTTCTCTTTCTGCACCTGTCTTGCCTCTTTATGCACCACTGTTACCTTTTTCTGCACACCTCTTTCCAATTTCTGTACCTCTCATTCCTCTTTCTGCACTTCACTTGTCTCTTTCTGCTCCTCTGTTGTGTATTTCTACAATTCTCTTGCCTCTTTCCATATTTTTGTTGCTTCTTTCTGTACTTCTCATGTCTCTTTCTGCACCCCTCTTTCCTCTTTTTACACTTCACTAGCTTCTTTCTGCTCCCGTCATCCCTCTTTCTGCACTTTTCTTGCCTCTTTCTGCACCCCTATTCTCTCTTTCTGCATATCTCTTGCCTGTTTCTGTACCTCCCTTGCCTCTTTCTGCACTTCTCCTGCCTCTTTCTACATTTTAGTTGCTTCTGTACTTCTCATGCTTCTTTTTGCACCCCTCTTTCCTCTTTCTTCGTCTCACTTACTTCTTTCTGCACTCTCTTGCCTCTATCTGTACTCTCATCCCTCTTTCTGCACCTCTCGTTCCTCTTTCTGCACTTCTCTTGCCCCTTTTTGCACTTTCATGCTTCTTTCTGCACTTCGCTTATCTCTTTATTACCTCCTACTTTCTGCGTTTCTCTTGCTTCTTTTTGCACTTCTCTTGCTTTCTTCTGTACTTCTCTTGCTTCTTTTTGCAACTCACTGGCCTCTTTCTATACCTCTCTCTTCTTTCTGCACCTCTATTGCCTCTTTCTACACTTTTCCTGCCTCTTTCTGTACCTCACTTTCCTTTTTCTGTACCTCATTTGCCTCTTTCTGCACTTCTCTTGGCTCTTTCTTCATGCCACTTGCCTCTCTCTGTTAATCTTTTGCCTCTTTCTGCACCCCTCTTGCCTCTGTCTGCAATTCCTTGCCTCTTTCTGCACTTCTCTTGCCTCTTTCTGCACTTTTGTTGCTTCTTCCTGCACTTCTCTTCCTTCTTTCTGCACTTCTCTGAACTCTTACTACGCTTCTCTTTCTTTTTTTCTGCATGTCTTGGCCCTTTCTGTAAATTACTTTCCTCTTTCTGTAACTCACTCTTCTGCGCCTCACTGCCTCTCTGAGCACTTCTCTTACCTCTTTCTGCACATCTCTTGTCTCTTTCTGTACCTCACTTGCCTATTGCTATACCTCACTCTCTTCTTTCTGTACCTCTCTTGCTTCTTTCTGCACCCCTGTTCCCTCTTTTCATACCTCTTGCCTGTTTCTGTATCCCTCTTGCCTCTTTTTGCAGTTGTCCGGCCTCTTTCTGCACCTCTGGTGCTTCTTTCAGTATCTGTCTTACTGCTTCTTTCTGCACCTCTCGTGCTTCTTTCTGCACCTCTCTTGTCTCTTTCATCACTACTCTTGGTACTTTTTGCACGTCAGTTGCTTCTTCAGCACTTCTCCTGCCTCTTTCTGCACTTCTCTTGCCTCTTTCTGCACATCTCTCTCATTTTCTGCAAATATCTTGCCTTTTTCTGCACCCCTTTTCTCTTTCTGCATATCTCCTGTATGCGTCTCTACCTCTCTTGCCTTTTTCTGCACTTCTCTTGCCTCTTTCTGTACCTCTGTTGCTTCCTTCAGCAATTCTCTTGCATCTTTCTGCATTTTTGTTGCTTCTTTCTGCACTTCTCTTTCCTCTTTTTACATTTCTTTTGTTTCTTTACGCACTTCTGGTGCCTCATTCTGCACCCATCATGCCTCTTTCGGCACCTTTCTTGGTATTTTCTCTACCTCTCTTGGCTCTCTCTGCACACCTCTTCCCTCTTTCCATACCTTGCTCCCCTCTTTCTGCACTCTTCTTGCCTCTTTTTGCATTTTCTTGCATCTTCCTGTACCTCTCTTGCCTTTTTCTATACATATGTTGCTTATTTCTGCACTTCTCTTGCTTCTTTATGTACCCCTCTTGCTTATTTCTGCACCTCTGTTACTTCTTTCTGCACTTCTCTTGCTGTTTTCTGCACTTCTCTTGCTTCCTTCTGTACCCTTCTGCAACTCTGTTCCCCATTTCAGCACCTCTCTTGCCTCCTTCTGCAGGTCTCCTGTCTTGTTCTGCACCTCAGTTGCTTCTTTATGCACTTCTCTTGCCTCTTTCTGCACCCCTCTTGTATTTTTCTGCATATCACTTGCCATTTTTCTGCTCCTCTCGTGCTTCTTTCTGCACCTCACTTGCCTCTTTCTACAATTCTCTTGCTTTTTTCTGCACCTCCCTTGTTTCTTTCTGCAACTGTCTTGTCTCTTTCTTCCCTTCTCTTGCATCTTTCTGTATCTCTGTTGCTTCTAGAAGCACTTCCCTTGCCTCTTTCAGCACTTCCCCTGCCTATTTCTACATCTCTTGTGCCCCTTGTGGACACCTCTCTTACATCTTTATGCATATCACTTGCATCTTTCTGTACCCCTCTTCTCTCTTTCTACACCCTTCTTGCCTCTTTCTGCACCCCTCTCCCCTCTTTCTGCACCTCCTTGCCTCTTTATGCACCACTTCTATCTCTTTCTGCACATCTCTTGCCAGTTTATGTACCCTTCTTGCCCCTTTCTGCACTTATCTTGTCTCTTTATGCACCTCTTTTGTTTCTTTCTGCAATTCTCTTGCCTCTTTCTACATTTTTGTTGCTTCTTTCTTTACTTCTCATGCCTCTTCATCCCACTTTCCTTTTTCTACACCTCACTTGTTTCGTTCTGCTCCCCTCTTGCACCTTTATGCACCCCTCATCCTCTTTCAGCACCTCTCCTGCCTCTTTCTACATTTCTGTCGCTTCTGTACTTCTCATGCCTCTTTCTGCACCCTTCTTTCCTCTTTCTACACCTCACTTGCTTCATTCTGCATACCTCTTGCCTCTTTCTGCACTCTCATCCATCTTTCTGCACTGATCTAGCCTCTTTCTGCACCCCTGTTGTATCTTTTTGCATATCTCTTGCCTGCTTCCTCACCTCTCTTGCCTCTTTATGCACTTCTCTTGCCTCTTTCTGCACCTCTGTTGCTTCGTCTGCAATTCTCTTGCATCTTTCTGTATTTCTGTTGCTTCTTTCTGCACTTCTCTTTCTTCTTTTTACACTTCTGTAGCCTCTTACTGTACTCCTGTTGCCTCTTTTTGCACCTCACTTGCCTCTATCCGCACCTCACTCTCTTCTTTCTGCATCTCTTGTGCCTCTTGCTTCACTTCTCATGCTCAATCTGCTCTTTTCTTGCTTCTTT
Source organism: Lissotriton vulgaris (assembly GCF_964263255.1). NCBI lineage: Eukaryota > Metazoa > Chordata > Amphibia > Caudata > Salamandridae > Lissotriton > Lissotriton vulgaris. The sequence goes on from NC_141695.1 coordinate 1,104,731,618, forward strand.
CTGCACTTCTCTTGCCTCTTTCTGCACTTTTCATGACTCTTTCTGTACTTCTCTTGTCTCTTTCTTACCTCCTTCGTTCTGCACTTCTCTTGCTTCTTTCTGCACGTCTCTTGCTTACTTCTGTACTTCTCTTGCCGCTTTTTACACCTCACTTGCCTATTTCTGCACCTCTCTCGTCTTTCTGCACCTCTGTTGCCTATTTTTGAACTTCTCTTGCTCCTTTCTTCACTTTTCCTGCTTCCTTGTGCACCCCTCTTGCCTCTTTCTGTACTTTTCATGCCTTTTTCTTCACCTTTCATGCTTCTTTCTGCACTTCTCTTGTGTCTTTGCAACCTCCTTCTTTCTGTGCTTCTCTTGCTTCTTTATGCACTTTTCTTGCTTTCTTCTGTACTTCTCTGGCCTCTTTTTGCTCTTTGTGCCTCTCTTGTCTTTCTGCATCTCTCTTGCCTCTTTCTGCACTTTTCTTGGCTCTTTCTACATGGCACTGGCCTCTTTCAATACTTATTTTGCCTCTTTCTGCATCCCTCTTGCCTCTGTACCTCTCTTGCCTCTTTCTGTACTTCTTTCCTCTTGCTGCACATCTCTTTATTCTTTCTGAACTTCTCTTACTCCTTTCTGTACCTCACTTTCCTCTTTCTGCAATCCACTCTTCTTTTTGTACCTCACTCTATTCCTTCTGCACCTCACTTGCCTCTCTGTGCACCTCTCTTGCCTCTTTATGCACCTCGCTTGTCTCTTTCTGCACCTCACTTGCCTGTTGCTGTACTTCACTCTCTTCTTTCTGTAATTCTATTTCCTCTTTCTACATTGCTGTTGCCTCTTTCTGCATCTCTCTTGGCTGTTTTTGCACCTTTCCTGCATCTTTCTGCCGTTCTCTTGCCTCTTTCTGCACCTCTGTTGCTTCTCTCAGCATCTCTCTTACTGCTTTCGGTACCGCTCTTGCCACTATTTGTACCTCTCTTGCCTGTTTTTCCACCTCACTGTCTTCTTTCTGTGCCCCTCTTTCTTCTTTCTGCTCCTTTCTTCCTCTTTCTGCACTTCTCTTGCCCCTTCTGTATATCTCTTCTGCTTTCTGCACCTGCCTTCTTTCTGTATCTCTCTTCTCTATTTAATCACCTCTCTTGGTTCTTTTTGTACCTCTTTTTTCTGTACCACTGTCCCCTTCTGCACCTCTCTTGCCTCTTTCTGCATTTCTCTTGCTTCTGTTGCTTCTTTCTGCATCTCTCTTACTGCTTTCTGAACTGCTCTTGCCACTTTTCATACCTCTCTTGCCTCTCTCTGCACCTCACTCCATTCTTTCCTCTCCTCTCTTGCTTATTTCTGCTCCATTCTTCCTCTTTCTGTACTTCTCTTGCTTCTTTCTGTATATCACTTCTGCTTTTTGAACCTCCCTTCTTTCTGCATCTCTCTTGTCTCTTTCATCGCTACTCTTGGTTCTTTTTTCACCTATGTTGCTTCTGTCAACCCTTCCCTTGCCGGTTTCTGAATTTCTCTTGCCTGTTTCTGCACCTCTCTTACCTCTTTCTGCACCCCTGTTCTTCTTTCTGCAACTCTCTTGCATCTTTCTGAATTTCTGTTGCTTCTTGCTGCACTTCTTTTCTCTTACTACATTTCTTTTGCTTCTTTCTATATTTATGTTGCCTCTTTCTGAGCCCCTCTTGCCTCTTTCTGCACCTCTCTTGCTTCTTTCTATACCCTTATTGCCTTTCTCTGCATACCTATTCCCTCTCTCTGTACCATTTGTCCCTCTTTCTTTACCTCTCTTGCCTCTTTATGCCCTTTCTTGCATCTTCCTGCAACTCTTTTGCCTCTTTCTACACCTATGATGTTTATTTATATACTCCTCTTGCTTCTTTACATATCCCTCTTGCCTCTTATTGCACCTCTGTTAGTTCTTTTTGCACTTGTCTTGCTTTTTTCTGTACCTCTCATGCTTCTTTCTGTAACCTCTTGCCTCTTTCTTTTTTTTTGCACTCATTTGGTTTGTTTCAACCCTTCTTCTAACGATGCCAACCTTGGGTTATCAAACTTCATGTGCTGGAAGAGGGGTAATAAGGTGAAGTCTCCCAGACAGCATCCCCGCCATTTTTCAAAGAGACCTCCTCCTTTAATCGACCACAGACCCTTCCCCATGTCCTTCTACTCACACAGAAAAGACTATAATCCACACCTCCATTCTTTCTGCACTTCTCTTATCTCTTACATCACTACTCTTGGTTCTTTTTGCACCACTGTTGCTTCTGTCAGCACTTCTCTTGCTGCTTTCTGCACTTCTGCTGCCGGTTTCTGCACATCTCTTGCCCCTTTCTGAAACCATCTTGCCTCTTTCTGCAACCCTGTTCTTTATTTCTGTACTTCTCTTGCCTTTTTTTGCAACTCTGTTGCTTCTTTCTGCAATTCACTTGCATCTTTCTGCAGTTCTCCTGCCTCTTTCTGCACCTCTGTTGGTTCTTTCTGAACTTCTCTTGCTTTTTCTGTACCTCTCCTGCTTCCTTCTGTACCTTCCTACCACTTTCTGCACACCTCTTCCCCCTCTTGCTGTACCTCTCTTGTCTCTTCCTGCACCTCACTTGCCTGTTACTGAACTTTAAACTCTTCTTTCCGTACTTCTATTGCTTCTTTCTGCACTTCTGTTGCCTCTTTCTGTACTTCTCTTGATACTTTCTGCAACCATGTTCCTACTTTCTGCATCTGTCTTGCCTGTTTCTGCACCTCTCTTGCCTCTTTCTGCAGTTCTCTTGCCTCCTTCTGCACCTCTGTTGCTTCTTTCAGCATCTCTCTTGCTGCTTTCTGCACTGCTCTTGCCATGCCTCCTTCTGTACCTCTTTTGCTTCTTTCAGCATCTCTCTTGCTGCACCACACTTGCCAATTTTTATACCTCTCTTGCCTGTTTCTCCACCTCACTGTCTTCTTTCTGCACCTCTCTTTCTTGTTTCTGCTCCTTTCCTTTTCTTCCTTCACTTTTCTTGCCCCTTCTGTATATCTCTTCTGCTTACTGCACCTCCCTTATTTCTGTATCTCTCTTTCTTTTTTCTGCACCCCTCTTGTCTATTTCATCACCTCTCTTGGTTCTTTTTACATCTCGTCTTTCTGCACTCCTGTCCCTCTTTCTGCATTTGTCTTGCCTCTTTCTGTAGTTCTGTAGTGGAGGAGTGTGGCTCAATGGTTAGAGTGGCAGACCCTGATGCAGAGTTCTGGCCAAGGACCAGGGTTCGATTCCTGCCTCAGCGGGGTCTCGGGCTCAATTTCCTCGGACCTGTTAATTCTCGCCTCGGTGCCTATTCTAATCACGGGCCCCACGCTGCAACTCTGGGCAATAGCTTGCTTAGCCTCCACACTGGCTCCAACAGCGCTAAGGATGCCTGGCTTCACCCTGGGGGTGCCCAGGAGTGGACACTTCACAGGGAAAGCCAGGAGGGGTTCCACAGCGGTATGAGTATCAGCGCCAGGAAGCCGAATAGGTGACACCGCAAGGTGACCGTCTGGTGACAGTGCGCTCTATAAGTACCATGGCATTTGACATTCTTGCCTCTTTGTGCACCTCTGTTGCTTCTTTCCGCATTTCTCTTGCTGTCTTTTGCACCGCTCTTGTCATGCCACTTTCTGCACCTCTGTTGCTTCTTTCAGCATCTCTCTTGCCACTTTTTGTACCTCTCTTGCCTGTTTCTCCACCTCACTTTCTTCTTTCTGCACCTCTCTTTCTTCTTTCTGCTCCTGTCTTTTTCTTTCTGCACTTCTCATGTCCCTTTCTGTATATCTCTTCTGCTTTCTGCACCTCCCTTATTTCTGTGTCTCTCTTGCTTTTTTCTGTACCTCTCGTGTCTATTTCATCACCTCTCTTGGTTCTTTTTTCACCTCTTCTGTCTGCACCCCTGTCCCTCTTTCTGCAGCTCTATTGCTTCTTTCTGTAGCTCTCTTGCCTCTTTGTACACCTCTGTTGCTTCTTTCTGTATTTCTCTTGCTGTTTTCTGCACCGACACTTGCCACTTTTTATACCTCTCTTGCCTCTTTCTGTACCTTGCTCTCTTCTTTCTGCTCCTCTCTTGCTTATTTCTGCTCCTTTCTACCTCTTTCTGTACTTATCTTCCTATCATTCCTGCTTTTTACACATCCCTTCTTTCTGCACCTCTCTTGTCTCTTTCATCACTACTCTTGGTTCTTTTTGCACCTCTGTTGTATCTGTCAGCCCTTCCCTAGCCGCACTTCTCTTGCCTGTGTCTGCACATCTCTTGGCCCTTTCTGCAACTATCTTGGCTCTTTATGCACCCCTGTTCTTCTTTCTGCAATTCTCCTGCATCTGTCTGCATTTCTTTTCTTCTTGCTGCACTTCTCTTTTCTCTTATTACATTTCTTTGGCTTCTTTCTATACGTCTATTGCCTCTTTCTGCACCCCTCTTGCCTCTTTCTGTACCTCTCTTGCTGCTTTCTATACCACTCTTGCCTCTCTCTGCACTCCTCTACCCTCTCTCCGTACGTTTCTTCACCTCTCTTGCCTCTTCATGCTCTTCCTTGCATCTTCCTGCACCTCTCTTGCCTCTTTATACACCTATGATGCTTATTTATGCACTTCTCTGGCTACGTGACCGCCCATGGCCTGTTGCGTGTTCTGTTAAAAAAGTACACGCACGCAAAGCCCAATGGAAATGGACCTAGGAAATGCACACGCACAAGCTTTGTGGAATTTCAAGGTCCTTTTTCAAAACCCCGAGAAAACGACTCTGGCTGCACGAACACTGCTGCGCAGTGTACCCTAGGCCGAGACCTAAAAACAACTTCTATTCTGTAACATACCATTTGCACTGTCCTAGACTTTGTCCCACTATTTAACAGCAGAAGGCAAATGCAAGTTATCAATTTTAAACCTTCAATGGACTGTTGCAGAATTACCCTCTTGAATTTCTGGTTTCCCTTATGTTCTACCGTTTGACGATAATGTTTATGATTTTCTATTCTTGTTATTTTACAATGAAATAATTACAGAATAAAATATGTGAAATGTCACATTGAAGAAAATAACAATGCATTTCATCATGCTCTCACTGCCTTAAGGGTTGGATGCATCAACACCTCCAATATTGGCATGGACAATAGAAACCAGATAGAACATTATGAGTAGCTAATTCCTTCCCTTTCCCAATGACCACAGACACTGAATGTGCATGATGTAGCATGCCTCCTCATCACCAGGGTATTCTAGGTATGTTACCTGATCCTCAGCAATGTTGAGTTTCCTGACCCTATGGTCTTGGCAATGTGCAGTGGGCTCCTCTCCTCACAAAAGACCCGGCCCACAGACACCGATCATTCAGTCCATTTGGCTCCAAAGCCTACTTGGCACCACCTTTAGCTGTTATCACAGACCATGACCTTCAGCCTCCCTCTGCACTCTACCACATTGGCACCAGGCCATGTGTGCATGTCTTTCAGCTGTGCACAGTAGGCTCTGGGTGCAGGGTAAGTCCACAGAATCAGCAGCACACAGCTTTCGACCATGAACACATATTTCTGGCTAAACAACATAACCATCATTAGCACCTTTTGTCTTGTAGCTTTTGGGGGAATGCTCCAAGGAGCAATAGTTCTGATTGATTTCTATGGTTTCACCTTGATTTGTACATTGCTTTTATAGTAGGTTTAGTTGAGCAGCTGAAAAGACTTCAGGACCTAAAATCATGCCAATATAACCACCTACACTAATAGCTTGGAATCTTTGACATCTGCCGCATTCTATGATTTTGTGATGTGCAGATGAAGGCACATTTTTAGATTTTATTTAGCTATTTAGTATTGAACATTCAAATATTAATCCTTCATTTTTCAGGAGGCTTGGGAGGAAGATATTCAAATCCTGGACCCACCCTATCTGGTATGTGTATTATCCCTATTATGGGCCTCGGATATGCCCTCTTTTTTCTAATGCTTTATGTTTTCTGTTAGCATCTGTTTCTCATTAAGTACCGTCCACTTTTAGAATGTATTTAGTCTTGCAGACCTATACTGTATTGCATTGTATAACTGGAAAAATGCCACTTTAACTCTCATGCTGTGAAACGCCCCTAGGGGAGGAGCTCAGTCCATTGGATCTTGAGCATCTCCCTCCACCTAAGCTGGGGCGGAAGTGCTTTTGCTTTCAGAAGTAGTAACTGAAAGCCACAGTAGGCTTGTGATGACCTCAAGTCATGTCACTCGTTGGATTAAATGGAGAAATTTGTTGTAAAGAGTGAAAATGTTCCATTACGTTGGCATGGGGCTTTGGATAGCCCACCCCTGGAGATCAGTGGGTCTATTTTATCGATTCAAATGAGATCCAGAGACTGGTAGCAGGCGGCTGCTTCCTCTTTATTCAGCGTGCAGTGTAGTTTCTTGTAGAAGTTTGTGTATCTGGTGATGGGTGAACAATCTGCTTAAGGGTGTGCACCTCTAGCTGGTAAACTCCAAAGCCTCGTATTAAAAGGCATTTGCAACCTTAATGGAAAGGGTCACATTCAATCACAACTGAATATTTCCTAACTTGACAAGATTCTGAAATCTGCAGACATATGCACCTAAACCAATTCATCCTTTACCAGGTTTTGTTTGTGTTTGAAGCCAGGGTGTGATCCATCCAACATGTCCTACTTTAAATGAACATCTGTCAATACGTTTTTTAGCTTACAGCTGGTAAGGTCAATAACAGCTAAAGGTAAAAATAGAATTGCAATTTCTATTAAAGGCAACATTTGAGTTGCAACATGGCAGCCATCTTGGATATATAAAAATAACGCTCAAAGATAACAGAACGTTATTCCCTATACTCCGAAGACACAATGTGATGGCTTTCTTATAAGTATAGAAAATACCGTTCCAAGACAGCCAGTCACTGCTTTTGGCTTTGCCAATGACCGCAAAATTTTAAAAAGGTAGGAAGAGGGAAGACCCTGGGGAATGCAGAGAGAGCAACAGTGAACAGCAGTTCATGGTATTGTGGGGAGGAGAATGTGGAAATAAGGAAGCAGGGCAGAGGGTGGGGCATCAAAAGCAGTCTGGAGGGGGAGGAAAGAGCGCAAGCATGTGCTCTAGCAAGAAACAGTGAGCAAAAGGACAGAGAGAGGTAGGAGCAGTACATTCAATCCCATGAAGAGCTAATTCACGAAATGTAGAGGAAAAGAAAGAATAAATAATCGACTGACAACAGCACTTTAGGATGCAACTCATCCACAGAAAAAACTGGGTAAAATGGAAAAGCTCAATTGGTGATGTAAACACAAATCAAAGGAAAAAATGAATCTAATAGGTGCATGGAAATGGAGAGGACAAAGAAAGCCATCCAAACATACACAATTGGCTGACCTGAAGCCCTTGATACGTACTATTGTGCACAGTGCTATTTGCAGAAAAACCTAAAAAATGGTAGACTGCCAATGTTTTGAAAGGAGCTTTTATGCGTCATAAACATACAGGGCTTACTATATAGAACTCAGAACAGCAAATATGTGCTGGATGAAATGAACTAGCATCAAAATTTGTCTCTTAGAATAGATTGCTTTTTTGGTGCGGGCCCCATTTAATCCCAAACCAATTAACATCTGTGAGATGTGACAGACTAGGGGGCTCCTGTTCACATTCTGCATGGAGGCCCCATCATTTTCCGTTACACCACTGACAACAATCAGTAATAATGATTTTTCCTCATTTCTATCAATCTTGCAAATAAGAACTCATAGCATATTTTGAGCTGGAGTAGCATGATAAGAAGATGGAATTATTACCTTTTCTAATTCTTTGTTTCATCTCATCACAGCCGGTCTATCTTTCCTTACATCATAGTAACAAAAGTTTTTTTATTGATGTACATAGGAGGTAAACACCATTTATTTATCAGTTCACTGGCAGCCAATGATAGTCTTCTGAATAAGCTTCTTTAGAGTCTGCGGCAAACAAGGTACATATCTATAATACCTTATTTTATTGTAACTTTCAATAATTGAAAGCTGCACTTTCATGCCAAGTATTTAGAGCCCGGTGTGCTATCAATAATGCACTTTCTCTAGAAATCTCCACTGTATGAAATCTCAATAACCCATCTTGATTGTGTGAGTATTGTCTAGTTTTGTTTGCATAACCTGCTTGTAATTATATCTCACCCTTGGATAGCATGCATTGTGCATCCTTAGGCAATTGAACACCTTACTTTGTTTACATTTCTTTTAATGTCTTGGAACCCTTATCCTTAATGAGGGAAAACATCCATTACAATGCAGTCTTTACATCGTACTACTTTTTCAATGCTGCTGTTACAGCCCAGCTGCCTTTACATCGCATGCCATTACAACGCATGCATTACAACGCATGTCACTACAACACATGCCATTATAGTGCATACCATTACAATGCATGTCACTACAACGCATGCCATTACAATGCTTACCATTACAACGCATGCCATTACAACGCATTATAAAATAAATAATGGTGTTTTTTATGTTTTAGGGTGGCTATGGGTTTTGGAGTAGATGGCAATAGTCATTTGTACCCCTTCGCTATCCAACACTTTCCCTACGGTTGCACTCACTGGAGTTGGAATAGTCATTTTTACCCCTACACTATCCAACACTTACCCTACTGGTCCACTCACTGGAGTGGAAATAGTAATTTTTACCCCTACACTAGCCAACACTTACCCTACAGTTGCCCAAAAAGTATTATTTGTTGTAATGGTATGCATAGTAATGGTATGTGTTGTAATGGAATGCGTTGTAATGGTAGTTTTTTAAAATGCATTGTAATGGCATGCGTTGTAAAATCATGCGATGTAATGGTAGGTGCGATGTAAAAACCCCATTGTAAAATCATGCATTGTAAATGTTTACTTTGTAACGTCATGAGTAGTTCCAACTGCCGATGAGTCAACAAAGAAACATAAATGGTTCATGACAGTGGAAAAGAAAGTGGTCTTTGTGAATAAATAACCAGCGGCGTCCGGCACAGTTAAATGCGGTGGACGGGGGTGGGGTGGGAGGAAGGGGGAAATTGATAGACAATGGAATAGGTATAATTATTTAATTAAATAAATAAATAATACCAGCTACCCCCTGCCGCGCCCTGCCCACTGCGCTTACCTGAGCCGCTGTAAATAACTCACACTCAGAGGCAGGCAACAATTTGAAACATCTGTAGTCATATAATAAGTCTTTTTGACCAGTTGGAGGTAAATGTTTTCACAGTACTCATTCTGACGTAGGATACGGATCTCCTTTTCACTGGTTTCCTTAATACTATTGATCAACACTTGGGTGGAAGACCCACTTTAACCTATTGAATAAATCACCTGCATCAGTAGTGCCAAAACCAATGATGTAACACAAACGCTGCACCTATGATTATTTTCTAGCCTAGCCACCCAACCCAACACACTTTCACTTTGTTGACTCCTTTTGTTGACTTCAGGTAACACATTTGGCCCTCTGAGCTTCCTAAGGTCTCCATACTTCTTGGCCTGAACAATTCCATTGTGGGTAAATAATGTAAATGAAAAGGGACCCTCTGCTACTCAATATGGCACCTAAAGCAGGTGAAAAATAATCAATGTACAGAAATTTAGGCTACCATATTGTTTCAAGGTAAATCAAGAAACATACTAGGGGAAATAAATCATGTACAGCATATATGGTCAAAAGAGAATGTTTTGAGTATTAAACATACAATATTAATGATCAGTATATCATGAATTTCTAAGAAAACTCCTCCAATAATCAATAAATACCTCAAACATACACCTTTCCTGTCATCATTCATAACATAACAACACATACAGAAAAATAAAAAATGTAGGATCAAGGAATGTGACAATGGAGTCTTGTACAAATGATACTAATGCAACTTCATGTGGCTTATATTCAAAATGTCATCTCTCTTGCGATGACATTCTGAATATAAGCCACATTAAGTTGCATTAGTACTAGTTTTTTGGCTTAATACAACTTAAAAGCGTCTTTGGTCTTTGAGTGTATATATTATCATTTGTACAAGACCCCATTGTCGCAAATATTGATTGTGCATTTTTTTAATTTTTAATTTTATTTGTTGAAGTGTAGCTTAATGCCAGTAAACTTGTAGAGGGTAGAGGGTGACAGGTGGCCCTTGGACAGTGTGGACATTTCCAATTATTGGTTTGCACTCCCATCCAGGCACCACAACTGTACTTCTCGGCTCCAAAAGTGCAAATGCAAAGTCAAGTGCTGTGTTTAGCAACTACCAGTCAGGATCTGAAGTACTACCAGTGTCACTTCCTTCACCAATAATTTCGATGCCTTTAGGACTTTGACAAGGACCTGTTCAATATCTTACATGGCCCACCACAAAAGGTGAATGTGTTAAAAAAAGAATAGAAAGAGGCTTGAACAACAGTACATCAACAGTACACAAGGCTTAAATGGCTTGTAGAATGATATCCATATTGCTGAGTCGGAGGCATCATTGATCGGCCCGTGTCCTCTGACACCATGCGTGCTTCTGGGTGTTAGGACCGTGAACTTCCGATCTTGGCTGAGTCCCTGAGGATGAAGGTTTGTCTCAGCCCTTGATGTTATCTCCCTCTCTGTCCCTCCGGTGTCCGGTGTATTCCTTCTGGATGGTGCCGCAGGAAGGTTCTCCAGATGAGGTGGGGGTGTTGTCGTCCTTAGAGTGTAAGAATTTCCCTGATTCCTTCCAGGGAAGGGAGTGGTCTTTCCTCCCACCTCCCAAGGTCACATACAATCCACTGTTCATCAGGCCGGGTCCCAGTAAAAATGTTTAGGGACCACTGCGTTGGGTTCCCCCACCCTTGGAAAGCACTCACTGATTGAGTGATGATGCAATTCTTAGGGCTCACTGAGGTCCCCAGTTGATGTCATCCCTAGCCCACTGAGTCCTCCTAGGCCAGGTACCTTGCTGCAGCAGTTCACCACACGACTAGAGTGTGGATGGAAGTATTGCTGGGGACATCGCAGCCTGTGGCAGTACAAAAACAGGCAAAAGATATGCTGAAAGAGAAACCAGGTGTGCAGAAACAGGCAAGAGAGGTTTTCATTTATTTATTTATAGTTTTGTATAGCGCAATTGTGACCCTTGGGTATCAGAGCGCTTCACAATTGCATGAGGTACATTTGGAATACAGCAGGAATAGCAGCATTAATATATATAATATTCCGTCACATGATTCTCTTAGCAGTTTCGCCCCCCAAACATTTTTTTAGGAACTGATTAAGGAATAAGGTGTAACCGTATTTTTATACAAGTACTTTGTGATGTGCTTCCCCTGAAGTCTACATCAGAAACAAATTCACGATCGACATTTAGGTATTAATAACGATGCTGATGACGAACAGTCTAGACTAAGGAAGGAACTTGCTCATTAGGAATGTTGCTGTGTTTGGTATTTTTCTAATTTTTTGAGGGAGTGAGTTCCAGATTCTGGGGGCTGCTCCGGAGAAAGCTCTGTCATACGTTTTCTTCTTCCGAAAGATGGGTAGTTTCAGCAACAGCTCTCTGGCACTCCTAGCTGGTCTGCTTCCCGCTGAGAGCTCAATTTTCTTTGCTAGGTATCTTGGTGTTTTGTAGTGGACCGCTTTGTGGGTAGTACATGCCAGTTTAAGTTGAATTCTAGCTTTATAAGGTAACCAGTTTAATGCTTTCAGGTGAGAGGAGATATGGACGTATTTTCTGGATCCAGTAATGAGTCTTGCGGCCGCATTCAGACATGCTTTTAGTGGTGCTGTGGAAATTTTTGATAGACCTGCTAGAGTAGTACATCTATAATCAATCTTTGAATTAACTATGGGCTGGACTGCCATTTTGAGGGCTGCCGTAGAAGTGAGTGGTATCACTTTTCTAATATAGTTCAGGTGAAACCAGGCACTTTTTGCCATTGATTTGATGTGGGCCTTCATGTCTAGGTTTTTATCAAGCGTGATTCTCAGTGATTTTGTAGATTCAACTAGAGTAGGGGTGCAGTTTAGCGCTGTGGTCAGTTCGGTCCATTCCTTCACTTCTGTGGGGTACTTAGGTGGTGATATTAATAGGAATTCAGGTTTTTGTGCATTTAGTTTCAGATGATTGCTAGTTAACCAGTGTATTGACATTTTTAAGGCATCATTCATTATCGTTCTGTCTTCCAGTGATGCGATCTTGATGTAGATCTGAGTGTCATCCACGTACATGTGACAAGATATGTTTGAATCTCGGGGAATTTCTGTAAGGGGTTCGACATAATACGTTTAATCGTGACAGAGATAGTGTTGATCCTTGAGGGACTCCAATCGAATTTGAGCATGATGGGGATAGCGTCTGGTTGACCAGGAATCTTTGTATTATGTTCTGAAGGAAGGATTCAAACTATTTCAGAACAATTCCAGATAGTTTCATTCTGTCTGGAACCCTGGCTAGCAATTTTTCATGTTTACCGTGTCAAAAGCAGACGACAGGTCAAGAAGGACAAGTAGGCATTGTTTGATTGTGATCTAGGGCCTTTAGCGCATCATCCACTATATGTAAGATTGCTGTTTTCGTACTGTGGCCTAGTCTGAATCCGGATTGGCAGTCCTCCGGTAGTTTGAAATTGGCGATGTGATATCTCGGTTGATTTTGTACACATTTCTCAATTCGTTTGGCAAGTAATGGAATATTTGTTACTGGGGGAAAAATATTTGGCCCTGCCGGGTTTGCTGTTGGTTTTTTGATGATGGGGATGACTTGACCTGATTTTAGGCACTCTGGTAAGATCCCTTGAGATAGTAAGGCATTTATTATTTCTGTCCATATTGGGACGACGATATGATTGATTCTTTTTAGGCATTTAGAGGGGAAGGGGTCATGGTAGTGATTATTAGGTTTGATATCCAAGAGAGTTTTGTCAATGGTATTCTGGTCATATAACTAGAAGGTTGCCCATTGTGCATTGTTTTTCAATCTATCATGATCGTTTATCGTGGTATTATTGTTCTCTGGTGGTAGTTGGCTGGTAAGGTTGTCGGCTGCCATCCTGAGCTCTCTTTCTAGCGAGTTGGTCTTTTTTGATAATCAATTTTTATTAGCATTTTAAGAAGAACAAAACAGAAGGAATTCATTAGTTGCAGCTCATACTCAGCGAACACGTTATGAGGAGAGACAACGGTACACATGGGTTGGGTGAGAGCCGTCCGTTCTGACAACGCATTGTATGCAAAGGTGACTAGTACAGTAGACACTTCTGGGTTCACGGTGGAATCAAGTTGTACCATTTCCACCATATCTTAGAGAACAGTTCAGGAGACCCCCGGGATTCAAAAAAGGCCTCCTCTTGGGTTCTACTCCAGTCCACCCCCCTCCGCCACCCCTTCACTGTGGGAGGTGTGTCACGAAGCCAAGTACGGGCTATGTCCCGCTTGGCCACGGCTACCGCCATACCCAGCAGGCGTTTATCCGCTCTAGTTCCGTCCAGGCCGTCAAATATCCCCAGTAGCAGTCGCATCGGTCCGTGGGGGACCTCCCAGCCCAGGGCCTGCGTGAGGTCTTGCTCCACCCCTCTCCATAGTCCCTCAAGCCTGGGGCACAACCAGACCATGTGGAAAAAATCGGCAGGCATGTGCCCACATCGCGGTCAGTCCGGGGAGGGTCTCAACCGGGCACGGAACAGCCACTCTGGGGTAAGGTAGGATGCGTGTAGGGAATAGATCTGCACAATCCTCAACTTAGAGGATGTGGTTAAGGTACGCAGGGCCATCAGGACATCCCTCCAGTGTGCCTCCTCCAGGGGCCCCACCCATCCCTCCCACCGGGTGCGTAAGTGGTTGAGGGTTGAGGGGCTGTAGTTTACAAGGGTGCGGTAAATTCGGGATACCCCCCTACCCAGGACCCCCATCCTAGGCGGACTGAACTCGGGAAGGGTGTCAAGCACGGGAAGGTGGACGTGAATGGCATGGCGCAGCTGGAGGTACCTAAAATGTTGGGCATGGGGAAGTGCATGCCTTTATTGTAGCTCCGCGAAGCCTCAAATATGGTCTCCCACCCAGACATCCCCAAGAACCGACAGCCCGATGAGATCCCAGCGCCAGAACCCGCCGAGGGACGAGACCTCGTAGAGCCAGTTTCCATGCCAAAGTGGCGTCTGGCAAGTTAGTTTGTGGTCCCATCCCGTATGTCAGAGGGTGGCGCGCCAGGCCAGTAGGACTGTTCTGGTAACGGTGGCCATGGTGCGCGGAACCGGACAGCCATAGAGGAATTCTTGTAGCCAGGGGAAGTCCGTCTCTTCTAGCTCCACCCTGTACGCTGGGTCGGACCAGCCGCCCGCATACCAGTCATGGATGACGATCAGTTTGGTGGCGAGGTAGTAGAGATAAAAATGGGACACCCCGAGGCCTCCATCAAAGGGAGGGATACGGGTGTGTGTGCGAGGTATATCTGCGGAAGCCCACCACTCCAGAGGAATCAGGACAGAGTTCCGTCGAGCTCTCGAAACTAGGCGCGTGGAAGGGGGGCAGAGATGTTCTGCAGAACATAAAGGAAGCGGGGGAGGACCATCATTTTGAACAAAGCGCTTCGACCCAGGGGGTTGAGGGGAAGAGATTGCCACTTCTTCAGATCCGACCTCATACGAGTAACCAGGGGCGTTATGTTCAGCGCCCATTCTAGCTCAGGCAGGAGGGTCACCCAGATTCCCAGGTATTTGACCGAGTGGCGCCTGAGGGTGATGGAGGACTGCCAGTCGAAGCATTCCCGGGAGGGATGGAGTGGAACCAGGGTGGACTTCGCCGCTTTGAGCCGAAGGCCAGAGACATGCTCGAAGTCCATAAGAATCTGCAGGCATCTAGGGCCAGAGGTCTCCGGGTCCGCCAAATACAGGAGCACGTCGTCGGCGTAAAGGGCTATTTTGTTTGTGTGGCTTTTGTTCCAGGTCCACCCCCGAACGAGGCAGTCCTGCCGGATAAGCGTTGCCAGTGGCTCCATCGCTAGGGCGGATAAGAGTGGTGACAAGGGGCACCCCTGGCGCGTACCCCTGCGAACCGGAAAAGCCTTCGATAGCGTTCCATTGATCAGCACTCTAGCCCTGGGATTCGCATAGAGAACGCCAATGTATCTACAAAACTCGGGCCAAAGCCCATGGCCACCAGCACATCCTGTAGATATGTCCACCCCACCGTATCAAAGGCCTTCTCGAAGTCGAGAAAGCCAAAGGCCAGGTAGGGGGTGAGGTGTGGGCGATGGGCCAGAGCCAGGTGGAGGCGGCGGATACAGTGCTGGGTACCTCTGGCCGGCATAAAACCACATTGGTCCGGGAGGACCAGGTCCAGGTCCTGTAAATGGGGCCGAAGCCGCTGGGCTAATATTGTGGCGAAGAGTTTATTCTCGGTATTGAGAAGAGAGATAGGGCGGAAATCCGCACAATCAGTAAAGGGCGGTTGGGTCTTGGGGATGACCACAATCGTGGCCAAGTCCGACTCAGGGGGGGAGGAGCTTATCTCAATCACGTGATAGGCTCAACAGCCTGGGAGTCAGAGTATCCTGGAAGGCCGCATAGAACTCCTGCGGGAGTCCATCTGGGCAGGGTGTCTTGCCGCTGTGCAGAAGGGGGATGGCCTGTAGGTCTTCTTCCTGTGTGAAGGGCATCTCCAAAGCCTCCGCATCTACCGGGGTGAGGGTGGGGAGGTGGGCACCAGTCCTGTCCAAGAGGGTAGTCAAGAATGCACCTGGCGGTCGTGCCGCATAGAGGCGAGTGTAGAAATCAGCGAAGGCTCCCGCTATAGCCCCGGAGGTCACCTGGAGGGTGCCGTCCGACGCACGGATCTCCGGGACGATGAGGTGGACCCTGGGGTAGGAGACCAGGTTGTGGAGGAGCTTACCGTTCTTGTCACCCCAGCCAAATACCCTAACCACCGACGAGCGCCACAGCTGCTGGGCCGAATCAAGGGAGATTTGGCGGAGCTCCTCACGGACCAACGCCAGCTGCCTGGTGGGGTCTGCTCGGCCGATTGCAATTTGTTCGGCTTATAGCCGGGCATCTTGGGATTCCAGCTCCACAAGGCGAGCCAGCCTGTCAGGAACAGTGCCAGATCCACAGGAGCGAAGATGAATCCCCCAACTTCCAAAAAGCAGCACTTAAAGGAGAACCTTGAAACTCGCTCCAAGATGCTGCTCTCTAAAAGAATGGGAGAATAAAACCAAGGAGTGTCCACCACTCTCCCCATAGGATAAGGATTGAGGTCATGTAGAATGGCAGCGAGAGAACGTAGATGCTAGAAGGAAAGAACAATAAGCACCCTTAATTCCTATGCAAGTTTATAAACACTCTAAACATTGAGCTGTGATGATTGTCACCTCACAATCACCAGTGCTCGTTTTTGAATTATTCCTTGCAGTGGAGGTCCTTTAAACATTCAAGAACTTCCTGGTCAATGGCTGGAATGAGGGTAGGATAATGATAGGATATCCAGAGGTCTAAACGGAGAGACCTAAACACTCACTCAGTCACTATTCATACAGTAGACACTGTGGGAGAATGGTAAAGAAATCTAACAAGAAAATATAGGGGGCTGAGGTGTTCCGACCGGCCAGCTAGGAGAGGCGTGGGGGAGCAGATACACGCTCAAGAAGGTGTGCCGTCCGGCTCCATGGGGGAGTGTAGAGCAGAACAGCGACTCCCTTACAGACAGGAACGGGATCCGAGGTGTTCCGCCCGGCCCTGATGAACACAGCAGGGCGGAGCAGAGACACACTTGCCGAGGTGTGCCGTCCAGCTCTACTGGGGGGAAGCAGAGCGGAACAGCGACTCCCTCACAGGGGAACAACAGAAAGTGAGGAAAGTAAAAAACAAAGTGCCGTGAGCCTTTACAGAGACCCGGATATAAGATGCAGATATAATGACGTGCACTGCAAGGAGGCACGTAACAGAAATTGAAGGGGGGAATGCAGCCAAGGGGGAGAAGCTGTCACAAAGTAAATACCGCTACACCAAAGGAAGGAACCAACACCAAGTGAAGCGGGATCAGAAACCAAGGCAGCGGTTAGGATTCTCGAAGACGCCACAGGAGCTTGCTTAGACAGGACTGGAACAACACGGAAGTGGAAGGGGGCGTGGTTACGAATGAGTCAGTAAGCCAAGCGTCAAGCTAAGTGCGAGGTGTTCCTTTAGAGGGATAAGGGATCGTGTGAAAAGTGCGTTTTCCTCTTCTGTGATCCGACCCTAACCACAGCTCAAGGTCTTCTTCTTCTCCCTCGGACCCTAACAGTATCTCCCCTCAAAGGCCTCCTCCCAGGGAGTGGTTTATTGGGATGGAGGGCATGAAACCTCCTGATTAATCGAGGGGCATGCACGTTTTCCATAGGTTCCCAGGTTCTGTCCTCAGGGGAATAACCCACCCAATCAATGAGATAATGAATTCTCCCTCTGTGTCCTCTTGAATCCAATACTTTATGAACCTTGTATTCTTCTTCTCCATTTATCATGAGTGGGGGAGGTGGATCTTCTGGGTGCAGTGGGCGGACGTATTTCTTTAGCAAGGAACAGTGAAATACAGGGTGGATTTTCATCTGAGGAGGGAGTTCTAGTTTCAAGGTAACAGGGGAAACACGTTTTTGGATTTGGAAAGGACCAATAAACCGAGGATGCAGCTTTTTGAGACCCTCTAATCTTAGGTTTTTGGTGGATAACCACACTTTATCGCCCACTGCATATGTGGGTTCTGTTTTCCTATGTTGGTCTGCTTGTTCTTTCATGGCTTCCTTAGCTTTGGTTAGTTCTGTTTTGGCTTCTTCCCATACTCTCTTGATATGATTATGGTGCTCTTCTAGGGCAGGAATATTCTGGATTGAAGAATGAAGAGGAATAGGCAACATACGTGGATGATATGCATAATTAAAAAGAAGGGAGAGACCTTGATGGAGGAATGTGTGCTGTTGTTGTACGCAAATTCCGCTAAGGGGATGACCTTAACCCAGTTTGCTGGAATCCCTGTTAGCAGACATCTTAGGTATTGTTCCAGGGTTTGATTGGTTCTTTTGGTTTGGCCATCGGTCTGGGGATGATAGGCTGTAGACAACCGATGATCAATACCTAAAACCTTACACATGCCTTGGCAAAATTTTGAAACAAACTGTGGGCCTCTGTCGGAAATTATAACAGGGGGCAAGCCATGTAAATGCACTATCTGATCTACGAATACTTGTACTAACTCTTTAGCAGATGGGATTTTCTTGAGGGGAATAAAATGTGCCATTTTTGAAAACATGTCTACCACAACAAAACTTGTGGTATACCCTTGGCTAGGGGGTAGCTCAGTGATAAAATCCATGCTAAGGGAATGTCATGGTTCATGGGGAATGGCTATGGTCTTAAGTAGCCCAGTAGGTGCACAATGAAGCGCTTTCTGTCTGGCACATGTAGTACATGCTTGAACAAACTTTCTTATATCCTGAGTTAGTGTGTCCCACCAAAACCAGCGTTGGCATGTGTCTATTGTCTTATTCATCCCTGGATGACCTGCTAAGGCACTGTTGTGACACCATTCCATCACTCTTTCCTGTAACTGCCCCTGGGGTATATACAACTTGTTGTTATGATACAAAAGCCCATCTTTGACACTATTTTTGGGGTCTACTGTCCATTGAGTGTCGGGGATCTCTTTGTATTGAGACTGTAACTATCCAATGAAATCTGGAGGGGAATGATCTTCTGCTCCTACGATCTTATGGGCAGGGATTACCCGTTGTGGTTCTTCTTTTTCTAATGTAGTGGAATGTGCCAGTCTTGATAGCGCATCTGCTTTCTCATGTTGAGGGCCAGGGCGGTATGTGATGATGAAATCATATTCACTGAAAAATGACACCCATCGCATTTGTCTGGGAGTGAGGGCTCTTACGGATCTAAAAAACTGAAGGTTTTTGTGATCAGAATATATGGTAATCACATGAAGAGACCCCAGTAAATAATGCCTCCATTCTTGGAATGCTAACTTTATAGCCAATAATTCTCGTTCCCCTACTGTGTAATTTCTCTCTGCTGGTAGTAGGGTCTTCGAAAAGTAAGCTATAGGGTGTTGTTGTCCAGATTCACTGTCCCTTTGCGATAGCACCCCACCCACTGCGTATTGAGAGGTATCTGCTTCCACGAAATATGGCAAGGCGTTATCTGCGTGTTTGACAATGGGGGCTGATGTGAATTTATTCTTCAGTGCACGGAAGGCTTGCTCAGCCTCTGCAGTCAACTCAAAGACGACTCCCTTCCTCAACAGTTTCGTTATTGGTGTGATGGTTTCTGAGAAATTGCTGATAAATCAGCGATAAAAGTTTGCCAATCCAAGGAAGGACTGTACTTCCTTAATGGAGCTGGGACTAGGCCAATGAATGAGAGCGTCAGTTTTCTTAGGATCTATTTGGATGCCTTCAGGGGTGATGATGAACCCTAGGAAATCAATATGGGTGGTGTGAAACCTACTTTTATCAAGTTTGGCAAACAGCTGATGTTCTTGCAGTTTATTGAGAATTTTCATGACATGGCCAATGTGTTCTTGTTCTGTTTGAGAATAGATCAAAATGTCATCGATATATACAATGACGAATATATCCAAGTATTCCCTGAAGATGTCATTAATGAAATACTGGAAGGCGCCGGCGCATTGCATAGGCCGAATGGCATTACGCAATACTTGTATAACCCGAATTTAGTTCTAAAGTCCGTCTTCCATTCGTCCCCTTGTTTTACACGGATCAGATGATAAGCCCCTCTCAAATCAATCTTCATGAAAAAATGTTCCCCTCTCACTTGATCTAAAAGAACTGAAATGAGAGGGAGGGGGTATTTGTTCTTAACAGTAGCTTTGTTCAAGGCTCAGTAATCCAGGCAAGCTCTTAGGCCACCTTCCTGTCTATCAATAAAAAACAAAGGTGAGGAAACAGGAGAGGTGGAATGTCTAATGAATCCTTTGGCCAACATGTCGTCCAGGTATGTCTTTAAGTATTCCGTTTCTGGAGGGGTAAGAGCAAAGATTCTACTGCACGGTAGTTCGGCCCCCGGAACTAAGTCTATTCAGCAGTCGTAACTGCGGTGAGGTGACAGTTTAGTGGCCTCAACTTCATTGAACACAGACTGAAACTCAACATAACTGGCAGGGAGAGTCTCTGTGGCAACACAATACAATGGCTGAATATGTTCTCGTGCTTCCTGGTAACACTGTCTCATACAATATGAGGATTTCAGGGTTACGGTTCTGGCACTCCAATCAATTTGGGGATTATGAAGCTGAAGCCATGGCACCTCAAGAATGGCTCAAAAGGTTGGGCGTCGATTAGATCAAAGACAATCTGTTCTGAGTGCCCGTTATCAAACACTAAAGTCAACGGATTAGTATGGTACGAGATGAGCCCTGAGGTTAATTCAGATCCATCGACCGCTCTGATCACTTCTGGATGTTCTTTGGCAATAACAGGCAATCCCAACCTCTTGGCCAGACAAATATCATAGAAATTCCCAGTGGCCCCGGAATCCAGAAGAAGAGACATGGTGTGTCGCCCCATAGCAGAACAGATTAAAGTAATAGTTGATGTGAAGTAAGTGTTTTATCACTTTTGGTACAGTGGGTCTGGTTTTGGAGATCTTAGAGGACTGTACCCTTGAAGATTCTATCTCCCCTATCTTCAAGGTTTCTAGTTTTCCGGAAGAACCGACCCACTTGCGACTGTTCTCTTGGATTCTCTAGGACGAACAGGACACTCTTTGGCATAATGCCCTCCTTTTCCGCAGTATAAACATAAATTGTTTTTCCTGTGTTTTTCTTTCTCTTCCGCAGAGAGAGGCCCTCTTAATCCTCCTTTTTGCATGGGTTCGGAGGTATCCTTAGTGTCTTTCTTCTCCGAACGTATCACAAGGTATTTGAAAGGGATTGAACGGGTTTTCCCTCCTCTTCTTTCATGTAGTTTGTGATCCAGTTTGACAATTAACTCAATAAAGGAGGAGCCGTCTTCCGGAGGATTCACGATTTGAGATAACAGGTCTTTAAGTTCATCACATAATCCGCGGTAAAATAAGGATGTCCTTTTGTCTTCGGGCCAATGGGTTTCTGCCATTAATCTGTTGAAACTAGTAATGTAGGAGAGGAGATCCTTTAGATCCTTGTTTTAGGTTTAGAAGGGCATTGTCGCTTGCCTGCATGTATGTGTGTCTTGCGAATAGGCTCTGCATTTTCTCCTGAATCAGTGTGAAGTTATGCAATAACGGGTCATTGTTCTCTACTAAGGGGACAGCCCATTCAGCGGCGTTGCCTGCTAAGTAAGATATTATGAATGCCACTTTAGCCGCATCATCCGGAAAAGCAGAGGCTTTACACAAAAACTGAAGTTGGCATTGATTCATAAAAATGCCGTACTTTGTACTGTCTCCTGTGAATCTTTCGGGCATAGCTAGCGGGACTGGACTAGGTGTATGTACTGTCACTTGTAAGGGAAGGGGAGTTTCAGGATCTTCTCTAGGAAGGGAGTGGGAAGAGGATGAAGGCAGGGAAAACCTGGCAGGTTGGATGTAATTCTTTCTGGTCTTAGGAATAGTGCCTGACTCTCTACCCTGCGTGTTCTCTTGTGCTCTTAACTGGAGCACTTCTTCTTGCAGTCGTTGGTTCTCATGCCTCAATCTCCCTACTTCTGCCTGTAAATCCATTAGCATTGTGTATAACTCTTCTACTCTAGGTGCCTGAGCGCCAGAATGGAAATCCTGTTCCATAATAATGCTTTCGCTAGTCATCTTTGCTCGGGGGGAATTTAAAAAACGTGGGCTTGGCTTTCTGTCAGGAACAGTGCCAGATCCACAGGAGCGATAATGAATCCACCAACTTCCAAAAAGCAGCACTTGAAGGAGAACTTTGAAACTCGCTCCAAGATGCTGCTCTCTAAAAGAATGGGGGAATAAAACCAAGGAGTGTCCACCACTCTCCCCATAGGATGAGGATGAGGTCATGTAGAATGGCAGCCAGAGAACGTAGATGCTAGAAGGAAAGAACAATAAGAACCCTTAATTCCTATGCAAGGTTATAAACACTCTAAACATTGAGCTGTGATTATTGTCACCTCACACTCACCAGTGCTCGTTTTTGAATTATTCCTTGCAGCGGAGGTCCTTTAAACATTCAAGAACTTCCTGGTCAATGGCTGGAATGAGGGTAGGATAATGATAGGATATCCAGAGGTCTAAACGGAGAGACCTAAACACTCACTCAGTCATCATTCATACAGTAGACACTGTGGGGGAATGGTAAAGAAATCTAACAAGAAAATATAGGGGGCTGAGGTGTTCCGACCGGCCAGCTAGGAGAGGCGTGGCGGAGCAGATACACGCTCAAGAAGGTGTGCCGTCCGGCTCCATGGGGGAGTGTAGAGCGGAACAGCGACTCCCTTACAGACAGGAACCGGATCCGAGGTGTTCCGCCCGGCCCTGATGAACACAGCAGGGCAGAGCAGAGACACACTCGCCGAGGTGTGCCGTCCAGCTCTACTGGGGGGAAGCAGAGTGGAACAGCGACTCCCTCACAGAGGAACAACAGAGAGTGAGGAAAGTAAAAAACAAAATGCTGTGAGCCTTTACAGAGACCCGGACATAAGATGCAGATATAATGACGTGTACTGCAAGGAGGCACGTAACAGAAATGGAAGGGGGGAATGCAGCCAAGGGGGAGAAGCTGCCACAAAGTACATACCGCTACACCAATGGAAGGAACCAACACCAAGTGGAGCGGGATCAGGAACCAAGGCAGCGGTTAGGATTCTCGAAGACGCCACAGGAGCTTGCTTTGACGGGACTAGAACAACACGGAAGTGGAAGGGGGCGTGGTTACGAACGAGTCAGTAAGCCAAGCGTCAAGCTACGTCCGAGGCGTTCCTTTAGAGGGATAAGGGATCGTGTGAAAAGTGCATTTTCCTCTTCTGTGACCCGACCCTAACCACAGCTCAAGGTCTTCTTCTTCACTCTCGAACCCTAACACAGCCGGTCCGCCCGTTTGGCGTGGACGAGCCCTCGCGCCACACCACAGATCACCGCCTTACCAGCTGTCGTGGGTGGAGAAATATTGGGTCAATTCCTGCCCAAGCTGATCCACCAGGGCTTGGTCCTGTAGGAACCATGCGTTAAGGCGCCATACTGCCCGTGGTCCCTCCGGAGAGGAGCCTAGACGGACGGAAACGGGGGAGTGATCCGATAGTCCCCTTGGCAAGATAGTCGCTCCAGAGACCAGGTGACAGTCCGTGGCTTGGAGCAGTAGGAGATCGATGCGGGAGTGGCAGTGACGGGCGGCCGAGGTATGAGTGTATTGTGTTTTGCGCGGGTTCCAAATTGGCCAGGTATCACAGAGTCCCAAGGCCGAGGCCCAGTTTGACAGGACCGCCGTAGAGGATAGGCGGGCTGCCGAAGGGGGGCCAGTCGTGTCTTGCCCCGGTTGAAGTCGCCACCAACAAGTGTGAGGCCCGGCGGGAATGCGGAAAGGATCTGTGTGAGGCATTGGAGGGTCGGGGACAGGAGGGCGGGGGGGCGTATATTCAGAACATTCAGAGGGGAGCCCTCCATCATGCCCGAGACTGCAACGTATCGCCCCTGTGGGTCAGTGTCTTCCTGAATCAGGGTGAATGGGAGACCCCTCCGGAGTAGAATAGCCACCCCCTGGGACTCGCGCTGGAAGCCCGAGTGCCAGACCTGCATGAAACCATATCGGCCAAAAAGGTACAGTGTGTTCCTAAGAGGTGGGTCTCTTGGAGAAGAAGGATGTCCGCCGAGTGGCGGTGTGCCGCTCAAAGAAGCGCGGTGCGCTTGATGCGGTCTAGGAGACCGTTGACGTTCCAGGAGAGGACATGGAGGGGCCTAGTCAGGTTGTACGCCATCGGAAGGGGGTGGTGCGGGGGCGTGGGAGTTGCAGGGGAGCACTCTTCAGGGCAGAAGCCCCTTCCCACCGCCCCGGAACCAAGAGGGAGTAGTCAGAGCAGACCTCAGAATGGCAAGCGCCCAGGAAGTGGGGGGAGTGAAGTGGAAGGGGGGACCGGCCGCCTGCGGCCAACCCCCGCGTGGCTCATAGAGCCCCAGAGTATCGAGGTTAGCAAAGAGACAGAAGTGAGTGTCAGTCGGGGATGCACCCACCGGGGTAACTTAGTAGAAATGAAATTAAATGAAATGAAAATTGGGTTTATATAGCGCAGCAGTTGCCCTGAGGCGTCCAGGCGCTGGAGCTAAACCTAACAAACCTGGCCACTGAGACTGTTAGTTGTTAAACAGGAGGGTTTTGAGCTGTTTCCTGAAGCTGGTGAGATTTGTGTTGTTTCGCATCTGCAGCGGGAGAGTATTCCACAATTTGGCAATGTTATATGAGAATGAGCGTCCTCCTGCTCTGGATCTAAATATTCGAGGGATTGTGGCAAGGGTAGCAGTTGAGGAGCGTAGAGTTTTATTGGGTTGGTATGGGGAAATCAGGGAAGAGTTGATTTCTGGGCCCATTCTCCAGAAAGTCTGATGGGCGATGCAAAGAGCCTTAAACTTTACTCTATCCCTGACAGGCAGCCAATGCAAAGTTTTGAGGCCGGATTTTATTGAGGTCCTCCGAGGGATTCCCAGGAGCGCCCGGGCAGCACAGTTTTGAGTGCGCTGAAGTTTTTGTAGAGTATAGTCCGGGGCTCCAAAATAAAGGGCATTGTTGAAATCCAGCCGTGATTGGATCAGGCCCTGTATGACAATTTGTCTGGCCTCGAATGGAAGGAGGGGAAGGATTTTTTTGATTACCCTGAGAAGGCCAATGCAAGTGGCTGACACTTTGGTGGCTTGAGTGTTTAGGCTCAGCGACTTGTCAAGCCATACTCCCAGACTTTTGATATTGTCTTTGGGGAGGGGGGGGGAACCCATACTTGAGGGCCAAATTAACTCCAGAGTGGAAGGAGCTGCTGGGCCAAGGAGCATAAGCTCCGTTTTGTCATCATTAAGTTTCAAGCATGAGCTTGACATCCACCTTTTTACGTCCTCCAGGCAGGCCGCCAGGTCAGGTGGAGTCTGAAGACCGCTCTTCTGTGCAAGGGAGACCACCAGCTGGGTGTCGTCCGCATAGGAGATGATATTAACACCATGCGGACGAACAATCCCAGCCAGCGGCCTCATATACACATTGAAGAGCGTAGGGCTTAGGGAAGAGCCCTGCGGCACTCCGCACCCCAGTGGCCTACTGGAGGATACAGCTGTGCCGTCGAAGACCTGGAAGGTTCTGTCTGACAGGAAGGATTCCAGCCACGACAGGGCATCTCCGGATACTCCCAGGTCGGCAAGACGGTTCAACAGGATCTTGTGATGTACCGTGTCGAACGCGGCGCTTAGATCGAGGAGGATCACTGCCACTGATCCCCCTCGATCCAAGATCCGTCTTGCATCCTCGGTCACAGCTAGAAGGGCAGTCTCTGTCCCGTGTTTGGGGCGAAAACCCGTCTGGGAAGCATCAAGGAGGTGGTTGTCCTCGAGAAATGTCGTCAGAATGGTGTTGACGTGCTTCTCCAGGATTTTAGACGCCCACGGGAGCAAAGAGATAGGACGATAGTTACCCGCATTAGCTGGGTCCAGGGAGGGTTTCTTTAGGAGGGCCCGCACCATTGCGTGCTTCCAGGTTACGGGTACTGTCTTGCTCAGTATAGAAGAATTCAGCAACTCCAGCAGGGTGGGGAAGATAATATCACTGGCTAGACCCAGTGGGCCTGGAGGGGCCGGATCGCAAGGAGAACCTGTTTTTATTTGTAGGGCAAGTTTCTGCAGAGTTTCCATAGATATCAAGGGAAACGATTTTAGCTCAATATCCCTATCAAGGGCAAAGTCCAAGCAATAAGAGGACTGATCGGTGGGTGAGTTGGGGAAAGAGGAGTAAATTTTATTTACTTTTTGGAAAAAGAATTCAGCCAGGTCATTACATTTGGACACTGAGTTGTTATTGTCTGAGGCGGGCGCGGATGGTTTTATCAATGAGTTTACTATGTGGTATATTTCTTTCGGTTTTGATTTTGCCACAGTAATTTTATGGGTGTAGTGGGCTGCTTGCGCATTTTTTATGGCCGTTTTATACTCCCTAATCATTTCCCTGTAAATAGTTTTTTCAGCTTGGTCGTAGGATATGCGCCACTTCCTCTCTTGTCTCTTACATAGACGTTTCTGGTTTCTCAGGTCTTCTGAGTACCATGGGGCTGACTTGCTATGTCTTTTAGATCTAGATGGATATAATGGTAGACTTAGGTCCAAAGAGGTGGTTAGCCAGTCTTCATATTTGGCGTTATTGTATGTAGGGCTGTGAGACAAGGAGGGTCTGGTGTTGCTGAGAGTCTTCGTCCAGTTGTCGAGAGGAAGTTTTGACCAATTTCGGGTTTTCCTAGATGTAAACAGGGAGGGGGGTGGTTTGCTTGTAGTCCAGGTGAATGCAATCAGGAAGTGATCGGTCCATGGGAGCTTATTAATCAGGCCTACTTTGAGCTGGTCACTATTACTAAAAATAGGATCCAGAAGATGCCCCTTTTCATGTGTGGCCGAGGGAACTAGTTGCTCTAGTTGAATGGAGGCCAGGCTAGATAGTATCTCTGATGCTGTGGGATCTTGCAAGTTGTCAAAATGAAAATTAAAATCTCCCAAGATGGTAAAATTGGAGGGGGAGACAACCAGCTGTGAAGCCACTGACATAAGAGAAGTATTGAATTGTCCGGTGGAGCCCGGAGGACGATAAATGAGGATGCCAGAAAAACTGGAATTGGGGGAGAACTCGATAGAAAAGGAAAGGTTTTCACAGTCCTCAATGTCGTCCGCTAAACAGCGGCAGACATAATTCTCTTTGTATATAATCGCGAGGCCGCCACCTCTGCCTAGTGGTCGATCAACCCGTGCTATCTGGTATCCAGGAATTATAGCCTGTGCTAGGTCTGGCTGAGAATCTTGATTCAGCCATGTTTCTGTTAGGAACATAGCATCAGGAGAGTGTTCGTCTAATAACAAAGATATTTCTGTGCAATGTTTGACTAATGACCTGCAATTAAGTAGGAACATGGAGTATTCCTGTGCCTCCGCTCTGGTTTGGGCAGTTTTGGGGGTGAATTCAAACTTACAGTGATTGCAGCGGCGGGGCATCTCCAAAGGGTGTCCTGGAATTCCACAGCTAGGAGATATTGGTGGACGTAGCTGATGTAGGGCACTCGGGCTGTAGATGTATCTACTAGCCCCTGAAGGGCCAGGGGGCAGGGCCGCAGGGCCCGGTCGGGCGCGGACGAGCGCAGACGAGCTTGCCTTAAGCGCGCCTTCGGCGCGCAATCGGCGCGCCCGCTGCGCTCGTCCGCTGCGCTTCCTTGGGAGGCACATACTTATGGATTGCTGAGTGGGTCGGCGGTGGGCGTGGCCTCCGAAGGGGGCGTGGCCTGTCGATCGACCGAGCCTGTGTCAAGCGTTGAGCACACCGGTTTCTGGGCAGCGGAGGGGCCGCTTGCAATAGGAGAGGCTTGGGTGAGTGAAAATAGGGTTTTAAAACACAGCAGTAATACACAGTACAATTTTTAAAAAACGGAGCGCTCTCCCGGCTTTCCGCCTCAGGAGCAGCGTTTGTTAGGTGGAGAGGCTGGTGAGCAGCGTCTCTTTTGAGCTCTAGGTCGGTGGGCGTGGCCTCCGAAGGGGGCGTGGCCTGTCGATCGACCGAGCCTGTGTCAAGCGTTGAGCACACCGGTTTCTGGGCAGCGGAGGGGCCGCTTGCAATAGGAGAGGCTTGGGTGAGTGAAAATAGGGTTTTAAAACACAGCAGTAATACACAGTACAATTTTTAAAAAACGGAGCGCTCTCCCGGCTTTCCGCCTCAGGAGCAGCGTTTGTTAGGTGGAGAGGCTGGTGAGCAGCGTCTCTTTTGAGCTCTAGGTCGGTGGGCGTGGCCTCCGAAGGGGGCGTGGCCTGTCGATCGACCGAGCCTGTGTCAAGCGTTGAGCACACCGGTTTCTGGGCAGCGGAGGGGCCGCTTGCAATAGGAGAGGCTTGGGTGAGTGAAAATAGGGTTTTAAAACACAGCAGTAATACACAGTACAATTTTTAAAAAACGGAGCGCTCTCCCGGCTTTCCGCCTCAGGAGCAGCGTTTGTTAGAAGGGGCTGCAACCAGCCGCCCGTAGACAGCGTGGAGCGATTGAGCATTGCTGAGCTGAGAAGCAGCATGTAGGCTGCTAAGAACAATAAAAACCATGGGAGACAACGGCCCCCCTCCCCAAGCCCCCCAACTCCCCCCACCCTACACTTCAGAACAGGAAGCATCTGTCGCCCAGGTATAACACCCAAAGGAAAAACCCCCCTCACTAGGGGTCTGGAACTAAACTGAAACGGTTAGTTGGGAGTAGTGGCACTAGTCCAAGGTCAATGAAAGGGAGGACCCCCTCCGTATTGCCGGATGAATATCAGCAGCCTTAAACGATGTGCCCTGTGGGCATCCGAGAGAGCCCAGGCGAGAGTAGCAGGACAGTCCGACCAGTCAGGACGGCCGTGAGTAGAAGGACCTCAAAGAGCCTGAGTCTGCTGTATCCTTTGAAGAGTCTCGAATCACCGGGCTGCCAGACAAGTCTGAGTCCGATCTGGATCTGCGCAATCCTGTGTCTAAGTTAGGGGGGATGTCAATGGCAACAGGTTGTTCCTTCGGGCCCGGTTTTCAGCATCCTCCGCCCGGTGGTGGAGATCCGACTTCAGGGTTTGGAGGCGGGCCACTTGGGACATGAGGGCGGCTAGGTCGTCCTCCGCCGCGGATATACGGGACTCAGCTTCGGTGATGCGTGCCGTGGCGTTTCTGAGGTCCTGTCGGATGAGGGCCGCATCCACACGCACCTCCCCAAATTTGGCCTCGACGGAAGTCTGGGAGGCGCTGATCGCCTGAAGAATCTTTGAGAGGTCCCCTCCCTCCGCTCCCGAGGGAGGTGGGGGCCCAGCCCCGGGGGCATGGTCCGTCTTGGTAAATTGGTCCATACGTAGCTGGGAGGAGGGGACCGGGGTCTGCGTGAGCTTTCCTCTGACTATGGTCTCCCCAGGTGGTCACAGGCCAAGGGGGGTGTTGCCACTCTGGGCACGCAGTCCAGCGGGTCACCCCGCCTGGCAGCTAAGCAGATCCACGGCCAGGCTCCGGGGCCCTCCCCGGCGCAGATGGATCGGCAGGTGGGGGCTCAAGTGTAGAAGGGAGAAGCAGAGGGGAGCCCCCACGTTCCTGATTCAGGAAGCCAAGCTACTGGTAGGGCCCCCAAGCGGTCGTCTCACCTCACCGCGACGGTGCGGCCCGAATGTAGGATGGTGGGGCAGGGTCCAAGCAGCTCGTCCCCCCGGGTCCAGGGTGTCTCCACCGACCCCCAAGCCACCCGCGCCCCAAGGAGGAGCAGCGTCTGTGCCTGGGTGGGGGTAGGGGCAGGCAAGTCGTGTCCAGGTTCCCTCTCCCGAGGCAGGCGGCGGCAGCGGGCAGAGGCAGCAGCAGGGGGAGGCAGGAGGTGATCGGGGTGTGCTTGCTGGTAGACCAGAGCCACGGGGGCAGAAGCGCAGCGGGGGGCCGCGGACCAGCCAGGGGGGGCTCCGGGGAGTATGGGTTCCCGATTCAGACGGCAGCCCATGGACAAAACCCCCGGGGGCCTGACCGTCACCCCGACCCCTCCTCACCTCCGGACCAGACACTCCGACCCTCAGCAGGGGTCCCACGACCACAGCCCTCGCAGAAGCCAGCAGAGCGAGTCTTCAGGGCCTCTCGGGGCCTCCGACGTGCAGAGGGAGCGTCTTCAAGGAGGCCCGGCGACAGGGGGCAGTTCAGAAGGGCCCGGGATCACTCTCAGACTCAGGCCCAGGCCCATTGGGCGCCCCAGTCCACAGGGACTCCTGACATGGCCCTGTTGGCCCCGGCCACAGCCCCACACAGTGTCCTCCGCCTCGCGGCAATGGGGGGGCCTCAGGGGAGCAGTCCTGAGGGTGTAGAGACAGTTCCGGGCGGCCGCCGTACAGAGCTCGTCGCGTAGCCCTCCGGGCCCCAGCAGGTCTCAGCACCAGCACACAGAAGGCCACAGACATGGGACCGGACAAGACCGCAGTTCAGGGAGGCTCGGCAAGTGGGGGCAGCACAGGTCTCCCTTGGTCCCTGCCGCCCGGTCAGGCCCCAGAGACTCCTCAGGGCACCCAGGACTCCGTCGGGTGAAGCGGCTCCGGACAGGGTGATCAGCCCAGTGGAGCCCCAGAAGTCTCGTCTCACTCCCCGCCCGCCCGATGGGTTTGGAAGGGCTGCGGGGGGGCCACATGAGGATCGCCGCCGCTGCGGAGGAAGAGCCAGCCGCCCTGGGGATCAGCGGAGGCCGCCATTTTATCGGCCTCGCCGCCGGACGGGAGCAGGGCAGCAGAGGTGCGTACAGACCTCCAGAGGACCCCAAACTTTGCCTGGAGGGGCCCCTCGGCTGGGGCAGCGCAGCGGTGTCCGGTAGGTGCAGTGATGAGGGCTGTTGCTGGAGGATGCAGGGCCGATGATGGATCGGGGGTCCAGAGCACTCTTTAAGTGCGACTGCCATCTTGATGCCCTAGGCCACTCCCCCTCGCGAGTTGGTCTTATCAGTGAAGAATGTTGAGAATTCTAAGCAGCTCAGTTGAGTTTTAGTAGTTTCTTGGGCAGATTTGGCCAACTTATTTGAATGTTGCTTTAACATCTCAGATAGTTTCCGTGGTCTGTTTATGGTGTTATCCAGTTCCGATCTAAAAAATTCCTTTTTGGAATTGAGTACCCTTTTGTTTTACTCGTTTCTGATTTTTCTGAGGGTTTTTAGCTGGGGGAGGATGGGTGCTGTCTCCATTTTCTTTCAGTAAAGTCTCAGTTTCTGCCTATCTTCATTCAGTGTCTCATGAAACCATGGATTTGTATCTTTCTCTGATATTCTTTTCAATCATAGTGGCAAGGGTGTGTTAACTATATTCATCATAGACTTAGTGTAGTGCTCATTGAGTTTGTTGACGTTCAGAAACTTGTTAGGCGGATTTAGATCCTTCTCACATGTTTGCTACTAGTAGCTCAATATTAGGGTCTTTGGTGTCCTGAGTCTACTTTTTAAGTTTGACAGGCTGCGTGGCCTTGCTCTTTTTAATGGTGGGATCAGGAAGGTTATGGCATTGTGATCCGACCAATCTCAAGGCACAATTGAGTGGACTGTAATATCTTTACTCCTTGAAATTACCCAATCTAAGGTTGCCCCTTTCGAGTGAGTTGCCTGTGTGCAGGCTTGAGTAAGGTTTACATCTGCTAAAAAGTCTTTAAGTGCGTTGACCTGTTTGTCATTATTGTCGTCCCAGTGTAAATTGAAGTCGCCTAGGAATATGTTATTGGTGTGACTGTTAGAGTTAGCTGTGATGATCTCCATTAACTGGTCTATGAAAGTAGCATTATTGCCTGGTGGGTGGTAAAGCGCATGCAGGTTGCACTATTGATTGTCTGCAGTTCTTATATTAACACCTAGGTATTCACTGGATTCGAGAGATTCGAATTGTATTTGGTTGACATCTATATCCGATCGGTGTATGCAGGCTATACCGCCACCTGTCTTTTTTAGTCTGTCTAATCTCACAATGTTATAACGAGGGGGCACCAGTAGATCCATGAAAGGGGAAGAAAATTCCGTACTCCATGTTTCTGTTAGGATTGTTACATCTATTTCCTGTCTAACGATGAGGGCAGCGACGTCTGGGGCATGTTTTGCCGCGGATCGACGGTTGAGAAGTCGGCATAGTAGTTGTTTCCTTCAGCTATAAGAGTTAATTTCTTGAGTATTGGCGGTTAGCTGGACTTGCTGTAGGTTGTTAAGGTTGGGTTTCCTGTTCTTAGGCCAGGATGATCTATTTGCATCGATCGGGACTGATTTAATTTCCTCTGCTGCTAACTTTAGGCTCATTCGACCGTATTATGGTTAAGGTTACATCGTCTGATAAGTATTTAGGATTTCTGTCTAGTCGATTATGCCCATTTGATAATGCCATGGCTGTCTCTCTACTCTTTTCTTGAATATTATGCATTAATTTTTTGACGTGTTCGACTTTGGAGTGGGTGCTTACCATGATTTCTTTTAATTTCAAAAGTTTTTTATTGGTTGTTTCAGCATAGACATATAAAAAGCAAATCCATTAGCATAATATGAGTCATAAATTTACGAATCAAAATTACTTACGCTACAATATATCATAGTAAATGTCAGTACAAAAGTACATGGCTGGCATCTAGCCTAGAACAGTAGAGCACGTATCTCATACCCAATAACAATCTAGCAACAGACATTGTATTTCAACAGCATTTCACTCATTCATTAAGGCCAATTTTCTACGGTAGTCAATAGTGCAATGAAGGCAGTCAGGGAGCATATGTTGGTGGGTCGTGGACGGTGTGTGGGCCAATCTAAGGTGGTTTATGTGACGTGAAGTAGTTATCAAGAGTCGACCATAGTTTTCTCGTGGGAGGGCGCCACGGTGTCTGAAGGAGTGTAATATTGTCTGCTCCACGTAAGCTGATTATCCAATTCAGCCACCCTGCGTAATTGGCCTTGCTGGTATCCTTCCAGTTGCTGAGGACTGTCTTAACCGCCGCCGAGAGGAGGAGGTCAAGTAATGCTCTATCATCTGCATCAAGGGATGGGTCCTGGGTGAACCCGAAAACTAGGTAGGTGCAGAAAGAGAGATGAGGGGTGCAGAAAGAGGCAAGAAGGGAGCAGAAAGAAGCAAATGAGGTGTAGAAACAGGAAGGAGGGGCGAAGAAAGAGTCATGAGAAGTACAGAAAGAAGACACAGAAATGTAGAAAGAGGCATGGGAATTGCAAAAAGAAGCAACAGAGGTGTAGAAAGAGACAAGAGAAGTGCAGAAAGAGGCAAGAGAAGTACAGAAACTGGCAAGAGATGTGCAGAAAGAGATAATAGCGGTGCAGAAAAAGGCAAGAGAGGTATATAAAAAGGGGACAGGGGTGCAAAAAGAGGGCAGAAGGGTGTAGAAAGAGGGAAGATGGGTACAGAAAGGGGCAAGAGGGGTGCAGAACGAAGTAAGGTGAGAAAAGATGCCACTCTCTGTAACTATCCTGCCTCTTTCTGCATCCCTGTTCTCTCTTTCTGCATAACTCTTGCCTGCTTCTGTACCTCTCTTGCCTCTTTCTGTACTTTTCTTGCTTCTTTCTGCTCCTCTGTTGCTTCTTTCTGCAATTCTCTTGCATCTTTTTGCATATCTGTTGCTTCTTTCTGCACATCTCTTTCCTCTTTCTACATTTCTTTTGCTTTATTCTGTACTTCTGTTGACTCTTTCTGTGCCCCTCTTGCCTCTTGCCACTTTCTGTACCTCTCTTGCTTCTCTCTGCCCTTTCTTGCATCTTCTTACACCTCTCTTGCCGCTTTCATCACCTATATTGCATATTTCTGCATGTCGCTTGCCTCTTTCTGTACCTCTGTTGGTTCTCTCTGCACTTTTCTTGCTTCTTTCTGCAGCTTTCTTGTTTCTGTCTGCACCCATCTTTCCACTTTCTGCAAGCCTCTTCCCTCTTTTTACACCTTTCTGCATCCCTGTTCTCTCTTTCTGCTCATCTCTTGCCCATTTCTGCAACTATCTTGACTGCTTTCTGCTCTACAATTGCCTGTTTTGCATCCCTCTTGCCTCTTTCTGGATCTCTGTTTGTTCTTTCTGCACCTCCCGGGCCTCTGTCTCCATCTCTCTTGCCTGTTTCTGCAACTCTTTTGCCTCTTTCTGCAGTTTTCTTGCCGCATACTCTGTGGTGCTATGGCTGCTGCTGGAACACACAGTCTTCTCATTAGGAAGTCCACCTGGACCTGCGGGAGCTAAATACTATCCCCTACCCAAGCAACCTATGTTCTGTCCCCCTATTCCCTATTTCTGCACCTCTCTTGCTTCTTTCTGCAATTCTCTTGCCTGTCTCTGCACCTCAATTGCCTCTTTCTGTACCTCTCTTGCCCGTTTTTGCACCTCTCTTACCACTTTCTGCAACTTTCTTGTCTCTTTCTGCACCCATCATTCCTCTTTCTGCATCTTTCTTGCATCTTTCTGCATCCCTGTTCCCTCTTTCTACAATTCTCCTGCCTCTTTCTGCACATCTGTTGCTTATTTCTGTACTTCTCTTGCCTGTTTCTGCAACTCCCTTGCCTCTTTTTACACCCATCTTGCCTCTTTCTGCACCCCTCTTCCCTCTTTTTACACCTTTCTTGAATCTTTCTGCATCCCTCTTTCTGTACCTCTCTTCCCTCTTTCTGCACCTGGCTTGCCTCTTTCTGCCCTTTCCTGCATCTTTCTGCACCTCTATTCCCTTTTACTACACTTATGTTACTTTTTTCTGAGCTTCTCTTGCCTCTTTCTGCATCTCTGTTGGTTCTTTCTGCACTTCTCTTGCTTCTTTGTACACTTCTATTGCCTCTATCTGTACCTCACTTTCCTCTTTCTGCACCTTACTGTCTTCTTTCTGCACTTCACATACCTCTCTGTGCACTTCTCTTGCCTCTTTATGTACTGCTCTTCTCTCCTTCTGCAACCCAATTGCCTCTTGCTGTAACCCACTCTCTTATTTATGTACTTCTCTTGCTTCTTTTTAAACTTCCATTGCCTCTTTCTGTACTTCTCTTGCTTCTTTCTGTACTCCATTCCCTCTTTCTGTACCTCTCTTGCCTGTTCTTTTTTCGCCTTGTTTGCTTCTTTCAGCACTTCTCTTGCCTCTGTCTGTATTTCTCTTGTCTGTTTCTGCCCCTCTCTTGCCTCTTTATGTACCTCTGTTGCCTCCTTCTACACCCCTATTGCCTCTTTCTGCACCAGTCTTGCCTCTTTCTGAATGCCTCTTTCTGCAGTTATCATGCCTCTTTCTGCACCTCTGTTGCTTCCTTCTGCACCCCTTCTGCATGGTTCTGCACCTCACTTGCCTCTTTCTGCACAACTCTTGCCTCTTTCTGCACCCCACATGCCTCTTTCTGCAGATCTGTTGCTTTCTTATGCACCTTTCTTGTTTCTTTCTGCAATTCTCTAGTCCCTTTAATCACTTCTTTTGCTTCTTTCGGCACCTCTGTTGCTTCTTTCAGCACTTCTCGTGCTGCCTCGGCACCTATTGTGCCCCTTTCTGCACCTCTGTTGCATCTTTATGCACCTCACTAGCTTCTTTTTGCACCCCTCTTGCCTCTTTATGTATCCCTCTTTGCCTTTCTGGTTTCCACTTGCCTCTTTCTGCACCCCTAATCCCTCTTTCTATACCTGTCTGTTGTTTCTTTCCGTACATATCTTGCCTTTCCTGCATCTTCCTGCATCCCTGTTTCCTCTTTCTGCACATTTTGTGCCTCTTCCTGCAACTCTTGCCTTTTTCTGTACCTCTGTTTGTTCTTTGTGCACTTCTCTTGCTTCTTTCCTAATTTCTCTAGCTTCTTTCTGACCAACTCCTGCCTCTTTCTGCACCCCTTTTTCTGTACCTCTCTTGCCTCTTTTTGCACTGCCCTTGCCTCTTTCTGCAACTCTCTGGCCTCTGTGTGCAGTTTGCTTGCCGCCTTCTGCACCTCTGTTTCTGCTTTCTTCACTTCTCTAGCCTCTTTCTGCACCCCTCTTGCCTGTTTCTGCACCTCACTTGCCTCTTTCTGTACCTCTCTTGCCTGTTTCTGCACCTCTCTAACCTCTTTCTGCACCTCTCTTCCGCTTTCTGAACCCATCATGCCTCTTTCTACACCTTTCTTATATCTTTCGGCATCCCTCTTCCCTCTTTCTGTACATCTCTTGTGTCTTTCTGCACTTCTGTTGCCTTCTTGTGTATTTCTTTTGCCTCTTTCTGTACCTAACTCTCTTCTTTCTGCACCTTTCTTGCCTCTTTCAGCACCTCTCTTGCCTCTTTCTGCACTTCTCTTACTCATTTCTGTACTTTTATTGCTTCTTTCTGCAGCTCTCTTACCTCTTTCTTTACCTTTCACGCCTCTTTCTGCACTTTTCATGACTGTTTCTACAGTTCTCTTGCTTTTTTCTGTACTTCTCTTGCCTCGCTCTGCACTTCTCTTGCCATTTTCTGCACTTCGCTTGCCTCTTTCTGTACCTCACTTTTCTCTTTCTTTGCCTCACTCGCTTCATTCACACCTCACTTGCTTCATTCAGCACTTCTCTTGGCTCTTTATGCACACCACTTGCCTCTTTCTGTACCTAATTTTCCTCTTTATGCACCAATCTCTTCTTTCTACATCTCACTCTCTTCTTTCTGCACCTCACTACGCTCTCTGTGTACTTCTCGTCCCACTTTCTGCACTTCTGTTGCTTCTTCCTGTACTTCTCTTGCTTATTTCTGCACTTCTCTTTCTCCTTTCAGTGCTTCTCTTGCTTCTTTCTGCACCTTTCTTGCCTCTTTCAGTACCTCACTTTCCTTTCTGCACCTCACTCTTCTTTTGTACCTCACTCTCATCTTTTTGCACCTAACTATCCTCTCTGTGTACTTCTCTTGCCTCTTTCTGCATCTCACTCTCTTCTTTCTGTACTTCCCTTGTCTCTTTCTGTACCTCACTTGCCTCTTGCTGTACCTTACTCTCTTCTTTTTGTACTTCTCCTGCCTCTTTCTGCATTTCTATTGCCTCTTTGGGTACTTCTTTTGCTTATCTATGCACCCCTGTTCCCCCTTTCTGCACCTGTATTGCCTGTTTCTGTACCTCTCTCACCTCTTTCTGCAGTTCCCTTGCCTCTTTCTGCAACTCTGTTGCTGCTTTCTGCACTGCTCTTGCCACTTTTTGGACCTCTCTTTCCTCTTTCTGTACCTTACTCTCTTCTGTCTGCGCCTCTCTTATCTATTTAATCACTACTCTTGGCTCTTTTTGCACCTCTCTTGCTTCTTTCAGCACTTCTTGTGCTTTTTTTACTTATCTCTTGCCTGCTTCTGCCCTGTCTTTCCTATTTCTTGCCTGCTTCTGCCCTCTCTTGCCTATTTCTGCACCTATGTTGCTTCTTTCTGCAATTCTCTTGCATCTGTTTGCATTTCTGTTGCTTCTTTCTCCACTTCTTTTTCCTCTTTCTACATATCAGTTGCTTCTTTTTCAGTACTTCTGTTGCCTCTTTCGGTACCACTCTTGCCTCTTTCTGCACCTCTCTGGCTTCCTTCTATACTCCTCTTGCCTCTCTCTGCACACCTCTTGCCTCTTTCCGTACTTTTCTTCCATCTTTCTGCACCTCTCTTGCCTCTTTCTGCTCTTTCTTGCATCTTCCTGCACCTCTCTTGCCTCTTTCTATGCCTATGTTGCTTATTTCTATACTCCTTTTGCCTCTTTCTGCACCCCTTTTGCCTCTTTCTGCACCTCTGTTGGTTCTTTCTGCACTTATCGTGCTTATTTCTATATTTCTCTTGCTTCTTTCTTACCCATTGTGCCTCTTTATGAACACCTCTTACCTCTTTCTACACCTTTCTTGCACCTTGCTGCATCCCTGTTCCCCCTTCCTGCACATCTCTTGACCCTTTCTGAAACTACCTTGACTCTTTCTACAATTCTGTTGCTTCTTCATGCACTACTCTTGCCCGTTTCTGCATCCCTCTGACCCTCTTTCTGTACCTCTGTTTGTTCTTTCTGCACTTCTCTTGCTTTTTTCTGTACTTCTCTTGCTTCTTTCTGTACACCTTTTGCCTCTTTCTGCACCCTGCCCCCTCTTTCTACACGACTCTTGCCTCTGTTTGCAGTTCTCTTGCCTCCTTTTGCACCTATGTTGCTTTCTTCTGCATTTCTCTTTCTGATTTTTGTACTTCTCTTGCCACTTTTTGTACCTCTTTCCTCTTTCTGTGCCTCTCTTCTTTCTGTGCCTCTCTTGCTACTTTCTGTTCCTTTCTTCCTCTTTCTGTACTTCTTTTGGCTCTTTCTGTGTATCACTTCTGCTTTTTTTCACCTCCCTTCTTTCTACACCTCTTTTGCTTCTTTCTGCACCTCTCTTGTCTCTTTCATCACTAATCTTCGTTCTTTTTGCACCTCTGTTGCTTCTTTCAGCACCTCTCTTGTCTCTTTCATCACTAATCTTGGTTCTTTTTGCACCTCTGTTGCTTCTTTCAGCACTTCTCGTGCCTCTTTCTGCACTTCTCTGGCCTGCTTCTGCATCTCTCTTGCTTATTTCTGCACTGCTCTTACCTCTTTATGCACCTCTGTTGCTTCTTTGTGCAATTCTCTTGGCATCTTTTTGCATTTCTGTTGCTTCTTTCTGCACTTCCCTTTCCACTTTTTATATTTCTGTTGCTTCTTTTTCTGTACTTCTATTTCCTCTCTCTGTACCCCTCTTGCCTCTTTCTGTACCTCTCTTGCTTCTATCAGTACCCCTCTTGCCTCTCACTGCACACTTCTTACTCTTCTGTACCTTTCTTCCTTCTTTCTGCACCTCTCTTGCCTCTTTCTGCCCTTTCTTGCATCTTGTTGCTCATCTCTTTCTACACCTATGTTGCTTATTTCTACACTTATCTTGCTTATTTCTGCACCCCTTTTGCCTCTTTCTGTATCTCTGTTGGTTTTTTCGACACTTCTCTTGCTTCTTTCGGCATCTCTCTTGCTTCTTTCTCACACATATTGCCTCTTTCTACACCTTTCTTGCTCCTTTCTGAATCCCTGTTGACCCTTTCTGCACATCTCCTACCCCTTTCTGCAACTATCTTGACTCTTTCTGCAATTCTGTTGCTTCTTTCTGCACTACTCTAACCTGTTTCTGCATCCCTCTTGTATCTTTCTGTACCTCTGTTTGTTCTTTCTGCACTTCTCTTGCTTTTTTCTGCACTGCTCTTGCTTCTTTCTGCACGGCTCTTGCTTCTTTCAATATACATCTTACCTCTTTCTATACCCCTCTACCCTCTTTCTGACCCCTCTTGCCTCTGTATGCACTTCCCTTCAAATAACCTAAACATGGAGTAATGGAAAGGAGTAGTAAACAAAGCTCTTTTTAAAAACATTTAGCTGCACTTTGTCAAACCAAGTTGAATCTCTTGAGACCATTTGTACTCAAACGCAGGGTTCTATATTGTTAATTCTCCATTTGACCCCCATCTCTGATTAATGAGGGTGCTCCAGTATCCTTCGCACCTCTGCTTCCAGAGCCAGTGAATTCATTGCACTATTTGTAGTATGTTCTATGGTAGGTCCAACAACCAGGACATATTCTGTTTTCTGGAGGCCCTTCTAAAATGTAGGCAGATTTAATGTAGTCTGGTTCTGGAGAAGGATGGTGTTGTTTTCTCTGACAGAATGTGTGAACTCAGTTGATTTGCACCTACTTACTCCTCAGCCTTTTCCCTTCAAAATTCACAATGTCAAGAGTGCACCCAACATGGCTTTCCACCTTGGAAATAGGGATTAAAGACCACTACGACTTAACATTTCTTCCTATACATACACATTCACAATGTGGCTTGTGTAGATCAATATACAAACTAGTATTTCTCAAATGTGCTATTGCTTCTAAAATGCTTAGTTACACTTTATTTTACCTTTTTCTGGAACTTTCCTTCAGCTCTCAGACAGCAGCCTGCAGTGTTCAGAAGAGACCCGCCACTTTGCAAGTGTTGTTGGAGTTAATAATCCTTTAGTACAGCAAGGTTGGCCAGACAGATCTGAGTCTGTCATTCACTATCTTACCTCAAGTTCCAAATACAGTATGCCCCCGAGAAGAGATTACATTCAGAAACAGATGAAATTGCATCTTACTCAAAGGATGCATTATAGGTAACACCATTCTAAAATAAACACAGAAAATGAATTGAAAACAAAACGTCTATTCTACAACACACAATCTGCACTGTCCTAGACTTTGTCCCACTATTTAACAGCAGAAGGAAAGTGCAAGTTATCCAATTTAAACCTTCAATGGACAGTTGCAGAATTACCCTCTTGAATATCTGGTTTCCTTTGTGTTCTCCCATCTGACGATGTTTATGATTTTCTATTCTTGTTAATTTACTATGAAATAATTACAGAATTACAGAATAAAATATGTAAAATCTCACATTTAAGAAAATAACAATATATTTAATCATGCGCTCACTGCCTTAAGGGTTGGATGCATCAACACCCCCATTATTGGCATGGACAATAGAAGCCAAATAGAACATTATGAGTAGCTAATTCCTTCCCACAGACACTGAATGTGCAGGATGTAGCATGCCTCCTCATCACCAGGGCATGTTACATGCTCCTCAGCAATGTTGAGTTTCCTGACCGTATGGTCTTGGCAATGTGCAGTGGGCTTCTTCCCTCACAAAAGACGCGACCCCACAGACACCGCTCATTCAGTTAATTGCTATTATAAAGCAAAATGATGCCTAGGACTCTGCTAGCGTAATGTTATTTCTTGGATGAGATCATTTAATTATCGCATCCTATACCCAATTTAATGTATTTGGATAAATCAAATTTTATGTTTCATTTCCTCATGTAACCCAACCCTATATAGAGAACAACAAATGATTTTTTTATATATATGTGTTTGATTTCAATTTAATTGAATCAAATTTCTTATTCATTTGGTCTATTTTTGACACATTTAAACAAACAAATATATACATATACACACATCACTTTTTACAAATATACATATACAATACATATAAACAATGATAAATTGGTGTTGCGGTATATTTTGATAGCCCAATTTTTTACATAGGATGCTCGCTCCTAGTATATAGCCTCAGCATTCCTTGGATAGTAAGCACCTCCAGTCCTATTTACAAAGAGTGTATCAGATCATATTAATTTTTAGATCCGTTCAATATCCTTTTTACTCTTTGTGAAACCAATTGTTTCATTTATAATTTTCAGTATTTTGGCTGGGGTCTTCTCTCAAACATTCAGTTAATTGGGCACCAGAGGCTCTTTGGCACCACCTTTAGCTATTATCTCAGCCCATGACCTTCAGCTCACTGTGCACATTGGCACCAGGTCCTGTGTGCATGTCTTTCAACTTTCCACAGTAGGCTCTGGGTGCAGGGTAAGTCCACAGAATCTGCAGCACACAGCTTTTGACCATGAACACATATCTGTGGCTAAAA
The DNA here is from genome assembly GCF_964263255.1 of Lissotriton vulgaris. Classification (NCBI taxonomy): domain Eukaryota; kingdom Metazoa; phylum Chordata; class Amphibia; order Caudata; family Salamandridae; genus Lissotriton; species Lissotriton vulgaris. The sequence goes on from NC_141695.1 coordinate 1,104,772,600, forward strand.
AGCATAACAATCATTAGCACCTTTTATCTTGTAACTTTTGGAGGAATGCTTCAAGGAGCAATAGTTCGGATTGATTTCTATGAAATGAAATGAAATGATTACGCCCTTGTATAGCACACGACTACCCGTAGGCATCTCGGCGATTGTACGAATACCGCCGAGGAACGCTTCCTGGCCTTTCCTTGTGAGGAGCCCACTCCTGGGCACCCCCATTGTGAAGTCAGGCATCCTCAGCGTTGTTGTAGAGATTAAGCAAGCTATTGCACAGAGGTGCAGAGTGGGACTCATGATTAGAATAGGCACAAAAGGGAGAATTATCAGGTCCGAGGAAATTGAGCCCGAGACCCGCCGAGGTGGGAATTGAACCCTGGTCCCAGCCAGACTACTGCATCAGGGTCTGCCACTCTAACCATTGAGCCACACTTCTCTACTATGGTTTCACCTTGATTTGTACATTGCTTTTATAGTTGGTTTAGTTGAGCAGCTGAAAAGACTTGAGGACCTAAAATCATGACAATATAAATACCCACTCTAATAGCTTGGAATCTTTGATATCTGCCGTTTTCTATGATTTTGTGATGTACAGATTAAGGCACATTTTTAGATTTTTTTTAGCTATTTAGCATTGAGCATTAAAAAAATAATCCTTCATTTTTCAGAGTGCTTGGGAAGACGAGGAAGAGGTTAGAATCAGAAGACCACCCTGTATACCGGTATGTGTATTATGTCCCTTTTATTGGCCCCGGATAAGCCCTCTTTTTTCTAATGCCTGAGGATATTTTTTAGCATCTGTTTCTCATTAAGTACCGTCCACTTTTAGAATGTATTTAGTCTTGCAAACCTTCACTGTGTTGCATTGCATTACTGGAAAAATGCCACTTTAACTCTCATGCTGTGAAACGCCCCTACGGAAGGAGCTCAGTCCATTGGATCTTGAGCATCTCCCTCCACCTCAGCTGGGGCGGGAGTGCTTTCACTTTCAGAAGTAGTAACTGAAAGCCACAGTAGGCTTGTGCTATGATCTCATGTCATGTCACAGGTTGGATTACTTCTAGGAATGTAAATAGAGAAATTTGGTGTTAAGAGTGAACATTTTCAATTACATTGTTGTGGGGCTCTGGATTAGCCACCCCTGGAGATAAGTGGGTCTATTTTTATCGGTTCAGAGTGAGCGCCAGAGACTGATAGCAGGCGGCTGCTTTCCCTTTATTCAGCGTGTAATGTAGTATCTTGTAGAGGTTTGTGTATCTGTTGATAGGTGAACAATCTGCTTAAGGGTGTGCACCTCTAGCTGGTAAACACCAAAGCCTTGTATGAAAAGGCATTGGCAACCGTCATGGAAAGGGTCACATTCAATAACAACTGAATATTTCCTACCTTGACAAAATGCTTCTGAATTCTGCAGAAATATGCACCTAACCAATTCATCCTTTACCGGGCTTTGTTAGTGCTCGAAGCCTGGGTGTGATCCATCCAACATGTCCTACTTTAAATAAGCATCGGTCAATACTTTTAGCTTACAGCTGATAAGGTCAATAACAGCTAAAGGCAAAAATAGAATTGTAATTTCTTGAAAATATAAAAATAACGCTTAAAGATAACAGAACGTTATTCTCTATACTCCGAAGACACAACGTGATGGCTCTCTTAGAAGTATAGAAAATACAGTTACAAGACAGTCAGCCACTGCTTTTGGCTTTGCCAATGACAGCACAATTTTAAAAACAACAAGGTGGGAAGAGGGAAGATGCTGGGGAATGCGGAGAGAGCTAGAGTGAACAGCAGTTCATGGTGTTGTGGGGAGGAGAATGTAGGAATAAGGAGACAGGGGCAGAGTGTGGGGCATCAGACGAAGACTAGAGGGGAAGGAAAGAGCACAGGCACGTGCTCTAGCAGGAAAGAGTGAGCAAAGGGACAAAGAGAGGTAGGAGCTACACATTTAATCCCATGAAGAGCTAAACCATAAATTGTAGAGGAAAAGAAAGAATAAATAATCGACTGACAAAGGCACTTGTAGGATGCAACTCATCCAGAGAAAAAACAGGGCAAAATGGAAAAGCTGAATTGGTGAAGTAAACACATATCAAAGGAAGAAAGGGGGGCGTGGCTTGAACGCCGCACAGGATGGCGGCTTGAGAGCGGAGCTGCGCTGCTCGGTCACCGGAACCGGCGAATCCCTCTGACACCACCGGGACTTTGGAAGCGCAGAAACGATATCCTGATATCGGAACATGAGGTGAGCGGATTGTGCTAACCGGCATTCCTCAACTCCGACGCTAATGCGCTCTTCTCCTGGGTGACGCGGTTCGCTCTTCAGCGGCCGCCATTTTCTACACTTCAGCCGCGCTCCTCTCACATCGAGGAGCGCCGCTTTTCTACTTCAGCGTACACGCTGCAACTGCTTCGTTTCCCAGCATTATGTTTTTCAATGAGACTCCACTCTGCCTCTCCTCTTCAGCCACACATTAACTATTTTCTGATGAATTAGCGTCATTTCCTTTCAGACGACCTCAGCGCTCATTTCTTGCGCTTGAAGCTTTTCTTTATACAATATCATGACGCTACTTTGCTTGGCATTCACAATACCTCTCAAGTCGAAATAGGAGTTTCACTTTGCTATTCCTTACCATGCAGTGATATTATATTTCCACAATTCTGTCTGGCCTTCCTGGAGACGATATTGGTTTTGAGACTGACATTTTAGTAGCATTTTGTCATCCCTAGTGCTACTTATTTACGCTTACAACTCAGCTTATCTGCATTTTGTGGTGTTATTACGTCTCCTCCCTTAGAAATATATGGGGAAGCTCCGCACTCTTAAACTTACAGCTTCTAAGGCTAAACCTCAAGTTTCGTCAGACTCTGACTCTGCTACGCAAGTTATGGATGATCCTGTTCTTCATAAACCGACTGCTCCTCAAGGCGCAATTCCCAAAACTGCTACAACCAGTAAGCTTCTACAACCTGGTTCAACGAAAAGACTGAAAAAAGATCCTCCCTCTCCAGGCTCTTCATCACATTCAGCATCCATGGATCTTATCTTGGAGGAACTTCGTGCTCTTAAACCCTTCATGGCCGAAACCACAAAAACCTTGCAATTTCTCCACGACAAGTGGTCTACTTTAGAATCGCGGGTCCTCTTGGTGGAACAATCCACGGAATCTCTTCAATCTTCCTGCGCAAAAATTTCACTCTTAGAAAAAGATGTCGCACTCCTGAAGCGTCAGTCAGAGGAGTTGGAAAATCGTAACCGGAGAAATAACCTTCGCCTGTACAATCTTCCGGAACTTACAGAAGGATCCAATCCAACAACGTTTTTCCAAACCTTTTTACCAAAAATTTTGGATCTTCCTCCTTCCTCTTCACTTAACATCCAACGTGCGCACAGACTGGGCCCGAAAGTTTCCACCAAACCCCGCGGAGTCATCATGCTGTTCCTCAAATATACTGACCTCCTTCAAGTACTTTCGGCAGCAAAGGCTAAAAAACAAGTTATGTGGGAAGGCCACAGGTTATACCTTTCTCAAGATGTTGCTAAAGTCACAGCAGATCGTCGAAAGCAGTTCCTTGATTTGAGACCACGTTTGAGAACCCTCGGTGCCAGATTTGGACTGCTACATCCATGTCTCTTCAAAGTGACTTACAAGGACAGAACAACAACATTTGAAGATCCAATCGCCCTTGAAGAGTTCCTTCGTCGTCACGAAACTGAGAACATGGACACTGCAAGACCTGTTTAACCATCTTTGTTTTATCATGTCTTATTACTTGTTTTTCTCCCCGTCACCCTGCTGTATCCTGTTCTTTGCTTCCCATAATTGATTGAGTGCACTGTGCCCAAGTTTGTCTGACCTATTCTGTGCAATGTTCTTGTGTTACCTTTTTTGTTTGGTTTACCACATGTTCTATAACGTTTTTCTCCTGATTTTATTTTCTTACAGATCCTCTCCCCGTGTTTCTTCATCCCGGTGTACCCATGTTTTTCTTCAATTTGTTCCTTCGCTGGTTCCTCTGGTGTTCGACGGTGTAAGTCTCCGTTGTTGATGTCGTCCTCTTCTGGCGTCGTCATCTCTCCGTTTCTTATTGACTTGTTTTCTATTTGTTGAGATCTTTCCACTCTCTTCATGCATTCTTCCATTTTTACTATTGTTCCCTTCTCTATTCTTTTTTTTCAACCTTCTCTCTTCCTTTTTCTTAATATGTTCCCTTCACTTATTTCTGATTTCTTTCTCTTACAATTACTATGTTTTCCTTTTTCAATACTATTCTCTTACTTCTTCAACTTATCTTTTCGTGTATCTATATCATTTTACTGAAGTTGCAAATTCCGAGTAGTTACATGGAACGTTAAGGGGTTAAATAACCCCATTAAACGTCAACGTGTTCTAACACACTTGACACGGCTTAAAGCCGATATAGCTCTCCTTCAAGAATCCCACCTTTCGGATACGGAGGCTAACAAACTTAAACGTTGCTGGGTAGGTCATGTCTTTCATTCTCCTGCCTTAGGCAAGAAAAATGGTACTGTTATTTTATGCCATAAAAAGTTAACAGTTTCAGTTATATCTCATGAAAATGATGTTAATGGCCGTTGGGTTCTTACTAACCTTCTCATTGATAAAATTCCTATTGTTATATTCAATGTTTATGCTCCTACAGGTGTTGATAAATTATTTTGGCCTGCTATTTCTAACAAATTGGTTACAATTAATGAACAATATGTTATTTTTGGTGGTGACTGCAACCAAGTTATGGACCCCTTTCTAGATAGACACTCAAAGGTTAAATTTATTCCCTCTAAGATGCATTCCCAATTTCTTGGTTCTATTCGAGACTGTGCTCTAGTTGACATTTGGAGACTATGTAACCCTGACCTTAGAGAGTATTCGTTTTATTCCCCCACTCATCACTCCCAATCCCGTATTGATTACCTTTTCCTCAGCAAGCCCTTAGCACAGCTAACTACTCACTCAGACATCGGTTCCATCTTAATTTCTGATCACGCTCCTGTTTACGTAGATATAGATCTTATCCCCTTCTCTCCCCATTCAGGACGCTGGAGATTTAATAATTCTTTACTACTAGACCCTATTTTCTGCACTAAATTTACAGCCTTCACCTCTGAATTCTTTGCTCTCAACCAACTCCCTGAGACCCCCTTTGTCACGGTCTGGGACTCATTCAAAGCAGCTGCTAGAGGTTTCATCATTAATTTTGTCTCTCAAAAGAAAAAACAGTCACTCACCAAGTCAACTCAACTCTTGGATAGAATTAAGAAACTAGAATATACCTATTATAATTCTTCCTCTGAATCTTCACTTCGCGACCTTATCTCTGCCAAAATTGAATTTAATAAATTTACCACTAACGCGGCTTCAAACTCCCTCCTTAAATGTAACTCCCGCTATTACGGTGGCCAAAATAAAATGGGTAAGCTTCTAGCAAATTACCTCAAGATCCGCAAAGAAAAAACAAAGATTGAATCCTTACAGAATCCAGCTGGCGTTTCTTTCTTTAAAGACAAAGACATATTGGCTCAATTTGTTTCCTTCTACCAAAATTTATACACTCCTGAATCCAGTCCTGACCCTGTTGACCTACTTGCTTATTTTCAAGATATTCCTTCCCCTCACTCTTCTCATGTTGATTTTCAAACATTAGACTTAGATATTACCCTCTCTGAAGTTTCACACGCGGTTTCGATCCTTCGTCGTGGCAAGGCTCCTGGACCTGATGGTTTTACCATCGAGTTCTACAATCACTTTTCTTCCCTTCTCCTCCCTAAACTTTTATTATTGTTTCATTCCTTTGTTAATTCTGGTTCTTCTCAGGGGACTTTTCAAGAAGCTTTAATTTGTCTAATACCCAAACCGGATAAAGACCATACCCTATGTAAAAATTATCGCCCAATCTCCCTAGTAAATACAGATTATAAGATTTTTGCCAAACTTATAGCCCTCAGACTTGACCCTCTATTACCAGATCTTATTGGTCCCGAACAATCTGGATTCGTTAAAGGTCGTTTATCGTCTGATAATTCTCGTGTTTTCTTTAATATTTTAAGTAAGGCCACTTCCCTCTCTTCCCCACTAGCTGCCATTTCTCTTGATGCCGAGAAGGCTTTTGACAGAATAGGATGGGATTTTATGTTTCAAGCTCTTCGTTGGTTCGGTTTTCCTCCTAAATTTATTTCTCTTATCTCTTTACTGTACTCTAGCCCCCACGCTTCCATTTTTGCTAACGGAATCACTTCTGATTATTTTCCTCTTCGCCGTGGCGTACGTCAAGGTTGCCCTCTTTCCCCTCTTTTGTTTATTTTGGCTCTAGAACCCTTTTTAACTAAGATTAGACGAGATGATAATATTTCTGGTTTTCAATATGGCCCTCAACAGCAAGTTAAGCTATCGGTATACGCTGATGATATTTTATTTTATTGCTCAGAACCTCAATCAACGTTACCTGCCTTCCTAAATCAAGTTTCCTCATTCTCTACGGTCTCTGGCTATCGACTTAACACAGACAAATGTGAAATTCTACCCTTAAATCCTTTATGTCAAAAGCATTTATTTGATACATCTGGTTTTTCCTGGCAACCCTCTAAGATTAAATATCTAGGTGTCTGGTTTGCCCCGAATCTTTCTGATACCCTTAAGTTCAATTTTGTTTCTCTTTCTACTAAACTCACTACATCCATCACTCGCTGGAATCCTCTTTTTCTTTCTTGGTGGGGTCGCTTGGACTCCATCAAGATGATGTTAGCTCCATTGATCCTCTACACTATTTCTATGATTCCAATCCGCATCCCTAATCACTACTTTAAGTCGTTAGATTCTATTTTATTAAAGTTCTTATGGAAAGGTAAAAAATCCCGAATAGCCATCTCTGTTTTAAAGAAGGATAAATCTCTAGGCGGAGTTAAATTTCCTAGTTTTAAAGATTATCATATTGCCTTCTCTTTAAAACAAGCCCTACGTTGGCTTTCTTCAGACCTTCCCTACTATCCTCCACTCTGGCTGACGTTAGAATCATCCTTTCTTCATCCTTATGAATTCACTGAAGTTCTTTCCTTTTCCTCTGCTGTAACTTCTCTTCGATCGCCCATTATTGCTCACACTTGTTCTCTTCTTCAACCTTACTTATTATCCTCTTATCCTTCTACGTCTTCTACTCACATCCAACCTATTTGGCATAATAAGCACCTTAAAATCCGTAACCGCTCAATTTATTGGAAATCTTGGCATTCACGGGGTTTGAAATGGATCTCTCAACTTCTTTCTGATACTCATCCTCTTCCTTTTCCTCTCCTTCAAACCCAATTTTCATTGCCATCCTCATATCGTAAACAATATTTATTGCTGATCCCCTCCCTCACCCAATATCTCTCCTCCTTACCTGCTACCAACTCTATTCCTGCAACACACCTTTCTATTTCGAATGTTCTCGACCAAACCCCTTCTGCTTCTTTTATCTATAAATCTCTACACTCATCTATTGAACGCACTAAGTCTAAAGTTGAGTTGGCTTGGGAAAAAGATCTATCTCAAACGTGGCCCTCTACTCTCTGGGAAAAAATTTGGTCCAAGATCCACAGCACATCTAGAGCTGCTAACACTACTCAAACTTTATTTTTTATCTACAATCGTACACTATTTACACCTTTAACTCTATCATCTTTTTCCTCAGACACCCCCTCCACTTGCTGGTCCTGTCCCTGCCCCTTGGCCGATCTGAAACACATGCTTTTCGAATGCCCTCCTATTTCACTTTTCTGGCAAGCAGTTTGGTCCCAGATTCATAAAATCCTCAATTTCACTCTCCCCTTTTCAATCGTTCACATTTTTCTAGGTTCCCTTTCCCCCGATCTTTCTGGATCCCACCATAGACACAAATTACTGGATCTCCTGATAGCTATTGCTTTCCATCATATCACATCACATTGGAAACAAGCTAAAGATGTTTCCTTCTCCGCTTGGTGGAACGCAGTTTGTTTTAATCATCGACTGGACACTAATTTTGTTTCCCCAATTTCCCTAGCAATTAAACGTGACCTCCTATGGCTCCCCCTAACTGAATTTCTATCCAGCATTACCAGGCCTTCCCCTATTTCTCCAATAAGAAATGTAGAAGTTCAAAAACCACCGTGATTGTTTATCTTAAATTATATGCTAGATTTGACTGTTTCCTATGTTTCCTTTATATCGCCTCTGCGCTATATAGTTCCAATGTTTTCCCTCCTACACATATATTCCTGAATTTTTTTTATTGCAAAATTATTTTTCTGTAAACGTTACTTTGGATTAATTTCTCCTTTTGTAAGAGAGATTTCTTGTTTTTATAACTTATGATTGTTTCTTCATGTACTGCCTTTACTTCTTTATGCCTTAATAAACTTCAAACTTAAAAAAAAAAAAAAAGGAAGAAAGGAATCGGATAGGTGCATGGAAATGGGGTGGACAAAAAAAAAGCCATCTACACATGCACAATTGGCTGCCCTGAAGCCCTTGATTCGTACTATTGTGAGTCATGTTTGCAGCAAGACCTCAAAAACGGTGGACTGCCAATGTTTTGAAAGGAGCTTTTATACATAATAAACATATAGGGCTTATTATATAGAACTCACAACAGCAAATATGTCCTGGATCAAATGATCTAGCATAGACATTTGTTTCTTAGAATAGATCGTTTTTTTAGTGTGGACCCCATTTAATCCCACACCCCATTTAATCCCACACCAATAAACAGCAGTGATATGTGACAGACTAGGGGGCTCCTGTTCACATTCTGCAGGGAGGCCCATCATTTTCCTTTATGCCACTGACAACAATCAGTAATTTTGACTTTGCCTTCTTTCTATCAACCTTGCAAATAAGAACTCATAGCATAGTTTGAGCTGGTGTAGCATGAAAGAAAGTGGAATTATAACCTTTTCTAATTCTTTGTTTCATCTCATTACAGCAAGTCTATCTTTCCTTACTTCATAGGAACACAAGTTTTTTTATTGATGTGTATAGGAGGTAAACACCATTTATTTGTCAGTTCACTGGCAGCCAATGATAGTCTTCTGAATAAGCTTGTTTAGAGTCTGTGGCAAACAAGGTACATTTCTATAATTCCCTATTTTATTTTAACTTTCAATAATTGAAAGTTGCACTCTCATGCCAAGTATTTAGAGCCAGGTGTGCTAATAATAATGCATTTTCTCTAGAAACCTCCTCTGTATGAAATCTCAATAACCCATCTTGATTGTGTGAGTATTGTCTAGCATCGTTTTCATAACCTGCTAACCCTTGGATAGCATGCATTGTGCATCCTTAGGCATTGAACACCTTATTTCTTTTCACTTTTCTTCTAATGTTTGGAACCCATAGCAATAATGAGGTAAATCATCCATTACAACGCAGTCTTTTCATCGTACTGCTTTTAAAAAATGCAGCTGTTACAATACAGCTGCCTTTACATCGCATGACATTACAACGCATGCATAACAACGCATGTCACTACAACGCATGCCATTATAATGCCTACCATTACAACACATGTCACTATAACGCATGCCATTACAATGCATACCATTACAATGCATGCCATTACAACGCATTATAAAGTAAGTAATGGTGAGGTTATTTTTGTTTTGAGGTTGATATGGGTTTTGGAGTAGATGGGAATAGTATTTTTTACCCCTTCGCTATCCAACACTTTCCCTACGGTTGCACTCACTGGAGTTGGAATAGTCATTTTTACCCCTACACTATCCAACACTTACCCTACTGGTCCACTCACTGGAGTGGAAATAGTAATTTTTACCCCTACACTAGCCAACACTTACCCTACAGTTGCCCAAAAAGTATTATTTGTTGTAATGGTATGCATTGTAATGGCATGTGTTGTATTGGATGTGTTGTAATGGTAGTTTTTTAAAATGTGTTGTAATGGCATGCATTGTAAAATCATGCGATGTAATGGTAGGTGTGAAGTTAAGAACTGCATTGTAAAAGCATGCGTTGTAAATGTTTGATTTGTAATGTGATATATTCCCTAATGAGTAGCTCCAACTGTCAATGAGTCAACAAAGAAACATGAATGGTTCATGACAGTGGAAAAGAAAGTGGTCTTTGTGAATAAATAAACAGGGGCGTGGTGGTGGACGGGGGTGGGGTAGGAGGAAGGGGGAAATCGACAGACAACGGAAAAGTATAATTAAATAAATAAATAATTCCGGCTACCTCCTGCTTCGCCCTGCCCACTGCACTTACCTGAGCGGGCCACCGCTGTAAATCACTCCCGCTCCTAGGGAGGCAGGCATATGCATACACAGCCAACAATTTGAAAAATCTGTAGTCATATTATAAGGCTTGACTGATTGGAGGTAAATGTTTTAACTGTACTCTCTGATGTACGATACGGATCTCCTTTTCACTGGTTTCCTTAATGCTATTGAGCAACACTTGGGTGGCAGAGCAAATTTAACTTATTGAATGAATCACCTGCATCAGTAGTGCCAAAACCAATGATGTAACAAACGCTGCACCTATGATAATCAATAGTATCTTCTTGCCAACCCCCACCACCCATTTTCACTTTGTTGACTCCTTTTGTTGATTTCAGGTAACACATTTGGCCCTCTGAGCTTCCTAAGGTCTCCATTCTTCTTAAACAGAACAATTCTATTATGGGGAAATATTGTAAATGAAAAGGGACCCCCTGCTACTTAATACAATCATTCAATCCATCACGTGTTTGTTAAATGCTACTACTCACCCGTGGGGGTCTCAGGGCACTTGGGGAGCGGAGGATTTGTATGTTCCAGTCCAACAAGGAGGGGGTCTATCAAAGAGCCAGGTTTTGAGGCTTCTTGTGAAGATGGGGAGAGATGTTGTCTGTTTCAGTTGGAGAGGGAGGGCGTGTGAGAAGTGGGCCTGGCTTTTTCTGTCCACTATTCTAGTGGGCACCTTGCACCAGTCCAACCGACCCTTATTGATGGTAGGTTTAAGGCAACCTTTATAGAAAGCTATTCTAGTGGTAGCTGTGGAGAGCATATCAAACAGAAAGCCATATTAAGCCTGCATGCTATATTTCTCAGAATCTGTAACCAATGGGGCCACACATCATATCGGCTCACCCAGGAAATATAAACATATACTGTTACTGTGTTACAGTTCAGGACATGCCTTAAAATATATAAACATGAATGTGTACAGACTAACCCACATAGAAAAAATATGTGAGAACGCCAGGAAAGTACCTCACGGACGCAACACCCGAGGGGGTTCCCGGTTTGTTAATTACCGGTATACCCGCTTCTCATCATCGGCTACTTTCCTGGCACGGAGGATGAAAATAAGTGCAAAAGAGAAGTGCACCAGAGAGAATAGAGAAGGAGAAAGACAAGGAGTGTACAGTTACACTTCCTAGTGGGACAGACAGAGTTATTGATACCAAAAGTGCCCACACCCAACACACAGAGATAAATTAAAAATGTGTAGTTTGGCTGGCTGAGTCGATTTTATTCTGGTGCTGCCAAACTGCACGTTTAAAAATGGTTCAACTGATACCATAAGCTTTTACGACTGGACCGACATGTTTCATTGCCTTGTCATTGGCAACTTCGTCAGGGCAAATAGTTGGGTCTCAATTCACAATCCTCCACCTTTTGTATGAGGACCTTATGCTCGAATATGGTACTCGTACCCTCGAGCATCAAGAAGACGGTGTGTCACAGATCACAAGACCGTCTTGGAAACTCCAAAAAGTGAGTTTACCGCTGCCGAGTCCCTCCGGCACTTCCGACGCGGCACACAGCACAAGGAGGCTGGAGTTCTTTGGTGCAAATACTGTTCTAGGTCAGGACTACAAGGAATCAACAAGGAATGCACAAGATTAGGAATCATCAACAAGCATATGCACTTGCAAATGGACGCAACAGGTGTCCACGAGGGATTTTGGCCTGAAACTCGATGAGAGGGCAGATCAACCTCCGGGACCTTCAGGAGCCCATCTCCTGTGTTGCTAAAATCTTCAGAGTCTGCAGGAGCAGCAGAGTGGTCAGTTGCCCTTTAGGTGCCTGCGAAGCAGGGGGAGTGACTTCTTCACTACAAGGGAGATTCTTAAGTTGTCTTGAGAGCACCCTGGTCCAACACAGAGTCTGTATGGAGCAAAGGCACAATCTAAGCTTCAGATGGAAAGGGGGACGAAGTCAAGCCCAGTCGAGGTCCAGTGAATTCCAAGTGTCCAGACGGTCGAAGGTCAGTTGTTTTTTCTGTGTAGAATCTTGTCTACGTAAACTGTAGCCTGGTAACCCATTTTATTCCCACAGGAGAGGGTTGGACAGATTCAGGAGACCTTCCTAGGGTAGGGGCAGGACAGAGAGGTAGCTACACCTATATCTTGTGTCCAGTTTTACACCAGAGCAGGAGCAAATAGCTCCCAGAACTGGTTTGAGCTGGACTATGCACATGGACACCAAATGTGGCCCAAGTGCAGACTTTCAGGCACTCTCAAAGTACATCCACCCAGCCCTAATACACTACATCCTGTCTGGGAGGTGGTCACACCTCCCCGTGACAGGATGCCTATTCTCCTGTCTTCCTCGGCTCAAGCTTGGCAAAGCAGCAGGAGGGCAGAAATGTGTCTCTGTTCTGCAGCATCCATTTTGTGCTTTCTGGGTCGAGAAGGCTGGCAGTGGTAAGACCAGTGACCCCCACAAAGCTCACTTCAGAAGGGTGGAATCATACCTCCCACACCAGTTACTGGTGTGGAGGTATGATTCCAAGGTGTTTGAAACCAAACTCGATATGTTTCGAAACAGCCGTTTTCGAGAAGTTATAATTCACCTCTACCTATATATCTGGCTGAGTCACATAGAACCCTGGGGAATGGTCTCCAAAGGCTGCAGAGGGGCTCTGCTCATGCAGGGGCACCTGCACACATAAAACCACGCACCCTGCATTCAGGATTGTTAAGGCCAGCTGTAGGAGTGACTTATAAGCTTTAGGTGTAGTGACAGTTAGATATAGTGAACCTATATCTAATGTAAGTGGTGCAAGTACCATCTTACACAGGCTGCAGTAGCAGACCTCGAGTTCCATTTTGCATGGCCTCTCATGGTTGGCATAATACATGCTTCAGCCCATGGGAGACCTCTGAGGTACCTATGCCCTGGGTACATGTGTACCATTTACTAGGAACTGATAAGGATACCCCAGTCTCCAATCTGAGGTGTACAAAAGTACATGTATGTCAATTTAAGGGAGAAAGCAGATAGACTGGGGTCCTGAATAGCAGGATCCCAGACAGACTAGTCAAAAACAGTGAGACATCAAGGAAAAAGTGGGGGTAACCATAAGAAGCAGATCCTACTTTCCTACAGTGGTGGTCCTGCCCGACAGCTTCCACGCACTAGTAGGCAGCCAAATTCTACGCCTTTAGGGCCAAATTAGTATGCATACTGTAAGAAGGAGGGATATTGGCGTAAGCAGTGTCCTGTACTTTTGCAGAACATATCGATCCCTAGAGGACGAGGTTCTCATGGACGGGGTCTTATGGCTGGTGGGGCTGATGGAACTAAGAATGCTGCTGCCTCACGGGTCGTTCTGATAATATTACTTTTATGACCCTCGTGAGGGACAGAACTATCATGATGATTATGATATGGAGGAAGTTACAGGGATGTCTTATAGCTAGGACAGCCAGGGACAGAGTGAGGGGACCAGTTTTGATACCTATTGACCAGAGTGGGCCTTATGTAACAGCGGAACTGCAAGGTTCCGCTAAGGAATGTTTGGTGGACACAGGGGTGACAAAAAGCTCTGTTTCTCAGAATATGGTCCCTGGGGCGGCTCTGTCTGGCCATAATAATGTTTTGTTAGGTTTTTCTGGTGTACTGACTGTAAGCCCCATTTAAAACCCACTTGCATTCACTATTGGTCCTTTTACTGTGGATTCACCATTCTTACTGATATCTAATTGTGGTGGAAATTTGATGGGTTTGGATTTGTTGAAGAAATTGCATGCTACGATTTCTTGTTCCCCGGCAGGTGTATATATGACAATGGGTCCAGATGTGGCACAAGCTAAACAGTGTTTGTCCAAGGATGTGACTCTTCCTGTTGAATTTGCTGATGTACCACCTTTTTTGTGGGTGACAGGTGATACAGATGTTGGACTGCTGCAGATACAACCAGTTTTGATACAGGTTAAGGATGGTGCTATTTTGCCCCGTATTCCTCAGTATAAAATTCCACAGGCAAGAGAGTGAGCCTTATTGCAAATTATGCAGGACTTGATTAAAAAGGGAGTGGTTGAGGAGACGTCTGCCAATATTTGCAACAGCCTCATTCTTCCCATTCTTAAATGGACACCTTCAGGTTCCTCTCATGATCACAAAGATGTCTATTGTTTTGTGATTGATTTGCACGAAGTTAATAAAATAGTGGTTCCCCAGTTTCCAGTGGTCCCTGACATTACTACTCTTTTGACAATGATTCCTTCTAATGCTAAATTCTTCTCTGTCATTGATTTGAAAAATGTGTTTTTCAGTATCCTTATTCATCCAGATAGCAGGTATTTGTTTTGGTACACTAGGTGGCAGAAGCTTTAGGTACTGTCGAGCTCCTCAGGGCTATACTGAAAGTCCCAGTATATACAGTCAGGCTTTAAAGTCTCAATTGGATTGTAATGTGCTTCCTGCAGGGAATGTATAGGTACAATTGTTGATGACCTCCTTATCGCCTCTGATACCGAGCAGGGTTGTAGAGATAGCAAGGTTCAACTGTTGTTCCATCTGGTCCAATATGGACATAAAGTTTCTCTTTCTAAATTTCAGTTTTGTTGACAGGAGGTCACCTATTTAGGTCACCTACTGTTGAAGGAGGGTAGGAGATTAACCCCATAGCATATCAGTACCATTGTTAAAATGCCCATCCCACAGACTCAGAATGATGTGTTCGCTAATATAGGTATCACTTACTACTGCAGGCAGTTGATACCTAACTACTCTTTACTAAATACACCCTTGCTTGCACTAACCACTAAATGTGCATGAGCCCCTGCCTTGGACACCTGAATGTCAGCAGTCTTTAAAGCAATTGAACATACACTTTGTTCAGCTCCAGTACTCAGCACCCCTGACTATAACAAGCCATTTGTGTGTTTCGTCCAGGAGATGGCTGGTTGTGTGCTTTCTGTTCTTACACATAAAATTGGAGATAAGCAACAGCTGTGTGCTTATTTCTCTGCTGTTCTTGACCCTGTCGCAAGGGCCCTCCTGAGTTGTCTCAGAGTGATCGCTGCTCTGGCCGTCTCGATAAGACAGTCGGCTGGATTCGTACTTGATACTGATGTCACAGTCATGATAACTCATACTGTGGATACTGTTTTGAATAAGACAAAGATATAGCACCTTACCAGTGCACGTCTGACTGGCTATGAATTAACATTGTTTGCAAAACATATTACGATCAAAAGATGTGTCACTCTAAATCCAGCCACATTACTGCCCCCACTTCTGAGAGTGATGAAGTCGACAAACATGACGGCATCTTCCAGATGGAAGAAGAGACAAAAGGATGGGTAAACTTGACTGATGTTCCCTTATCTGACCCACAAGGGGAACTATATGTTGATGGCTCTTGTTTTAAATTACCAGATGGCACTACAGCTGATGTGTATGCTATTACCACGCTGCGTACAGTAGTTGAGACATCCCGAGTCCCTTATCAGTCAGTCCAAGCTGCTGAGCTTGTTGCCATGATACTAGCTTACGAATTGAGTGAGGGACTGGTTGTCAGTATTGAAACTGACAGCCAAGTACGCCTTTGGAGTTGTGAAGAGCTTTGGGCGACTCTAGACTGAGAGAGGGTTTCTTACTTCGCATGGTACAAAGATCCAGCATGGGATCTTATATTGAGGCTTTTGTCTGCTCTGACACTCCCTAAGCAATTGGCTTTAGTAAAATGTAATACCCCAAAATGTTACTGATGATGTGGGTTGGGGTAATGCATTTGCAGTTCAGACAGCTAAGGAAACATCCCAGACTAAAATGAAAAGAATGGTCATAGCAGGTCTCACTATGTGGGTATCTGAGGTTACTATGTTTGAAGACACATGTGAGAATGTGAACGAGATACAGAGTGAAGCCACAATGGAAGAGTAGGCAGTGTGGCAGGAAAGCACAGCAAAATTGAATGATGAGGATGTTGGATTGATTAGCCAGGAAAAAAGAAATAGATGTTGCCAGACGGATATGTTTTTCCTGTAGTCACAATGGCTCATGGCCCAACCCATATTAGTGCTAAGGGTATTTGCAAGTTGTTAGACCCAGTATGGCAGAATGATAACATTTTTAAAAAATGCACATTCAGTGAATTATTGCATGGTATGCATGATGCACAATCCTGGTAATGGTACCCCTACACCACCTGACAATTTTGAACCACCCACTTTTCACTGTGAGGTCCTCCAGATGGATTATATACAGCTGGATAGGTGCACTATTTTGAAGTATGTATGGGTGGTTGTTTGGACATTCAGTAAATGGGTGGAAGCTTATCCTACCAAAGATAATGCAGCCATTACGACTGCAATGGTACTCCTGAAAGAGTTCTTTCCTCGTTTCAGATTGCCTCGTTTGATCTGAAGTGATAACGGAAATCATTTCATGCTAAGATGATTCAATTCATTTGTGATGGGTTGTGTATTAAGCAGAAGTTTCATGCTGCCAATCATCTACAGCCAGCAGGTTTGGTTGAGAAGTACAATGGTATTCTCAAACTGGAATTGGCACACATTCAGGAGACCATAGGGTTACAGTGGCCAGATGCTTTACCATTATCTCTTTTGTCAACAAGAACAACATCACATTCTAGGACAGGATTGTCACCATACAAGGTCCTGTTTGGATGCCCAGCAAATGTCTGGGGCATCCCGCATCCTCTGTGGTTTTCAGATATTGAGTATCCATTGTTGATAGACTATCTTTACCAGTTAACTAAAAGTTTGCGTTCTATTCACCAAAATGTCCAGGAATCCCTGCCTACTTCACCAGAGGGCCCAACATGATATTCTTCCTGGGTATTTATTTCTGGTACGCACCTTCCAATGGACAATAAGTTTGGAGCTACAGTTGAAGGGATCAGAACGGGTCCTCTTATCAACATGTTCTGCAGTCAAGGTAAGAACTGGACCCATGTGACTCATTCTTGCCTGCTTTGCCCAATGACCAGTTCACGAAAGATGGAGTAGGGGATTCCGGGTTTGAGACAGGTGCAGAAAGACGCAAAGAGAGGTACAGAAAGAAGCAAGAGAAGCGCAGTAATAACCAACAGAGATGCAGTAAGAGGGAAGAGAAGTGCATGAATAAGCAATATAGGAGTAGAAAGAGGTAAGAGAGGTATAGAAAGGGGGAAGAAAGGTAGAGAAAGAGGGAAGAGGTGTACAGAAAGAGGCAATAGGGGTATTGAAACAAGCAAGAGAGGTGCAGAAAGCGGCAAGTGGGGAGTACGCTGTAGCTCGCGGCAGTGCTCCTGAGCCAGATGCCACTCCGAGAGGGAGTAGGTTGAATTTACGGTGATCAGCGCTGCAGCTTTTGTTAATTCAAAAATCACTTCTTGTGTACTTCTCTGATGTGTAGGAGTCTCTGCGAAGGTGTTAGAGAAGTTAGAAGTGAGAATATAGTATTAGCGCCAAGGATACGGGATGATATGGGTTGGTGCCCAGTTCCTTTAAAACATATGTTTTTCCATTACATAATATTGACTGTAAGGAATTGCCTCTTTTTATATGGACACCCCCAAAGTTTTTGACTGAGTCAGTAGACTTGTTGACTCTGAGATTGTACTGAGACCTGCTAACCAGGCCTCAGCGCCTCTTACCTGACCTTAAGTTTTCTATGTTGATTTGGCTCATACGTAATTGGCATAAGCTAACTTACTTGTAATTTTCTAGTATATGGTACCCAGGGGACCCAGGTCTAGTATGTTACAGGGTCACCCCTGGGAATGCAACACTGGTTGTGGCACTCTAGGTGTGACAAAGGGTAAAGCATGGCTTCAAGTCTGCCACTGCAGACAAGAAGATCAGTTTTCAACTTCTAACTTGACTTTGCCATTTACAGGTGTGGCAAAGCCCAACCCTCCTTTAGTGACATGCATAAGCCACTCCTATTTCAGGACTATAGAGCCCTAAGCTGACATATTTTCAGAGCAGAACATACATTTTACCTGTTCTGCTAATAAAACGTGAAACACCATTGGCCAGCGCAATATTAGCACTTTGAACCCTCAGCTGTACTAACTCCTAAATGGTGCAACCAAAATTGGTACTCCAAGGTATCAAACAACCCATTACATTACGCCTCACTTGATACGAAAACATGGCGACTAGTAGCCAGGCTTGAGAGGACTTTGAGAGACTTCGAACCCTGTGGCCAGTACCGCTTCACCAACCCCATGGCGTGGCCTAAAGAAGACCCTAGTTGATCGCATTGCATTGCATTTGCAGCATCCTTGAGCATCTTCAGCATCCTGTACCCCTTGCGTCAGGACCACTGCCATAGGAGTCCATGTCAAGGTGATACAATGACATGAACGGATGACTGCTTCTTTTTTGAGCTAACTGTTTCTGAGAGCCTTGCTGGTCGCGCTGAGTGGCTTCCTGCTGGAGTTTATCACCCAAAGTGACTCAAATAACCACACTGATATTTACCGAAGTTTTTCCGGAAAGGTTTCTAAGTGTCAAATTATCGAACTTGCAAATGCTTGTTCAGGGTTAAATAAAAAGTGCATAGTTACTGTACCTTGTAAAATGTATATCTCTGAAACCCTCTGGTATATCTTTTTTATGCTGGCGAGAACAATTACATAAAATACGATCTATTTTGATAAATTGGTGTTGAATTTCTTGAGTGTCTCGTGTATCTCATCTGCAAGTGTTACGGTGCTCTGAATGCTTCACACTTGTTCCTTTGTGTATACTATATATAACTAAGGGTTTGACTAACAAAACCTACTGGTCCTAAAGGGTTTTAGTAATTGTATCAGACGTTGAGGTTGCACAACTATTCCAAATACTACTCCCCAATTCCCTAAACTGACAGTGACACAACCGCCCCCCCCCCTAAAGACAAATATACAATTTCTTGTGCACCATATACTTTTAGATACTTGGAGGTAACATATTTACAGCAGAGAGCAAGATCTTAGGAAGGGAAATTCGGAAGCCACTTTACAGTCCTTATAGGAAATGTAGAATTATGGAGGTAGATCAAATTGGCAATTATGGCACATCTCACCCAATCCAAATGGCAGTCCTTCCTAGACCACTGTATTTCTTCACAAATCTACCAGTCTGAATTCTGTTGAACTTATTCAAGTGACTAACTAATCTGCTCAGAGATATAATTTAGGATGGCCAGAGACATACTAAAACCGCTTAAGGTGGTCTTGGTGCCAGGGATAATGAACTTAACTTTCTCATGGCACTGTTACAGAGGACTGCCAGTTGGCTGGATGTAAAATACCTAGAGGAGAGAGGAAATGTAAATATAAAACCTTATTAGGAAGTGTTAAAATCTTTACAGTTTGTACTTACATCCCAGACAAAAGTAAGGATGTGCAGACGTACATAAAGACTATTGTTGACATACATAATGAATTGAGTGGATTGGCAGCAGAAGGTGTATGGGATTCTGCTGGCCATGGATTTTGTGTTCTGGGTAGATGGTTTGTGAATTTGGGAAGTGGTATAGTAGGTTCCATTTTTGTTGTGGGTGTGAAGTTGTACAGGAAATACAAGGCAAAGAGGATTTAGAAAAGAAGCAGAATGAATACTACAATGAAATAAAGCATTTGGAGGAGGTCAAGCGAAAAGCAGTTGTCACAACAAGGGTTTCACTTGGGTAATCTGATAAAAGCAAGAGATTAAGAGATTATGTGATGCTTGATATGCCATCAGAGGGAGGATTGGAGCATTTGTGTAATTTGGATTCTATCCTAAGATACTGTAGGAGTTTGTCATAATATAGCCTTAGACCCAGGGGGGGCTACTGTCGATTAAAGGCCCACTCCAGTATTAAATATCTGAGCCAAAGGTGAAGGCCTTTAACAAGGGAGCGGGCCGTTAATGGCCGGTAGGACCTGCTATGGAGGTTCTAAGGCTATTAGAATAGTCCGCCCCTACAAGGCAGAATGTTCTAATCTTTAAAACAAAGGCCTCACTGGGCCTGAGGGGGTTGAAATTCCCCCGGGCTACATGAAGCCTTTGTTAAACATTGGAATGTTGATGCTCTGGGGTTCTACTGCCCATTAGAATCCCAGAGCACTCCATTGTTTTCAGTGGAGGGCTCAACATTCCAATGTTCTAATCATGAGTCGTTAGCACTCAGAAATATTTGTGTGAAAAACATCACTTAAAGTAGATGCAGTACCTTATATTTAAAGGGCTCCAGATGTAAAGGATACAACATTATAAGTTGTGTGTTTAAGACACGTGACCAATAGAGGAGTTCGAAGTTCAGTTCGAAAACTTTATTGCGGTTGGATATAACCATAAAATCACATTCATTTACAGAATTTACAATTTCAAGTTGTTGCAATATAAGAAAATATTATACATTATTTTGGTATCAATCTAATTTCATCATCATTAAAATTCATCGTCGTGGGAAAGGATTTAAAAAGATAGAATAAAAAATGTAATTTAAATATACCAATTTAAAACAGTAAAATTTCCCTCTAAACTACGCATCGCATAAGCATAGCACAAAGTCACCTCCTCACAGAAAATTACAGCTCCACGGCTTGGCCTTATTACAGATGATAGAACTCTAAACTTTATTAAGCAGATTTCTATGAATTGTCCACATAGAGAACAGGAATTCTGCTATAACAACCACATAGACTGGGTCGGTATCTGTCTTTAAAATCCTAAAAAAGACAAGATAGTTCCTAATGCCCATATTATTGCAGAGTTGGATAATCCATTTCTGCCTAATTCTCTTATATGCCGCACAGAAGATGATAACATGGACAGCAGTTTGCTCCTTCCTTAGGCATCCAGGGCAAGGACAAATGGAGCCTCCCGCCCACCTATCTGTGATTGCATATAGGGGTAAACTTCTATATCTAAATTGGAGGTAGAGCTTTTTCGCTAAAGTAGGTTGTATAGAATCTATTACTTGTTCGAATTCGTAATAAGACTTAAAGTCCAAGAAACTGTACGTTAGGCTCAAAGTATTTACAGAATGAAACACTTTCATTAGGTTATGCTCTTTTATCATATTTGCCAAAGTTTTCTTAGGAGTGGCTGGACAAGAAACCTCTGGATTAATCCAAAGATTCTCCATGCCAATCAAAATAAGAGAGTGCGAATACATTGGAAGATGGCGGTGGTGTAGGACAAGTTCTTCTATCCCTCCCGCTCTGCCCGGCTTATGGTGTTGTTTAAGCAGCTCCTGGTGACTATCTATACACCGGAGGAGGCGGCGATTGATCGCCTCAAGCAGCTGGTAATGGGAATACTCTTCATAGGGGCCTGGCTGCCAGGGATCATCATCTAAGCTCGGCTGGGGCCTGGGCGACGCCGGAACGGACCCCTAGCGTGGCGCGCTGACTCACGCTCATCCGGAGTCGGCAACAGCGACTCGGAGCCTGAAAGGGGCCGATAGCGACCACTGACCTGCACGTCCTTGCCGAGTGGAGTCTGCTGGCTACTGACTTTGCGGCGACCTGCGAGGGTTAGGAGCCAGTCTAGAGCAGCGAGTGTGGCCTGTAGGCACGGTGGCCTGTGAGAAGCCCCCATAGACGAGCCGTGGCCCGGCGACCTGGAGGCCTGCCGATGGTGGGCCTGGCGGCTGTGGAGCGAACAGCGACCTGGCCAGAGTGGAGGCGGACCAGCGGCCACACGGTAGTGTGACCGGGAGGTGGGCCCAGGGGGTGGCAGGGCTGTCTGCAACTGGATCAGCCGCACCGGAGAGGCCCGTGACAATCCCTGTGATCGCCCTGGCTGATTTGGAGCGGAAGACCAACCTAGCGATCTATTTAAGAGGCGCCGGGGAGACGGCCTGAGGCCTAGCGGCGGATGGAATGTTCCTCCAGCATTCTCCTGAGCGGCCCCCCCCGGACAGAACCTGTGTGGCACCAGCAGCGGAGCACCTACTGGAGCAGGTGCCTTGTCTCCTGAAGACTAGTGGAGGTAGAGGGCCCGGGACACAGCAGAAGGAGGTAGGCCGCAAGCATGACCGCCTACGCGGGATCCCCCTCCCCCCTACACCCCCAAAGGCTCTGAGTGACTTGTATCATCGCTGAGTGCCGCCCATTTGCCCACGAAGGGGAGACCGGGCAGCTGTAGAGGAGGAGTGTGGGTCTGCGGGGGGCTACTGATATTCTGTGCCGGCCCCTGCATCGGGCCGCCTGGACCCCCAGTGAAGTGGCTGCTAGGACGGAGGGAAGAGGACTACCGGGTGCGCCGACGGTGCAGGTGGAGTCACAAAGCAAGTGCTACATCCGAAAGCCCCCACCGCCTGGAACCCACCCCTACCGGGATGCACCGTGCAAAGGCCGAGAACACAGGGAGCCCCCAACATGGCCGCCAATAGGGGCAAGAAAGACAGGGTCATCAAGGATGCAACACCAAAGTCGGGCAGTGGGAGCCCCCGGCAGGCGGCGGCGCAGGGGACCCACCAGGTCGACGAGGAGGCCCCAGCCACCAAGACATTCATGATGGAACTCTTTGCCGCCATCAAGGAAGACATTCTGGAGGTACGCTCCCAGCTCTCTTCTGACATGCGGGAGATGCGCCGCGATGTTGACTCTATTGGGGAGCGGGTGGCCACTTTGGAGGAGCATGATGTGGGCACCGCGGACGAACTGCACCAACTCCAACAAGACGTCATTCGACTGACGGAGCAAAACCTGGACTTACAAGCACATGCGGAGGACTTGGAAAACCGCTCGAGGAGGAATAACATCAGAATTAGAGCGGTACCCTGGAAAGGTGAGGGGGAGAGCCTCCGAGAATATGTCCTGGCGTTGATCCATCAGGTCCTGGGTGAGGGGGACGACTTCGAGCTCAAACTAGACAGGGTGCACAGGGTTGGAATGCCAAGAGGAGCACAGGCCCCGCCACCGGACATCCTGGTCTGCGTCCATGACTTCCAGATTAAGGAGCAAATCCTGCGCAAATCAAGAGACCCTGCGGGCATCCAATTCCGTGGGCACCATCCAGCCCTCTTTCAAACTTGGCAGCCTCCAGCCTCATCAAACGCTGCAGCTTCAGGCCTATCACCTCCTTTCTACGAGAGCAGGGCATCCTTTACTCTTGGGGCCACCAGTTTTGCATCATCTTCAAATATGAAGGAAAGCTCCTGCAGCTATGTTCTCTGGCGGCAGCACTGGAGGCACTCGGCCTGGAACATCCGGAACGGGCAGCGACCACTGACGGCTCCCCGCGCCGATGACGCAGGCATTCTAGCGAATGGCAGACAGTGGGGAGATCACTACCGACGTGGAAGCCTGACCCATCTGCAAGCCTCTTGGAAAGGGAGGCGGCCGTCTCCTCGGTGGCGCTGGTGACTGAAAATGACCCAGCTCCTTAATACTGATATGAAGACCAGGTGTGTGTTGCAAGGTGGTGTCGGGAGGGTTTTCTGTCTTGAGCTCTAGATCTTCGCTCATGACGGTCTCCTGCACTACAACCCGGAGACCAACTGATGGGTACCATGCCCGCCCTCCTTTGGGTCTTGTCTCATACTGTTTTTTATATTCTGTTTTGCTATTGAGGGGTTTGGGGAGGAAGGGAGGGGGGGTTAGGGTGGGATGTGGTGGTAGCAGGGGATTGTTCTCTGGTGGCACCGTTCAACTGAGGGCATCTTACACACGGAACGGGCCGCAGGGAGTGGGAGAGGAGGGCGGGGGGTCTGCACACTGGGAGATGGCTCGTCCCGGGTTGGGTGGTCCTATGGTGACGCCGCCAAGGAGGGGAGGATACACGGTGGGGACACCATGCTTTCATGGGCTCAATATGGAAGGAAGGGATGGATGGCCCCCACAGAGCATTCCCGATGGTCACATGGACGATGCTGATAACCCTGGGGACGTAGAATGTAAAGGGGCTTAGCTCACCCCAAAAGCGCCAAAAGGTCTGGAAATATATTGTTGACCACCAGTTGGATATCGTGGGCTTGCAGGAAACCAATCTAACTAAATTAGATGACTCCCGCCTTAAGCACAAACAGTTCCCACTTGTCTACAAGTCCTCAGCCTCCACGACACAGAGAGGGGTGGCACTTATGTTCCGCTCAGCCCTGCACTTTCAGCCTATGGGGGTCCAAGGTGACAAAGAGGGGCGCTGGATCATGGTGAAGGAGCTTTTACGGGGTAGACCGTGCACTTTTGTAATATTGTATGCTCTAAACACAGGCCAAAATGGGTTTCTTCAGACTCTCCTGGGAAAGGTGGTAGACTTCGCTGAAGGTCCGCAGTTCATTATGGGGGACTTTAACTTGGTATGGCAGAAACACCTGGATAGTACTCAGAGGTCTGACATGGGCTCCTTTTCCCCCCGAGACACAACAGCAGGTCAGGGATATGGGGCTTTTCGATGCGTGGCGCTCCCTACACCCCCAATCCAGAGACTACACCTTTTTCTCACATGTTCATCGCTCTCACACACGACTAGATAACTTCTTCCTGAGCCAGTCCCTCCGAGGCGATCTCCGTGAAGCCAAGAATTTCCCACTGTCTGTGTCTAATCATAGTTTACATGCAATAGGCCTACATTGGGGTGTGAAGGATGAGACTAGCCCTAAATGGTACTTCCCAGCGTCTCTGGTTCGGGACAAAACCTCCAGTAACGCGCTGAGAGGAGCTACACAGGAGTTTTTTGCATTTAACGACACGGGGGACACCTCCATCTTTACCACCTGGGACGCGTTTAAAGCGTGCATTCGGGGACAGTGCCTAAGCCTGAATGCTTTCCTAAACAAACAGAGGGGTCGAGAACGGGAGCAATTAGAGGAGGAACTCTCCGTCCTAGAACAAGCCCATCAGGCTAACCCCTCCAGCCGCGCAGTGCGGCAACTCACAGCAGTCAGAGGGAAACTCCGTGCACACTACAATAACAGGGCAGAATACACGCTGCTCAAATTGAGGCGTCTCTCCTACTCCCAAGGCAACAAAGTGGGGAGGCATCTCGCCAGGCAGCTCAGGGACAAGAGAGAAAGAGAATACATAGGGGGAATTCTGGATAATCAGGGAGAACTGACTCACAAAGATGAGTTAAAAGCCGAGCTTTTTGGTACCTTCTATAAAAACCTCTACTCGGGGGAGACCCTCGATACCGCCAGGCAAACAGAGTACTTAAGAGCGCTACCGCTGCCCCAGGTGTCGGCGGAATGGAATGAGACGATTTCGGCACCCTTTACCGGGGATGACGTGCTAGCGGCTATTAAAGGTCTGAAACCCCACAAGGCCCAGGTGGCAGATGGATACACAGCCATTTTCTATAAAACCTTCGCCTCTGAACTCAGTCCATTCTTGGTCAGATTATTTTATGACATGGCAAGCAAGGGGGAAGACGTCCGGCACAATGGCGGAAGCTCTGATATTCATCATACCCAAACGCGGGAAGGACCCCAAGAAGTGTGCCTCTTATAGGCCTATAGCCCTCCTGAATCTGGATGCAATACCTTATTCATCCATCATTGCCCGACGGCTCAATTACCTGATGCCGGCTCTCATACACCCAGACCAGTCAGGGTTCATCAAGGGCCGTCAGACCCACGACAATACGAGGCGGGTGCTACATTTGATTGAAAAGGCCAACAAGTTTAAGATCCCAGCGGTCCTGGTGGGGCTCAACGCTGAAAAGGGGTTTGACCGGGTAGACTGGGGATTCCTCTTCCAGACGCTGGCAGACTTCGGCTTCTCCTTTAGGTTTCTGTCGATGATTCGGGTGAACTACCTCTCCCCTAGATCTAGAGTGGTGGTGAATGGGCACCCGTCCTCCTTCTTTGAACACTCCCGGGGAACTAGACAGGAATGCCCCCTTTCTCCCCTGCTCTTCGCCCTTAGTATTGAGCCCTTGGCGATGGCAGTGAGAGACAATCCCAATATTCAAGGCCTACCCTTCACTGGGGAAGCACACAAAATCACACTCTTTGCGGACGACGTCCTCCTCTCCCGTTCGGATCAGGGCCGCTCTCTCCCCCACGTGCAGACAGAACTGGAGCGCTTTGAGGCGGTTGCCGGATTCAAGGTTAACTATGACCAATCATACGTGTTGAACCTCACACTACCCCACTCTGAAGTCCTTCGATTGCAGTCATCAACACAGCTCTCATGGACCAGCTCCTCCATTTTATACCTGGGGATCCACTTGACCCCCACCCTGGGGAAACTCTACTCAGCCAACTTTCCCCCGCTTCTCTCCCAGATACAGACTGACCTGAACCGCTGGAAGACCATGTTCATATCATGGCTGGGGAGGGTCCACCCGATTAAAATGTCCCTTCTTCCCAAACTACTTTATTTATTCTAGGCTCTTCACATTGACCTCGATAGGGAGTTCTTTCGGCGAATCAAATCCATGATGCTACGATTTATCTGGCAGGGGGGGTCGAGCGCGTTTTTCCGTCACCACCCTGAGCAGACCGAGGAAGGAGGGAGGCGTGGGTCTACCTGACGCTCACCTGTACTATAAAGCGGCGCAATTCAGAGCGCTAGTAGAATGGTCGCAAAAAGAATCAGAAAAACACTGGCTCCATATGAATCGGAGCATAGCGGGAAGGATGATCTGGGATCTAATTTGGAAAGCTAAGAGTGACAGGCCAAAAAATGCATACATCAGTACCCCCACTAGCACTACATTGAAGGTCTGGGACTCGGTTTCCAAGGACGATAGGTGGACAACATTCCCCTCCCCCTTCTCTCCCTTGCACTTTAACCCTGCTTTCCAACCAGCACTGACGGAGAGCCCCTTTGATATTTGGAGGGAAGGTGGCTGTTTAGCTTTAACACATCTGTTACATAAGTGGGACCCACTCACCTTCGACAACTGTAAGAGGGACTATGGGGTTCAGGAGACCGAACGCTACCACCACGCACAGCTTCTACATTAGGCATTTTCTCCCCAGGTAAGAGAGGCAGCGACACGTCCCCTCACCAAGTTTGAAGCCTTAATGACCAAATCCACTTCCATTAAGGGCACTATCACCTTTATTTATGGGTTCCTTCTTTCCACTGCCATTTCCCCTCGGCCTCGCTACATGTCCATGTGGGAGGGGGTGCTCCAACGGGACATCCCTGACACGGAATGGACACACTTATGGTCGGATATAGCTAAGCTTAATCACTCTGTGGAACTCGGGAAGGCACACATGAAAACCATGATGGATTGGTACTTGTACCCAGTCAAACTGCGACAGATATTCCCCGACACTTCAGATAGATGCTGGAGGGGGTGCGGGCTGTTTTAGGGAGATTTTCAGCACTTATGGTGGGATTGCCCTACCATCTGACCATTTTGGGAGGAAATTCTTACCCACATTAAAGAGATACTGGGGTACCCCATTCCTACCTCGATGGCCACTATCCTTCTGGGCCTCCGTGATCCTAGTCTGGACCATCAGACTAGGGCGGACAAGAGGACCATGTGGCTCAGCATGGGGCTGCCAAGCTCACCCTCGCAGCTGCATGGAAACAGAGGGAAGCACCGGCCATCTCTCTTTGGCACTCGGCACTTAGGTATGGAAAGAATGGCCGACATATTCCTAGACGACTTTAAGAACTTTCGCTGGGCCCCCTTGGTTGCTTCTCTCTCCAAAGGACTGCCTTCCGCAGTGTGTCCTGCCAGCACTAGAGCCCTCCACCGGTTTCAATTGTGATCTGTTCACCTTGTGCGCCCTGCCTTTAGTTATTACGAGTTGCTACCACCACGGGGGAGGGGGGAGGATTATGGGGAGTGTTTTAAAAAATGCCAATAAACATACTTTTGAAAAATAATAGAGTGCCTTACAAATGATAACCAAGGAATGCTGCCTGCCCCTAAAGATGCCATTACTGCTTTCAATTCTTCCCGATAGCTGACCAGCTCGGGACTACTCCACAACCTCCGCCAATAGGGGAGTGAGCGAGAAGCAATGGCATCCGCAATTGGACGAATGTTCAGGTCCATCCTTAGCGGCACTAATGGTTTGTTTCTTGGAAGAGTCATAATTTGCCTGATAAAGTTATTTTCGGTTATTGTTAGATCATTAGATGATGTATGCCCCCATAATTCCGCCCCATATAGGAAGGCTGACCTAGCTTGGACTTTGTATATTTCAAGCGGTGCGCTTATAGTTTTTAAAACACCGTTTTTTTTTACTTTTAAAATTCCCCCCACTGCCTGTGTTGGTTTTAAGTTGGCTTTGGCCTTTTGGGGGCCCCACCCCATTTTATCATTCAGACATAAACTCAAGTAATCGAAAATGGGTACCCTCTCCAGGGGTCTGCCCTCCATCAACGGGTGGGAGCAATTGATAGTGCTGGAGTTAAAGACCATATACTTAGTCTTATTGATGTTAACCACAAGGTTCCTTTTTTTCAAAACTGGGTAATTTTATTTAACACCCGCTGCATACCCATAGCTGACTTTGAGAGCAACAGGGTGTCGTCCGCAAACATAAGTGCGGGAAATCTTCGAGAGGCCAGTTTTGGGGAGTCTATGTCATTGATAGCAAGAAGATCTTCTATCAGCCCATTAAGGATGAGGGAAAAGAGGATCTGGGCAAGCACACAACCCTGCCTAACCCCCTTCACATCTGGAAACGGAGCCGTCGGTTGGCCATGCCTGCCATACCTTACTCTTCCGAATGTCCCTTCGTGGAGTCGTTTGAGCTGGTAGCATAGATATGGTGGAGCTCCCATGGCCAGCAATATTCTCCATAGCTGGTTTCAGTCCACCAAATCAAATGCTGATTTCAAGTCCACGAAAGTTAGGTAAAGGCTACCCCCTTCCAGAACAACTTGTTTCCAGTGAAGTAATTGGAGCCTAAATATCTGATCTATAGTTGACGTCCTGGCCCTAAAACCCGCTTGTAGCGGAGTCAAATTATTTGTATCACTAATCCAGTTCTGAAGTGGTTTTAATAAGACCCTTGCTTAGATTTTCTGACACACATCAATTAGGCTAATAGGCCTGTAATTTGCTGGTTCCAGCGGTGATCCCTTTTTGTGGATGGGGATGATCTCCGCCTCCACCCTCGTGCAGGGCACTGATAAACCCTGGAGAATTGTATTAAATAATGATAAGAGGTAGGGTACCCCCACCACCTGTTCATCTCTTTAGAGATCGCCGGAGATCCTGTCTAAGCCAGGCGCTCTGTTCAGTTGGAGCTTAGTTAAAGCCATTTGAAACCTCTACTGCTGTGCAAGGTGGTATACACCACATAGGGTCTGGGGTTAAGAGGCTTACTGGAAGTTCACTTGTCTCAAACAATGAATTTAAATACAATTCTTTAAAATATAAGCGCCATGCTTCCTCAGAAATATTTGGGTCAATGGTAGTCTTACACTCTGGTTTCCCTGTATGAACTAGGTTCCAGAAGGTCCTCGTATCCTTCACAACAAGGGCAGACTTAATAGCCTGCCAACGTTCTGCTTCCCACTCCGATTTTGCATTAAAAATGATTTTTTTATAAGCAAGCCTTGCTTCAGCAACACATAGCCCGTTGCCTTGTTTAAGAGTCGCAAGCAAGGTGTGCTTCACTTCCCTACACCCCCTGTTAAACCAGGGGTTTCTATCACCCAGAGATTTAAGCTTAATGGGCCTTGAGTTATAAAAAAAAGTCTGCCAGTGTTGCAACTAGTTCCTGATTAATTCTACCCAAGTCCTCACCAACACCACTCTTAGAAGGATTTTCTTGGACACTACTTGCCTTTACTAGCAATGGGATTATACTCTTGTACATTTTTGCCACATTTTCTCTAGACTGTTTAATGGTGGCCCGTCGAATACGCCTCCCTTCTTTAACTATTCTGATATCACTTCTTGGGGAGTTTTCAGAGCCTTGTTCCGCGTCATACATACAAAAGTCCAACTGGATGATCAGACGATTGTGGTCGCTTTCCGTACGCTTGGCAACGCTAAAATGTAGAACTTTATGCCACAGTTCTATACTGATTAAAAAGTAATCAATTACTGATGCGTGGCCCAGTCCTCTGTAGGTTGAGTGCCCTGGATTGTCTCCCTGGAAACGCCCATTGCAGGCACTTACAGAAAACAAATGGGTGAGAGAGATCATTTGTAGTACGAGTGGGTACCATCCCTTTACTGGATATATATTTGGGGGTGAGACTAACCAGATTTCATCTTCTTCAGTAGTAATCGGTGGGACACCATTAAGGGGTTCATAATGGCAGTTAAAATCTCCGCCGATCATAAAAAGAACATCACCCGAAAATGAATTCAAAAGTGTTATCAAAGAATCCAAAGTTTGGGAGGTTCCGGCATACCGTACTGGCCGAGAATAGATGTTAATAAATGCTAATTTCTGAAATTTTTTATGGGTCAGTAGAATACAAGTTAGGTCAGGGCAGTTAGTATCAACTCTTTTCACCGTGAATCGAAGGTGAATTCCCACCCAGATACACAAGCCCCCCGATGGTCTGCCTTTTGGAACCTTAATAGCTGGCTCATAAAAAGTAACAAACCCCATTCTATGAACAGGGTTTGTAGCCCAAGTCTCCTGGAAAAGGCAGATCCCATGGAGGTCAACAAAAGCACACCACTCTGGTAGATCTATTTTAGCTGCAAGACCCGCAGTATTCCAGGACAGCACTTTAAGGCCCCCTTTCAAGCCCACTAGCCCGCCCCCCCCTACTTGCCCGATGTCCCTTACTATCCAATCTACCAACTCGGTCACTGTACGAACGTGAAGGAAATAAAACATCTGGGATTAATCCGGTATTACTGAGTGGAACGGTTTTATCCATTAATATTGCTTGAGCAAGGGTTCCAACCTCTACCTCACTGTCATCCAGGGATAGTCTTCCATTATCACTCACACCTTCTTCTCTGGGCATTAAGTGTTCTTTTACTCCCAGAGTCCCTCCTTTGTTTTTAGTAGTCTTCTTCTCTATTATAGGGATATAGGTAGCGAGGGGGACAATAATGGTCAGTCTTCCTGAGCCAATACACTATACCTATTACTTACTGGTAGGCCTAGCTGGTACTCGTTTCCCCACATTCCCTCTCCATAGCTCCTACTCTCATGTTGGATTTGCCATCCACTGGGTTTTCCAAAGTGGAAACGGATAGGGGTAAGGGTGGGTGGCGGATAAAAATAGCTTAACTCCAGTGATTGAGCTGTCGAGTTGGAACTTCTAAAAGAACCCTGTTAGACGGGGACCCGAAGGGTCGGCCGAGGACAGGGGGAGAGGCCTCAGGTGAGGACCGTCTCCAGCGATCGTACAGACAAGTAACTTCCCCCCCACAGATGGACACCACACAAGGATGAGGACAACACTCTTTATATATGATTCTTGAAGCAAGGTTATCAACGGTACAGGGAGGTCGGGACACAAGGGTCCTCTCAATTCTAGTCTCTGAGGGGGAAAAGGTAGCGGGACAGTCTTGGTACCGGTCTGGTACGGGGATGGCAAGATGGGTAGCTCACAATCCTCGAGCTCGGAGTTCTGGAAGGTCGGGCCGCGGCAGCGCCGGCAGGCTGGGATGGTAAGTCTCGGTTGAGAGGGGCCGCGGCAGCGCCAGCAGGCAAGGCGATGGTTCACTCAAGGATGGGCCGCGGCAGCGCCAGCAGGTCCCGATGAAGGTGTAGGTTGCAGAGGGCCGCGGCAGCGCCAGCAGGCAGGAACGATGGTTCACAAGGATGGGCCGCGGCAGCGCCAGCAGGTCCTGACGAAGGTGTAGGTTGCAGAGGGCCGCGGCAGCGCCAGCAGGCAGGAGCGATGGTTCACAAGGATGGGCCGCGGCAGCGCCAGCAGGTCCCGACGACGATGTAGGTTGCAGAGGGCCACGGCAGCGCCAGCAGGCAGGAACGATTATTCACAAGGCAGGGCTGCGGCAGCGCCAGCAGTCCGTCAAGGATGAGTTCTTCAAGGTGTCTCTCGACTCCAGGATACAACTGCCTTCCTGCTCTGGAGCTGCCCCAGTTATAGGTCTGGCCTCCTTTGATGTCCGGACCCTCGCTCTTGGAGGTCGGGAGGTCCGGGATGAGGGAGTCCAGACACCCAGCAGGGGGGTGGAGCCAGCGCCCGGGGAGGCTGGGGGCGATCGGCACCTGGCGGGGGAGAGCCATCGACACTCCTTTCTCCCATTGACCTGCCAAGTGGTCCGTTCACCTCCTGGGTGGATGGTGGTGCCTTGATGTCGGGGCCTGGCCAGGCCCAGGGTTGAGGTCGGGCTGAGGCCACGCGGCCTCGTGGTGCAGTGTCCAAGATGGCGGCTGGGCCGGGGCAATGCTGCTGATGGCGGCCCGGGCCGGCCGATGTCGGGGTGGTCGGGAGCGGGCGTCCAGTTGGGGACGGGTTGCCGGTTGCTTCTGTGGGTTGCCGGGGTGGTTCTTCGGGTGACACCGGGAGGGCCGGTGTTCGGTCTTTGCTATGCAGGGCGGGAGCGGCCCCCTTCACGAGGCCTGTCCAACATGCGTCCCCCCCAGCTGAAGGCAGGGAGAGTCACCCATCTTCTTGGGTACTCTCTTCGCCGAGGCGGAAAAAGCGTGACAGGCCGTCCGCGTTGGCGTGGTTTTGGCCAGGGCGATGCTCCACAGTGAAGTCCATCCCCTGCAAGGAGATGGACCATCGCAACAGCTTTGGGTTCTCCCCCCGCATCTGCATCAGCCATTGCAGGGGCCTATGGTCTGTTTGTACCCTGAAATGGGTACCGAAGAGGTAGGGCCGGAGTTTCTTGAGGGCCCATACCACTGCGAAGGCTTCCCGCTCGATGGTGCTCCAGCGCTGCTCTCGGGCCAGCAGGCGCCGGCTGATGAAGGCCACTGGTTGATCGACTCCCTCGGCATTTAGTTGAGAGAGTACGGCCCCAACGCCATGATCGGAGGCGTCCGTCTGGACGATGAATTCCCGGCTGTAGTCGGGGGCCAGGAGCACGGGGGCGGTGCACATGGCGGCCTTCAACTTCTCGAAGGCCGCTTGACAGTCCGGAGTCCTGTTGACTGTTTTGGGGTTCTTCTTGGATGTGAGTTCTGTGAGGGGCCCCACAATGCTGCCATAGTCCTTTACAAACCGCCGGTAGTATCCGGTGAGCCCTAGGAAGGCTCGGACCTCGGTTTGGGTGACCGGAGGTTGCCAGGACTGGATGGCAGCGATCTTGAGCTGAAGGGGGGCCACCAGACCGCTCCCCACTTGGTGTCCGAGATAGGTCACGGACCCCTGGCCAACCTGACGTTTGCTGGCTTTGATGGTGAGGTCAGCCTGCTGGAGGGCGTGCAGGACTTCTCGGAGATGGTGAAGGTGGTCAGCCCAGTGACGACTGTACACAGCGATATCGTCCAGGTAGGCGGCGCTGAATTCTTCGAGGCCCGCCAATACCTGGTTTACGAGTCGCTGGAAGGTAGGTGGAGCGTTTTTCATTCCGAATGGCATCACTTTGAAGTGGTAGTGACCATCCGGGGTAGAGAAGGCGGATCGTTCTTGGGCCCTGGGGGTGAGGCCGATCTGCCAGTAGCCTGCTGTTAGATCGAAGATGCTCAGGTAGCGGGTGGCCCCCATGCGGTCAACTAGCTCATCCGCCTGGGGGATAGGGTGAGCGTCGGTTCTGGTAACGGCGTTCAGGCCCCGATAGTTCACACAGAACCGGAGCTCGGAAGCAACGCCCGGAGCGGCAGCCTTGGGGACCAGTACAACTGGGCTGGCCCAGGGGCTGTCGGATGGCTCTATCACTCCTAGGGCCAGCATTTTAGAGACTTCGTCCTGGATGCAGGTGCGCACCCGGTCTGGCACTCGGTACGCCCTGTGTCGAATAGGGGGACTATCCCCAGTGTCCACGTCATGAAGGCACCAGGGGGTGACCCCTGGGGTGAGGGAGAACAGGTTCGCAAATTGTAGTAGTAGAGCCCAACAGTCTTGGCGTTGTTCCGGGGACAAGGCCACGGAGAGTCTGACCCCTTCCACTGAGCCATCTTTTTCACGGGTCCTCAGTAGGTCAGGGAGGGGCTCGGAGTCTTCTTCCGTCCCACTATCTGTGGCCATTAGTAGGCTGAGCTCCGAGCGTACGAAGTTGGGTTTGAGTCTGTTGGCGTGGAGGACTCGGAGTGGGTTCCGGGGGGACTCCATGTCTATTAGGTAGGTGACGGGGTCCTTGCGCTCTATCACCTTGAAGGGTCCTGTCCATTTGTCCTGCAGGGCACAAGGTTCGACTGGAGACATCACCCATACTTGCTGGCCTGGTTCGAACTCGATGGAGGAGGCATGTTGATCGTACCATCTCTTCATGTCCTCCTGCCTGGCCTCAAGGTTGGCTTTGGCGAGTTCCCTGAATCGCCGGGTCTGGTTGCGGAGGGTCAGGAGATACTTATAGACGTCTGGAGGGGTTTTCTGGGGGGCCATCTCCCATCCTTCCTTGACCAGGCTGAGGGGGCCCCGGACGGGGTGTCCGTACAGGAGCTCGAAGGGGCTGAAACCGAGGGATATCTGGGGAACTTCTCGATAGGCGAAGAGGAGGCACGGGAGCAGCACGTCCCATTGGCGGCGTAGGGGTTCTTCCAGGCCCATGATCATTTCCTTGAGAGTGCGGTTAAACCGCTCAACCAGTCCGTTTCCTTGCGGGTGATAAGGGGTCGTGAACCGGTAGGTGACCCCGCACTGCTGCCAGAGAGACCTCATGTACTTCAAGATAAAGTTCGTGCCCCTGTCGCTGACGACCTCCCGGGGGAAGCCCACTCAAGAGAAGATCCCCATTAGGGCTCGGCCTACCACGGGTGCTGTCACTGTCCGAAGAGGAATGGCCTCGGGATACCGGGTGGCGTGCTCCACTAGGACTAGGATAAACCGGTGCCCCTGGGCTATTCGGGGTCTAAGGGTCCCACAATGTCTATTCCCACCCGTTCGAACGGGGTGGTGACGACGGAAAAGGGTTGCCAGGGGGCTTTGATCTTACGGCCGCTCTTCCCGCTGGCCTGGCAGGTGGGGCAGGCCCGGCAGTGGTTGGAGACATCATTTCGCATTTTGGGCCAGTAAAAGTGGGTTACCAGGCGGTTGTATGTTTTGTCTTGTCCCAAGTGTCCAGCAAGGGGGACATCGTGCGCTAAGTTCAAAAGGAAGTCTCTGAAGCGGAGGGGCACCACCAGCACCCGACTGGCCCCCAGCTCAGAAATTCTTTGTTCGCTGTAGAGCAGGTCATTGTCCCAATAAATCCAGTGGGCCCCAGCGGTGTCTCCTGCGCTCTGGGCGAGGGCTTGCTGCCGGAGTCCCTCAAGGGAGGGACAGATCTTCTGTTCTTGTCGGAATTGTTCCTGGGTGGGACCACCCTCTTGACACCACTGGGCCAGTTCGGGAAGGTCCTGGAGTTGAACGGGCCCTTCGTCTTTTTGTTCTGGTGGATTGGTACTTAGGGCATCTCCCTCCGGGACGATCGGGGGAGGAGGTTCTGGCCACTCGGGTTCTTCGGGACTGGAGATGGCGCGGGCGGCCATGGACCGGGTCGTTATGCAGGCCCACTCAGGGAGGCCCAACATCCCCAGGTGCTCCCTTCTTTCAACGGCTGCCCAGGGGGATCTTTCGAGGTCGTTTCCCAGGAGGCAGTCCACCGGGGCATCATCGCGGACAGTCACCTTCAGCATACCGAAGGCCATCCAACACAGGCTCTCTGAGTTGTCGGCTGATCGGACGGGGCAAAGGACGTTTGGCAAGATCTGCTCCGGGGTGACCAGGTGACAGCGGACTGCCGTCACACTGGCCCCGGTGTCACGTAGGGCTTCGGCCTTGCGCCCATTTATGGTTACCCACTGGCCGTATTTCCTCGTATTGGCGGGAAGGGGAGCCCGCGGAATCATGTCTCTTTCCCCTAGGCAGACCAGGGTCATGGCGGCTGGTTCCCACTCGAGCTGTTCCTGTTCGTATTCTTCATAATCTTCTGGGGCTTGCTCTTCTCCCAGGGCGGCGGCAGCGACCTGGCGGGGTATAGGATTCTTGTTCTTCGGGCAATTAGGGTCGTTGGCATAGTGGCCGGTCCGCTGGCACCGGTGGCAAATAACGTTGGCTCGGAACCCAGGACGCATCGGGGGGTTTCCCCGGCTGGCCGGGGGCGGGTTGTTGCTGGCGGGAGCCGCCGGGACGGCGTCTTTGCCCCGACCCTGGCCTCCTCCTCCTCGGGGGCGATGGGGACCTTGGTTGGTTCTGTTTGGCTCGCTGGTCCCGCTTCGAGCAACTCGCGTGCTTTCCCATCGGTCAGCTTCGGCGGCGAGTTGCCGAGGTTCAGTCAGTTTACTGTCGAGGAGGTGCTGCCTGAGCTCGACGAAGCAGTTGTTGGAGAGGTGCTCCCACACAATGAGGTTAAGGAGTTGTTCGTAGGTGGTTACTTGGCTGCCCTTGATCCACCCCTCAAATGCTCTGCTGAAAAAGTTCACGTACTCCACCCAAGTCGTACCCGGGATCCGTTTGCAGTCGCGGAACCGCTGGCGGTACATCTCAGGCGTGAGTCCGTATCGAGTGAGGAGGGCGGCCTTCATGTGGTCGTAGGAGGTCATCTGATGGTCCGGGAGTTGTAGCAGGGCGTCGCGCCCTTCGGTGACGAACCTCCCCCATAACCCGGCTCCCCAGTCACTTCGAGCAATCCGGTGGGAGGTCATGGCTATCTCGTAGGCTTTGAACCATTGCTGGATATCGTCGTTCCGAAAATATTCTCTGACGACATCCTTGGGGATGTGGACCTTAGGGTCTGTAGTGCCAGGAGTGTTCGGGCGCTCGGGCACCCCGAGATCTTTATTTTGTTTCCGAAGCTCTATTTCTGCTAGATTGCGCTCATGTTCGTAGGCCGGTTTTTTCTCTTCTAACTCCCTCTGTCTTTGCTTCTCTTCCCTCTCCTCTCAGAGCCGCAAGTGTTCCAATGTTATCTTTTGTTCTGCCAAATACAGTTCTCCGTCTAACCGGGAGGGCCGGTGTTCGGTCTTTGCTATGCAGGGCGGGAGCGGCCCCCTTCATGAGGCCTGTCCAACAAACCCCTACAAACATGATCGACTACCCTACGATCTTTAAAATTAATAACAATACAGTCCCCGTCCACATCTTTAGGTCTATGTCCCACCCAACCAACTCTTCTAGCAAAGAGAATTTGACTTTGCACATTCCTTGGCAATGGTCTATTATTATTCAGCCAATGAATTGATTTATTTTTCAATTCCATGCCCAATTTAGTTCTGTTGCTGCCCAATTTAGGAACCCCAACTAGAATAACAACGTAGGGGGCACTTTCCGGGGGTAAGTTAATGTGGGATCGATCAGGCTTAGAGTGGTCGACCTTAGATTGTTTTAGTGGGACTCTGCCTGGGGTTTTTATCTTTACCACTCCCGAAAGTCTCAGTTCATCAATAGCGGTGTTGCCTGATAGATCAATTATTGGTTGTTGGATGGAAGTGGCCGAGGGGTTTGGGGGACAATTGCTGGGGTGCATAGAGTTAATTGGCAAGGGCCCATCCGTAGCAGTTATTACTCGGGTTTGTACTGGGTTCACCATCATATTTTTCGTATAGTCCATGTTCTTCCTAGCTAGTTCCTCTATTTTCACTAGCCTTTGTTCAATTAATGTCAATCTTCCTTCTAGGGGCTGTAATGTAGATAATATAACCATACTCAATTTCTTCAGCAATGAATCTTCAGTTAAGGAAGTTATAGGTGTAATATTGACAACTTCGACAAAGTCACTCACTGGGAGAGGCTCTTTCTCTATCTCTATTGGCTCTGCGGTGGAGATTCCCCTGGGATTATTACATTTTGGCTGCTTGGACTTTTTGCCCCGTATTGGTGCACCCGTCCGCTTCCTTTTGGGGATAGCTCCTTCGCTGTGGGCATGAGACTCAGAAGAGGTTGTAGGCTCTTCTACAGCAGGTGCTACCTTGTTAATATCCTGGTTAGTCGACAGACTGTCATTCGAATCTGCCTATTTATCAAATTTCTACTTGGCGGTTTTAACCCACCAGGAGGCCCTGCCATAACAACCTTATGTTGAGCGTGTTCTGGTGTACGGGCTTGAGCCAAAGCGCCCAACGAGAATCTCTTGGTAAACGCCGGGTCCAAAGAAAGACGGCGTTCCGTTATAGCTATTTCATGTTCCAAAACGGAAGACGCCCGCAGAATGAATTGATCCAGTGTCCCGGCTACATGCCCTTCCGTCGTTGGTTTCATACCCCTTCGGGCCGCCATTATCACCAGTCAGTACAATATAAAATCTCAAGGTACTTAGAACTCCGTAGAAAGGCGTTAGAGGGTGGGCCCTGTCCGGTCTGCTCTGGGTTATAACGAGCTTAAACGGGCCCGGGCTTTGCCCGGGCACGCCTGCGCAGTACCCCGCCGCGGGGGCCCACGGGTGTTTTTATGGCACCTCCTGGTGCTGGTGCGATGACGCGATGGCAGGCGTGGCAGCAGGGACTATGGGAAATGTAGTCCCCTCGTCAGATCAATGGCGCAGAGTCAGGACACGACAGTGATGCAGCCCCTCCCGAGTCCGCTGAGGCGGCGAAAACAAGCGTTGCAGTCTCTCCGGAACTCTCCGGGACTGGTGGCAAGAAGCAGGTGAGGCCTGGTGTGGCGAGGGTTTCCCCAGGAGTCCGAAGTACTTAGGGGCATATCAGCGACAACCAGCGATAATTATCGATAAGTGTGAGGATAATCATCGCCGGCTATTGCTGGATTCTATCAGCGACGCTTATCTCCAAAGCGATAAGAACC
Organism: Lissotriton vulgaris; assembly: GCF_964263255.1. Classification (NCBI taxonomy): domain Eukaryota; kingdom Metazoa; phylum Chordata; class Amphibia; order Caudata; family Salamandridae; genus Lissotriton; species Lissotriton vulgaris. Next base: position 1,104,811,491 of record NC_141695.1, read on the forward strand.
CAAGCAATAGCTGCTGATTGTGCGATTCGCACAGGGAACGGCGATAGCTTGATGATAGGGCAGGGCAGACTTAGCCATAATATCCACCTTCCATTGGATATTATGGCTTAGTCAGGTTGTAAGCAGGCGTAAAGAAACATGCGTCAAGCGCGGTTAGCGCTACTTTTATGATTGCTAAGCAGGTTAGCGATTACATTGTTAATTTGAGAAATGTTGGTTAACAATATTCTCCATATTAGTTTGCCAGGATACGCTCCATTTGCATCAAATTGGCGATGCAAAGATGGGCATTACGGAAACCGGCACTGAAGTATTGGAACACGCGTTAAAGTGTTCATGCTGATAGTGCGATAAAATTATCACCACTTTTCGCTCGATAACGGACGCTAGAGCATTGATAATTTTATCGCGGGGCCTTGGTGATATACCCCTTATTTATTAATACTATAAAGAAAAATCTAAGTTCCTCACATGATTTATTATGAGGTTAATGAGACGAAATGTATGTGCAACTAATGTTTTAAGGTTCAAGACAATATATTTCCTTGAGTGTATTTTGATTAATATTTCCTATTAGCCTTTTGCATTACTCATGTGTTAAGAAACATCCTTGGTTATGAATCTACAATTGCACACGTATATGTAGCCAGTTCACTGTTAAGTTGACTCAATTTTGAGGCCTGTGTATAATTTCAGTGCAAATTTACATTGCAATTTACATTTGATTTGTGTTTCACCTTCAATGTGGAATGTTTTTGTTCGTATTTTGTTTCCACTGCAGGTGTGGACAAAGCCTCATTAGTTAGTATAGAAGAGTTTTGTTTCCATTAGCAAGGTATGAGAAGATGAAGTTTAGCAAGGATAAACACAGTAATGAGCAAGGAGGCAAGTTCTCATGGAGGAGGAGAAGATTAACCGAGGATGAATGAATTTGCAAATTATTGATGTGGGAAACGTGGTGCAAGTATCCAATTTGTGGAATCATGGAAAAGTACTGGAGAAAGTCACATGAGATTGTCTACTGTTGTTGCAGGGATTCTGCACATACACAGAACCATGCGCAGGAATCCAGGACCTCAGTGTATTGTGGTGTACCAAAAACCCACCTCAGTGCCCGGTACCCCAATCCGACTAGCTATAGTATCTCATTTGTTCTCTGTACTACAGCGGAGCTACCAATAACTATCTCGGCTACCAATGGCTACCTCAGACTTAGACAGCTTGTGACAACACCAACCCACGCCGCCGGCCACACGCTGGACCCCATCTTCACTGCAAGCCCCCACGTCTCCTTCAGCCACACCACCGAACCCCACTGGACTGACCACCAGTGCATCCACATCAACTTGAGGAAACCTACCACATGCCACCGCACCCAACAAATGCCCCAACGCTGCTGGAGCAAGATCACAGAAGACCAGCTAACCAACACCCTCACCCAGAACCCACCTGCCGACTCCGCTGACCCCAACACCGCCGCGGCCCGCAACCTTAGACAGTGGATCGAATACTGCATCAACACCCTCGCCCCGCTCAAGACACCCCCCAACAACCACGCCAGCAAAAAAGCCACCTGGTTCACCGAAGAACTCCAGGCCTCCAAACTAACCTGCCGAAAACTGGAGAAGAACTGGCTCGGCGAATGAACACCGGACAACTACGCAGCCCACAAGGATGCCACCCTCAGACACAATCAACTCATCAGAACCGCCAAGAGGGCATCCTTCAAAAACCGTCTGGATAACAACACACACAACAGCAAAGAGCTCTTCAACATCATGAACGAACTCTCCAACCCCAGCTCCAACACCAACGACATTCCGCCTTCGCAAGACCCGTGTGATTCACTGGCCACCTTCTTCCATTGCAAAATCACCGTCATCCATGACAGCTTCAACGCCACGATCCCCCCAACAACCACCGCCCCCACGACCACCACCTGCACCAACCGCCTGCTCTCCTGGACCAACGTCCATGACGAGGATACCAGCGAGACCATGAACACCATCCACTCCGGATCACCACTGGACCCATGCCCCCACCACATCTTCAACAAAGCCAGCACAGCCATCGCACCCCATCTTCGGAAAACAATCAACACCTCCTTTGAGACAGCAACCTTCCCAGTAAGCTGGAAGCATGCCGAGATCAACGCCCTACTCAAGAAACCCAAGGCGGACCCCAAGGAACTCAAGAACTTCTGACCCATCTCCCTGCTCCCATTCCTGGCTAGGGTCACAGAGAAAATCGTCAACAATCAACTGACCCCCTTCCTCGAGGATAACCACATCCTGGACCCGTCTCAGTCCGGGGTCCTGGAGCAACCACAGCACCGAGACCGCCCTCATTGCCGCCATGGATGACATCAGGACCCTGCTTGACAACGGAGAAACAGCAGCCCTCATCCTCCTGGACCTGTCAGCCGCCTTCGACACAGTCTGCCACCACACACTACGCACATGCCTACACGACGCCGGGATCCAAGAGAAGGCCCTGGACTGAAAAACATCCTTCCTCTCCAGCAGAACTCAGTGCGTCCGCCTCCCCCCGCTTCCGCTCCACGGCCACCAAAATCATCTGCGGCGTACCCTAAGGCTCGTCCCTCAGCCCGACGCTGTTCAACATGTACATGGCACCCCTCGCCCACGTCACTCGACAGCACAACCTCAACATCATCTCCTATGCTGACGACACTCAGCTGATCATATCCCTCACCAAAGACCCTCACACCGCCAAGACCAACTTCCACGAAGGAATGAAGGCCGTCGCCATATGGATGAGGAACAGCAGACTGAAGCTGAACTCGGACAAGACGGAGGTCCTCATCCTCGGCTCCACCGCCTCAGCCTGGGATGACTCCTGGTGGCCTGCAACCCTAGGAACAGCCCCGATACCCACCGACCACGCATGCAACCTAGGGGTCATACTCGACTCCACCCTCTCTATGACCAAACAGGTCAACGGCATCTCCTCATCCTGCTTCAACACCCTCCGAATGTTCTGCAGGATCTTCAAATGGATCCCCACAGAGACAAGATGAACAGTCACCCAGACCCTCGTCACCAGCAGGCTGGGCTACGGAAACGCACTCTACGCATGAACGTCGGCCAAGCTCCTGAGGCACGTCAGCGCGTCTTATCCTCGACATCCCCCTCCGCAGCCACATCACACCACACCTGAGAGATCTGCACTGGTCAACAAGAGGATAACGTTCAAGCTCCTCATTCACGCACACAAATCTCTCCACAGGACCAGCCCAGCATACCTCAACACTCGACTCAACTTCTACACCCCCACCCGCCAACTCCGCTCTGCCAGCCTTGCCCTAGTCCCCCGCATCCAAAGAGCGACCACCGGTGGCAGATCCTTCTCCCACCTCGCCGTCAAGACCTGGAACACCCTCCCCACCAACCTAAGGCAGACCCAGAACCTACTGGCCTTCAGGAGACTCCTCAAAACTTGGCTCTTCGATCACTAGCAGGACCCCCCCCACACCACCAGTGCCTTGAGACACTCACGGGTGTGTAGTGCGCTTTACAAGTGTTATGATTGATTGATTGATTGAATGATTAGACATCCTAGAACATGCTACTCTGGTCCACTCAGAATTCATGAGAACAAGAACACTCTTTCGACAAAACACTCATACCTGTCCACAATGTGAGTAACCAGAGACATTGTCTAGTTTAAAATGTTTATTTCAACGAACGTGCTCTGTGATGCAGTACACGAGCTAATACTAGCAGCAAAATGCATAAAAACAATATAGTACGAATGGGGATAACATAGTATAATGACAGTGTGTTAGGCAATATAGTGCATTACTACCCTCCCCCGTGCTAGGAGCAATTCTATAATCAGAATCGAAGACCTCTGGGCTTTGTCAGTGGGACCCCATAGGGGTGCATACCTCAAAGCTAGATGAAAGGATTTACATCTCTGGACAAGCACAGCTCTTTCCTGTGGAAAGGTTTTTTCTCCAAGTGTCCTAACCTTCTTCCTGTGCAACATTATTAGCATTTGAAAATTCACTAGCGCAGCTGTGTTCCATGTTATATCTACATGTGCGTGGGACTGACCAAAGGAGATTAACCAGGGATGTTGTTTTCTGGCCTTGAACACTATGTGCAGACGAGAACTCTGAGCACAGCAAGATTTGTGAAAGGCAGACAGGTCTCATGTGAAGAAGCACAAGCAAAGTGTTCATGAGAATGAAGGCATGTAGTATCATGTGCAAAAGCGGCAAAATGGCAGCCAAGTAAACATGAACTGATGCTAACTTAGCAATGTCTGCAGTTACCCTAATTTCCTCACCACACCCTCCCCTGGTCAGTCCTTAGGACGGTGTTATAAGTAGAACACAGAGTTCAAAAAGTCTGAGCAATAGGCGAGAGCATATATCCATTGAGGGAATAAGACTAGCTGTAGAAAGCTAGTACATAACGTTTGTGAAGTGTCTTCTTAAAAAGAAGCATTTGGAATTTAATAGGTCTCGCATTTGCGAGAGTTTAAGCTACTGGCATTGTAAATGAAAATCCTTTAATTTATGTTTTAAAAGCCTAAATAAAAGCGTTATAAAAAAGCATAAATAAAAGGCCTTGTCATTTACAATGCAAATAGCTCAAACTTGCGTAAAAGCGAGACCTATTACGTTGCAGACACCCCGGAGTCAGACTAGGGGCGTCCTGGCTAACCACTGAAGCAACAGAGTGCAGAGCCATGGGCCTGTGAGGAGACACACCAGTACCAAACACCGACACTGCCTACTTGTCACATCCAGCCAAATCCCACAGGAAAGGACTGGCAGCATATTGAATGTGATGTGAACGTGCAGAATATATCTTTTTCTAAATAGCGTTGCCTCCTGAACTGGCGCATCTTTACGTTGTGATCCCCTCGAAACATGGAGTATGTGATGGGGGTGCAAAAAGGGTGCAAATTAGGTTATGTTGTAGGAGGGGAATCGGGTAGCTGCCAGGCCAAATGTGTGAGAGGAACGGGCAGGGCCTAGGGTGACCAACCGTCCGTAAATTTCACGGACCGTACATAATTTCGGCCATCTGTCCGTTGTCCGTGAAGGATTTTTAAACGGACGCCATTTGTCCGTAATTTTAACCCTAAACCTTTAACGCTTTAACCCTAAGGCCCGCACAGCTTCCACCCACCTACCTTCTTGACTCCAATGCTACTGAGGTCGGGTGTAACAGTCTCGATGCTGTACAAAAGCTCAGACACCCAGTAGCTTTGGAGAGGCATAGCGGGATGGCATCCTTCACACCTCCAGCCCTTGATGAGGTGTTAAGAGGTGCTTGAAGGTGACTGAGAGGGAGGGGCTGCAGCTTCAGGAGCAGGGGCTTCTATTCAGATGCAAACAGCCCTGAATGTGTCATGTCTCTGCAATGTGTGTGAGACAATAATGGCCAGACCTGAGAATGCTTGTTTTTTTTTGTTCACTGATCTGAGATGTACAGATGTACACAAAAACAGGAATCACAGAGAGAAATATCAAAGTCAAACTTTTCACTCTGCAGCTCAGCCTGGACTCAGAGTTCGTAGCCCTCCGATATCATCTGTGCAGGAGCACAGCGCCTCTTCTCGGGGTACTAGCGGGGGGGTCAGCTCCCCTTCTCAGGGTACTAGCGGGGGGGTCAGCACCTCTTCTCAAGGTACTAGCGGGGGGTCAGCGCCTCTTCTCAGGGTACTAGCGGGGGGTCAGCGCCTCTTCTCAGGGCACCAGAGGGGGGGTCAGCACCTCTTCTCAGGGTACTAGCGGGGGTCAGAGCCTCTTCTCAGGGCACCAGCAGGGGGATCAGCGCATCTTCTCAGGGCACCAGCGGGGGGTCAGCGCCGCCTCTTCTCTGGGCACCAGCGGGAGGGGGTCAGCGCCTCTTCTCAGGGTACTAGCGGGGGGTCAGCGCCTCTTCTCAGGGCACCAGAGAGGGGTTCAGTGCCTCTTCTCAGGGCACCAGCGGGAGGTCAGCACCTCTTCTCAGGGCACCAGAGGGGGGTTCAGAGCCTCTTCTCAGTTCACCAGCAGGAGGTCAGAGCCTCCTCTCAGGGCACAGCGGAGGGGTCAGCGCCACCTCTCAGGGCACCAGCGGCGGGATTAGCACCTCTTCTCAGGGTACTAGCGGGGGTCACCGCCTCTTCTCAGGGCACCAGCGGGATGGGGGGGTCAGCGCCTCTTCTCAGGGTACCTGCGGGAAGGGGTCAGCACCTCTTCTCAGGGTACTAGCGGGGGTCAGCACCTCTTCTCAGGGCACCAGAGGGGGGTTCAATGCCTCTTCTCAGGGCACCAGTGGGGGGTCAGCGCCTCTTCGCAGGGCCCCAAACATCCTCAAACTGGTCTGATTATACCGAGGCAGCAGGTGGTTCTTTTCACAGAGCTTAATTACTGTCACTAAATTGTAAACAAACCTCGATTCTTCAAACATGCAGTCTATAATGTAATAAAATAAACAAATGCCACAATCACACCCACACTGATTAACAAAGTATGGAGGACAATCAGTTGAATCAGTTCTCTTGGAGTATCTCCTGTAAGTGCTGTACATCAGAGTGGGGTATGGCACAACTATCATTTTGGAGAGAGAGACTGTCTTCTCGTTGTCTTGTCCAGGAGGGGTTGAGGAGCCCTACCCCACCCTGGAAGAGACCAAGATGATACTAGAATACTGCATGCCCACCCCTGTGCCAACGCTGGTGGATCCAGCTCCCCCTCCTGTGATGGCTCCTGCCCCATTACCCCCCAGTGATGGCTCCTGCCCCCCCATGTGGTGGGTCCTGTCCCCCCCGCACCTGTGATGGCCCCTTTCCTCCCCCCTCCCTGTGGTGGATCCTGTCTCTGCCCTGGGTAGCTTCTGTCCCTGTCCTGGAATGGCTCCTGCAGCGAGGAATATCCAGGAAAACATTTTTTTTCTTGACGGGCCTCTTCTCAAAAAGGCTCAGCTCAAAATTAATATGAAAAGATGGGCGAGTGAGTTAGTGAAGGGATGGGTGGATGGCTGAATGAATTAGTGAAAGGGTGAATGGATGAATTAAAGATTGAATAGATGGATAAGGAGAGATGGATGGATGGATTGATGAGTTAGTGGAAGGATGGAATAGAGAAAAGGTAAATAGCTGGATGTATGGATGGAAGAGTAGCTGGGTGGATGGATGAGTGAAAGGATGGATGAGTGAAAAAGTGGATGATGAGTGAGTGGGTGGATGAGTGAAATGATGGATGGATTGAAGAATTGATAAGTGCAAGGGTGAATGCATAAACGGATGAGTGAAAGGGTGGATGTAAGGATGGATAAGTGAGTGAAAGGGAGGGTAGATGGACAAAAGGATGAATAGATGAGTGAAGAGGATAAATGGATGAGAGTAAGGATGGATGAGTGAATGGATGGATGGGTAGAAGAGTGGATGGATGAGTGTACAGATGGATAGGGTGACAGGGTGGATGGATAATGGATGGATGAGTGAACGGATGAATGAGTGAAATGATAGATGGAAGGATACATGATGGATAGGTTTGCAAATGGTTGAATATGTTTGAATATGGCTGGGCTTACTTATATACTATTGCGTGACCTCTGATGTGTCTGTAAAACGTATTCAATTGTCCTGAAGTTTTGTCCTGAATTTTCACCTCCTGTCCTGAATTTATGTCCTGAATTGTGACCCTTTGTCCTGAATTTTTACACTCACCGTCCTGAATTTACACCAATGCCAGTTGGTCACCCTAGCTGGGCCGGAGGTGACGAGGAACTCCAGAGAGTGGAATAACAGCTGAGACAACAAAAACACTTCTAATAGCAGTGGTTTAAAGCCTATTAGGATTGAAATTATTAAACTAATGTGACGTCTGTGGGAGGCATTTCTTGGCAGTTAAGTGGGCCATCAATGGCGCAGTAAAATAAAAGTACAGTGTAAAACTACGTTTTTATCATGACAAGTCGGGCATCGACTCAAAATGTAAGCACCCAACGTAATCCAGCAGCATGCGACAAATCCTCTCACAGTGAAGATGGGTGGAAATTGGTCAGTGAGGAGAGGTCTCGCCGAGTACAGCATTTGCTTCACGCTGAATTACAAATAAAGTGATAGGGCAGCAAGGTGAAACAGAGAGTGCGGTGTCCCTGAAGTGGGCGCCGCGCTTAGCATTAAAGTTAAACAAGCATTTACAGCTCGAGCCACCAGCATCCTGAAAAGAGCCCAGGCAGCCCCCTCCCCCACTACAATGAACCCCATAGCGTACTAGGGGGCTTACTTACAAGCCCCTTGTGCCACTTTTGCGTCACTTTTAACATGGGAAAAGTGACGCAAGAGTGGCGCAAGGGGCTTGTAAATCTTACCCTAGGACTGAAACTGGGAGGCGGGGCGGGGGAAGCGCGCGCGAGAGAGAAAGCATCCGTTGTAAAAAAAATGTAAAAGATTGCTAGGATAATGCTATTAAATAATGTGGTCACACAGATGGGTGCAAGTTCCCATGACCAAGGGTTCTCCCTCCTTAGAAAACAGTGCAGCCTGGCCAGCGTTTTCATGTGAAATGACCCATGTTACAACTTAGATAAGCGGGGAGCCAGCCTAGGAAATACTGTCTTTAAAATTAGAACAGGGGCGGGGTTTGAAGTTGACACGCAAAAGAATTTCAAACTATTCAAGGCAAAAAAGAAAAGTTTGCCGGAGAGAGGGCGGTGATTGGGGGAGGAAAATAAAGATGTCCTACCTTCAGGACTTTCTCTGGGTTTGCAAACTGCAGCTGCCCCTCAGGTACGTGGAAGAAGGAGTAGTGGGTGAGCTATGCAAAACAAGCGGGGCCACTGGAGTTGAAGATGAAGAGATGTGTTATTGAAAATATCAATAACGTTTTTTTCCCTTCCAGTTTGTCTGTACATTTCAAGAGCAACAGAATAGGTCGCTTTAGAACCTGGAAAAGTTGTTTTGGCATTATGTCCAACCTCCCCCTCGGTTCAGGTTCAGTCCCGGAGGTACCAACGGACAGAGCCTCTTTATCCGAGCCGTTGCCGGGTGAGGTGAGGCCTACTTCCCACACAAGGCTGGGAAAAGATTGCTGTTGACATGGTTATCCACAAGGATACGGTAGGGTGGCATATTTAGCCACTGAGTTTTACTTACCTAACCATGCAATTTCAAGAAAATGTTTTCTTATTATGATTTCACTTACACAATAGTGGATGTTGCAGTAGATGTCATTCCAGCCTGGCCCTGAAGAATGCCGGTAGAATATTACCTTTACGGCAGAAACATGTTGGCCTGATTCTTTACACTTACTGTACAGTGATTTTTTTACACTGTCATCACTTTTTTTATTTGACGTCCAGGGAGATATCAATAAAGAAATTTTTCTACCCTGACCGTCATTTTAAACACACATTTATTTTCTTTGAGCACTGCACCCTATCAGTTTCACTTCTAGTGAGGACACATCTTTTTTCAGCTTTGAATCTATTGGTACCAAGCACTATTATTAAGGTTTGGCCATAGATAAACCTGCTGATTTAAGTCCTAGATGACGATGCTCCGCCACATGGGTGGGCTGATAGGACTACTTTACGACTGATGGTCACTCACTACTAGTCGTGATAGTGTTGTGTGATATTCTGTTGTGGCCGCTTCTTAACTCCCCTGACCCTCAAGTTCCTTTTGTATTTGTAACGTAGTTCATTAGGGGTACGAACTTGATTGGTCAATAAACATTTTCCCCTGGACCCTTCCCTAATAGTTGTATTCCCATTATGTCCAACCCACCAGATGGTTGCATTTCCTTTTAGCATCCTTCAGCGCAGCATTGAGCCAGGGTTCAATAGATTTTCAGCTATTAAGCGCTAAACGACCAGTAACAGGCTAGTAAGGCTGTCGGGACTATTGCAAAATAAATCTTGTCATATTCACGCCATATTGTCATGCTAAATACCATCAATAATACATCCACACTTCCTGCAAAAATCGGACATTATGTATAACAAGCACAGCAGCAAAGCCGCGAAAGGGAAAGCATTTGTGACCTGACCCAAAACAGATGGCAGGCTACGCGCACTGCTGAAGCTGCTGACTTTGGAGCTGGAGAACAGGGTTCGAGCCTGGACTGCATTATTTAATTATTAAAAAATAAACATCGATCTCAGGGTGGGGAAAGACAAATTAAAAAAATAATACACTTGGAGGGGGAGACAGATAAAATAAAATTAAAAAACATCTGAGATGAACAAATGTAGCATCTTAAAACAACTACAACAAACCATGTGAGGATGTGGCTCAACAAATAAAGCTGCTGACTTTGGAGCAGGAAAACAGGGTTCGAGCCTGCACTTGGGCTACAAACCTTTAGATGAGATTTAATTATGAATAAATTAAATAAATAAGCAAGGTCGGGTAAGTGCAGGAAGCTGCCAGATGTGGAAATGCAAACAGCAAAGAAAAAAATAGTCCCTATTTAAAAAGATAACAACCAGCAGTGCAGGTTAACTGTAGTTGGTGGATGCTGCTTCCTCCAGAAATGGAAGAAAAAGGAAGTGATGTATCTGACCACTAGCCAACAATCAGCAAGATAAGAACAGCAATGCCAGATACCACCAATGGCAAGGGACAAAACAAAGGCAAATGCAATGGGTGGAGTTTCAGTAGTAATACTAATTACTTGATAGCATGCGATGCCTATGCGAGACCTAAAAAACTCTGAGAGGTAAAAAAATTAAAATACACCTACAAAAATTTGGTAACAGGGGTGCCAGCCAAGTCAATCCATTAGAGTGTACGAATAGCAAGTGGCAACAGCTGCCAACAGGAATTCATTGTTGTCGTCTGAAAAATTAGACCCCATCCAGTCTAGCAAATCAAAGGAGTAGACGTGCTCTTCAATAATAGGTGCCTCTAGCACCATCGTAGGGTAACTTACGTGATACTCAATGTAACGTTGTTGCAGGAAGTCATGTGCAGCCGCACTGATATCCCATTGTACCAGTACTCCCATCGCATCCGTGCATGCCATTAACCCAACAACGGAGCATTCTTGCTCATGGGGCACTAAGGGACTCATCAGCAAGGCAAAATCCGGGGCAGGAGATGCCATATTTAAGAGACAGAGATCCAAAGCCCATTGAAAGGGACATTCCAAGCAGGTGAAAACTGGTTATATGCAAGTATACCATGCAAAGCGGAAAGATAGTCCATAAGCCACGCTGAGAGTGGCCAGTGACAAGGTACTATAGCATTCAAGCATGCGGTTACGAAGCAGCAGTAGCCGGGCCGGGCTGTGAACAACAACAAGAGGAGCAGCCATTTCTGAGCAGGCAAATCAACAGCAAAACCCGGCTGCTAAGGCGAGTATTAGGGGCAACCCACCGAAGATGCAGGAAAAAGTAGAATGAATAAAGGCTGGTATCACACGAAAAATAGTTTGGAAAGAAGTTACAAGGCCAGAGCCTACAACTTTAAAAGAATGGGCCAGCCCTGTTGTATGAGAAGCATTGAAAATATTAGGAATGAGCTCACCGAAATGTTGTGGGAGGACAGTGTTTAAAAGGGCTTGAACTTCTGTTGAGATGCTAGTCACCTGGAGGACAATCGTCTGACGGGCAGAAGTGTTAGAAACTTATTTTTGGGACAATAATACTCTTATTCTACTCAGCTTGTCGAAATCTATCTTCAAAGTCAGAATGGAAGGCCATAAGGAGCTATCGAGACTCCAAGGGGTGGAAAAAGCATATTTTTACAGCAAACCACACGTTTTGAGACAGTCTTAATGTAAGGGATGCCAGTTAACATGCGCAGAATTTCTCATTATTTAAAAGAAAATAACTACCACTTGACAACAGTGTGAAAGTTGGCGCAATAGCTGGCACGGGTTTACCTTTTAAAATGCACGCAAGATTGGGGTCATGAAGATTACAAGAGCCATGCAATTATATGTTTTTGCAAACGAGGGAATGTCCTATTGAGGAATCACACGATTCACTAGTAAGATACACCTCTTTTTTTTGCATCGCTCAGGCATCTGTATGCGAAAGGCAGAGACCACACTTTGTGAAGGAATGAGCTGCCTAAAGTTTCGACGCGGCCAAGGAGATAATGTTCCATGCAGGATGTAAATTTGAATAAAGAAAAAGGCGGGGTTATTACCCTGTGGATGAGCCAAACAGCAGAGTCTGTTTCAGCCACTGAGAAAGGTAAAGGGTCTATCTTCTCAAGTTGCAAAAGGGTGTACGTTGCATCCTTCATGGACATAGATTGCTGTTTACCAGACAAATTAAATGGCAAAAATAAAGAGGACGAGTTCAAATAGTCCCACAGCACTTTACCCATTTTTAGTGTTTGCTAAGTCCACGCTAACTGCATAATGGAACGCAATTGATTTTGACCATGATATAACACAGATATATCATTCTATACAATATCAACAACAGATGAAACAATATTATCCAATGTGTATATCCTGGAAAAAAGTCTGTTAATACTATTATCCACCACAGCAAGAACCTTCTCTAGGTTAGCCTGATCGATTGCCCTTAAATGTGATGCTGCTTCGATTTGAGATAACTTTTATATGTCATTGTAAGTGGCACAAATAAATCTTTTAGGCCTAGGACCAGCTGGTCCTTTAATAAAATCGGATAATTTACATAATTAGATAGCATTGACAAATGTTGTTTAACAGATAAAGTGTTGAGTGTTGTCACTAATTTTCACATCATTTACCAACAGACTACGTTGTAACAGAATGGGTGTTTGAAAATCATGGCTCAGGCCTATCCTGTGTGTAACCAGGAGTTCTGCCATGGAAACACATTTGACATGCATCAGCACTGGTACGTTTTGTAAGGGTCAAGATAGTATCTCTAATTCTACAATTGCATTTAAGGATTCACCACAAATCTATTTTTTCATAGTTCATCATCATATCTGGTTTATTTTTTCAGTATAACTCAAAGAGAGAAGAAAATCATAATTATTCACCGCTTTTATAATTCAAAGCATCTGTGCAACTTCATGTGTCGGAGGACATTTGATTTAACAAGAAAGAGCATTCATAAATAACTTTTGTAAATCAAAGTATTAATGTTGCTGCATATTATATCACATTTGATATCATAAAGTGCTCTCGGTGAGAATAGAGAAAAGGAGGTATTTGGGTAAAATGGGGGTGGTTGGGTTGGTGGAGGACTGGGTAAAGGTGATGTGACATTAACACAATTACACTTATATACAATTAGACCTTTACAGCCTAGAGTGGTCCGTAGCTCCCTAAACTCATCACACATAGGTTCCAGTTATTCAATTTCTTTTGACCTATGGTGTGAGGATGTATGGTAGTCTACGTTTCGACCCCGTAAGATTAAAGGGCTAGTGTTTCTTCATTTTGGGGTTTTCGTCAAGACAAAGCGGTTTTGGAGCACCTAAAAAGATAGACTGGGTTTAGTGTACATGTTATGCTGTGGTGAATAGCCAAAAATTATGAAGTAGCAAGGCACGCGATACCTACTTCAGAATCGGTTAACAGTAACAAATCAGCATAATTTGCAGTAAGAAATTCAAATCTTCAGCATTAAATGCAGCATGATATTTTAAATCTAAATATAACAATTGTATGGCTTGTACATCCCAGTCATCAGAGTGTATGTTATGTTTAACTATATCCTCAATTGAAACACGAATTACATTAGGAACATTAATTATCTCGGTAGAGCCATGAATTTGGAACTTGAGTGCATCCCAAACGATGCCATCTGCAACAGGCCAGGCAGAAATGTTGACAAAAGTTTTGTCCCTTTTCATGATGTGAGAAGAAGAGTGCGGAGCCAAAGTTCCATCAACTAATTTGACAACAGAGCGTTCTCTTAGGTAGTGGCCATTGATTACAAGAAAAAAACCTGTCACAACCCCAATGGACATAAACAGAAAGATGATGCTCAGCACCAGCCAAATGTACGTCCAAGGTGGAACCAAATAAGTCTGTTTAAACCAGGTGACAAAAATTCCGATTTTGAAGAGGTCAAAGACGATGTGGAATGTGAGTCAAAAGAAAAACGTGACTGGTAAAGTGTGTTCGGTTGTAAACAAGGCAGTGACTCACTTGCTGGGTAATCATATTCTGTTTCTTCATTGGCAGTGGAAATAGGTGCGATCAACAAGGTGCTAGCAACATCCAGTCCATCTCTATGACAGTGTCAGGCTGAGTGTTGTCCAAGCAGCAGAACACTGAATTTCCAGATATAGTTGCACACGATGCTGCTGGAGTTATACTATTCAAGATCGGCCAGATGTTATAGTTTGACATTGTCTACTGAGATGTATCTGTTGTCTTTGCAACCAGGAAGTGGTGGTAAAATGACTGTACAAGTTCCCTGCACGCCAAGCACTGGAACTGGGTCTCAATATGGTGGACCAAATTCTTTTTTGTTCTCCACCTTCTCTCGGACCAGGTCTCCGAATTTTGGTAGCCAGTCAACTACCAGAATCTGCAGTGCACCATCAGTGGCTGAGGGTAAATGTTCCTTTGCAAGACTGTCACGGGTCTCTTGTAGATTCTGTAATATAGCAGTATGATTATCTGCGTCAAAGGGTGCGGCAGTCGCCACCATGTGTAGACCATCAAGGTCTGCACAAACATTTTCATGACAAAGAGCATTGGGTATGGGGTCTGCCCACCCAGAGATCTTCTTGGGAGATTATTAAGGGCACGTTGTATGCTACACAAATGGGTAAACCAGTTCCTACCAGTACCTAGGACTCTAGCTGTTAAGGACTGCTTTAAGTCACGGTTCATTTGCTCCATAACCAAGTTGCCCTCAGGCCTGTATGGAGACGAAAATCTGACTTGCACCCCCAAAGAGCTCATTGACTCTCCGTACGCCTTAGAGACAAATGCCGGACCTTGGTCTGAATGTAAGGTGTCACAGGCAAAAATTCCAAAAAAGACATGCAAATCCCTGATCACAGTTCGAGCGACAGCGCTGTGTTGTGGCCAAACCCATAAAAAGTGTGTGCACAAATCAACTGCAACTAATATAAACCTATAGGCAGTATCTGAAGAAAATAGACTGCAGTGATCTAAATAAAAATAACCAAATGGTCTATTAGAAATGCATAGCGGTGTTTGTGGAGGGCGTGTAACTGTAGATGGCTTGATCTCATGACATATGTCAGATAAAAGCACATAATTACGTGTTTGTTTATACAAGTGCGCCACCAGTAACGTTGCTGCAAGATAGAGACTATAGCAGACACACCAGCATGCGCTGAGGCCATGCCTTAGTGTGCTGTAGTTATCAGTACAAGTCTGCTGTCCATGTTGGGACTCAACCTGTCACCAACTTGAATAATTCTCACATAAGGAATTTTATCGGGACTTAAATGATAAGAGTATTTAGAAGGGAAATGACCACCCTTCTCTGTAGCAGCTGTAGCTGTCAAAATGTCATTATCAATCTTACTCATGGATCTTGTAACGGCTACTACTGTGCATGTGGCACATGCTGACTTAACTGTTTCGTCAGCTAAGCTGTTCCTGACCGTGTGTAGCCCTACATTTTGGTTGCCAAGAGTATGAATTACATGTGTGAGTGGCAGACGATCTTTTAGATCTGCGACTCAAACCCAAAGCATTTTTATGCTTTATTGTGCTTCCATTGGATTGGAATCATGGTAGTCATTCTGAGACCAAAAGAATAAGTTGTCATTAAAAGACTGTACACAGTGGTAAGAATTGCTTATAATTAAAGTAGTCACATTAGGATCTGCAAACTCCAGTGCGAGTATCAAAGCGCGCAGCTCGGCCAATTGGGTGGTACAGTCACCGAGTACCTGTGTGTGTACCACACTGGACTTAAACTTGCCATTCACTATGGTACCAGCCACAATCACACATGCTGCCGAGTAAGAATGTTTTGATTCTATCGACGGTTGCACCGAACCATCGGTGTAAATGTTACAATGGTAAATAATCCTCAAGAGGGTGCATCGACAGAGGAAGAGGATGACCAATTTCATACTGCAAGAACTCCTGAGTCTGCAATGAGGAGTCAAAGATAAGTGTGACATCAAGAGATGTCAAAGAAGTAGCCCATTGTATCCACTGTGGATGCAAAGCTTTGGAATTTGGGATACTCGCTTTTGTCACTGCTTCTAGAGCAGGATATGGTGTCACAACTAAAATGTGTTTTCCTTGAGCCAGTGCGCATTCTTTAAGGATCACCATCTTGACAGCTGTCAAGACTTTTTCGACAGTGGAGAATCGCAGCTCTGCTGAAGTGTACAAATGTGACTTATAAGCAATAGGTATGGTGTCACCTTCATTAAAAGTTAAGTAAGTGAAGCCAACTGGGCCTGGGATGATTCTTATCACCATGTTGGGGTGGTTATCACGTGTCAACAAGTATTTAAATTTAAGAAGATCAGAATGCAAGGATTGCAGCATAGCTGTGTGTTCCGGATGCTAGCATGTTTTCACAAAGGTTGGTTGTATCAAGGCATAAAAAGGCTTGATACACTGAGCATACTCTGGTATGTAAGTATGACCAAAGTTAAAAAAAACAGTAAGGATTGTAATTTTTTCCAGGAAGTGAGGTGCTAATCCTCTACCTTTATTGTTGAGCTAACAACACTGTGTACTCAGCAATGTGTGAATATGCACAGTTAAATTTGTAACCGTAGTCCGCAAACAATATTATAATGTGGTCCACACAACAAAGATGCGGCCATAACATGTCGTCCATGAGATATATATCATCAGTGTACAAATACGCATCTGGGTCTATGCTGTCCAACAAAAAGACAACACCCGGGCTGTTTTTCTAGCCCATGGCCAAATGCTTAAATTGTTTTTGTTTTCCGCTCGTGGTAAATGCTGTCCACTGACTCGATATTGGGGACAGATTGTGACTAAAAAAGCGATTGGAAATGTCAAGGGTCGTCTTATATTTTTTACGAACAAGACTGTCTGCTAGGCAGAACTATGGGTATTCTGAACCGCAAATGTATGACAATATGAGTTCAAATGGCGGTAATCTAATACAATGCAATACAACCCATCGGGTTTGGTTACTGTTAGACTTGGCATCTTTTGGCGTGGTTACCCCTAATTTTTAGCCTCTACTTTCTGTATTTTTGACACTGTGCCAGATTGCATTTTTGCTGCTTTAGACGCTTCGGGCACTTTGCCACTGCTGATAAGTTCCAAAGTACAAGTGCTCCTGAAGAATCGGGCCTTATGGGCCTGGCGGCGCAGGGCACGCCTATAATCTTCGAGTTTACCTGCCTTATTTGACAGAGAAACAAGACACTCTGTTGGGCGTAGAAAACAGGGTTTATTATCTGCAGCTAAACACAGTTGTCCTAGAAGTACAAGGTAGGTGCTTAGGAGACTGCCACTTTACTTCGTGGTGCACAATCTTTTATAACACACATATTTACAATGCCTACTCCCAATACATACAAGGCAGGCCAATAGGAAAAGTTGGAAAACAAACTATCAAATGTCCCGAATACGCCCTTCTTTCAGACCCCATGAATCCCCCCTCCCCACATGTTAATCAGTGCTAATTTGCAGGTGACAGGACGTATTTGTGTGCCTCAAAAGATAGTTGTGCAACAAGAGAATAGAAGGAGAGAATAGCGAAGGCCAGTCGGATAAGATAACGTAAGAAAGAATAGGGAAAGCCAACAGTCAGTCGAGACAGGGATGAATCAGCCCAGACATGGATTAGTGCACTCGGCCAGACCCTGACATCGGTTTCGTAAACCAGGGCAGGGGGCTACTTTTTAACAAAAAGGACACGTAGCAGCTGGAAAAGGCAAAAACACTCCGCTCGCCGTGCTGCCTGAGTGAAGGCAACACAAAATGGTGACGTGACACAAAATGGCGGCCGTATACGGAACGAAGTCGAAAACCAAAGAACCTCAGACCCACCTTTTGGTATTACTCAGGCAAAACACAAAGGACTCAAGTTAGTCTGAGTCGATATCAATGGCCATGAGTTCGTCGAGCTGTTGCTGCAACATCATTCTAATGTTCTCTGTTTCCTGTGACACCGGCCTTGGGACACACATGGTGGCACAAAAACCGCAGATGGCAGGGCCACACTGTAAGCAAAGACAACACGAGAAAATGATGGCCAAAACCATTCCAAGGAAGGTTAAGATCTTCCCTCCCCATGTGGACAGTAGTCCCCAAAACCATCCCATTACAGACCAAGCTCCTGCGTCTTGGTGTATTGACTCGGAAATTACATGCAACTTAGAGATGGCCTGGTATACTGTAGGGGCATTATCAGGAATGTAAATGCAGCAACTAGACCCGATCAGTTTACAGACTCCTCCGCGATCTGCAAGGACAATGTTTAGAACCATCCGGTTCTGCAAAGTCATAAGGCGGTCCGCCTGAAGTTCGGCTGTTAAGTTACTCAAGGCTCCAGAAGTCACATTTATGGTAGCCCCAACAACCCGAACTAACTGTCTAATGTTTCTGCTATTGGGCATTGGGCCCCAGAAGGGAAGGAACCCTTTGACAAAGTCCCCTCCTTCTTGTCCTGCAGTGTCTTTTGAATCAATAACCCCTCTGCCATATCTATTTCTGTGATGAGCTGAAGGAGCAGTTTATGTCGGAGGGAGGAGAAAAGCCACAAAACATGTTCCTGAAAAATTGGTGGGGAGCCATGTGTAGGCTCGGTCATAGCAAACAATGTACGTGCCTTGAGATGGTACTAATGGTGAAGAAATCTGGGATGAATAGATGTATGTACGGGAACAAACACTCTTTTCCTGTTCACTTTTAATATTTTTACCATTTATTTGTAGACACAAATTGCCTCGATGAGGTATAGTCCAAATTGGTGGTTATCCTTCTCATCTAGCCTTATCTGTTAGGCTAGTGACATAACGGGTCACATTCCAACCTTCATACGCTCGCTTCTCATCGACAGGAATTTTACCACTTTTGGCAACTCTAGCCATAGCCACTATTCCCTTTATCACAGAACTATGACTAAAACCTGCTCCACCACTATATGGACCAACAAGAGGATGTCGAAGTTGGTTCTGGTATGCATTGGAAAACATAGACAAATAGGCCCAAGCGGAACCTTCATAAGAGAACGGAAGGACTAAATATGATTCTTTTTCCGCTGAAGATTTTTGAGGCAGACCCAGTCACCGGGTTGGATGGAATGACCTGGGTCTGTGGAGGCATCCGGCAAAGCGTTTTGAACCTGTTGGTGAAGAACACGCAATTTAGTGGTGAGGTCATGTAAGTAGTCAATCAACATAGGATACGGGATATCAGAGTACTTCTTAGGTCAAAGGACTCCCCAGATGTTTGCTGGGCGCCCAAAAACGGTCTCATATGGGCTGAGTCCTAAACTAGAATGTACAGCTGTTCTCGTAGATAGGAGTGCCAAAGGTAAAGCATCGGGCCAAGCAAGACCCGTGCTGGCCTGAATCTTTGCTAATTTGAGCTTGAGGGTGCCATTATAGCACTCTACCAAGCCTGCTGACTGAGGGTGGTTTGCCACATGGAATTTCTGCCTAATACCAAGACCCGCACACACCTTCTGCATAATTTGACCTACGAATTCACTTCCATTGTCACTCCAGACAATTCGCGGCAAACCAAACATCGGGAAGAATTCCTTCAAGAGGGCTTTGGCAGTGGACAAAGCAGTATTATCCTTTGGGGGGGAGGCCTCTATCCATCTGGAAAAGGCACACACCACCACCAGAACATTCTTTAAGTTATTGCAGCGTTCCATATGAATGTAATCAATTTGTAATACCTCAAAAGGATATGTAGGTGGAGCAAAATGACCTACCGGAGTTGGGGTTCCCTTTCCTGGATTATGCATCAAACAGACGATACAATGTTTCACCACATTTTCCTCACATTTGGGGATACCTTCATTCTGCCATACTGGAGCCAGAAGTTTGCATATCTCTTTCGCATTGATGTGAGCTGGACCATGCGCCATTGTAACTACGGGCAATACATAGGCGTCTGGTAACAGCCAACGCTGGTGTTCTGACAATTCTGTCCAACACCCTGTCGCGTCCAACTGTACTTTCTCTCCACTTACTCAATTCTTTCTCTGTAGTCTCTTCTTGAATCATTTTCACACTTTCTATTGTGTCCTCACACATTTCTCCTTCTCTGACCAATCTTGCAGGGCCTGCAACATACATGCGACTTGTAGCGTCTCTCGCCGTTTCTTTCGCTACTTCATCTGCAAAAACATTCCCACGACCCACATCATCAGTGATCCTTGTATGTGCACTACACTTCACAATTGCTATCTGAGTAGGCAAAGCAAGTGGTTCGAGAAGGTCAGTTACCAACTGACCATGTTGTATCTTAGTCCCATTGGAAGTAAATAATCCTCTTTCCTTCCACAAGCGGCCAAAGCTATGAGCCACGCCGAAGGCATACTGGCTATCGGTGTAAACATTCACTCTCTTTCCCTTAGTCAACACAAACACTCTTGTCAAGGCAATCATCTCAGCTGCTTGGGCTGAATTTTGTCTAATGTGTGCTGTCTCCACTACTGTATACAAGGTAGGAACAGCATAGGCTTAAGTCGTCTCACCATTAGGAAGTTTGAAACAAGAACCATCCACCCATAGGATCACATCCAGGTCCACAAGTGGTGTATCTTTTAAATGTATTCTGCCTTTCGTTTCCTCCTCTGTACAGACAAAACAATCATGTTGTTCTTGGGTGTCGTTCTCTGTTTGAATGGGTAATAGTGTTGCTGGATTCAAAGTATTACATCTCTTGATGTGTATATGACTAGCCAAGAGCGTCAGCTTGTACCCAGACAAGCGGGCACTCCTGAGATGTTGTGTTTTCGTTCCGTTCAAAAGAGTATCCACTGCATGTGGCACCATAACAACGAGAGTGTTATCCAGTACCAATCCATCAGATTGACGAATAGAGATCGCTGCTGCTGCTGTAGCTCTGAGGCAACTAGGGAGTGCTTTGGCTACCGGATCCAATGTAGCCGAAAAATAGGCACATGGCCGTTGTTTGTCTCCAAATTGTTGCGTTAAAACTGACAACGGACAACCTTCACTTTCATGAATATAGAGTGTGAAAGGCTTACTTACTGTAATCTGGAGTACCCAACACAGGGGCAGAACACAAGGCAGTACGTAAATTTGAAAAACTCTTCTGACATTCGTCAGTCCAAGGAAGAGGTTGGGGTGTGTCTTTCAGAGTAAGTGCCAACAGAGGTTTAGCCAACAAAGAAAAATTTGGAATCCACTGTCTACAATAGGAGGTAATGCCCAGAAAAGCACGCACCTCCCTTTGTGTGGATGGTACAGACATTTGTGCGATCGCTTGAATGCGTTCTGAGGTTAATCGCCTTCTCTCCTTCAACAAGAGATGACCTAAATAGGTAACATCTTGGCGGCAATATTGTAACTTAGAGGGTGAAACCTTGTGATGCAAAGCAGATAAATGGCGTAACTATGAAACAGTCACATTCTTACAAACATCCTCAGAATCAGCAGCAACCAACAAATCATCCACATACTGAATAAGAGTAGCACCTGGAGGGCGAGGCGAAAGCAACAAGCTGAGATTTCAAAGCCTGGCTATAAATGGAAGGACTTTCAGAATAACCTCGGGGTGCACGTTTGAATCGAAAACTGCGGCCTCCGAGGGAGAAGCCGAAAAGATCTCTATTCTCTTCAGCATTAGGAATGCTGAAGAAAGCATTCTTGAAATCGATAACCGAAAACCAGGCAGCCGAAGCAGGTATCATCGTGAGCAAAGCAGTGATATCTGGGACAACAGGAAACTGGGGCACAACAATCTTGTTAACCTCCCAAAGATCGATCACAAATCGATATACAGGAGGATGTGAAGAATCAGTACGTTTAAGAACAGGTAGAACAGGAGTATTGCAAGCATTTCCTCTTGTTTCTTCAACCACACCCTTCTGAACTAAATCATAGATGATAGCCAACAGAGCTCTTTCGCCATCGCTAGAAATTTTATACTGAGGAATGCATGGTAATTTAACATTTGGCTTAACAGTAACCACTTAAGGTGGAATCTGAAGCAAACCAACATCATTCGGGCCTGTAGCCCAAAGCGTAGCAGGAAGAGAATGCGATTCGGGTGGGAGTTGGTCCTTTGATAAAGACATAGGGGAAACCAATTTCGCACCTAAAGTAAGTTGTACACCAGAAGGGGAACAATGCAATGTTGCATGAAGACGTTTCAATAAATCCAAACCCAACAAATTCTCACCACAACCAGTCGTTAAAATGAGCGGTGCCTCCAAATCATAAGGACCAATTGAGATAGGCAAAGGGCTAGAAACCGGATTACGAACTGGGGCGCCAGAAAATCCTACAGAAACATTTGTTAAGCCAGACAAAGGTGCCCCAGGGAGTTTGGAATGAATGATAGAACTTCTCATTGCACCAGTATCCAAAAGAAAAGGCTCTTAAACACCCAATGCAACAACTTCAAGATAAGGCCCATTCTGATCCACTGGAACTGATACAACTCCCTTGCTTTGTTCATGGCTGTCCTAACTAGTGTGAAAATCCTTATCCTCACCTTCAACATAATAGTCGTCATTGTAATATTGTGCAGACTGAGTAAGTGGTTTCCAGTTGACGCCATGGTGGACTCGGGTGCCACGGGCCTCTTCATGGATGTGGAAAAGGCCAAGGAATTATCCATTGAGCTTACATCCAAGGATGTGGCAGAGGATGTCTTTGCGGTGGATGGGCGACGCCTTGCCTCTGGGCCCATCAGGCAACGCACCGGGAACATCCGAGTGAGATACGGAAAGGAATATTCGGAGGACATCGATTTTAACATCATCCAGGCACCCCAATACGGAGTGATACTGGGGCTACCTTGGCTCCACAAACACAACCCCTCGATCGACTGGGCATCCCACGAAGTAAGCATGTCATCTGGTTACTGTGCCGGTAACTGCGGGGTGACCGTTTCTAGTCAGGAGAGTGAGTGCACGGTTCGCATGCCATTGCCACAGCGGTGGAGAAAAGCGTTGAACTCCCCGACGTATATCAGGAGTACGCTGATGTATTCGACGACACGCAAGCCGAAGAGCTACCACCGCACGATTGCCAGATAGGCTTTGTCCCTGGGGCAAGCATACCGAGTGGAAGGCTATACGCATTGTCAGAACCGGAGAACCTGCATCTACGTGCATATCTAGTGATAAGCGTGGCTCAAATCCACCCGAGTGACTTACCGCACTCACCTATAATTACCATATAGGAAGTCAGCCGGACAGTGGAGAAGAATAAACAAAAGTCTTTATTAGGCCAAACAACACTCATATGAGAGGGCCCTGTCCGACCTCACTCCTAGGAGTGCGAACGAGAGGACTGACTCTCTGCATCACAGCAATACATTATAATGCAATACAGTAACAAGGGGTACGCCCCTTGTGGAAAATCACCGAGCCTCAGACCAGTGGACAATGCTCCCATACAGCAGGCATCTGCACCTGCAAGGGATACATTATTATCTCTACTCAAGGCCATGGAGCTAGGCTTCGGCGTCTCTGGGCATGAGAACATTACTGATAAAGAGACTTGTTAGTTTCGGCCACAGCAAGCTGAGAAACGAAAACTGCTGTCTTAGTACATTTCTGTATTCCTGCGGGAGGGGCATATGAGCGAGCAGGGCCCGCAGGCACAGAGGGTTACACAAAATGGTGGCACACAGGCTAAGCTAAGAAACTAATATGGTCACACATACATTTGAGCATAAGCAAGGGATAAGAATAGTAATACAGCATAGATGCATATATGAACATCATTAGTTAGTCATATGATGCTAACTCGCATATCATCATAAGGCAACTAGGGTAACGAAAAGTGAACTCTATCAGACCCTACTTTTAGCATCATTGGCTAACTATAGCCTCATTTATTTGCAAAAGGTAGTGCTGACATCCATTCTAGGGGCAGGACTTTTTTTCTTTAATCCAGAACATCTTCTGCAATAAACATTAACCAACTTGCATCAGCAGGAATTTCAGTAATCATAGAAGTGGTATATTGACCAGGTAACTTCCCTTTAGGACGCATATTTGCAGCACACATTGAACAACATGGAGGGAGACAATATATGCAAAGGCAGCAAGTCAGAATTACACTCACCACACCAACCAAACCCATCAATATTTTCCAACCCCAGGAAGAGAAGGCACCCCAGAGCCACCCTTGTAAGGACCATGTCCCATTATCCTGATGTAGTTCAGTCGCCAATCTATGTAATTTCTGTACTGTCAAGTTAACAGTCGGGGCGGAGTCAGGTATGTAAACACAGCAAGACGTCCCGATGACGCGACAGGCCCCACCCCTATCAGCCAGTATGACGTCAAGCACCATCCTGTTCTGGATCGTAAATAATCTCATAGCCTGAATTTCAACAGATATATTAGTCGTAATGTCGCCTTCAGTTAGAACCACCTTTTCCATTACCCTAGACAGTCGTCTAATAGCCCTGCTGTTAAATATCGGACCCCAGAAAGGAAGCAAACCCTTAGAAAAATCAGTCCATTGTTGGTACGAAGTGTCTGTCTGATCGACATCATCTACCTGAAGTTCCCTCCTTTTACGCTGCTCTTGCGGCTGCTCCTGAGGACTGGGAAATCGACGATGAGTTTTGTGGTAATCGGAGGGAGCCACATACACAGGGGGAATCATATAGGCCAGATAGCACACCCCACCCCAACCCTCAGGCAACCACAAGTATGCACTATCACCGCAAACGAAATAGATACTGGGTGGGGCGATCAAAGAGGGACTAACGGGCAAGCGTATTGAAGCAGTCACATTACAGGAGCTATTACCAACTTTTATGGGACCCCTTCCCTCTATACAGAAAAATGGAGAAGGACCCACCACAGCCAGGGGTATCAGAGACTTGGAACTGTCATTACTCTTCGGGGGGTGTCTGTAGGACAAAGTGGCGTTCAATTTCAGGAAACTATCCCTTAGTCTGTCAGTATCATTTGGTGTCAGAAAGCGGCCCAACTTTTTCTCACATGTCTCTATAAAAGTTTGATCAAAACGTCCATCAGTATATATTCGTCCAAGGGAAGATGGAGGCAGAGGGCGCACTCGCATTGTCATTGTCCACCCCCTATTCTGCAGGCGGGGAGTCAGGGAATCTGGCTGCTGAAAATATTTAACAAGACCTATAAGAGTATACCACCCCACACAACTATTCACTGGCGTCAAAGGGAGAGCGAGGAATCTATCTTTCTTATAGGCAGCAGAAGGTAAAAGCCCGCAAACCCAACAATCTGTCAAGTTGGTAGTGGCGTGTGCATGGTGCAAAGTCTTAATAAAAACATTGTCCTTGTAATTTTTCCGCATCATTCTTTCACCATAATGAACAGTAATCATATTATGTTCTGGAACAGAGGTGGGTGTGGGTGCGAATACATGAACGGGATAAGCTTTATCTAGGAAAAACAATATTCCAAGAGTCACTAGAAAGGCAATCAGAATGATAATTATAACCACTATCTTTCCCTTTCGGGGAAGGGCCAACCAGGGGGAATCAGGCTCAGGTCTCGGGGGAGCTGCAAAGGGCTGCTCCTCATCAGGAATGGGCCGCCCAAAGGGATACATTCTGAATAATCTTAGTACCAAAAATCAAAAATAAAAAAAAAATCACACTACTACTAAAAAAATAGTCCCAGACAATCCTCAACCGGCCAGAGGGGTTCTTCAACCCTTAAAAAGGGATCTTCTCCCTGTGTCCTTCAAAGCCTCACAGGCAGGCTTTTACCGTCCATACCTTATTCCACCGATGCTGTTCAACAATTTAGAAACAAGGGGAGCACTTAATTCGGGCCCCGCACCACTCTATAGTCTCAGAGAACACAATCTTCGGCTAAACACCAGGGCTCTTATAAGTCCATCCCTACCACTAAATCTTCTTATTCAAGAAATCCACTAAGCCCTTCTTCCGATGTCTAGTCCATCATTTTCAGCACTGTTACTTGTTATTTCTTGTTTGGGGCCTCAAATTATAGCGAGTGCTCCCTGGCACTTCAGGATCCGTGAACAAAGCAGGTGTATCTGTGGCAAACGCTGGACTTTCTGATGTCTCTTCACTAGTAGCAAGGGGAGTAGTAGAGCTCACTGAATTCTCTATTCCGCTACGCTCTTCTCCAATCAGTGAAGCATCCGAGAAAGGAGCATACCTCGGTATAGACTTGTGCTCTTGATCAGCGATGCCATCCTGGACCCATTTGTCATAGGGTAACGGAAGCGGGACTCGCTTTACATGTGAGGCATGAGTCCACGCTTTCCTGCCGTCGATCCGAAGCGCCGTGCGCGTGGTGAGGAGCACCTGGCGCGGCTCTGACCACCTTGGCTCCAGGCAAGACTTCCGCTGGTATCGTCGCACCACAACCCAGTTCCCTGGGTGGATGGTGTGTCCAGGCCCCTCCGGCAACGGCTTCAGAGTGTCTGCTACCTGCTGATGAATAGAACGAAGATCTTTAGTCAAAGCATACAGATAATCTGTCAACAGAGGGTATGGTACTTCAGAGAAACATTTAGGTCTGGGCACTCCCCAGATATTGGCCGGACGGCCGAATACCACCTCATGGAGGGAGACGCCCATCTTTGCATTTACAGTGACTCTCGTTGAAAGCAAAGCTAAGGGAAGTGCGTCTGGCCAACAGAGACCTGTACTCTCGCATATTTTGGCCATCTTTAGCTTGAGCGTGCCGTTAAACCGTTCCACCAGTCCTGCTGCCTGAGGATGCAAGGCTGAGTGGAACTTCTGGGAAATGTGCAAACCTTTGCATATTTGTTTCACTAATTCAGCATTAAAGGACGTAACATTATCACTCCAGATCACCCTAGGTAATCCGAAGCGGGAGAAATACTCTTTTATCAACATTTTAGCAGTAGAAATGGCTGTACAATCCTTCGCAGCGTACGCCTCCACCCACCTACTAAAAGCACATACGACTACCAGGACGTACTTCAAGTTATTGACCCTTTCCATTTCGATGTAATCCATCTGGATCACCTCGAAAGGGAAAGAGGGGGGTGCGAAATTTCCAGTTGGGACGGGAGTACCTTTTCCAGGATTATGTCTCAAACACACCATGCACTGACGTACCAAATTAGTGGCCATTTTAGAGATATTTTTATTACTCCACACCGGGTCTAACAGCTTACAGATGCCCTTACGCATTCGGTAGCAACCATCGTCTCTTGTCTGTCGTGTCTGTCCAACATTCATCCGCATCCAGTCGTCCCTGCCCATCCTTCCATGCTCTCAATTCCTCGTCTGTCGCTTTTCCTTGTATGTTCTTGACACTCTGTACAGTGTCTGCAAACATATGGACATCTGGGACCCATCTAGCTGGCCCTGCCACAAACATCCGTGGTAATTTTTCTCTAGCAGTTTCCTTTGCTGTCTCATCAGCAAAAGCATTGCCTCTTCCCACATCATCCACTATCGTCTTGTGTGCGCTACATTTTATCACAGCCAGTCTTTTAGGTAGTGTCAGTGCCGTTAGCAGTCGTAATATCAGTGGACCATGCTGTATTCGTTGTCCATGGGAAGTCAAAAATCCCCGTTCTGCCCAAAGTCGCCCATAATTATGAGCCACGCCAAAGGCGTATTGGCTATCAGTGTAAATGTTCACATCCAACCCCTTACTCAACTCACATGCTCTCATTAAGGCAATAATCTCGGCAGCCTGGGCAGAATTGTAAGGTATTCTAGAAGTCTCCACCACCGTTTGTAATGTTGTTATTGCATATGCTGCTGTCGATGTACCGTCTGGTAATTTAAAACAGGATCCATCAACATACAATTCCCCATCTGGTTCCTCCAAGGGCCTGTCTGTCAGATCCACCCTCCCCTTTGTCTCCTCTTCCGTCCTGTACAGACAGTCATGTATGTCATCGTCTTTTGTATCTGTGTCTGTAGGGATAGGTAACAAGGTGGCGGGGTTCAGTGTAGCACACCTTTTAATCGTTACATGGGGTGCAAAAAGAGTCATCTCGTAACCCGTCAGACGAGCGCTTGTTAAATGCTGCGTCTGTGTCCTGTTCAGCAAAATGTCCACAGCATGCGGTACCATTACTGTGAGGTCTGATCCCAGCACGAGCGCTGCCGATTGTCTTATAGAGACCGCAGCAGCCGCCGTGGCTCTCAGACAGCTCGGCAGCGCTCTTGCCACATTATCGAGCATTGCAGAGAAGTACGCACACGGTCTCTGCTTCCCCCCAAAACACTGAGTTAAGACAGACAACGCGCAACCTTCCGCCTCGTGCACGTAAAGAACAAAAGGCTTCTGGTAATCAGGTGTTCCAAGAACTGGCGCAGAACACAAAGACGTTTTTAGTGACTCAAACGCTTCTTGACATGCAGGGGTCCAGGGTAGGGGCTCGCGCACTTCTTTGGTAGTCAGATACAATAGGGGTTTTGTTAGTAACGCATAGTTAGGTATCCACTGACGACAATACGATGTTATGCCTAAGAACGCGCGCACCTCTCGCTGCGTGTTAGGGACCTGCATGTTAGTGATCGCCTTTATGCGCTCTGGCGTCAATCTCCTCCCCACTTTCGAAAGGAGGTGACCGAGATAGGTGACCTCCGTTCGACAGTATTGAAATTTTGGAAGGGACACTTTATGTCCCCTTGCAGCCAAATGATGGAGTAATTTCACAGTAGCATCCCGACAACCCTGTTCGTCATCCGATGCTATTAGGATATCATCCACATACTGCAACATGACGTTGCCAGGTGGAAGTTCCAGCTCATCCAATTGTGCCTTCAGTGCTTGACTATAGATACTCGGACTCTCAGTGTACCCCTGAGGAATTCTTTCAAAGCGGAAGCTTCGGCCAGCCAATGAGAATCCAAAGAGATATCTGCTCTCTTCATGTACTGGTATACTGAAGAAAGCATTTTTCAAATCTAGGACAGAGAAATATTTAGCCGAAGGGGGTATCATTGTCAATATTGTTGTAATGTCCGAGACCACCGGGTACTGTGGCTCTACTACCCTATTTACATGTCGCAAATCAATCACAAATCTATAAACATCAGGAGTACTATCAGTAGCTTCAGGTGACCGTCTTTTGAGGATAGGTAAAATAGGGCTGTTGCATATGTTCGAATCAGTCTCTTCCACTACACCAGACCGTATTAAATCTTGTATTATTTGTAACAGGGCCTTCTCCCCCTCCCTAGGAATCCTGTACTGTGGAACTCGGGACAATTTCGCTCCCACCTTCACTCTTATTGTCACCGGAGCAATGTCCATTTTACCTACATCCGTATCATTGACAGCCCACAAGCTGTCTGGTATGCCTTGGAATTCAGGTGGCAATGAATCATCCTTCGAAAAACACTGCAATGGGCGGGCAACATTCGGGCCCAAAGTAAGGTACACACCGTCTGGAGAACAATAGTTGGTGGCGTGTAACCTTTTTAATAAATCTAGGCCCAACAAGTTTTCCCCACAATTGGATGTCAATAGAAACGGTGAATCAACAGTAAAAGGGCCAATCGTCAACGTGAGAGGTTTAGAAATGGGGCTAATCACCGGAGTTCCTGCGAAACCCACGGAGATGTTATTCTTGCCAGACAGAGCCGCCCCTGGGACCCGAGAACGAGCCACTGAACTTTTCATTGCACCCGTATCCACTAGAAATTTCTGTTGAGACCCCATTAAGTCAGCTTCGACATAAGGTCCCCTCTGATCAACTTCCATAAGTACTGGTCCCATGCTCTGTCCTACGTTGTCCTAGTTGTGGGAGAACCCTGTCAAATCGTCCACTGAGTAATCATCGTTGTAGTACTGACCACCGCTTCTCTGCGACTGTTGTCTATCTGCCCCGTTGTCAAAGTAATTGCCTCCCGGTCTCCCGCCTCCTTCTGATCGCGCAGCCTGTCTCCCAAAATCACCACTACTTCGTCCTCGTCCTCGTCCGGGGCCGGCACCTGACTGGAGCAGTGGGCAATCTCGCCACCAATGCCCTTCCTGCTTACACTTGGCGCACTGGTTCGGTCCCAGCCTTTCCCTACTCTCACCTCTCCCAAAACCGCCCCCCCGACTCGGCGCTGCACCTCTTCCCCTTCCTCTAGCCACTTGCTGTAACAAAAATCTCGTCTTCAAATCCTTAGCCTTCTTTTCCTGTTTGTCCTTACTTTCATTTTTCCTGTGTTCATAATACTGTGCCATACTGAGGATACCCGAAGGAGAGGACGTTGTCCATGTACTCTCCGACGCTTGCAGTCTAGCGGATATTTCGGGCAATAAGTTTGTAACAAACCTATTAACAAAAAGCCGCAATCCGCCATCTTGTGACACATCCTGTCCACTGTAATCCATAAACGTCTCCTCAAACCTCGTAAAGAAATCTGAGACCGCTTCATCCTTTTTCTGCTTACAAGCCGTCAACTTGTCCCAATCTACCTTTTTCGGGGGGATGAGGGAGTGCATATACTTTATTATGCTCCCTGGCAAAGCTAATATTTCAGCCTTCGGCTTCTCTCCTGGCTTACGCTCCTTATCCCAATCCTGCAACTCCTGCCATGTACCTCCCAGCTCCTCCGTATGATCCGTACCTTTCACTTGCCGCCACACATCAACCGGGACCAACAGCCCAAAAAACAATTCAACATCAGCCAGCGTCATCACAGTAGAAGACGCCACTTCCGTAAGCTCTTTGTAATAGGCAGTCGGATTCTTCCTAGAATCCGGTAGCTGGGCCTTCAATGACAACACCTCACTTCTCTTCCATGGTGTATACACCCATTGCTCCTGAAAATGTGCATCAATTCTGTTCCTGGTAACAGCCTTCGTTACCGGGTCTAACAACTCGGGGACCTCGGGGTGAAAAATAGGGTGCACCTCGCGCATTGGGTGGAGACCTGGGAAGTGGGGTGTACCAGCAGAGGGTAATTCATTCCTGTATTGCAATAGCGTACGCAGACTACTTATCACTTCTTTCACCCCTGTGTTCGTTCTATATGCTCCAGCCTGTATATCTCGTAACACCGCCGGAGCCACACCTCCATATCCCTGCTCCCATAGCGGTATCAATACATTGGACATATGCCACAAAGCGTGCTGCTGCATCAAGGGCTCAAAATCTTTCATAGTGGACCAAATATCTTCGAACGAATAAATATTATTCCTGGCCCACTGACATACCTGATTAGCCACCATTCTCTTTTCATCTAAACCAACCGTAGAACGCGTAAGCAACTTCCGTACCTGTGAGAGTAATCCGCTACCTGCGCCTCGACTCGGCGTTAGCATCTCCTGACTGGGGGTGGTACTAGCTGAAACAGTAGGGAGTGCTAAAGAAAATGGTGAGGGTGCAGGTGAAGTGGTCTGGAGTAGAGAAACGAGGGGTGTCGAGGGCGAGGATAGTTGGGGGGCACTTGCTGAAGGACCCGGAACGGCACTACTAGGGGCCGAAAGTGGCAAGGAGGGGTACAAGGGCTGTGGGGCATAAGGGGGAGGGGGTCGGGTATTCAAAATGTCCTCCATCTCATCTGGGTCGTCCTCTCGCACTACATAACTTTTGTTTTCTTTCAACCTACAAAGTCTATCTGCGCGCTCCATACGTAGCGCATTCTCATTTCCCACCTGTTCCCTCGCCTTCTGCGCCATAGTCTGGGTGGATTTTTTATAAGCCTCTTTCTCATCTCTCAGCTTGCGCTTCCTGGCCTCTTTCTGCCACACTCGCAAAGAATCAAACATACTCTGACGGCTACGCCTAGCAAACAGTTTGTCTTGAATATAATCCAACTTAGCTTCATCAAAAGAACCCGTCAAAGGCCATTGTTATGTTATGTTATTTATACACTTCTATAGCGCACGGCCACTCCCTGGAGTATCCCGGCACTTTGACGAAGACTCCCAACCGAAGATGGGGAGAAAAACATAACACCAAAAGGGCATACAGACATAAAAAACAGCCTCAAAGATTACGGAAAGAGCCAAGTCTTAAGGGCCTTACGGAAAGACAGAAGACTGGAAGTCTGTCTTAAAGAGATTGGAAGATCATTCCATGCATGAGGGGCTAAGTGTCGAAAAGACCGTCCTCCTACTCTTGCCCGTTTGATAGTGGGAACACTCATTTTTGATAAGGACGAGGATCTGAGAGATCTGAGAGGTGTATACCAAGACAGTCGTTTGGAGATATATTTGGGGCCTATGCCATGCAAGGCCTTGAAAGTCGTGGTCAGTGTTTTAAATAAAATCCTTTTTGCAACTGGAAGCCAATGCAATGTGGAGAGAAGATCCGTGGCTCTGGCTTTCCTTGGAAGGCCAAAAATGGCTCGGGCTGCAGAATTCTGGGTGATTTGCAAACGCCTGACCAGATATTTGGGAAGTCCCAAAAACAGAATGTTTGCATAATCCAGCCTGGAGCAGATCAGTGCCTGGACAATAATTTTTCTGTGCTGGATAGAGACTAGGGGGAGAAATTTGCGAAGCGTCCGCAGGATGCCGAAACATTTCCCAGTGAGAGATGAAATATGTGGTCCGAAAGATAGCTTGTTGTCAATCACCACTCCCAGATTTTTGGCTTTCGCAGACGAGCTAGTGGGAGGAGACATATCTTTCGGCCACCAGGTTTTCCAATCGGGTTCAGATGTACAGCCAAAGAAGAGCAGCTCCGACTTGTCGGCGTTGCACTTCAGCCCATGGCATCCAAACCACTCCAAAATAGCACTCAAACATCCGTTGACCTGGACACCATCAAACTGACCATCCCCATTACTTACAAAGAGGAGCTGGGTGTCATCAGCATAGCTGACAATCCGGGCGCCAAAAGACTCCGCCGTCATCGCCAGGGGGGCCATAAAGATGTTAAACAGAAGGGGGCTTAAGATGGAACCTTGCGGGACCCCCACTTCAAGCGGTGACATTTCAGCAGAGAAAGGTGGCGCCCAGATTGTCTGCCGGCGGTCGGCTAGAAAGGACTTGAGCCAGTTCCACACCGTTCCCCGCAGACCGAAGTCCCAGAGTCTGGAGAGAAGAAGTGCGTGGGGAACGGTGTCGAAAGCCGCCGACAGATCCAGCATAATCAGTACCACTTTTTTACCAGCATCCAACTCCTCCCTGATGGCATCTGTGACTTCAAGGAGCGCGGTCTCCGTGCTGAAGTTTGCACGGAAGCCGGATTGACTACCATGCAACAGACCCCTTTCTTCGATAAAATTGGAAATAGATTTGTGAGCATACCTTTCTGTCACTTTCGCCAGAGCAGGGAGTAAGGAGATGGGTCTGTAGTTTGCATGAACCACAGGGTCGAGCGCCGTTTTTTTTATAAGTGGTAGGATCATGGCACTCTTCCAAGCTTTGGGAACTATCCCGGAAGAGAGTGACAGATTCAAGATGGGATTTATCAAGTCATTAAGAGCAGGTGCCATATTTGCTAGACACTTGGCAGGGCAAGGATCCTGTGGAGATCCGGATTTGAGACTTGTCAGAATGGCAAGAGAACTCTCTAGATCTAATGGGGGAAAATTGGAAAGAAAGGGGCCAAGATCTGGCGGGGGACATGCCAGACTTGTCGTATGCTGCTGGAAAGTGGCCTGGAGGGAAGATTGAATAGAGGTAATTTTCTGCACAAAATAGACAGCTAATTCCTTCAACCAAGTTTCGGAGTGAACATGGGTCGGAGTATAAGCAGAGGGAGAGGTGAAGTCCTTAACCACCCTAAAAATTTCCTTGCTAGAATGCTCCGCTTCATTGATTCTGGATTCCAGATAGGATTTTTTACCTTCCCAAATTAATTTATGGTAGGCCCGAGTCTGCGTCTTAAAATTTAACCTCTCGGAAAGATCATAGGATCGCCTCCATGCTCTTTCTGCTTTCTTGAGATCTTGTCGTGCTTTTTTTAGGTGAGGGGTAAACCAAGGAGCAGATTTTCTCTTATCTGCAGAAGTATGTTTCTTGGCTGGAATCAAGCTCTCTAGACGGTCTGTGAACCAATTTTGAAAGAGATCGATGTACTCCTCTACATTGTTAGAGGTGGGACAAGGGAAGCTAGTTAGAACATTTGATAGCATCTCTCTAGTAAGAAGATGGAAAGGTTTGGAATGAGGCTTTAGCAACCCTACTGGTTGGGACCGTGATGGAGTCATGACAGAGATGGAAAAAGTGATGAGAAAATGATCTGACCACAAAACTGGCATGGGAGGGTCGACACAGATAGGAACGGTAGAAAAAATCTGGTCAAGCGTGTGGCCTTAATTATGAGACGGTCCTACCACATAAGGAGATAGGCCAAACACGGAAGTAATATCTAGCAGTTTTAAAGTGTCCGGATCGGAACTATTATCCATATGGATATTTAAGTCACCTAATAAAATACAGTGATTAGACCTAAGGCATGGTATTGATAAGGCTGCCTGTAGTTCTTCCAAAAACAGCCCCACTGATCCTGGTGATCTGTAGACCAGGATACCAGTACAGGCCTGGGAAGATGAGAGCTGGAGAGTAAAGCCTAATGCTTCGCAGCCCTGTAAATTATCTACTGAGAAAGTATGGCATACAATGTTCTTCTTAACTATAATAGCCACTCCACCACCTCTACCGGATGACCTATCTTTCCTATAAATGTTATAGGCAGAAGGTACGGCATTGGCCAAATCAGGAGAGGATGAATCGGACAGCCAAGTTTCCGTAAGGAACAGACAGGATATGTTGGAATCCTGTAACATATTCCAAATGTCTAAAGAGTGGCCAGGTAGGGATCTGGTGTTCAATAGTAAACAATTATGCTGAAAGGGTGGGCTGGCCTGTATAAAAGATTGCCGATCAGGGAGGCGCCAGCCACAAGTGCTACAGCCTTTCCTCAGAGCCCGCCCTCCCGGAAAAACATGATGGCAACGACTACACGGGGGGCGTAGGGAGCGAAGCTGGGGGCTGGAATACGTACGTGTACAGCGACACATAGTGCCACTAGCACAGAGAGCGAAAGTATGCGAGAGCCGTCCGGCCCCGTCCGCCTCCGTGCCGCGGACTGGCGCAGACTGGCTACTCTTTGGCGCCTCTTCGGCGCGTATTCGGCGCTACCGCTGCGCGTCACCGCTGTGCTAGTCTGAGGGGGGTCTTATAGATTAGGTGAGGGTGGAGACTAGTCCGCCGACCTCTCCAAAATGGCTGGCCCGGAATGGAACAGCCAGAAAACCAGGAAGTGGTTTCGCTCTAAAGCTCCCTCCACGACAAACAGCACAGAAGCTGTGGTGGACCGGGGAAGCGAGCAAACTACAGGTATGGGCAGAACTGATGTATTTTGAAGCACAGTATTACATATGAAGCACACAAAAAAATCACACTCGAAATTATTTCATTTAAAATTCTAAAAAGCTCAATTTAAAAGCTGGAAATTATTAGTAGCAATTCTGGTGCCAAGTTAGCGCTAGTAGAGGTGTAGCGCTAGTGCTGCAATCTTCGTTTTGTAATGAAATGCGCGCGAGAGACTCCCGCCCTCAAGTAGTCAGGGCGAGGGGGAGACTAGTCCGCCGACCTCTCCAAAATGGCTGGCCCGGAATGGAACAGCCAGAAAACCAGGAAGTGGTTTCGCTCTAAAGCTCCCTCCACGACAAACAGCACAGAAGCTGTGGTGGACCGGGGAAGCGAGCAAACTACAGGTATGGGCAGAACTGATGTATTTTGAAGCACAGTATTACATATGAAGCACACAAAAAAATCACACTCGAAATTATTTCATTTAAAATTCTAAAAAGCTCAATTTAAAAGCTGGAAATTATTAGTAGCAATTCTGGTGCCAAGTTAGCGCTAGTAGAGGTGTAGCGCTAGCGCTGCAATCTTCGTTTTGTAATGAAATGCGCGCGAGAGACTCCCGCCCTCAAGTAGTCAGGGCGAGGGGGAGACTAGTCCGCCGACCTCTCCAAAATGGCTGGCCCGGAATGGAACAGCCAGAAAACCAGGAAGTGGTTTCGCTCTAAAGCTCCCTCCACGACAAACAGCACAGAAGCTGTGGTGGACCGGGGAAGCGAGCAAACTACAGGTATGGGCAGAACTGATGTATTTTGAAGCACAGTATTACATATGAAGCACACAAAAAAATCACACTCGAAATTATTTCATTTAAAATTCTAAAAAGCTCAATTTAAAAGCTGGAAATTATTAGTAGCAATTCTGGTGCCAAGTTAGCGCTAGTAGAGGTGTAGCGCTAGCGCTGCAATCTTCGTTTTGTAATTGTAGATCCACATTATCAGCAGTGTACCGATGCCACAAAGTACCAAACAAAATCGGGACCAGTCCATGTTTGACATACATATCAAAACTCGCTGTCCCTTCAGGGGGTGCAGGTTGGCTCTCGGCCAGTCTAGTATCTGAGGGTCGACAACAGCATCCAAAACATCGTAACTTGCTAAAACACGGCATCTTTACTTTGATGGAAAAAGTAGCACTTCTCCACAAACTTCGTCACCTTGAATCACAAAACTCGAGCTCGCTCACACACACATCTAGACATACATCGGAAAAACCCACGCATACACAAATACAATATCTTCAAACACGTGTTACCAAATGGGACAAGGCCCGTCGACCAAGTCCTGGGGAACCTGGACTCTACCGCAGACCGAACAGTACGCTAACTGTCCTGAGGACGGGGAACAGATCCGCCACCCGTGCGGCACTATGGATCACTGCGTACTTTACCGCGGGAAACCCAGATCTCACCTCCACTGAACCACCACACTAGGAGTTCAGGGTAAGTACCGGAGTCTACCCACAATGAGCCACGCCTTCACCACAGTACCATTCAGTCGGATCGCTACAAACAATTACCTCTAAATGCATCCCCAACCTCGTCAAGTCTGTCAGAGCACCAACTCGTACTCTGAGTTCCCCGGAGCACACTAGCCCCAGGAGCACACCGGCTCCTCAAACCATTGGAGACACTCTAGTCTCCCGGAACACTCCCGTTCTTGCAACAATCACAGGTGGACCACTCACCTTCCGTAGGCGGCACCGACCTCTACCGTTCTCCACCTCCGGCTGCCAAGACCAACACGGTCAGCTTCAAGTTCTGCCTTCTGGACCCCGGCGTAAGATCCGAACCGGGACCTCTCCCGATCAGCAGGGTGGGGCAGCGCTGCGAGAACCAAGCTCGGCATCAGATGGGTACCCGGGCCCACCGTGCCGACCAGCAGGTCCCCGGTCTTCTGCTACCCACTTACTGGTGAGAAAGATCCTTATCGCGGGGTCCCTGTTCGGGCGCCATCTGATAAGCGTGGCTCAAATCCACCCGAGTGACTTACCGCACTCACCTATAATTACCATATAGGAAGTCAGCCGGACAGTGGAGAAGAATAAACAAAAGTCTTTATTAGGCCAAACAACACTCATATGAGAGGGCCCTGTCCGACCTCACTCCTAGGAGTGCGAACGAGAGGACTGACTCTGCATCACAGCAATACATTATAATGCAATACAGTAACAAGGGGTACGCCCCTTGTGGAAAATCACCGAGCCTCAGACCAGTGGACAATGCTCTCATACAGCAGGCATCTGCACCTGCAAGGGATACATTATTATCTCTACTCAAGGCCATGGAGCTAGGCTTCGGCGTCTCTGGGCATGAGAACATTACTGATAAAGAGACTTGTTAGTTTCGGCCACAGCAAGCTGAGAAACGAAAACTGCTGTCTTAGTACATTTCTGTATTCCTACGGGAGGGGCATATGAGCGAGCAGGGCCCGCAGGCACAGAGGGTTACACAAAATGGTGGCACACAGGCTAAGCTAAGAAACTAATATGGTCACACATACATTTGAGCATAAGCAAGGGATAAGAATAGTAATACAGCATAGATGCATATATGAACATCATTAGTTAGTCATATGATGCTAACTCGCATATCATCATAAGGCAACTAGGGTAACGAAAAGTGAACTCTATCACTAGACAACATGCTACGCCTCGGATTCATCTAAATCCCCGCCTCTCCCCTGTTCTTCATCCCCAAAGCCAACGGGGATCTCCGTGCCTGTGTGGACTTCCGGGCCCTCAACGCCATAACTGTAAAAAAACGTTATCCATTGCCCCTTATCAACGTCTTGTTGGACCAAGTGAAAACGGCCAAGGTGTACACCAAACTCGACTTGAAAGGGGCCTACCACCTCGTGCGGATGAGAACAGGGGACTAATGGAAGACGGCGTTTAAGACACGGTTGGGGCGGTACGAATACATAGTGATGCCGTATGGCCTTTGTAACGGTCCCTGCGGCGTTTCAGTTCTTTCTGAACGATGTACTACGAGAACTACTGGATGTGTACGTCGTAGTATACATCGATGATATCTTGGTGTACTCCAACAATGAAACAGAACACGTACAGCATGTTTCTAGGGTTCTGCAGATACTACGAGAACACCTGTTGTTCTGCAAACTCAGCAAGTGTGACTTCCATGTCAAGTCCGTGGAATTCCTGGGAGTAACGTTGAGCCCTGAAGGCAAGACGATGGCAGACAGAAAGGTAAAGGCCATAAAAGAATGGCCATCGCCTCGGAACGTCAAGGAGGTACAAAGCTTCATTGGCTTTGCCAACTTTTATTGACGATTCATAGACGGATTTTCGGGAATGGTAGCCCCCATCACACACTTGTTGAGGAAATCACAAACCTTTACTTGGAACCCTGAGGCGGAGGTAGCCTTTTCTGCCCTGAAGGCTTTCGGATCAGCACCGGTGTTGGCTCACCCGAATACGGACCTTCCATTTATAGTAGAGGCAGATTCTTCGGACGTGGCTCTGGGAGCCATCCTGTCGCAGCGACACCTGGGTACAGGGGTTTTCTCCACCCTGTTGCATTCATCTCCAGGAAGCTGAAGGAAGCCGAGGGCAACTACCATATTGCCGAGAAAGAGCTTCTGGCTATCAAGGACACTTTCTCGGAGTGGAGACATCTACTAATGGGGGCTAGCCTTGTTGTTTCTGTCTACACGGACCACAGAAACATCCAATTCATGACAGCTGCCAGGCACCTCTCTCCCAGGCAGATGAGGTGGATGCTCTTCTTCTCTGGATTCAATTTTGTCATCACCTATAGACCCGGAGCAGAGAACCGCAAGGCTGATGCTCTTTCCCGCTAATCATCTGAACCTACGAAACTCCCGACGCCGGTTACCTCCATTATCCAACCCGAAAAGGTAATAGGGGCGATACAACCCGACAGCTTCCTGAAAGGGGTGCAGAAGGGGGTATGTACGCATGGGTGGATAACCTGGCTGCATCACCACCCGAAGTGGCAGATGAAGGATGGTATTCCGATGAACGGGAGTCGCATGCTGCTGACCAACCCACAGCTAAGGAAGCAGGCGTTCCGATGGTGCCATGAATCACCAAGTGCGAGTCATCTAGGGGCGGAGAAAACTGGGGAGTGGTAGACAACCTTTACAACGAAACTTTTACAACGCACTACCATTACAACACGGTCATTTCCACGCAAACCATTACAACGCATTGCGCTGGGTGGCGCTCTAGGATAGGGAATAAGTTTAATTTACTATCCAACACCTTCCCTAGTGTCCACGGGGACTGGAGTTGGAATAGTAAATTACACTATTCACTATCCAGCACCCCAAAGCGCTATGCGTTGTAACGGTATGCATGGTAAAAACCGCGTTGTAAAGGTATGCGTGGTAAAAGTATGCGTTGTAACGTCATACATCCCTGGAGAGTGCATCCTGAGAAGCTTCTGGTGTCCTAGCCTACGCCCGGACGTGGCGGGATGGGTCCCTTCCTGCGATGTATGCGCCTCCATGAAATCCGATCACTGTAAACCCCAAGGGATGCTGCAACCCCTTCCAACGCCCTCAAGGCCATGGGAGAACATATCCTTAGATTTCGTTGTGTGGCTGCCGGTGGATCAGGGGATGACTGCTACTTTGGTAGTGGTCAATTACCTTACCAAGATGGGACACTTCATAGCCTGTAAAGGGGTGCCATCGGCAGGGAAGCTGGCCTGTATGCTGTTGAAAGATGTGGTGCGTATCCATGGGTTACCCAGTGTGATAATATTGGATAGGGGATCGCAGTTCACGGCGAGGTTATGGAAGGCCTGGTGTTCCTCCCTACACGTCAAGTCTGCTCTGTCAACCAGCTACCACCCGCAGACGGACGACCAAACAGAGAGGCTCAACCAAACCCTCAAGCAGTACCTGCAATGCTTCATCGAGAAGGGTAACGAGGAATTGGTGGAACACCTATGGCTTGCTGAAATAGCATACAATAACGCCACGCACAGTTCTACAAAGGTGTCACCGTTCTACGGCAACTACGGACACCATCCCAGGTTTCTGCCATTGGCTCACCCGACAGGGAATCAAGGCTTGGCTTAAATGACCAGGAGAACCGCCCAAATGAAAGAACTGGTGAAGCGTACCCAAGAGTGTCTGGCGGAGGCCAAGGCCAGGTACAAAGCACAGGCGGATCACACAGAAGGCCAGGACCGTTGTACAAGGTGGGTGATTATGTATGGGTTTCATCCCGCAACATGCACTTCAGGAAACACAGTTTGTTCCATCCTAAGTATATTTTAATATAGGGAGCACTTGCACTGTGGCACTGATCCGCAGTGGCACAGTGCCCAAAGCAATATACCAGCAAAAACATCATAAACAGAGGAGGCAAACAGAAAAAAATGGAGGAGAGACTCAAGCCAATGATGTCAGGTCTAACACGCCGAACTTTTGGATTAACTTTGACTCGACTTCGTGTGACTCCCGTGTGGGGTACATTGTTGCCAAGAACTGTGTTTTAAAGAAGAAGAGTTACTAAAGACTTGGTGCTAAGAAGAAACTACACTTGAAC
This sequence comes from Lissotriton vulgaris, assembly GCF_964263255.1. Classification (NCBI taxonomy): domain Eukaryota; kingdom Metazoa; phylum Chordata; class Amphibia; order Caudata; family Salamandridae; genus Lissotriton; species Lissotriton vulgaris. The sequence goes on from NC_141695.1 coordinate 1,104,852,341, forward strand.
TATTATTTTTCCTTCCAAGAGTATTTATTAAGATTGTGGTATATTTTTGTCGTTATTTGGTCTTGTGCTAAGCCTTATATAAACATCCTTATTTTTATAATACTACTGTGTCGTGTCCATTTGTAGTGTATTCACTTTATTACTGTATGTGGTCATAAATGCTTAACGCACTGCCTCTGAGATAAGCCTGTCTGCTTTGCCAAGCTACCAAGGGGGTGAGCAGGGGTTATCTAAGTGTGTGATCCCCTTGCCCTGACTAGAGGAGGTGAGTCCCTATTTGTCAGAAGTGTATACCTCTGCCAACAATAGACAGCCAAGTCTAACAGGGACCATCAGTTACAAGAGGAGCCGGGAATAAAGAAGACTGAGATATGGGAGTCCGAGGGACAGGAGTCGGTGGCAAAGGAGGCGGGGGAGGCAAGACTGCAAGGGGTAATGGTGGAAGAGCCGGAATCACTGGATGAACAACAGGTGGCTGAACAAGTGGCAACAATGCGGGTGCATTAGCACCTTGTACATAGGGCGGAGGCAATCTTAACAAATGGGACATTAAGGGATCTTCGTCAAGATCCTTATTCTGTGGGGTAGTAGGCAATACAGGGTAACATCTATCTATTGCCATACGGTGCTGTCTTTCTGAGACTTCAATCGCCTGATCTTTCTCATTATCCTTAAACTGCTGGGCAGCCTGTATATTCGTCATACCTTTCTCTTTCTTATCTCTTTTTGCCTGTTTAATTTCTCTCTGTTTGGCTGCTTTACGCCAGAGGCGGAAAGAGTCAAACATTGCCGGCCGGGTTTTTCTTTTAAATAGCATTGCTTCTAGATTATCCAATATGTCACGTTCAAAGCTACCATTTTGTGGCCACTGTAGGACACCATCTTTCTTTGTGTATTGGATCCATGCCTCGTTAAAGGTGATGGGGCCAACACAATGTTTCGAATAGAGTTCATAAGTGGGAGTTCCAACCGGAGGGATTGGACAAGAGTCCTCCAGCCAGGAATCCCTATTACAATCAAGGCAACAAAACTTCCTAAACCTAACTAAAAACCAGGCATCTTTAGTTCACTGGTCTACTTACAAACTTCAAGGGGTTTTAAAGAAAATACTCAGTACAAACGTACTCACCCCTTGGCTTCGGCTTTTGCAATTTCCGAAAAATATAAAACAAAGTAGTGGGCGCTACCCACGAATACTTAACTAAGTGTTCTCTCACGCCAACAGAGGTCCGTCTATCGTCTCGCAATACCAGTCGACACGAAAAGGGGGGCCAAGGCAGGGCGGCAGTCAGGGCAGCAGTCGGCAGCAGCCGTCAGAAAGGATTAGCTGCGCTGCAAAAGACCTTTGGTCCATTTCGACATGCAGGGGTCGCTTGATGTGGTTCGCGAATCCTCCGGAATTTTCTTGCGAGGCTCCTCACGACCCTTGGGCTGAACCGCTACAGCTGAAGCCACCCCACGTTGGGCGCCAGTTGAAGAACCAGGCTTTATGGGCCTGACGGCGCAGGGCACGCCTATAATCTTCGAGTTCACCTGCCTTATCGGAGAGAGACACGAGACACTCTGTTGAGCGTAGAAAACAGGGTTTATTAGCTGCAGCTAAGCACAGTTGTACTAGAAGTACAAGGTAGGTTCTTAGGAGACTGCCACTTTACTTCGTGGCGCACAATTTTTATAACACACATATTTACAATGCCTACTCCCAATACATACAAGGCTGGCCAATAGGAAAAGTTGGAAAACAAACTATCAAATGTCCCGAATACGCCCTTCTTTCAGACCCCATGATCAACCCTTCCCCACATGTTAATCAGTGCTAGTGCCTGTAATTCAATTTGCAGCTGGTAGGACGTATTTGTGTGCCTCAAAGGATAGTTGTGTAACAAGAGAATACAAGGAGAGAATAGCGAAGGCCAGTCGGATAAGATAACTTAAGAAAGAATAGGGAAAGCCAACAGTCAGTCGAGACAGGGATCAATCAGCCCAGACATGGATTAGTGGACTCGGCCAGACCCTGACCTCGGTTTCGTAAACAAGGGCAGAGAGTTACTTTTTAACAGAAAGGACACGTAGCAGCTGGAAAAGGCAAAAATGGCGACGTGACACAAAATGGCGGCTGTATACGGAACAAAGTTGAAAACCAAAGAACCTCACTCCCTGGAAAAATTGGATGTGAGGATTATCCACGATTGGCAGATTTGTGTTATCCGTAGGTCCCTAGTAGAGGGCACTCCATATGCCAGGGCCGATAACTCAAATGCTACTAGTGGGCTCGCAGCACTGGTTGTGCCACCAAAATGAGTAGCTCAGAAACAATGTCTCTGGCCGGCCACTGCCGAGCCCGTGCGCAGTGTGTCGACTGCACCTACGACCTGGCCGGTATACACACCTGCCAGGCCTGACCTTCCCTTCTCTTACACGTTAGTCGCCCCTATAGTAGGCCAGAGGAACCCCCCTAGGTAAGGTGCAGTACATGAGGAAGGCAGGACATGTCCTAGTGTGGGTAACATGTTCTGGTAGTGGAAGACAGCCAAATGATCTTTCACTATTGAGGGTTTATATTGCCCGATACGATAGACTGGGGAGGGCTGAGTATAATGGTTACCCGCCTATCTTCCCATACGAGCGAGATACAGAGTCGGAGTGTGGTACCCCTGAACTCAGAATTCAATAACACATCTTTTAGTCTGAATGGTTTTTGGATTCTGTGTTTAAGGATAGCACTTATAGAAAGTGGCTGTTCTCGTGTTCAACCTTTCCATGTGCCTGGGCCTGTTTTGTGAAATGACCGTCTGGGTTTGTGAGTAACAGGATATGGTGAGGTGTGCATGATCCCTGGGTGGGCTGAATAGAACGATTGAAAGTTAGAGTGGTGGGAGGAGTAGCAACCGGGCCTGAATAGGGCTGTGCCTGATTTGGGACTTTGTAGGTGTTGTTGACACAGAGGTAGCCCCGTGGGAGTTACCTGTTTCTACTAAGTAATCATCATTTGCAACAAACTATCTAAGAAGAACCTTTCAACCAAGTAACCTTATTTATGTAATTTTACCGTTTTGGTCTTGTTAAAGGTTTAGTAAAGATACTTTATTGTTCTAAACTAGTGTGGAGTCCGTTTGTGGTGCTATTGCTATATTACTGTGAGTGTTGGTACAAATACTTTACGCATTGCCTTTGAAGATAAGCCTGTCTGCTCGAGCCATGCTACCAAGGGAGTGGGCAGAGGTTATCGACAAGCGTGTATCTTTTCTTACTCTCACTTGAAGCAAGGGTCCCTATTTGGTCTAGGGTACCTACCTCAGCCAACTAGAGATCACCAGTTCTAACATTGGTGGTCAGCGGTGAGGATCCAAACTTGTATTTGTACTTGACCAACAGTGATTAGTGTACATCATCACTCAGACTAGTGCAGACCACTATGATACCACATAAATTGTTCTTCACCCACTTTTGATCCGTGAAACATCCTCGAAATGTCGGATGCCGGAAAAGCAGCAAGTGAAGCCGCCGAATTGGAGTTCAGCATCTTGGAGTTGTACTCGTATATGGTCGATGAACTCAAGCAATTCGGCAAGGTCCTAGGGTGCCCCATGAGAGGGGGCGCGAAGAAGGGTAAGCTTTAAAAGAGCCTGAAGGCCTGGTGGGAGGCCCAAGGTGCCGCCAACGGGGAGATGACAATGGAGGAAGTCGACGAACAGTAGCATGGGTTCCGGTCGCAGGAATTGTCTGAACCCTAGGTAGCCGGCAGGGCTGCCAGTATCCATTCTGCTGGGAGGAGAACCAGAAAATCAGAGGACATGAGCTGGAGGTCATGTGGCTCAAGGAAAAGGCCGATGAGAGAGATCAGGCCTTGGATGAGCGGAAGTTGATCTTGGCTCACAAATTGAGCATGAGAGAGCTGAATATAAAAGCCAAGCAATTGGTGTCCGGCTCAAATGTTGGCAGCGCACAGCCAGTGCTGGGAGGTAAGGTATATATCCCCAAAGACTTAGTCCAGAATTTTCAGAAGGGGCAGGATATCCACACGTGGTTTGAGTCATACGAGATTGCTTTGCGGATGAATGGGGTGTCTCAACAGAACAAGGGGGCGGGCCTGTAGAAACACTTTGAGGCATCTGGGACAGCAGTCTTACCACCTTTAGCTAAGGAGGGAGCCCTTACGTTTGCCAAGATGAAGGAGGCATTATGCCTCAAATACGGGCTCACACCAGAGCAGTACAGGGTACAGGTCAGGAATTTCAAGAAGAATGAGTCAGACACGTGGGTTGCATGTGTGAGAAAGTATACCCGAGCACTGGAAGGTTGGATGCAGGGCAGCAAAGTTACTGATTATGAGGGGTTGTGCTATTTAATCAGTTGGGAGCACTTGAGTAGTCTGTGTGTTCCGGAATTGTGCCAGCATTTGTTGGATAGCAAGTTAACTGATTCCAGTGAGCTTGCAAAGTAGGCGGACCGTTGGACGAGTACCAGGGTCCACAAGGGGATTGTGGGTACCACAGCCAAAGGTAGGCAAAGTCCCCAGCACAAGAGTAGGGGTGACAAGGGTAATCAGAAGGAGTTCTGCAAAGGGCCCCAAACTGGTTCTGACGGAAAGGAGACCCAGCCCCCACAGCAGAAGGCGTCACACCACCTCTAAAGGGTGAAGATCCCCATACAGGTCCCCTGAGGTGTTACCATTGTTATGAGGATGGTCACATTGCCCCAAGATGCCCTAAGAAAACCCACACACCCATGAGTGCTCCGAAACCGGGGATAGTGAGTGTAGTGTTGGGTGGGGAATTCATTTCCGGGGGTGAGGAGTGTAGGAGAGTAGGGTCTGCTTTCCTATGGTCAGCCTACTTTTTGCTGTTTGTTTCCATGGTTTTCTACTTAATATGGCTGTGGGCCTGCTAATCAGACCCACAGCCCTGCTGTCCTCTCTCTAAATTTCACACCAATTGGGGGTTGGGACACTCTTGTGAGCCCCTGTATAGTGTACCATAGGTACCCAGGGCAAAGGTGCACCCAAGGCTTACCAGGGGCTGCAGCATATCTTATGTCACACCTGGCTGGACATCCAAACTAACACAACTGGCTGATCACACAGCTAGGGCAAGGTCATGTAATCACCCCTTGCTTAGGTATAGTATTCCAATACCTACCAGTATATATAGACGCATATGCACCTATAAGTCACTCCTATGGCAGGCCTTAACAATCCGGAAGGCAGAGTGATTGGTTTTATGTGAGATGGTGCTCTAGCATGAGCTGAGCCTGTCTACAGCTTTCGGAATCATTCCCTTATAGCTGTTCTATGATATAGCCATACCATATACTCTTAAGTGCATTATAATCCTTGCGGTTACTACTAACCTTGGTTTGGCTTTATCAAAACATGTCGTGAAAGGTGTCATATGCTTTGGAATACTACCCCCTCGCCAGTTCTGGCGACGGGGGTAGCATTCCACCCTTCTAGAGGGAGAAGACATGTTGTTCCTACTAATCCTGGTTAAAGTTAACCAGAGCCTCAGCATCACAAAATGGATGCTGCTGCCACAGACACAAGTCTGACCTCCTGCTGCTGGGAGTCCTTCCAGCGGGGAGGCTTGGACAATAGGTTTCCTGTCTTGGGAGGTGCACCCCAGACAGGCCCCAGCTCTGGCGCGAAACTGGACAAAGGGAAAGGGGTGTAACCACCCCCTTCCCTGGTCCCACCCATAGGAGGGACCTAGCAGGTAATCCAGACCCTAAATTTGGTATATAGGTATGAGTTGAGTCCCAAGACTTTAGATTTATCCTGACTGAAACTTGAAACGAAACTCTGGACCTTCGATGTTCTACTTGAAGATAGAAGACTGAATAATCTCCCTTGTGGTCAAGGAGTGACCACCCTGTGCAAGCAGGCACCATCAAGCAATCAACAGTTTGCTTTGTTGACACTCCTGCCGGAGCCCGAGCACAGAGCCTGACAAGACCTGGACTTCCAGACTTCCAACAGCCCGATCCACAGTCACAGTAGAGCTGAGACACGTGGAGCCAACGAGAGATGTGGGACCGGCCATCTTGGAAAGCCAGCAAATTGCTTCTGTGCAACTTCTGAGGCACCTCCGAAGTTGTGCATTGGGGATTAGGAAACCCCAGTCCCGATCACCAACTGCACCAAAGATCAGCCCTCCACACTCCACGAGTACTGCGTGGGGCACTTCTGCATTTTCCTGCTTGATGCGTCTGTCTGGTAACTTGCCCGTTGGCTAGTGGCCTCTGTGATGACGAACCTTTTGATTTACACCCCTGTTCTGGTTGCTCCAGACGGGCCCTTGCTTCCCTGAAAAGGAGAAGTCCATCAGACCTTGCTGGTCTGATCCATAAGCCTTCTTCGATTCCTGCATGGGTTGCCTTTGCCAAGGCTTGTTGACTTCAATCTGGAAGCCCACACCGCCAACAGCGAGAGCCTTTGTAGGACAGTCCGTAACCAGCTCCTGGTTGTTGTCGACACCTCCTGGTCCACGTGGCTGCAGAGACAAGCTTAACGACATCACCTGATTGTTTCACAACATCGACTGGTTCCTTCCTGGTCACTGGCTAGTGACCCAGACTCTGTCCCCTCTGCTTTCAGGTACTCTTCATCCTTGATCCACCCTTGGATCCACCCGGACAACTCCCTCCTGGTCGCCTGCAGCATCTTTCTCCAAGGCTCCATAGGATTCACCGACGAAACCCGACATACTTTGACACCTATGCACAAGCTTCCTGTGGGTGAGGTAACGCGAGTACTTTGGTGCTCCTGTGGGTATTTACTATCCTAGTGTCTAACTTTCAAGTAGCTTTCTCCTTGTCCATCCGGAAGTGACCTAAAAGAACTAGTTCCCTATTCTTTCGTTCCTATTCTAACTCTATGGTAACTCGCGTGTGTGTAAAGACACTGCACACACATCCCGTCGGCCTCCTACTTCCTATCCTTTGGTAGTACAGTGTAGCCCCAGCGATTCCCTAGGCCTATCCTTTGTTCATGACGTGGTTCTTATACCACTATTTTAGTATATGGTTCGAAGTGCCCCTAGGGCATTACTGTATCACAAAATGGATGCTGTTGCCATAGACACAAGTCTGACCTCCTGCTGCTGGGAGTCCTTCCAGCGGAGGAGGCTTGGACAATAGGTTTCCTGTCATGGGAGGTGCTAGCACCACCCCAGAAAGGTCATAGTGAATTGGGGCAGGGAGGGCTGAATGAAATGAGACACTGCCTGAGGCACACAAGGTGTCCTGTGCATAGTCCGGTTCAAACCGGTGCTGGGGCACTCCAGCCCCAGCTCTGGTGTGAAACTGGACAAAGGGAAAGGGGTGTAACCACCACCTTCCCTGGTTCCACCCATAGGAGGGACCTAGCAGGTAATCCAGCCCCTAAATGTGGTATATAGGTAGGAGCTGAGTCTCAAGACTTTAGATTTATCCTGACTGAAACTTGAAACGATACTCTGGATCTTCGACATTCTACTTGAAGATAGAAGACTGAAGAATCTCCCTTGTGATCAAGGAGTGACCACCCTGTGCAAGCTGGCACTATCAAGTGATCAACGGTTTGCTTTGTCGACACTCCTGCCGGAGCCCGAGCACAGAGCCTGACAAGACCTGGACTTCCAGACTTCCAACAGCCCGATCCACAGTCACAGTAGAGCTGAGACACGTGGAGGCAACAAGAGATGTGGGACCGGCCATCTTGGAAAGCCAGCTAATTGCTTTCCGTGCAACTTCTGAGGCACCCTTTAAGTTGTGCATTGGCGATTGAGAAACTCCAGCCCGAGCACCAACTGCACCGAAGATCAGCCCTCCACACTCCACGAGTTCTGCATGGGGCCCTACTGCATTTTCCTGCTCGAGGCGTCTGTCCGGTCACTTGCCCATTGGCTAGTGGCCTCTGTGACGACGAACCTTTTGATTTACACTGCTGGTCTGGTTGCTCCAGACTGGCCCTTGCTTCCCTGAAAAGGAGAAGTCCATCAGACCTTGCTGGTCTGATCCGTTCGCCATCTTCGATTCCTGAGTGGGTTGCTTTGCCAAGGCTTGTTGACTTCAATCCGGAAGCCGACACAGCCGACAGCGAGAACCTTCGTGGACAGTCCGCATCCAGCTCCTGGTCATCGTCGACAACTCTTGGTCCACGTGGCTGCAGAGACAAGCTTCACGACATCACCTGATTGCTTCGCGACATCGTCAGGTTCCTACCTGGTTCCTTCCTGGTAACTGGCTAGTGACCCAGACTCTGTCCCCTCTGCTTTTAGGTACTCTTCATCCTCGATCCGCCCTTGGATCCACCCGGACACTTCCCTCCTGGTCGCCTGCAGCATCTTTCTTCAAGGCTCCATAGCATTCAGCGACGAAACCCAACACACTTTGACACCTTTACACCTGCTTCCTGTGAGTGAGGTAACATGAGTTCTTCGGTGCTACTGTGGGTATTTACTATCCTAGTGTCTAACTTTCAAGTAGCTTTCTCCTTGTCCATCCGGAAGTGACCTAAAAGAACTAGTTTCCTATTCTTTCGTTCCCATTCTAACTCTATGGTAACTCGCGTGTGTGTAAAGACACTGCACACACATCCCGTCGGCCTCCTACTTCCTATCCTTTGGTAGTACAGTGTAGCCGCAGCGATTCCCTAGGCCTATCCTTTGTCCATGACGTGGTTCTTATACCACTATTTTAGTATATGGTTCGAAGTGCCCCTAGGGCATTACTGTATTTTGTACAACTTATTGTATTATAACTAAGTATCTTGTTATGTGCTTGTGCCTCTGACCGCATAAAGAGTTCAGAGGATTGTCTTAGAAATAAATACATAAATATTTTGATATACGACCTGTGTGGTGACCTGTGTGGTGTCCTTTCACTTGGTATTAAAAGTATACCAGGCCAGGCCAACTTAACACATTGGTGTGCAGCGGTTGGGATTTGAGCTTGCTGTTGTTTTTCCAATTAAATCTTTGAGATATCATTTGAAATATCACATTAAGTACCATAGGTACATATAACAAGACTTAAAATACTTAAGTTCTACTGAACTTAGTTGCTGTAGACCAAAGGGCCTAGCACACCCTGACTTCAACTCCGAGAGAGGTTTAGTAGGAAACCCTTAGTGTAGGTAGGTGCACACACCACACCTCACTAGAAAATGTAAACTACAGGTGAACCTAGTGTATCTCCACCTGTGGGAGGTCACCCTATCATTTGACATACTCAACTTCAGAAGGCTGAGCACTTGTGTACCACAAGGAAGTTGAAGCAGGGTTCTAACTCTACCCTTCAGCACCTGATAGACCTCTTAGAAGAATCTGAGGTTCTTAAGGCCTCTAGCACAGGTCCTACAGGGAATGCAGAAGGTATACCATCCTCAGAAGATGACCCCCCTGTCCCAGAAGAAGAAGAGGAAGAGGGGGAGGAGTAAGATGAAATTTCTGAGGAAGAGGTAGACAGCCAGGTCTCAGTCAGAAGACTTAGCCAGGCTAACCTAACCCTACATGGGGCTGGAGAAGGGCTAGCCCTTCCCAGACCCAACAGTAGACTTAACCAGAGGTATAGGAGGGAAAGATCTCACTCAGGTGAATCTCTCCACTCCAATACCTCAGGAGGTTCTCAGAGGGGAATGACTTCCCCTCAGAGGGGAGAACACCAGGCTAGGATGAGGGAAGTCCAAATCAGAATAGAGAGGGAAGAACTTGCCCTAGCCCAAGCAAAACTTGCTTCAACAAGGGAGCAAAAGTTAAGTGGATTAGATTCCACTGGTGGTAGCAATATCCCTAAAGATAAAGACAGGTCCTATGACAATAGATACCTGAGTAAGATTTTGCCCCCCAAAAACTGCTTTGGAGAGGGCCTACAAAGTACAGCAGGTACCCCAAAGTCAGTTGGCAGCAATCTTGTGGCTCTCCTTTTCAGAAAAAGGAAGAGACAAGCTCCTCACAGTTAGTGATGATGATGCTAACAATTACACTGTCCTGAAGAGTCAATCAATCAATCAATCACTGAAGAGTGCTCTAATTGATGGGTTTGGCCTAACCACTGAACAATACAGGTTGATGTTCAGAGATACCCAGAAGACACAGACTCAGGAGTGGACTGATTTTGTTGATTGTGCCACTAAGGCTCTGGAAGGCTGGTTGCTGGGAAGTAAAGTTAAGGACTATACAGGATTGTATAATTTTATCGTGAGAGAGCAAATACTTAACAATTGTCAGAACCTGTTTGACTCAGATCTGACCTCTCCCCAAGAATTGGGAAAGAAGGCAGACAAATGGGTCAGAACCAGGGTTAAGCGGAAAAAGCAGGTCCAAGGTGGTGACCAGAAAAAGGCAGACCAAAAAGGTAGGGATCAGAAACAAAAAGACCAGAAGTCTTCCTCAGGCCCCCAAAATTCTAATGAAGGGGGGTCCCAAAATTCAAAGAAGAAGAAGAAAGAAGGTCCAAAGAAACCTTGTTGTAAGTATTGTAAATCTGCCTCTCACTGGTTCAGTGAGTGCACCAAGAAAGGTACAGCCCATACCACTTTAGCCCCTAAAGCATCTGCACCCCCTAGTACAGTTAACAGTGGTAGTTCCCAACCCGATGCTATAGTGGGGTTAACCTTGGGTACTGAGGTGGATTCTGGCCTAGTCAGTATCTCCACTCAGGCTTTTCTTTGCTGTAATGTGGACATGGCTATGTCCTCAACTGTGAGTCCCAATGCTCTGGGCAAGTACAGGCAAACACCTTTAATCTATGACAAAGTGGCTCAGGCCTACAGGGACACATGTGCCAGTGTCACTATGGTGACACCTAACTTTGTGGACCCTGGACAGATTGTACTGAGTGATAATTACCTGGTGACCAATGCAAGCAACGGTACTACTACACATAGTGTGGCAGTTGTTAACTTCTCCTGGGGAGGGGTAACTGGCCTCAAAAGAGTTTTGGTAAGTGCAGACCTCCCAGTTGAATGTCTGTTGGGGAATCAATCAGCAAATTTGTAGAGCGCGCTACTCACCCGCTAGGGTCTCAAGGCGCTTGGGGTGGGGGGGGTAGGGGGGAGTCGCAAGTGCTCGAACAGCCAGGTCTTGTTGCTTTCGGAAGGAGAGATGGTCCTGGGTCATCTGAAGGTGGGGGGGGGGAGGGAGTTCCATGTCTTGGCCGCCAGGTAGGAGAAGGATCTTCCTCCGGTGGTGGATTTGCGGATTCGTGGGACGGAGGCGAGGGAGAGGCTGGCGGATCGGAGCTGGCGGGTGGGTGTGTAGAATGTGAGGCGGCTGTTGAGGTATGTCGGGCCCATGTCGTGGAGAGCCTTGTGTGCGTGGGTGAGGAGTCTGAACGTGATCCTCTTGGTGAAGGGGAGCCAGTGCAGGTCTTTCAGATGGGCAAAGATGTGGCTGTGGCGAGGGATGTCCAGGATTAGTCGTGCAGAAGCGTTCTGTATGTGCTGGAGTCTTTTCTGGAGTTTGGCTGTAGTTCTGGTGTAGAGGGTGTTCCCGTAGTCCAGACGGCTGGTGACGAGGGCCTGGGTGACCGTCTTCATGGTTTCGGTGGGGATCCACCAGAAGATCTTTCGGAGCATGCGCAGGGTGTTGAAGCAGGAAGACGAGACGGCGTTGACTTGTTTGGTCATCGTGAGGGAGGAGTCCAGGATGAAGCCCAGGTTGCGTGCATGATCCGTTGGCTTGGGTGCGGTGCCCAGTGCAGGGGGCCACCGGGAGTCGTCCCAGGTGGAAGGGGATGGTCCGAGGATGAGGACTTCCGTCTTGTCTGAGTTCAGTTTCAGACGGCTGATCTTCATCCATTCCGCAACGTCTTTCATTCCTTCCTGGAGACTGGCTTTGGCGGTGGCAGGGTCGTTGGTGAGGGAGAGGATCAGCTGGATGTCATCGGCGTAGGAGATGATGTTAAGGTTGTGTTGGCGTGCGATGGCAGCGAGAGGGCTCATGTAGAATGATCTTGAATCCTCAGTATGGTCAGAAGTGGAGTATAGGACTCATGCAGAGATGTTAGGCATATCAGCTCATGTCCTTGCTGTGACCAGGTCACAGGCCAAAAAGTGCCAAACTGAACAGGTCTTGGATCCTGTAACTATGGACCAAGTACCACCCAAGAGAAAGAGCAGTAGGGTTAAGGCAGTGCCTTCCCCCCTGCCCTCAGGTGTAGATCAGCCTTCTCAGGAAGCTGATTGTGAGAAGGAACTGTCCTAGAAGAACTTGACCCTGATAGGTTGAGTTTCTTGGGACAGGGGGACCTTCAAGTGCAGACTTGAGGCAGATACAGTTAGACTGCCCCTCTCTTGAACCCCTCAGACAGCAAGCTGCTTCTGAGGCCTTTGGGAATGCTACAGGTACCCCTAAAGTTTACTGGGAAGAAGTACTCCTTTATTCTGAGGGTAAAGACCCCAAGCCTGGTGCTTCCAGGAGGTTGGTCATACCTCAGGCCTTTAGGGGTTTCCTTCTTACCTTAGCCCATGATATTCCCTTAGCAGGACATCTAAGTCAGAACAAGACTTGGGACAGGCTTGTCCCACACTTTCAATGGCCCCAGATATCAGAAGATGCCAAGGAGTTTTGTCGTTCCTGTGTGACCTGCCAAGTCAGTGGCAAATCAGGTGGCACAACAAAGCCCCGCCTCATACCACTACCTGTGGTGGGGGTACCCTTTGAAAGAGTAGGGATTGACATTGTTGGACCAATGGATCCCCAAACAGCCTCTGGGCACAGATTTATACTGATGGTAGTGGATCATGCCACCAGGTATTCAGTAGCTATTCCACTAAGGATCACAACAGCACCTGTTGTGGCAAGAGCCCTCCTGCGAGTTTTCTCAAGAGTGGGCTTTCCAAAGGAGGTTGTCTCAGACAGAGGTGCAAACTTCATGTCTGGGTACTTGCCTGCTATGTGGAAGGAGTGTGGTGTTAATTACAAATTCACTACACCCTATCATCCACAGTGCAATGGGCTTGTTGACAGATGTAACAAGACCCTCAAGGGTATGATCAAGGGTTTACCTGAAAAGCTTAGGCTAAGATGGGACATCCTTCTACCCTGCCTTCTGTTTGCTTACGGAGAGGTCCCACAAAATGGAGTTGGCTACAGCCCTTTTGAACTTTTGTTTGGGCATCCTGTAAGGGGACCCCTATGTCTGGTGAAGGAAGGATGGGAGTTACCTCTCAAAAAGCCTAAACAAGACATAGTGGACTATGTACTTGGTCTCCGCTCCAGGATGGCTGAGTATTTGAAGAAGGCATCTAAAAATCTTGAGGCTAGCCAAGAACTCAAAAAAGCTTGGCATGACCAAAAGCCTGTGTTGACTGAGTACCAGCCAGGACAGAAGGTGTGGGTGTTGGAGCCAGTGGCCCCAGCAGCACTCCAGGACTGGTCTGGACCCTACACAATTGTTGAGAAAAAGGGAGAGGTCACCTACTTAGTGGACCTTGGAACTCCCAGGATCCCCCACAGGGTGCTCCATGTCAACAGACTCAAAGCATATGTTGATAGGGCAGACATGGGCTTGCTCATGGCTACAGGTGAGGGACAGGAGAAAGAGAGTGACTCTCTCCCAGACCTGTTGACTCAGAACCCTGATGATTGTTCAGTTGATGGTGTGCCCTTGGCTGGTAGCTGACTGACCAGCAGCAACAGGATTGCAGACAAGTTCTACAGTCCTTCAGACATATGTTTTCCTTGACACCTAGTCAGACTAACTGGTGCACCCATGAGGTGGACACTGGTGACAGTCTGCCTGTGAAGAGTAAGATCTACAGGCAACCTGACCATGTCAGGGACTGTTTAAAGACTGAGGTGCAGAAAATGCTTGAGCTTGGAGTAATGGAGCCATCAGAGAGCATCTGGGCCAGCCCAGTAGTCCTTGTACCAAACCCTCACATCCAAGATGGGAAGAGAGAGATGAGGTTCTGTGTGGACTATCGAGGTCTCAATGCTGTCACTAGGACAGATGCTCACCCAATTCCAAGAGCAGATGAGCTCACTGATAGATTGGCTTCTGCCAAGTTTCTGAGCACATTTGATTTGAAAGCTGGCTATTGGCAAATCAGGTTAGCTGAGGATGCCAAGGCCAAAACACCTTTCTCAACCCCAGGAGGTCATTATCAATTTGTGGTGATGCCCTTTGGCTTGAAGAATGCACCTGCCACTTTTCAAAGGTTGGTGAACCAAGTCCTCACAGGGTTGGATGACGTTTGTGCAGCTTATCTTGATGATATTGCTGTCTTCAGCTCCACCTGGGAGGATCACCTGATTCACCTGAAGAAGGTTTTAGAGGCCCTGCAGAAGGCAGGCCTAACTATCAAGGCCACAAAAGTGCCAGATAGGGCAGAGTAAGGTTGAGTACCACTGGAGAGTAAGATCCAGACCATCAAGGACTAGGCTCCTCCAACCACCCAGACACAGGTCAGAGCTTTCTTGGGCCTGTCTGGTTACTACAGAAAGTTTGTTAAGAACTATGGGTCCATTGAGACACCACTTAATTTCTTGACTTCAAAGAAGATGCCAAAAAAGGTTTAGTGGACAGTTAGCTGTCAAAAGTCATTTGATGACCTGAAGAAGGCCATGTGCTCTGCACCTATCTTGAAGAGTCCTGACTACTCCAAAGAGTTTACTGTCCAAGCAGATGCTTCTGAGTTGGAGGTGGGAGCTGTGCTTTCACAACTTAATGTAGATGGTCAGGACCAGCCCATTGCTTTTATTAGCAGAAGGCTGACCCCTAGAGAGAAACGTTGGTCAGATATTGAGAGGGGGGCCTTTGCTGTGGTTTGGGCCCTGAAGAAGTTGAAGCCATACTTGTTTGGCACTCACTTCAAAATTCAGAAAGACCATAAGCCCCTCTTGTGGCTAAATCAAATGAAGGGTGAGAATTCCAAACTGCTCAGGTGGTCCATTTCCCTACAGGGGGTGGACTTTACAGTGGAGCACAGACCAGGGACTGACCATGGCAATGCAGATGGTCCCTCCAGGTACTTCCACTTAGAACATGAAGATACAACTGGTCAAGGTTAGTCTAATGTCCCTGAGTTGGGGGGGGGGGGGGTTATGTAGGAGAGTAGGGTCTGCTTTCCTATGGTCACCCCACTTTTTGCTTTTTGCTTCACTGGTTTTCGACTTACTATGGCTGTGGGCCTGCTAATCAGTCCAACAGCCTTGCTGTTCTCTCTCTAAATTTCACACCATGTACTTTAGGTACATCACCAATTGGGATTTGGGTCACTCTTGTGAGTTTCTGTATAGTGTACCATGGGTACCCAGGGCATACGTGCACCCAAGGCCTACCAGGGGCTGCAGCATATCTTATGCCACCCCTGGCTGGCCATCCAAACTGACACAACTAGCTGATCACTCAGCTGGGGCAAGGTCATGTAATCACCCCTTGCTTAGGTATAGTATTCCTATACCTACCGTTATATATAGACGCATATGCACCTATAAGTCACTCCTATGGCAGGCCTTAACAATCCGTAAGGCAGAGTGCTTGGTTTTATGTGAGATGGTGCTCTAGCATGAGCTGAGCCTGTCTGCAGCTTTCGGAACCATGTCCTCATAGCTGTTCTATGATATAGCCATACCATATACTCTTAAGTGCATTACAATCCTCGCAGTTATTGCTAACTTTGGTTTGGCTTTATCAAAACATGTCGTGTAAGGTGTCATATGCTTTGGAATACTACTCCCTCACCAGTTCTGGCGACGGGGGTAGCATTCCACCCTTCTAGAGGGAGAAGATATGTTGTTCCTACTAATCCTGGTTAAAGTTAACCAGAGCCTCCGCATCACAAAATGGATGCTGTTGCCATAGACACAAGTCTGACCTCCTGCTGCTGGGAGTCCTTCCAGCGGAGGAGGCTTGGACAATAGGTTTCCTGTCATGGGAGGTGCTAGCACCACCCCAGAAAGGTCATAGTGAATTGGGGCAGGGAGGGCTGAATGAAATGAGACACTGCCTGAGGCACACAAGGTGTCCTGTGCATAGTCCGGTTCAAACCGGTGCTGGGGCACTCCAGCCCCAGCTCTGGTGTGAAACTGGACAAAGGGAAAGGGGTGTAACCACCACCTTCCCTGGTTCCACCCATAGGAGGGACCTAGCAGGTAATCCAGCCCCTAAATTTGGTATATAGGTAGGAGCTGAGTCCCAAGACTTTAGATTTAACCTGACTGAAACTTGAAACGATACTCTGGACCTTCGACGTTCTACTTGAAGATAGAAGACTGAAGAATCTCCCTTGTGATCAAGGAGTGACCACCCTGTGCAAGCTGGCACTATCAAGTGATCAACGGTTTGCTTTGTTGACACTCCTGCCGGAGCCCGAGCACAGAGCCTGACAAGACCTGGACTTCCAGACTTCCAACAGCCCGATCCACAGTCACAGTAGAGCTGAGACACGTGGAGGCAACAAGAGATGTGGGACCGGCCATCTTGGAAAGCCAGCTAATTGCTTTCCGTGCAACTTCTGAGGCACCCTTTAAGTTGTGCATTGGGGATTGAGAAACTCCAGCCCCGAGCACCAACTGCACCGAAGATCAGCCCTCCACACTCCACGGGTTCTGCGTGGGGCCCTACTGCATTTTCCTGCTCGAGGCGTCTGTCCGGTCACTTGCCCATTGGCTAGTGGCCTCTGTGACGACGAACCTTTTGATTTACACTGCTGGTCTGGTTGCTCCAGACTGGCCCTTGCTTCCCTGAAAAGGAGAAGTCCATCAGACCTTGCTGGTCTGATCCGTTCGCCATCTTCGATTCCTGAGTGGGTTGCTTTGCCAAGGCTTGTTGACTTCAATCCGGAAGCCGACACAGCCGACAGCGAGAACCTTCGTGGACAGTCCGCATCCAGCTCCTGGTCATCGTCGACAACTCTTGGTCCACGTGGCTGCAGAGACAAGCTTCACGACATCACCTGATTGCTTCGCGACATCGTCAGGTTCCTACCTGGTTCCTTCCTGGTCACTGGCTAGTGACCCAGACTCTGTCCCCTCTGCTTTTAGGTACTCTTCATCCTCGATCCACCCTTGGATCTACCCGGACACACCCCTCCTGGTCGCCTGCAGCATCTTTCTTCAAGGCTCCATAGCATTCAGCGACGAAACCCAACACACTTTAAAACCTTTACACCTGCTTCCTGTGAGTGAGGTAACATGAGTACTTCGGTGCTACTGTGGGTATTTACTATCCTAGTGTCTACCTTTCAAGTAGCTTTCTCCTTGTCCATCCGGAAGTGACCTAAAAGAACTACTTTCCAATTATTTTGTTCCCATTCTAACTCTATGGTCACTCGCGTATGTGTAAAGACACTGCACACGCATCCCGTGGGCCTCCTACTTCCTATCCTTTGGTAGTACAGTGAAGCCCCAGTGATTCCCTAGGCCCTAGGCCTATACTTTGTTCGTGACGTGGTTCTTATACCACTATTTTAGAATATGGTTCGAAGTGCCCTTAGGGCATTACTGTATTTTGTGCAACTTATTGTATTATAACTGAGTATCTTGTTATGTGCTTGTGCCTCTGACCTCATAAAGAGTTCAGAGGATGTGTTTGAAATATATTTTGATATACAACCTGTGTGGTGTCCTTTCACTTGGTATTAAAAGGGTTACATATGGTAAAACAGCTGGCTTCACATGCCCTCTTGAGTTTAGCCTAAGACTGCTTTGTCCATGCTACCACTAGGATAGCTGTTCTATAATGTTGCCTTTACAATGATCACCATAAGGGTTGTTTGGACTGGTGCAAGGTGCTCACTAGAATAGTGAACATCATATACCAGGCCAACTTCTCACAAGGAGCAAGCGGTGATGACCCTGGTTTCACTGGGAGACCGAGAGATGGTCCAAGAAGCCTGTCTGCCAGAGAACACTTAGAAGTACCAGCGGCGGGTGACCATCAATGGGAGGAGGGTGGAGGCTCTTGTGACACAGGTGCCAGTGGGACATCCGTTCGGTGTCAGTAGGTGTCAGAAGAGTAGGTCTTTCCCAACGCACTTCACCCGGTAGTTACAGCAGACAACTCTGCGTTTCTGTAAAGTAGCGCAGGTACCCTTTGAGTGCGGGGGGATCTCTGGTCCTCTGAAGGTTGTGGTGAGTCCATCTATGCCTGTAGTCTGTTGGGAAATGACCTGGAGCGTTCCCGTGGAAGGAGGTGGAATGCCAGGCTCATTTGGAGATGTTGGGTCTGACTGAGTGGGTTTGTGTAACCACCCGGTCCCTGGCAGCAGATAGGAGCAATCAAACGGACCTGGAGCCTGAAACAGTGGCCCAGTGCTTGCTAGGAAGAGAAGGAGCAGGGGCCGCGGGAAACGCGTCCCGCTCATGACGTGCCTCTCGCAGGACATTTGGGGTGCAACAAGACCTTTCAGAGGCTTGTCACCCACTTGTTCCGGCCCCAAATGAGGAAGCACTACAGTACTTATTATAGAGTTTGCCCTCAGGCAAGCGGCAAAAGTGGAGGAAAATGCAAATCTTCTCTCCAACCCTTTCCTGTGGTGAGCACCCCTTTCGAGTGGGCGGGCACCGATATTGTGGGGCCACTGGAACCCAAGATAGCCTTAGGCAACAAGTTTATCTTGGTCTTGGTGGATCATGCCACCCGGTACCTGGAAGCAGTACCTCTCCGGACAATCACAGCCCCAGTGGTGGGCCATGCATTGATGGGGATCTTTTCCCGTGTGGGTTTCCCCAGAGAGGTGATCTCCGACCACATTACGAACTTCATTTCGAAGTATATGAAGTCTTTGTGGGATGAGTGTGGAGTAACGTACAAGTTCACCACTCCATACCACCCTCAAGGAAACGGGTTGGTTGAAAGGTGCAACCGAACCCCAAAGAGCATGATTATGTGCCTTGTGGAGCCATGTCTGTTGTTTGCCTACCGGGAGGTCAAGCAGAAGTCCTTAGGGTTCAGTCCCATCAAGCTCCTGTACAGACACTCGTTAGAGGACCTCTGAGTCTGGTGAAGGAAAGTTTGGAGAAATCCCCAGGGAAAACGCCCCAGGATGTGTTCAGCTACATGCTGGCCTTCCGCGACCAGACAGAGCACTTCAGGAAACTAACCAAGGCGAACCTGGAGGCTAGCCAGGAAGAAGTGAATAGATGGTGCAATCAGAATGCCACTCTGGTCGAATTTCAACCTGGGCAGAAGGTGTTGGTGATGGCGCCAGTGGAGCCTTATGCACTCCAGGACAAGTGGACTGGGCTATACCAGGTGGTGGAGTGCAAGAGCGGAATCACCTACTTGGTGAACTTTCAGTCTCCCAGGAACCCGTTGTGGGTCCTGCACGTGAACCGCCTCAAACAACACTTTGAGAGGTCTGATGTAACGATGCTCCTGGCTACAGATGCTGGAACAGAAGAGTAGAGTGACCCTTTTCCTGACCTCCTAGCAGCCGAGGAGCGTGATGGATCAGTGGATGGCATGAACCTCTCACCCACTCTGTTCGCAGAGCAGCAGAGGGACTGTCGCCAGGTGTTGGGTCAGTTTGCCTCCCTGTTCTCCCTGACGCCTGGCATCACCAATTAGATTGAACCCTCTAGCAGCCCGTAGGCTAGTCCCTCGGTCCTTGTGCCAAAGGCTTGTGTGCCCGGTGCCACTCTTGAACTCCGGTTCTGCGTGGACTACCATGGGCTCAATGCGGTTATGAAGACCGACGCGCACCTCATCCCCAGAGCTGGTGAGCTCATGGATCGGTTAAGAGCTGCCAGGTACCTCAGTACGTTTGATTTAATGTCTGGGTACTGGCAGATTGCCTTAACCGATGGGGCCAAAGAGAGGTCAGCGTTTTCAATGCCAGAGGGGTACTTCCAGTTCTGTGTAATGCCCTATGGGTTGAAGAATCAACCTGCCACATTCCAGAGACTGGTCAACCAGGTACTGTCTGCACTGGAGGAATTCAGCACCGCATACCTGGATGACTTTGCAGTGTTCAGATCCAGCTGGGAGGGACACTTGCAACATTTCTGCGCAGTGTTGGAGGCTCTGCAGAGGGCAGGCTTCACTATCAAGGCCAGTAAGTGTCTCTGTTCTGGTAGGTCGATGCCTCTCTTCTGCAAAGCGCCTTGAGACTTCTTTTGGTGATAAGTGCGCTATATAAAAGCATTTGATATTGACATTAAGCATGAGCGAATTTTGCGGATCTCGCGTTCGCGAATTTTGCGGATTTGCGGATTCGCAATCCGCAAAATCCGCGAATTCCCGCGAATTTGCGGATTTTTTTTTTTTTGTGTTCGCCCGTGTTTCTGCCAGTTCGCGAGGGTTTTGTACACTTTCGCAAATTGCGAACTTACCTGTCGGGTCGCAAGTTTCGCGAACTTGTTGTTTCTACGTGTCCAGCCTGTTTGGGACACTCTTCTTCATCACTGCCACTCTCTGTCACCACTGCCACTCTCTGACTACTCATGCCACCCTCTGGCCCACCCATGCCACCCTCTGTTTCATCACCACACCCTCTGGTTGTCCAGTGTACATTATTTTCGGCAAAGCAAAGCACACCTTCCCTGCCTCAAGTGACCTGAATTAATTTGGGGCTGATTAATGTGTCACAGAATATTTTTTTAGCTGGCACCTGCTTCCTTAGTGCGCCCTGATTAGTGATCTTTTGCACTTGCTAAGTGCTTTCATTGTTGCAAAATTAGTTACAACACCTGCCCTGCCCCAACTGACAATAATGAATTAGGGGCTGATTAATGGATTTTAACTTCCAGCCTGGCTCCTGCTTGTCTCCCTTAGCTGTAATTCAGGACCTTTGTGGCATATGTGTAACTATTCTGAGGTTCAGAGCAGGGTCACATAATAGTTTCAACTGGCAACTGAACTCTGGAGGGGCCCCTCAGGAAGCACTACAGGAAATGGCTACTAATGATGAGCCTGAACTTTTGAACCTGGTAAGTAGTTACTTTCAGTTTTGCTAAGATCGTATTTCTGCAATTTTGCACTTATTCGCGGGGCGCGAACTCACGCGAACTCACGCGAACAGTGCGAGCAGTGCGAGCAAAATCCGCTGCTCGCGGATTTGCGGATTTTGCGGGAGATTCGCGAATCTCGCGGATTGCGGATTTCCCGAAAATCCGCAAAATCCGCGAGCGGAACGGATTTTCCGCCCATGCCTAATTGACATTGACATTGACATAAGTGCTGGATAGGGCAGGGTTCTGTGGTGTTTTTAGGACACCAAGGTGGAGAGCGGCCAAGTGGGACCCCTCCAGGCAAAGATAAACACCATTCTGGCTTGGGATCCTCCCATGAGCCGGAGAGAGGTAAGAGCCTTTTTAGGACTCATCGGGTACTTTCGCAGATTCTTCAAGGGATACAGCACCATCGTTGCCCCCTTGACAGGGCTGACATCGCAGAAGCAGCCCCGAAAGGTGATTTGGACCGAAACCTGCCAGACAGCGTTTGACGCCCTGAAGACTGCCATTTGCACAGAACCCATGCTCAAGGCGTCCAGGTTCTTCTACCTTAGTGAGGAGAACTCACAAGGTGATGGGTAGTTCCCCCCACTTTTCAGCTGGAGGGGACACGTGTTAGACCTGGCATCTTTTGGTGTGGTTACCCCTAATTTTTAGCCTCTACTTTCTGTATTTTTGACACTGTGCCAGATTGCATTTTTGCTGGTTTAGACGCTTCGGGCACTTTGCCACTGCTGATCAGTTCCAAAGTGCAAGTGCTCCCTGGAGAAATTGTATGTGATTGATTATCCACAATTGCAGATTTGTGTTATCCGTAGGTCCCTAGTAGAGTGCACTCCAATTACCAGGGCTGGTAACTCAAATGCTACTAGTGGGCTTGCAGCACTTGTTGTGCCACCCACGCGAGTAGCGTAGAAACAATGTCTCGGGCTGGCCACCGCCGTGCCCATGCGCAGTCTGTCAACTGCACCGACAACCTGGCAGGTGTCCACACCTGCCTGGCCTGACCTTCCCTTCTCATACACGTTAGTCGCCCCTATAGTAGGCCCGAGGTACGACCCTGGGCAGGGTGCAGTGCGTGAGGAAGGCAGGACATGTCCTAGTGTGGGTGGCATGTTATGGTAGTGGAAGACAGCCAAATGATCTATCACTATTGAGGGGTTATTTTGCTCGATAGGATAGAATGGGGAAGGCTGAGTATAATAGTTACCCACCTATCTTCTCATAGGAGCAAGATACCGAGTCGGAGTCTGGTACCCCTGAACTCAGAATTCGATAACACATTTTTTAGCCTGGAAGGTTTTTGAATTCTGTGTTTGAGGATAGCACTTATAGAAAGTGGCTGTTCTCGTTTTCAACCTTTCCATGTGCCTCGGCCTATTTTGTGAATTGACCATCTGGGTCTGTGAGTGACAGGGTCTGGTGAGGTGTGCCTGATCCCTGGTAGGGCAGGATGAGTCAGTCGGGCCTGAATTGGCATATGGAAACTTAGAGTGGTGGGAGGAGTAGCACCCAGGGCTGAATAGGGCTGTGCCTGCCTTCCACAGAGCTGGCTTCACCTCCTGCGATGCATCTGAGGACCCTGGCACACCTGCACAAAGAGAGAATGATGTGCCTTGGCTGACCGCACCACCAACTGGGTCAAACTGGGTCCTGGACCCCTCGCACAAAGAGATCAAAGCCTTTATGGGGTATAAGTCCACGACCAAGACCCCAGAGAATTTTACAAATCTGAATTGATGATCTTGGTGATCAAGAGAAATCCCTGCAGAAGAGGAACAGCTGAAGAGACTTAGGACAAGACTGCCCTTGCTGTGTGTCTGGGGTTGTCCTGCAGTTTGTTGATGCCACTAAGGAGTGGATGAAGGGATTCAGATGTGAGTTTTGTCCCCCTACTTAAAGATGGACTTTGCTGAAGTGCAGTGTCCGGCTGAAGGAGAAGCGTTTCCAAGGACCAGAGTAGAGCTGGTCTCCTGTTACGAATTCCCAGGCCCAAAAGGACGTCACCACCAGCACCCCTGAACTTCCTTGCTGGGAGTTCCAGTCGTGAGGAGGGCCTGAAGCTGAGAGTACAACCTTTCTGTCATCGAGGAGCTGTGTAAGCACGAGAGGAGCGGGATCTGTTTTCCATTCCCAAAGGAACCACCAACGTCACAATTTGTCAGAGATGACATTGCTCTCCCCTGACGCCGTGCATTGTCATCACCATCTCGGTCCAAGGTACTGTTGCCGAGGGTCCGTGTGACTCTGTGTCAAAGACTAAAGTGAACTCTTACCACGAATTGCACAGGAACAGGTAGTTGCCTAGTCCCAACTCCACCTCAAGGAAACTCTGGAGAACCTGACCTTATGAACCAGGCGGCGCAGGGCACGCCTGAGATCTCCGGGCTCACCTGCCTTGACAGACAGAGACACGAGACACTCCGTTAGGCGTAGAAAGCAGGTTTATTAGCTGCAGCTAAGTACAGTTATCCTAGAAGTTACACACAAGGTGGATTCTGAGGAGACTGCCACTTCATTCCGTGGCGCACAGTCTATTATACAACACAAGTTCACAATGACAACTCCCAAAACACACAAAGCTGACAAATAGGAATAGTTTATTTATTTATTTATTTTATTTTATTTTCGCGATTTCTAAAGCGCCTGGTGACCCAAGGGCATCCCCGCGCTATGAAACTTGAATTCCTATTGAGAGGGAAGGTGACCGAAGGGTGTTATTTGGGAAACAGATGGGTCTTAAGATTTTTGCGGAAAGCAAGGTAGTTGGATTCCAGTCTGAGGGCACGAGGCAGTGCATTCCAGCCCTTAGCCGCCTGAACGGAGAATTGTCGACCTCCTGTGCGGGCTTTTTTGAATCTGGGGATGCAGACTAGATTCTCCTTTTGAGATCGTAGTGATCTGGTTGCTGTATAAGGTGTGATCATTTTACTTAGGATCGCTGGACCAGATCCGTTGTAAAGCTTGTGTGTTGTACACATTGCCTTAAAGTGCACCCTTTGGCGCACAGGGAGCCAATGCAGGGTTTTGAGGGCTGGCTTGGCGGATATTCTGGAGGGGGTGTTGGTAATCAGGCGTGCTGCCGCGTTCTGAGTCCGCTGGAGTTTCGTGATGGTCGCCTCGGGGGCTCCCAGATAGACCAGATTGCTGTAGTCCAGACGAGACAACACTAGACCTTGGATAAGGAGCTTTCTGGACATAGGTGGGAGTAATGGCAGGATTTTACGGGTCGTGCGCATGAGTCCAAAACATGTGCCCGAGGTCTTGGTTGCCTGGGTTTTCATCGTAAGCTGTGGCTCAAGCCACACCCCGAGTGTCTTGATTTCAGATTTAGGGGGGGGAATTTCTCCGAACACATCGGGCCATATTGTAGGCGGGATAGTTGTCCATTGCTTGCCGAGTAGCATTACCTCTGTCTTAGTCCCATTCAGTTTCAGTGATGAGGCATTCATCCAGCTGTGAATGTCTATGAGGCAGTTAGTTAGATTTTCAGGGTGGTCAATCAGCTGGGACAGGGAGACGACTAGTTGGGTGTCGTCAGCGTAACTCACCATTTTGATGTTGAATGGTGTTACCACATCCTCGAGGGGGGCCATATAGACATTAAAAAGCGTCGGGCTTAGGGAGGAGCCCTGGGGGACGCCGCTAGTGAGTGGGAGGGTGGATGAATGATGGCTGTCGTCCCACACTTGAAAGGTGCGTCCTGTAAGAAAGGATTCGATCCATTTGATGGCTGTCCCGGTAAGTCCTGCATTTGCCAGTCTATGCAGAAGGACACGGTGGTTAACCGTGTCAAAGGCTGCACTTAGATCCAGGAGGATCACTGCCACTGATCCTCCTGAATCTAGTAAGCTCCTTGCCTCTTCAATAACTGCGAGGAGTGCGGTGTCTGTTCCATGGCCTGGGCGAAATCCCGTTTGGGATTGTCGAAGCAGTTTATTTGTTTCAAGGAACTGGGACAGTTGGATGTTTACCAGTTTCTCTGTGACTTTGCTAATGCCCGGGAGTAGGGATATTGGTCTATAATTGGACAGGTCTGATGGATCTAGCTGGGGTTTTTATAAGAGTGCTTTGACCACAGCACTCTTCCAACTGTCGGGAACGATTCCGTGGGTGAGTGAGCAGTTGATAAGGTCCGTAATGGTAGGCACAATTACTGATGCTACGGTCTTGAGGAACCTTATAGGGGCTGGGTCCAGAGGGGATCCACTTTTCATTTTTACTAAGGTTCGCTCAACCTCTACGGGGGTGACAGGTCGAAAGGTCTGAAGCGATGGACGACAGATGCTTTCAGTTTGCTCGATGGAGGTGCTACTTTCCGTGAAGCTAGGGGATATGGGGGGTGGGAGGGAGGCCAGGATGCGGGTGATTTTCTCGTTGAAGAAGTTGGCTAGCTCGTTACTTCTATCAACTTTGGGGGTGTTGGAGGGGGAGGTGGTGGGGACCTTGGTCAGCTCTTTGACGATTAAAAAGGATTCTCGGGCTGAATTGGATGCTTCTTGTATTCGTGTGTTATAGTAAGAAGCTTTGGCTGTCTTAATGGCCTTTTTGT
This sequence comes from Lissotriton vulgaris, assembly GCF_964263255.1. Lineage (NCBI taxonomy): Eukaryota > Metazoa > Chordata > Amphibia > Caudata > Salamandridae > Lissotriton > Lissotriton vulgaris. The sequence continues at coordinate 1,104,877,772 of NC_141695.1, forward strand.
AAAGTTTGACCGTGGCTTGGTAGGCTTCTTTGCTGGCAGATTGCCAGGTCTTTCTCCAGAGTCGTTCGGCCTTTTTGCAGTTTTTGCGAAGTGTCCTTAGTTCTGCGGAGTACCATGGTGCTGAGCCATGTTTGCCGTTTTTATTTTCCCTATTTCTGAGTGGGAGTACTAGGTCTAGGGAAACGGTGATCCAGTCCCTGAATCTTCTGTCTGCCGTATTTGGATCTTCAGCGTGAGCAGGGATGTTTTTTTCAAGGGTCTGAGCCCAATCGTCTATGGAGAGTTTGGGCCAGGTCCTATCCTTACTAAAGGTAGGGGGTGTACGGTTTTTCGTGAAGGTTCCAGGTAATTGGAAAGGGACCAAGAAGTGGTCTGTCCAAGGGAGGGGAAGAGCCTCCTTTGCTAGCATTGAGAGCGAGCTGGTAAATACGGGGTCTAATAAGTGGCCCTTGATATGGGTGGCTCCGGAGTTTAATAGACGGATATCGAAGGCCGCTAGGTCTTGAATCAGGTCATTGGCTATCGAGTCGGCCGGGTCTTCTAGGTGAATGTTCAGATCCCCGACTATCAAATAGTTCGATAAGGAGTGGGCCTGAGTTGTGACTAGGTCCAAAAGAGAGCAGGTGAAGGGGCCTGGGATGCCGGGGGGGCGGTAAATGAGGAGTCCTGTTAGAGAAGTAGTTGGGTTGAGCGTGATGGTAAAATGCAGACTTTCAGCATCGGTAATCTGTGCGTCGTGGGTTTTGCAGTGCAGGTGTTCTCGATGGATGATAGCTACACCGCCTCCTCTACCTAGAGGACGGGGTAGGGATTGAATACAATAGCCCTGTGGTGTTGCTAGTGCCAAGTCTGCTTGTGAGTGGGGACCGAGCCATGTCTCCGTGAGGAAGAATATATCGATTCCATGATCTTCTATGATATCGGCAATCTGAGTCGCATGTTTTGGGAGTGAGCGACAATTTAGAGAGGCAAGGTTAAGGGTGGCGGGTTTGCTGTGTTTAGTGGGTAGGGTGAGCTGGACTGGTTTGCATAGGGAGCAGCGAGTGAAGGGTCCCCTGAGATTATGGATGTAATCACAGGAGGGTGGGGGGGGTCTGAGGCTCCATAGATCTCTACGGGAGTACCTTATGGTTGGGTGAGGAGAATCGGGCAGGGGTTCTGGCCCTGGGCCCGGTCGTGCGCGGACGGGCGCAGACGGGCTTGCCTTAGGCGCGCCTTCGGCACGCAAACGGCGCTCCCGCTGCGCTCGTCCGCTGCGCTGGTGGGGGCGGCACATTTGTCGTGAGTGGTAGAGGGCGTGGCCTCGCAGGGGGCGTGGCTACACCTTTGCCGCGCTGGCGGTGAGGGCGTTGCTCGTGTCTGAGGGTCTGGCTGGCGCTAGGAGTCAGCGCTTTAGCACAGGTGAGCCTGGATGACTTTTGTGAGGTTAAAATCAACTAAGTGATAATAATTTTTAAAAGCAGTGCGTAGCAGTTACAAAAACCTCCGGCTTTCCGCCTCAGAGGGAGTTCAGGTCAATGAGGATTCGTTGCGCTGTCAAGCGTTTTTGTACTCGTTCCGATTGGTGGGCGTGGCCTCGCAGGGGGCGTGGCTACACCTTTGCCGCGCTGGCGGTGAGGGCGTTGCTCGTGTCTGAGGGTCTGGCTGGCGCTAGGAGTCAGCGCTTTAGCACAGGTGAGCCTGGATGACTTTTGTGAGATTAAAATCAACTAAGTGATAATAATTTTTAAAAGCAGTGCGTAGCAGTTACAAAAACCTCCGGCTTTCCGCCTCAGAGGGAGTTCAGGTCAATGAGGATTCGTTGCGCTGTCAAGCGTTTTTGTACTCGTTCCGATTGGTGGGCGTGGCCTCGCAGGGGGCGTGGCTACACCTTTGCCGCGCTGGCGGTGAGGGCGTTGCTCGTGTCTGAGGGTCTGGCTGGCGCTAGGAGTCAGCGCTTTAGCACAGGTGAGCCTGGATGACTTTTGTGAGGTTAAAATCAACTAAGTGATAATAATTTTTAAAAGCAGTGCGTAGCAGTTACAAAAACCTCCGGCTTTCCGCCTCAGAGGGAGTTCAGGTCAATGAGAGTTAGTTAGAAAACAAGCTATCGGACCACGTGTGCTCTCCTCCCCACAAGTTAATCAACACTAGTGCCCGTAATTCAATTTGCAGGTGGTACAACATGTTACAATACTTCAAAAGACAGGCTATGTAACAAGAGAACACACGAAGAGAATAGTGGAGGCCAGTTAAACAAGATAAAGTCAGAAAGAATGGTGGGACCCAAACAGTGGAGCAAGACATGTATTAATCAGTCTAGACATGGATTTACGGACTCGGCCAGGCCCTGAGATCGGTTTCGTAAACATGGGCAGGAGTTACACTTTAACAAGAAAGACACGTAGCAGCTGGAAAGGCAAAAACACCACGTTTACCCCGTTAGCCGTGCTGCCTGAGTGAGGCAACAAAAAATGGCGGCCAAGCACAAAATGGCGGCTGAATACGAATGGGAATCGAAAACTACGTAACCTCAGACCCTCCTTTTGCCATACTCAGGCAAAGCACAAAGGACTCATGTTAGTCTAAGTCAATATCGATGGTCATGAGGTCATTGAGTTGTTGCTGCACCATCATCCTAATATTCTCTGTTTTCTGTGCTACTGGCTTGGAGACACATATAATGGCACATAGTCCACAAAGAGCTGGGCCACACTGTAAACAGAGACAGCAAGAAAAGATGATCATTAAGATTACTCCAAGGAAAGTTTATCACTTTCCATCCCCAAGTGGACAGTAGTCCCCAAAACCATCCCATCACAGACCAATCTCCAGTGTCCTAGTGAATGGACTCAGAGATGACATGTAGCTTAGAGGTGGCTTGGTATACTGTAGGGGCATTATCAGGAATATAAACGCAGCAACTGGACCCAATCAATTTACAGACTCCTCCTCTATCTGCAAGGAATATGTCTAGAACCATTCGGTTCTGCAAAGTCATAAGGCGATTCGCCTGAAGTTCGGCCGTCAAATTGCTCAATGTTCCAGAAGTTACATTTATGGTAGCATCGACCACACAAATTAAGTGTCTGATTTTTCTGCTGTTGACCATTGGACCCCAAAAGGAAAGAAACCCTTTCAGAAAATCTCCTCCCTCTTGTCCAGCCATGTCTTCAGTATCGACAATCCCTCTACCAAGTCTCTTTCTATGGTGATTTGCAGGAGCAGTATATGTAGGAGGGAGAAGAAAAGCTATGTAACATGTTCCCGAAAAATATGTGGGAAGCCATGTATAAGCTCTGTCATGACAGATAAAATATGTACCCTGAGATGGCACTAACGGTGAAGAAATTAAGGGGGTATAAACAAACATACGGGAGCAATTACTCTTCTCTTGCTTAATTTTGGTATTCTGGCCATTTATTTGTAAGCACAAATTACCTCTTTGGGGTATAACCCAAATCGGTGTAAATTCCTTCTGTTTAACCTTGTCAGTAAGAGTAGTCACATAACGAGTCACATTCCATCCACCGTATGCTTTTTTCTCGTCCTTAGGGATTTTGCTAATATCAGCAATCTTTGCCATAGTTACTATTCCCTTTATCAAAGGACTGTGACTGAAATCCACTCCGCCATTGTAGGACCCACCAGGAGGATATCGGAGTTGGTTCTGGTATGCATTAGAGAACATAGAATGATAAGCCCAAGCAGAACCTTCATATGAAAATGGAAGGACTAAGTATGGCATCCCTCTTTTCGTATTATGTGGCATGAGCCCACAAACCCAACAATCAGTAGTATTTATTATCAATTGATGCAAGTGTAATAATTGAATAAACGAATTATTAAAATATTCCATTCTTCTCATTTGCTCATGGTCTGGGAGTGAGTAAACTTTATGCAGAGAAATAGTAGTAGAGGAAATCAGAGAAACCGAGGTAGGTACAGGTGTCGGTTGTATAATATGTACGATCCATCCTATGCATGCTAATGAACTGCACAAACATACTAAAATACACAATGCTACGCCACAACGACTGAACAGTAATTTCTTATAATGTTGTCTTTTCATTATTCTAATATCCTCCCCTTTTCCTGCACTATCCATTACTATAAAGGCGTCGCTCATGATAATCTTATCTTCCTTAATCACTTGGCTGTGATTGTTAGCCGTCCTATGACACTGCAAGTCCTGTTGACCTAGTCACTATTCAGGTCACAGCCTAAGACTCCTACCGTGACCCTGCAACTTGATGGATAAAGGAAAAGGAATGTTTATTTAAATACAAAACAGATTGAAAAAACACAAAAGCTTCAATTGTCCTTCGGCAACCTTTTTCTCAGGTTGTACTGTGTTTAGCCAGGTACTGTCTGATCCTTAAACAAAGTCTCTGGATCTGATGTGTTTAGTCTTAAAGGTAAAGGTTCAGCTTCCTGCAAAACTTCGTTGTCTTTCTTCTCTGAACTGGTCCAATCCAGGCGTGCACTACTAAATGGTACAAATATGGGTACCTTCTCACACTCGTTATCACCAACACCTTCTCGAACCCACTGATCATAAGGTAAAGGCAATGGTGCCTTTTTGCAGTGCACGCCGTGGATCCAGTTCTTCTTCCCCATGACCTTCACGGCTGTACGAGTAGTCAGCAGCACTTGTCTCGGCGGGGTGTGGGCAATCAGGCAGGCGCGGCCCGCGACCCTTTGCACGACGGTGCGGGGGTCTCCTCAGCGGGGCGGCGCGGCCTGGCGAGTCTCTGGGGTGCGAAGCGGGGTCACAGCGCACAAACTGTGCAGCTGTCGACCCGGCGTAGATCGCTATCGGCAGAGGGAATTCCGGCCGGAGGGGGGAGAGCGCTTCAGGGCTTCCAGTAGCAGGCAAGGGGCAGAGGAGCAGGTAGCCAAGCCTGGGGACAGAGAGCGACTCCGGTCGGAGCGAGGCTCTCACAGGAGAAAGGCAGGCAAGCTCCCGAGTGCCACAGCCCTCGGAGGGGCGATGAGGGGCGCAGTCTGGCTCCAGCGGGATGCACACACGGCTCGAATGTCAGGACGAGCCAAAGCACCAAGGACCCACTAGTCCTGGGGTCCAGTTCAGGGGGCAAGCTCAATCAAGCCCTTGGAGAATGTTTAGAGCACAAGTCTGCAAAGTCTTTCAAAAAGTCTTCTCCTCTCCTTCCTCAGCAAGGCAAGCAGCAGGCCAGTCCTTCCAGCGTCTTCTTCTCCTTCTATTCGGGCAGAGGTTCTTTGTGGTAAAACAGGATTCTAATTTCTTAGGAGCAGGGCTCCTACCTTTATACTGCATTTCTTTTGTTCTCACAGGCCAGGGGGGCCTTTGCATAACTGCTCTCAGCCTCTGAGCACTTGTTGGGGGTACTTCTGGCTTCTGCATTCAGTGTGAGGGCAGGCACATCAGACGCTCCACAGGAGGTGGAGCCAGCATTGTGTGGACAGGGGCAGCCAGGAGTACCTTGATGATGGGGCTTCGCCCTTCCTGGGCCAGGTGCAGGCTGAGTCATCAGTCGCTCCCCAGGGGGGCGGAGCCAGCATTCTGGTGGCAGAGCACAGCCAGATTAAGAGTCAAGGGGAACTCCTACCTCCCACTAAGGTGTAATCCTTGCATTCACCACCTGTCATCCCCCAGCCCTGTCACTCACACATCCCAGACAGTCAGATACACATACTGCAGAGGCGGGCTGAAATGGTTAGGCAAGCAAATGCTGACTTTCTAAAAGTAGCATTTGCAAACACAGGATATTAAAATAAACTTTACTAAAAGAAGTATTTTATTATTCTGAGTTCAGGCATACTAAACATTAATTTCTACCATGTTCCCTGAGCCTGCTGGGATTATAGAGTGTAATAATTCCAGCAGCCCATTCTGGCCTAAAGGGAGCAGGTAGCCTTACAATAGTGAAAAACGAATTTGGCTGTAATTCACTATTAGGACATGCCACACACATCAGAGCATGTCCTACCTTACACTTACAATGCACCCTGCCCTAGGGCCTACCATAGGGGTGACTAATATGAAGTTAAGGGAAGGTTTAGGGGCTGGCAAGTGTGTGCACTTGCCCAGCCAGCATGACAGTACCAGACTGCACGCAGGTTCTGCAATGGCAGACACTAGACACATTTTAAGGCTGCTTCTGTGGGTGGCGCAACCAGCGCTGCAGGCCCACTAGCAATATTGGCATTTACAAGCCCTGGCACTCCTGGTGCCCTTTACTGGGGACTGACAGTAAATCCAATGAACCAATAAGGAACATCAATCACAGTTACACTTTATACAGGGAGAGCATATGCACTTTAGCACTGGTCAGCAGTGGTAAAGTGCCCAGAGTCATTAAACCAACAAAAACAGGTCAGAGAGAGTATTGGAGGAAGGCAAAAAGTTTAGGGATGACCCTGCCAAGAGGCCCAGGTCCAACAGCGGCCCCCAACGAGGTTCCAAATTCTTCTTCCTCTGGAAGTTCTTGAGACAGACCCAGTCACTGGGTTGGATGGAATGTCCTGGGTCTGAGGAAGCCTCGGGCAGAGCGTTTTGGACCTGTTGACGAATAACACAAAATTTAGTGGTGAGGTCATGCAAGTAGTCAACCAACAATTGATATGGAATGTCCGAGTATCTTTTGGGTCTGGGGACTCCCCAGATGTTAGCTGGGCTTCCAAAAACAATCTCGTATGGGCTAAGTCCCAAACGAGAATGTACAATCATTCTAGTTGAGAGAAGTGCCAAGGGCAAGGTATCAGGCCAAGAAAGACTTGTGCTAGCCTGAATCTTCGCTAACGTAAGTTTGAGAGTGCCATTATAGCACTCTACCAGACCCGCTTACTGAGGATGGTTTGCCGCATGGAATTTCTGTCTAATACCAAGACCCACACACACCTTCTGCATAATTTGGCCTACAAATTCACTTCCATTGTCATTCCGGACAATGCGCGGCAAATCAAACCTTTGGAAGAATTCTTTCAGAAGGACCTTAGCAGTGGACAAAGCAGTATTATCCTTTAGGGAGTAGGCCTCTATCCATCTGGAAAAGGCACGAACCACCACTAGGACGTACTTAATGTTGTTAAAACGTTCCATATGAATATTGTCTGTCTGCAGTACCTCAAAAGGATATGTGGGAGGAGCAAAGTGACCTGCTGGAGATGGAGTTCCCTTTCCTGGATTGTGCATCAAACAAACAATGCAATGTTTCACTACATTTTCTGCATATTTAGGAATGCCTTCATTCTGCCATACTGGAGCTAGGAGTTTACATATACCCCTTGCATTAATATGGGCTGGTCCATGAGCCATAGTGACTACAGGCAGTACATATGCATTGGTAACAACCATCGCTGATGCTCTGACAATTCTGTCCAACATCCCATCGTATCCAACATTCCCGTACTCTCTCTCCACTTACTCAATTCTTTCTCAGTGGCCTCCTTCTGAATCGCTTTCACGCTTTCTACTATGTTTTCACACATACCACCTTCTGCGACCCATCTTGCAGGGCCTGCAATATAAATGCGACTTTCAACATTTTTCGCCGTTTCCCTCGCTATTTCATCCGCAAATGCATTTCTTTGACCCACGTCATCAGTAATCTTTTTATGACCACTGCACTTCACAATCGCTATCTGAGTAGGCAAAGCAAGTGATTCAAGAAGGTCAGTCACCAACTGACCATGCTGTATTTTAGTGTCGTGGGAGGTAAAAAATCCTCTTTCCCTCCACAAACGGCCAAAACTATGGGCAACGCCAAATGCATATTGGCTGTCTGTATAAACAGTCACTCTTTTCCCTTTCGCCAAAACACATGCTCTCGTTAATGCAATCAATTCTGCAGCTTGCGCTGAGTTCTGTGAAATACGTGCAGTTTCCACTACTGTGTGCAAAGTTGTAACTAAGCATGAGCACAAAATCCGTTCCGCTCGCGGATTTTGCGGATTTTCGGTAAATTCGCAATCCGCGAACTCCGCGAATTTACCGGATTTTTCGCGAGCGGCGGATCCGGGGGGCAAAAGTTCAAGCCTTCAAGCTTGAAGTTGTTGTAACTATTTTAGGATGGCGCCGGCAAGCTGCCAGCGCCATCCCTAAATTGTTACTAAGTTAGCTTCAACAGGAAGCACTAATAGATAAAATAAAGCAGGTGCTCGATTACCTGATGAACCTAATTTAGTAACTATTTTAGGATGGCGCCGGCAAGCTGCCAGCGCCATCCTAAAATAGTTACAGGATGATGGACAGATCACTCAAGGGACCCCTGCACACATCGGTGTGATTGCATAGTAACACACACATGGTCGCTGGAACTAGTTGAAGCTCAAATTCAGTGACTCATTCATCAGCCCAAAAACAATCGTGAGCGTTGTCGAGGCTGGGCAGGTGTGCCTTCTTCCCAAATCTACAGTCGAAAATCAGCTGTGATGCTGGATAGAGGAGTTGTATCCTTGACTTTCACGAGCGCAATCCTCGTGATGTTCCTGTGACCAGGAGCTTCTTTCTCTTCATCTGTTGCTCTGATCGGTCTCTGACCATTTATACACACAAGAGGCACTTGAACTCGCACAGAAGACCCCCCCCATTTAAAAAATGTGCAAAATTCGCGAATCCGCAAATTCGCAAATTTGCGGATTTTGCAAATACGCAAATCCGCAAATTCGCAAATTGTGAATTCGCTAAATTCGCCCATGCTTAGTTGTAACTGCATAAGCAGCTTTCGTCTCGCCATTAGGAAGCTTGAAACAAGACCCATCTACCCACAGGTTCCCATCTGGATCCACAAGTGGTGTATCTTTCAAAGCAATTCGGCCTTTGGTTTCCTCTTCTATACGGAGAAAACAATCATGCTGATCTTGTACATTTTTCTTATCTAAAATAGGCAACAATGTTGCTGGATTCAAAACATTGCATCTCCTGATATGTATATGGCTGGCTAAAAGCGTCAACTCATATCCAGACAAACGGGCACTCGTTAAGTGTTGGGTTTTTTTCCTATTCAAAAGAGTATCCACTGCATGTGGCATCATAACATTAGGAGTATGATCCAACCCTAATCCAGCAGATTGACGAATAGAGATCGCCGCTGCTGCTGTTGCTCTGAGACAACTGGGTGATTCCTTAGCTACCGGATCTAATGTAGCCGAAAAATAGGCACATGGCCTCTGTTTGTCTCCAAATGGCTGTGTCAGAACTGATAATGCACAACCTTCTCTCTCATGTACATAGAGTGTAAAAGGTTTACTGTAGTTTGAGGTACCCAACACAGGAGCAGAACACAAAGCAGTACGTAAATGAGAAAAACTCTTTTAACATTCATCAGTCCAAGGAAGAGGTTAGGGTGTATCTTTCAGACAAAGGTTTGGCTAGTAGTGAAAAATTCGGAATCCTTTGTCTACAATAAGAGGTTATGCCTAAGAAAGCATGCACCTCTCTTTGCGTGGATGGAACAGGCATTCCTGCAATCGCATGGATACGTTCTGGGGTCAATCGCCTTTCCTCCTTCGACAAGAGATTACCTAAATAGGTAACCTCTTGTCTGCAATATTGTAGCTTAGAAGGTGACACATTATGATGTAGATCAGATAAATGTTGCAAAAGCAACAAAGTCGCATCTTTACAAACATCTTCTGAATCAGCAGCTACCAACAAATCATCGACGTATTGGATGAGAGTAGCACCCGATAACAAAGAGAAGGTGTCGAGCTGGGATTTCAATGCCTGACTATAGATCGAGGGACTTTCACAATAGCCTTGAGGTGCACGTTTGAATCGGAAACTTCGGCCTCCAAGAGAGAAGCCAAAGAGATCCCTACTCTCTTCAGCAATAGGAATGCTAAAGAAAGCATTTTTAAGGTCAATAACCGAAAACCAAGCTGCCGAAGCAGGAATCATAGTAAGCAAAGCAGTGATATCCGGAACAACAGGAAACTGAGGGACAACAATTTTCTTGACCTCTCGAAGATCAATCACAAACCGGTACACAGGTGGCTGTGAAGGATCAGTACGATTAAGAACAGGCAAAACAGGGCTATTGCAAACATTTCTTCTGGTCTCTTCAACCACACCTTTCTGAACCAAGTCATGAACAATAGCCAACAAAGCTCTCTCACCATCATTAGATATTTTGTACTGAGGAATACGTGGCAACTTAACGTCAGGTTTAACAGTAATCACATAAGGGGGAATTTGAAGCAAACCAACGTCATTCGGACCCGTAGCCCAAAGTGTAGCAGGAAGTGAACGCAGTTCAAGTGGCAGCTGTTCTTTATACACATACATCGGAGAAGTCAATTTATCGCCCAAAGTAAGATGTACACCAGAGGGTGAGTAATACAAAGTAGCATGCAAGCGTTTTAATAAGTCCAAACCCAATAAATTCTCACCGCAACCCGTCGTTAAGAGGAGCGGAGCCTCTAAATCGTACGGACCAATAGAATTGGGCAAAGGACAAGAAACAGGGTTAGTGACTGGGGCGCCAGAGAATCCTACAGAAATATTTGTTAAGCCAGACAAAGGTGCCCCAGGGAGTTTGGAATGCATAATAGAACTTCTCATTGCACCAGTATCCAAAAGAAATGGCTCTGTAACACCCAATGCTACAACATTAACATAAGGTCCATCTTGATCCACTGGAACTGATACGACTCCCTTACTCTGTCTATGGCTGTCCTAGCTGGTGTGGAAATCAGCGTTCTCACTATCTGAATATTGTGCAGACTGGGAATTCCGCTGACCAAAATAATTTGTAGAGTCCTGAGGGGGAGAGGGACGTCATTCCTGAGACGTCGCACCACGTCCTCTACCTCTCGACACTGACCGAGAATCATAACGACCCCGTGGTACTAATGATTCACCATAACATTGCAATAAAGTTGGACGACTATTTTTAAAATTACTTTCTTCCTTACAATAGGCGCACTGATTAGGACCCAATGGAAATCGCGGAGCTGAAGATACCGGTGTCTGCACCAACTTCTGAAACTGTGGAGGTTGTTGAAACTGGGGCTGAGCAGAACGAGGGGGATAAGCCTGTTGCAAAAGAACCTTCGTTTTTAATTCCTTAGTCTTTTTCTCCGCTTTCTCCTTATCTTCCTTATCCCTATTCACATAATACTGAGCAGTAGCTAATATCTGGGCAGTTGAAGAAACAGCCCATGAACTCTCCGATTGTTTCAATTTATGCGATCATTTTAGAAGTAGATTAAAGACAAATTTATCCACAAATAATCGCTGTCCACCCTCGGTACTCACAACTTGACCACTATGGTCGATGAAAGTCTCTTCGAAACGAGTAAAGAAATTGGAGACACTTTCATCAGTCTTTTGCTTGCTTGCTGCTAACTTATCCCTGTTAACGCATACAGCAGGCATCATCGTTTTCATTAGATTTATTATTCTACCGGGCAAGTCCGTAACCAAATCATCAGATTTGGCACCACCTATTTGTCCTACATCCGCTGCCGTAATAGCAGCCCAATTACCACCTAAGGCTTGATCGTGGTCTTGTTTACGAATTCTGGTCCATATCGCTTGTGGGACTGCATTTCCCATAAGTAAATCAATATCTGCCAAATTCATGATACATGCATCAACAGTTTGGGACAATTCTTTATAATACCCAGCAGGATTCTTACGAGGATCCGGTAAAGACTGTTTAAGTGCCAATACCTCTGATTTTTCCCCAGGATCATGTACCCTTATACGCTGAAAATGAGCCGGAACAGACGGATTAGCACCTGCTTGTGGAAATGCATCTCTCCATATTGGAGGAACTTCTCGCATAGGATATTGTGTTTTTTTTACGACGAACCGCAGGGTCAGGCTCAAGAGAAGTTTGAGAGAAAAAAGATCGGAAAGTAACAAGCGTTTGAATAGCATGCTCTATATCAGGACCCACAATAAGTCCTTTAACCAATTGATCCTGTACTTCGAAGAGATCTTTAGGAGGTGAATCTAGATTCGCATCTCTCCATTCTTTAATAAGAGTTCTACACCTGACATTGAAGACATACCTCTTTGTAGGCGCATTCCATTGAAGGAAAGTGTCTAAAGTATCACACACACTATACTGTACACTACTCATAATCCAGTTACGAGCAAGAGAATCTAACTTAGTCTGTTCTTCCAAATCTGGAATTTGACTACAAGACTGTCTTCGAGACGAAGCAGGAGAAAAATAAAGAGGCCCAAGAAAAGGTGACTGAAGACCGGAAACAGTGTTAACTAATCGTTGTTGAGCAGTGGGGGAATCTGAAACTAACACAGGAGACAAAGTATTCTGCAAGATTGGAGAAGGATCTGGAGCAAAAGAAATGAAAGGTAAAGGAGACTGAAGCCCAGAAGATTGGGGTGCAGGAGTCGCTGGTAAAGGGGGCAGAGGTGGAATCACAGGAAGAGGCAATTGTGCAGGAACCAAAACAGCTGGATTAACAGCAGGCTGTTGAACAACAGGTTGTAAGGGAGGTGCATTAGCGCCTAACACATAAGGTGGAGGTAACGTCAATAGGTGGGACATGAAAGAATCTTCATCAGGATTCTTACTCTTTGACGCAGTAGGTAACACAAGATAACATCTGTCTATTGCCATACGATGCTGTCTTTCCGATACCTCAACCAACTGATCTGCCTCATCATTTTTAAACTGTTGGGCAGCCTGTAAGACCGTCATAATCTGCTCTTTCTTATCTTTCTTCATTAGTTTAATTTCTTTCTGTTTGGCTTCCTTACGCCAGAGGCGGAAAGAGTCAAACATTGCCGGCCGGGCTTTTCTCTTAAATAAAATTGCTTCCAAATTATCTAGTATATCAGGCTCAAAAGTACCATTGTGTGGCCACCGTAGAACACCATCTTTGCTAGTATATCGAATCTAGGTTTCATTAGAAATAATAGGACCAAGACCATGTTTCGAATTGAGCTCCTAAGTGGGAGTTCCAACCGCAGGAATCGTACAAGAATCCTCTAGCCGGGAATCCCTAGAACAACCAAGACAACAAAATTTCCTAAACTTACTGAATCCAGGCATTTCGTAACGAACTGGACTTTCTTACAAACGTCAAGGGATTTTAGACAATAGTCACAGCACAAACGTACTTACCCCTTGGCTTCGGTTAGCGCGCTAGTCGAATAACAAAAACAAAAATAAAAAGTGGACGCTACCCACGAATTCTTAACTAAATGCTTTCTTACGCCAACAGGTGTCCGTCTAACGTCTCGCGATACCAATCATCACCAGAGGGCCAAGGCAGGGCGACAGTCAGGGCAGCAGTCGTCAGCAGCCGTCGGGAAGGAGTAGCCGCGCTTCAAAAGACCTTCGGTCCACTTCGACATACAGGGGTCGCTCACATGGCTCGCGAAATCCTCCGGAATTTTCTTGCGAAGCTCCTCACGACTCTCGGGCAAAAACCACTACCACTGAAGTCCCCACACGTTGGGCCGCCAATTGTAGAACCTGACCTTATGGGCCAGGCGGAGCAGGGCACCCCTGAGATCTCCAGGCTCACCTGCCTTGACAGACAGAGACACGAGACACTCCGTTAGGCGTAGAAAGCAGGTTTATTAGCTGCAGCTAAGCACAGTTATCCTAGAAGTTACACACAAGTTGGATTCTGAGGAGACTGCCACTTCATTCCGTGGCGCACAGTCTATTATACAACACAAGTTCACAATGACAACTCCCAAAACACACAAAACTGACAAATAGGAATAGTTTGAAAACAAGCTATCGTATGTCTAAAACACACACTCCTTTCAGACCCCGTGTGCTCTCCTCCCCACAAGTTAATCAACACTAGTGCCCGTAATTCAATTTGCAGGTGGTACACCATGTTACAATACTTCAAAAGACACGCTATGTAACAAGAGAACACACAAAGAGAATAGTGAAGGCCAGTTAAACAAGATAAAGTCAGAAAGAATGGTGGGACCCAAACAGTGGAGTAAGACATGGATTATTCAGTCTAGACATGAATTTACGGACTCGGCCAGACCCTGACATCGGTTTCGTAAACATGGGCAGGAGTTACACTTTAACAAGAGAGACGCGTAGCAGCTGAAAAGGCAAAAACACCACATTTACCGCGTTAGCCGTGCTGCCTGAGTGAGGCAACACAAAATGGCGGCCAAGCACAAAATGGCAGCTGAATACGAAGGGGAATCAAAAACTACGTAACCTCAACTCAGGATCAGTTATTTAAAACTGGACCCTCAAGGAACCCCAAGGGGAAAAGGGGGAAGTGGATAAAATAACAGCGTTTCCAAGAACCAGAGTAGAGCTGGTCTCCTGTTACAAATTCCCTGGCCCAAAAGGACTTCACCGCCAGCACCCCTGAACTTCCTTGCTGGGAGTTCCAGTCGTGAGGAGGGCCTGAAGCTGAGAGTATGGCCTTTCTGTCATCGAGGAGCTGTGTAAGCACGAGAGGAGCGGGATCTGTTTTCCATGCCCAAAGAAACCACCGACGTCGCAAGTTGCCAGAGATGACATTGCTCTCCCCTGACGCCGTGCATCGTCATCATCATCTCGGTCCAAGGTACTGTTGCCGAGGGTCCGTGTGACTCTGTGTCAAAGACTAAAGTGAACTCTTACCATGAATTGCACAGGAACAGGTAGTTTCCTGGTCCCAACTCCACCTCAAGGATACTCAGGATCAGTTATTTAAAACTGGACCCTCAAGGAACCCCAAGGGGAAAAGGGGGAAGTGGATAAAATAACAAACAATAGAAGAGACTGCTCTGGAACTGCTCTTTGACTTCTATTGCCACACTGGTTGCAGATAGTAATCTTAGAAGTCCTAATTCACAAAAGACAAACAGATTAAGCACTCCTCCTATTCCTCTCTATGTTATCTATTCTTTAGTCCTTATCTACTCCTTACTTAACTTCCCAGAGACTAAGCTTCTCTTTTTTCTTTATCTTACTTTTTCTTCAAAAGCTTGTTTCTTAAGGCTTTATCTGAAAATACACATGGGTTAACTTCTGATGTTCTTTGTGATGTTATAACTATTCTTTAACCTCTCACCACTATTACCTTTGTAGAATTATTGGCTCTCAACTTGTTTTTTTCTTGTTGAATCTCTTATCTATCTTTAATGTTAATTGTCACTCTAATTATTTAACTGGTATCTTCTCTTCTTATTCTTTCAGATTTTTCCTCCAATTCCTAAGAGGCCTACTAGGGTAAGTAAGATTCTATTGACCTCTTAAATTAAACTCTGTAATTTCTCCTTGCTCTTATCATTACTTCATCATGCCTCAAATCTATGTCTGTGGTTTCATATTTACTCTAGTTTTTAACTCTATACAACTGTCACTTATCTGTTTCTTCTTGTGTGTCCTTCGAGTTCAGGCGCTATGAATACCACTCTTTTTTCTGACTGGAAGTGTTCAGGAGAGTCAGGTGAGTGGAGCTTAAGGTGGTCTTTTCTTCGGTCTTCTGACTCAGTAATTTTTCCTTAGCAGGGGAGGGAAAAGAAAGGAAAGAAGTCCGATGATAACGGACGGAAAATAAGGGGAAACGTGACGCATTGGCCAGGAAAAAACTAGGGTTAGGATACGAGCTCTTCGGTCGCCTCTTCTGAATTCTCTGGTGTAGTGCGCATTCGAATTCGAACGCACGTTTCATCTCAATACCAGACCTGAGAGATCACATAATGACTAGACTGATATCTCGTCTCTCCCAGTCAGCGGTCATCTTGGAATTCCGCACATGAACTTGGATACTCCGACAGCAGTTCAAGGTTGTACATTTGTTGTTTACCCAGCGGGATTTGGATTTTAGGGCACATACTGTGTGGGTGTGCTATGGGGACATTTTCAGTAAGACAGTGCTCAGCCATATCAACCCCTGGTTGTTCTGACTTCCACCATTGATGCATAACACACAAGGGGTTGTGATCGCTTTCTATTCGCACCTTGACCATCATGTCCTCTATCGTATGCCAGAGCTTCATACTACAAAGGACATAATCAATCCTACTTTTATGACGCCCATTATCAAATGTGTTAGCCCCTGCCCTGTCATTCAAAGTTCTGCCATTGAGTGCCCTCAGTCCCTTTTCATAACAAATAGCCTTAATCTGAATGACAGCTTGTGTCCACCTTGTTAGAGGTTTAAGATCCAATTTTGGTACCCCCATTGTCTGTCCTCTTCTTCCCCTTAGGTACCAGTCATGAGCAGCCAGGGGTTCGAAGGTTAAATTTAAATCTCCCGCAATAACTACACTGTTCTCCATCGAATGGGGATCGAAGAGGGAGTCAAAAGGCGGTTATAACCTGGGATTTCCCCCCCTGAACGCCCTAGCATACACATTATAAATATCCAAACAACCTAAGGAGCCCAAAGCTAATCGAATAAGCTGATTATCGTTACTCTTGGTGGATACCTACTTAACAGTGGTAGTTAAATTTTGGCGAACCCAGATGGTTAGGCCACCCATCGGGCACCCTTTGGCCCCTTTCATCGTGGGAACAAAAAAATTCAAATAGCCCTGGGAAAAGTTTGGTTCACATGACCAGGTCTCTTGAAAGACACAGCCATCATAATCATTGATGAATGTTAGCCATTCTGGCGGTTGTAGTATAGAGCCCAGACCTGCTACATTCCACGAGATTAACATGCCCCCCAAAGCTAGGACCCTTAGATGATGGATTATTTCCATCATTTGGCGGATATATGGTGGGCTGCCTAATCAGTCCCGGATTAAGACATGTGTTTGAGTGAATTATAGGAGAGGCCTCACCCATGATATTACTAGGGGTACTCACACTGTTTTGTTGATCCTTATCACTATAGCTACTTCTACATCTTTTATCAGTTGTGATAGTGACAATTTCTCCCCTTATATGGTTGCCCATTGTGTCACTAAGGGATCTTACAGTCAAGTCCTGGGGAAGTCAATCTATATTCTCCAACCCAGAGCCACCAGACCTACTCCACTTGCTTTGCCTAGGGACCAAGGGGACCTGGAGTAATGGGTAGAGCTTCCTTAACTGAATACCTGAATGTGCTGGCGGACTAATTCTAAATTCAAGGGCAAACAAGTTTTCAGCCAGTAGCTCTGTGCGTAGCGTTAGCTCAATGGAGTCATATTGCTCAGAGGGAAAACTTAGCCTTGTTGCCTTGGTAATATCCTCCCTGATTACCGAGCGACATCCTCTGACATGTCACAAGCAGTGGATCGCTTTATTAGTTAAGGAATCAGCACTCTCGCTATTGCTGTTCACCCCAAAGCTAACTTAGGGACATTGGTCATATACATTTTATTTGTACTGTGTGCTCGTCTCCTATACAAGCTACCCCCTCTAGTATGTTGGTTGATTTTTGTTTCCATCCAATTTACCATCCTGTCTGGACCACTTCCCCTGGTGTCAACAGGCAGATGTTCCTAATTTAATGTTGTCTTCGGGTTCATTGGCCTATTAATTGATGTTAATGATGATGGCTTATTTTGAGTTTTTAGCCGTGTCAGAGACCTACTTTCCCTGTCTATTTCGGTGGGCAAAGAGATGGTTCTGCGCCCACCTACCCCTGCCTTTTACGCGGCCATATGATTTTCTGAACGAGCTTTCAAAGGGAAAGAATTAACGTTAATTGCACTAATATTAAACAAAGTGCGTAACCCCATCCAATGCAGGTCCAACCATGGCTGTTAAATTTGTAATCGAAAGTTTCATAGACTCAATCTCATCTCTCAAAAGAGAAACTAAGTTCATCAGATCACTAATATTTTGTGTGTCAGTTCTATCCTTATTGCTATGGGGATCCGAGGCGTGGCTTGATAAAGAATTTAAAACTGGGGCAACTCCTGATCTAGTGAACAGGGTCCTCCTTATGTATATTCGCTAGAACAGAAAATCTATTAGAACAAGGTATTAGTAGATCAGACAGAGATGAATGGCTACTATTTGCTTCAATTGACTTATCAGCGGACTTATCAATGCCCTTATGATTGATGATCTTACTCAACGGGGAAACTAACCCCCTTCCATCCAAATTGCTTCCATCTTGCACTTTTTGTTTTGTGCGAAACATAGCAGGGATATCAAGAGATGGATTATCCTCAGATTTTACTCCTGAACTTCCCTTGTTCTGCTGGACAATGGGAGCACCCATATGTGCACTTTTACCAGCAGCCAGAATCTCCTCACAATCTTCAACAAGGGAATCAATACGATTGAGGATACAATTAGAAGCAGCGTGTCTAGGCATCTTTTTGGCTTTCTTTCCCTTTCTCTGTTTGGAGGGGTTGGCGGTCTCAGGCCCCCCTCCCCCTTCCATTGACTTACATTTTCCCATACCAGCAAACTCTTCACTTGCTGGCACTAAAGGGTGTCATGCAACAACAATTAACACGTTTAGTCCTCAAATAGTCAGTGGGGAATGCCATGGAACTTTTCAACAGGGGGAACTATAGCTTAGACAAGCAAACAGTACCTTCCTCAGAGTTCTTGGTCGTTTGAAGGCTCCTGGAACTAAAATATGGGAGATTTTAGGGGGGTGGCCTTGCCCTGGCTCTTTCTGGCGCTGATGGGAGCGAGAGGGGCCCGCCCTTGGCGTCCCTTCACGCTGGATCAAGCTGAGCAGCGTCCCGCGCTGCGGGAGGGATGGGACGATCTTGAGGGCCTGTGGCGCCCTCCAACAGGGTCACTGACTCCATGCCTCGCAGTGCCCTCAGTGCCCTCTGGGAGTTGTAGTTTTAGCCAAGCCGTTCCCCTCACAGCTGTACTGGCAGCTCCACTCCCCTCAGCGGCAGTGCAATAATGGCGGCGAAGGTAGCAGGCTTCCGCTGGTTCCCTCAAGTGTAGGTGTCGATGGCCGTTCCCGTCACGGCTGGATCAAGCTGAGCAGCCTCTTTCTATATTTCTCTTGCTTCTTTATGCACCCCTGTTACCTTTTTCTGCACCTCTCTTGCCTGTTTCTGCACCCCTCTTGCCTCTTTCTGCACATCTGTTGCTTGTTTCAGCATCTCTCTTGCTGCTTTCTGCACTGCTCTTGCCACCTTTTGCCTCTTTCACACCTCTCTTATTTCTGCTACTCTCTTTCTTTTTTTTGCTCCTTTCTCCCTCTTTCTGCACTTCTCTTGCCCCTTTCTGTATCTCTTCTGCTTTCTGCACCTCCCTTCTTTCTGCACCTCTCTTGCTTCTTCTGCACCTCTATTTGTCTACCTCATCACCACTCGTAGTTCTTTTAGCATCTAGTCTTTTGCACCCCTGTCCCTCTATCTGCAGTTCTCTTTCCTATTACTGCACCTCTGTTGCTTCTTTCTGCATCTCTCCTGCTTATTTATATACCCTCTTGCTTCTTTCTGCACCTCTGTTGGTTCTTTCTGCACTTCTCTTGCTTTTTTCTGCGTCTCCTCTTGCCTCTTTTTGCACACCTCTTCCCTCTTTTTGCACCACTCTCGACTCTTTCTGCAACTCTGTTCCTTATTTCTGCACCTCTCTTGCCTCTTTCTGCAGCTCTCTTGTCTCCTTCTGCACCTCTGTTGCTTCTTTCTGCACTTCTCTTGCCTCTTTCTGCACCCCTCTTGAATGTTTCTGCACCTCCCTTCTTTCTTTCTGCAACTGCCTTGTCTCTTTCATCCTTTTCTTGCATTGTTCTGCACCTCTGTTGCTTCTTTTAACACCTCACTTGCTTCTTTCTGCACCCCTCTTGCATTTTTCTGTACCCCTCTTCCCTCTTTCTACACCCTTCATGCCTCTTTTTGTACCCCTCTTTCCTCTATCTGCAGTTCTCTTGCCTCTTTTTGCACCTCACTCTCTTCTTTCTGCACCGTTTGTGCCTCGTTCTACACTTCTGCTTTTTTCTGCACTTTTCTTGCTAATTTCTGTACCTCTCCTCCCTCTTACTTTTCATGCCTCTTTCTGTACTTTTCATGCCTCTTTCTGCACTTTTCTTTTCGCTTTCTTACCTCCTTCTTTCTGAGCTTCTCTTGCCTCTTTTTGCACCTCACTGCCTCCTTCTGCAAATCTCTCTTCTCTCTGCTCCTCTCTTGCCTCTTTCTGCATTTCTCTTGCCTCTTTCTGTACCTCACTTCCCTCTTTCTATACCTCACTCTCTTCATTCTGCACCTCACTTGCTTCTTTCAGCATCGCTCTTGCCTCTTTCTGTACCCCTCGTCTCTCTTTCTACACCCTTCTTGCCTCTTTCGGCACCCCTCTCCCCTCTTTCTGCACCTCCCATACCTCTTTATGCACTGCTGTTATCTCTTTCTGCACATCTCTTGCCCATTTCTGTACCTCTCTTGCCTCAGTCTGCACTTCTCTTGTCCCTTTCCAAACCTCTGTTATTTCTTTCTGCAATTCTCTTGCTTCTTTCTACATTTCTCTTCCTTCTTTCTGTACTTCTCATGCCTCTTTCTGCACCCCTTTTTTCTCTTTCTACACCTCACTTGCTTCTTTCTGCTACCCTCTTTCTTCTTTCTGCACCCCTCATCCTACTGTCTGCATATCTCTTGACCTCTTTCTTTATTTCTGTTGCTAATTTTTGTACCTCTCCTCTCTCTTTCTGTACTTTTCATGCCTCTTTCTGTACTTTTCATACCTCTTTCTATGCTTCTCTTGTCTCTTTCTTACCTCCTTCTTTCTGCGTTCTCTTGCCTCTCTCTGCACTTCTCTTTTTTCTGTACTTCTCTTGCCTCTTTTTATACCTCACTTGCCTCCTTCTGGACATCTCTCTTCTCTCTGCACCTCTCTTGCCACTTTCTGCATTTCGCTTGCCTCTTTATGCACCTCACTTCTCTCTTTCTACACCTCACTCTCTTCATTCTACACCTCACTTGCCTCTTTCTGCACTTCTTTTCCTCTTTCGACATGCCACATTCCTATTTCTGTACCTCTTTTGCCTCCTTTTGCACCCCTTTTACCTCTATCTGCACTTCTCTTGCCTCTTTCTGCACCTGTTCTTTCTGCACTTCTCTTGCCTCTTTCTTTATTTCTGTTGCTTCTTTCTGTATTTCTCCTGCCTCATTCTGCACCCCTTTTTCCTCTTTCTACATCCCACTTGCTCCTTTCTGTACCCATCTTGCCTCTTTCTGCACTCTCATCCCTCGTTCTCGCTTTCTGCATTTCTCTTGCCTGTTTTTTGGACCTCGCTTGCCTCTTTATGCACTTCTATTGCCTCTTTCTGCACCTCTGTTGCTTCTTTCTGCAAATCTCTGGCATCTGTCTACATTTCTGTTGCCTCTTACTATACTTCTGTTGCCTCTTTCTGTACCTCACTTGCATCTTTCTGAAGTTCTCTTGCCTCTTTTTGCACCTCTCTTCTTTCTGCACCTCTTGTGCCTCGTTCTGCACTTCTCCTGCTCTTTTTTGCACTTTTCTTGCTAATTTCTGTACCTCTCCTCCCTCTTCCTGTACTTTTCATGCCTCTTTCTGTACTTTTCATGCCTCTTTCTGCACCTCTCTTGTCTCTTTCTTACCTCCTTATTTCTGCGCTTCTCTTGCCCCTCTCTGCACTCCTCTTTCTTTTCTCTGTACTTCTCTTACCTCTTTTTGCACCTCACTTGCCTCTTTCTACACCTCACTCTCTTCATTTTGCACCTCACTTGCCTCTTTCTGCACTCTCATCCTCTTTCTACATGCCACGTGCCTATTTCTGTATCTCTTTTGCCTCCTTCTGCACCCCTTTTACCTCTGCCTGCACTTCTCTTGCCTCTTTCTGTACCCCTTTTTCCTCTTTTTACACCTCACTTGCCTCTTTCTGCACCCCTGTTCTCTTTCTGCATAGCAATTGCCTGCTTCTGCGCCTCTCTTGCCTCTTTATGCACTTCTTGTGCCTTTTTCTACACCTCTGTTGCTTCTTTCTGCAAATTTCTTGCATCTTTATGCATTTCTGTTGCTTTTTTCTTCACCTCTCTTTGCTCTTTCAACTTTATTTATTTATTTAAAGAGTTTTATATAGCACTGGCTAGACCCGGAGGTATCAGAGCGCTTTACATGAGAATCAACAATGTCACATAAAAAGTTCAACAATCACACAATAAATCCCCAAAAATAGGCAATATAATTAGGAGAGGAGAGAAAGGAGAGAGAAAAGTAGTGGAGGGGGCAGGGGAGGTGGGAAAGGGAGGAAAAGGGAAGAGACAATACAGAGAGACAGATAGAAGTCTGTCTAAAGACCGACTGGGTAGGTGAAGACCAATGAGGGAATCCACGGCCCTTCTCACCTATAGCTAAACCAGGTAGCTCAATCGGGCATCAGACAAAAAAGTTCAGTCTCAGTACAATTGAGAGAGGGGAGGAGAGACATAAATAGAGGGAGGGTGCAGGAGGAGACAACAGGAGGGACGGAAGGAAGTGAAACAATGTGGTTTAACAGTATAACAGAAAAAGATCAACAATTACATAATACATCAAACAATCAGCAATACAGTAGGAGAGGAGAGAAAGGAGAGAGAAAAGAAGTGGGGGGTAGGTGAGGTGAGAATGTGAGGGTAAGGGAAGAGACAACCGTAGAGTCGAGAGGAAGTCTGTCTAAATACCGACTGGGTAGCTGACGACCAAAGAGGGAATCCACGGTCCATCTCCCCTGTAGCTAAACCAGGTAGCTCCATCGGGCATCAGACAAATAAGTTTAGTCCCAGGTGTCTGGGGAAGAGGTTCGCAGAAAAACAGGATGGAAGGGAGATACAGCAGAAAGACGAAGGAAAGTCTGCCCAAAGACTGGCTGGGTAGGTGACGGTCAAGGGGGAAGACCCAAAACCCATCTCCTCTATAGCTAACAGGTAGCTCCACCGGGCTTTGGCCAAATAGCTAGGTCTCAATGGGACACATTTAAATAACATAGGGGGGCAAAATAAATGGAGCATAGAGGGGAGGGAACAGGGCAGGTGAGGAAGGGAGGATAGGGGAGGAGACAACAAGGAGAGACGAAAAGAAATCTCTCTGAAGGCCGACTGGGTAGGTGACGACCAAGGAGGCAATCCACGGCCCATCTCCCCTATAGCTAAACCAGGTAGCTCCTTCGGGCATCAGACAAAATAGTTCAGTCTCAATACATTGAGAGAGGAGAGAAGTAGAGATATAAGTAGAGGGAGGAAGCGGGAAGAGACAACAAGAGAGACAAAACGAAGTCTGGCTAAAGACCGACTGGGTAGGTGACGTCCAAGGAGGGAATCCCCGACCTGTCTCCCCTATAGCTAAACCAGGTAGCTCCATCGGGCATCAGACAAAAAAGCTAGCTCTCAAATGAAGCGGGAAATTCACAGGTAAGCAGGGTGGGGCCTAGGGCAAGGACAGGTGAGGGTAAAGGTTAGTAGCAGGAAAGAGGAGAGAAGTAGAGCAGGTAGGGATAGGGGGTAGGTAGTTTGGTAAAGGTTCCCATGGATCTGCTGCGAGGCATTCAAAAAGCCGGTCCGTTTCTTCACAGGCGCCACAATAGAGTTCTCCGTGCGGTGCCACTGCGCTGTCCCTTGCGAGGTACCAGTTATTACACCCAGCTGTACATTCAGGGATCAACACTGAGTCTAGTCTCCACGCTGCTGCCTGAGGCTGGCAGCTTGGCAGGCAGCCGCAGCAGTCGTCACGCGGGGGCCATCGCAAGAGATGACGCTGGTCGGGTACCAGAGATCGAGAGGTTATTATGGTCACCTGTCCTTTTAATTCTGCGCAGTCTTCAACCTTATGCCTTGAGCCACTTTAAGAAGATGCATAAATGTCGTCCCGAAGCATACGTAGCAGTTGGGTCCACATCATTACAGCCTCAGCTGCCCCCTCGCTGGGTTAAAAAACTGTATTGTAGTGGCGCTCCCAGTAAATGAGGCTCAGTACTTATTCAGTTAATGTTTCAGCAACTGATCAGGAGAGATTGTATTTTCGTCAGAGTTCTGTTCTCCGGGATCGCGGTGGTATTATGTCCCGACCGCCGCCATTTTAGAGTCAGGTAGGCATTGTGACTATCGGGCAGAGCAGCAACTTGCAAATCAGCAGGCAAGGCACTCACCCGATGCATCCAACGCCAGCAAGGGGGGGACGGGGAGAGGCCCTTAGCGCCCTGCAGAATCTTGTGGGGCCACCGCAGCCGCCATCTTGAACCCAGGCATGAGGAGAGCCTTTCACGTGGGAATGCCCACTGGGGCACCGCTCTTTCGACCCCACTCCAGGGCCTCCCCCAGGGCACCCAATGTCTCCAGCGCCGGTAGGGGGAAGCAAGGAGAGCCCCTTAGGACCCCGCAGCGCTTCGCGGAATCCCCGCAGCTGCCATCTAAAGGTCAGGCAGAGGGAGCGTGTCACATCGATGCTGCTACTGGGCACCGCACCTCCGCCCTCTCTGCGGGGCTTACCGCCTGTATCCTCGTCATTGCAGTGCCTCCATCTGATCTCGGCAGCACCGCAGCGACTGCCCGGCTGCAGCTCCTTGCCGCGGCTCACAGGGGCTCGCCGACCGCCTTCTTGTCCTCGGGGCCAGCCACAAAGTCCGCTCGTGGTAGCCACCACGGGCCCCCGGGGAGCCAAGGGTAACGGCCGCTAGTACCCTGGAGGTTCCGCCGCGCTAGGCTGCTCCGTGGAATCGGTGCAGCATGTAGGGCCGCCACAATCGCCCACCGGACAGTCACCAGAGCCTGTGTGTGCTGCTCCCACGCGTTCTGTTGCCTCTTTCTGCAGTTCTCTTGCCTCTTTCTACACCTCACTTGTTTGTTTCTGCACCTCTTGTGCCTCGTTCTGCACTTCTCTTGCTCCTTTCGGTACTTTTCTTGCTTCTTTTTTTTTATTTATTTTTTATTTTAATTTTTTTGTCAAATCTGTTTATTAGCATTTTTAGAGATACTACAGTACATTAGACATTTCAACAGTGTCAGCTCATTAAATTGGGCATGTCAGATGTGCATTCATGGACATTATATCATTACAATTAAGAAACACAATGCCACAGATACAGTAAGTCATAAGTAAAAGACAAACGCCCAAAACTGGCGCGAGCCACCCCCAAGTTAGTCCATGACCGTCCACACGCTAAGCTTATTGCATTAACAGAGTTTAGGGTGGAATCTCCCAGCTAGGACTTGTGCACAAAGATGACTTTTATACAACAACTGTGAATAAACAAAAGGAAGAGAACAATAGCGGTAAAACCATCGACACTTATACATGTCAGTCCCTCTCCCGCCTCCCCCTCACCCCCTCCTTTGGCCCCCCGGTGCTCGTGTGCATGCCCCAGCCGCAACTGCGCCTGCACCTAAAACCTGCATGACTCCAAGAGTCAAAGACGATATCTAACTGATTATTTAGACAGGAGAATAGCCCACGGTACACTCTGACCCCCGGGGGTGCTGCCTAACCCTCTGCAGCCCCCACACCCCTGACCCCACCCGGTAGCTGCAAGGCGTTAAGCATGTGCTCCCAGCGCTCCGCCATTTGTTCTTTTCGGAGCCCCACCGTTTCCTCTGTACATATGGCCGTCCACTCCGCCCGGGCCCATGTCTGAAAGGAGGAGGTCCACGCCTGCATGCTTGGTTGGTCACGCGCCTTCCAGGGTCTCGTAAGGAGGCGTTTAGCCACCACCATCCCCAGATCTAAAAAGCGGGACGACGCCCTGTCATTGGGCGGCCTCCTAAAATTGTGCAAAATGTATTCCGGCCAGTCAAAGGGTATAATACGACCAGTGTATTCCCTGAGCAGCTCACCGATTACACTCCAGTAGGAGCCCAGCCTAGGGCAACTCCATAAGAGGTGAAGGAGCTCCGCACCCACCTGCCGCATCTGGGGCAGGACACATCTATGCGGAGGAAGTATCTATTGATGAGCTCAGGCGTGAGGTAGGCCCTATGAGCAATAAAAAGTTGTATCTGGCGGAAGCGCAGGTTTCTGGGAATGCGTACCGGACCTTTAAGAATTCTCCCCCACTCCTTATCGGATAGTTGCCTGCCCATCTCACACTCCCATTTTCCCCTGAGCGGGGCCAAACTAGTCCCTGTGTGTACCCTTAACGACCCAGCAAACCAGCTGACCGGATGTTTGCCCCTCCCCAGGACATGAAGCTACTGCATAGTTAAATGCTGTTCAGGCTCCGTCGCTATGTCTCCCCACTTCGCTGTCATCTTTGCCACTATGGAGCGAAGGAACAGGAACCCCCCAGGGAGAATTCCGTCCTCAGAGACCAGTGTCTCATATGCCACTAATGCACCGTCTCTAAAAATGTCGCCCAGCGTCTGGATGTCCTCCTGTGCTCTAGCATGGGACGTGTAAGGACCCCCCCACCTCCCGGAAAACCCTCCAGAGGCACTGCCGGCGCGTACGGGAGCACCCCTCGAGTGAGAAAAAGGGCTCTGCAAAAGCACTTATAAGCCACTGCCAGCAGCAGTGGAGCGGGTCCCGCAGGCGCCGCCAGAGGGTGGAAAAGCTTGGTGACGCGCTCCAATGAGTACGTCGGCTCAACTGTAGCGTTATCGACCCTACCTCTATCCGCCAACCAGCGGGCAATCCACTGGAGCTGCGCGGACAGGTAGTAATGCTCGAAACAGGGGGCGGCCAGCCCTCCACTGTCTGTTTGCCGTCCCAGGTTGCCATCAAAGAGATCATCCGGTTGCCGGTAGATCTGAATCCCTAAATATTTGAAGGTGTTAGCCTTCCATTGGACTCTTGTGCCGTCAAGACAGTACCCTGGGTCTTCTATCTCATCGTTGAATGCATAGGGGCAGGACTTGCCCGTGTTTACCCGAAGCCCCGAGACAACCGCAAACTGTCCCAGCAAGTGGGCTAGTCACTCCGGAATGTGTGTCACATCCCTCACAAACACCAGCAGGTCATCAGCATAAAGCGAAACCTTGTGAATCGCATCTCCCAAGGAGATTCCGTCTCCCAGGGTTCACAGCCAAGGCGAACAGTAGCGGGGACAGGGGGCATCCCTGCCGGGTGCCCCGGCCCACCGCCACCGCTTCAGAAATATAAGGGCCCAGCCTCACCCGGACCACAGGATTTTTATAGAGAAGCTCAACCATCTGTAGGAAGCCCGCGTCAAGGTCGTAGCGCGATAGCACTGCAGTCAGGTACCCCCACTCAAGGCAGTCAAAGGGCTTTTCCAGGTTTATTATCAGGCATCCCTTCCATGGCCATTCCTTTGTCGCTTCAGTCGCCACACTAAAAAACCTCCTAAGATTCAGGGATGTGGATCTCGCTGGTACGAACCCATTTTGATCAGGGTGCACTAGATGGGGGACCACAGGCACAAGCCGCCCTGCAAGAATTGTTGCAAAAACGTTATAGTCCACATTAAACTTTTCCTGCGGCCTGTACAAACCCTAAGCAGTGGGGTCTCTGTCCGGCTTGGGCAATGAGACCAGACACGCTTCCCACATTGACGGAGGAAATGAGCCGTCACTTATAGCTGTGTTTTACAGCTAGAGGAGCAGGGGCGTAAGAATATCTCTGTTCGCCTTATAGTATTCGGCGGGTAGGCCATCCGACCCAGGAGTTTTCTCAGACGCCATATCCCGGATAGCGTCCCCCACCTCCTCCAGAGTGAGGGGGCAGTAAGCTCGTCTCTTTGTTCCTCAGATGCCGCAGGCAAGGTAACAGTATCCAGGAATGCTTCTAACGCATGCCTACGGCCAGTGCCATGAGCTTTGTATAGTTTCTTATAGTGATCGGTCAGAACACAATGGATTTCTCGTTGTGTGTACACCATCTCCCCCTCCGCTGTGCACAGAGCTCCTATCGGGGCTCCGCGCCCATCTCTCTGCACCAACCAGGCTAGCAGCCGGCCAGCTCTGTCCGCCTTGGCATGCATCCTAGCCGTGTGCGCCGCATAATTGTGGCAGCGCAGCTGCTCCATAAGGGCTGCATGCCTAGTGCGCAGGTCACTTAATGTGCGCGAGTGCTCATCCGTCCCCTCACCCTCTTTCTCGTACAGTAGGAGCTCCGACTCCAAGCGCGCCAGGGAGGTCGACAACGTCTTGCGTATAATCCATGTGGCCCCCATGCAGTGCCCAGGAATAGCTGCTTTATGTGCACCCCACTCCACCGAGGCGCTGCTCGCCGCCCCTTCATTGGCCTCAAAGTAAGCTAAGATGGCTGTACCCAGTGATGATCGGAACTCAGCATCCTTGAGCGCAGCAGGCTGCAGCCGCCACGTAGGTACAGGTGGGTGATCCGCCTCCCAACTAATCCGGAACCATAGGGGGTTGTGATCAGAGTGCGTTCTCCCTAGGTATTCTGATTTGGCGTGGAGCGGGAGCAGCAACTGGTTGCCTATTATCCGATCTAACCAGACAAGCAGATCATGAACTGAAGAGTAGTAGGAGTATATTCTATCTATGGGATGCTGCGCGCGCCAGTGGTCTTGCACCTCCCAGTGCGAAAGCCAATCCCTAAACGCTTTCACATTAGATGCCACTGTCGCAGCTCGGAGGGGAGGGAAAGATCGGTCCAGATGCACGTCTAGTACCATGTTAAAATCCCCTCCAATCAGCCAAGGGAGACCAGCGTATGGGTGAAGGATTTGATTCAGGATCTCTAGATAGGAGGGCTGATCTGTGTTCAGGGAAAAAGGGATCCAAGCGGGATTTCCTGACCATTCAACCGCACCCGCGCTAGTGAGTACCTTCCTGCCGGGTCTACCAGTGCATCCTTACAGCCCTCACCCATATAAGAGTGCCATGGGCATGCGCAGAGAAGGTCATACCAAATATCTTCCCCCTCCAACGCCAGCGAAGTCTATTCAGCTCGATCTGTGTTATATGCGTCTCCTGGAGGAGAGCAAACCCCACCCCATGACGCTGCAGGAAGGAAAAGACAGAGTAGAAGCGTACGGAGTGTGCATACCGCGGATATTCCAGGTCAGTCTGTTAGTATGTGTCATGTGTCAAGACATTTTGCACGCTCACAGGGCCAGGGGAACACCTCAGAGGGGGCCTACGAACACCAGCAGGGAGAGGAAGGTCAATGTACCGCAACTGAAACATGTGCACAATCACAAACGGTGTAACAAAAAGGGTGAGTCTCCAAGAGGGTATACGTCCAAACCTCAACAAGATCCACCACACAAGAATGTGTTAGTTCAGCGCAATGGCTGTCTGGGTGTGTGTGCTGCCAACAACCGCACTACGCTGCACCCCTAACTCAGAATCCCCAGATGCTCAAGAGGTGTTTGGGGTATCTAGGCCCTATAGACCTACCAGGTCGGTGCAGGACGCCAGCAGGAGAGCCCGCAAGTGTGGTGAACACCCAGTAACCGCCAGCCCCGAGCCTGCCAAAATACCCACATTTAATGAGCCACGCAGCTTTCCGCAGCAGCGCAACCATGCCTGGATAAAAGCAAACATAGCACATCAGTGCGCACAACAATGTTATGAGAAGGATATCACAATCAATTGCAAAGTCAAAGACAGAGACCCCTGCATGTCCGACGCAGGTCACGTCACATAAGGAGGTCCGCTGTCTGTGGTGTTACCACTGGCATACTCATGTCTTCAGAAAGTACTGTAGATGGGGATGACGAGCCACTCCTGGCTGGTTCGCTGCGTGTCTGGGAAGCCGCTCGGACCACACCTTGCACCGCTCCCAGGTACGCAACCGCTTCAATCGCTTCCTGCCTTTCGAGTCGCATTTTCTCCAGACTGGGTGCAGCTGGGCTGAGGCCTGAGCCCTGTTTCCTGCGCCTTCTCTATCTCTGCACCTGGCATTCACCCTCCTCCAGGCCCGTAGGTCGGGTACCCATCCACTGTCCCGTCTCCTCGAGCCAGTCCCAGACATCTGACGGTGTAGTAAAGGAGAGGGCTCCCTCCATGGTGATTACGCAGAGGCAAGAGGGGAACAGAATAGAGTACGGCTGTCCTAGTTCCCTCAGCTGCTTTTTCACCGCCAGGTATGTGCTCCTCCTTCTCTGCACTGCTGCAGTGTAGTCTGGCAAGAACATCACACAGCTGTTTCCCACTGTCAGATCATCCAGCTTCCTGGTTTCGGGCAGCACCACATCCCGGACACGATAGTTAAGTATCTTGAAGAGAAACGGGCGAGGCCAGGCTCCGGGCTGAGGCTTCTTAGCCGGCACCCTGTGCGCTCTTTCTACTACGAAGAGCGGGGACAACATCCCCGGAGGCAGAAGTTCCCGCAGCCAGTTCTCAGTATACCACTCCGGATCTTTCCCTTCTTCGCCTGTGAGCCCGATCACCCGAACATTGTTGTGCCGGGAGCGTCCTTCCGCATCCTCAATGCGATCCTCCAGCACATGAACCCTGTCTATGATGTCTTGAAGCGCCGAAGCATGATTCTGCACCACAGGCTGCAACTCTTGAAGCGACTGACGCTGTACAGCAACTGACTCCGCCAGCTTGCGGTGGTCCGCGTGAAGTGGGGTATAGTTAGATGTGACCTTGTTGATCCGGGCCTCCAGGGATACCTTAGTTTGCACCAGTGTGGTGCCTATGCACTCCACTGCTACCAGCATGGAGTCCATCTTGGCCGCAAGCGCTGCCGCTGGTCCCAGGTTGTCACTATGCTGTCCGTGCGAAGAGCCCAGCCCATCAGCCACCTGCTGCTTCTGCTTTTATTAGCAGAAGGCTGACCCCTAGAGAGAAACGTTGGTCAGCTATTAAGAGTGAGGTCTTTGCTGTGGTTTGGGCCCTGAAGAAGTTGAGGCCATACTTGTTTGGCACTCACTTCAAAATTCAGACAGACCATAAGCCCCTCTTGTGGCTAAATCAGATGAAGGGTGAGAATTCCAAACTGCTCAGGTGGTCCATTTCCCTACAGGGGGTGGACTTTACAGTGGAGCACAGACCAGGGATTGACCATGGCAATGCAGATGGTCCCTCCAGGTACTTCCACTTAGAACATGAAGGCACAAATGGTCAAGGTTAGTCTAATGTCCCTGTGTTTGGGGGGGGGTTATGTAGGAGAGTAGGGTCTGCTTTCCTATGGTCACCCCACTTTTTGCTTTTTGCTTCACTGGTTTTCGACTTAATATGGCTGTAGGCCAGCTAATCAGACCCACAGCCCTGCTGTTCTCTCTCTAAATTTCACACCATGTACTTTAGGTACATCACCAATTGGGATTTGGGTCACTCTTGTGAGTTTCTGTATAGTGTACCATGGGTACCCAGGGCATACGTGCACCCAAGGCCTACCAGGGGCTGCAGCATATCTTATGCCACCCCTGGCTGGCCATCCAAACTGACAACTAGCTGTAACTCAGCTGGGGCAAGGTCATGTAATCACCCCTTGCTTAGGTATAGTATTCCTATGCCTACCCTTATATATAGACGCATATGCACCTATAAGTCACTCCTATGGCAGGCCTTAACAATCCTGAAGGCAGAGTGCTTGGTTTTATGTGAGATGGTGCTCTAGCGTGAGCTGAGCCTGTCTGCAGCTTTCGGAACCATGTCCTAATAGCTGTTCTATGGTATAGCCATACCATATACTCTTAAGTGCATTATAATCCTTGCAGTTATTGCTAACTTTGGTTTGGCTTTATCAAAACATGTCGTGTAAGGTGTCATACGCTTTGGAATACTACCCCCTCACCAGTTCTGGTGACGGGGGTAGCATTCCACCCTTCTAGAGGGAGAAGACATGTTGTTCCAACTAATCCTGGTTAAAGTTAATCAGAGCCTCAGCATCACAAAATGGATGCTGCTGCCACAGACACAAGTCTGACCTCCTGCTGCTGGGAGTCCTTCCAGCGGGGGAGGCTTGGACAATAGGTTTCCTGTCTTGGGAGGTGCTAGGACCACCCCAGACAGGCCATAGTGTATTGGGGCAGGGAGGGCTGAATGAAATGAGACACTGCCTGGGGCACACAAGGTGTCCCGTGCATAGCCCGGTTCACTCCAGCCCCAGCTCTGGCGTGAAACTGGACAAAGGAAAAGGGGTGTAACCACCACCTTCCCTGGTCCCACCCATAGGAGGGACCTAGCAGGTAATACAGCCCCTAAATTTGGTATATAGGTAGGAGCTGAGTCCCAAGACTTTAGATTTATCCTGACTGAAACTTGAAATGAAACTCTGGACCTTCGACGTTCTACTTGAAGATAGAAGACTGAAGAATCTCCCTTGTGGTCAAGGAGTGACCACCCTGTGCAAGCAGGCACTATCAAGCGATCAACGGTTTTCTTTGTCGACACTCCTGCCAGAACAAAAAGGGGTGGTGATGGACGGCCAGATCTTTTGACTGGGAGTGAGTGTTTGATTGATTCAGATGCTCCGTCCATCACCACTCCCCTTTTGTACCGCGTTTGGCCGCCATAAGTGTGGCAGGGTATGCTCAGACGTGAGTCTCTTGCTCACTTTGCCACTGAATTCAAGCAAGCCGGGCTGAAGACGGCTGGAATGCCAGAAACCGGTCCTCGGAAGCTTGTTTCCTGTCCAGGGAAGACATGGTTTGGCAGTTCGGGCTGGACTGTTCCCATGAGGCACAGGGTCAGACTGATTTGCATATAGCCATGTCTGAACTGGGGTTGCAGAATGGGCTAAAGAATGGTGATGGATTAAACCCAGATCTATTGACTGGGTGTGAGTGTTTGATTGATTCAGATGTTCCGTCCATCACCACCCCCTTTTGTACCGCTTTTGGCTGCCATAAGTGTGGCAGGGTATGCTCAGACGTGAGTCCCTTGCTAACTTTGCCACTGGATTCAAGCAAGCCGGGCTGAAGACGGCTGGAATGCCAGAAACCGGTCCTCGAAGCTTGTTTCCGGTCCAGGGAAGACATGTTTTGGCAGTTCGGGCTGGACTGTTCCCATGAGGCACAGGGTCAGACTGATTTGCATATAGCCATGTCTGAACTGGGGTTGCAGAATGGGCTAAAGAATGGTGATGGATTAAACCCAGATCTATTGACTGGGTGTGAGTGTTTGATTGATTCAGATGTTCCGTCCATCACCACCCCCTTTTGTACCCGACACTCCTGCCGGAGCCCGAGCACAGAGCCTGACAAGACCCAGACTTCCAGACTTCCAACAGCCCGATCCACAGTCACAGCAGAGCTGAGACCCGTGGAGACAACGAGAGGCGTGGGACCGGCCTTCTTGGAAAGCCAACAAATTGCTTTACGTGCAACTTCTGAGGCACCCTTGAAGTTGTGCATTGGGGATTGAGAAACCCTAACCCCGAGCACCAACTGCACCGAAGATCAGCCCTCCACACTCCATGAGTTCTGCGTGGGGCCCTTCTGCATTTTCCTGCTTGACGCGTCTGACCGGTTACTTGCCCGTTGGCTAGTGGCCTCTGTGACGATGAACCTTTTGATTTACACTGCTGGTCTGGTTGCTCCACACTGGCCCTTGCTTCCCTGAAAAGGAGAAGTCCATCAGACCTTGATGGTCTGATTCGTAAGCCATCTTCGATTCCTGCGTGGGTTGCCTTTGCCAAGGCTCGTTGACTTCAATCTGGAAGCCGACACAGCCGACAGCGAGAACCTTCGTGGACAGTCCGTATCCAGCTCCTGGTCATCGTCGACACCTCCTGGTCCACGTGGCTGCAGAGACAAGCTTCACAACATCACCTGATTGCTTTGCGACACCGCCTGGTTCCTACCTGGTTCCTTCCTGGTCACTGGCTAGTGACCCAGACTCTGTCCCCTCTGCTTTCAGGTACTCTTCATCCTCAATCCGCCCTTGGATCCACCCGGACACTTCCCTCCTGGTCGTCTGCAGCATCTTTCTTCAAGGCTCCATAGAATTCAGCGACGAAATCCGACACACTTTGACACCTATACACCCGCTTCCTGTGAGTGAGGTAACGCGAGTACTTCGGTGCTCCTGTGGGTATTTACTATCCTAGTGTCTCACTTTCAAGTAGCTTTCTCCTTGTCCATCCGAAAGCGACCTAAAAGAACTACTTTCCAATTATTTTGTTCCCATTCTAACTCTATGGTAACTCGCGTGTGTGTGTAAAGACACGGCACACGCATCCCGTGGGCATCCTACTTCCTATCCTTTGGTAGTACAGTGTAGCCCCAGTGATTCCCTAGGCCCTAGGCCTATACTTTGTTGGTTATGTGGTTCTTATGCCACTATTTTATTATATGGTTCGAAGTGCCCTTAGGGCATTACTGTATTTTGTGCAACTTATTGTATTATAACTGAGTATCTTGTTATGTGCTTGTGCCTCTGACCTCATAAAGAGTTCAGAGGATTGTGTTAGAAATATATTTTGAAATACAACATGTGTGGTGTCCTTTCACTTGGTTTTAAAAGGGTTACATATGGTAAAACAGCTGGCTTCACATGCCCTCTTGAGTTTAGCCTAAGATTGCTTTGTCCATGCTAACACTAGGATAGCTGGTCTATAAGGTTGACTTTACAACCATCACCATAAGGGTTGTTTGGACTGGTGCAAGGTGCTCACTAGAATAGTGAACATCATATACCAGGCCAACTTCTCACAAGGAGCAAGCGGTGATGACCCTGATTTCACTAGGAGACCGTTTCCGACCGGTATTTGGCATCTTGAGATGTAGGGGGCCAGATTTTACAGATTCTGTAAATTTACAGAATCGGTAAATTTACAGAATCTGTAAAATACCGAATCGGTATTTTTACCAATTCGGTAATTCCCAGATGTAGGTGGGACTCTTCTGAGTCCCAAAGGCCCTACAAATTCGGTATTTTACCACCCAATCCAATTGGGTGTTAAAATACCGAATTCAGGTGTGCATGCACATGTGTGAATGCACACCTAGCCATGTGAGAGACAGACATGCCCTTAGGGCATGTCTGTGTGCCACATGGCGCACATGCCTATTTTTGGGGTGCCAGAGGGTGTCAAAGTGACACCCCCTGCACCCTTGCAAAATTCGGTATTTACCGATTCTGTAATTACAAAATCGGTATTGCCCATTCATTCCTATGGGCTTTAAGGGCCCGATGTAGGTAAATCCCTTTTACCGAATTTGAAATACCGAATTTTACCGATTTGGTATTTCAAAATCGGTAAATGGGATGTAGGTCCCAACATCTGGAATCGTTACCGATTCCTTACAAATTCGGTATTTACCGATTCGGTAAATACCGAATCGGTATTTGCTATTGAATCCTATGGGCCTTTGAAGCCCATAGGATTAAAGTCAAATACCGAATCGGTATTTACCGAATCAGTAAATACCGAATTTGGCAAGGGTGCAGGGGGTGTCACTTTGACAGCCTCTAGCACCCCCAAAACGGGCATGTGTGCAATGTGGCACACAGACATGCGCTAAGGGCACGTCTGTCTGTCACATGGCACATGTGTACATGCACAGATGTGCATGTACACAGGAATCGGTATTTTACCATGGATTTGTATTCCATGGTAAAATACCGATTCTGTAAGCCATGTGCTGATGGAACATTGGCTACCTACATTGCATTTTCGGTAATTTTACCGAATCGTTATCATTACCGAATCGGTAAATATTACCGATTCGGTAAATTTACCGATTTGGTAATGATAACGATTCGGTAAAATTACCGAAAATGTGCCCCTACATCTCGATAGCCCTTTACCGATCGGAAACGGCCGAAAATCGGTATTTTCGGCCGATTCCGATCGGTAAAGGGCTACCTACATCGGGCCCTAAGGCCCTTAGGAATCAATGGGCAATACCGATTCGGTATTTACAGATTCGGTAAATACCGAATCTTAACGATTCGGTATTTACAGAATCTGTAATACCTAAATCTCCCCCCTTCATATTTACCGACTCTTAAATACCGAATCGGTAAAATTCGGTATTTAAGAGTCGGTAAATATGAATTACCTACATCTGGCCCTATATGTCTACTCCTTCCTGTTTTTAGGGATTTCCCACACCAGAAACACCAGCCTCATGGTGAAACAATATAACCTTGATTGGTTCATATAAAAGTGAATCAAGAAAGTCTTAACCAATCCCTGGTCATGCTTTGTGAATTATATTTATCGATCTATATAGTGCCCATCTGTGCCTAAAAACCACCCTACGTGTGTCGATAAATCATGCCTCACTAACCTGTGTAAAAAGTTTCAAGATTAC
This sequence comes from Lissotriton vulgaris, assembly GCF_964263255.1. Classification (NCBI taxonomy): domain Eukaryota; kingdom Metazoa; phylum Chordata; class Amphibia; order Caudata; family Salamandridae; genus Lissotriton; species Lissotriton vulgaris. The sequence continues at coordinate 1,104,913,667 of NC_141695.1, forward strand.
AATCGTCTTGCGCGTCACACGCCATTTGAAAATCACAACAGCAAGCTCAGCGTGTTTATCGGCAGTAAGATCGGGAGCACGGCTAGTTTTGGAGATCAGCGTCTGGATTATTGAAAACGAACACTGAGGTATGGTGGAAACATAGGAATATAGACATCACTAGAAAAGTATAGGGGTATTGAGGAATAGTCGAGTTACAGCAATGTGTGTATTTTCAGTGCATACCATTGATGACGACTGTGAAAAACGAGTAGCATCACAAGATAGTGCAAGAGCATATGTCCCCAGCAACGATTAAGGTACAAAGAGTTTTTTTCTGGATTTATCAGTAAGCTAACATGTGGCAACCCAGAGAAAGTGGAGCTTCATTATGTTTATATTGTTTTGTTGTTATAGGAATCTTGAAACTTTTTACACAGGTTAGTGAGGCATGATTTATCGACACACGTAGGGTGGTTTTTAGGCACAGATGGGCACTATATAGATCGATACATATAATTTACAAAGCATGGCTAGGGAAATGGTTAAGACTTTCTTGATTCACTTTTATATGAACCAATCAAGGTTATATTGTTTCACCATGAGGCTGGTGTTTCTGGTGTGGGAAATCCCAAAAAACATGAAGGATTAGACATATAGTGTTTATTGTGTATTTACTGCAGCATTCCCCTGACGAAGTTAAACTGTACCGAAATGCATTGGGAAGCAAGTGTAAATGTGAAGGATTCATGAAGTAATGAACCAAGAATGATATTGAAGATAATCAGCAACATGATTTGAAAAATGAAAAAAGAATGAAAGAAGAGAACAAGAAGAACTCATGAGAAATTGTTTTATAAATCTTTTTGTTTCTGTCTTGGTAGTTCTTGATGATGATACAGATTTAAACATGTTGAGTATGGTTACTTTGGATTCAGATAACAGTTAAGCACCCAAGGGGCTAGTGCGCAGTGCGCCTTTAACAAACAGGATCTGTTTGTCTTTTTGTATTATGGTATAACTGACAGGAGTCAGTCAGTTTTTTAAAGGCAGCACCCAAAATTAAAATAGAATAGTTTGCAGAAGAGTAAGGACACACAACAAAAAAGAGGAGTGTGCGGGTTATTCATAGTTTATCCAAGAAGCCTATCTGCCAGAGAACACTTAGAAGTACCAGCGGCGGGTGACCATCAATGGGAGGAGGTGGAGGCTCTTCGTGACACAGGTGCTAGTGTGACATCCGTTCGGTGTCAGTGGGTGTCAGAAGAGTAGGTCTTTCCCAACGCACTTCACCCGGTAGTTGCAGCAGACAACTCTGTGCCTCTGTAAAGTAGCGCAGGTACCCTTTGAGTGCGGGGGGGATCTCTGGTCCTCTGAAGGTTGTGGTGAGTCCATCCATGCCTGTAGTCTGTTGGGAAATGACCTGGAGCGTTCCAGTGGAAGGAGGTGGAATGCCAGGCTCATTTGGAGATGTTGGGTCTGACTGAGTGGGTTTGTGTAACCACCCGGTCCCTGGCAGCAGACAGGAGCAATCAAACGGACCTGGAGCCTGAAACAGTGGCCCAGTGCTTGGTAGGAAAAGAAGGAGCAGGGGCCGTGGGAAACCCGTCCCCACTGTTTCCCCTATCCAGGAGGAGGCAGAACTTGAGGGGGACCCCCTCGAGCCGACAGGGGATCAGGTAACCGAACTGGAAGACCTGCCCGAGCTGACCAGTTGGCCGGCAGGACGGAGGTCCCACCAAGGATGAATTCTTCAAGGAGCAGAGAGAGTACCGTTTTCTTATTGGTCTAAGGCAGCAAGCCACAGATCAGGCAGAAGGTGGAGAGTCCAAATCGCATCTCATCTATTGGGACGATGAACCTAAGGTTGCTGAGCCTGGTGCAGCCGTGTGCTGGTGGTACCCGAGCGCTTCAGGATCTTCCTATTGGGTCTGGCTCATGACGTGTCTCTCGCAGGACATTTGGGGTGCAACAAGACCTTTCAGAGGCTTGTCACCCACTTGTTCTGGCCCCAAATGAGGAAGCACTTCAGTACTTATTATAGAGTTTGCCTGCAGGCAAAAGTGGAGGGAAATGCAAGGCTTCCCTCCAACCCTTTCCTGTGGTGAGCACCCCTTTCGAGTGGGTGGGCACCGATATTGTGTGGCCACTGGAACCGAAGATAGCCTTAGGCATCAAGTTTATCTTGGTCTTGGTGGACCATGCCACCCGGTACCTGGAAGCAGTACCTCTCCGGACAATCACAGCCCCAGTGGTGGGCCATACATTGATGGGGATCATTTCCTGTGTGGGTTTCCCCAGAGAGGTGGTCTCCAACCACATTACGAACTTCATTTCGAAGTATATGAAGGCTTTGTGGGACGAGTGTGGCGTAACGTACATGTTCACCACTCCATACCACCCTCAAGGAAATGGGTTGGTTAAAAGGTTCAACAGAACCCTAAAGAGCATGATTATGGGCCTTGTGGAGCCATGCCTTTTGTTTGAATACCGGGAGGTCCCGCGGAAGTCCTTAGGGTTCAGTCCCATGAAGCTCCTGTACAGACACCCAGTTAGTGGACCTCTGAGTCTGGTGAAGGAAAGTTGGGAGAAATCCCCAGTGAAAACTCCTCAGGATGTGTTCAGCTACATGCTGGCCTTCCACAACCAGACAGAGCGCTTCAGGAAACTCACTCAGGCGAACCTGGAGGCTAGCCAGGAAGAAGTGAATAGATGGTACAACCAGAATGCCACTCTGGTCGAATTTCAAACTGGGCAGAAGGTGTGGGTGATGGCACCAGTGGAGCCTTATGCACTCCAGGACAAGTGGACTGGGCTATACGAGGTGGTGGAGTGCAAGAGCGGAATCACCTACTTGGTGAACTTTCAGTCTCCCAGGAACCCGTTGTGGGTCCTGCACGTGAACCGCCTCAAGCCAGACTTTGAGAGGTCTGATGTAACAATGCTCCTGGCTACAGATGCTGGAACAGAAGAGTAGAGTGACCCTCTTCCTGACCTCCTAGCAGCCGAGGAGCGAGATGGATCAGTGGATGGCATGAACCTCTCACCCACTCTGATCGCAGAGCAGCAGAGGGACTGTCGCCAGTTGTTGGGTCAGTTTGCCTCCCTGTTCTCCCTGACACCTGGCATCACCAATTGGATTGAACCCTCTAGCAGCAAGTAGGCTAGTCCCTCGGTTCTTGTGCCAAAGGCTTGTGTGCCCGGTGCCACTCTTGAACTCCGGTTCTGCGTGGACTACCATGGGCTCAATGCGGTCACGAAGACCGACGCGTACCCCATTCCCAGATCTGATGAGCTCATGGATCGGTTAGGAGCTGCCAGGTACCTCAGTACGTTCGATTTAACTTCTGGGTACTGGCAGATTGCCTTAACCGATGGGGACAAAGAGAGGTCAGCGTTTTTAATGCAAGAGGGGTACTTCCAGTTCTGTGTAATGCTGTTTGGGTTGAAGAATCCACCTGCCACATTCCAGAGACTGGTCTACCAGGTACTGTCTGGGCTGGAGGAATCCAGCACCGCATACCTGGATGACTTTGCAGTGTTCAGCTCCAGCTGGGAGGGACACTTGCAACATCTCTGCATAGTGTTGGAGGCTCTGTAGAGGGCAGGCCTCACTATCAAGGCCAGTAAATGCCAGATAGGGCAGGGCTTCTGTGGTGTATTTGGGACACCAAGCTGGGGAGCGGCCATCAGCCAGAAAGAGGTAAGAGCCTTTTTAGGACTCATCGGGTACTATCGCAGATTCTTCAAGGGATACAGCACCATCGTTGCCCCCTTGACAGGGCTGACATCGCAGAAGCAGCCCCGAAAGGCAATTTGGACCGAAACCTGCCAGACAGCGTTTGACGCCCTGAAGACTGCCATTTGCACAGCACCCATGCTCAAGGCGTCTGTCCAGGTTTTTCCACCTTAGTGAGGAGAACTCACAAGGTGATGGGTAGTTCCCCCCACTTTTCAGCTGGAGGGGACACGTGTTAGACTTGGCATCTTTTGGTGGTTACCCCTAATTTTTAGCCTCTACTTTCTGTATTTTTGACACTGTGCCAGATTGCTATTTTGCTGGTTTAAACGCTTCGGGCACTTTGCCACTGCTGATCAGTTCCAAAGTGAAAGTGCTCCCTGGAGAAACTGTATGTGATTGATTATCCACGATTGGCAGATTTGTGTTATCCGTAGGTCCCTAGTAGAGTGTACTCCAGGTACCAGGGCTGGTAACTCAAATGCTACTAGTGGGCTCGCAGCACTTGTTGTGCCACCCACACGAGTAGCGTAGAAACAATGTCTTCGGCCGGCCACCGCTGTACCCATGTGCAGTCTGTCAACTGCACCGACGCCCTGGCTGGTGTCCACACCTGCCTGGCCTGACCTTCCCTTCTCGTACAGGTTAGTCGCCCCTATGGTAGGCCCGAGGTACCCCCCTGGGCAGGGTGCAATGCGTGAGGAAGGCAGGACATGTCCTAGTGTGGGTGGCATATTATGGTAGTGGAAGACAGCCAAATGATCTATCACTATTGAGGGGTTATCTTGCTCGATAGGATAGAAAGGGGAAGGCTGAGTATAATAGTTACCCACCTATCTTCTCATAGGAGCAAGATACAGCGTCGGAGTCTGGTACCCCTGAACTCAGAATTCGATAACGCATCATTTAGCCTGGAAGGTTTTTGAACTCTGTGTTTGAGGATAGCACTTATAGAAAGTGGCTGTTCTCGTGTTCAACCTTTCCATGTGCCTCGGCCTATTTTGTGAATTGACCATCTGGGTCTGTGAGTGACAGGGTCTGGTGAGGTGTGCCTGATCCCTGGTAGGGCAGGATGAGTCAGTCGGCCCTGAATTGGCATATGGAAACTTAGAGTGCTGGGAGGAGTAGCACCCAGGGCTGAATAGGGCTGTGCCTGCCTTCCACAGAGCTGGCTTCACCTCCTGCGATGCATCTGAGTACCCTGGCCCACCTGCACAAAGAGAAAATGATGTGCCTTGGCTGACCGCACCACCAACTGGTTCAAACTGGGTCCTAGACCCGTCGCACAAAGAGATCAAAGCCTTTATGGGGTATAAGTACACCGACCAAGACCCCAGAGAATTATACAAATCTGAATTGATGATCTTCGTGATCAAGAGAAATCCCTGCAGAAGAGGAACAGCTGAAGGGACTCAGGACAAGACTGCCCTTGCTGTGTGTCTGGGGTTGTCCTGCAGTTTTTTTGTTGCCACTAAGGAGTGGATGAAGGGATTCAGATGTGAGTTTTGTCCCCCTACTTAAAGATGGACTTTGCTGAAGTGCAGTGTCCGGCTGAAGGAGAAGCGTTTCCAAGGACCAGAGTAGAGCTGGTCTCCTGTTACGAATTCCCAGGCCCAAAAGGACTTCACTGCCAGCACCCCTGAACTTCCTTGCTGGGAGTTCCAGTTGTGAGGAGGGCCTGAAGCTGAGAATGTGGCCTTTCTGTCATCGAGGAGCTGTGTAAGCACTAGAGGAGCGGGATCTGTTTTCCGTTCCCAAAGGAACCACCGACTCGCAAGTTGCCAGAGATGACATTGCTCTCCCCTGACGCCGTGCATCGTCATCACCATCTCGGTCCAAGGTACTGTTGCCGAGGGTCGGTGTGACTCTGTGTCAAAGACTAAAGTGAACTCTTACCACGAATTGCACAGGAACAGGTACTTGCCTAGTCCCAACTCCACCTCAAGGATACTCAGGATCAGTTATTTAAAACTGGGCCCTCCTCAAGGAACCCCAAGGGGAAAAGGGGGAAGTGGATAAAATAACAAACAATAGAAGAGACTGCTCTGGAACTGCTCTTTGACTTCTATTGCCACACTGGTTGCCGATAGTAATCTTAGAAGTCCTAATTCACAAAAGACAAAGACCTATTCCTCTCTATTTTATCTATTCTTTAGTCCTTATCTACTCCTTACCTAACTTCCAAGAGACTAAGCTTTTCTTCTTTTCTTTATCTTTCTTTTTCTTCAAAAGCTTGTTTCTTAAGGCTTTATCTGAAAATACACATGGGTTAACTTCTGATGTTCTTTGTGATGCTATAACTATTCTTTAACCTCTCACCACTATTACCTTTGTAGAATTAGTGGCTCTCAACTTGTTGTTTTCTTGTTGAATCTCTTATCTATCTTTAATGTGAATTTTCACTCTAATTATATAACTGGTATATTCTCTTCTTATTCTTTCAGGTTTATTCTCCAATTCCTAAGAGCCCTACTCGGGTAAGTAAGATTCTTTTGACCTCTTAAATTAAACTCGGTAATTTCTCCTTGCTCTCATCATTACTTCATCATGCCTCAAATCTATGTCTGTGGTTTCAGTATTTACTCTAGTCTGTAACTCTATACAACTGTCACTTATCTGTCTCTTCTTGCGTGTCCTTCGAGTTCAGGCGCTATGAATACCGCTCTTGTTTCTGACTGGAAGTGTCAGGAGAGTCAGGTGAGTGGAGCTTAAGGTGGTCTTTTCTTTGGTCTTCTGACTCAGTAATTTTTCCTTAGAGGAGAAGTGTGGCTCAATGGTTAGCGGAGGCAGGCTATGAAGCAGAGGTCAGACCCGGGACCAGGGTTCAATTCCCGACGCGGCAGGGTCTTAAACCCAAATGTCCATGGACTTGATAATTCTCACTTCGGTGCCCGCTCGAATCACAGGTTCACACTCTGCAACTCTGGGCTATAGCTTGCCTAATCTCCACTACGGCCCCCCCGCTGCGGGATGCCTGGCTTTCACCTTGGGGATGCCCAGTATGGGTTATCTCACAGGGAAAAACCAGGAGGGGTTCCCAAAGCAAGCACCTTGAGACCTTACGGTGATAAGGCGCTATATAAGAACCTTTTACACTTACATTTAGGAGGGGAGGGAAAAGAAAGGAAAGAAGTCCAACGATAACGGGCGGAAAATAAGGTGAAACGCGACGCATTGGCTAGGAAAAAACTAGGGTTAGGATACCAGCTCAGAATCTTCGGTTTGCCTCTTCTGAATTCTCTGGTGTAGTACGCATTCGAATTTGAACGCGCGCTTCATCTCAATACCGGCACTTGAGAGATCACACAATGACTAGACCGATAACTCGTCTCTCCCAGTCAGCGGCCATCTTCGAATTCCACATATGAACTTGGATACTCCAACAGCAGTTCAAGGTTGTACATTTGTTGTTTACCCAGCGGGATTTCATGATGCATAACACACAAGGGGTTGTGATCGCTTTCTATTTGCTCCTTGACCATCATGTCCTCTATCGTATGCCAGAGCTTCATACTACAAAGGACATAATCAATTCTGCTTTTATGACACACATTATCAAATGTGTTAGCCCCTGACCTGTCATTCAAAGTTCTGCCATTGAGAGCCCTCAGTCCCTTTTCATAACAAATATCATTAATCTGAATGACAGCTTGTGTCCACCTTGTTAGAGGTTTAAGATCCAATTTTGGTACCCCCCATTGTCTGTCCTCTTCTTCTCCGAGGTACCCGTCATGAGCAGCCAGTGGTTCGAAGGTTAAATTTAAATCTCCCGCAATAACTACACTGTTCTCCATTGAATGGTGATCGAAGAGGGAGTCAAAAGGCCGCTATAACCTGGGATTTCCCCCCCTGGACCCCCTAACATACACATTAGAAATATCCAAATAACCCAAGGAGCCCAAAGCTAATCTAATAAGATGATTATCGTTACTCTTGGTGGATACCTACTTAACAGTGGTAGTTAAATTTTGGCGAACCCAGATGGTTAGGCCACCCATCGGGCACCCTTTGGCCCCTTTCATCGTGGGAACAAAAAAATTCAAATAGCCCTGGGAAAAGTGTGGTTCACATGACCAGGTCTTTTGAAAGACACAGACATCATAATCATTGATGAATGTTAGCCATTCCAGCAATTGTAGTACAGAACCCAGACCTGCTAAATTCCATGAGATTAACATGCCCCCCCCCAAAACTAAGACCCTTAGATGATGGATTATTTCCATCACTTGGCGGATTTATAGTGGGCTGCCTAATCAGTCCCGGATTAAGACATGTGTTTGAGTGAATTATAGGAGAGGCCTCACCCATGATATTACTAGGGGTACTCACACTGTTATGTTGATCCTTATCACTATAGCTACTTCTACATCTTTTATCAGTGGTGATAGTGACAATTTCTCCCCTTTTATGGTTGCCCATTGTGTCACTAAGGGATCTTACAGTCAAGTCCTGGGGAAGTCAATCTATATTCTCCAACCCAGAGCCACCAGACCTACTCCACTTGCTTTGCCTAGGGACCAAAGGGACCTGGAGTAAGGGGCAGAGCTTCCTTAACTGCATACCTGAATGTGCTGGCGGACTAGTTCTAAATTCAAGGGCAAACAAGTTTTCATCCAGTAGCTCTGTGCGTAGCGTTAGCTCAATGGAGTCATATTGCTCAGAGGGAAAACTTAGCCTTGTTGGCTTGGTAATATCCTCCCTGATTACCGAGCGACATCCTTTGACATGTCACAGCCAGCGGATCGCTTTATTAGTTAAGGAATCAGCACTCTCGCTATTGCTGTTTCACCCCAAAGCTAATTTAGGGACATTGGTCATATACATTTTATTTGAACTGTGTGCTCATCTCCTATACAAGCTCCCCACTCTAGTATGTGGGTTGATTTTTGTTTCCATCCTATCTACCATCCTGTCTGGACCACTTCCCCTGGTGTCAACAGGCAGATGTTCCTGATTTAATGTCGTCTTCGGGTTCATTGGCCTATTAATTGATGTTAATGATGATGGCTTATTTTGAGTTTTTAGCGGTGTCAGGTACCTACTTTCCCTGACTTCTTCGGTGGGCAAAGAGATGGTTTTGCGCCCACCTAACCCTGCCTTTTCCACGGCCATATGATTTTTCTGAACGAGCTTTCAAAGGGAAAGAATTACCATTAATTGCACTTATATTAGACAAAGTGTGTAACCCCATGTCCAACCATAGCTGTTAAATTTGTAATCAAAAGTTTCATATACTCAATTTCATCTCTCAAAAGAGAAATTAAGTTCATCAGATCACTAATATTTTGTGTGTCAGTTCTATCCTTATTGCTATGGGGATCTGAGGCGTGGCTTGATAAAGAATTTAAAACTGGGGTAACTCCTGATCTAGCGAACAGGGTCCTCCTTATGTATATTCGCTAGAACAGAAAATCTATTAGAACAAGGTATTAGTAGATCAGGCAGAGATGAATGGCTACTATTCACTTCAATGGACTTATCAGCGGACTTATCAATGCCCTTATGATTGATCTTACTCAACGGGGAAACTAACCCCCTTCCATCCAAACTGCTTCCATCTTGCACTTTTTTGTTTTGTGCGAAACATAGCAGGGATAGCAAAAGATGGATTATCCTCAGATTCTACTCCTGAACCTCCCTTGTTCTGCTGGACAATGGGCCCACCCATATGTGCACTTTTACCAGCAGCCAGAATCTCCTCACAATCTTCAACAAGAGAATCAATACGATCGAGGATACAATTAGAAGCAGCGTGTCTAGGCATCTTTTTGGCTTTCTTTCCCTTTCTCTGCTTGGAGGGGTTGGCGGTCTCAGGCCCCCCTCCCCCTTCCATTGACTTCCATTTTCCCATACCAGCAAACTCTTCACTTGCTGGCACTAAAGGGCGTCATGCAACAACAATTAACACGGTTAGTCCTCAAATAGTCAGTGGGGAATGCCAGGGATACTTTCAACAGGGGGAACAATAGCTTAGACAAGCAAACAGTACCTTCCTCAGAGTTCTTGGTCATTTGAAGGCTCCTGGAACTAAAATATGGGAGATTTTAGGGGGGTGGCCATGCCCTGGTTCTTTCTGGCGCTGACGGGTGCGAGACGGGTCCGCCCTTGGCCCGGGCACGCCCGCATGCGTCCCTTCATGGCTGGATCAAGCTGAGCAGCGTCCTGCGCTGCGGGAGGGACGGGACGATTTTGAGGGCCTCTGGCGCCCTCCAACAGCGTCACTGGCTCCGCGCCTCGCAGTGCCCTCAGTGCCCTCTGGGAGTTGTAGTTTTAGCCGAGCCGTTCCCCTCACTCCTGTAATGGCAGCTCCGCTCCCCTCAGCGACGGTGCAATGATGGCGGCGAAGGTAGCAGGCTCCCGCTGGTTCCCCTCACGTCTGGATCAAGCTGAGCAGCCTCTTTCTATAATTCACTTGCTTCTTTATGCACCCCTGTTGCCTTTTTCTGCACCTCTCTTGCCTGTTTCTGCACCCCTCTTGCCTCTTACTGCACTTCTGTTGCTTCTTTCAGCATCTCTCTTGCTGCTTTCTGCACTGCTCTTGCCACCTTTTGCCTCTTTCACACCTCTGTTATTTCTGCTACTCTTTCTTTTTTTGCTCCTTTCTCCCTCTTTCTGCACTTCTCTTGCCCCTTTCTGCATCTCTTCTGCTTTCTGCACCTCCCTTCTTTCTGCACCTGTCTTGCTTCTGCTGCACCTCTATTGTCTACTTCATTACCACTCGTAGTTCTTTTTGCATCTAGTCTTTTGCACCCCTGTCCCTCTTTCTGCAGTTCTCTTGCCTATTACTACACATCTGTTGCTTCTTTCTGCATCTCTCCTGCTTATTTATGTACCCTCTTGCTTCTTTCTGCACCTCTGTTGGTTCTTTCTGCACTTCTCTTGCTTTTTTCTGCGTCTCCTCTTGCCTCTGTTTGCACACCTCTTCCCTCTTTTTGCACCACTCTCGACTCTTTCTGCAACTCTGTTCCTTATTTCTGCACCTCTCTTGCCTCTTTCTGCAGCTCTCTTGCCTCCTTCTTCACCTCTGTTGCTTTCTGCACTTCTCTTGCCTCTTTCTGCACCCCTCTTGAATGTTTCTGCACCTCCCTTCTTTCTTTCTGCAACTGTCTTGTCTCTTTCATCCTTTTCTTGCATTTTTCTGCACCTCTGTTGTTTCTTTTAGCACCTCACTTGCTTCTTGCTGCACCCCTCTTGCCTTTTCCTGTACCCCTCTTCCCACTTTCTACACCCTTCATGCCTCTTTTTGTACCCCTCTTTCCTCTTTCTGTAACTCTCTTGCCTCTTTATACACCACTGTTATCTCTTTCTGCACATCTCTTTCCACTTTCTGTACCTCTCTTTCCTCTTTCTGCACTTCACTTGTCTCTTTCTGCACCTCTGTTGTGTATTACTACAATTCTCTTGCCTCATTCCATATTTCTGTTGCTTCTTCCTGTACTTCTCATGCCTCTTTCTGCACCCCTCTTTCCTCTTTCTACACCTCACTAGCCTCTATCTGCAGTTCTCTTGCCTTTTTGCACCGCACTCTCTTCTTTCTGCACCGCTTGTGCCTCGTTCTGCACTTCTCCTGCTCTTTTATGCACTTTTCTTGCAAATTTCTGTACCTCTCCTCCATCTTACTTTTCATGCCTCTTTCTGTACTTTTTATGCCTCTTTCTGCACTTTTCTTGTCTCTTTCTTACCTCCTTCTTTTTGAGCTTCTCTTGCCTCTTTTTGCACCTCACTTGCCTCCTTCTGCAAATCTCTCTTCTCTCTGCTCCTCTCTTGCCTTTTTCTGCATTTCTCTTGACTCTTTCTGTACCTCACTTCCCTCTTTCTACACCTCACTCTCTTCATTCTGCACATCACTTGCTTCTTTCAGCACCCCTCTTGCCTCTTTCTGTACCCCTCGCCTCTCTTTCAACACCCTTCTTGCCTCTTTCAGCACCCCTCTCTCTGCACCTCTCATACCTCTTTATGCACTGCTGTTATCTCTTTCTGCACATCTCTTGCCCATTTCTGTACCTCTTTTGCCTCAGTCTGCACTTCTCTTGTCCCTTTTAAAACCTCTGTTGTTTCTTTCTGCAATTCTCTTGCCTCTTTCTACATTTCTGGTCCTTCTTTCTGTACTTCTCATGCCTCTTTCTGTACCCCTTTTTTCTCTTTCTGCACCTCACTCTCTTCTTTCTGCTACCCTCTTGCTTCATTCTGCACCCCTCATCCTACTGTCTGCATATCTCTTGCCTGGTTCTGCACCTCTTTTGCCTCTTTCTGCACTTCTCTTGCTTCTTTCTGCACCTTTGTTACTTCTTTCTGCACTTCTCTTGTCTCTTTATTTCTGTTGCTATTTTTTGTACCTCTCCTCCCTCTTTCTATACTTTTCATGCCTCTTTCTGTACTTTTCATACCTCTTTCTATGCTTCTCTTGTCTCTTTTTTACCTCCTTCTTTCTGCGCTTCTCTTGCCTCTCTCTGCACTTCTCTTTTTCTGTACTTCTCTTGCCTCTTCTTATACCTCACTCGGCTCCTTCTGCACATCTCTCTTCTCTCTGCACCTCTCTTGCCACTTTCTGCATTTCGCTTGCCTCTTTCTGTACCTCACTTCTCTCTTTCTACACCTCACTCTTCATTCTGTACCTCACTTGCCTCTTTCTGCACTTTTTTCCTCTTTCGACATGCCATGTGCCTATTTCTGTACCTCTTTTGCCTCCTTTTGCACCCATTTTACCTCTGTCTGCACTTCCCTTGCCTCTTTCTGCACCTCTGTTACTTCTTTCTGCACTTCTCTTGCCTCTTTCTTTATTTCTGTTGCTTCTTTCTGTATTTCTCCTGCCTCGTTCTGCACCCCTCTTTCCTCTTTCTACATCTCACTTGCTCCTTTCTGCACCCATCTTGCCTCTTTCTGCACTCTCATCCCTCGTTCTCGCTTTCTGCATATCTCTTGCCTGTTTTTTGGACCTCGCTTGACTCTTTATGCACTTCTATTGCCTCTTTCTGCACCTCTGTTGCTTCTTTCTGCAAATCTCTGGCATCTGTCTACATTTCTGTTGCCTCTTACTATACTTCTGTTGCCTCTTTCTGCATCTCACTTGCCTCTTTCTTCAGTTCTCTTGCCTATTTTTGCACCTCTCTTTTTTCTACACCTCTTGTGCCTCGTTCTGCACTTCTCCTGCTCTTTTCAGCACTTTTCTTGCTAATTTCTGTACCTCTCCTCCCTCTCCCTGTACTTTTCATGCCTCTTTCTGTACTTTTCATGCCTCTTTCTGCACTTCTATTGTCTCTTTCTTACCTCCTTCTTTCTGCGCTTCTCTTGGCCCTCTCTGCACTCCTCTTTCTTTGCTCTGTACTTCTCTTACCTCTTTTTGCACCTCACTTGCCTCTTTCTACACCCCACTCTCTTCATTTTGCACCTCACTTGCCTCTTTCTGCACTTCTCATCCTCTTTCTACATGCCATGTGCCTATTTCCGTATCTCATTTGTCTCCTTCTGCACCCCTTGTACCTCTGTCTGCACTTCTCTTGCCTCTTTCTGTACCCCCTTTTCCTCTTTCTACACCTCACTTGCCTCTTTCTGCACCCCTGTTCTCTTTCTGCATAGCTCTTGCCTGCTTCTGCGCCTCTCTTGCCTCTTTATGCACTTCTCGTGCCTTTTTCTACACGTCTGTTGCTTCTTTATGCAAATTCCTTGCATCTTTATGCATTTCTGTTGCTTTTTCCTTCACCTCTCTTTCCTCTTTCTACATTTCTGTTGCCTCTTTCTGCAGTTCTCTTGCCTCTTTCTACACCTCACTTGTTTGTTTCTGCACCTCTTGTGCCTCGTTCTGCACTTCTCTTGCTCCTTTCGGTACTTTTCTTGCTTCTTTTTTTTATTTATTTTTTATTTTAATTTTTTTGTCAAATCTGTTTATTAGCATTTTTAGAGATACTACAGTACATTAGACATTTCAACAGTGTCAGCTCATTAAATTGGGCATGTCAGATGTGCATTCATGGACATTATATCATTACAATTAAGGAACTCAATGCCACAGATACAGTAAGTCGTAAGTAAAGGACAACCGCCAAATACTGGCGCGAGCCACCCCCAAGTTAGTCCATGACCGTCCACACGCTAAGCTTAATGCATTAACAGAGTTTAGGGTGGAACCTCCCAGCTTGGACTTGTGCACAAAGATGACTTTCATACAACAACTGTGAATAAACAAAAGGAAGAGAACAATAGCGGTAAAACCATCGACACTTATACATGTCAGTCTCCCTCTCCCGCCTCCACCTCACCCCCTCCTTTGGCACCCCCCGGCGCTTGTGTGCATGCCCCAGCCACAACTGCGCCTGCACCTAAAACCTGCATGACTCCAAGAGTCAAAGACGATATCTAACTGATTATTTAGACAGGAGAATAGCCCACGGTACACTCTGACCCCTGGGGGTGCAGCCTAACCCTCTGCAGCCCCCACACCCCTGACCCCACCTGGTAGCTGCAAGGCGTTAAGCATGTGCTCCCAGCGCTCCGCCATTGGTTCTTTTCGAAGCCCCACCATTTACTCTGTACATATGGCCGTCCACTCCGCCCGGGGCCATGCCTGAAAGGAGGAGGTCCACGCCTGCATGCTTGGTTGGTCACGTGCCTTCTAGTGTCTCGTAAGGAGGCGTTTAGCCACCACCAACCCCAGATCTAAAAAGCGGGACGACGCCCTGTCATTGGGCGGCCTCCTAAAATTGTGCAAAATGTATTCCGGCCAGTCAAAGGGTATAATACGACCAGTGCATTCCCTGAGCAGCTCACCGATTACACTCCAGTAGGAGCCCAGCCTAGGGCAACTCCATAAGAGGTGAAGGAGCCCCGCATCCACCCGCCGCATCTGGGGCAGGACGCATCTACGCAAAGGAAGTATCTATTGATGAGCTCAGGTGTGAGGTAGGCCCTATGAACAATAAAAAGTTGTATCTGGCGGAAGCGCAGGTTTCTGGGAATGCGTATCGGACCTTTAAGAATTCTCCCCCACTCCTTATCGGATAGTTGCCTGCCCATGTCACACTCCCATTTACCCCTGAGCGGGGCCAAACTAGTCCCCGTGTGTACCCTTAATGACCCAGCAAACCAGCGGACCAGATGTTTGCCCCTCCCCATGACATGAAGCTACTGTATAGTTGAATGCTTTTCAGGCTCCGTCACTACGTCTCCCCACTTGGCTGTCATCTTTGCCACTATGGAGCGAAGTAACAGGAACCCCCCCAGGGGGAATCCCGTCCTCAGAGACCAGTGTCTCATATGCCACTAACGCACCGTCTCTAAAAATGTCGCCCAACGTCTGGATGTCCGCCGCCCTTCTGTGCTCTAGCATGGGACGTGAAAGGACCCCCTCACCTCCCGGAAAAACCCTCCAGAGGCACCGCAGGCACGTACGGGAGCACCCCTCGAGTGAGAAAAAGGGCTCTGCGAAAGCACTTATAAGCCACTGCCAGCAGCAGTGAAGCGGGTCCCGCAGGCGCCGCCAGAGAGTGGAAAAGCTTGGTGACACGCTCCAGTGAACACGTCGGCTCAACTGTAGCGTTATCGTCCCTACCTCTATCCGCCAACCAGCGGGCAATCTACTGGAGTTGCACGGACAGGTAGTAATGCTCGAAACAGGGGGCGGCCAGCCCTCCACTGTCTGTTGGCCGTCCAACGTTGCCATCAAAGAGATCAGCCGGTTGCCGGTAGATCTGAATCCCTATTTATTTGAAGGTGTCAGCCTTCCATTGGACTCTTGTGCCGTCAAGACAGTACCCTGGGTCTTCCATCTCATTGACGAATGCATAGAGGCAGGATTTGCCCGCGTTTACCCGAAGCCCCCGAGACAACCGCAAACTGTCCTAGCAAGTGGGCTAGTCACTCCGGCATGTGTGTCATATCCCTCACAAACACCAGCAGGTCATCAGCATAAAGCGATACCTGGTGAATCGCATCTCCCAAGGAGATTCCATCTCCCAGGGTCTGCCGCAGTGCCACCGCCAAGGGTTCCACAGCCAAGGTGAACAGTAGCGGGGACAGGGGGCATCCCACCGCTTCAGAAATATAAGGGCCCAGCCTCACCCGGACCACAGGATTTTTATAGAGAAGCTCAACCATCTGTAGGAAGCCCGCGTCAAGTTCGTAGCACGATAGCACTGCAGCCAGGTACCCCCACTCCAGGAAGTCAAAGGCCTTTTCCAGGTCTATTATCAGGCATCCCGCCCTGGGCCATTCCTTTGTCTAGTGCACTAGATGGGGGACTACTGGCACAAGCCGCCCTGCAGGAATTTTTGCAAAAACGTTATAGTCCACATTAAGCATTTCCTGCGGCCTGTACAAACCAAAGCAGTGGGGTCTCTGTCCGGCTTGGGCAATGAGACCAGACACGCTTCCCAAATTGACGGAGGAAACGAGCTGTCACTTATAGCTGTGTTTTACAGCTGGAGGAGCAGGGGCGCAAGAATATCTCTGTTCGCCTAATAGTATTCGGCGGGTAGGCCATCCAGCCCAGGAGTTTTCTCAGACGCCATATCCCGGATCGCGTCCCCCTCCTCCTCCAGAGTGAGGGGGCAGTAAGCTCGTCTCTGTGTTCCTCAGATGCCGCAGGAAAGGTAACAGTATCCAGGAATGCTTTTAACGCATGCCTAGGGCCAGTGCCGCGGGCTTTGTATAGTTTCTTCTAGTGAACGGTCAGAACACAATGGATGTCTTGTTGTGTGTACACCATCTCCCCCTCTGCTGTTCACAGAACTCCTATCGGGGCTCCGCGCCCATCTCTCTGCACCAACCAGGCTAGCAGCCGGCCAGCTCTGTCCGCCTTGGCATGCATCCTAGCCGTGTGCGCCGCATAATTGTGGCAGAGCAGCTGCTCCATAAGGGCTGCATGCCTAGTGCGCAGGTCGCTTAGTGTGCGCAAGTGTTCATCCGTCCCATCACGCTCCCTCTCGTACCATGAGAGCTCCGACTCGAAGCGCGCCAGGGAGGCCGACAACGTCTTGCATATATTCCATGTGGCTCCCATACAGTGCCGAGGAATAGCTGCTTTTTGTGCACCCCACTCCACCGAGGCGCTGCTCGCCGTCCCTTCATTGGCCTCAAAGTAAGCTAAAGATGGCCGTACCCAGTGATGATCGGAACTCAGCATCCTTGAGCACAGCAGGCTGCAGCCGCCATGTAGGTACAGGTGGGCGATCGCCTCCCAACTAATCCGGAACCATAGGGGGTTGTGATCAGAGTGCGTTCTCTCTAGGTATTCTGATTTATCGTTGAGCGGGAGCAGCAACTGGGTGCCTATTATCCGATCTAACCGGACATGCAGATCATGAACTGAAGAGTAGTAGGAGTATATTCTATATATGGAATGCTGCGTGTGCCCGTTGTTATGCACCTCCCAGTGCGAAAGCCAATCCCTAAACGCTTGCACATTAGATGCCACTGTCGCAGCTCGGAGGGGAGGGAAAGATTGGTCCAGATGCACGTCTAGTACCATGTTAAAATCCCCTCAAATCAGCCAAGGGAGAACAGCGTATGGGTGAAGGATTTGATTCAGGATCTCTAGATAGGAGGGCTGATCTGTGTTCGGGGCATAAAGGGATCCTAGTGGGATTTCCTGACCATTCAACCGCCCCCGCGCTAGAGAGTACCTTCCCGCAGGGTCTACCAGTTCTTCCTTACAGCCCTCACCCATATAAGAGTGCCACACGCATGCGCAGAGGTCGTACCAAATATCTGCCCCCTTCAACACCAGCGAAGTCTATACAGCTCGATCTGTGCCATATGGGTCTCCTGGAGGAGAGCAATCCCCACCCCATGACGCTGCAGGTAGGAAAAGACCGAGAAGCAGCGTGACGGAGTGTGCATACCGCAGATATTCCTGGGGAGTCTGTGAGTATGTGTCATGTGTCAAGACATTTCGCACGCGCACAGGGCCAGCGGAACACCTCAGAGGGGGTCTACGAACACCAGCAGGGAGAGGAAGGTCAATGTACCACAACTGAAACATGTGAGCAATCACAAAAGGTGTAACAAAAAGGGTGAGTCCCCAAGAGGGCATACGTCCAAACCTCAACAAGATCCACCACACAAGAATGTTTTAGTTCAGCGCAATGGCTGTCTGGGTGTGTGTGCTGCCAACAACCGCACTACGCTGCAACCTTAACTCAGACCCCCCAGATGCTCAAGAGGTGTTTGGGGTATCTAGGCCCTATAGACGCACCAGGCCGGTGCAGGACACCAGCAGGAGAGCCCGCAAGTGTGGTGAACACCCAGTACCCGCCAGCCCCGAGCCTGCCAAAATACCCACATTTAATCAGCCACGCAGCTTTCCGCAGCAGCGCAACCATGCTTGGATAAAAGCAAACATAGCACGTCAGTGCGCACAACAATATTATGAGAAGGATATCACCATCAATTGCAAAGTCAGAGAAAAAAGACCCCTGCATGTCCGACACAGGTCACGTCACATAAGGAGGTCAGCTGTCTGTTGTGTTACCACTGGCATATTCATTTCTTCAGAAAGAACTGTAGATGGGGATGATGAGCCACTCCTGGCTGGTTCACTGCATATCCGGGAAGCAGCTCGGACCACACCTTGCACCGCTCCCAGGGTCGTAACCGCTTCAAGCGCTTCCTGCCTTTCGAGTCTCATTTTCTCCAGACTGGGTGCAAACTGGGCTGGGGCCTGAGCCCTGTTTCCTGCGCCTTCTCGATCTCTGCACCTGCCATTCACCCTCCTCCAGGCCTAGGTCGGGTACCCATCCACTGTCCCGTCTCCTCGAGCCAGTCCCAGACATCTGACGGTGTAGCAAAGAAGCGGGCTCCCTCCATGGTGATCACGCAGATGCAAGAGGGAAACAGAATAGAGTACGGCAGTCCTAGTTCCCTCAGCTGCTTTTTCACCGCCAGGTATGTGCTCCTCCTTCTCTGCACTGCTGCAGTGTAGCCTGGAAAGAACATCACACAGCTGTTTCCCACTGTCAGATCATCCAGCTTCCTGGTTTCGGGCAGCACCACATCCCGGTCACAATAGTTAAGTAGCTTGAAGAGAAACGGGCGAGGCCCGGCTCCGGGCCGAGGCTTCTGCGCCGGCACCCTGTGCGCTCTTTCTACTACGAAACGCGGGGACAACATCCCCGGAGGCAGAAGTTCCCGCAGCCAGTTCTCAGTATACCACTCCGGATCTTTCCCTTCTTCGCCTGTGAGCCCGACCACCTGAACATTGTTGCGCCGGAAGCGTCCTTCCGCATCCTCAATGCGATCCTCCAGCACATGAACCCTGTCTATGATGTCTTGAAGCGCCGAAGCATGATTCTGCACCACAGACTGCAACTCTTGAAGCGACTGACGCTGCACAGCAACTGATTCCGCCAGCTTGCGGTGGTACGCGTGAAGTGGGGTAAAGTCAGATGTGACCTTGTCGATCCGGGCCTCCAGGGATACCTTAGTTTGCACCAGTGTGGTGCCTATGCGCTCCATCGCTACCAGCATGGAGTCCATCTTGGCCGCAAGGGCCGCCGCCGGTCCCAGGTTGTCACCACGCTGTCCGTGCGAAGAGCCCAGCCCATCAGCCACCTGCTGCTTCTGCAGGGACTTATCCCTGAGCCTGTTCATCGCCAGCTGCTGCGCAGAAGGCACCCATACCTGCTGACAGCCACCAGTCATCCAGCACCAGGCCCCCACCAGAGTCCTAGAGAAGAAGTCGCCTCACCAGTCCACCCTGTGGGTGCCTCTGATGATTGTCTGACTTTCACCACACCATTCGGCAGGGGTGCACCCACTCTGTCTCTAGGGACCTCTTCACTGATGCCCCCTCTTCGGCAAACTGCATCTGTTTCACCCTAATGTCCCCCGGCAACAGAGGCCACAGCGCCACAATGGTAAATCCGACTCACCCCGTTCAGTCCCCAGACACCTGGCGCCCTCTCCTTGCGTGGCGCTGATCACACACCACAGGTGAGTCGCCTAAGGAGCAACAGCGGCTAAAATGGCGCCAACACCAAGATGGCGCCATGGTCTCAATATGCCAGGTTGTGGGCGTGCAGCCCTTTCCAGAAGGTCGTGGCCTGGGGATACTGAGTGCGGCTGCTCGGCCGGCCACAAACTCTGTCTGTCACCTTAACCCGCACAACACAATGTCCCCCTGCTGTGTCGGCTAGAATATCGCCAAACTCCTGTCTGGCTCGAGGGGGAGCACCACGAACTGCTGCAATCCCCTGGGTGGTCTCTCCTCTCAGTCTCCACCAATGTAGCCCCCAGCTCTAGCCTCGCACCTAGGGCACCACTCTGACGCGAGGCAGGCCAGGCCCCGGGCACAGGTATCCCTCCACTCTGCCAGTTCAGTGTCAGAAGTGTACCTGAATTCCTGTGGTTCTCCGTGGGAGCAGACGACTTGAAGGGAGGTCCCAGCTGAATAATTTCCAACTCCCTCACCTCCCTGAGCCCGGATCTCTCCGAGACCAGGAACGAAAGGGAAAGGGGAAGTGGATAGACAAACAAGAGAGACGTCCACACAGGTGTCTTCTGGTTCTTCAGCACAGCGTGTACACCTAGAACATTAAGGACAACATTATTCCTTTCTAATAACTACTGGCCTATTCTAGCGCTAACTCCCTTGGGACTGGTCTCCTACCTTGTGCTTGTGTGGAATCAGCTGCTCTCTTAGATTGTCCAGAATTACTCTCAATTGCTGAAGATATTTTAGTACAACTGTTCGGTGTCTAGAGCTACTCCTCTGGTTGATGAAGATGATAAGGTGGTACACAGCAGTATTAATTATATGCATACAATTGAATACCCGTATCTACTAGTGCACGGGTGATGATTGAGGAGATAAGAAAACCCTCGACTACCATTTCATCCAAAAGTAGACTTTTCTTAGGTTGACAAAGTTCCAGAACAGTGCAGGAGTTACCAACACCAGTAACTAATTTCTCAGGAATACACAGTAATAGCTTGGAGCGATACGCAAATAAAGTCTTTGCAATAGTCTCTCAAGATGACATTACAGTCTTTAACTCTCTACTCAAAACACAATGGAAACCTCCTACTTGTGGTTCCGACGAGGTTCTGGATTCTCTCCGCAAAGCCGACCCTCAGGATTCCGCTCAAAAACCTGAAGCTGGAAGATCTTCTGACTGGAATAACAGGATACCGGATAGAACTCAGCTCCAGAATCTGTAGTGACGGGAATTGGGAATAGGCGCAGGAGCCCTTAGAATACAATATCCATCACGGAATTCAAAGAGAACGGAGGTCTCAAAAGACGGAAATAGAGGGGGAAAGGATGGGTCTAAAACCCCGCACCAATGGTAAGGTCAAAACTCAGTATATTACGGAAATTGGACGAGCCTCAGGAAGAAGCGACCGTCCGTCAGAAAATGACAGTTGAAGTGCGCAGTACTGATAGAACGAGCGCACGAAATGGCCGACAGTCAGCTGGAAGCTAGAACGCTGACCGCCGTAACATAACGGCTCACCCGGAACCAACCCATCTAGACTGCCCTCAGTTGCGCTACTCGCTGACGCCAACTCCACAAGGATAGAGTAGGTATCGGACCTGAAAGCTTAGGGAATCGTGATCTCCTGGACCGATTTGGACTTGCTGCAGATCAGGACCTGACAGTACTCCCCACTAAAGCCCCCTCTCTAGGCTTCTGCGGATGGGTCTTGTGGAATTCTGCCACCAATCGGGGAGCGTGCACATTAGAGCTAGGCTCCCAAGAGCGGTCCTCTGGGCCATAACCCTTCCAATAAACTAAGTAGTACAGTCTGTTCCGTCTAAATTTGGAATCCAGTATTCTTTTCACCTTGAACTCTTCTGCTGACTCTACTTGAACTGCCGAAGGAGGGGACTCGCATCTCAAGTCTAGTGGGTGTTGTTTGATCAAAGACACATGGAAGGTAGAATGGATTTTCATGGACCTTGGAAGTGCTATTCTCACACTAACTGGATTTACCATGCGCTCAACTGGGAATGGGCCTACATATCTAGGTTGAAACTTTCGATTCCCCACTAACTTCATGTGACGGGTGGAAATCCAAACCAAATCCCCAGCCTTGAAAATTGGACTTTCCCTCCGCTTTTTGTCAGCTTGTTTCTTATATCCAGATTTGGCCTTGGAGAGATTGAGAGAAGCAGACTGATAGATTTTCTGCAAATTCTGAATCACCTCCTCAGCGGCTGGGACCTCAAGTTCTTCTTTGCCAACCCACATGTTGGGATGTCTGCCTGAGTTCAGAAAGAATGGAGTGTAACCTGTTGCTGAATGCACTGAGTTGTTATAAGCAAACTCAGCGGTGCTTAAGTAAGAAGGCCACTCTCCCTCCTGATCCATCAAATACAAACGAAGATAATGCTCCAAGTCCTGGTTCACCCTCTCCGTCTGCCCATCAGTCTTAGGATGGAAACTGGTTGACAAACGTGAGTCCACCCCCAGACCTTTCAGAAATGACCTCCAAAATCTAGAAATGAACTGGGAGCCCCGATCTGAAATCACCACCTTAGGAATCCCATGTAACCTGACTATATGCTGTACAAACAAGGTGGCCAATTGTGGAGCAGTGGGCAAAGACTTTAAAGGGACAAAGTGACTCATTTTTGAGAACTGATCTACCACCACCCAAATCACTGAATAACCTTGACTGGATGGCAATTCTACTATGAAATCCATGGAAATGGTGTGCCAAGGGGACGGGGCCAGGGGCAATGGCATGAGGAGGCCCTGTGGAGACTGTCTAGAACTTTTCCCCTTAACACACTGCTCACAAGTGGCTACGTGCTGTCTCACCTGAGTTTCCAATCCAGGCCAAGAATAATTTCTCTTCACCAGTTCCAAGGTCTTAAGGCTTCCTTTGTGTCCAGCCATAGGATGATCATGACAGAGCTGAATAACTTCCTTTTGCAATTTGTCACCAGGCACGAATATCTTTCCTTGATGATACGGCATCTGATCTCTAACTTCACGATTCTGGCCTTCTTCCACCCAATTGCTGTATTGTTCACCACGAAATTCCTCTCGGATCCGATGTCCCAGTTCATCTTCGACAACCGTCGCCGCAACCTTTTCTTGTGGAATGATATATCCTTTTTGAATCTCCTCAACCTCTCCTTCTGACCTAAGCCGAGACAAGGCATCAGCTTTCCCATTCGCAGAACCTGGTTTATAGGTCAATACAAAATCATAATCTGCGAAGAAAAGAGACCACCGCAACTGGCGAGGTGTGAGGGTGCGGGCGGACTTCAAAAATTGCAGATTTCGATGGTCGGTAAAAACGGTAATCACATGTCTAGCACCCAGTAAATAATGCCTCCAAACCTGAAAGGCATCTTTTACCGCCAGCAATTCCTTGTCTGCAATGGAATAATTGGTTTCAGCCGAAGACAATTTCCGAGAATGATAAGCCACAGGGTGCAACTGGCCAGTCTGCATATGGCGTTGAGAGAGAATTCCCCCAATGGCTAAATTGGATGCATCTGCTTCGAGGAAGAAGGGTTCTTTCAAATCCGGGTGTTGAAGAACAGGGGCTGATACAAAGGCTTACTTTAAAGTTTGGAAAGCATCTTCCGATTCTTGACTCCAAACAAACCGCTCATTTTTCTTCAAAAGCCGAGTGATAGGACTAACCTTCTCCGAGAAATTCTGGATGAACCTTCGATAATAATTGGCAAATCCCAAAAAGCTTTGCACTTCCTTCACCGATCTAGGAGCAGGCCAAGATCTAATTGCTTGTAGTTTGGAATCATCCATGTAAACTCCCTTTGGAGACAAAATAAATCCCAAAAATTCCACTTTGGAAGAATGGAATACGCATTTCTCCAATTTGACAAACAGCTGATGTTCCAGCAAGCGCTCCAAGATCACTCGAACATGCCCAACATGCTCCTCCAGACTGTTCGAAAAAATGAGAATATTATCAATATAGACCACCGCGAAGCGGTCCAAAAATTCTCGGAGGACATCATTGACAAAATGCTGAAAGGCAGATGGAGCGTTGCATAGGCCAAATGGCATGACCTGATATTCAAATAACCCCAGCCGCGTTCGGAAGGCCGTCTTCCATTCCTCACCCTCAGCCATGCGCACAAGATGATATGCACCTCTGAGATCAAGTTTGGTGTAAATGCACGCATCTTTCACTTGATCTAACAATTCAGAGATTAATGGTAACGGATAGCGATTTTTCTTGGTCACCAGATTCAAAGCCCTATAATCTATGCATGTCTGCAAAGATCCGTCCTTCTTCGGGATGAAAAAAAGAGGGGAAGACACCAGTGGCTGCGATGGTCGAATGAAACCACTTGCCAAGTTTTGCTCAATGTACTCTTTCAGATGCTGATTTTCTGGTTCCGATAGGGCGTAGATTCGACTACAAGGCAAGGTTGCTCCTGGCTCCAATTCAATTCGGCAGTCATAATCCCTGTGGGGAGGTAGTTTCTTGGCTTCTTGTTCGCTAAACACTTCAGCTAAATCTGGATATTCGTGTGGAACCTCGGGGACTTCTACTGCGCAAATCATCTGAACTTGCTCTGCCAAACTGGAAGACAGGGTGGCCTGTGCTTCTGCTTCCCGCTCATGAAAGCAATGCTCCTTACAAAAGGTTGAATTCATCTCCACAGTGCGTTTAGTCCAATCAATTTGAGGATTGTGATCTGTTAACCAGGGCAGACCCAATATCATCTGGAATTGAGGAGCATCAATTAAATTGAAACTCATATAGCTCCGATATTCTCCAGGACCTTGCACCAACATGGACTCAGTGTCAAAAACTATAGGACCAGAAGATAAATTGGTGCCATCCACTGCTCGAACAGACTCAGGTCTGGGTTTCTTCTCGAATTGGATTCCCAAAGATTTCGCAAATCGAATATCACAGAAATTTCCTGTGGCACCTGAATCCAAAATAATGGCAACCTCTTTTTCCAAATCTTTTACAAAGAAGATTTTACAGGAGATTATCAAATGCGGTGCAGCAACCTGGAGAGTGTTCACTAAGTGTAGAGGTTTGGGAGTTGACTCAGAAGGCGCTCCCACCAGAGCTACTCCGTCTACTGGTGGAGCCTGTCTTTTACCCATTGCCGTGATTTTGATCTTTTAGTACAATCTCTTACGAAATGACCAGCCTGACCACAATACATGCAAAGTTTTCCCGCTTGATGCTTTTCTCTTTCTTCCTTGGAAAGAGGTCCTCGAACTGTGCCAATCTGCATGGGTTCTTCGCCAACGCTCCCTTCAGCACTTTTCGCAGGCTCAGATTTCGCCCGATCAAAACGAGGCACAAATGGTTTAAAATCTTTTCTCTTTTCACTTCTTCTTTCGGATAGGCGCTGATCTATTTGGAGCACAAGGTCTATGAGTTCAGATAATACTGTAGGTCGTCTTGGAATTTGTGAGAGCCCATCTTTCAGTTCATCCTTCAATCCTCTATAGAAGATGGCGGCTCTTTTTTCAGCTGGCCAGCTGGTCTCCACAATCAGTTTATTGAACTGGGCTAGATAAGCCACTAATTCTCGATTTCCCTGTTTCACATCCAATAATTCATTATCAGTGGCTTGTGAAATGGTTCTTCGGTCAAATATTCTGAGAAATTCTGCCTTGAAGTCTTCAAATTTATACAGGACGGGATCATTTGCTGTTACCAAAGGCATAGACCAGGCTGCGGCATCACCATTCAGGTAAGAGAGCACGAAAGCCACCTTGGACTGATCCACCTTAAACAATATGGGCTTGCAAAGGAAATGCAGAGAACACTGCGTCATGAAAATTTGGGCCTTATTTGGATCCCCCTGAAATCTTTCTGGAGCCGCCAAAGGAATGGTGGGAGACATGGCATGCACTACTTGGGTAGTAAGGGAAGAGGAAGTGGTAGGGGAAGAATCAAAGACAGGTGTTTTTTGACCCCCAAAGTTAGGACTGGGACTCTCAGATAATTGATCTAACCTTTGTCGCAGATAACTGGCCTCTTGGTTGGACTTCCTAACCTCTTCTCTGGTTTCGCTAAGCTGTTTCTGTAACCCTTCTAAAATTGACGCTAGCGCCTTCACATCTAACCCTTCAGCCATCTTGCTCAGACGGAGGAATTTTAGGGCACGTCAATCTGTCAGAAGTGTACCTGAATTCCTGCGGTTCTCCGTGGGAGCAGACGACTTGAAGGGAGGTCCCAGCTGAATAATTCCCAACTCTCTCACCTCCCTGAGCCCGGATCTCTCCGAGACCAGGAACGAAAGGGAAAGGGGAAGTGGATATACAAACAAGAGAGACGTCCACACAGGTGTCTTCTGGTTCTTCAGCACAGCGTGTACACCTAGAACATTAAGGACAACATTAATACCGTTCTAATAACTACTGGCCTATTCTAGCGCTAACTCCCTTGGGACTGGTCTCCTACCTTGTGCTTGTGTGGAATTAGCTGCTCTCTTAGATTGTCCAGAATTACTCTCAATTGCTGAAGATATTTTAGTACAACTGTTCGGTGTCTAGAGCTACTCCTCTGGTTGATGAAGATGATAAGGTGGTACACAGCAGTATTAATTATATGCATACAATTGAATACCCCTATCTACTAGTGCACGGGTGATGATTGAGGAGATGAGAAAACCCTCGACTACCAATTCATCCAAAAGTAGACTTTTCTTAGGTTGACAAAGTTCCAGAACAGTGCAAGAGTTACCAACACCAGTAACTAATTTCTCAGGAATACACAGTAATAGCTTGGAGCGATACGCAAATAAAGTCTTTGCAATAGTCTCTCAAGAGGACATTACAGTCTTTAACTCTCTACTCGAAACACAATGGAAACCTCCTACTTGTGGTTCCGACGAGGTTCTGGATTCTCTCCGCAAAGCCGACCCTCAGGATTCCGCTCAAAAACCTGATGCTGGAAGATCTTCTGACTGGAATAACAGGATACCGGATAGAACTCAGCTCCAGAATCTGTAGTGACGGGAATTGGGAATAGGCGCAGGAGCCCTTAGAATGCAATATCCGTCACGGAATTCAAAGAGAACGGAGGTCTCAAAAGATGGAAATGGAGGGGGAAAGGATGGGTCTAAAACCCTGCACTAATGGTAAGGTCAAAACTCAGTATATTACGGAAATTGGACGAGCCTCAGGAAGAAGCGACCGTCCGTCAGAAAATGACAGTTGAAGTGCGCAGTACTGATAGAACGAGCGCACGAAATGGCCGACAGTCAGCTGGAAGCTAGAACGCTGACCTCCGGAACATAACAGCTCACCCGGAACCAACCAATCTAGACTGCCCTCAGTTGCGCTACTCGCTGACGCCAACTCCACAAGGATAGAGTAGGTATCGGACCTGAAAGCTTAGGGAATCGTGATCTCCTGGACCGATTTGGACTTGCTGCAGATCGGGACCTGACATTCAGGAGCAGTGCGGCCTATAATCCACTGCGCTGCCCAACTTGTGCACACTGCTGGTTTCAGTCACTGAGCTCTCAGCCCACCATCTGGGGCCTCTGTGCTCAGCAGCCACTGCTTTGACGTCTCAGGGTGACACCATCTGCTATGTTGTGGCACTTCCGTGGGGCTCCCTCCGTCCGCCCCGGGTCCCGCTCCTCACCGTGTGGGGGTTGTAACCGGCAGTCGCTCCAGCAGCACCAGCTTAGGTGTGCCCCCTCTGCCCGGCCGCTGTGCTGTGGCCAGGGAGTCCGCGAGTCTGCACCGGTCTCAGGCTCCAGAGGGAGGCGTCAGGTCCCAGCTTCCGCCGGCCACATGTTTCACTTCTCTTGCTGTCTCGGCCAACTGCCCTGCCACTCACGCCTCCCATCAGTGCCGGTTCCTTAGCGGGATTCACAGAATGTCTGAGCCCGGAACAACGCTCGACTTCCCGCAGCAGTGCTCAGTCACTTCAACAGCCGAAAGACACTTTTTGTGCCACTCGGCCACCGGCCTCACTGCCTCCGCCCGCCATCAGTCTCCGTGGCCGCAGCCCCAAGCCGAGATCCGCTGGGCTCCACAGGCTCCCCGCTGTGCCCCCACACCAGCTCCATACAGCGCAGGCTCGGGAAACACATCTGTAAGGTACATTTCAGGATAATTAGGGGTCTAAAGACGGAGCTCTACTCGGACAAGTCCGCCATGTTGGCTGGCTCGCCACGCCCCCCCTTTTCTTGCTACTTTATGCACCTCTTTTTCCTCTTTCTGTACTTTTCATGCCTCTTTCTACCCTTTTCATGCCTCTTTTTGTACTTCGCTTGTCTTTTTCTTACCTCCTTTTTTCTGTGCTTCTCTTGCCCCTTTCTGCACTTCTCTTGCTTTCTTCTGTACTTCTCTTGCTTCCTTTTGCACCTCACCTGCCTCTTTCTGTAGCTCTCCCTTCTTTCTGCATCTCTCTTCCCTCTTTCTGCACTTCTGTTGCCTCTTTCTGCACTTTTCCTTCCTTTTTCTGTACC
Source organism: Lissotriton vulgaris (assembly GCF_964263255.1). Lineage (NCBI taxonomy): Eukaryota > Metazoa > Chordata > Amphibia > Caudata > Salamandridae > Lissotriton > Lissotriton vulgaris. The sequence continues at coordinate 1,104,941,764 of NC_141695.1, forward strand.
TCACTTTCCTCTTTCTACACCCCACTCTCTTCATTCTGCACCTCACTTGCCTTTTTCTGCACCCCTCTTGCCTCTGTCCGCACTTCTCTTGCCTTTCTGCAAGTTTTTTTTGCTTCTTACTGCACTTCTCTTGCTTGTTTTTTTACTTCTTTTCCTCTTATTGCACTTCTCTTACCCCTTTATGTACCTCACTTTCCTCTTTCTGCGACTCACTCCTATGTATGCACTTCAATCTCTTCTTTCTGCACCTTACTGCCTCGCTGTGCACTTGTCTTGCCCTCTTTCTGCACCTCTCTTTTTTTCCCTCATTTGCCTCAAACCTCAGCTATCAAAAGATCAGAAGGTTGCCACTGTTGCTCAAATAAGAGAAGTAGGCTGTGAGGTGATCGTTTCCGCTCCTCGTCCCACGCCTACCAGTAGCTAGACCGACTTTCCTCCAGTTGCTGCCCTCCCGATGTTAAGGAGAGGGTGTATGTACTCTCTATGGGATTTGAGACCAAACACCGAGGCTGGAGTCCAGACAGGTTGAAACCTAAAAGATTACAGCACTCTCAAGCACAGTCTGAGAGTTCCAGTGAGGCTTAATCATGGAACAAAACACTTTTTTTATTTTTTAAAAAAGGCACTCCTCGGACTGAAGTCCAATTTAGCAAGCTGTTCCAAATGGCACTCTTCTTAGAGATCTTCAATCGGGCCAGATCTGTTTTGGAGGTTTTATATAGAGAAGATAACCAGTCTGATTGTGTTAGGGGTGTTGACTCGACCCATCTCTTACATATTACCCGTCTGGCTAACAGAATGGCAAAACATAGAAAACCTCTATCAGGGCCAGTGATGTCATTAGATACACCCACCAAAAATAATAAGTTTAAGGGAAATGTGTTTTGTGCGACCAAAGATAGATGATAAATCCTCTCCAACTTCTCTCCAAAATTCCAAAAGAGATGGGCAAGCCCAAAACATATGCACATCCAGTACACTTTCCAAGTTACATTTTTTGCACCTTGTAGGTGGGCCTTTAGACATTTTGGAGAGCCTTGCCGGGGAGAAATAAGCTCTATGTGTCGTAAAATAGTGATTCCTCCTCAGCCAGGCTGACTTCACGACTGAGAAGAGAATATTATAAGAGATATTCCACAATTCCTCCCAATCTGTCTCTGGGATGGCTGTCCCCCATAACTCCTCGGCTAGCTTGAACTCACCGTCAATAGCTTCTTCAATAGCCCAATAGAAAAAATAAATCTCTTTCTTTCCTTCAAGCTTATTAACCAAATGTTCTTCCAGGGGATTCCCCCGACCTAACTAGCTCTTCAAATCCTGAGACCAACTTAGTAACTGCAAGTACTTGAGCCTTGATATAGGCCCCTTCAGCTTATCATTTAACATGGCTCACGGTAAGAGTGATCCATCAACCGCAAGATCCCTCCATACTAATACCCATGCTGTTTTTAGGGGAACTGCCAGGAGATCTTTTAAGCAACTGGGAGTTCCTGGGCTATCCCACATGGGGGCCAGCCTAGAGTAATATTCGAGCCCTGTTAGTTTTTTGATCCTAGCCCATATTTGAGCAGCGTCACTAAGGACCTTAATTCTGACCTTTTTAAAAAATGTTTTGTCCCCATACTTTTTTTATTTGTATTATTTTTCAGTTTACACAACATGTACAAGACCACCCAATTGGCATCATGACAGTGTATGTATACAGATCGACAACCTCATTATCAGCACTTAGGACTGTGGGCAGCATCAAGGGAGAAACGGCCTCATGGGGAAGAAACACTATAGCAGACAAATAAAACATCGAAGCCCAGCACTTCTGTATGTGGTGAATATCTCTAGCGGCCACCCTCTCCCCCCCTTCAGACCCTGACCCAACTGGTGTATGCAACCAACCGCCCTCACTGTCAGACTCGTCATGGGTTTTGTCCCCATACTTAAACAAAAAGCCTTCATGTGAAAACCCCAGTTGATCCAACATGGCTAAAACATTTTGCCTCTCCCGAAGAGTCTGGAGATTTTAGCAGCATTCTGGAGGACGTTAGCTGGAAAGCCCAAGCATAATATTGAATATCAGGGAGGGCCAGACCGCCTTTCTCCCTTCTGTGTCTTAGCTTCTTCCATGATATTCTAGCAGCCTTAGAAGCCCAAACAAAAGAATTAATGGATTGCTGGAATTTATCCAATAATGCTTTCTCGAAATTTTTATGAGATTTACTCTGCCTGAGATAGACAATGGGAGGTGAACCCAAGATTTCATATGTTCTTGACACTCCTATAATATATAAAGGGGATTAACTTTTGAAATGTTGTCTATCTCTGGAACAATTTTAACCCCCTAAGTAGCGCAGCTCTTTTTTGGTTTGGTATCGGCAACTCAGTAAGTTCCATGACATAAGCTCAGTTTTGTCAGCTTTAACATCATAGCCAGAAACCCGGCCAAAATCTCTTGCTAGCTCGATCACCCGGGGAAAAGAGGATTCCAGATCTGACGAAAGAATAAGAATGTCGTCGGCGTACAGGGCTACCTTCCTCTCCCATGAGCGGCTCTTAAATGGTATAATAGCTGGTTCTTCCGTAAGACGCTGAGTAAACGGCTCTATATATATTTGTTTAAAAAGAGAGGAGAGGGCGCAGCCCTGTCTGGCTCCCCTTTTGATTTTGTATGGTCTAGTTGTTCTGCCATTTACCACCAGCCTAGCTGAGGGCTCGCTGTATACAAGGCAAATGGTACAGCAAGATTTTGGCCCAAGATTCAACTTCTCCATAACTGCTATGAGGTATTTCCAATCCACCCTATTGAATGCCTTAGTTGCATCCAATGTCATTGCCGCCAAAGGAAGAGAAAAGGTGGAGGCAAAATCTATTGCACCAATAAAATCATAAGTGAGGTCACAAAGATGTCTACCCTTTACGAAGCCCTTTTGATCAGTGTGCAACAGCTCACCTGCTATGCCCCCAATCTGTCTGCCAATATCTAAGAGAAAACCTTGTAATCATAATTCAACAAAGGTTTTGGCGTGTACGACCCACATTTTGTAGGGGGTTTACCTGGTTTTTAAATTAGGATATTTGCTTCCCCTATGTATTGGGTGGTTGGACTCCCTCTACCAGAATTTTATTAAACACCTCAACCATGAAAGGGATAATAGTTTCACCTAATGTTTTATAAATTTCCACAGGGAGGTCATCTGGCCCTGCAGTATTTGCCCTTTTTACAATCTAAAAGAGCCTTCCTGACTTCTTGATGCGTTATTTCTGCCTCCAGGTCTTCCCTATGAGTTGTATCAAGAGAGGGTAACTGGATCGGGTTTAACCAATCTTGTATGGATGTTCTATCAGAGTCACTATCGTCCTTATATAACTCTTTAAAATAAGCATGGAAGATTTCTTTCATCTCCTCCTTCCTGCTTGTTAGTAAGTTATAGTGTACATCCTCTATTTGTTTGATATGGTTCCTGACTCTATCTGTTTTGGCCTTCCAGGCAAGTAGCCTGCCGGCCCCCTCCCCATATTCAAAGTGGGTGAGTTTGCTCGACTTCCACCTATTGGAGATTTTTGTTTGAATTATACTCTCCAACAGGGCTTTTAGCGAATCTAAATCTGCCCCTAATGTCTCTCTGAGTTCTTGATCTTCATCAGATACACGATTAATCCTACCCTCCAGCATTTTCATTTGGAGCTCCACAGATGCAATTTTCTGCGTATACTGTTTGTTCTTATAGTCAGTTTTATTCGTAATCAGGCCTCTCAGAAAAGATGTCAGGGCGTCCCAAACGACCATGATATCTGCTGATCATATATTAATATCCAAAAAGGGTTTTACTTCCTGGATCAAATGGACAGTTACAGTATCATCCAAGAGGAGTGAGTGGTCAAAAGTCCACACCCTCTGTTGATCACTACCTAATAAATCCAGGTCGATCCAGACTGCTGCATGGGCCGAAAAATGGGGGGTTAAATACCCAATATTCTTTGTATTACCCCTTAAGGTATTGCTGATGAAGATGCAATCTAGTCGTGATTTATGTCTATATTTTTTGTTATAAAATGATATGCCCAACTGTGTACCAGATCTCTCTCTCTCCATATATCACAAATAGCATGTTGTTTCATCATTGCTTTAAAAAAAATAGACTTAGAGGAGACTGTAGCTCTACTTTTTGGTGATTTGTCTAATTTTGGATTCAGTACTATGTTAAAATCTCCTGCCAAGATAGTTGAGTCAGGCAACTCCAAGAGAATTAGAATAAGCATTTACAATGCAATGGTCTCGGCAATATTATAGGTAGAGCTATTGGTATTGCTCATTATTTTTTATCTTTTTTGTATCCCTAAATAAATGGCATTGTCATTTCTATTGGCATTAGCTTTTTTTTTGCATATGTGCATTAGCAGAGAGAGAGTGAGGTAGTGAGATAGAGAGTGAGAGTGAGGTATTGAAATAGAGAGAGAGTGAGGTAGTGAGAGAGAGTGAGGTAGATAGAGAGTGAGGTAGTGAGATAGAGAGTGAGGTAGTGAAAGAGTGAGGTAGTGAGGGAGAGGGGTGTTGTGAGGTAGTGAGATATAAGCATAGAGTGATGTTGTGATGTAGTGAGATAGAGAGAGAGGTAGTGAAAGAGAGTGAAAGTGAGTTAATGAGATAGAAAGAGTGAGGTAGTGAGATAGAGAGTGATTGAGGTAGTTAGTTAGAGAGAGAGAGTGAAGTTGTGAGCTAAAGAGTGAGGTAGTGAGAGAGTGAGGTAGTGATGTTTTGAGAGAGAGAAGTTGTGAGATAGTGAGATAGATAGAGTGGAGTAGTGAGGTAGAGAGAGTTATGAGTGAGAGAGAGGTAGATAGAGAGTGAGGTAGTGAGAGACAGAGAGTGAGGTAGTGAAAGAGTGAGGTAGTGAGGGAGAGGGATGTTCTGAGGTAGTGAGATAGAAACAGAGAGTGAATTTGTGAGGTAGTGAGGTAGAGAGAGAGTGAGGTAGTGAAAGAGAGAGTGAAAGTGACTTAGTGAGATAGAAAGAGAGAGAGTAGGTAGTGAGATAGAGAGAGACTGAGGTAGTGAGTTAGAGAGAGAGTGAAGTTGTGAGGTAGTGAGATAGAGAGTGAGTTAGTGAGAGAGTGATGTAGTGAATTTTTGAGGGAGTGAGTCGTGATATAGTGAGGTAGTGAGAGTGAGATAGTGAGAAAGAAATAGATAGAGTGAGGTAGTGAGATAGAGAGAGAGTGAGCTAGTGAGATAGAGAGAGAGTAAAGTTGTGAGGTAGTGTGTTTGAGAGTGATGTGGAATGCATGCTAACAATAAGCAACAAACAAACATGCTACAAATACCTCCCACCCCAAGACCGGCACTTACCTCTCATGCCGCTGATCAGCACACCTAAGCTGGCAGGAGAAACAAGAACAATCTATCCCAGGCTCATTAGCGCTCGTTCCACTGCCCATCATGGACCTGGCATAAATGGCAACAGTTTCCTGATACACCGCCAAACTCCCCAGGCACAAGAGAAACGAGAGCGGCAACCTCATCAGCGGGAGGGGGGCGGGAAAAAGACATGGACAGCGGGAGGGGAGCACCCCTGGGAGTTGGAGGGCCTGCTTTGGCCTGTCTCTATCGGGAGAGCCTGCTGTCACTTGGGAGCAGGCCTTGGGTTAGAGGTATCCCTCAGAGGCTGCAGCGCCTTTTGTAAAGTGATCTTCTCCAAACACATTCCCAAAACCCAGGAGGTGAGGAAGGACCAGGGCACCACAGTGAACAGGCAAGGCCCAAGCTAGTTAATGGGGCTTCAAACGAAACAGAGGCCCGGACTGGGATTTGAAGTGCTAAATTCCAGATCACAGTTCACCAAAACAACCACTCGACTCGACTTTTAACATGCTGTCAAAAGCAGAGAGGGGCGACACTGGATCAAAAATACCAGAGAGCTTTAAAGAGCAAGCAAAAAATGGCATTCCAAAGACACCACAATTGTCTTCCATTTTATTATAAAATAAAAAAGGTTATTTTCCTTTGGGGATATCCAGGGCCCAGATGGATGAGTTGGTGCATTCTGAGCTTTTAACATCCTTTGAAGGTTATTCAATAATGAGTTACATATCTTCTCATTTAAAAAGCTATTTTTCCCTTCATGAAATACTCCAATACTCACTAAAGCATTTTTTTGTTAAACCTTTCAATTGAAGCCCCTGTACATCTCTTCTTCCATTTCTTGGAATTTAGTGAACGATGTCATAATAATAAATATTGCATCTTGCAATTTTCAGGTTAAGTTTAGTGTGCTATAAATTGTTTTGGGATAGTCCGAATGTTCATATTAGGTTTCTTGCTTTTGCCACCTCAGCATTTGAGGAATGAAGACAATAAGCGGGCATTTTGAACGAGTGACCCCAAACTACAAAAAAAGGATTGCATCGCGTTCTACTGTCAAAAATATATTTCTGCGAAGGCCCTAATTACACCACGACTGCAATACCAGACGTTCATGTCCCTGAGTTTTAGCTGTCCTAAGCCGTGCTATTTTCTATCACAGCAGCAACCTTTTCACAAACAACCCCACTGACGAGTGCATGACCGCCACGCCATGACAAACAGATGCCCACAACCATTAATGACAATCCAAACCCTAAACACAAACCTACAACTTGTGACTGAAAAAGGAAAATATTTACCTGCATCGAAATTGCATATTATAAATATGGCTGCGGATGAAGGGGGTGGCATTTTAAGATTATGGAAACTGCATTCCTATCACATTTGGTTTATGAGTGGACGATGTTTCGGTTCCCAGCAGGGCAGCTCAGTGAGTTGAACGCATGCTGCTGGGCACCGAGATCAAATTCTGGAACGGCAGACTCAGGCTTCCATCGAAGGTGAAGACGTGTCTTCAGAAGCTCAAAGCAAAGAACTGCTACTTGCGATTAATACAGTGTAACCGCAAATATTGCTGGTCATACTGCCACCCAAACACTGCACACCCACCTTACTGCCAACCATACACTGCACACCCATCTTACCGCCAACCATATACCGCACACACACACCCTACTGCCAATCATACACTGCACACCCACCTTACTGCCAACCATATACCGCACACTCACCTTACCGCCAACCATACACTGCACACTCAGCTTACTGCCAATCATACACTGCACACCCACCTTACTGCCAACCATAAACTGTGCACCCACCTTACTGCCAACCATACACTGCACACCCACCTTACTGCCAACCATACACTGCACACCTACATCTCACACTTCCTGGTGTGTCCCATAACATGATAACCAAATCTCTCAGTGGTCATCAAGATCGACATGGAACCACTTTCGACATAGGTTCAAAACAAAATTAACATACTTCCAACCACACGCCCTACAAGGGCAGCCTGCACTAATGCGAGCGAGCACTTCGGCGCCACACAGGGGTAGTAAGCGCTATGTAAATGTTACAATACTGTGCGCCTCTCTGTCCTGCGTCGATGTGTTACTTCTAACCCCTTCTATTCACTTCTGCACTGTGATGTATCCTGCGTCACTTGATGTTATCCTATGTTCACCCTATATGATGCACTGTCCTGTGAGGAATGCTTCTAGAGCAGCAGTGGGGAGTGGGAGGGATGGAAGAGGCGGGTTGGGCCAGAGGACAGAGACTGTGGCGGGGGGCTGGCTAGGTTGTGAGGGGGTGGACGGGAGGCGAACCCCTCCTGCTGCTGGCGCACATCTGGACCCAATCTTTGGAGCCCCGCCACGGACAAGCAGAAGCAGAGAAACAGGACCTTACAAGCAGAGAGGCACGAGCCGGAGCAGGCAGAGAGGTAAGAAGAGAGACAGGAGGAGCCGGAGCAGGCAGAAAGATAACGAGCGAGGGAGCAGGCTGAGAGGTAGGAAGAGGGAAGCTGGAGCAGGCAAGGAGCTACAGGAGCAGAGCAGGCAGTGGCAGAGGTACTCCACACTCCTAAGAGGAACAGCTGAAGGCGGAATACAACATCACCTGAACAACGAATGTCACTGTAAAGTGCATTCACCCTTGTTCAATCTTGGCTGCTGCACAGCACATGAGAATCACGCTCCTGGCATCTACGGGTAACCAGTCCCTGGAATGGAAATAGAATTAAAGGTGCAGTTGCTTACAACCCCATAATGCCATTTCCTACCGAGAAATGCTAGCACTGCCTGTTAAAAGTACAGCACTCCTGCTGAGTTGTGCTACTTACTCCCCCTTTAAGAAACCAAAGTGCAGCTACTCCGTACCCATGAGCGCATGTCCATATAATTCACTTGGAAACATGTTCCTAACCCCACCCACTGCCCCCCACATAGGGCACAGATCGACCCCATCAGGCACAGTAGTTAACTGAAAGAACACAGCACCTATCAGTGGGCGGCAGTGACTCACAAACACCACCAAAATTAAACGAATACGACTCCACATCCGAAAGGGTCATGGAAGGTCACGGGCAACTGTTTACATCTAGCCGCCAAGCAGAGAAGTTGCACATGTTCTTCTACAGAGTATGTGTCAGAACAGCTCCCTACAGTACAGAGCATCTTATCAACAATAATACATGATACGATTCAGGGAAACGAGACTTGGTTAACCTCCTTGTGAATGCCACTGAAGAACGCAGGTCCCATATCCCCCCCTAACCCCCCCCTTCTGCGCAGCCAAGCCTCCGCCCTCGTCTCAGCTCAGAACCCAAGGTCCGGGGTGGACTAAGGGATGAAGGCCATGATGAGAAGATGTGCACGCGGCGATAAGCTAGGTTTCAAGGAAAGTAATAAATACGGCTTTCTAAGATACGAGACCATATTATTAAAGCTACATCTCTTGCTCGGATATCACTTCATGCCTTTGTGCTGCAGGGGCATGTGCCCTCATACCCAGCGTGAACTCTTACTTGACTTTTTGAAGAGCTCGTCTTTTAGTTTGCATCGCCTTGGGTCGGGAATTACCAGAACTTTATTGCCTTTTAAGTGGCAGCGGGAGAGGATGCAGCCGGCGGCGGCACCTGCGGAACACTGCTTTCTCGCTGCTTTCTCGCAGTGTCCGACGGTGCTCGGGGTCCCGTTACCGGCTGATCCTGCCCGGCTCCGACCGTCCGCACACATCCGTGCCCTGGAAGAACACCCAGCTGCCTCGCCTCGTGCTTCAAACCTAATGCACAATGCTTGCAGGCAGGCTGTGTTTGGGATCAGGTTAACTCGCATGCCTCCGCACCCGCTGGGTGGAAAAAGCCTGATCACGAAACCGAAAGCGATCGTGTTTAGGAAAAAACAAAGCTGTGAGTGGTGCCGCGCCCGTATACTTTCAATTATCGCGCCTGTGTCTGGGAGCGGTAATTGAAACCATATGGAAATAAATGTGCGTAATACAACAAATCAAAGGCAAGAGGACAGCGAGGAATGGCTCACCTTCACTGCGAAGGAAACAAAATGGCGGCCTCAAGCTTCCGAAATTTTTCAGATTCGGGGGCGTGTTTTGCTGTCCAGAGTGATGGACGACGTCACGAGCTAAAGAACAGCAAAACTTACGCCACCGAATCCGAAAGAGACGGGGCTAAATCGGAGTGACGGCTCTCTCCTCCACTGGCTGGCCTCCGTTTAGGAAGCCAGCCAATGGAGGAGAGACAGGGCAGGGAGGCGGGTTCCAAAGCCCTACTAAGAAACATTAATTCTCCGACCCCAGACTGCGCAAGCGCAGCCTTTAGGTCCTCGACCTAAAAATGGTCTTTAAAGTAGATGGGTCGTCCTATTAGGGCCATAATACCCAACAATTGCAATAGGGATGTTCTCTACAGAAATCTTAGTTATCGCCCATCTGCCACTTGAATCTGTTCTTACTTCTTGTAGAGTGGCGTTTGCTTGTTTTTTCACTAAAATAGCTACGCCCCTTACATTTGCCAACTACATGAGCTGGCACAATGTTTCACCCACCTGAGCTTCCCACAGATCTCATTCATCTCTTTTCAACAGGTGGGTTTCTTGTAAAATAATGACTTGATCTTAAATACTGTAAGATTTTCTCCCTCTTACTTTTGACTCGCAGGCCATTCCCAGGACAGACAATGCAATGTCTTCATGGCGGATGAAAACATTGGGATTTCAAATGACCCCAGCCTAGGTTGCACTTCACTCTCTTCTTTCTGCACCTCACTGCCTCGCTGTGCAACTCTCCTGCCTCCTTTCTGCACCTCTCTTGTCTCTTTCTGTACTTCACTTCCCTATTGCTGTACCTCACTCTCTTCTTTCTGTACTTCTCTTGCTTCTTTCTGCACTTCTGTTGCCTCTTTCTGTACTTCTCTTCCTTCTTTCTGCATCCCTGTTCCCTGTTTCTGCACTTCTCTTGCCTGTTTCTGTACCCACTTCTGTTGCTTCTTTCAGCATCTCTCTTACTGCTTTCTGCACTGCTCTTGCCACTTTTTGACTCTTTCATACCTCTCTTTCTTCTTTCTGCTACTCTCTTCTTTTTTCTCCTTTCTCCCTCTTTCTGCACTTCTCTTGCCTCTTTCTGCATCTCTTCTGATTTCTGTGCCTCCCTTCTTTCTGCACCTCTCTTGCTTTTTCTGCACCTCTATTGTCTACTTCATCATCACTCGTAGTTCTTTTTGCATCTAGTCTTTTGCACCACTGTCCCTCCTTCTGCAGTTCTCTTGCCTCTCTTGACTCTTTCTGCAACCCTGTTCCTTATTTCTGCACCTCTCTTGCCTCTTTCTGCAGGTCTCTTGCTTCCTTCGGTGCCTCTGTTGCTTCTTTCTGTACTTCTCTTGCCTCTTTCTCCACCCCACTTGAATGTTTCTGCACCTCCCTTGTTTTTTTCTGCAACTGTCTTGTCTCGTTCATCCCTTCTCTTGTATCTTTCTGCACCTCTGTTGCTTCTTTTAGCACCTCACTTGCTTCTTTCTGTACACCTCTTGCCTCTTTGTACCCCTTTTCCCTCTTTCTACACACTTCTTGCCTCTTTTTGAACCCCTCTGTCCTCTTTCTGCACCTCTCTTGCCTCTTTATGCACCACTGTTATCTCTTTCTGCACATCTCTTTCCAGTTTCTGTACCTCTCTTTCCTCTTTCTGCACTTCACTTGTCTTTTTCTGCACCTCTATTATGTATGTCTACAATTCTCTTGCCACTTTCCATATTTCTGTTGCTTCTTTCTGTACTTCACATGACTCTTTCTGCACCCTTCTTTCCTCTTTCTATACCTCACTTGCTTCTTTATGCTCCCCTCTTGCTTCTTTCTAAACCCCTCATCTCTCTTCCTGCACTTTTCTTGCCTCTTTCTGCACCCCTATTTTCTCTTTCTGCATATCTCTTGCCTGTTTCTGTACCTCACTTGCCTCTTTCTGCACTTCTCGTGCCTCTTTCTGTACCTCTGTTGATTCTTTCTGCACTTCTCCTGCCTCCTTCTACATTTCAGTTGCTTCTGTACTTGTCATGGTACTTATAGAGCGCACTGTCACCAGACGGTCACCTTGCGGTGTCGCCTATTTGGCTTCCTGGCGCTGATACTCATACCGCTGTGGAACCCCTCCTGGCTTTCCCTGTGAAGTGTCCACTCCTGGGCACCCCCAGGGTGAAGCCAGGCATCCTTTGCGCTGTTGGGGCCGGTGTGGAGGCTAAGCAAGCTATTGCCCAGAGTTGCAGTGTGGGGCCCGTGATTAGAATAGGCACAGAGGCGAGAATTAACAGGTCCGAGGAAATTGAGCGCGAGACCCCGCCGAGGCAGGAATCGAACCCTGGCCCCTGGCCAGAACTCTGCATCAGGGTCTGCCGCTCTAACCATTGAGCCACACTCCTCCACTCTACTTCTCTTGCCTCTTTTTGCACCCCTCATTCTACACCTCACTTGCTTCTTTCTGCACTCTCTTGCCTCTTTCTGTACTCTTATCCCTCTTTCTGCACCTCTCGTGCCTCTTTCTGCACTTTTCAAGCTGCTTTCTGCACTTCGCTTGTCTCTTTATTACCTCCTGCTTTCTGCGTTTCTATAGCTTCTTTTTGCTCTTCTCTTGCTTTCTTCTGTACTTCTCTTGCCTCTTTCTGCACTTTTCCTGCCTCTTTCTGAACCTCACTTTCCTTTTCTGCACCTCATTTGCCTCTTGCACTTCTCTTGGCTCTTCTTCATGCCACTTGCCTTTTTCTGTTCATCTTTTACCTCTTTCTGCACCCATCTGGCCTCTTTCTGCACTTCTCTTGTCTCTTTGTGTACTTCTCTTGCCACTTTCTGCACTTTTGTTGCTTCTTCCTGCACTTCTCTTGCTTCTTCCTGCGCTTCTCTTTCCTTTTACTGCTATTCTCTTGTTTCTTTCTGCATATGTCTTGCCCCTGTCTGTACCTTACTTTCCTCTTTCTGTGACTCACTCTTCTTCTGCACCTCACTCTCTTCTTTCTGCACCTCACTGCCTCTTTGTTCACTTCTCTTGTCTCTTTCTGCACATCTCTCGTCTCTTTCTGTACCTCACTTGCTTCATTCTACATTTCTGTTGCCTCTGAGTACCTCTCTTGCCTGTTTCTGCACCCCTATTGCTTCTTTTTGCAGTTTTCCTACCTCTTTCTGCACCTCTGGTGCTTCTTTTAGCATCTCGCTTGCTGCTTTCTGAACCGCTCTTGCCATTTTTTGCCTCTTTCTCCATCTCACTCTCTTCTTTCTGCTCATCCCTTTCTTCTTTCTGCTCCTACCTTCCTCTTTCTGTACTTCTCTTGCTTCTGTCTTTATTTCTCTTCTGCTTTCTGCACCTCCCTTCTTTCTGCACCTCTCTTGTCCATTTCATCACCACTCTTGGTTCTGTTTGCACCTAGTCTTTTGTTTCTTTCTGTACCCCTGTCCCTCTTTCTGTACCTCTCTTGCCTGTTTCTGCACCTCTCTTGCCTCTTTCTGAAGTTCTCTAGCATCTTTCTGCACCTCTGTTGCTTCTTTCTGCATCTCTCTTGCTGCTTTCCTGTCACTTTCTGTACCTCTCTGGCCTCTTTCTACACCTCATTCTCTTCTTTCTGCTCCTCTCTTGCTTCTCTCTGCTCCTTTCTTTCTCTTTATGTACTTCTCTTGCCTCTTTCTGTATGTTACTTCTGCTTTCTGCACCTCCCTTCTTTCAGCACCTCTTGTGCTTCTTTCTGCACCTCTTGTGTCTCTTTCATCACTACTCTTGGTACTTTTTGCACCTCTGTTGCTTCTTTCAGCACTTCTCTTGCCTCTTTCTGCACGTCTCTTGCCTGTTTCTGCACATCTCTTGTCATTTTCTGCAAATATCTTGCCTTTTTCTGCATCCCTGTGCTCTCTTTCTGCATATTTCTTGCATGTTTCTGTACCTCTCTTACCTTTTTCTGTACTTCTCTTGCCTCTTTCTGTACCTCTGTTGCTTATTTTTGCAATTCTCTAGCATCTTTCTGCATTTCTGTTGCTTCTTTCTGCACTCCTCTTTCCTTTCTTTGCATTTCTTTTGCTTCTTTCTGTAATTCTGCTGCCTATTTCTGCACTTCTCTTGCCTCTTTCTGTACCTGCTGCTTCCTTCTGCAATTCTCCTGCATCTTTCTGCATTTTTGTTGCTTCTTTCTGCACTTCTCTTTCCTCTTTTTACATTTCTTTTGCTTCTTTCTGCACTTCTGCTGCCTCATAATGCACCCATCTTGATTCTTTCTGCACTTTTCTTGCTATTTTCTCTACCTCCCTTGGCTCTCTCTGCACACCTCTTCCCTCTTTCCATACCTTTCTTCCCTATTTCTGCAGCCTTCTTGCCTTTTCTTGCATCTTCCTGTACCTAGCTTGCCTCTTTCTATACCTATGTAGCTTATTTCTGCACTTCTCTTGCTTCTTTATGTACCTCTCTTGCTTATTTCTGCACCTCTCTCAGTTCTTTCTGCACTTCTCTTGCTTCCTTCTGTACCCTTCTGCAACTCTGTTCCTATTTCAGCACCGCTCTTGCCTCCTTCTGCAGGTCTCTTGTCTCGTTCTGCACCTCAGTTGCGTCTTTCTGCACTTCTCTTGCCGCTTTCTGCACCCTTCTTGCATTTTTCTGCACCTCACTTGCCTTTTTCTGCTCTTCTCGTGCTTCTTTCAACACCTCACTTGCCTCTTTCTATAATTCTCTTGCTTTTTTCTGCACCACCCTTGTTTCTTTTTGCAAGTGTCTTGTCTCTTTCTTCCCTTCTCTTACATCTTTCTGTACCTCTGTTGCTTCTTTTAGCAGTCCTCTTGCCTCTTTTAGCACTTCTCCTGCCTATTTCTGCACCTCTTGTTCCCCTTTTGGACACCTCTCTTGCATCTTTATGCCTCTCACTTGCTTCTTCCTGCATCCATCTTGGATCTTTATGTACCCCTCTTCTCTCTTTCTACAACCTTCTTGCCTCTTTCTGCACCCCTCTCCCCTCTTTCTGCACCTCTCTTGCCTCTGTATGCACCCCTGTTATCTCTTTCAAAAGATCTCTTGACAGTTTATGTACCTCTCTTGCCTCTTTCTGCACTTCTCCTGTCTCTTTCTGCACCTCTGTTGCTTCTTCGCTCTGTTTTCATCCCTCTTTCCTTTTTTTACACCCCACTTGCTTCTTTCCGCTCTCCTCTTGTACCTTTATGCATCCCTCATCCCTCTTTCTGCACCTCTCTTGCCTCTTTCTGTACCCCTGTTCTCTCTTTCAGTATATCTGTTGCCTATTTCTGCACCTCTCTTGCCTCTTTCTGCACATTTCGTACCTCTTTCTGCACCTCTGTGGCTTCTTTCTGCAGGTCTCCTGCCTCTTTCTACATTTCTGTTGCTTCTGTACTTCTCATCCCTCTTTCTGCACCCCTCTTTCCTCTTTCTACACCTCACTTGCTTCATTCTGCACACCTCTTGCCTCTTTCTGCACTCTCATCCCTCTTTCTGCACTGATCTTGCCTCTTTCTGCACCCCTGTAGTATATTTCTGCATATCTCTTGCCTGCTTCTTCACCTCTCTTGCCTCTTTATGCACTTCTCTTGCCTCTTTCTGCACTTCTGTTGCTTCGTCTGCAATTCTCTTGCATCTTTCTGTATTTCTGTTGCTTCTTTCTACACTTTTCTTTCCTCTTTCTACATTTCTGTTGCCTCTTACTGTACTCCTGTTGCCTCTCTTTGCACCTCTTTGCCTTTATCTACACCTCACTCTCTTCTTTCTGCGTCTCTTGTGCCTCTTTCTTCACTTCTTTTGCTCCTTTCTGCGCTTTTCTTGCTTCTTCCTGCACTTCTCTTGCCTCTTTCTATCTTTTCATTACTCTTTCTGTACTTCTCTTGACTCTTTCTTACCACCTTCGTTCTGCACTTCTCTTGCTTCTTTCTGCGTGTCTCTTGCTTTCCTCTGTACATCTCTTGCCTCTTTTTGCATACGCAGCATATTACAAAAAGCACTTGACCCAAATTATCTACTAAATTCCATACTTTTCCTTGCCAAAATACATTTAAGAATAAATGTCGCTGTAAAAAAACACACCCCTGGATCCTCAAGAACAAATAAAAACTTCATAGCGGCTTCAACAGTTGTCACGGAATGCTCTTTAAAAAGGGGTTTAAGGTATACAGTACGGAGATGCAGACATAGTGGGCAAATAAGCAAAAAGTGTACAGTGCTCTGCTTAAAAATCCCATTACAGGGACAGGGCGTAGTCGTAGGCTTTTTTATCTTGGGAAAAGATACCAGCTTATGAACCATACCTAGACGCAATCTAGTAAGCACATACTGGTGGGAATGCCAGGTAACAATTTTAAGATATTTACTAAAGCCATATGTTAGAATGTTATTAAAATAGAATTGGTGAGTAACAAAATGGCTACTGGCTTCACTACGCTCTTCAGTCTTGGCTCCCAAATAAATACGTTTAAGTTCCTGCTTCGAGAGCTCAGTGGCACAATTAGGGTCTAGGGAAACATCCGTACAGAACACATCTCTATATGAGGTAATAACATAGTTGAGCCATGGGATCTTATCACGTTTCTCTAAAAGAAGGCAGTCGTTGATAATTCTTTTGGTAAAGCCTGTTTCGTCCTTGGCCCAGATCGATCTCCAGGTCATTAAGGGCCTTAATCCTATCAAATCAGTCAGAAAAGCGAGCCCCACTTCATGATGAACTAGCTCATTGGATGCAGAAGTGGGTAGACAAAGAAGTCTTTTTAGAAAGTCGTTTTCCGCCACTTGTAGTTCTCCATGGCGACAATGACCCCAGACCCCCGAACCGTAAAGTGCCATTGGTACGCATCTATGTCGGTAAATATAGAGCATATCATAGATACGACGACTACCTCGTTTTTGAGCAAATTTAAATACTCTGTGTGCACCCTTACACATTTTGGCCTTAGTGTTCGATATCTCCTGTGCCCATGCCCCATTGCTACTAAAGGTAATTCCTAGGTAGCAGAACTTATCTACAACCTCTATTTTTTGATCGGTAAGATAAAACGGCCTTAGCTACCTCACCTTCTTGCCACATGTCATAATGAAAGTCTTTGAATCGTTAATTTTGAGTTTCCTCCCCTTTATAAAATCACAGAACCTATTCATTAATTTCTGCAAACCCACCGGTGTCCCGGACAATAAAACTGTATCATCTGCATAAAGCAGAACTGGGGTCGCCTGGCCCTCAACAACTGGAGCATCGGCCTTAACTGTTTTTAGGTCAGAGTCCATAGCGTTTATAAAAAGGGAAAAAAGGAGGGGGGCAAGGACACATCCTTGTCTAATGCCAGATTTGACTTTAATATTGCTAGTACATTCCCCAGCCTGTCCAAATCGTATCCGGGCAGACAGTTTACTGTACAATCTGGCTAAAAAATAAATAATAGGCACGGGGGCCACCATGTCCAATAAAGTGGACCATAGCAAGGCATGGTCCACCAAATCAAACGCACTAGAATGATCAGCGAAACAAAGGAACAGTGACCCCTGCTTAGCAGCACTGTATTTACCAATTAATAAAACCAAGTTGATACACTGTTCAATAGTGCCAAGTCCCTTGCGGAACCCATATTGTGAATCCGCAAGGATACCATTGGCCTCTGCCCATTCCTCTAACCGCAACAGGAGGACCCTACTCATGATTTTCTGGGATGAGTCAAGGAGGGAGATGGGGCGGTAGTTTTTGGCCTCGCCCCGATCGCCCTTCTTGTAGATAGGTATAATTATAGACTCTTCCCACGTGGATGGGGTATTTTCCACAACTGCTGCATTAAAGACCTGTGTCAAAAGGGGGCTCCAGAACACCGGATCGGATTTATAAAGGTCAACCGGTACTCCGTCGGGTCCGGGGGCCTTCCCTCACTTGCTTTTCCGGATAGCATCGTCTACCTCCAATGTAGTAATATTAAGGGCAATTTTATACTCCGGGTCTGAGCCCCTAAGACATCCAGTTTCATCCCCGCCAGGGTTAAAGATACCAGAAAAATACTAGACCCAACTCTCCTCGCTGACCTGGGTAGACAGTACAGGGAATTCCTCTTTTTGGAGAAAAGGACTATTTACAATACTCCAAAATAGCTTGCTATCCTGAAGATCTACCGCTTTGGACAAGTGGTCCCAAGCTTCCTCCTTTAATTCTTGCTTCCTACAATTTAGATTAAATTTATAGGCTGCCCTAAGTGTTTTGACCGCTTCCTTATCCCTAGGGCGGCTCGAGAGCGCTTTCTTTAATTCCTGTAGGGATTTAGTACATACCCCATTGAACCAACCCAAATGCTTACTCGTGTTTCTGGCCCTGGTATTCGTTAGGACCCTAAGAATTATAGAATTTAGTTTCTCAAAGTCTGCTAGTATACCGATTGCATTGGCATTGGTATCTAGACAGCTCTGCAGCACCTCAATACTAGCGTCCACGATTTTAGTCTGCAGCTGATCAGAGTTATCTCCGCACCATTTAATCCTGGTGCCATTCGGTCTACAGGGTATTATGTCTACCACTGCCCTTTGGGCAAAATCAACCTTCCTCCCCCAGACTAACGTGGTCATAGAAGTACCATTATGGTCACTTAAACCCAGCTCAACAACCTCCGGGATGGAACAGAGGGGACCAATGTGGGTCGACACCAACAAATGATCAATAGTGCTGCCTGAATTACTCCCCACAAAGGTCGGGACCGTGTTACCCTCCTGGTCACGTCCCGGGTGGAAAATTGTTACATCTAATTTCAGCATAAGGGAGTTAAGAGCCTCTCCGTAAGGGTTATGTATAAAATGAGCTTGATCCCTTCCAGCATCCCCATCAAAGCCACAAACGCTCATGAAGGAGAAGGGGCATGTTACAAGGTTAAAATCCCCTCCCCAAATGATATCAAAGGGAACTGGATTGGCCCTGCAAATTTGGTCAACTACAGACTCCAGCTCATTAACAAATATAGGACACGGAGAGCCAAACAAATTGTTATAAAAATTAATTAGAATAATGTTACGGCCCCCACTATGCTGTAGCCAGAGTACCTGTGAGTGGAAACCAACAGTCTTATGGAGTTTGACCCGGACAGGAAGGTTCACGGCCAGAAGGACCACCAGACCTCCCTTAGCCTTGCCCATGGCGGAGTGCTGCGCTGGGCAGTTATAGGACACAAATCCATCAAAGGAGATCTCTTCAGTGGACCATGTCTCCTGGAGACAGAGTAAATCGTAATTTAAGACATACTCCCTCCAGCCCAGTGACTCTTCCTTGTTCCGCCATCCGGCAATATTCCAACTCAATAGTTTATACCCTTGGACATTCTGAGTAGCCTTTGCTCCCTCAAGAAAGTCATCTTCCACTCCTTTTAGAGGTGAGTCCAGGTTAGAACAGTACTGGTTGCAAAATTAGTTTCAGGTTAGAACAGTAGGTAGACAATACAGCTTGATGCCCATGGTTGGAAAGCTCAGAGACAGTACGGTCCAAGTGAATGTTTGTTATTGAAAAGGCAGTGACCATAGGCAGGGGTACAACAGGGTCTTGCTCTAGAAAGTCTGTACTAATAGACAATTGATTTTTGGACGAGTCCAGAATGTCTACCCCTGAGGGTGTGGGGGTACCAGAGGGTAGTCAGTCCACAGCATCCAGGAGGCTAAAGCGATTATAGTCGCAAAAGGGTGCCCGGGATTGCATAGGGGCGGGTCTCATATCAAATCTTCTATTGCTACCCCCACGCTCTACCCTTGTCCATTCATCCACCGCTCTTCCTTGTGCTATATAGTTGGGGGGGAAGAAAAAAGTCAGGGGCAATGTCTGGATGGTGGAATCAAAAGACCTATTGAACCCGGCACAGATATGGGAGACAGTCCTGGGATCTCTAAAATTAACTATTATACAGTCTCCTTCAATGGTCTTACGTGTCTTCCCCACCCAAGTCACCCTCCTTACCGCGATAATTTCATTACAGAGGTGGACAGGCAAAGGTCTATTCCAATTCAGCCATTTGACAACCTTGGGTTTTAGGGAGCTATAGTTTTCCCCCTCCCCCTCTTCTAAAGCAGGGGCACCGGCCATAATCACAGTATATTGATTAGCTTCAGGTGGGAAATCTGGGATTCGGGTTCTAATATTTATATTTCCTTTATCTATTGTTGTTGGGGCTGCATTGGGTATGTCAGCGTTCCCCTGGGTATTACTACGACTGGGCAGAAGGCTAGAATCTGTTTAGGAGGTTGTGAGTTGGATAGTCCTACATGCTGGTTAATCCCCAGACCCGGGTGCACGGGGGTATACTATTAGGATTAGACATTCTCCCATCCCCTAGGGGTAAACTCCCCCCGGCCTGGCATACAGGTGTTGGTACAAAAGCTTCAACAGACTTACTAATCGCTCTAAGGTCAGCTGATTGAGCAGAGATAGTTTTCTCAATGGCTGCCAACCTTAGATGGATTTGTTCCATTTTAGCTTGCAAAGGTGATATAATAGATCTAAAAAGTACTGCAATGCTTTCCAAGGTAGGGACGTTGACGGGCAGGGAACAAGTATAAGGGGCAGGGGGAGGCATAAATAAGGCACCCGACCCATGAACAGACTCAGGGGGTTCCCTAATAGGTGAAACTAATTCGGGCCCATTATTTTGTCTCTTAGCTATTTTCGCCTTATTCCCTTCTTTTTTATTATATGTCCGTTTCCTTTTAGAGATGGCTCCGTCCTTTACCCCATGGGATGGCGAACTGTTGTCTGTGATTGCGGGCTCGGATTATATGGCCACAAGATTACCACAAGATTACCAAGAACTAAATTGATTTCATGTAGAATTTCATTAATTAAAACATCTAAGTCCTGGGAGTCATTTGTCTCCACACCGGGTGGAATGTTAGGTTCAATTGTACGGGGTTCAGATGTGTTGGCTTGGCCAGACCGTTCAGGAGTTTTTGCTGAGGCCATTGCTCCAAGGGAAGATCTCTTATTAGCCGGCATTTCCAGAGACATTCGCTTTTCCAAAACGGAGATTTCTGTATTAATTATGGAATTGGCTCTAGTTAAGAATTTCTCCATTCCTCCCACAATGGAGCCCCCAGCAGATGATACTTTGCTTCTTAATTCCCGGCCAGACATAGTTCATGATCAATGGTATATAATTATATACTGTCAGGAGAGAAATTAAAGCCAACGGGGGTGGCTCGGCCCGGCCCAGATCGGTCAGAACGGTCAAAACGGTCCCACCCTTGTCCCGGGCTTCTCCCGGGACGCTCCCGCACTTCTCCCGGGACGCTCCCGCGCAGCAGAAGTACTGGCGTCTAGAAATAGGATGGGTGGGGGCGGGGCTTGCAGGGAGAGCGGCCCAGGTGTTCTCAATTGGGCTATCAGGGACTCCTGGGAGATGGAGTCCCTGAACATACTACTCGCAGCCCTGCAGCGCCGACCACACGCCCCACAGCAGAGTTTTCTTTCCCAATCCTTTTTCTTCTGGCTCAACCCGGGACCACGATGCGGGACCCGCGGAGCGGGTCCGGCCAGAAGTTGGGCGAAACAGCATCAACCCAAGCGCCCACGAACAGGTATGCAGTGATAAAGTCCCAGGGAGGGAATGCAGGCGATGCTATTTAGGTCCGTAGGTGGGGGGCGGGGCTTGCAGGGAGAGCGGTCCAGGTGTTCTCAATCGGGCTATCAGGGACTCCTGGGAGATGGAGTCCCTGAACACACTACTCGCAGCCCTGCAGCACCGACCACACACCCCACAGCAGAGTTTTCTTTCCCAATTCTTTCTCCTCTGGCGCTGGCTCAACCCGGGACCACGATGCGGGACCCGCGGAGCGGGTCCGGCGAGAAGTTGTGCGAAACAGCATCAACCCAAGCGCCCACGAACAGGTATGCAGTGATAAAGTCCCAGGGAGGAAATGCAGGTGATGCTATTTAGGTCCATTGGTGGGGGCGGGGCTTGCAGGGAGAGCTGCCCAGGTGTTCTCAATCGGGCTATCAGGGACTCCTGGGAGATGGAGTCCCTGAACACACTACTCGCAGCCCTGCAGCGCCGACCACACGCCCCACAGCAGAGTTTTCTTTCCCAATCCTTTCTCCTCTGGCGCTGGCTCAACCCGGGACCACGATGCGGGACCCGCGGAGCGGGTCCGGCGAGAAGTTGGGCGAAACAGCATCAACCCAAGCGCCCACAAACAGGTATGCAGTGATAAAGTCCCAGGGAGGGAATGCAGGCGATGCTATTTAGGTCCGTAGGTGGGGGGCGGGGCTTGCAGGGAGAGCGGCCCAGGTGTTCTCAATCGGGCTATCAGGGACTCCTGGGAGATGGAGTCCCTGAACACACTACTCGCAGCCCTGCAGCGCCGACCACACGCCCCACAGCAGAGTTTTCTTTCCCAATCCTTTCTCCTCTGGTGCTGGCTTAACCCGGGACCATGATGCGGGACCCGCCGAGCGGGTCCGGCGAGAAGTTGGGCAAAACAGCAGCAACCCAAGCGCCCACGAACAGGTATGCAGTGTTAAAGTCAGGATACTCATCATCAGTATTAATCAACATAATATTCGTTATCTCTCGGTTAATCATTTGCTCATTTTTAGCAATGGCTCGTTTGGACGGAATACAAGCAGTAATACATACAGAACATAATATAGGGCCACATTGAATACATAGGCAAAGGAAGAAGAGTATTCAAATTATTATACACAGGATAGTCAACAGTTTCCAACCCCAGGTACTAAGCAAAGTCCAGAACCAATTTGAGAATGTCCATGTACCATTTTCGGGGATGTATTTCAGCAGCTATTTTATGCAATTTAGAAATAGCGTCATACACAGAAAGCGAATTATCAGGGAAGTACACACAGCAACTACTACCGATAATGCGGCATGCACCCCCACGGTCAGCTAATACTACATCTAGAACCATTCGGTTCTGGGGCGTTACAATTCTAGTAATTTGGAGTTCCTCAGTCAAATTCCCTAAGGCAAAAACTGTTTCATTAGCAACAGCTTCCACAACACGTGTTAGCCGTCTTATTTTTCTGCTATTCTGGGCAGCACCAACAAATGAAAAGAGGCCTAAATTAAAATCTACATATTGCTGCAGAGAGGTGTCAGTTTGGTCAATATCATCAATTGCTAATGTTGTCTTCAATCTATTTAATATAAAATCATGATATAATACAAAATCATTATGATACATGGGTGGGGCAATAAATACAGGGGGGTAGTACAAAGGATATGTAACATGTTCCTAATCATTCAATAGGTAGGCGGTGGTAACCTTTATTTCCACAAATAAAGTAAGTATTTCGTGAAGCTACAAAAGCAATACCATTTGATGTGTCAAACGTGAGAGTAGTATTATATTCACTTCTTCCTACTGGGATAGTTCCTTTATTCCGGACACATAAATCAGTTTTGGTGTCAATAACTGTAATCACATGTAAACTAGACATATTTGTAAGTCTTTGATTAGTGTAAATATGAAGTGAAGACACATTATCTGGTCGATATTCTTCCTACTCTAATTTAGTTCCTTCTGCTTGTGGGTAACCATCTCTGTCATTATAACAAACTTTATTAAGCTGAAAAAGTAGTCCACCTTTGGTTGGCCATCTCAAAGTAAAGAGAAGAGTGTACCAAGCATTGCAAGAACCATTATGAGAGAACGGAAGAGGAATAAGTGGAGTTCCTCCTTTCTTTTGATTTCCAGGCAACATTCCACATACCCAACAGTTTGAAGTCTTCGTCATATTATGGGTGTGATGTAGAATTTGAATGAAACTGTTATTCAAATAAGTCTGTCTATGTCTCTCTTCATAATAAGGCAAAGTAAAATGAAAATGTTCAGATGGGATTGGAGTGGTAGGCAGTAAATATTCTCTTGCCGAAACCAATCGTTCTACGATCCAAGCTATTACTGCTATTACCACTATAGTCGTAACAAAAAGCACTGCACCAAGAATTCTTCTATTTCTCATCGTAGTAGGTGCCACAATTCAAAGAACAAAAGTCTCAAAACAAAGCTAAAAAGAAAATAAAAATGAGTGCTGAGCTCCGAGGTAGCCGCTGGTTTTTTCTCCGAGATTCAAGACGGGTGTCGCTACACTGGACAGAACTGATCCCCCCCCTTGATATTCTCGGCTTCCGTTTCCACAAACCTCAGAGCGGTAACTCAACCAGTCTCGCACAAAACAACTGCCTTTCTTGGCCGTAGGTTGTATTTTGCTGCACCAGAAACAGTGTGGTCCGGGAAGGCTCCCTCCGATTCGATAGACGTAGTGGCTGGGCTCTTCTCTGCATCCAGGATGTCTCGATAATCAGACAGCACAGCGGGGTTTACCAGATCCGGAGAGACACGAAGACAGTGAGTAGAATGCACCCACCGCTTCTTATTCGTGACTCGCACAGCCGTTCGAGTTGCCAACAACACTTGCTCAGGGCCACGCCACCTCGGCTCCAGGCTGCTGGATCTCTCAAACGATCGAATCATAACATGATCCCCAGGACGAAGATTGTGAGCCTCTCCAATGAAATTATCGGGGAGCGCTTCTTGAACCAGTTGATGAATAGAGAGTAAATCATTTGTTAATCGTGCCAAATAATCGTTCATCATTATACAAGGCACATCATGTACCAAACGAGGCTTAGGAACTCCCCATATATTCATGGGCCTTCCAAAAACCACTTCAAAAGGTGTGAGGCCAGTTCGGGAATGTGGCACTGATCTAATAGATAGTAATGCTAAAGGCAGGGCATCCGGCCATTTCAAAGACGTAGATGCCACGATCTTTGCTAGCTTCAACTTCAGAGTAGCATTATACCTTTCTACCAGACCTGCTGATTGCGGGTGAAATACAGCGTGGAATTTTTGTTTGATCCCTAATCCTTTCAGGACATACTCCACTATTTTCCCAACAAAACGAGGACCATTATCACTCCACAAAAATTTACAAACACCAAAGCGTGGGAAGTACTCTATGAGCAGCACCTTAGCTGTTGTCAAGGCTGTATTATCCCTCGTGGGTTAGGCCTCAAACCATTTACTAAAGGCACACACCACCACTAAGACATACCTCAAGTTATTACAACGCTCAAGCTGGATGTAATCCATTTCCAATACTTCGAATGGTGCAGTAGGTGGAACGAACCCTCCTTTTGGAGTATAAGTCCCTTTAGCAGGATTGTATTGTAGACATATCAGACAGGTCTGCACTACTCTATTAGCCGTGCTGGCAATCTCAGGATGCTTCCAAACTCGTGTAAGCAATTTAGTAATTGCAAGAGCTCCAACATGTGCCAGCCCATGTGTCATTTGAACCATTGCTTGTAAATAAGCAGCAGGCAATTTCCATCTCTCCATATCTTTGCTTCGCCAACAACCCTCATCATCCAACACTCCCTCCATTGCCCAGGTTGCAAGTTCTGCTTCAGATGCTGATTTCTGAATATCTAATATCTCCTCTCTGGCATCATGCCACCCCTCAGCCTGCGATTTCACCACGTATAGAGGAGAGATATTTTGTAACATGGCGGTCTCTCTCGCTATGCGATCTGCAAAAGCATTTCCTTGTCCTACTTTGTCTGTCACCTTCTTATGTGCACTACATTTGACTATCGCCACTTTCTTTGGACATAATAATGCATTCAGGAGATCACGTACTAATTCTCCATGCATGATGTGCACTCCATGCGAGGTCAGAAACCCTTGTTCCTTCCAGAGTAGGCCGAAATCGTGCACTACTCCAAAAGCGTAACGGCCATCAGTGTAGATATTCACACATAAACCAGCACTTAATTCACATGCTTTCATTAAGGCTATCAATTCAGCTGTTTGGGCCGATTTTTGCGGTATTCGTGCTGTTTCTACCACTGTCTTAAGTGTCGTGATCGCATAGGCTGCGGAAGTTGTACCATCTGGCAACCTTAAACTCGATCCATCAACCCACAGTTCCCCATCTACATCTGGAAGTGGCGTATCCTGCAAGTCGATACGATCCTTTGTTTGTTCTTCAGTCAGAAAAACACAATCATGGTGTTCTTCCTCCCGGGTCTCAGCAACGGGATATGGCAATAAAGTAGCAGGGTTCAAAGTGGCACATCTCTTCATTGTAATGTGTGGCGCCAACAAGGTTAACTCGTATCCTGTTAAACGTGCGCTATTTAGATGCTGGGTTTTCGTTTGATTTAACAAGGCATCTACCGCATGGGGAACTAGCACCAACAATTTGTGTGACATAACTATTCCCTCACTCTGTCGTATAGCCACTGCTGTTGCTGTAACTGCTCGAAAACACCCAGGTAATCCTCGTGCTACAGGATCAAGTACTGCTGAGAAGTATGCACAAGGTCTCGGTTTATCCCCATGTGCCTGCACTAAGACTGACAATGCACACCCATCCTTCTCGTGTACATATAATGTAAAGATCTTAGTATAATCTGGTGTACCTAGCACTGGTGCAGAACAAAGGGCTTGTCTCAATTGCTCAAAAGCATTCTGACATTCATCTGTCCATTCAAGGGGAATCGGTGTAGTTTTGGACAACAACGCTAACAAAGGTTTTATAATGTGTGAAAATCCTAATATCCACTGTCTACAAAAGGACGTTAAACCTAGGAAAGCACGAACGTCTTTCTGAGTGCAAGGAACTGGTGTATCTAAAATTGCTTGAATTCGATCTGATGTCAATGCACGTCCCTCCTTAGACAAAAGATGACCGAGGTAGGTCACCTTTGGTCTACAATATTGCAATTTTTTCTTCGAAACCTTGTGATTATTCTGGGCAAGAAAAGAAAGCAAGGAAAG
The DNA here is from genome assembly GCF_964263255.1 of Lissotriton vulgaris. Lineage (NCBI taxonomy): Eukaryota > Metazoa > Chordata > Amphibia > Caudata > Salamandridae > Lissotriton > Lissotriton vulgaris. The sequence goes on from NC_141695.1 coordinate 1,104,967,898, forward strand.
AGTACTCTTCTCACATTGTTCCTGCGTATCTGCGGCTAATAATATGTCATCAACATATTGGATAAGCACCACCCCAGACTGTAGTTCAAAACAATCAAGCTGTCTTTTCAGAGCCTGACTATAAATGCTAGGGCTCTCTGTGTAGCCTTGAGGAACCCGACAAAATCTATATTATTTGCTATTTAATGTGAAGCCGAAAAGATATCGGCTATCGGGATGTATGGGAATCGAGAAGAAGGCGTTTTTCAAGTCAATTACAGTAAAGGTAGTAGATGTAGGTGGAATCAAAGTGAGTAAGGTGGTAATGTCAGACACCACCGGATACTGAGGCACTACTATCTTATTTATTTCTCTCAAATCAATAATACTCTCTTGAGGCGGAAGCCGGGAGGCTAGACCCCGAGTAGCAGAATAAGTGTTACTCCACGTAAATTAGCCTTCCTAAGCTTGTTTTTGGCAAATACTGTTTTATTAGCACTCGCACTTTTTAAAAGATTGCATTTCTTCGTTTTACTGTGTATTTGTAAAAACGTTCCAAAACTATCTAAAATTACCGCCAGAACAACCGGAGTGAGCCGCTTCCTCGTGCAGATTAATTGCACGACCTGAAGCTGTTTTAGGGCTCCCGGTCTGCCTTGTCAACTACACCCCGAGGCACTCATTCCACGGCCGCCATCTTGGATAGGGGCCTGGACAGCTCTAGTGGCTGGGCGATCTCGGCCCAACCGCCATAAAATGAAGCCCTCTTCTCGTCCGCATAGCGGGCGCGCCGACGGCGCGCCGGAGGCCGGACCAGGCCGGGCACAGGGCCACTCACTATGCCCATTTTTGGAAATCAGCGACTAGAATACTCAGTCGCATTACCCCTTACCCCTATACCGCTACTTCCAGATGAAACGAGAGGGAAACCCAACCGCCATACACCTAAGTCGGTTAGTCTAGCATTATTGAATTGAAGATCTGCATCTAAACACTCCTTAGAAATTAAACAGCTTATCCAGGATATGACGCTAGATATTCTTTTCCTTACGGAAACGTGGCTGACGCCCCATTCCGAAGCCGACATTGTCAACATGTTACCCACAGGCTACCTCATACTGTACCAAAACAGAACAAAGGGAAAAGGAGGTGGGTTAGCGATCGTGTATAAAAACACTCTAACTTGCAGGATACAAGAGGGAGGAATCGAGGACTGCGAAAGTATCCACTTCTCCCTCCAAATAAATCCCAATAAATCCCTTTCGGGATTTCTCATTTACCGTCCGCCCGCCAGCCTAGGAAATTTCATCAGCTCACTGCTAGAGGCCACTATCTCCACTGGCACATCGACCTCCAACTTTCTCTTACTCGTAGACTTAAATCTCCATTTCGAGGATAGTACAGACAAAGTTGCTGGTGATCTAATTTCGGAATTAATCAAAACTCTGAGGCAACTCATGCCAAAGGACACCTCTAAGATCCACTCTTCACCAATCTCCATAATGTAGAAGTCTCTCACCCACTCCCCCTCCCATGGTGGGTCAGATCATTTCCTTATCCCTTTCACTTGGCAAACCACTTTAGACACCCCCCCCCAGATTCCAACCTCCAGACAACAGGAAAGAATTTAGTCCAAACTATCATTCGAAAACTGGACACAAAAATTAATTCACTCTGCCCCCTCCGCAGATCCCGACCCAGAAAAAGCAGACAAAAATTTTACCAGATGGCTCACCTCCACCTTGGATTAAGTCGCTCCTAAGAAAAATCTTAAGAAAAAATGCTCTTCTTTTAAATCCCCCTGGTATTCCCAAGAACTGAGGAATCTACGAAAAATCTGCAAAATCCAAGAACGTAAATGGAGAAAAAACTGGGACCCACTCATCAAAGAAGAATATAAAAAATCAATGAAAACCTATAAATTAGCCCGAAAGACAGCACAGGCCTCCTTCTATGAGGAAAAAATTAAATCTGCATCAAACTCGTCCCGCGAGACCTACAAAATATTTAAAGACCTATTAAAAGTCCCCATACCCCCCCCCCTTCCCCCACTCAGGTACCCTCAGTCACTAGATGCAATCAAATAGCAACTTTCTTAAAGAACAAAATCACAACCATCTTACAAACCCTGCCCCCTAAATCTGACAAAAACCCCTCGGACACCTCTTCACTTCCAACGGCTGGCCCACTCCTAGACAGTTTCAATCAGATGACTAATGAAGAATTTCTAAAAACCCTTTCAGGCATGAAAAGTGGTTCTCCAAATGATCCAGCCCCCATTCATATCCTCAAACAAGTGGGACCTACCATCTCACACCTGGCCACCAACCTTATCAATGCCTCTCTTAGCCAAGGAGTGGTCCCCCATAGCTGGAAGCACGCAATAGTCAAAGCCCTACAGAAAAAACCAGGTCTTAACCCACTTGATTTCTCCAACCTTCGCCCAATCTCCCTCCTGCCAGGTATAAGCAAGATCACAGAGAAGGTTGTCAATCAGCAACTATCAGCTTTCCTCGAAGCCAACAACCTTCTTCGCCCCTCTCAAACAGGCTTCCGTCCTGGTCAGGGGACCGAGACCGCCCTCCTACAAGTGGTAGAGGAAGCCAGATGCATCTTGGATCCTGGATCTAAGCGCTGCATTTGACACGGTTGACCATGAGATCCTGATCCAGCGACTGTCCAACATAGGAGTGAGAAACACGGCACTTTGCTGGCTCGCATCCTTCCTTAGAGACAGAACCTTTCAGGTCTGTGAAGGTAATGTGCGATCTGACCTTTTCCCCCTCCAGTGTGGGGTCCCTCAGGGCTCTTCATTGAGCCCCACACTATTTAATACATACATGGCCCCCCTGGAGGAAGTGGTCACCCACTTTGGGATAAAAACCGTCACATACGCTGATGACACCCAAATGGTTGTTTCATTCTCGCTAGAAAGTGCCCAACTTAAAAACCTTCATGACTGTCTCGAAGGAATTCACCAGTGGATGTGTGACTCAAGGCTGAAACTCAATGGCTCTAAAACCGAGCTCATGCTACTGTGACACCAAACATCACCCCTCCCCAGTGCTATGTGGCCATCTTGCCTGGGTACCCTTCGGCAACCCAAGACTAAGATCAAAAGTCTGGGTTTCTTGCTGGAACAGGACCTTTCTTTTAAAACTCAGGCCAAAATAACAGCGGGTACCTGCGTAGGTCTACTCCGTTCGGCCAGGAAGATCCTTCCTCTGCTCCCAGCACCTTCTCAAAAACTCTTCATACAAGGTCTGATATCATCTAGACTAGACTATGGCAATGCCCTCTTCCTGTCAGTCCCTGAAGCAACTGTGAACATTCTGCAGAGAACCCAGAATGCGGCCGCAAGGCTCCTGACAGGCACCCCCTTAGAACATCAGCCAAACCTGCCTTGAGGGCACTTCACTGGCTGCCAATCTGTGAAAGGGTCACGTTTAAGGCCTTATGTACAACACACAAAGCTCTACAAGGCCAGGGTCCCCCGCTGCTCAAAATCATGCTCTTCGGGGGCGTGGCTAAGATGGCGGCCTGAGAGGACGCGTTTCTGCGGAGCTCCTCGTCCCGATCCCCCCATTACATAGCCACGCTACAGCATCTACCCCAAATTTGGTGACCACGACACCCCACGCTCAGAGAGTCTAGGGTGACGCCGTCTGTCCGATGATTCAGCCCCGGAAGCCCCGGGCGGACCCCTCCGTCGTTGGCGCGCAGCAGACCCGGGCCGACGGCGCCGGAGAGGACGGAGAAGCCAGGGGCAGAGCAGCGGGGCCAGGCCCACCGGAGCAGTGCCGGGCGCCGGAAGGTGACGAGGTCTGATCGGAGGAGCAGCGCTGGCAGTGGTGAACCGCGTCGGTGGCCCCGAGTTGGCCCCATGAAGCGCCTGGCGGAGGAGAGAGCAGCGGCGGCCTGACGATCTACGCGAGGCCCCGGCTTGGGCTTTTCCCCCATCACTTGGCAAGGAGGTGAGGAGCAGGGCGCTGCCGGCGTGGGACGCCGATTCTCGGGGGGCGGACGGTCGAGCCCCCGGTGCCCCCGCTCGCAGCTCCGACGGCGGGGGGCGGCGGCGAGCCGGCCCCGCGCTCACCACAGCTTGGGCCCTGAGACTGAGGACGCTACTCGTCGGCCGTTGGGCGGCCATTTTCCACGAGGCCCGGTGGAAGGCGCGGACTGTGTGCCCCCGGGTCATCGGGGACATGTCCTCTAACAATCGCAGAGGGGGCCGCACTATCCCCGATATGCTGGCGAAGGGGGCCTCCAAGGGGGACAAGAGCCCTGATAAGCCGGTGACGGTCCCTCCGCCTAAAGTCAAGGAGCGAGACGAGGGAGAAGCCCCGGCCACCAAAGCTTTCATGGAGGAGCTGTTCTCCTCCCTTGAGGCGGACATCTTGACCCTCCGGCAAGACATGGCGGGGGAATACAAGGAACTCCGCCGCGATGTCGACGATATTGGTGAACGGGTGGCGGCCGTCGAGACCTCAGACCAGGCCTGGAGCGCGGAGGTGGAACAGTTGCAGCAAGAAATCCTGTGGCTTCACGACCAACAGACACAGCTCCAGGCCCATGCTGAAGACCTGGAAAACCGGTCCAGGAGAAATAACATCAGGGTGCGAAACGTGCCGCTTAAGGCAGAAGGAGGTGACATTGCCGCCTATTTACGGGACTTGTTCCGAGAGGTCCTGGGAGAGGGGGATGACTTTGACATCCAAATTGACAGGGCCCACAGGGTGGGCCTAGCACGCAGGGCGCCAGCCCCCCCCCCCCGACATCTTGGCCTTCTTGCCGGACTACCCTCTCAAAGAACGCATTCTGAAGGCGGCGCTCCAAAAACAACCTCTCCACTTTAGGGAGCACGCCATCGAGCTTTTCCAAGATTTGTCCGCGATCACTCTGCAAAAGCGGCGGACATTCAAGGTGGCGACCACTTTCCTTCGAGACAAAGGTGTCCCGTACTCCTGGGGTCACCCCTTTAGACTGATCTTTAAGTGGAATGGGGCACTTCATCAGCTGCGGTCCCTGCGAGACACTTGTGCAGTGCTGGGCCTCACCACGGGGGAGGAGGGCCAGGGTGACGCCGCAGACCTCGAGCCCTCCCAAACACGGTCTCCCCGCTCCCAAGCGGACAGCTGGCAGACTGTGAGGAGTCGTCGCACGCCTAAGAAAGGGTTCAGGCCGGACCCAACGGAGATCGCGAATGAACATGTTGCAGCGATTCAGAAGGTCACCATGGACACTGCGGCAGGGCCTTGAAGAGCCACGAGCACAGAGGTAGACTAAGGACCAGCACGTTGTGTGGGGGGCGGGACGGGTGGGCTCCGGGCCCGCCATTGCCACGTTTTCCCGCTTTCAGAGACTTTACCAGGGGCCTGGACAATTGCCGGATAGGCCCCGGACTATGTTTTCTTGTTGGGGATTGTTGGTTGGGGCTCAGGGTGGGTGGGGGGGTGTTCGGGGTCGGGCTGGGTACTCGGTGTGTTCAGTATGGGTTGACAACAGCCAGATGTGGGGGGGGCGGCGGGACGGGGCCAGGCCCCCAGCAGTCTATATTCACACTCTCCCATGGCCGCTGATGGCATCCGTGTTTTATCCTGTAACGTGAAGGGGCTTAACAACCCGATCAAGCGGAGGGCAGTTCTTTCATTTCTAGAACATTCTGGGGCTGAGCTCTGCTTGCTGCAGGAAACACATTTGTTGGCAAAGGATTGGCACCGCATGAAAGCTAGGGCCTTCCCACAGCTAGGGCCTTCCCAACCCAAAACATGCGCTGATATATATGGACCCCTCTGATCTACTGGTACTTCAACCGATTCCACACCCCATCCTACGCAATCCTATGCAATGCATTATCCTGAGACTCAGCTGACTCACCCTCAGCTACCTGATACTGATTCCGTCGATCAAAAGTAGTATGATCAGCCTGACCACGACCCCTTGTTTCAAACCTACCACGATCATTCGCTCCACCCCTCGACCCTGAATAACTATTCCGAAACCTTCCATTCCCTCAACCACACTGATTACGCTGTTCTCATAGCACCCGACAATCTGAAAGCCAATGTCCAAACTGTTTACAGTATGCACACTGATCCTCAGAAATGTCGGAACGAGCAGAAGACGTACCATACGATCCACATCTACCCCTATCATTCCCTCTTGGCTGCGTAGCGTAAACCTGAGCCAACATCACCTTCGTCTTCAATTCATTCGCTTTCTTATCACTACTTTCCTTAGCCTCCAATTCCTGTCGTTCATAATACTGAGCCATAGTCAATAAAGAAGCAGGGGTCGCCGTGGTCCATGAACTTTTGCTAACCTTTAACCGTTTTGCGATCTCCGGTAGGAGATTAGCCACATACTTGTCAACGAACAAATGCCTGCCCATGTCCTCTGTTAATAATTGACCACAGTTATCATGGAACGCTTCCTCAAAGCGTGAAAAGAAGTCAGAAACCGATTCATCCGGCTTCTGTTTGCAAGAAGCTAACATTGTCCAATCAATTCTCTTAGCTGGGACAAGCGTTTTTAATTTATTCAAAATAGCCTCCGGGAGATCTAAAATCAATTGGCATGGCTTACACGCTGGCTCCCTATCCGAATCAGCTCGAGCTAGGTCCTTCCAATCTGCACCCAAAATCGCTCGATCATCGAACATACGAATCGCTCTCCACATATCAGGAGGCAATATTAACCCAAAGAAAAGATCAATATCGATTAATGTCATAACACACGAAGAAATAGCCCCTTCCACTCCTTCATAGAAAGCTGCTGGGTTTTTACGGGGTCAGGCAAAGCATTCTTAAGTGCCATAACATCTGTTCTATTCCAAGGCGTATAAACCCAATTATATATAAAATAACCCTTTGCACCCACAGACAACTTATTATCATCTGTACCTTGCCCTTTAGGAGGAACATACAAAGGCGCAGCTTCTCGCATAGGCATAATATAAACTGTAGAACTCTTATGTGCTCCAAAGATAGAACACTCTTTGGATTTATCTGTCGATCCAGGCGCAGCCAAGCCCGATGTCTTTTTCGCCACCCGCAATCTTAACGCCTCATCCTGTAGTTGAACCAGCCGCTGGAAAAACAAATCCGCATCTGCAAAAACAAAAATACCTTTACGCAAATTATCACGACCAACTGATACATCCTTTGATTCCAACTCAGATGAATATTTATTAAACCGTTCAACAACTTCTTCTCCAAAATGATCCAGGAAATACAATTTCTCTCTCTCGGACCACTTACGCATAAGATCATCAATCACTAAAATAGTTATAGAATTAATATTAAGTTTTCGAGCAAACCAGCGCAATTCTCCAGCCCGATCAACACTTAGCCTGGTACGACCATCCCTCAGATCATCCTCATCCGAGTTCTCATCCGGAGCCGTAGGATTCATTAGTAAGGACAGGATAAAGAGGACGTTGAATAGGAAATTGACCATTAACTTGCAAATTACGTTCTCGTATCTCCCTTTCTTTCTGTTCCTGCAATTCTTTTTCCTGCAGCTGTAAAGCTTTGTCACGAGCAGCCTTTCGCTGCTCTTTGTCCGCCACAGCTTGTTCACGCTTCATTCGTTCACGCACCGCTTTCTCCCACATACGCACACAATCAAACATATCCTGTCTAGACCTGCGCTGAAACAAACACTGCTCCACATATTGAACCTTTCGTAAATCAAACGACCCATGTAGTGGCCATTGCAATTCATGATCAGTTTTCATATATTTGTGCCATAATGTACTATACATAATAGGGGGAAGGCCAAATTTTATGTACATTTCACGATTAGGTGTCCCCTCTGGGGGAGCCGGCTGAGATTCATTTAATCGATAACTGGTACCCTTTCCAAGACAGCACATTCCTCGAAGTGTGCTTAAAACAGGCATGTCAAAATATCACGAAAACGCGATATTACATAAAATGGCACTTAATATGTTTTACACATGGTGTGCCGTTCAAACAAATACAAAGTCAGAGAAATATCTCTACACTGCCTGCCTATGTGAGGTGCACTCCACATATAACTCAAATCATAGATCCAAATGTTAGCTAACTCCAACAAATCCAAAAAGCCACAGTAAGTGTCAGTAGACTATCTTACCAATCAAAAGCTTACCAAATTCTCAAATATCTAGATTCCAGCTGCCAAGTTCTTTAATCAAATCAGGCAAACAGGCACTGTAAAACAACCCAACCGATCAGGATCTCAGTCGAGGACCGGCGCCACCTGGAAGGTCAGGTCGGAAGGAAAGGAAGAAAACACCGTGGGTGCCAAGACTCGGGTCACTCAGTGGCAACGTACGCGTCCATGGCGAGTTTCCAATACATCGTCGCGACCACTCCTTTGGGCATCCGAGTCGCCGATGAGTCCCTTCGTGGTCGACAATTTGTGGTATTGGGTTACCTCAGATCTACATACTCTGCAAAACTCTCGAACACCATAGAATAGAAGTTGGCACGGTGATTGGAAATGCAAAAGACAAGTTTATTAAGACCCCATGGGGTGGTGGTACATTCCTACAGCACCCTTCGGTTATGCAAGAAGTATCACACCGAAAATCGGTGCGCGACCTCTTTTATACAATTTTACAGTAATAAAAAGAGTAGGCGGTATACTTTTGCTCAGTTCCGGTACATATAAGGGCATTTTTGGAACACAGCCAACTTATGGGAGGAGATTAGTACCACTGGTCAGTTTGGGGAACATTCCTAAGCGATGACTGTTCACTAATACAAAGGGTTCAACTACGCATGTGTGAGCTTGACCAGTACTAAAAATAGCCAGTTGCTGGGCAAGTTAGATGGTCGTTGGTACAGAGGAAGGACAAAAGGGCATGCTGACCACGAGGCAGCATGTTCGTAGAAAATGGAAGCCAGCAATACAAAATGGCCTCCAAGAACATGGTCAAGTTAATAAGGAAAAGTTTGTGTAGCTGAAGTAAATGCTAACCCGATCATTGCCAAATTACGACATTTCTGTACCTCTGTTGCTTACTTCTGCAATTCTCCTGCATCTTTCTGCATTTTTGTTGCTTCTTTCTGCACTTCTCTTTCCTCTTTTTAAGTTTCTTTTGCTTCTTTCTGCACTTCTGCTGCCTCATTCTGCACCTATCTTGCCTCTTTCCGCACTTTTCTTGCTATTTGCTCTACCTCCCTTGGCTCTCTCTGCACACCTCTTCCCTCTTTCCGTAACTTTCTTCCCTCTTTCTGCACCCTTCTTTCCTCTTTTTGCCTTTTCTTGCATCTTCCTGTACCTAGCTTGCCTCTTTCTGTACCTATGTTGCTTATTTCTGCACTTCTCTTGCTTCTTTATGTACTCCACTTGCTTATTTCTGCACCTCACTTAGTTCTTTCTGCACTTCTCTTGCCTCCTTCTGTACCCTTCTGCAACTCTGTTCCCTATTTCATTACCTCTCTTGTCTCCTTCTGCCGGTCTCTTGTCTAGTTCTGCACCTCAGTTGCTTCTTTCTGCACTTCTCTTGCCTCTTTCTGCTCCCCTCTTGCATTTTTCTACACCTCACTTGCCTCTTTCTGCTCTTCTCGTGCTTCTTTCTGCACCTCACTTGCCTCTTTCTTCCCTTCTCTTGCTTTTTTCTCCACCTCCCTGGTTTCTTTCTGCAAGTGTCTTGTCTCTTTCTTCCCTTCTCTTGCATCTTTCTGTACCTCTGTTGCTTCTTTTAGCAGTTCTCTTGCCTCTTTCAGCACTTCTCCTGCCTATTTCCGCACCTCTTGTGCCCCTTTTGGACACCTGTCTTGCATCTTTATGCCTCTCACTTGCTTCTTCCTGCATCCATCTTGCATCTTTCTGTACCCCTCTTCTCTCTTTCTACAACCTTCTTGCCTCTTTCTGCACCCCTCTCCCCTCTTTATGCACCTCTCTTGCCTCTTTATGCACCACTGTTATCTCTTTCGAAGCATCTCTTGCCAGTTTCTGTACCTCTCTTGCCTCTTTCTGCACTTCTCTTGTCTCTTTCTGCACCTGTTGCTTCTTCTGCTCTTTTTCACCCCTCTTTCCTTTTTTTACACCCCACTTGCTTCTTTCTGCTCCCCTCTTGCACCTTTATGCATCCATTATCCCTCTTTCTGCACCTCCCTTGCCTGTTTCTGTACCCCTGTTCTCTCTTTCTGCATATCTGTTGCCTATTTCTGCACCTCTCTTGCCTCTTTCTGCACCTTTCTTACCTATTTCAGCACCTCTGTTGCTTCTTTCTGCAGGCATCCGGCCTCTTTCTACATTTCTGTTGCTTCTGTACTTCTCATGCCTCTTTCTGCACACCTCTTTCCTCTTTCTACACCTCACTTGCTTCATTCTGCACACCTCTTGCCTCTTTCTGCACTCTCATCCCTCTTTCTGCACTGATCTTGCCTCTTTCTGCACCCCTGTAGTATTTTTTCTGCATATCTCTTGCCTGCGTCCTCACGTCTCTCGCTTCATCTGCAATTCTCTTGCATCTTTCTGTATTTCTGTTGCTTCTTACCTGCACTTTTCTTTCCTCTTTCTACATTTCTGTTGCCTCTTACTGTACTCCTGTTGCCTCTTTTTGTACCTCACCTGCCTTTATTTGCACCTGAAGCTCTTCTTTCTGCATCTCTTGTGCCTCCTTTACTTCATTTGCTCCTTTTTGCGCTTTTCTTGCTTCTTCCTGCACTTCTCTTGCCTCTTTCTGCACTTTCATTACTCTTTTTGTACTTTTCTTGTCTTTTTCTTACCACCTTCGTTCTGAACTTCTCTTGGTTCTTTCTGTGTCTCTTGCTTTCCTCTGTACATCTCTTGCCGCTTTTTGCACATCACTTGCCTCTTTCTGCACCTCGTTCTGAACTTTTCAAGCCTCTTTCTGCACTTTTCATGGTTCTTTCTGCACTTCTCTTGTGTCTTTGCCAATTCCTTCTTTTTGTTCTTCTCTTGCTTCTTTCTGCCCTTTTCTTGCTTTCTTCTGTACTTCTCTTGCCTCTTTTTGCTCCTGACTTTCCTCTTCTGCACCTCTCTTTTCTTTCTGCACCTCTCTTGCCTCTTTCTGCACTTCTCTTGGCTCTTTCTACATGGCACTTACCTCTTTCAATACTTCTTTTTCTCTCTTTCTGCATCCCTCTTGCCTTTGTCTGTACTTCTCTTGCCTCTTTCTGCTCTTCTCTTGCCTCTTTCTGTACTTGTGTTGCTTCTTTCTGCACTTTCCTCTTGCTGCGGTTCTCTTTCTTCTTTCTGAACTTCTCTACGGGGCATATTATCAAGACAGGTGATAAAATTATCGCAGTTTTAGAAGCAGAAAACTGCGGCTAATACGGTGATAATGGGCTTGATAATATGCTCTATGGAATTCTAATTGAAGCCCATGTTAAATGTGAAGGATCTAACATGGGCTTCAATTGGAATTCCATAGACCATATTATCAAGCCCATTATCACCGTTTTAGCAGCAGTTTTCTGACGCTAAAACGGCGATAATTTTATCGCCTGTCTTGATAATATGCCCCTTACTCCTTTCTGTACCTCACTTTCCTCTTTCTGCAACCCACACTTCTTTCTGTACCTCACTCTATTCCTTCTGCACCTCACTTGCCTCTCTGTGCACCTCTCTTGCCTCTTTATGCACCTCTCTTGCCTCTTTCTGCACCTCATTTGCCTGTTGCTGTACTTCACTCTCTTCTTTTTGTACTTCTCTGCCTTCTGCACTTTCGTTGCCTCTTTCTGTACTTCTCTTTCCTCTTTCTATATTTCTGTTGCCTCTTTCTGCATCTCTCTTGCCTGTTTTTGCACCTTTCCTGCCTCTTTCTGAAGTTTTCTTGCCTCTTTCTGCACCTCTGTTGCTTCTTTCAGCATCTCTCTTACTGCTTTCTGTACCGCTCTTGCCACTTTTTGTACCTCTCTTGGTTGTTTCTCCACCTCACTCTCTTCTTTCTGCTCCTTTCGTCCTCTTTCTGCATTTTTCTTGCCCCTTCTGTATATCTCTTCTGCTTTCTGCACCTCCCTTCTTTCTGTATCTCTCTTCTCTATTTCATCACCTCTCGGTTCTTTTTGCACCTCTTCTTTCTGCACCACTGTCCCTTTTTCTGCACCTCTCTTGCCTCTTTCTGCAGTTCTCTTGCTGCTGTTCCTTCTGTTGCTTCTTTCTGCATCTCTCTTACTGCTTTCTGAACTGCTCTTGCCACTTTATATACTTCTCTTGCCTCTTTCTGCACCTCACTATTCGTTCTGATCTTCTCTTGCTTATTTCTGCTCCATTCTTTTTCTTTCGGTACTTCTCTTGCTTCTTTCTGTATATCACTTCTGCTTTTCGCACCTCCCTTCTTTCTGCATCTCTCTTGTCTCTTTCATCGCTACTCTTGGTTCTTTTTTCACCTCTGTTGCTTCTGTCAACACTTCCCTTGCCGCTTTCTGTACTTCTCTTGCCTGTTTCTGCACATCTCCTGCCCCTTTCTACAACTACCTTGCCTCTTTCTGCACCCCTATTTTTCTTTCTGCAATTCTCTTGCATCTTTCTCCATTTTTGTTGCTTCTTGCTTCACTTCTCTTTTCTCTTACTATATTTCTTTTGTTTCTTTATATACTTCTGTTGCCCCTTTCTGCACCCCTCTTACCTCTTTCTGCACCTATCTTGCTTCTTTCTATATATCCCTCCTGTCTCTCTCTGCATACCTATTCCCTCTCTGTGTACCATTTTTCCCTCTTTCTTCACCTTTCTTGCCTCTTTATGCCCTTTCTTGCAACTTCCTGCACCTCTCTTGCCTCTTTATACACCTATGATGCTTATTTATGCACTCTTCTTGCTTCTTTACGTACCACTCTTGCCTCTTTTTGGACCTATGTTGGTTCTTTCTGCACTTCTCTTACTTTTTTCTGTACCTCTCATGCTTCCTTCTGCTTGCCTCTTCCCCTCATTTGCCTTGTTTCAACCCTTCTTCGAACGATGCCAACCTTGGGTTATCAAACCTCATGTGCTGGAAATACGGGGTAATAAGGTGAAGGCTCCCAAAACAGCATCTCCGCCATTTATTTATTTTTTTTCTTTTTTTATTTTGCAGTTACAAATAATATCCCTGCCATTTTTCAAAGAGACCTCCTCCTTCAATTGACCACAGACCCTTCCATATGTCCTGCTACTGACGCAGAAAAGACTATAACCAGCCCCTCCCTTCTTTCTGCACCTCTCTTGTCTCTTTCATCAAAACTCTTGGTTCTATGTGCACCACTGTTGCTTCTAATAACACTTCTCTTGCTGCTTTCTGCACTTCTGCCTGTTTCTGCCCATCTCTTGCCCTTTTCTGCAACTATCTTGCCTCTTTTTGTGCCCCTGTTCCCTCTTTCTGCATCTCTCTTGTTGCTTTCTGCACAACTCTTGCCACTTTTTGTACCTTTTTTGCCTGTTTCTCCACCTCACTCTCTTCTTTCTGCACCTCTCTTTCTTTTTTCTGCCCCTTTCTTGCTCTTTCTGAACTTTTCTTGCCCTCCTCTTTATATCTCTTCTGCTTTCTGCACCTCCCTTCTTTCTGAATCTCTCTTGCTTCTTTCTGCACCTCTCTTGTCTATTTCATCACCTCTCTTGGTTTTTTTGCACCTCTTCTTTCTGCACCCCTGTCCCTCTTTCTGCACCTCTCTTGCCTGTTTATGCACCTCTCCTGCCTCTTTCTGCAGTTCTCTTGCCTCTTCATGCACCTCTGTTGCTTGTTTCTGCATCTCTCTTGCTGCTTTCTGCACTTCTCTTGCCTCATTCTGCACCCCTCATCCCTCTTTATGTACCTCTGTTCTCTCTTTCTGCATAGCTCTTGCCTGTTTCTGTAGCTCTCTTGCCTCTTTCTGCACATCTCGTGCCTCTGTCTGCACCTCTGATGATTCTTTCTGCAATTCTCTTGCATCTTTCTGCATTTATGTTGATTCTTTCTGCACTTCTCTTGCTTCTTTCTACATTTCTGGTGCTTCTTTCTGTACTTCTGTTGCCTCTTTCTGCACCCCTCTTAAAAACCTTAAAGGGACATGCCCAAACCTTTAGTTACAGAGCACCCTGCCCTTTTGGCTACCTAAGGCCTAAGATTGACGTATATTTCATAAAAGGGGAGGGTGAGGGGACTGGAACAGAGGTCACCAGCTCGTTAACATTCGGAGGCCTCTACAAGCGAAATGTTCCTAGTGGTGGTGGAGCTTTCTGTAACTGTACCAACTGCATCCTGGTCTGTCTAGAGACCCATCTCCACCTTCCCTCTTGCTCTCCCCAATTGGTCACGCACAGACACCTCACCCCCTCCCCCTGCCCCTGCCCAAGTTACCCCGGCTGTGCTGAGTGAGGAGGCTATTGACCTCTTATGCATTATCTCTGTAGGTGAGACTGCGATCGTGAATGGCATCCTTGGCCTTAGTTGCAAAATGCAACAAATGGCTCAATTTATGGATGCTATTTACAGTTTAATGTCTGGTGAGCAGAGATTTCTTGCTAAAATAGCATCTTCACTGGACCATAGCCTCCCAACCAGCCCAACCTCACTTCTTCGCAGGCACCCACTCCAACAGAAACAAGCAGCACACACACATACTCATAAACACAAACGCACAAAGAAACACCCAAACATACACACACTATTGGCACTACACCCACAACCACCACCACACCAACAAGCACACAACCACCACCACACCTATAAGCACTACAGCCACAATCAACACCACACTAACTACCACCACAACGACCAGCATACCCACAAGACCCAACATACTGTGAAGCACCACAACCACCAGCACACCCACCAGCAGCACCACACCCATAAGTACAATAAACCCTCCAACCACCTCAACAGCACACTCATCCAAATGCACACCTACACGCAAAAAAGCACCAACAAAACCTAAGTACACACACTCACCCGAATAAAAAACACCTGCCCCAAAACCACACACATCCAAACATATACTAGTTCAACATACAACTAAGAAACATACAGACACACACACCACAACCACACCAACTACCTCATCAACACTTTCATTCAAACCAACACACTCATACAAAAGCACACCCACAACAACACCAACCAAACTCAAAAGCAAATACTAACCTGAACATGATACACCTGCCAAAAAACAAACACCCAAATATATACAACATACATTAGACTCACGAGCAACTGCAAAACAAACAGACACTCATACATCACCCACTCCAGCTCCCTCTACCCCCAAGCCCTATCATCTAACACCCCACCCACACCTACTACCCATACACCCCCTACCAAATTCATGTCTTACCTGTCAAACCGAAACCCAACCCTCCCAAGAAAGTTCATTGAGGTGCCTGCTCTGTGCCCAATAGATGCCCTTTTCTGAGGTGGTTATCTATAGGGGGAAAAAGTTACACCTTGTCTAGTGCAATTTCTACATTATATTACATTTCATTTATCCCAATGATGTGTAATACAGAGGATTATGATTTTATAGCTTATGAAAAAAAATTAAACACACCGGTATAGTCACTTTTAGATTTTTTGATTGATGTCAATCCTTGGGTTAGTGTCTATTAACATGAAGGCAGCTTTCACCAAATTTAAAAATACAATAACATTATACAGGTGTATTTCTTTACCTTTTTTGAACGAAAACATGACACACATATGCATTACACAGCAGTATGATATTGCTTGTAAGAGAGATTTAAAAACACACAAGTGCAGAACAAATGTAAACAGACAATGCAAAAGCTAACAAGTAAAATAAAATCTTACCTTCGATTCTGGTGACCATGGGGTTGATTTGCTTTGTGGTCAAGTAGCAGCAGCAAAGGCAGGACTTGCATGATCGGGTCCATGATGAAAAAGGAAGTGTAAAAAAGAAAAAAGGTAGTGCTTTACCTTATATCCCTTCCAATCTGCCAACTCAGGTGTGAAGGTTTTCCCACCACAGTTATGTGTCAGGAAGGCACATTGTGATTGGCCTGGGAGACCAACAGGCTGAAGTCCGTCCAACATCCATTTTTGTCTATGGCACTGCCGACGCAGGAGGAAAAATCTGACGGAGGTGGCGGCTCTCTGACTGACTTTTCTCCATCGACCCACCAGCATCTAAATAGAGCAGGAGTACTACTTAGAAGGTGGATGGAGAATCTGATGGAAAAGCGACGATGGGACCAAATCCGCTAAGATCTAAATCCGGCAAATTACTACAGAATCAGGATGACAAGGAGCCGGAGGACTACGGCCAGGAGTATCAGAAGGACAAGTTGGAAAAGGAACAGGAGAACTAGTCAGGTCAGGAGCACATGGAACAGGGCCATAGGAGCAGAGACCAGATGGGAAGGATTAAGTGGATTAGAAGGATCAGAATGAGCAGGAGCAGGGCTGAAAGGACCGGAGTGGTCACAACCAAGCAGATCTGGAACTTTTTGTAATTTTTGTTTCTGTTTTATTTTTGCTGGTCAGCATAAGAAAAAACTAAAAGGAAACACTTCCTGGCAAAGGTACATATTGTCACATATCATTGCCCCATAGTCGACCTGATATCAATATATAATCTTTGTGGCTCACCCATCCCAGATAGGAAAAACAAAAAACAAAACGTGTTGTCCCATATGCCCACATTTCCCCTCTACCTGCATCCAGCATCCAGTAACAGCTTTGACATTGATCATGCACAAGTTTCAGGAGACATTTGCGGGGACTCTAGATCAGCATCGGATGGGGTACTAAGATAATGAACAAAAGGCTCCCAGAAGTCCCTTGGTCGGGAAGCTTGCAGTATCTCCTCTGCATATGTCTCCAACGTCTCCTTGCAGTATGTCATGTCTAAATCCCAATCTTTGAAACGTGGTGGGCGCTTGTCGCCCCATCTTATTGCTACCCTGCGTTTGGCTAGCAACAGAGCCACTGCTAGCAGCTTCCGTTTCTTGGCCAGTTTCAGCATGTGGGTCCCTAGTTTTGACTTTCTACTTCACTTATCATTTAAACTAACAACGATTCCTTGGTACATCCTTCACCCCTATACCCGAATCTAGGTTCTGTAGTTTCCTGTAAGGAGCGTAACTTCCTCAGCTTCTTTAACAAACTGGTTATCAGGCAGTCTGCAAATTGTGTCTGAGTTTTCCATCAATCGGGGGCTGGACTCCGGCTCCTTTCTTGGTTCCCTTGGGGATTCTATACCAGATCAAGTCTCAAAATAGGAATGTGAGTGTGCTGAAAAGTTTATGAAATTATTTTCAAACTATGGTTTCTATCTGTAGTGATGTGCTGTTCCACATGTGCTCACTCTAGATGAAATATGCAAATCACTTATCTCTTTTTTGGCCAGGTGGAGCAGACCAGCTCAGGGGATTCATCCGAGGTGAGTTTCTTTGGTGTGCTTGATGTTCTTTGTGGAGTTTCCTATTGCCTAGCAAGGGTCAGTTCCATTAGCAGTTGTATTTATACTATCCCAAATCAAAATGGATGCAGAGATTTCCAAGTCTCATGCAGCCATCTGAGAAGTTTCAGGGTCTTTTTTAGTAAACCCATGTTCTTGCCACTTGTGTATAGCTCACTCAAGAAATGGCATGTAAGTGTGCTTTGGATTGGCATTATTTTAGTCTTTTAGCGAGCTGGATGTATTGCAAGCACGTGCATTCTTTTATGTTTGGTTGTTTCTTTTCCGGTGTTGCCTTGCTGCCACAGAACATAACACTTACTTAGCATGCCTTATGCTAGTTATCCATTCCCTCTGTCATAAACAGGCATTCTCCTAGGTGTTATTGGTACACTTTTCCCTCTTTATTTTCGTACCCACTAAGTCCACCCTGGAGAAATGTTGCATTTGGCGCATTCTGGGACTCAACATGGAAGTAAGTGTGTAATCATAACAGTTTCCTCCCCTTAAGGACCACTGTCACGGTGGTTGCTAGGTTGGGTGACACTTTGTTGATGGTACTTGTATGACATCCTAGGTGCATGGAGGTGACTAACCGGCTCCCATGAGCATTCCTCTGTCCCAACAACCTTCCAGTCTAATAGAGTGTGCTGAAAGTTTTATCAAACATATTTTAAAAAACTGTGGTTTCTACCAAGTCTCTTAGTTCCCTTTTGTATGAGCCACCTGAGGGACCTGTGGTCTGTCAGAATCTGGAAGTGAGTCCCAGAGTTGTTAATTTGCAATATGAAAAGTACCGGGGCTGTCCTTAGGAGGCAGCGCAAACAGGTGTAATGTGCTGGTGCAAACTGCCTCATGACTACAGCTGCCGATTCATTCAGATTTATTAGTCTGGAGAGGACTTGGCCTAATGGCTAGAGCTGCCGATTTCGGAGCTGGGGAACTAGGTTCAAGTCTTGGCATGGCTCAACATTCTGAAATTATGGGAAATATCCACTGCATTTCAAATGATTGTGCCCTTAATTGGTGGTATTTGCTCCACTGCTGAGGTATAGGTGCTGGTGCTATGCACCGGCTCAAATTAAGCACTGAAGTCCCAAACAGGTATGGTCTCAACTCCTTTAGTGCCCAGACCACAGCAAAGGCTTCTCTTTCAATAGCACTCAACTTTTGTTCCCTGGGAAGTAACCTCCTAGATAATAAAGCTACAGGTTGGTCTAGACCATGCTCATTTAACTGTGCTAGAACTGCACCCATGCCATGCCTTTAGGCATCAGTTTGCATAATTAATTCACTTTGAAAGGTCAGGGGCTTTGAGTCAAGGGGCTTGCACATGGCCTGCTTTAGGGAGTAGAATAATTTTTGGCATGCCTCTGTCTAAATCACATTTCTGGGCTAGTTTTTCTGAGTCAGATCGGTCAAGTGAGAACAATGCTGCTCTATGCCATGACAAACCTCCTTTAGTAACCTGTGAAGATTAGTAAAGCTTTCTTTTAAGTTTAGGTTGTGGGGGGCTCCCAGGCCAATATAGTTTCTTTCTTGACCTGGAGGGGCTGCACCTTACTTCTGCCTACCAGATGTCCCAAGCACACCACAGACCCCTGCCTATCTGAAACGTACTGGACTTGATAGTCAGTCCTGTCTTCTGCAGGGCCTGAAGCCCTTCAGGTGAAAAGGGTGGTCCTTCCAGCTGCCACTGAATATGGCTATGTCATCCAAGTAAGCAGCCCTGAAGGCCTCCATTCCAATCAAACCCTGGTTCAGCAGCCTCTGGAAGGTGACAGGGGCATTTTTTTATCCAGAGGGTATTACTCTAAGCTGGTATTGGCCCTATGGAGTGGAGAAGCTGACCTCTTCATGGCCTCTAAGGGTGATATTTCAGTATCCTGAAGTAAGGACAAACGTACTCAGGAACTGGGCAACCCATAACCTCTCAATAAACTCACCAGCCAGGATATTGGATGAGCAACAGTCTTGGTGACTGAATTGAGCCCCCGGTTGCAGTGCTCTTGGGCTGGACCAGGGTCTTCCTGAGGTTTCATTCACCCGTAATTACAACATCTCGGATACATCATCCTTGAAGCTGGCCCAAACTTTGTACAACAGTCTAAAGATTGTATTTGTGACAGGGAGGCTGTTTTCTGTGTTCACATCATTGATACTCAGAAGGGGGCGTGGCCAGAAGCCGATGTGAACTGCGGAGCTCCTGCCAACATTCCCGGGATAAAGAAATATCCCGAGCCCTGGGTGTACTTATTTTGGGGCACCTGGTTGGAAATTGACCTGGGAGTGTGCCAATCTCCCCACCGATGCTCAGCAGGTCGATTTGATGGCAGAATCACAAAGACTTGGGCTGGCTAGTACTAGAAGCGCGAGCAGAGGACAGTGAAGGAAGATCACGCAAGAATAATATAAGGATAATTGGAATGCTGGGAAAAACGGATATGATGTGCTTCCTTGAAGGCTGAATCAAAACTGAAGTGGCCCCAGAGGGATACCCCTTCTCCATGCTTGAACGAGCCCACCGAGTCCCAGCCAGGCTGCCCAGTCCAGGGCCCCTCCCCAGCACATAGTGGCGAGACTGCTTCATTTTTGGGATTGTGATCATGTGCTCCTTAAGGCTCATCAAAAACAACTGCAGGTTGCCAACAGTAAAATTATGGTATTCCCAGACTTTGAGAACGAAGTACAGCGTCAAGGGGCCTCCTTTCTATCTGTTAAGAAGAAACTGAGGCAACTTCAGATACCCTGTGCCTTTTTATTTCCAGCTCGGCTGCAAGTAGTGGAACAAGCCGGGGCACAGTACTTTCGCTGGATCTACATTTGCCATCAACCCTACTTCTTTTTGTATGAAATCCCACACATATGGATTCACAGTCATTTTCAACTTGTCTGGTAAATTGTCTCTTGTTATTAATGAAAACATTTCATCTACCTCTATGCCTTGTTTTGCTAGCATTATTTTATAGACAAGGTTTTCATCAGGGGTCTGAATAGCAACACCATTCGGTGTGCAGAAAATTGTGCAATTCATTTTACACAATAAATCTCTTCCCAGTAAGTTTACCGGACTAGAGTCACACACCACAAATTGGTGCATTTCTTTGAAGTTACCAATTCGTACTTCCATTCGTTCTATAATTGGAGTTCTAATCTTTGGTTTGCCACATCCACTACTTGGATAGCATTTCCTGAGAGAGAAGTTTGGGATGTCTGCTGTTCTCACAGTAGAACGGGTAGCACCAGTGTCCATTAGAAAAGTAATATTGTTACTCTTTACTTTTCCCTCAACATATGGACCTTATTGATCTACGAACAAGAATGCGCCAAGTATGTACTAATTTCCCCACCTTCTTAGGCACAATCATTGTTTGTCTTCACTTTCAAAACTACTGTGCAAAAGAAATTGCGAAGTCACAAATTTGTTCTTACCACTTCCTCCTTGAAATCCGACGTCCGTACTGTGCCTTGCTCTGCTCACATTAGTTTGTATAGAGGCAGGTGGCAACTGACTCTGGTGATTAACAACCTGCTGCGGTTGATTCAACAGCACCTCATTCTGCGTCTGTGGATTTAAATTTTGATTTGGGCCATTATTATTCTGTATTTTCTTACACTTGTTCTTCCAATGTTCTAACTTCCCGTACCCATGACAAGGAAACTTCTTCTTTGCATCCTCTCTACTCATTCGTCCCTTTGCTTCACCTCCACTTCCTGCACTATTGTTTGAACCTGATTCTTTTCCTTGGTTATAAGGTTGGTTATCCAAATTAATTCCCTGTTGCTCAGCTAATTTCACTTACACCCACATCACTTTCTCTTGGAGCTTTTTATGTCTTTCCTCAATATCATCCCCACAATATTTAGCGTACTTCAAGATCTCATCGATCGTCTTTCCTTGCCAACACAACATATGTCTCTGAATCATCTGACAAATCTCTGGTTTCAAACCATACAGAAACCGATACACAAATTGATTCATGTTTTTATCTCCAATATCTTCGAATCCACTATACTGTTTAACCACCTGTAATAGGCGTTCATAATACGCATGTACAGACTCATTAGTTGTTCTGTCTCTTTTTACCCAATCTGTTTTCTTTGGTGGGATTTTCCCTTTCAAGTAAGTAAGTACATTTTTTATTGTATTTAGTTAATTAAAACCTTTACAATATTGTAACAAAAGTAAGTAATCACCAGGTGATACTTCTTCATCACATCATTAAATGGGGCTCCTGTGTTCGAATCTCTGGGGCACTCCTCACTAGGCCAATAAACTGTAATCTTACATTCTGTTCATAAATTGGCAGGTACCACTATGTCAAACAGACCATCCATGTCCTTCAACAAAAATTTAGAAACCTTCATAAACCTTTCGACCTGTTTATACTACTCAACTGGTTTCTGTCTCAGCTTTGGAAAATCATTTGTAAATGACAAACTATCTTGTCTACTTCAAGGGACATGAACGTAACCTCCTCCATGAACTTCTCTCATTGGGCACAATCTCTCTGCCTTTCCTGTTTCTCTTAATAGGGAATCAGAAGTAGTTTGATTTGCCTGTGCTTCTTCCTTTTTCTTTGTCTACCTATGTTTCCATCTACTTAGGTCTCCTCATTTTTGTAGAATGGTTATTAATTCTTTAACCTGTAATTTCCTTCCAGATGCATTCATATTTTCTAAATCTTTGTCAGTGAATTCTGGTTTACATGGTTTCTGTAGTTCTTTTGAGCTCCCTGTTTCAACTCCCATTTCAGAGGCTTAGCTTTTTAGGAAATGTTTTCGCATTTCTAGTTATGCTTCTATATATGAATAACAATTCTTCTTCACTGTATGTGTGTAATCTGTTTATTCCCACATTTCCTGCTATTAATTCTTCTAATGCTATTTTCAATTTATAAATATCAACATTTTTCGGGGGTGAACTTTGCTTGTCTATTCCATGTGCCCACCTTTCTAGATCTTTTGGAGTTACTACTGCTGCACTTCTGGTACCTGAGGATGTCACTATATTTACATCTTTTGAACAACTAGTTGTCACCCTCCGTGGGGTGGTATTTACTGGTTCTCTTATGGTTAAATCTATTAGTGAAATCACTGAATCACATTCACTAACATGATCATCAGTTATTACAATCTCTTTTCTGGGTTTGTTCAAAGGTGTCGGCACAACTGATGGCTTTTGATAATTTACCTTATCTCCATATAAAGGAACAACAAGACCTATAGTTACAGGTATGGCCAATGCTTCAGGGTGTATGTAAAGTAGCATACCCAGGCAAGCAAACATATGAACTGGCACAAATCAATTAATAAACAAAGTCAGAATTAAATAGTAACAGACTAGATTAGCATGGAAAAGTACATTTTAATAAATTTTGATAAAAAGTGTCATGAATTAAACCATTGACATGTTGATAAAAGATGATAAAACAGATGACATTAATACATTGTTATATACAGTAAAATAAATGGGGAGATGGTTTCCTGTCTACGCGTTTCGACACGTTGAAGGTGTCTTCTTCAGGACACTACCATCATGATACTGTATAGAGATCTTCTTGATAGATTGAAGCCGCATGGTTTTTAATATCTGTATGCACGTGAGTATTATAAGTTCACTCTGATAGTCTGAAATGATGACAAGAGTCTAAAGGAGTGGGCCTCCGTTCATCTGTGTATCATGGAAATTCAATCAAGTTCGATGAGCTGACTCCACAGATTATGTTGGTTTTTTGCCGGACGAAAAAAGGCTAAGTAGGATTTTATCCAGAGCAGGCCGTTGGTAATCTGTATATGGTTTAAACCAGTTGGTGTAGTTTTACGTGGAGCCGTTAGGGGTTTGCTAGGTTACAATATACTGAATATCTATTTAAATCGTTTGAAAATGCGCCAGTTTCATGTGATACCCTATCCGCGAAGTTCACTCTGGAGTAGATTGTTTGCTGTCTGTTTTCGGCAAATTGCAGGTACGGACGGTGTAGCGTAGTACATCGACAGTATGGGGAAATGCTGTTACAGATCACCGTCTATCTGTTTGAATAGTTTAAAGACGGGCCGGTGTCACGTGATGTATCGCCAGTGTGGTTTACTGAGTTGAGGATTGCTGGCTATCTATTTTAGCAGAGGTTACGGGCGGGGCAGTGTTCTGTGATACAGCGGTAATAGAGATAAATACGGCTACAGATCCCCGGCTGTCTGTATGTACTGAAGTAGTGGTGTGCAAAGTTGCGCGGTCTGTCGTCTCTGTTTCGGGTGGAAAAAAATGCTTCAGGGTGTACATTTAATTGTGTTATTTTCTGTATTAACTCTTCTCTATTTTTTATTCAATGCTTTCTTTTCCTGTAGTACTCTATTAACTTGTGGATTATGCATAACCCGCGGTACCAACGGCGTCGCCAAAACTGGGCACTTGGGGTACATCCACTAGGACGTTCTTGATATGGCGGAGGGTTCTTTGTTAACATGTCCTCTAGAAACTCATCTTCTAATTCTCCAAAACCTGTCATGGTTTTTAGTTTTTTCTTTACATTTGCTCCCTACATGCTCATCAGTCATTAATACTGGATACAAACCTTCGGTAATCATGGCTTGTCTCCACTGCTTCATCCGACCTTCCCTCAAATGTTTGGGGAAAAAGCCAATATAACCCCTATTACTCCTGGACCTATCGCACTCAAATACTTCTGTCTCCCATTCTTCTAGTGCTTCGTACTAGGTTAATCTAGGTCTGGGTTCTAATTCATTCATTCTCATTCTCAAATTTTGAAGAACTCTCCCTTTGAACGTACCATGTTCTGAGAAAGCTAGTACTCTGTCATCTTTTCTTTATTCTATCCAATTTCCTAACCATACACAAGTATGGTAACCCCTCTCTATCATCATAAATGAGGCAGATGTCTTCGGTGGTGGAATAAGTATTCCCTCTCTAGTTTTGATAGGCTTATCCTTCATTTAATCTTCTGCAAAAATGTCATTTTTCTCTTTTCTCCGTACATTTTTAGTAAATACCTATTTTTTATAATTGTACCTTGCAAAACCTAAAAATCTCCTGTCTGGGTGAGTCCCTATTAAAGTCGGATCGCGTCTCCACATACAGTCTCCACTATCCAATACTATTGCGACTTCTATTTTGTTAACCAATCATACTTAGGCTCACAATTGTATTCTGACCAATCCCAGCATGGCCTTTTTTGTGATGTTTGTATCACTCCTTTCTACTGACCCGTCCTTTACAATCCCTGCCTTATCTGACACACACTGTCTCAACTAATTCCAGTGCGGCACCCTATGACATCAGTATTACTCCTCACTACTGACCCCTCCTTTACAAGCTTTCTTCATGCCTACTGTTACAACCAATCCCAGCGTGGCACCCTGTGATGTCAGCGCCTCTGCGGCGACTAACCCTCCCTTCACAAAAGTATGCGTAAACTTATTTTCTCATGGCTTTTCATTAAATTCTCATTAATAACAACATAAAACATGTGCTACTCTGTCTTTTCCACTAAACCAAAAGGATAAATTATTTGCACACCGAGCAAAACCTTACGTTTACTATACATGCACTGCGAGTACAACTTTCCGCTAACTCTTCACTTAAGCTCAGAAGAACCTGCTACTCCTTCAGTGTTACCCTTTCTAGGTGATATAACACTAACTTTCACCAGCGAACCCTTTGCTGTCTATCACTCACAGAAAGAATAGTCCCTAACAAATACTATTAGCCCTGCTTAACTTCTCAGCACTTTTCCAACAGACAAGTAACCTCACTGCCGTATAGCTTCCACTTACCATCCGCTATTCAATTTCCCAGGAGGATTTCCAGACAATATAAAACATAGACTTAACAGATGTGTTAAAACATTAATCAAAAATCTCAACAAAGATAAACACTTACTATCCAACTAGTTAAGAATAACCATATCTCTGCTACCAGAAAACTGATCCAGTGGATTACCAGCAACAAGTACTCATCCACCATATACTCACCTGGGCCCATTCATTCACACTAGTTAGTAAAGAACACTAGGGGTCAATTTGTACTTGTTATCCAGGACCAGTTATTCCTTCTCTCTAACCGATCTATTCACAGATCAAAGAGCATTACCTTTTGTCAATGGACCTATTTGTTAATCTAGTTCAGGATAATATGACCTTTGAATCCCAATTTAATGTGACTAATTTGTTTGAAATAATCACATACTCAGGAAGGTTTTAAATATTTGTCTAAATTAATTCATGTGAGTCAAATGCAAATAGCACAGCGCATAACCTTGTTTTTCATAGAGGAAGTTCAATTAATAAAATGAGTCATCTATTTATTGTAAAGCGTTACAATGACAGCATTTAAGAAAGGATAGGATAGAGAGAGCAGTACAAGGTAAAACTCAGACTTGTATTTACCTAAAGTATGAAAACCAAACCCCTCAATCAAGGAGTTGGGAAGGGTCCCCAGGAAGGACCATGCAACCAAGACTTTAGGACAGGTTCAGGACAGGATAGATGACCTCTCTAGTACCGACACCAGCGTCGTTCCCCTCTCTGACACACTCTTCCTCCTCGAGATTCTTCCGTGATCTTCTTCTAAAATTTTAATAAAGTCTTTTCGGCTCTTAGGATTTTCTTCTGCATTCGTTCATCTCTCCAACAGACTCCCAGTCTTTCAGCATATTTGTCTATCGACCTAACTAAAATCTATATTTATAATACCTTTCTACACCCATTTTTCACAAAGTAATGTTTCAAAATTATGGGGCCACTAACTCTGATTGGATGGGGCAAGGGGGTAAATCATCACACCATATTAAACTTTCAATAATTTTCTTAAGACCATTGTTAAAGATCCCATCACTTTATTTTTATTCATATTCTTTATTTCCCACCCACATTCACATCTTTATCTATACAAATGTTATACATTTTATGTGTTCTCAAATGTTCACAGGACAATTTGATGGTTTCTCAGGCTATGTAGCAAGGCTCGAACTTGGATGCATTCCAAGCATTGCTTCATCGAGTTTTTCTCTCTCTCTCACTGCGCCTGCATCAAGTCACGTGTGGCGCCAGCTTCTGTTACCTACTGAGGCCCAAAGTACGAACTGGTTGGAAAGTCAGAAAGTAATAAATTAATTTAAAAATAAAATGATTTCACTGTATACCACCTATCTCTACTCTAACCCCAATTACTTACCAATACTCTCCCCACATTAGCAGTTTAGTAATAACACAATTTAGTTTCAGCAGTGCAGATGCTTATCATGTGAGTTTCTGAGTGGCTATTTTAGGGCATTCTGCGCAGAAGCGAAAGATTTCCCTTCAAGCAAAGAAAGATGTCACACTACGTAGACGTAGTTGATGCATGTACAGTAGAATTCCCATGTTTTAGCAGCGATTTTGGATTAGACTCGGGTTACTAGTTAGTTACTACTCATAGGCAAGCTACATCTTCACCGTGCCCCAGTTTCACTTTCCCTCCCTCCATTTGTTGTGCTCGTGGCCCGTGTCTCCTCCCAGCCTCCCAGCTGCCCCTCCCACGCACTGGCCGAGTCAGAGCTCTCCTCCCCTGGCTCTCTGTGACCAGCTGGACTCACTCCTCGACGGTCGCTCCCTCTCGCTCCCTGCCTCACTTCCCCTACCACCTGGAAACACTCCTGCTAATCACTGCCAGACATGGGCGTCCACAGAAATTTTTCCAGGGGGGGGCAATATTTTTACTTCATCACCATCCTCCGACATGATTGAGCACAAGTATTAAATAAACAAATAAAAAAATCTAATAAGACAAAGAGCTTAAATAAACAAAGAAAACCATGGGGTGGGAGAAAAATCATGTGAGGCTTCACAGCAGATTACCTGGCAACCACAATGAAACAGAGGAAAAAACAAACAAGCATTGGCATAGCCAATAGGTCTCGCCTTTGGGACCTTATAAGTGTTTAGCCATGCAACACTTGAAGTTGTTGCACCAAGGATATTGTACTAGACAACTAAACACTTATAAGGTCCCAAAGGGGAGACCTATTGTCTATGTCAAGGCTGTTTTTTTTTTAAATGACAAGCAGTGCTATATGGCTCCGGCTGCCACTTAGTCCACCACATCCCCCGTAGATGCTGCAGCCATCTTTGAATGGTTTTAAAGCCAATTCAAAAGCTGTCACCAATGTATGTTAATCCTTATCTCAACTGTGAGACTGCTCTCCTGCTTCCCAATTCTATTAAATACAAATGATGTAAAAAGAACATCCCTTTCTGAGCTGCACGGCTCATCCTACTCACGTTTCATGCGCAGATTTGAAATACTGATGGTTTGGGCTTCCCGGAATTCAACTGGTTGAGAGGTAGACAGGTGGAGAGAGGTAGAGAGAGGTAGAGAGAGAGAGGTGTAGAGAGGTAGAGAGACAGAGGTAGAGAGATGTCGAGAGAGAGAGGTAGAGAGAGAGAGGTAGAGAGGTAGAAAGAGGTAGAAAGAGGTAGAGGTAGAGGTAGGGAGAGAGAGAGAGGAGAGAGAGGTAGAGGTGCAAAGGTAGAGAGAGAGGTATACAGATAGAGGGAGAGGTAGAGAGAGAGAGAGGGGTAGAGGGAGAGAGGTAGCGAGAGAGGTAGAGGTAGATAGGTAGAGGTAGAGGTAGTGAGAGAGTGGGAGAGGTAGAGAGGGTGAGAGAGGTAAAGAGATAAAGAGGTAGAGAGAGAGGTATAGAGAGAGGTAGAGAGAGAGAGGAAGAGAGAGAGGGGTAGATAGAGAGGTAGAGAGGGGTAGAGTGAGAGGTAGAGAGAGGTAGAGAGAGAGAGGTAGAGATAGGGAGAGAAAGAGAGAGGTAGAGAGAGGTAGAGAGAGAGAGGTAGAGAGAGAGGTAGAGAGGTAGAGAGGGGTAGAGAGGGGTAGAGAGAGAGGGGTAGAGAGAGAGAGGTAGAGAGAGCGGTAGAGGTAGGGAGAGAGAGAGAGGTAGAGAGAGAGGTAGAGAGAGAAAGAGGGGTAGAGAGAGAGAGAGGTAGAGAGAGAGAGGTAGAGAGAGAGAGAGAGAGAGAGGGGTAGAGAGAGACGTACAGGTAGAGCGAGAGAGAGAGTGGTAGAGAGAGAGAGAGAGAGAGAGAGAGAGATAGAGAGAGAGAGAGGTAGAGTAAAAGAAGTAGGAAGAGAGGTAGAGAGAGGTAGAGGTAGAGGTAGGGAGAGAGAGAGGTAGAGGGAGAGAGGTAGAGAGGTAGAGGTAGAGAGAGGGTGGTAGAGGGAGAGGCAGAGAGGGAGAGAGAGAGGCAGAGAGAGAGAGGTAGAGAGAGACAGGTAGAGAGAGAGAGAGAGAGAGAGAGAGATAGCGAGAGGTAGAGAGGTGTAGAGAGAGGTGTAGAGAGGTAGGTAAAGGTAGAGGTAGAGGTAAAGAGAGACATAGAGAGAGAGACGTAGAGAGAGAGGTAGAGAGAGGTAGAGAGAGAGAGGTAGAGGTAGAGAGGTAGAGAGGTAGTGGTAGAGAGGTAGAGAGAGAGAGAGGTGGAGAGAGAGAGATAGAGAGGTAGAGAGAGAGAGAGGTGGAGAGAGAGAGAGGTAGAGAGAGAGAGGTAGAGAAAAAGGTAGAGAGAGGTAGAGAGGTAGATTGGAGATCCTAGCATTTCCAGAGCATTAAAGGCACTACTCATTTGTAACGTCATTCCTTTCACTGCACATCCTGCTTTATCTAAATAACTAGGGCCCTCAAATACAAAAGGATGTTGTGGTCATAAAGCTTACAATTTGCAGCATCACAGTGGTTGCTACTGCAAAACCCCTTATTACAGTTGTGTATAACCTTCATGATTGACAAAAGGGGTTCTGCATCTTACTTCATATTGGAATTTGGAGGGGCAGTGGAAAGGGTGCTATCTTCAAATTGCAATTTACAATGACATATATCAATCGTTTTCAAACGCAATGGCAGTCGCAAACCGTTGATCTGATACCAACACTGAGCTGCAGTTGGTACATGATTCAGAAAAGAAAAGTTGTCCCTGTGGGACAGCTTTCCCTTCGTGAATCATGGCAGGTGACAGTGAGTACAGACAGTGGTCCAGGGGCTACACTCGATACTGCAATGAACATGAGGGACTGCCCTTTTGGAGCTCAGGGCGTAAACTTTTTAATCCATCTCATATGCAAACCCTTCTGTAATACTAGTGGTTATGGTGCAAAAAGCAGGCATATCATGTGTGGTGTAGGCACTTCTGTTCAGTTTTAACTCTTTTTCAGTTGTCAACAAAATATTTTAATTCATATTTTGGTTTCCATTGTTAACTGTTTTTTAATATATCCATTATTTTATTTTAGAAATAACCATGGAAAAGAAATTGATGAAACTTTAATGTTCGCTGAAAAGTGCACACATCCATCGGAACAGAAGTGTCTGCACCACACACGATATGGTATACGAAAGGGCACCTAAAGAGTAGGGACCAGGATGAGGTAGCACCAACAAAAGAAAGGAATATAGCTTGAGTACGAATAAATCACGAGTGCACAGAAGGACTTTCCAATTGATCTCGCAAAAAACAGGTAGACACAGGACACCCCTATTGCATCTCTGGGCAAATTGTGTAATTCGGTGCTGGCGTTAATGAGGCTTTGATTGTTTTCACCCCTTCCTAGGGCCCCTGGCTGCAGCTCCACTCTTCCTTAGCTTGAAAAATGTGCCCCCCCTCCTCGAAATGTGACTCTAGGTGCGCCTCTGCTTCAAGCTGTGGGAGCAGCCAGGCCCGGACCTTCTCTCTTGCCATCAGCAGCAGTTTTCCCGCTCATCAAGCAGGGCCGTCATTGCAAGCGCTTCCTCACGCTTTTAAAATTGACAGCCCTGCAGGCAAACACCACTGTGGGGGCTGTCAATAGTGACGGACCGGTGTTCCAGGGGGGGGCAAGTGCCCCCCCTTGCCCTCCCCTGCGGACGCCCATGCTGCCAGACATCGCCTGCAGTTCTAGCGCCTCGAAGCCGGACTAGCGCTCATTGCCTGTGTGGTATCGTTAGTTAGGGCCTATCACATTGTATTTTATTTTATTTTAAAAGCGCTGCATTGCCTGCCCTGTGTAATTTCGTTTTACTTTACAGCATATTTTACTTAGATAGCGCTGCATTCACTGGGTTTTAGCTGTCCCCTTCTGTGTGTCCCTGCCCCAGTTTCACTTTCCCTCCCTCCATTTTGTTGTGCTCGTGGCCCGTGTCTCCTCCGAGCCTCCCAGCTGCCCCTCCCACGCACTGGCCGAGTCAGAGCTTTCCTCCCCTGGCTCTCTGTGACCAGCTGGACTCACTCCTCGACGGTCGCTCCCTCTCGCTCCCTGCCTCACTTCCCCTACCACCTGGAAACACTCCTGCTAATCACTGCCAGACATCGCCTGCAGTTCTAGCGCCTCGAAGCCGGACTAGCGCTCATTGCCTGTGTGGTATCGTTATTTAGGGCATATCACATTGTATTTTATTTTATTTTAAAAGCGCTGCATTGCCTGCCCTGTGTAATTTCGTTTTACTTTACAGCATATTTTACTTACATAGCGCTGCATTCACTGGGTTTTAGCTGTCCCCTTCTGTGTGTCCCTGCCCCAGTTTCAATTTCCCTCCCTCCATTTGTTGTGCTCGTGGCCCGTGTCTCCTCCCAGCCTCCCAGCTGCCCCCTGCACGCACTGGCAGAGTCAGAGCTTTCCTCCCCTGGCTCTCTGTGACCAGCTGGACTCACTCCTCGACGGTCGCTCCCTCTCGCTCCCTGCCTCACTTCCCCTACCACCTGGAAACACTCCTGCTAATCACTGCCAGACATCGCCTGCAGTTCTAGCGCCTCGAAGCCGGACTAGCGCTCATTGCCTGTGTGGTATCGTTATTTAGGGCATATCACATTGTATTTTATTTAATTTTAAAAGCGCTGCATTGCCTGCCCTGTGTAATTTCGTTTTACTTTACAGCATATTTTACTTACATAGCGCTGCATTCACTGGGTTTTAGCTGTCCCCTTCTGTGTGTCCGTGCCCCAGTTTCACTTTCCCTCCCTCCATTTGTTGTGCTCGTGGCCCGTGTCTCCTCCCAGCCTCCCAGCTGCCCCTCCCACGATCCGCCCCCTCCACTATCCATTTAAGTCAGATGGTCCTACGAGCAGCGTCCACGCGCCCCATGCGCGCCGAAGGTGCGCCAAAGGTAAGCCCGTCTACGCCCGTCCGCGCCTGGACCGCGTCCAGCGCCAGACCCCCTGGTCCCCGCAAACCCCACCCCTCCCGCATCACATACAATGCAGCTACCCTCTCAGCCTTTAATCCCGGCCGATCACCAAACTGCTACCAAGCTGAATCTGGACGCACCCATGGACCATTCGACTGCCACTCCAGCAAGTACAACTGCACTAAGAAACCCACCACACCCTCAGATTCCAAACCGCGATCCGACCCCAACCATCTGAAGTGCATCCTGCTCAACACTCGCTCGGTCCACAGTAACGCCATCGAACTATGGAACCTACTTGACACCACAGCGCCGGACATCGCCTTTCTCACAGAAACCTGGATGAACACATCTTCAGCACCCGACATCGCCATAGCCATTCCGGACGGCTACAAGATCATCCATAAAGATCGCACCACCAAACAAACAGGAGGAGGCATCGCCATCGTCCATAAGAACACCATCCGCATCTCTACCAGCTCCGACGATAACCTCGCTACCGCCGAACACCTCCACTTCCAGATCCACACTGACCCGAAGTCCACACTCAGAGGCACCCTCATCTATAGACCTCCAGGACCCCGCGCACAATTCTGCGAAGACATCACTGAATTCGTCACCCCTCACGCCCTCCCCTCCGAGGACTACATCCTGCTAGGAGACATCAACTTCCACCTAGAAAAGAACAATGACAGCAACACCACCACCCTTCTGGACAACCTCGCCAATCTCGGACTCAAACAACTTGTCAACACCCCCACTCACAACTCAGGCCACACGCTCGACCCAATCTTCACCTCCAGCAAGCATATCTCCTTCGACCACACCACAGCCCACCAATGGACAGACCACAGCTGCGTTCACTTCAGCTACAAAAAGACTACAACCCACAACCTCCCTCAACCAATTCCGCGCAGAAACTGGAACAAAATTACAACCGACCAACTCTTCACATCACTGCAACAAAACCTCCCTGCAAAATCATCGGACCCAAACCTTGCAGCAACCAACCTCACACAATGGATCACCCACAGCGCTGATGAATTAGCACCCTTGAAAAAACAGCAATCCAAACAAATCAACAATAAAGCCCCTTGGTTTAATGAGGACCTCAAAAACTCCAAGAAGACCTGCCGCACCCTCGAGAAAGCCTGGAAAAAAGACCGAACTTCTGACAACCAGGCAGCCTTCAAGAACGCCATCCGCAAACACCACCAACTGATCCGATCCACCAAGAAATCAGCACTCAAAGACCGACTCGACAACAACACCCAAAACAGCAAGGAACTATTCAACATTGTCAAAGAATTCACCAACCCCCCCCCCGCCGGCACGAACGATATCACCCCCTCCCAAGACCTCTGCGAATCCTTAGCCTCATTCTTCCACAACGAAATCGCAGACATACATAACAGCTTCGCAAATGAGACCGGAATCCAAGCCCCACCACCCTCACCTGAACTTAAACACCCCCCTAACAACCTCTGCGCCTGGAACCCAATCTCCACTGAAGAAACCATCCGTATGATGAACTCCATCCACTCAGGATCACCAACCGACCCATGTCCCCACTACATTTTCAACAAAGCAGACTCCGTTATCGCACCCCATCTCCGAGATGTCATCAACTGCTCCCTAAACGCTGCCACCTTCCCAGAAATCTGGAAACACGCCGAACTCAGCGCCCTCCTGAAGAAACCCACAGCAGACCCCACCGAACTCAAGAATTACCGCCCCATCTCACTCCTTCCTTTCCCTGCCAAAGTCATCGAGAAAGCCATCAACAATCAGCTCGCCGCCTTCCTCGAATCCAACAAGTCCCTCGACTCTTCACAATCCGGCTTCCGAGCCAAGCACAGCACGGAAACCGCCCTCATCGCAGCAACTGACGACATTCAGACACTACTGGACAATGGAGAAACAACTGCACTCATCCTACTTGACCTCTCCGCAGCATTCGACACAGTCTGCCATACCACCCTTATCAAACGCCTTAGCAACGTCGGGATACGAGGTAAAGCACTAGACTGGATAGTCTCGTTCCTCGCCGGTAGAACTCAGAGAGTCCGCCTCCCCCCCTTCAGATCAGAGGCCACCGAAGTCATCTGTGGTGTACCACAAGGATCTTCACTCAGCCCCACCCTCTTCAACGTATACATGAATCCCCTCGCATCCATCGCACGCAAACACAAACTCAACATCATCTCCTATGCAGACGACACACAGCTCATCCTCTCCCTCACCAACGATCCCAGTACCACCAAAACCAACCTACACGAAGGAATGAAAGAAGTAGCCGAATGGATGAAAGACAGCCGTCTAAAACTGAACTCGGACAAAACTGAAGTCCTCATCTTAGGCTCATCCCCCTCCGCCTGGGACGATTCTTGGTGGCCACCGGCCCTGGGAATTGCACCCACACCTGCTGACCACGCACGCAACCTGGGTTTCATCCTAGACTCCTCCCTCTCAATGACCAGACAAGTCAACGCCGTCACCTCATCTTGCTTCAACATCCTACGCATGCTTAAAAAAATCTTCCGCTGGATCCCCACCGAAACAAGAAAAACGGTCACCCACGCACTGGTTACCAGCCGACTGGACTACGGAAACACCCTCTACGCCGGAACCACCACCAAACTCCAGAAAAAACTCCAACGCATCCAAAACGCCTCAGCCAGACTTATACTGGACCTCCCCCGCCGAGCTCACATCTCCGGGCACCTGAAAGACCTCCACTGGCTTCCAGTCAACAAGAGAATAACGTTCCGCCTCCTTACCCACGCACACAAAGCCCTCTACGACCTAGGACCCGACTGCCTCAATACACGCCTGTCCTTCTACACCCCCCCCCGCCAACTACAATCATCCACACAAGCCCTCGCCGCAATCCACGCATCCATAAGTCCACCATGGGAGGAAGATCCTTCTCTTACTTAGCGGCCAAAACCTGGAACTCTCTCCCCACCCATCTCCGCCTTACCCAGAACCACCTCATCTTCAGAAAACAACTAAAAACTTGGATATTCGACAAATAAACTTCCCCTTCCCCCAAGCGCCTTGAGACCCTCTGGGTATATAGGGCGCTATACAAATTTCAAACTTGAACTTGAACTTATCTTGCTAAATGTATGAATGTAGTGCAGGTTACTTTACACATCACACAAATTATTACGGGTTACGAGTTATTATGAGGGAATTGCTTCCGAGGAAGTCTCTTTTTTACAAGACCTTGCTCCATCATCTGCCCTGGCTCGAACAAGACTAGACAGGATTCAGACAAGTCAGATGGCTCAGTGGCTGCTAGCTCTAACGAAAACTTAGATGAGGAATTGCCGCAGGTCACGCCTCAAACAGCGGACAACATTGCCTGAACTGAACAGACTGGATGGGTGATGTAGATATTTAGTAGTACTACAGATGGGCCTACAATTAACTGGGAGAAAATGGAGATGGCGTTCCAAACTCAGAGTTCCTGCAATCCTCCTGGGTCCCAGGAAAGATAATTCTTTGGAACATTACCGGGGGTAGGTGTTGGTGGAGCTCTGAGTTCTGCTGCGTACGCTGGGAAGGGGAGTTATTTATTTTATTGCGCTCTTTATGGGTTAGGGAACTGTTGAGGCCAAGCGTGTCATAATCAGAGAAGTTGTGAGAGTTATGTTTCAACTAACACAATGGTACCCCCAAGAGATATTAAATGTATCTCTTGGAATGTACTGGGGATGCATACACTGTCTAGATGTCATAGGATACATGCTTTCCTAGTCAGGAGGGTAGTACAGCTTGCGTTGCTCCAAGAAACTCATGTTATGCCAAAGAGGGGCTGTACTCCAGCACAAATGGAGAGGTCAGGTGTTCTAAACTAATTACTCGTGTTTCGCGTGGGGTGTCCTGATTTGGGCAAGAGCAGGAGTGCCCTTCCAATGTACGAATCACATGATTAACCCCCAGGGCAGGTACATTATAGTTTTAGGAAAATTAGATGGTAGCGACGTAGCCCTGGGCAGCCTCTATGGGCCAAATACAGAATACTAAAGTATGTGGTGGAGAAAAATTCTGTTCCCGAAGGATGAGTGCACTTTACACAGAACATAAAAGTTTCATTCAAATGTTCAACAATTAACCAATTCAACTGTTGCTTCTTCCAAATTAAATTTGTATTCTTTTTGTTCTATATTGATTCATTTGATTTCCATTTTCCATATCCAAAAAGATGTGTTCATGTTAAATCATCAACAGAAAATCACATTAACCCAATGCATTTCGGGTCATATGTGTGACCCATTGTCTATGCTAGACCTGGACTATAAGAATTTGAGCCGGATACTGGCGTCTCGGTTCTCCCCACATGTCAACTTTAATCCATCAGGATTAGGTGGGCTTCATCCCCACCAGTTCACCGCATTAAACATTAGACATCTCCTTCGGATTCTAGAAGCGAGATCCAACTGCGAGGGTGGCTAGATCATCTTTGCAGTGGATATTGAAAAGGCCTTCGACAGCTTTGTATGTACTTACCTCTTCATGGTGATAAGCAAGTTTGGGTTAGGCCCAGCATTCATTAAGTGGACAGCCTTGCTATATGCCGAAGTCTACTGCCCGGGTCAAGACGGGCAGACTGATTTCTGAAAGTTATAGAATAGAACAGGGCAAACAATAAGGGTGTCCTTTGTTGCCTGTACTGTTTGCCTTGGCCATGGACCCGTTGGCCGCCAGAGCTTGCCCAGGACAATATTTTAAGGGGTTAGAGGTAACCAGCTAGATTCACCACATCACACTCTATGCAGATGATCTGCTGTTGTTTCTGGCGGATAAGCGATAAGCACTTAAAGGACCAAAGGATCTCCTGCATGGTCGAGGGCAAGTAGCGGGCCTAAAAGTGAATTGGGCAAAGTCATCCCTGTTTGTGGTCATGGTAGCTGGCCTAAAAGTGAATTGGGCGAAGTCATCCCTCCAGTCGGGGCAGATGTGGCTGTCCCATTAGCAACAGAAGGGGTACAATGGAAATCCCACTGCTTGACCTACCTGGGCACCCAAATCTATCACTCTCCTGATGATGTATTAGAAGGGAATGTAGGGCGGGCCTTATGGGGAGTTAAAAGCAGCTTTGACTTTTGGGGAACACTGCCCTTGTCGGTGGCAGGTAGAGGTGCCCTCCTAAAAATGGTGATGCTCCCGCAGCTGCATTATTATTACGGAGTTCTGCCAGTTTGGATCCCAACCCAAATGTTTGCTCAACTGAATTCACTGGTAACAGCGTTCATATGGGCAGATGGAGGGTAGCACTCAATACACTTATAAGGCAGAGAACAGAGGGAGGATTAGCAGCGCCTGACTTTGAACACTACTACATAGCTGCGCAATTAAAATGGCTCACGAAAAGGGTGACAGATAAATTTAGGGGTCCTGCAGAAAGGAGGGGAGAGGTCCAGAATTGTAACTCCTGATGAGAATAATTTTTAGACTTCCTTGCCGTGACAAGGACCTCCCCACTTACCTAAGAACAACAAGTAAATGCTGGAATAGAAGCCTGAGAAGGGCAAAGATTAAACATTCATACGTACCGGGAATCCCATTGATTATGTGTGAGGCCCTCCCCATGGCAGTGACTGGCATAAGTGAAGTCTGTGGGCGGCTCTGGGAATATCTACAAAAGTGGACCCATGAGTAGGGCATCCTGATCCCATTCAATGACCTCAGGCAACATCACGAAATGCCACGCGGAGACATTCTATTGTGCACAGCACTTAGGGCAGCCATGAGGAAACACTGGAGGGGGGGTCTCACTGAGCCAGGAACCTCAATGGGATGCCAATATTTGGTCACTGTGGTGGGCACCTTTAAGGCAGTCATGTGTCTGTATAGGCGACTTACATATATGACAATCCCACCACTGACTAAAATTCATAGAGAATGGGTAACAGACCTGGACAAACCTATAGCGGATAAAGATTGGGGTATACTGGCGGGGTGAGCCTGAAAAAGTACTAAAAATGCACAGTTTCAATTGATAAACTTTTATGTACTACACAGAACCTACCTTACCCTAGATAAGATCAATAAATATTTAAATATGCAAACAGCAGCATGTCCCCGATGTCATACAATAGAAGCTGTTTTCTTGCAGATGTTCTGGAGTTACCAGAATATAGGGACCTTCTGAGAGGAGATAACCATAATATTGGCAGAAGTGACTGAGAAAGAAATAGTGAATACTCCGGATTACTGTCTGTTGCATTGGTTCCCCATGCTGCTAAAAACGACACAGCGAGTAAGTTCCAAGATCTTGGGTTAGTATTGGCTAAGAGAGACATTACCAGCCATTGGAAAATGAGAACTGGGCCTAGTTTATGTAGGTGTAAAAAAGAGTTCATTAAATGGGCTGTATGTGAAAATACTTTTAGATTGCAAAGAGCAAAACGAATGGGAAGTGAGAAATCACTGGAGATGGCTAGAGCATAGACAGCGTTGATTGATTTATTAAAAAACCCGAACACTGTGGGAGGAAGTGACCAAGAGGGAAAAGACCAAGGTGAGGTTGTCTAATTCCCCTACACCAGGCCTAATAAGCGCAAGGACCCATGTTAAATCATCATGGGAGGAATCGCCTGAGCGTCTTTTAGCGACTGTCAAAGTCAAAATGGGTTGCCCGGCAACCGCCTGGGCAGGTATAAGACTAAAGAGATAAGCCTGAGTGAGAGGGTAGGGTGGAGGGGCAGTTGGGGTAAGTTTAAGAAAATGTGTAAGAGTTGTAAGGTTTAAGGTTTGCATGGTCTCATACGATACTGATACTATGTAAGAAACAACTGAACTAGAAACGGGGGTATGGAAATAGCCTGTAAGTACTTGTTTCTGGTGAGATCACCCTTGGGAGGGCATGTTTTCTAAATTACGTTGGGAATAGACGGATGAGAATGATTTCACAATGTTGCATGATTTTATTGCTTAACTGAAAAGGTAATAAAAATGTGTTTACACAATCATTGATACTCAGATGTGTAGTCCCAGTAGTGAGGTAAAACAGTGAAAAACATTTGCTTATCAACTTGTGATAGTCTCTCTGCTTATCTGAAGTTGGGTAGGGGAACGGTTTGCACCTTCCATTCTCTTTTTTGATGGCAGGAGTTCAGGGGGAGGTTTACTCTTCTCTTCTTCCCCACCATCTGTCTCCAACAAAACAGCTGGACTAAGACCTTTCAAAGTGTGGTTTGGGACAAGTGGGGTGTCTGGGGTCTTGATGGCCACCAGGTAGGTGACCTCGCCCTTCCTCTCGACTATCTCATAGGGCCCAGTTCAATGGTCTTGGAGGAGCTCTGGGATCCATCATCCACACTTTCTGCCCAGGCTGGAATTCTTCCTGGGTAGCAGTTAGGTCATACTGTTGTTTCATTAACTTGTGGCCTCTAACTTGTCAGGAGCTTGCTTTCAGTACTTAGCCATCTGGATTATAAAGGCTAGCATATAGCTATCAACATCTTAGAGGGGGTTTCTTGGGAGCCTGCTCCCACCTCTCACTAACCAAACTAAGAAGGCCCCTTAATGGATGGCCATACAGAGGTTCAAATGGGCTAATGCCAACCCCCTTATTAGGTACTTCTCTCTGAGCAAAGAGTAGCCATGGTAAGAGGATGTCACAAATGCACCTCAATGCCTCAAGTAGGCCCTTGATCTCACCTTTAAAGGTTTTATTGAATCTCCCAACAAGCCAATTGGTTTGTGCATGGTAGAGTATGGAAAAGATATATAAGTATGTCCTTACTCTTTCCACAGTGACTGCATATAAGCAGACATGAATTTGGTGATCCTGTCAGACACCGCTTCCTTAGGGAAATCCACTGGGGTAAAAATCCACATTAGGGCCTTAAACACTGCATGTTTGGTTGCAGTCCTCAGAGATATGGCCTATGACTACTGTGTGGCATGATCCACCAGAACCATAATAAACCTGGTTCCAGGGTCTGTCTATAGATCCATGGGCTCTAAAATGTCAATGCCCACCCACCCTTTCAAAGTGGGTGCCAGGGAAGGTGAAGCGATTCATGAGAGCTATCAGCTTCTGCCCTGTCCATCCACTTGCCTGGCAAGTCAAGTAAGTCTTACAGAATGTATCTGAGAAAATCTTCATTGAGGGCCAGTAAAATTGGGGTACAAGCCTGGCAAGGTCTTATCCTACCTGAGATGTGCTGCCAGTGGTATCTCATGAGCCAGCTCCATTATAAAGGCCCTGTAGCATTGGGGAATGGCCAGTGCCCTTGTTGCCCCATGTACGGGTACCTTAGGCTCACTATACAGGAGGTTGTAATCTCAGTAAATCTGGTGACTTCCAGAGGCATCACCTGCTGCCTTGGCGTTGGCCTGTTGCCTCATGCCCTCCAAGCCTGGCCACACCTTCAGCACATTACAAAAGTCATTCCCGGTGGGTTCTCCATCTACATGCCATCCAGCAAGTTCAGGTGCAGGGCACCAAGGGTGGCAATGTCCTTTCTACTGGGCTCCCGGGCTGCCTCTGGTACACCATCTACCTCAGCTGGGAGACATTCAGGTGCTGGTTTCCCACACCCCTTGCCCTCCCTTCTCTGAGCCGCTGTCTGGGCCATTCTTTCAGACTCCATACTTCCTTGACTCCCTTGCTGGGCAGCCATGGACCTAGTGTATCAGTAAGACAAGTTGGAACAGGAACAGCAGAACAAGTCAGGCCAGAAGCAGGTGGACCAGGGCTATATAAGCAGGGATCAGATGGGGACGGATTAGGTGGATTAGAAGGATCAGAATAAGCAAGGTTAGGAGACCCAGAGTGGTCACAACCAAGGAAACTAGGGTGTGAGGACCCGGCTGGTGAAGATCAGGGTGACCGGGAAAACCAGAGCCACAAGAAACAATGGGACCAGACCAAGACCAAGAAGACCATATAAGGAGGACCAGGGTACAAGGGCACAGTCGCAGATGGATACAAAAGACAGGGACCAGGGCCAGAAGAGTCAGGTTGAGCCAGACCAACTGTGAGTGCCAGATCTAAGAATCAGGACAATAGGGTAAGGTGGAGAAGGACCCAACAGACCATCAGGATCATGGTAAGAATCAGTAGTAGAAGCATCAGGAAGCCCATGAAGACCTAATTCAAAGAAGGTTTAGGACCAGGGCCAGAAAGAGAAGTGTCAGGAAGGCCTAGAACAAGGAGCACCTGATTTAGAAAACTAGTATCAGGGTGACAAAACTAGTTGACCAGGACTAGAATTAGGGTTGGGAATAACTCAGGGAGTTTAATTCTGCAGAGTGGAGTTACATAAATACTCAGCAAGATTCCAAAGTTCCACCACTGGGTGGAAATATGCATGTCATACTGCTCATGCTCCAATTTAGTGCCAGTAGCGCAAACAACTCTGAAAAATCTGTGCGGATGGTACCATGCAGTGCACTAGAGTGTTCAGCCATTAGAGATGGCTTTGCTGTTGCTACAGTAGAAAATGTACTCAAGCAGCAGCAAATTTACTAAAAAAGCAGTCCTTTGACCATGACTGCTAACGAACTGTTAGAAAACAGGGCTAGGGACACCAAATCTCACTTGCATTTCTGCTACCTTGCGTGAAAAGATTCCACCACGTGGCGGCTGGCGGAATTTGGCCAAATTTAGCAATGCAGAGTCTCTCATTACAAGAGTTATGCAGAGTTGCCAAAGTCTGCCAATTACACTGGTTGAATGAAACCTTTACCCACCTATTACTAAGATGAGGATCATGAGGTCCAAAACAACTCAAAAGAGGAGGACATGGAGTAGCATCAGGAGGATGAACAGCACCAGAAGGCACAGAATGATCTAGAAGAGAAGGGGAAGACTTGGAGCACACCTATATGATTCTACGCCACATGTATTGGGATATCGCTTTTGTTGTCAGAATCAAGGACTCTGACCTGTATAGCACCACATCAATAGAAATGCAGTAAGCTTTCCTTACACACCCCTCTGTGCTCCTTGAAATGAGAAACTTGTGCCTACTCACTCAAGCGGAACACCCAAATAAACAATTGAATAGGGGATGGAATACAATATTTAACTGGCCAGCTGTTAGCCACACACTGCATCTTGATTTCCCCTCATCTCTCTCTTGTAAGCGAAGGAGGAATATTGGTGTTGTGCTGGAATTAGATACACAACAGTAATTAACCTTCAGTAATGACTTCATTCATCACTCTCGGTCCCTGTCCCACTTTATTTTGATATCTTTATGAAAAGGGTATCAGATGTGGCCCACTAAATACCACTACTGTTCTGGATTCGAATATGAACAACTCCAAAATTAGCTGAATATATTACATGTCCCTGAGAGATGTAAAATAACTGGATCATACTCTGGGGGTACCCTGGTTAAGGTTTGTACGTGACTAGTGTAACAAGTTCTTGGCATTCAAACCTACCCCCACCTTTGAAACCTCTATGGATAATATAACACAAGATTTAGTATTTCGGATTTAGAATAGGCTGTCCGCCTCTTCGATCATTCCGTGAAAACTGGAATAAAAACACCTTGTCTGATTCATGCCCAGCCTGCAGCATGAATCCTGAGACTTGATCATATTATGTTTGCAAGTCCTGAATATTGTGGTGTGCGCAGAAGATGTCTGCGCCAAATTTGTTTGTCAATGGGGGCACATTATTGCCGAGAGGGGAAGCGAATACTGATGACTGACACAGCTGGTCTGGGTGTTTTTTCAGTGAGTCAGTTCTTGCTTAATATCTGGACAAAGCGAGAGAAGTTTTTGAAATTATGGTAATTCTTAGTACTCTCCAAGTATACTTTCTGTTATGTAAACAATTTTAAGCACCCATGAATCATGTATATAAATGTATACACATTTATATCTATTGGTCCATCCTCTCTAATATCACTTTTCTGAACACTGTACCACTCTAGGATATGATATGATACTGATGAGTTTTATACATTTTGGTTATTAGGTTTTATTTTAATGCGTAATCTAGGTAAAGCACATCAATTGTTAGTAGTATCCTGATATTTATCAATAGCAACAAATGTAATGAAATTGTAATTTTGACGAACTCTGCTGGGATCAACTCTTCTGACATTTACAAAAAATAAATTAAACTAAATGTATGTATTAAGGGTTGCTTACTAAAGTTACATTTGTTAAATGTATTGTATGGATGTTTTGTTAAATTGTCGGTTATAAAACCGAATAAGGTATCTTTTGACTTTGTACTTCACTCATCATTCGCACCAAAAACAATTCTTTAGTTCATCGTTCACCCCTATACCTTAATCTAGGTTCTGTGGTTTTCCAGAAAGTAGAGTAACTTGCTCAGCTACTTTTAGGAGCTAGTTATCATCCAGTCTGCAGATTGTGTCCGAGTTTTCCTTAAATCAGGAGCTGAACTCTGGCAAGTTTATTGGTTCCTTGGGGATTATATACCAGATCATGTCTCAAAATAGGAATGTGAGTGTGCTGAAAGGTTTATCAAATAATATTTTAAACTATGGATTCTATCAAGTCTCTTGGGGCCAGATGTTTGACGTGATTTTGCATGCGCAAACGGGTTTGTGACCCGTTTGCTCATGCAAAGTCACTGTGGCCATGTGCGAACAATATTTTGCGAGTCTCAAAGATTTTGCGACTCGCAAAATAGTGTTTAGCGACTCACAATAAGAAGGGGTGTTCCAAGGGTGTTCCTTACTAATTGTGACTCGCAGCCATATGTGTGAATGTTTTGCGACCGCAATTGCAGTTGCAAAACAGTCACAATTTACAGCCCTATTCAAGAGGGTGGTAATGCAGTCAGAAATGGAAAGGGGTACCCAGGGGAACCCTTTCCCTTTGCAAATGAAGGGGAAAATATTTTTTAGGATCAGGCAATGGTCCCAGGGACCGCTGACTGCCCTTAAAAAATGAAACAAAAAGGTTTAATTTTTTATTTTCAAATGCGGCCCATTTTCCTTTAAGGAAAGGCCTGCTGAGCCCAGCAGGCCACCATCCGTGGGAGGGCAAGCCAATGGGTTTGTAAATTGCAAGTGCCTCATGAATATTGATGAGGCTCGCATTTTGCGACTCCATTGGGAATCTCAATTAGTGTCTTAGACAGTATTGTACATTTGAAATTGTGACTCACAAATTGCGAATCGCAATGGAGAGCAATTTGCGGGTCGCAATTTCAAATGGTCGTACATATGTCCCTAAGTCTCTATTGATGCGCTGCCACTCATGTGCTCACTCTAGATGAAATATGCAAATCACT
Organism: Lissotriton vulgaris; assembly: GCF_964263255.1. Lineage (NCBI taxonomy): Eukaryota > Metazoa > Chordata > Amphibia > Caudata > Salamandridae > Lissotriton > Lissotriton vulgaris. Next base: position 1,105,011,616 of record NC_141695.1, read on the forward strand.
TATCTCTTTTTTTGGCTAGGTGGAGCCGAGCAGAGGCCTGACTGAGGTGAGTTTCTTTGGTATGCTTGATGTTCTTTGTGGAATTTCCTATGATCGTGTCTGTATCATAGAAGCACGACAGGAGTCATCAGATTTGATCAGGTATGTTTATTGATCTTCGTTACAGCGTACTTCCCCACATCCTGCCTCCAGCCCAGTTCCTGTAACTCTGCCGTCCCCCCACTCCTTGACCGGAAGTGGTGTCTGGTTCCTTGCCCCCTTCCCACCAGTCGGGGTTACGGTCCTAGTGCCCTAGGCCCAGGTCACGACACCTATTACCTAACAATGCCCTGTTCCATTGAAAGTGGTATTTATACTATCCTCAACAAAAGATGGATGTAGAGATTTCCAGGTCTCTTGCAGCCATCTGAAGAGTTTCAAGGCCTTTTCAGTAAACCCATTTACTTGCCACTTGTGTATACCTCACTCTAGAAATGGTATATAGGTGCACTTTGGCTTGGCATTGCTTTAGCCTTTTAGAGATCAGCAGGTATTGCAAGCACTTGCATTCTATCAGTGTTGGTTGTTTCTTTTCCGGTGTTGCCTTGCTGCCACAGAACTTAACACTTACTTATCTTGCCTTATGCTAGTTATCCAATCCCTCTGTCATAAGCAGGCATTCTCTTAGACTAGATGTTAATGGTACACTTTTCACTCTTTATTTTCATACCCACTAAGTCCACCCTGGAGAAACTTTGCATTTGGTGCCTTCTGGGATTCAACATGGAAGTAAGTGTGTGGTCATAAAAGTTTCCTCCCCTTAAGGACAACTGTCACCGCGGTTGCTTACTTTTGGTGGGATGCGGTTGATGGTACTGGTTTCAGATCCTAGGTGCATGGAAGTGACTAGCTGGCTCCCAGGAGCATTCCTCTGTCCCAAATTCATTCCAGTCTACTAGAGTGTCCTGAAAGTTTTATAAAATTATTTTAAAAACTGTGGTTTCTATCAAGTCTCTTAGTTCCCATTTGTATGAGGCCCCTGAGGGACCTGTGGTCTGTCTGAATCCCGAAATGAGTCCCAAACAGGCATGGTCTCAACTTCTTTAGTGCTCAGACCACATTGAAGGCTTCCCTTTCAATAGCACTCCACATTTGTTTACTGGGAAGTAACCTCAGAGAGATTAAATCTACAGGTTGGTCTAAACCCTTCTCATTCAACTTTGATTGGACTAACCCTATGCCATGCGCATAGGCATCAGTTTGCACAATGAATTCACTGGAAAAGTCAGGGGCATTGAGCACAGGGCCTTGCACATGGCCTGGTTTAGGGAGTAAAATGCTTTTTGTCATGCCTCTGTCCAAATCAGATTTCTGGGCTATGTTTTCAGAGTCAGCTCAGTCAAGGGGGCAACAATTGTGCTATATGTCATGACAAACCTCCTGTAGCAACCTGTGAGGATTAGGAAGGTGTTCTCTTCAGTTTAGGTTTTTGGGGGCTCCTAGGCCAATATACTTTCTTTCTTGGTCTGGAGGGGTGAGGTAATATAAATTTTATGGTCATGTTGTGTTCCCTAGCGAGTACCCCACCGACTCCATGTACGAGTTAAAAGTGCATGTAACTTCCCTCCTGTACCAGCTATGAAGACGCAAATACATTTACGTCCAACGTTAACTTGTCCTCTTTCAGACCCACCATGAATGGGTTTGATGGTCCGTTCCTAAGTATGCTATGCCAACGTCTTTTTGAAGTGTACTCCTACGTTTTTCAGCCTGGCTGAAAGTAGGCCCTGAATCTCTGCCACCGAGCCTCTTCTCTGACTTCTGACTGCGAGGGCCTCTGCCCAAGCAGCCCCCGTACCCGTGAACTCTGACTTACTTCTAGCGCGGCCCTCCGTGCTCAGCTCAGCCTGCTGCCTGCCAAGATTGACTATAACCTTCGCGTTATCTGTTTTCCTCCCCGAAGATACATTCCAGCCTGCTAGCTTCAGTAAACATCCTTCCTCAGCTACAGGGCTAAAGGGCCGACCTGTCTTTATGCAAGTAATTCATAGCCTCTGTTGCCATGCTTCCATGGAAGGCCCCATGCCCCCACATATTCTCATACAGACACTCAGGCGCTTATACACGCACTCACAGCAAGTATAGAATAGCTTCTGCTCTAGAGACCTTTCTGCCCAGATAGCTTAGTTCCTAAACATCAGATATCAGATATGATAGAAGCACAAGTTGATCTGACATGCCAGACTTCTGTCTCTCTCCGTCAGTGTAAATGTCAAGTCCCCTGCACCCCGTCTATCACACGTCATGCAGCTGCGCGCGCATCCAAGCTTCCGATTTCTGCTGACATTGCAACATTCTGTTAGCACCACCCCTTGGTGCCACCCACTTGCGTCACCTATCAGTGACGTTTTCTAGCACACACCCTAGTTCACGCCTAATTTACGCCTCTTGATGATGTATTAGCACCACGTGTATACTGTTATCTTGTCTTCTCTCAGCTGCTACGCCTCTTACATTGAACATTATGATGTTAATCAAGTATATAAGCTATGTATTGTCAATAAACGCCAGCGCGCTCATCTATCCCTTCTGACACCCTGTGTGGTGGTCAGAACACGATATCCTGATTCCTTTATGAGGAATAAAACCCTTAGAAACTCTTACACCACGGACTCTGTTTTCCTTCATTCTGATTGAGTTATTATTAATTAAGTACTTACCTGCATAGAAATTAAGAGAGTAAATTAATTATTTACGTCATTTTGGCGCCCGAACAGGGACCCCTCCCCCACCTCACGCGCCGGAAGGTGCGTTGCAATCCGTGTCCCCTGCCATCAGTTAGACGGACAACACGTGTACTGGCAGGATTTCCTGCATCCCCCTCTGACACACGGAGGTGACGAAGACTGCGATCAGTGCCCAGACGAGGCGGTGAGGAGTGCGGAGGATCCCGACCAGAGCCCAGCCGGAGGAAGCAAGGTCCGAGGTGTGAAGAGGCCCACCAGTTTTCCGAAGTTCTCCGAAGTTTTCCGAAGTTTTCCGAAGTTTTCCGAAGTTTTCCGAAGTTCCGAGTCGAGTCCCGTCGAGTTTCTGAGGCCTTCTGTTTTCCGTGCTTCCCGGTGAGTACCATTGCTGGGTCGTATCTAGACGGGTTTGGGTACGCAAGTCCGGTCTGCACTGTTTTTAGGCAGTGTATCTGTACTGTTTAGCAGTATATAGAGTACTCCGAATTTCTGCACTGTTACAGCAGTGTATCTGTATCGTTGAGCGGTACATTCAGAGTAGGGGGAAGTTAGCTATGTCTTTAAATGTTTCATGTGATTAATGTCGTGGTATGAATGTGATTGTTTTTATTATTGTGTTTTTGTATAAATAGTTACAGTTGACATTAAGTATCAAGGATCAAGCATTTCAGTATCAAGTAGGCACAATGCCGTTTTTCAACAAATTAAAGCAGATAGGAACTAGGAAAGGGATGTTAGAGGAAGAAATTCCAATCCCCCCTAGGGACACTCCAGGTAATTTTATGTACAATAAACATGGCATAGACGCCATCTTGTATCTAGAGTTATGGACAGATTATACCAAGCACCTAGAGGAAAGATACCGATGGCCAGTTAACGGAACATGGGATGCCGAGTGCATCATAAAGGTAGAAGAAATATTACGGAAAAAGAAAGCTAGACAATCTCAGAAAGACGCCATAGAATTTTGGCGTAAGGAATCACGTAAACGTGCTGATAGAGCACTCCGTAGAGAAGACAGGCTTAAAGAATCAGAAAAAGCCCAAGAAAACGAATTAGTCACTGAGGGAATTCGAGTAAAAGTAGAACAAATAGATCGTATCCAAAATGGCAAAGTGAACAACATGTATCTTTTGGCCGATGGTACCCCTGACGCCATTTCAGAAATACCGAAAAATTTGCCGTCACCATTAGTTCCAACTAAAGTAATGCATAAGACTACTAAAGACATATTCCTAAATTCATACCTCGAAGATGTAGCGCCAGCTTACACCAATCTGCCTGTTCGTGCCCTGCCTACTGACGGGGCCGGGGGTGGTACTGCCTCCCAAGATCACTCTCAGCCAACACCGAAAAAGACTAGTTCCGTTCCGCCAGCCCCGCCACTTCCCTCACCTAAAACTGAGTTACCGAAACCACTTCAATCAGATCCTACTAAAAGACAAATTCAGATACTGACTACACACAGAGATAATGCCCAAGCTTCCGCTTCAGAAGGTGCGACCGCGGGTCTCCAGACCCCGCCACCGACTCACAGATTAAATCTCAGAGGTCAGCAGAGTCCTCTTACGTACAGATCCCCCCGTTCTTCTAATTCATCCCGTCTTGATGCACTAAAAGAAAATATGTCAGTTTGTAGATACGATCCAGAACCTGGACAGGACGACTTAATGGTATTAGCGTCTTTACGGTTAAGATCTGCTACTGATAGTTTGTTATGTTATGCAGGAATGAAGGAGCGCCTAGATAGAATATATGAGTTCGTTCAAACGGGAAAAGACCCCGACAGTATTAAGGATGCCCTGGAGAAACAGAAAGTTAACATGCAAGGACTGATACTACGATTTTTCATAAATTGTCTAATAAGAGAACGAGACAGGCCCGGAACAGAGCAGAGTGAATTAGATGCATTGAACAAGTGGGGTCAAAATATAGCCGACGGAAAACATGACAGACAAAATTGCATAGAGGCCATGTATAAAAAGATTAAGAAAGCAGTGATAGCAGTACACGAGAAAGAGAAAGAAAAGGCTCCCTCCGAGGAGGAAGAAGAATCTGAAGAACCAGAACCAACTACAAGTACTATAGCATATGTAGGTAGGGGAAACTACCTTAGGAAAGGTGTCCGTCCGGAAAGCAAGAGAGTTTTCTTCTCTGCCTTAACGAATCCGAATTCTGCTGAGCATCAGTTCCAGGAAACTGATAAACGGCTTCGAGATCGAGTTGGGTACCATGTACTCAATTCTATGGATGAACAAGAATTAGCCCGATCAGCGGTATCATGGGCCGAAAATGCAGACATATATAATGATGACACCGTAGCACAGACATTTCTGAACCTCTCCCCCGACGAACAGAAATTAGCAGGGGTATATATGATTCAGCACCTTCTCATTAAGTACAGAAAACATTATTCCGATCCAGGTCCCTTACATGAGACACTAGAAGCACTACTGATGGATAGATGGAGAGGCCTAAGCACTAAATTAGTTCAAATAATTCTAGAACAACGACGCAGATATGATACTTTTGTAAGTCCTGAATATGTCCCCGCCCCACCTCCAGAAAGGAAAATGTACCATATGCAGTGCGGGAGTGGTATTGAAAGTCAGAACCCCTTACGAGAAGTGCACCCTGTCATGGGTGAGGATAAAACTTTGAAACGCGTGTATGTACACACGCCTCTGACTAAATTAGAACTGTTAGAAATGAAGAAATTAGTACCATGCCATGATAAAGACCCTGCAGGTTTCCATAGAGAGCTTAAAGACATGTTATTAATGGGGGACTACACATATGATGATATCATGAAAATGTTGAAAGTATTATTGCCTACGGGTATATTCGAGAAATTAAAGGAAAAGGACTGGGAGGTGGGAGACGCAAAGATTGCCTGGGCAGAAATAGAAGACGAAGAGAAAAAACGGGTCCCAGGATTAGGCCTTGGGGACAAAACTAAAGCATTACCAGGTTTGATAGTACAGGTCCTGCCCAGATTATTGACAACTAGAAAGGAGGATTGGGATGCCATCTCGTCCTGTAAACAGAAACATGATGAAGATACTAGCGACTTTTATTCAAGATTCGAGAAATGTTTTATTATCAATAGTGGCCTCCAGCCAAGTAGCGAGTCGTACCCACATCTTTTTGTATCAAAGTTAGTCGAGAATTCCCTACCGTTAGTTAAAAATAGAGTGTATAAAGTCGAGAGTACATGGCAAGCAAATACGCCATCCCAGATGTTACAAATGTTACAATATCACCAGAATAGAATTAGGGAAGAACAAGATCAGGAACAGAAGCGTATGAAAGACACGAAAATGAAAATGTTAGTAGCCCAGACGGTCCCATCCGACAATCACAGGAAAGGTACGACCCAGACAAGTCACGCTGCAGCTCCTGTTAAAGGGACATGCAATTATTGCAAGCAGCCAGGTCACTACGTACACGAATGTGCAGTTCTGAAACATAACATAGCGACAGGTAAAACTAAAGAGAGACCGCATCCGCCTAGACAAGATCATAACCAGCATCAGTCTACACAGAATACACAGCCCATGCATGCATCTGCACAGACAGCACAGACCGTAGCAGTACCACAGCCACAGCCCATTGCTGCAACTCAACAAGTCTCACAACAGATGTACCAGTATGCCCAGTCTGCTTACCCCGAATATTCCAGATATACATGAAACAGCCTAGAGAGGGAAGGTGGCTTGCCTCTTATCGAGATTCCTGTAGATCAAGAAGGTCCTTATGTACACAGTCAAGTATTGGGGAAAGATAGAAAGTTTTTAATTGACACAGGGGCAAGTCGCACTACAATAAGTCATGACGAAGTTCCAGGGGCACCCCTCTCAGGCTCACAAAATGTTTCCCTTGGTTTTTCAGGACAACCTATTGTAAATGAAGTATCAGAACCAGTTCCCCTGGCTGTGGGTCCATTATCACGCGTTACAGACCTGTTACTAACAAAATCATGTCCGGAAAATCTGTTAGGAATTAAAACACTGAAAGCTCTAGGAGCTATAATATGCTGCTCCCCGGAGGGGGTTAGACTCTTTCTGCGGGATTTCAAGGGTCATTACGTCCTTCGTGAGTTTGACATCAGATTGAAAAATGTACCTGATTACCTGTGGGCAAAAGGCCCAACTGATGTAGGATGTATGCACATTACACCATACCGTGTTACCCTCAAGGCAGGTGTTGTATTACCCAGAATCAGACAATATAAGTTACCACCCGATGCTGTAGCGGCTTTACTGAAAATCATTGAAGAGCTCATTGCCCAAGGAGTGGTCGTCGAGACCGACTCCAATATCTGTAATTCACCCATCATTCCGATTCTTAAACGTACTGATCCCAATGCACCGCCAGTATATCGGCTGGTGATTGATCTCCGAGAATTGAATAAATGCATTATCCCACAGTATCCTGTGGTCCCCGATATATCATCTCTCTTGACTGCTATTGATTCAGAAGCAACGTTCTTTACTGTAATTGATCTCAAGAACGCCTTCTTCAGCGTGCCTATTGATCCGGAGAGCCAATATCTCTTCGGATTCTGTTTAAATGGACGCAGTTTCAAATTTTCGCGCGCACCTCAAGGATTCACAGAAAGCCCCAGCATCTATAGTCAAGCACTGAAAAGACAACTAGATTGTATTCAAATGCCAGTTAACACCGCTTTACTACAATACGTCGATGATCTGCTGATCACCGCACGAAGTGAGCCCGAATGTGAAAAAGCATCACTGACAGTTTTACATTTCCTGGCTGACAAGGGACACAAGGTGTCTCCTTCGAAGCTACAATTCTGCGCTCAGCAAGTTGTGTACTTGGGTCACTTACTGTCCAAAGTGGGGAGACAGCTCACTCCCGATCGCATTCAGTTAATTGTGAACATGCCGCAACCCAAGACACAAAAGGAAGTGCGGGCCTTCATAGGCCTCACCTCGTACTGCAGACAATGGATTCCCCAGTATGCATTTCTAGCTAAACCACTCATCCAGTTAACGACACAGGAGGCAGCGACTTCGACTGTCCTCCCTTGGACTCAGGAACACACACAAGCTTTTGAAGAATTAAAGAAAGTTTTATGTCAAGCACCAGTTTTAGCGACACCATGTTACAGCAAACCGTTTACACTTTTTGTTACAGAACGTGATGGCACAGCGTTGTCTGTCCTCACTCAAGACCAAGCAGGTTCACATAAGCCTTGTGCTTATTTTTCTAGTACATTGGATTCAGTAGCTCAAGCACTCCCTGCGTGCTTAAAGTCAGTAGCAGCAACAGCGTTAGCAATAAGACAAAGTGATTCAATTGTTTTAGGTCATCAGTTAACAGTTCAAGTACCACATTCTGTAGAGGTTTTGTTAAACAGAACCCAGACTCAACACTTAACTATAGCACGACTGACAGGTTATGAATTAACACTATTCCAGCCACACATAGAAATCAGACGTTGCAGCATCCTGAACCCAGCAACACTGTTACCTACAGTTATGACAGATCCAGCTCCGCATGATTGTATAGAAATAATTAATGCAGTAACTAAGCCTAGACGAGACTTAACAGATGTCCCATTGACAAATCCAGACCTGACACTTTATGTGGATGGTTCATGCATGAGAACAAGTACAGGAGAATTAGTGGCCGCGTACGCCGTGACCACTGAAACTGAAATTAAAGAAACACATCGTATTGACACACTGTCTGCTCAAGCAGCAGAGCTCATCGCTCTGACCCGAGCTTGTATTCTAGCCAAAAACAGAAATGTTAACATATACACAGATTCCCGCTATGCCTTCGGAGTTGTACACGACTTCGGAGTCCTCTGGCAAGAACGAGGTTTTCTGACTTCCCATGGGGCCAAGATACAACATGGCCCCCTTATCCAAGCACTGTTAGAAGCAATACATTTGCCCTCGGGCATATCAGTCATGAAGTGTAAGGCACATACTAAAGTCACAGATTCTGTCTCCCAGGGTAACGACCTGGCAGACCAGACAGCAAAACATACAGCACTGACTCGCACCCAGACTACTGATGTGACAAAGACAATAGGCCAGACCCAGTGTATGGCAGTCAGAGATCCCGCCCTAGATGTAATTGATATCCAGACACATGCTACTCCAGAGGAGATAAGGAAATGGACTGAACTAGGAGGGATTCAGACAGATCAAGGTTGGGTGACGAAGGGAAAATCTATATGGTTTCTCCCCGACTCAATGGTTCAAGTCATAATAAATACAGCACATAGTCCTGCCCATCTTGGAGAGAAAGCCATGTTAGACAGTTTACAGAATCTCTGGTACAACAAACACTTACGAGCAGCAGCAAAACAGAAAGTGCGTACTTGCATGATCTGTTGTCAGTTCAATCCAGGTAAAAGTGTCCCTGTTGAGCAAGGTGGATTCCATCCTCCCGATCACCCTTTTGAAGTCCTCCAGATGGATTATATCCAGATGAATAGCTGTAGAGGATTTAAGTATGTCCTTGTAATTGTTTGTGCTCTGTCCCGCTGGACCGAAGCATACCCAGTCCCAGACTACACTGCTCCGACCACAGCCAGACAGTTGGTTCGTGAATTCTTCCCACGGTACGGTTTGCCCCGTGTCGTGTACTCAGATAACGGACAGCCGTTCTCGTCCGAGCTGATGAAACAAGTTTCCCTCTTGCTAGGATATCAGTGGAGGTTCCACTGTGTCCGACATCCCGAAGCAGCTGGCCTTGTAGAAAGGCATAATCAGACACTAAAAATCCGTCTTGCCAAGATCTGTCAGGAAAAAGGGGTCGACTGGATAGTCGCCCTGCCCGTGGCACTATTCTACATGAGAATGGTCGCCCACTCAAGATCAGGGCTATCCCCGTACGAAGTGGTCTTTGGCAGACCGCCGAATATGTGGGGGACGCCCGTTCCGAAAAGGATCACTGATATTGATTGTAACATGTTAACAGATTACCTTGCCTCCTTGATGTCTGCACTCCAATCATGTCGTTCACAGGTTGCCGCAGCCTTCCCCGACAACACCGATGTAAAGGCGAATGAGGTCCGTCCAGGGGACCTGGTAGTCGTCCGGAATTTCGACCGGAAAAGTCCGCTGGAGCCCCGCTGGAAGTCTCCAAAGACCGTTCTGCTTACCACCAGGACCGCCGTGAAAATCGAGGGGAGAAAGGGGTGGGTCCACACGAGTCACATCAAGCTATGCAATGAACTAAAAAACGGACTGAAACAGGACTCTGACTCGTCCACCCCCACCAAAGACTGTGTTGAAGCACAAGACGTTACTGTGCCTAAAAGAGAAAAGACTCCTCAAGAACTTTTCCGTATGAAGCTTCGATCTAGCAAGTCAGACAGTTTAATTGTTTAAGTCCTCCCCTAGGTGAATCGGTTAAATAGTTTCTGACATGTACCCCCTAGATCGAGTTAGAGAGAGAGAGGAAAAGAGAAGAACATATTGCAAATCACTTCGTAGTCACTGCATAGTGACACTAATAATCATGTTTATTCTGAGTATTCTAATTATTATTGCCAGCATTCTGCTTCCTATGTACTGGCCTATTTTCAGGCGTGAACAATCTGCTTACAATGTTTCTGCTGAACACACTTTTAGTGAACTCCCCGCACATGAACTCTCTTACAGACTTGCGCTGCGCAACAACACATTCATTAGTATGTTACACCATTCCCATCAGACAAATAATGCTACAGACTGTTGGATATGTGGCCGACTCCCTCCCTACCAGAATTACAAGGGAGCTCTGCCTCTCTTTCCGTACCCATTCACTCACAATGGCTCCTGTGGAGCATGGTTTAAAATAATTAATTCTTTAGATCCTGATATTGCTGTTTTCGATGGGGGCTGGGTTTGGGGAAACTTGAACTTAGTCCTGCTCAACGTCTGTTATCCGGATAAAGAGGGACTTCCCACTCGAATAGGAACTGATCTAGAAAATGAAGTATATGGATTAGGTAATTACACAATTAGCCTTATGATCCTCACCGTTGAATCTGAAACTGCTCCAGTTCTGCCCCATATGTTAGTGTTACCAGTCACAGGTGAATTATGTGTTAGCAAGAAAGGTTCAGTACACGTAGGTCATAGTAAATGCACTACTGTGGTCGAGTTCAGTGACCATGGTACATCGTCTTTTAAAGCTACCAGTCATTCCTACTTTGTTTGTGGTCATACCGCATACATACGTTTGCCTCCAGATTGGGATGGTACCTGTTACATTGCATTCCTTCTGCCACCTGTTTTTCTAGCTCCCCCTGATTACCATAGAAATACGAATCTAGCACCAAATAGACCCAAAAGAGATATTCCCCTTGTCGACTACACCGAAACGGCATGGGAACAGTACACTGATTTCAATAAAGGATTCTTTTTCTTCCTAGGTCCTGTCCAAAACAGTAAATTAATACGCAGATTAACGAGAACACTTGAAGCAGTAGTGAACGAAACTGCCTCCGCTCTAGGTAACTTAACAGAGGAGCAGTCTGCTATACGGACTGTTGTCCTTCAAAATCGTCTTGTGATTGACGTCATCTTGGCAGATAGAGGTGGAGCCTGTAAGGTCATCGGGTCAAGCTGCTGTGTTTTCATTCCACAAAACGCACCATCTGTCTATCAAGCTATCACCCGTTTACATAAAATTGCAAATCAGATACATCAGAATCCAGGCACCTGGACTTGGTCCGGTTGGTTCTGGACTACGTTAACAGCTTGGGGATGGAAGATCTTATCCTTCCTAGGCATTGGTCTTGTTATAGTATTCAGTTGTTGCCTATGCCTGCAGTGTGGGCCAGCGATATGTGGGCTGTGTGCCACATCCTGCATTGAGCATTCCAGTTGCCTCTCAAACAGTCAAAGAAAGAAAGACGAACATATAATGTTACAAGAACAAACCGATCGATTTATGAGGATCGATATATCATGAAGGGTCCGTAGGGAACAAGGAGGGAATGAGGTAATATAAATTTTATGGTCATGTTGTGTTCCCTAGCGAGTACCCCACCGACTCCATGTACGAGTTAAAAGTGCATGTAACTTCCCTCCTGTACCAGCTATGAAGCCGCAAATACATTTGCGTCCAACGTTAACTTGTCCTCTTTCAGACCCACCATGAATGGGTTTGATGGTCCGTTCCTAAGTATGCTATGCCAACGTCTTTTTGAAGTGTACTCCTACGTTTTTCAGCCTGGCTGAAAGTAGGCCCTGAATCTCTGCCACCGAGCCTCTTCTCTGACTTCTGACTGCGAGGGCCTCTGCCCAAGCAGCCCCCGTACCCGTGAACTCTGACTTACTTCTAGCGCGGCCCTCCGTGCTCAGCTCAGCCTGCTGCCTGCCAAGATTGACTATAACCTTCGCGTTATCTGTTTTCCTCCCCGAAGATACATTCCAGCCTGCTAGCTTCAGTAAACATCCTTCCTCAGCTACAGGGCTAAAGGGCCGACCTGTCTTTATGCAAGTAATTCATAGCCTCTGTTGCCATGCTTCCATGGAAGGCCCCATGCCCCCACATATTCTCATACAGACACTCAGGCGCTTATACACGCACTCACAGCAAGTATAGAATAGCTTCTGCTCTAGAGACCTTTCTGCCCAGATAGCTTAGTTCCTAAACATCAGATATCAGATATGATAGAAGCACAAGTTGATCTGACATGCCAGACTTCTGTCTCTCTCCGTCAGTGTAAATGTCAAGTCCCCTGCACCCCGTCTATCACACGTCATGCAGCTGCGCGCGCATCCAAGCTTCCGATTTCTGCTGACATTGCAACATTCTGTTAGCACCACCCCTTGGTGCCACCCACTTGCGTCACCTATCAGTGACGTTTTCTAGCACACACCCTAGTTCACGCCTAATTTACGCCTCTTGATGATGTATTAGCACCACGTGTATACTGTTATCTTGTCTTCTCTCAGCTGCTACGCCTCTTACATTGAACATTATGATGTTAATCAAGTATATAAGCTATGTATTGTCAATAAACGCCAGCGCGCTCATCTATCCCTTCTGACACCCTGTGTGGTGGTCAGAACACGATATCCTGATTCCTTTATGAGGAATAAAACCCTTAGAAACTCTTACACCACGGACTCTGTTTTCCTTCATTCTGATTGAGTTATTATTAATTAAGTACTTACCTGCATAGAAATTAAGAGAGTAAATTAATTATTTACGTCAGGGGCTGCATCTTATTCTTGCCTATTAGGTCTCCAAACCGCACCACTGACCCCTGCTCTATCTGGCCCTTAGTGACCTTGATGCTTTCTTCTGTAGGGCCTGAAGCACTTCCTCCAGGTGAAAAAGATGGTTCTCCCAGCTGCTACTGAATATTTCCATATCATCCAAGTAAGCAGCACTGAAGGCCCCATTCCAGTCAAACCCTGGGTCACCAACTTCTGGAAGGTGGCAGGGACATTCCTTCACCTAGAGGGCATCATTTTAAACTGGTAGTGGCCCTCTGGATTGGGGAAGGCTGACCTCTCCATGGCTTCTTCGGTTAGGGTGATTTTCCAGTACCCTGAAGTAAGGACACAAGTACTCAGGAACTGGGCAGCCCCTAACCTGTCACTCAGCTCATCAGCCCAGGGAATTGTATGAGCATCAATCTTGGTGACTGAATTGAGCCCCCTGTAATCCACACAGAACAGGAGTTCTGGTGTGGTGCTGTGGGGCAGCTTTTGGTACCAGCGCTACTGGGCTGGACAATGGGCTCCCGGAGGGTTCAATAATCCCAAACTCCAACATCTTGGATACCTCGTCCTTGATGCTAGTCTTCATTTTGTACAACAGTCTAAAGATTTCATTTTTTTTTCAAAGACCTTTATTAAGTATGCACAATTTCGTAAACATAGTCGAAAGCCTACAACCCTGCGGGCCGGCTGTTACAGATTTGTATTTTAGTCCATCTTGGTCATTTTACACAGCCATTAGGCCGACAACCCTGGGGTCCAGCGGCGTATCTTAGTCGTATCACCATTATTACTTTCTGTGTCATAGGCAGCAAAGTATAGGTCTTACATTTTATCTTTTATGCTTTGTAAACAGAACTTATAACTGAGTTCAAGATAAACCATCACATTTTCCGCTGTGTATCATTTCTGTGTTTATGCATTTGATTGAGTCTCACATGTGCCCAGGTATAGCTGGAGCCATGTCCGCGCCGCTGTGCATCGCTGTGCGTTCTTACCCAGATCCTGTATCCTATCCCCTCTTCTCTATTCCCTGACCTCCTCTTCGTCTAAGTCTAAATCATCCTGTTCCGGTAAAGGGTCACCAACTCCCCTCTGTAAGCGTTCCATGCCAACCACACTTTGTTCCACTTACGGGGGCAAGCCCTAAGTACATATACTGCCCTTTCTGTGAACATTAGCAGGTCCATATTTTTACTCCATCTTGAAATCGTGGGTAGGTCAGACGCGCCCCATTTTTGAGCGATGTCCCTTTTGGCCACCATGATGGCTAGTGTGGCCCATATGTGGCCATGCCTAGACAGGTCGGTCGGCTCCCAGATATTCAGTAAACATTTACGCGGTTCAGGTATCAGGGAAATTTGGAGTGCTTGTGTGATAGTGCGCATCACCTGTCGCCAATATTCTACTATAAGTAGGCATTCCCACAGAGTATGGCAAATTGTGCCTTCTTCTCCACAGCCACGTAAACAAAATGGGTGCGGTGCTCTGTGTATCTTATGGAGCATATATCTGGTGTAGTATATGCAGTGCAAGATTTTGAGTTGTACCAGTCTAAATTCCGCTGAAATGCCCACCTCTTTCGGGGATGCCAATGCCTCATTCCACTCCGAATCGTCAATGTCTCCGATGTCTCCCACCCATTTCTCTCTCACGGCCTGTGTCGGGTCCGTTAAATTATTAAGCAGTTTTTTATATGTGAGGGAGGTCGCGCCCTGTTGCATATAGTCAGTGAGCAGCCTATCCTCTAATGGCGAGGATTCCGGGACATCAGTGCCCACCGGTATCGCCTGCAGCACTGCGTGTCTTTAAAGATTTCATTTTTGACAAGTAGACTGTCTCCTGTGTCACATCCTTGGTACTCAGATGGGTAGTCCCAGGAGTGAGGTAAAACAGTGAGCAAAATTGTCCTATCATATTGTGATTGTCCCCTGCTCATCTGAAGTCAGGGTAGGGGAAAGGTCTACGTCTTCCACTCTCTTTTGATTGCAGGAGTTCAGGGATAGGTTTACTCTACTCTTCTCCCCCACCTACTGTCAGCAACAACATAGCTGACCTAAGATCTCTCAAAATGTGGTTTGGGACAGTTGGGGTGTTCTAGGGGTCTTGATGCCCAGCAGGTAGGTAACCTCACCCTTCTCTCAACTATCTCATAGGGACCAGTCCAATTGTCTTGGAGGGCCCCAGGATCCATCATCCACATGTTCAGCCCAGACTGGAATTCCACCAGGGTAGCCATTTGGTTGTACCATTGTTTCATTACCTCCTGGCTGTCCTCCAACTTATCAGGAGCTTGCTTCCAGGACTTGGTCATCTAGCTTTTGAAGGCTAGCATGTAGCTCACAACATCTTGGAGGGTTTTTCTGGAGCCTGCTCCCACCCCTCACTAACCAGACTAAGAGGTACACTTACTGGATGGCCATACTGAGGTTCTCAGGGATTACATCCAAATCTAGCATGAGGTACTTCTGTCTAAGCAAAGAGTAGGCAGGGTAAGAGGGCATCCCTCTTATACCACATTGCCTCAGGTAGGCCCTTAATCTCACCTTTAAAGGAATCTCTCAACAGGCCAATTGGTTTGTGAATGGTGGGTTTTTGAAAAGATATAAGCAATTCAATACTCTCTCCACGTTGACTGCATATAAGCTGACATGAATTTGGTTTCCCTATCAGACACCACTTCCTTGGGGAAACCCTTTTGGATTAAAATCCCCATTAGGGCCTTAGCCACTGCAGGGGCAGTTGCAGTCCCGGCCTCTAGGTTCTTTGTGGCATGAACCCCCCTAACCAGGATAAACCTGTTGACAGTGTCTGTCTGTTGATCCAGGGGCTCTACATTTTCGATGCCCACCCATTCAAAGTGGGTGCCAATGACAGGCAAATGATTCAGGGGAGCTTTCAGCTTCTGCCCTTACTTCCTGCTGGCCTGGTAAGTCAAGTACATCCTACACAATGTATTTGAGGAAATCTTTATCCAGGGCCAGTAAAAGTGGGGGACAAGCCTGGCAAAGGTCTTGTCATGCCCTAGATGTCCTGCCTGCCAGGGGTATCTCATGAGCCAGCTTCAGTATAAGGGCCAATTAGCATTGGGGAATGCCCAGTGCCATTGTTGCCCCATGCACAGTTACCTTGGGCTCTCTTAACAGGAGGCTGTCATCCTATTATATCTGGTGACTTCCAGAGGCATCACCTGCTGCCTTGGCTTTGGCCTGTTGCCTTATGCCCTCCAAGGCTGGGCACCCCATCTGCACCTTACAAAAGTCCTTCCTAGTGGGTCCCTCATCCCCATGCCATCCAGCAAGTACAGGCAAGTCAGCAAGGGGGGCAATGTCCTCTCCACTGGGCTCCAGCAGTAACCTCCTCTGTCACCCCATCCACCTCAGCTGGGAGACATTCAGGGGCTGGTATCCCATGCTCATTCCTTCTCTTGGCATCTGTCTGGGCCATTCCTCCATGCTGCAGACTTCTTAGACTCCTTTACTCCTTTCCTGGGCAGCCATGGACCTAGTGTTTGCACAAATCCACTCAGGCAACCCCAACATTTCCATGTGTGGCCTGAGATCCTCTTCCTTCCAGGTATTTTACTCAATGTCATTACCTAGGAAACCTCCACAGCCATGGCAGGGCTCATAGCTACTTTCAGAAGACCTGATACCTTTCTCCACTCAAAAGACTTTCAGAAGACCTGATACCTTTCTCCACTCAAATGGAACAAGGGCCACTAGGTAGTGACCCTCACTGCTGTATGTTACCACAACATGGTGTAATGTATTGGGTAGCGTCTGCTCTTGGTCCACCAGCTGACTCCTTACCATAGTCATACTAGCACCTGTGTCCTTCAGAGCCTCAACACCTTGCCTATTAATGGTGACCCACTGCCTCTCCTTTGAAGTATCGGAAGGCATATGGGTTTCTGGTACTATCTCCATGTCACCCAGGGACAATAGGGTAACCTCACTGACTTCCCGCCCATTAACAGGGACAAACTCCCCCTGAAGCACTATAATCAAAGCCCCTGGTGTCCTTTCTACTGTGGGAAGCTGTGCCCTCTTGGGACCCTTGGGATCCGCCTTGTAGAGCCCACACTTATAGCACTTGTAGCACTTATGAGTTTTGTTCTGACTTTTGTCAGGGAAGCTCATTCTCTGGTGGCTAGACTGGGAAAGGGACCCTTTCCCATGAGAACTGTTTTGGAGATCTTTGGGGAACATCTTTTCCCCTCCCTTCCTTTTTGTGGTGGGAACACTGACCACCCTTTTGGGAGCCCCCTCCCCCCTGAAGCTTTCTTGGACACACTGGTCCTGACCCAAATATCTACCACCTCAGCAAGCTTGCTGGGGTTTTGCCAGCCCTGGAAAACAAATATCTAGCATGTGCTTCTTCACAAACAAGTTGTGCAGCCCAGAATAATCTTCAACCTTGCTGCCCCTCACCCAGCCCTTCAATGTCTTGCTGGAATAATCAAGAAAGATCACCCAGATCTGTGTTGAGATCTTGTGGCTGCTTCTGAACCTCTGTCTATACCTTTAGATGGTCAGCCCAAATTTGTTGACAAGAATAGTGTTCATGGGGGTGTGCTGTGTCTGATCCTCTACCTCTAGTGTTAGGAGTGAGTCCTCTCCAACGTGGGCATGTATCTTCACAACCTTCCCACAGGCCTCTTCAGTATCCTTGTGCATTCTTAAAGCCACTTCATAGGTGTAGAACCATTTGTCAAATATTCATCCCCCTCCACATAATTAGGCTCTAAATCTTTGGGTATACAGACCCTTACTTCTCCTGTGATCATTATAGGTGGCTACTATCATAACTGCTGGACTAAATCTGCTTTGCTCTCAAGTCAGACACTTCAGGATTCTTCCCAGACCAAATCTCATCAGAATCATTCTGATCTTACCCATACACCCAACTATCACACTTGGTAGATTCTTTCAAAGAATATCACACCGATGCTACTGAGGTTTTTCATTTGCTACTGACCTCCTGCCTTTCACCTCAATAGACCTCTGACACATTTATGAATACTGTTGTTTTTCTGGCATAGGAGCCTATGGGCCCAACTTTCTTTTTACCTACAGTTTTTTTCACAGTGGAAGTAAGGTGGCTCCTTCTGTCCTGATGAAGACCCCGTTACAAGGAATCATTGTCCCTCCTATTCTTATTGGGTCGAAACATCGACTGTCCTGTATTTCAACCTGTACTTCAAGTATATCCACATGTAAATGACAGCAATTAATTTACTGCATATCTTCACTGTATTGTGGTTTTCTTCAGTTATATCAGTTATATACATGTTTACCTGAGGGTCTAACAAAATAGAGAGGATAGCACTCCTATAAAGCAATAATTATAACAGTTAGGGCAAAAATAAGTAGCCCCTAGTATGTGAAACTCTAGTATTTATAGAGTAAACACAGAGACATGCAATAAGATGACATTCAATGGCAATGATTCAGATATGAAGTTCTGGGATATAGTCCACTTGTTTTTTATTAGCTTCAATCTTTATTCTTATTATTCCAAAGCACAGGTTATTCCAGCAGGATTAAACATCACCAACACGTGTTTCGTCCTACACAAGGACTTTTTCAAGGCTGGAAAATTACAAAAAATATACAATATAATAATTCATTTATTATTTACACGTAATAATTACAATTAAAAACCCTATGTACAATGGTGTAGCATGCCGACTGACCTAGCCTGTTATATCCAACTTAATATAGCATAACGGGCGGGCCTGGATCTCAAAAACATAGCCTTTGGTGTCAGCAAGTAAACACAGTATCACCAATAAATACAAAAAACAACATGTAACATTGTCAGTCCTGAAAACGGGATATCTTTGATAATGAAAGGAATCCCTGTGGGGCTGAGCAAAATAAGACATAACATTTAAAACATGTACTGCTTTTACAGTTATATATATACATATACCCTATGGGGCTGAGCAAATAATGCATTAGATTTTTGCATAAAGTACTGTTAGAGATATGAATATACAGATGAACCCACCTTGTAAAAGGTGAGCTAAGCTGTCCGATGGGTGTCCAAAATAGAGTGGTAAGCCAAAAATGTGGAAGAGAATAGGATGTCTGAGGAGAGAAAAATTGCCATAATTGTTTGAGTTAGGGAGTCTAAAGAACGGCTAACGTCTGTGTCCAAAGCACTCGACTAGTAATACAACTGAACAGAGTGGACCATCACTAGCAAAGTTTAAACGTCACTAACAGGGTTTCACAAAGAAAGGCTAAGTAACTGTGGGGTAGGCGTCTGAAAATATGAGCAACCGTATTGAATCTAGAACGAAGTAGCTGGAGAATACACAGCTACCACAAAGAAACTATAGTAAAGATTGTGCATGGGCACTATATTGATGTAATTAGTACTGGACATAATAAAGCCCATGATAAAGCCCATATGTATGGAAATATTGACAACATAACTCACCTAGAATTAAACGGTGAAAATTAGAATATTTAGCAATTTTCCGGTCCAAAGAGACAGTTTCAAGGGTCGCATAAGACCTAGCTAGTACGCTGTAGGAGAAAGAAAACAAGTAAGTCACACATGGTCCCGCAAGAGTAGAAAGCAGCTGCGCATAAAAATACGCAATTGTAAAACCTGCTCGGCAATACATGATAATCACACCAGGACTGACAAAGGTGTAACTCTATCAAAAAAGGTTCAAGTTATAGGTATCTCTAATACGTGGCAAACGATATAACGTCTAATGGAGAGTAGCATTCCAACCTAGTAGTGTTACTACATTGTAGAGGAAAGATACTTGTATGTTAATATAAACAAAACTCACCAAGCTGCACAATTAAGCAAAAGTTGTATAAAAGTCAGGTTCTCATGAACGAACACACGAGCGTGGACCGGGATAAATGCAGTAGTAGAAGAAGACAACCATGATAAGTTGAGACGCTACAAGAAACAGATACCATGAAATTAATTAAGATGCGGTAATCAAACTATTGTGTAAAAAACCCAAGCAGGGTAACGTTAGCTCGCCGCTAGCGTACACTTACCCTAAGTTAGGACTGTTACATGACCTCAATCAGACAGTATCTGGAGCGCGAAACGCCAGGGTGCAACACGCGGCATTATATGCAGTCGCCGCTAAAGTGAAACCGCCGCCACACACACGTGGAACGACGGGTCATAGACATGAGGGAAGGACTAATGCGTGTCAGAGCCAACTAACCAAAGCAACGTGCCATCCAACTTGGAATATCCTCAAGAATTACAAACAAGCCAAAGTACTGACCAAGACTATATGGACTTAGAAGGTCAAAAAGTTGTTTGGACACAAGCATAAGCCGTAATAAGCTCCCATAAGAAATATAAGTGAAAGGTGAGGGTACAAAGATATCTGTAGAATATGTAAATAAATGAAAAGAATGAGTTTAGGTGAGAGAAGGACTTATGTATGGGGCTCATAAGGTAATTGTGCACATAAGGTTGTGACATTTCAAATATAGGTTGAACATCATATATAGCATAATGGCATCAATGGAGAATTTGATTTTTCAGAAACATAGGTACAGTACAGCTAATCCTTGAGAAAAACGTGAAGCTCACGGTCAACGTTAAGACCCATATCTACAGCTCGTAGTTTGATTAACCATTGGGATTCGCATTTCCTCAAAGTATTTTGTTCTATCACCTCCTCTGGGGTGAGCTTTTACCTCCATAATACCATGAAATTTCACCGCAATAATTTCTGAGCCAGCATGTACAGTATTGTAATGGACTGCTAGGGGATAGTTTCTATTCTGATTGCGGATTGCTCGTATATGTTCCTGTATTCTCTCTTTCAAAGGTCTTGTGGTACTACCAACATAGATTAGGCCACACTGGCACACTATGCAATAAACACAGAATTTAGTGTTGCAATTGATGAAATCATTGATCTGGTATGTGTGGGGAGAGTTGTATTTAAAACTCTTTTTTTATCATCAGCAAATTGACATATGCAACATTGGGTACATTTGTAGAAACCCTTAGGTTTATTAGGAAGCCATTTATTAGGGTTATCAGTAGGCACAGGTTCTTTAATTATGGACGGGCTTAGTCGATTCCTAAGGGTTTGTCCTCGTTTGTATACAATACATGTTTACCTGAGGGTCTGACAGTTTTTTTTCCAAAACGAAATGTAAATATTGTGATATCCCTTATTTTCATCCTTCAGTCTTTGCACAAGCACCTCCTTGAGAACTTGCTTTCTTCACCCTATCTTGGAGCACCGTTTTTGAATTGTACAGATTGAATTTGATTTGCTGAACATGATATACATTTGTCATTTTCATTACAAGACCGGAGGCTAACATTCTGCGTAACATCTTTTATTGCCACTCCTGAAGCACCTTCAAAGCCTTTCCAATAGAATAAAACACTAGACCTGGAACACACAAGTCAATAAATAGTCCTACCATCCAACATTCTTCCTCTTTCAATTGCTGCTCCTGAAACAGATAAGTCATACTCATTTTGTTTCTTGTATGAAAGTATGTTGAAAGGATATTGTGGTTAGGTAATGTTTATGTGATTTAGGTTAGAGCTAGCTTCTAATACATGGACGCATGCTCTTTTGTATGTTTGTAGTTGTTTTGAGGTAATTTGATTTTGACTGAAATAGAAGAATATATTTTAAAAAAAGGATACATTCAAAGTAGGATCTTTAACAGGAAGCATTTTTAAATAAATGTGAATATTTCAAGGCATTTTTGAAGTTGTATTAAGCTTCTGGCATTTTCAAAGTTGTACTTTAGGTAAAGATCTATAGCCAGTTCAGGCAAATAATAGACATGGGCCGTTCTAGGCCTAAATATTGCATGTACTCACACATCAAAGTACTAAAAACATGCAAAGATAGACCAAAATTGTCACCAATAAATATAGAAAATTATTTCTCACTTTATATTTCAAATATACTTTAAATTATATTTATGTTTTATCATAAATAACAATTGCAATCAGACAAATCACATTTGAATTCGAAAAATTATATCCATTAGTGCATTCAGATATACATTAGAAAATTGTTTTGCTATTTTTTTTTATAAAATATATATACACAACAAAAAGAGCCATAGACAGGAATTGATGGTGGCAATGCGGTAGATGTAGATTTTCAAAGTTGTATAAAGCATATTTTTTAAAAGACGCAGCTTTACCGTTAAAGTGTAGCTGATGCGCGAGGTTCTGAGAGAGTCTTTGGCTGACATGCGAGGATCCGCTCCCGTTTAAGCTGAGAAGGATTTCAAGGGGAATCTTTGGCTGACATGCTGTCAGCTAGAGGCTCAGAAGCGCAAAGAAAAGAGTAAGTAGAATATCGCGAGAATCACTCAGAGGCCCGTTGCCTCTTGCTTGATCCAGCGAGAGTGATGCCATCGTGGATTTGGCACAAATGCATTATTCAAGTGAGTTACACGCAAAGTGGGAATGGTTTAACAATCGTTTTTCCTAGCGTTTTCGCGTAATGGATGTAACAGCTGCTTGGTGCACAGTAATTTATTGGAGAGAGTTATTTATAGGTCCTGCGGAATAAGGTATTGGTTTTTAGGTTTTTGCTAGAAAAAAAGGATATATAGAATTAATTATTAATTAATAGGAAGTGGTAGCAAATTTGGAAATGGAGAGATCAAGACAGAGATGTGGTGATTACAGGAGGAAAAATGAATGAAGATATTGTTAAAAGAATAATTGAATTTGAAATGAGGAAACAAGTTAAAGAATCTATAGAGGACTTTTTGAAAAGTGGAAAAAGGAGAGGTAATGAATCTAGGTAAAGTTTTATTCATTGTCAAAGGGTGAAGGAATGAGTTCATAGGTAGTAGAAAAGAACAGAACAAAGAAAGAGACACAAGAAGGAAGTGGGTATGGCACAAAAAGATATGGTTGGTAGTTTACCATCTGCAAAGAAAGGTGTCCTTGGTGGCACAAAAAGGAAAGGTGTCCATAGTGGTACGCAATGAGAGGATGTCCTTGTCGGCACACAGGATGGTGACCATTTTGAAGAAGGGACGCCAAGTGTTTTGGCTGAGAAAAATTGTGATAATTTGAATGAATATGTCTTAAATTTAGAGCAAGATGATGGATATGAGGATTTTGAAAATATGGAGATAGAGGCTTCTAGTGAAAGTATTCAAGATCCCTTTGGAGGGGTTATGTTTAGGTAAATAAATATTAAGCATCCAAGAAGTGAAGAATGGTAGCCTATGGACCACGTTGCAAAATTGATAAAAAAATGATTTAAAAAAACCCTTGGACAGGGAAATCAATCAATCAATCAATCAGAGTACTTGTAAAGCGCGCTACTCAACCGTGAGGGTCTCAAGGCACTGACGGGAGGTGGGTGCCGCTACTGCTTGCTCGAAGAGCCAGGTCTTGAGGAGTCTTCTGAAGGCGAGTAGGTCTTGGGTCTTCCGTAGGTGGGTAGGTAGGGTGTTCCAGGTCTTGGCGGCGAGGTAGGAGATGGATCTGCCGCCGGAGGTCGTTCGTTGGATGCGGGGGACAGCGGCAAGGGCGATGCTGGCGGAGCGGAGCTGGCGGGTGGGGGTGTAGAAGCTGAGTCTGCTGTTCAGGTAGGCTGGTCCGGTGTTGTGGAGTGCTTTGTGTGCATGGGTGAGGAGCTTGAAGGTGGTCCTCTTGTCGACGGGGAGCCAGTGTAGGTCTCTCAGGTAGGGGGTGATGTGGCTGCGGCAGGGGACGTTGTTGTTCAGTCGGGCGGAGGCGTTTTGGATGCGTTGTAGTCGTCGTAGGTGTTTGGCTGGGATTCCTGCGTAAAGTGAGTTGCCATAGTCCAGTCTGCTGCTGACAATTGCCTGTGTCACCGTTCTTCTTGTTTAGGTCGGGATCCACTTGTAGATCCTGCAGAGTGTGCGGATGGTGTTGTAGCAGGAGGAGGAGAAGGCGTTGACCTGCTTAGACATGGAGAGGGAAGAGTCGAGGATGAATCCTGGATTGCGTGCATGGACGGTGGGTGTCGGTGCTGTTCCCAGTGTGGTCAGCCGCCAGGAGTCATCCCAGGCTGAGGGGGTGGGTCCGAGGATGAGGACCTCCGTCTTGTCCGAGGTCAGTTTCAGACGGCTGCTCCTCATCTAGTCGGCGACGGCCTTCATTCCCTCGTGGAGGTTTGTTTTGCGGTGTGTGGGTCCTTGGTGAGGGAGAGGATGAGCTGGGTGTCGTCGGCGTAGGAGATGATGTTGAGGTCGTGATGGCGGGCCACTTGTGCGAGGGGGGCCATGTAGACATTGAACAGCGTTGGGCTGAGGGATGAGTCCTGGGGGACGCCGCAGATGATGTCGGTGGCTTCGGATCGGAAGGGTGGGAGGCGGACGCCCCGACCGACCCGCCTGACGTACACCGCCGCCACGCTCATCGCACTCAACACTGGCCGAGTCCCAGGATGCTGCAGAGCCACCCCACGACGCGTCCACGGACCCTTCAGCTGCTACACCTGCAAGTTCACCTGCATCCGGACCTGCCCGACACCAGCACCTACCATGCCGAACACCAGCAGCAACCACCTCAAGTGCATCTTGCTCAACACCCGCTCCGTCCACAGACACGCCATCGAACTCTGGAACCTCCTCGACACCACAGCCCCTGACGTTGCCTTCATCACGGAGACCTGGATGAACACCTCCTCAGCGCCCGACATCGCCATCGCCATCCCAGAAGGATACAAGATTACCCGGAAGGACCGCAACGCCAACCAGGTGGGAGGAGGCATCGCCATCATCCACAGGAACACCATCCGCATCACGACCAGCACCGACAACACCCCACCCTCCGCCGAACACCTGCACTTCCAGATCCACACCGACCCGAAGACCACCCTCAGAGGCACCCTGATCTACCGACCTCCGGGACCACGCACTCAATTCAGCGAGGACATCGCCGACTTCGTCAGCCCGCACGCCCTCCCCTCCGCTGACTACATCCTCCTGGGGGACTTCAACTTCCACCTGGAGAACAACAACAACTACAACACCAGCACCCTGCTCGACAACCTCGCCAACCTTGGACTCAAGCAGCTGGTGTCCACCCCCACCCACCTCGCCGGACACACTCTCGACGCCATCTTCTCATCCAGCAAAGACATCGCCTTCAGCCACGCCACAGAACTCCACTGGACAGATCACAGATGCATCCACTTCACCTTCAAAAGAATGACGACCCACCACCACCAGCAACAGGTTGCCCGAAGAAGCTGGAACAAGATCACGGCCGACCAGCTCGCCGCCTCCCTGAGCCAGCACCCTCCGGCCAGCTCAGTGAACCCCAGCCAGGCCGCCGACAACCTCACGAAGTGGATCATCAACTGCGCGGACGAACTCGCCCCACTGAGGACCCCGCCCAGCAGACCCGGCAGCAAGAAGGCCCCATGGTTCACCGACGAACTCAAGAGCTCCAAGAAGGACTGCAGAGCCCTCGAGAAAGCCTGGAGAAGGGAACCCATGCCGGACAACAGGACCACCCTCGAGCTCGCCACCCGGAAACACCACCAACTGATCCGCATCGCCAAGAAAACGGCTTTCAAAAACCGACTGGACAACAACGCACACAACTGCAAGGCACTCTTCAACATCGTGAAAGAGCTCTCCAACCCCAACGCCGGAAACAACGACATCACCCCTTCGCAAGACCTCTGCAACTCCCTCGCCTCCTACTTCTACAACAAGATCGCGGACATACACCACAGCTTCAGCATCAACCGACGCACGCCACGACCGCAGCAACGCCACCCACCACCACCCTCCGCGCCTGGACCCCGGTCAACACCGAAGACACCGTCCACACGATGAACTCCGTCCACTCCGGATCTCCGACCAACCCCTGCCCTCACCACGTCTTCAACAAGGCCGACGCTATCATCGCACCCCACCTGCGGGACATCATCAACACCTCATTCGACACCGCCACCTTCCCTGAGAGCTGGAAGCACGCCGAACTCAGCGCTCTACTGAAGAAACCTACAGCAGACCCCACCAAACTCAAGAATTACCGCCCCATCTCTCTACTCCCGTTTCCAGCCAAAGTCATCGAGAAGACCGTCAACAAACAGCTGGCCACCTTCCTCGAGACGAATGGATCCCTCGACCCATCGCAGTCTGGATTCCGGGCCAACCACAGCACCGAGACCGCCCTCATTGCCGCCACTGACGACATCCGAGCCCTGATGGACAACGGGGAAACAGCGGCCCTCATCCTCCTAGACCTCTCCGCGGCTTTCGACACGGTCTGCCACCGCACCCTAGTGCAGCGCCTCAGCAACGTCGGAATCCAGGAGAAGGCGCTGGAATGGATCGTATCCTTTCTCGACGGAAGAACAAAAAGAGT
The DNA here is from genome assembly GCF_964263255.1 of Lissotriton vulgaris. NCBI lineage: Eukaryota > Metazoa > Chordata > Amphibia > Caudata > Salamandridae > Lissotriton > Lissotriton vulgaris. The sequence continues at coordinate 1,105,037,897 of NC_141695.1, forward strand.
CCGCCTACCACCATACAAGTCAGAGGCCACCAAAGTCATCTGCGGCGTCCCTCAAGGATCCTCACTGAGCCAGACTCTCTTCAACATCTACATGAGCCCCCTCGCGGCCATCGCACGCCAACACAACCTCAACATAATCTCCTACGCCAACGACACCCAGCTGATCCTCTCCCTGACCAACGACCCCGCCGCCGCCAGAGCCAACCTGCACGAAGGGATGAGAGAAGTAGCCGAGTGGATGACGACGAGCCGCCTGAAGCTGAACACAGATAAGACGGAGGTCCTCATCCTGGGCTCCTCACCCTCCGCCTGGGACGACACCTGGTGGCCCCCCGCCCTGGGCACCGCACCCAAACCAACGGACCACGCACGCAACCTGGGTTTCATCCTGGACTCCTCCCTCTCCATGACCAGGCAAGTCAACGCCGTCTCCTCGTCGTGCTTCAACATCCTGCGCATGCTTCGGAAGATCTTCTGGTGGATCCCCACAGAGACCAGGAAGACCGTCACCCAGGCCCTCGTCACCAGCCGACTGGACTACGGCAACGCACTCTACGCCGGAACCACCGCCAAGATCCAGAAGAGACTCCAGCGCATCCAGAACGCCTCAGCCAGACTCATCCTCGACATCCCACGACACAGCCACATCTCCGGACACCTAAGAGACCTGCACTGGCTCCCGGTCAACAAGAGAATCAGCTTCCGCCTCCTTACCCACGCACACAAAGCTCTCCACGACCAAGGCCCGAGCTACCTCAACAACCGAATCAACTTCTACGCTCCCAAACGCCACCTCCGATCCGCCAGCCACGCCCTCGCCGCCGTTCCACACATCCGCAGAGCCACCACAGGAGGAAGGTCCTTCTCCTACCTGGCCGCCAAGACCTGGAACTCCCTACCGGCCGACCTGCGCCTGACCCAAGACCACCTCTCCTTCAGGAAGAAGCTCAAGACCTGGCTGTTCGAGCAGTAGCGGCACCCCCCCCCCCCAAGCGCCTCGAGACCCAACGGGTAGGTAGTGCGCTCTATAAATGTCCTTGATTGATTGATTGAGTTCTGCCCGAGAGGAAGGACGTGGTCCAGTCAATGGCCTTCTCTTGGATTCCGGCTTCTTGGAGGCGTGTCTTTAGAGTGCGATGGCAGACCGTGTTGAAGGCGGCCGACGGGTCCAGGAGCATGAGGGCTAATGTTTTGCCGCTGTCTGGTTGGTGCCTGATGTCGTCTGTGGCGGCGATGAAGACTGTCTTGATGCTGTGGTTTCGTCTGAATCCGGACTGAGACGGGTCCAAGATGTTGTCTTCGAGGTGGCCAATTGCATGTTGACGATTTTCTCGATGACCTTCGCCGGGAACGGGAGCAGGGAGATGGGCCCGAAAGATCTTGAGGTCCTTGGGGTCTGCCTTGGGCTTCTTGAGGAGGGAGATGATTTCGGCGTGCTTCCAGCTTTCCGGGAATGTCGCTGTTTCGAAAGAGATGTTGATGACCTTCCGTAGTTGGGGTGTGATGGCTGCGTCTGCCTTGTTGAATACGTGGTGTGGGCACGGGTCTGACAGAGATCCTGAGTGGATGGAGTTCTTGACCATGCGTGTCTCGTCGTCATTAACGTAGGACCAGGAGGTCAGGCGGTTGGCGCTGGTGGTGTTCGCAGGGGAGGTGGAGTGTGGCATAGTCGGGCGGTCGTGGTGTTGAAGCTGTTGTGGATGTCAGCGATCTTGCGGTGGAAGAAGATGGCCAGTGAGTCACACAGTTCTTGTGAGGGCGGGATGGCGTTGGCGTTGGCGCTGGGGTTGGAGATTTCTTTTGCGATGCTGAAGAGCTCTTTGCTGTTGTGTGCGCTGTTATCGAGGCGGTCTTTGAAGGAGGATCTCCTGGCTAATCTGATGAGGTGGTGATGTCTGCGGGTGGCGTCCTTGTGGGCTGCGTGGTTGTCCGGTGTGCGTTCGTGGAGCCATTTCTTCTCCAGTTTCCGGCATGCGTGCTGGGAGGTCTGGAGCTCGTTGGTGAACCAGGCGGCTCTCTTGCAAGCGTGGCTGTTGGAGGGTTTCTTGAGTGGGTGAGGGTGTTAGCGCAGTCGTCGATCCACTGTCTGAGGTTCCGGGCTGCGGCGTCTGGGTTGCTGGGGTCGGTGGGTGGGTTCTGGGCAAGGGTGGTGATCAGCTGGTCTTCGATGACTTTGCTCCAGCAGCGGCGAAGCAGCTGTTGGGTGCAGTGGTGCGTGGTTGGTTTCTTGAAGGTGAAATGGATGCAACGGTGGTCGGTCCAGTGGAGTTTGGTGGTGTCGTCGAAGGCGACGTGGGTGCTTGTGGAGAAGATGGGGTCCAGCGTGTGGCTGGCGGCCTGGGTGGGTGTGGTGACAAGTTGTCTGAGGCCGAGGTTGGCGAGGTTGTCGGTCAGCGTGGCGGAGTTGGCGTTGTTGTTGTTCTCGAGGTGGAAGTTCAGGTACCCGAGGAGGATGTAGTCCGTGGAGGCGAGGCATGGGTGCTGGCTAGGTCGGCAATGGAGTTGCTGAACTGAGCCCAGGGTCCGGGGGTCTGTAGATGAGTGTTCCTCTGAGGGTGGTGTTGGGGTCGGTGTGGATCCGGAAGTGCAGGTGTTCGGTGGTGCTGAGGGTGTCATCTGCGTGGGTGGCGACCTTGAGGGTGGACTTGTGGATGATGGCTATTCCTCCTCTGATTCCGTTGGTGCAAAATGAAATGACTAGGCTGATGAGAGCGGAATGCTCAAGACCTAGAATTGAGGAAAAGGTCTGTGCTACCCCTAATCTGGACCCTGACCTGATAAATTATCTGTTCAGACTCGCCAAAGACCCAAGGAAGGGTCTGGAGAGATCCCTGAAAATATGTCAGGACAAGTTGTTGGAATTTTTTGGTCCATTGGGTAGAATTCTGGATATGGCTGAGGACACATAAGCAAATAAGGAAAATGTTGATGTAGAACTTTTGAGGGGATGGAGCCAGAGGGCAGTAGTGACTTTGGGAAATGCAAATGCTGGACTACTGCAAGAAAGAAAGAAAGTGATCTTGATGAAGATTAATCCCAAATTGGGAGATCTGGCTCAGAAAGAAGGTCAAGAGGACACCAAGGGTTTTTTATTTGGAGATGGATTAGTTAAAGGAATAGGTAAATACGTAGGTACATTTACAACCTTAGATAAGGCGCAGGGAAATATGCGTAAGATGTTTGGAGTTTTTGGAAGGGCCAGTAGAAGGGAACACTTTACTGGCCGTGGCAGGTAGAGGTCCAAATATGGATCACAGTACAACCTGAAATATGGTTGGCAGAACAGAGAAAGAGTATATCACCAGAATTTAAGTTTTTATCCATCCAGAGGAAGTTCAGGTTGAGTCAGAAGATATTCGAAAGGTCACGGATTACCAAATGGTGGAGGACAAGGTGAGTATGGGGATTACTTTTGGTTCTTCCCAAAAAAGAGTAGGATGTCGTCTGAAGTTTTTCATGGAGCAATGGGAAAAAATGACAAAAGATCCTTGGGTCTTGCAAACAAATCAAGGTTTTGTAATAGAGTTTATAAGCATTCCTTTCCAAGATATGGAATCAAGGGAGGTAAAGATGTTTCTAGATCAAGAAGCAATAGTAGACCAGGAGATTATTTCTTTAACCACATCGCTGCTGTGCATTTTCCCCTCCTGTGCTGTTTTATGATGAAGTCTATTGTTCATGACGAGCTCAGCTCGTCATCAGCACAGCTCCACTGTGCCTCATGACCAGCTGAGCTCGTCATGAGCATGGAAGGGGTTAATTGGGAAAAATGCAATAAAGGAAGTGGAAGAATGGGAAATTTGTTTTGTAAGCAATTTATTTTTGGTAGAGAAGAAGGACAAAGGATGGCATCAGTGATAAACCTCAGAGGGCTGAACAAATTCTTAGTGTACCATCATTTTAAGATGGAAGGATTACATGGCCTGAGGGATTTATTAATGGAAAAGGTTTGGATGGTAAAGTTGGACCTAAATGATGCTTACTTTACAATTCCAATGCCAGAAGAAAGTCAAATTTTTTGCAACTCAAATTGAAACAGATTTTATCATTTCAAATCTTAGTCTTTCGGATGATCCTCAGCACCTTGCTGTTCCACAAAGGTGATGTGGGTAGTAGTTGCTTATTTTCGAAAAAAAGGAATAGGGATGATTATTTATTTGGACGATATTTCGATATTATCACAATGCAAAATGAAGTTGAAGAATATTATGATGAAAGTGGTGAAGATCCTGGAGGAGTTAGGATTCATTTTGAACAGGGAAAAGTTTTGTATGGTTCCTTCACACATGCTAGAGTTTTTATGTTTTGTGGTAGACACAAGGTTATGTTAATTAAGCCTTCCAAGGAAGAAAATGAAAATGATCAGGAAAGAAATTCAACAGAAATTAAAGAAGGATTTGGTTTTTTTAATGGAATTGGCAAGGATTATAGGACTTTTGTCTTCTTCAGTCCAAGCTAAGAAAATAATGGGTCAAGATGGAGTATTTTTTGACATTTTTAAGAGAATGAAGACTATATCCACTTCGGTCATTTATCCAATTTATATGGAAGAAAATAAGTTTTGTTTAGTTGGTAGTATTCAAAAGTATGAAACCAGAATTTTAGAAAATAGAAGAGATGGTGATAAGCAATTTTTATCTCCTAAATTAAACCCTTTAATTTGGTAATCGCTGCTACTATCTCTAGATGGGTGAAACCTGTACTGTCTGAATGTGGGATAGATGTGAGAGAGTTTAACTCACATTCCTTGCATGGTGCTTTGGCAAGTAAGATGTGTTGGCCAAGTGCTTGTTTCGAGGACATTTTAAAAGCTGCACATTGGGCGAATGCAGGCACGTTTGCTAAACATTATTTTAGGCCAATTAGACATGTTTCAAACTTTGTTTTTAGTTGGCTTTGATTATGCATAATGGTAGCCTGTGGTCTTTTTTTGTCCTCATTTGCCATAACCTCCATCCACGGAAACACGCCAGCCACCACACGTGTCTGCCTTAAGGTACTTTAGCGATCTATCCTCCTCCATGACCTTTTCCAGACCCAATATTTTAATGGGCAGGACACCAGCCTCTTAAGTGGAAAACGGAGAGACTCCAGACAATGGTATTAAAACCTGACAAACCCAGGATTTACATACGGGAAAGGCCACTTCCTGGGGTCTCTGGAGACTAATCGGCATAATCATAGGACCCGGGGGGAAAAAACCCTGGAAATCCTATCTCCAGTTAATTAACAAATCCCAAAAGGACAGATTTCTTTTGCTACATGATCTGGCCAAGTCTGTCTTTGAAGTTTCATACAACGACGTTAACCAGGCTGCGTGGGATGGAGATATAACATCCACCCAAAATCTACATATTTGTCGCCTTGCCAGGATAATCGAATAAAAAAGAAGGGACTTTGCCTGACTGGTTACATTTTCCTCCAATCCAAAGATTATTAGTGGGAGGGTGATAATCAAAGATATATTTAAGATCGAATCCAAAGTGACCTTCACTTCTTCCCAAAACTGCATAATTACAGGACAATCCATAAACGTATGTGTATCTGGAACTGCCAACAAGTTGCACTTGTTAAATTTCTTCCCTGGAAGAAACTTTGAAAGTCTAAGGGGTGAGAGGTAGGCACGATGCAGAGTAAACAGATGATTACGTCTTAACCAGGCTGGCTTCACTGTTTTATAAAGGAAATTAAAAGAACTTGTCCATAGGTCCTCGCACCGAAAGGTCAAGACATTTCCCCATAACTTTCCTGGGAAAACGAAGTCCCCCATCCGCCTCCTCGACCATTGTCCAATACCAAATTGCCACCTCCTTGCCCCCTTCTGGCTTTTCAACCAGTTGTTGTTCAAACTGACTGGATTTTCCCAGTTGGGGGCCCCTCCTGCTTACTGCTCGTGCCCAAATGTCCATCTGTATAAATTTAAACCTGGAAAGAGCTGGACCCACCCTGTCCCTCAGCACCTCCCAGTCTTGACCCCTCCCATCCACCAATAACTCTCCCCATCTAAATATCCCAGCCTCCTTTATCGGGGTTGCCAAACTGTCCTGCATACAGGGCGGCAGCCCTGTAGAATCCCACACAGGGGCATAGTTGAAGTAATAATATAACCCGATTTTCTTTTTGATCTGCACCCAATTTTTTATGACAGACTGTAGAGTCTTTAATCTGACCTTTTTGAAGTATTTCATGTCGCCAAACTTAAAAAAAAATCCATCCAGTGTGATATCAACTCCCCCAATCATAGCCCTAAACATAGCCCTCAAAGATGATGTTACGGGGGTTTTCAGAAGCATCCTGGAGGTCAGCTGAAATGCCCATGCGTAATACAACAAATCTGGCAATGCCAACCCTCCCTTCTCCCTCCTCCTTCTCAATTTCTTCCAAGTCAACCTAGCTGTTTTGTAATTCCAAATAAAAGAATTTATCTCTTGCTGGCTTTTTTCCAGTTTTTGTTTATCAAACATCAGGGGAATAGAATTGAAAATAAACGTAAACTTTGGAAGAATGGTCATTTTAACAAGGTTTGTTCTCCCAAAAATAGAGAGTGGCAAAAATGACCAAGATTTCAAAAGATTCCTACACTCCGTGGCAACCCGATCTAAATTAGTCTGTGCCAACCTTCCTATTTCTTGGGTAATACGTATTCCCAGGTATCTCATAGATGTTGCAACTGTTAATTGTACATTAGGAATATTCCAACACATAATCTCAGTTTTGCTGGGGTTGATGTCATAACCTGAGATTTGTCCAAACTCCTCTGCCTTTTTAATTACCACCGGGAAAGCTCTCTGGGGATCTGATGTGTAGACGAAAATGTCGTCTGCATAGAGAGCTATCCGCTTCTCCCACTCACCAAATACGAAAGGAGGGATATCCGCTTACTCTATCAAAACTTGGGCAAATGCCTCGATATAAAGATTGAATAAGAGAGGGGAAAGCGGACATCCCTGCCTGGTTCCTCTGGTAATTTTTATTGGGTCTGTTAGGGTGCCATTAACTAGCAATCTTGCCGTGGGGGCCCTATACAGTTTCTTGGTGGCCCTACAGAAGACCTCCCCCAACCCGAACCTTCTCATCACCTCCACCAGATAGGGCCAATTGACCCTATCAAAAGCTTTGGTGGCGTCTAATGTCAGGGTGGCCAGTGGAAGGGAAAATGTAGTTGCAATATCGATTGCCCCCACCAAATCTCGTGTATGATCAGCCAACTGACGCCCCCTATAAAACCCCTTTGATCTGAATGGATTATTGAGCCAATTACCTCCCCCAATCTAGATGCCAAAATAGATGTAAACATTTTGTAATCGTTATTTAAGAAGGAGATTGCCTGCGGTCTTGTAATGAAATGGCAATTTTCCAAGCATAGTGAAATGAGAATCAAGATTTCATTAAAGATACGAAGGCTAACAATATCCCTCCCTGCGCAACCCTTTGCTTAGGAGTGGGGGGATAAGGTTGCAGGTTGAACCTGATTTTGTGTAATACCGTTATAAGTCGTTAGAAGTGTTACATTTTTATATTGATGTTTTTCTATAATCTTATGCAGAATACTGGATGGCGTATTTCAAGATGACATGGTTGACGAACAGAAGTTTATTTGAAGTTTTCAGTTTTCAGCATTAAAAGAGGAAGAATAGTGGATGGAAGGAATATTTATGGACTTGCGTGTTCCAGTTCTAGTGTTTCATTCTATTGTGAAGTCTTTGAAGATGCTGCAGGAGTGGCAATAATAGAGGTTAGGCATAATGTTAGCCTCTGTGTCTTTAATGAAATCTGGATTCTCATTTCACTATGCTTGGAGATTCGCCATTTCACAATACTAATTTGGAGAATGTGTTTATTTTGGGTGATGTCGTTTTTACAAATCCTTTCCTTCTGCTTAGACCAATGTTACTGTACCTTGCTCTCAAATCAAGCTTTCTCAGACTCAGTTCATGAGTCAACTTTCTCTCCTTCATCTTTAGCTTGGCCAGTTCTAACTTAACTTTCCTTTCTTTTTTCCTGTTCTCCAACTCCGGTGGGAACAGGCCTCTGATAAATACACTACTCCCTGAGCATCAGGAGCATCCATGTCATCTACTGAAGCAGAGTGGAACTTGCCTTTCCTCTGCTCATCCTCTGTGAGTGCTCCCTCCTCCTCCTTGTTATCCATCTCATCATCCTCTGAGGCAGCCTCCATCTTTACACCTTCTCAAAAGCCCTCATGGATTCCTGTAGATCCAGTTTTGAAGCCTATTTGTCTGCTTTAAATCCTGTGTTCTTGCAGTTACAGAAGCTCAGGCCTGCTGACGGTGTCAAAGCTGCAGGCGTCCATGGTACAATAAAAAACAATTGGTGCACATAAATTAAGAAAAAGGGGAAAAAAGCAATTAAAAGACCATGGATGGGGTAGTGGCCATGCGGTCCAACAATGCAGACGCGTCTTAGCTTGGCTCGACACAGTCTTCGACACAGTCTGCCACAGCACCCTTTTACAACGCCTCAGAAACATCGGAATACAAGGAAAAGCACTTGAATGGATCACCTCGTTCCTCACCGGAAGAACCCAGAGAGTCCGCCTTCCACCATTCAAGTCCAAGGCCACTGAAGTCATCTGTGGCGTTCCACAAGGATCCTCACTCAGTCCCACCCTCTTCAATGTATACATGAGCCCCCTCGCGGCCATCGCCCGCCAACACAACCTCAACATCATCTCTTACGCGGATGACACGCAACTGATCCTTTCTCTCACCAATGACCCCAGCACCGCCAAAACTAACCTACACGAAGGAATGAAAGAAGTTGCCGAATGGATGAAACACAGCCGTCTGAAACTGAACTCAGATAAAACAGAAGTCCTCATCTTAGGTACATCCCCCTCTGCATGGGACGACTCTTGGTGGCCGGAAGCCCTTGGAAAAGCACCCATCCCGACAGACCACGCACGGAACCTAGGCGTTATCCTGGAATCTTCACTTTCAATGAACAGACAAATCAGCGCCGTCTCCTCATCCTGCTTCAACATTCTTCGCATGCTCAAAGAAACATTTCGCTGGATCCCCACCGAAACCAGAAAAACAGTCACCCATGCTCTGGTCACGAGCCGACTGGACTACGGAAACACCCTCTACGCAGGTACTACCGCTAAACTCCAGAAGAAACTCCAACGAATCCAAAACGCCTCAGCCAGGATCATATTAGACATCCTGCGTAACGAACACATCTCTGGTCACCTGAAAGACCTCCACTGGCTACCCGTCAATAAGAGGATCACTTTCCGACTGCGAACCCACGCACACAAATCACTCTACGACATCGGACCAGAATGCCTCAACTCACGACTGTCCTTCTACACCCCCTCCCGCCAACTACGTTCTTCCAGCCAAGCCCTCGCCACTATACCTCGCATCAACAAGACCACCATGGGAGGCAGATCCTTCTCATACCTGGCAGCTAAAACATGGAACTCACTCCCCACTTACCTTCGCCTTACCCAGAACCACCTAGCATTCAGAAAGCAACTTAAAACGTGGATATTTGACAAGTAATCCTCCTCCCCTCCCTAAGCGCCTTGAGACCCTCTGGGTATGTAGTGCGCTATATAAATTCTTTGACTTGACTTGACTTGACTCCTGGAGCCCCGTAATCATCTGTTAATATCCTGCCGTCTAATCCCCTATACTAAACAAAAACTCTGCAGCATTGTCATAGTCCCATGCCCTACGGTGCCTACCGGGTTGCCACACTGAAGGGATTTAACCTCTGTGGCGATTAAGGAGCCCAGGATCGGTCTTCGTGGGGTGTGGCTGGCCTTTGTTTATAGATAACACCCTGTCATGCTTGACACCCAGCACCACACAATCGTCCGGCGCTGGTAACCAGACCCTGATTCAGAAAAGGGGGTGGTGATGAAAAGAGTGTCTGAATTAAGCAGACCACTCTTACCCAGTCCAAAGATCAGGGCTTGATCCATCACCGTTTTTTAGCTCACTGCACCATCCCAGCTCAGAACTTGGCTATATGCAAATTAGTCTGACCCTGGCCCAGTGCATCATGGGAACAGGGCAGACCAAACTACCAAGCCAATTCTTATACTGGGAAGGAAACAAGCTACCGGGGACCGGTTTCTGGCATTTCAGCCGTCTTCGGCCCGGCTTGCTTGAATCCTGATGGTGCAATGAGCTAGGAACTCACATCTGAGTATACCCTTCCACGCTTATGGTGGACAAAAATGATTCAGAAAAGGGGGTGGTGATGAACAGAGTGTCTGAATTAAGCAGACCACTCTTACCCAGTCCAAAGATCAGGGCTTGATCCATCACCGTTTTTTAGCTCACTGCACATCCCAGCTCAGAACTTGGCTATATGCAAATTAGTCTGACCCTGGCCCAGTGCATCATGGGAACGGGGCAGACCAATGTACCAAGCCAAATTTTATACTGGGAAGGAAACAAGCTACCGGGGACCGGTTTCTGGCATTTCAGCCGTCTTCGGCCCGGCTTGCTTGAATCCTGATGGTGCAATGAGCTAGGGACTCACATCTGAGTATACCCTTCCACGCGGTATACTCAGACATGAGTCCCTTTCTCACTGCACCATCAGGATTCAAGCAAGCCGGGCCGAAGACGGCTGAAATGCCAGAAACCGGTCCCCGGTAGCTTGTCTCCTTTCTGGTGAAGAAGCCAGGGACAGTCTGATTTGCATACAGCCAGGTTCTGAACTGGGATGGTGCAGTGAGATAAATAACGGTGATGATCTTTGGACTGGGTAAGAGTGGTCTGCTTAATTCAGACACTCTGTTCATCACCACCCCCATTTCTGTATCGTTTTTGGCCACTATAGGTGTGGCAGGGTATACTCAGACATGAGTCCCTTTCTCACTGCACCATCAGGATTCAAGCAAGCCGGGCCGAAGACGGCTGAAATGCCAGAAACCGGTCCCCGGTAGCTTGTCTCCTTTCTGGTGAAGAATTGGCTTGGTAGTTTAGTCTGCCCTGTTCCCATGATGCACTGGGCCAGGGACAGACTGATTTGCATACAGCCAGGTTCTGAACTGGGATGGTGCAGTGAGATAAATAACGGTGATGGATCAAGCCCTGATCTTTGGGCTGGGTAAGAGTGGTCTGCTTAATTCAGACACACTGTTCATCATCACCCCCATTTCTGTATCGTTTTTGGCCACTATAGGTGTGGCAGGGTATACTCAGACATGAGTCCCTTTCTCACTGCACCATCAGGATTCAAGCAAGCCGGGCCAAAGACGGCTGAAATGCCAGAAACCGGTCCCCGGTAGCTTGTCTCCTTTCTGGTGAAGAATTGGCTTGGTAGTTTAGTCTGCCCTGTTCCCATGATGCACTGGGCCAGGGACAGACTGATTTGCATATAGCCAGGTTCTGAACTGGGATGGTGCAGTGAGATAAATAACGGTGATGGATCAAGCCCTGATCTTTGGACTGGGTAAGAGTGGTCTGCTTAATTCAGACACTCTGTTCATCACCACCTTCATTTCTGTATCGGTAACCAGACCCTGTCACAGCCTAAATCAGTCAGGCTAGACCCTGGTGTGGCCAGTGGTTGAGGGAGAGATCCCTTAGTTCCTAACCACTGGTACACTCGATCCAAGACCCAGGAAAACCTTAGAAGTACAGAGATCCTGCAGCTCACACCAAATGCTCTACCTCCACTGACAACTAAAATACATCCGATATGTCTAAGAGTCAGTGAATGGGCCCATGAAACGAAGAAAAGCACGATTGACAAATTAACAGGCGTGAACACTGGATCCACCAGCAACGCAGACACTCAACCTAATACTCCAGACAATGCTACGCTTCTAGTTGCAATTACTGAGCTGTGAGATATGCTTGATGTGAAAACTGGCATGGTTGGGGATGACGTCATGTTGCTGCACAGGACATTCGCAATGGTGTGGAACATTTAACTCAGGCTGATTCCAGGAATTATGGTGCAGGAGACACAATCACTACTCTACATGGTAAGGTCATCACCCTTGAAGAACTTCTGGTCACTCCCCACGTCGCACGGCCCCTCCTGTTTTCCTGTGACTGTCCCACTGCTGCTGCTGCCAAGGGTTCGCCGCTGGTGTGCTCCTGGAACCTGTTCGTGGTTCTGTATTGTTTCTTCTTCCCCATACCTGACTGTTTATTTTGTATTGTGTTCCTCTGTTTGCCGTTCTTCCCCATACCTGGCTGTTTATTTTGCATTTTTGTTCCTCTGATTGCCGTTCCTTGCGCCCTTGCCCTCTGTGCCCCACCCGCTCCCCGCTTGCCGCCGCTGCTCCTCATGGCCCGCCCCCTTTTTCCTTCTGTGCCCTGTGTCCTCGCCCACTGGCCGCCCCGCTCCCGCCTCCCAGCTGCTCCTCCCTCCCACTTGGCCTCTTATGCAGGGTGCCACGTGGCAGTGAGTGTGACCTGATCTCTGGTCTCTCCCCACACCGCACGGCCCCTCCTGGTTGCCCGTGACTGTCCCACTGCTGCTGCTGCCAAGGGTTTGCCACTGGGGTGCCCCTGGGCCCTGTTTGTTTGGTTCTGTATCGTTTTTTCTTCCCCATACCTTACAGTTTATTTTGAATTGTGTTCCTCTGTTTGGCGTTCTTCCCCATACCTGGCTGTTTATTTTGCATTTTTGTTCCTCTGATTGCCGTTCCTTGTACCCTTGCCTTCTGTGCCCCCCGCTCCCCGCTTCCCGCCGCGGCTCCCTACAGCCCGCCCCCTTTTTCCTTCTGTGCCCTGTGTCCTCGCCCACTGGCCGCCCCGCTCCCGCCTCCCAGCTGCTCCTCCCTCCCACTTGGCCTCTTATGCAGGGTGCCACGTGGCAGTGAGTGTGACCTGATCTCTGGTCTCTCCCCACACCGCACGGCCCCTCCTGGTTGCCCGTGACTGTCCCACTGCTGCTGCTGCCAAGGGTTTGCCACTGGTGTGTCCCTGGGCCCTGTTTGTTTGGTTCTGTATCGTTTTTTCTTCCCCATACCTTACAGTTTATTTTGAATTGTGTTCCTCTGTTTGGCGTTCTTCCCCATACCTGGCTGTTTATTTTGCATTTTTGTTCCTCTGATTGCCGTTCCTTGTACCCTTGCCTTCTGTGCCCCCCGCTCCCCGCTTCCCGCCGCGGCTCCCTACAGCCCGCCCCCTTTTTCCTTCTGTGCCCTGTGTCTTTGCCCATTGGCCGCCCTGCTCCCGCCTCCCAGCTGCTCCTCCCTCCCACTTCGCCTCTTATGGAGGGCGCCGCATGGAAGTGCAGTGAACGCGTGCAGCGGGTGCGCCGAAGGTGCGCCAAAGGCAAGCCTGTCTGCGCCCGTACATGCCTGGACCGCGCCCAGTGCCAGAAATCCTGGACCCCGCGCCCCCGCAGCACCAGACTGCACTACAACTCCAGCACCCTCCACGCACTCATCGAGACCACCCCTGCTACCGGGCCACCCCGAAGCGCACCCAAGGACCCTTCGCCTGCCGTAACTGCAGCTTCACCAGCATCTGGCCCATCAAACCATCAACCAGAGAACCCAACCATCTCCGCTGCATCCTCCTCAACACCCGCTCCGCTCGCAAGCATGCCATCGAACTCTGGGACCTCCTAGATTCCACTGCTCCCGACGTCGCCTTCTGTCAGAGACCTGGCTGAACGCCACCTCAGCACCGGACATTGCCCTAGCCATCCCACAGGGCTACAGGATCTCCCACAGAGACCGTACCAACGGAGTTGGAGGGGGAATCGCCATCATCCACAAGGACACCCTCAGAGTCTCGACCAACACCAACTACACCCTCACCACCGCCGAACACATGCACTTCTAGATCCACACCGACGCCAACTCCACCCTCCGAGGAACACTTGTCTACAGACCACCCGGACCACGACCACAGTTCTGCGACACCATCGCCGACCTCATCAGCACCCACGCCCTCACTTCCACGGACTACATCCTCGTCGGAGACCTGAACTTCCACCTCGAGAACAACAACAACACCAACTCCACCGCCCTGATCGACAACTTCGCCAACCTCGGACTCAAACAGCTCATGACGACACACACCCACGCCACTGGGCACACGCTGGACCCCATCTTCTCCACAAGCCCCCACATCTCCTTCAACCACACCACCTAACCCCACTGGACCGACCACAGATGCGTCCACTTCACCTTCAGGAAACCAACCAAACACCACCGCACCCAACAGCTACCACATTGCTGCTGGGGCAAGATCACCAAGGCCCAACTGACTACCACCCTCGCCCTGAGACCACCCGCCGATCCCACCGACCCGGGCATCCCCGTGACCAACCTCAAACAAAGGATCAACGATTTCGCCAACACCCTCGCCCCTTTCAAGACCTCCAGAACCAACCACACCAACAAGAAAGCCACCTGGTTCACTGAAGACCTCCGGATCTCCAAGCGCACCTGTCGAAAGCTGGCGAAGAAATGGCTCCACGACCAAACACCAGACAGCCACACAGCCCACAAAAGCGCCACCCACAGACACCACCAACTCATCAGGACCGCCTTCAAGGACCGCTTAGACAACAACACCCACAACACCAAAGAGCTCTTCAGCATCGTGAAAGAACTCTCCAACCACAGCTCCAACACCAACGACATCTCACCATCACAAGACTTGTGCGACTCCCTGGCCACCTTCTTTCACCGCAAGATCACCGACATCCACAACAGCTTCAATTCCGATACCCCCGCACCCACCACCGAGACCACCACCCCTGCGATCACCACCCACACCAGCCGCCTGACCGCCTGGTCCCACGTCAGCGACGAAGACACCATCAAAACCATGAACTCCATCCACTCCTGATCCCCATCCGACCCCTGCCCTCACCACATCTTCAACAAAGCCAGCACAACCATTGCACACCACCTCCGGAGAACAATCAACAGCTCCTTTGAGACAGCAACCTTCCCGGAAAGCTGGAAGCACGCAGAGATCAACGCCCTTCTGAAGAAGCCCAAGGCGAACCCCAAAGACCTCAAGAACTTCCGGCCCATCTCCCTGCTCCCGTTCCCGGCAAAAGTGACAGAGAAGATTGTCAACAAACAGCTGACCTGATACCTAGAAGACAACAACATCCTGGACTCTTCCCAATCCGGCTTTCGCAGCAACCACAGCACCGAGACCGCCCTCATCGCCGCCACTGATGACATCAGGATCCTGATGGACATAGGAGAAACAGCCGCCCTCATCCTCCTACACCTATCAGCAGCCTTTGACACGGTCTGCCACCAAACCATATCAGCACGCCTCCACGACGCCGGAATTCAAGACAAGGCCCTGGCCAGGACCACATCCTTCCTCTCCGGCAGAACCCAGAGCGTCCGCCTCCCACCCTTCCGCTCAAAAAACACTGAGATCATCTGCGGCGTCCCACAGAGATCCTCCCTCAGCCCGACGCTATTCAATATCTACATGGCACCGCTCGCCCACGTCCAACGACAACACAACCTCAACATCATCTCCTACGCCGATGACACCCAGCTAATCATATCCCTCACCGAAGACCCCCACACCGCCAAAGCCAACCTCCACAGAGGAATGAAGGCCGTAGCCGACTGGATGAAGGACAGCAGACTGAAGCTGAACTCAGACAAGACGGAGGTCCTCATTCTCGGACCCACCCCATCAGCCTGGGACAACTCTTGGTGGCCCACATCACTATTCGCAGCCCCGGAACCCACAGACCACGCACGCAACTTGGGGTTCATCCTCGACTCCACCCTTTCCATGACCAGGCAAGTCAACGCCATCTCCGCGTCCTGCTTCAACACCCTCCGAATGCTCCGCAGGATCTTCAAATGGATACCCCCGACACGAGAAAAACTGTCACCCACGCCCTCGTCACCAGCAGACTCGACTATGGGAACGCCCTCTACTCAGGAACAACAACCAAGCTCCTGAGACGACTACAACGAATCCAGAACGCCTCGGCACAACTGATCCTCGATGTTCCCCGATGCAGCCACATCACACCCCACCTGAGAGGCTTGCACTGGCTCCCCATCAACAAGAGAATCACCTTCAAGCTCCTCATCCACGCACACAAGGCACTACAGAACGCGGGACCTACATACCTCAACAACCGACTCAGCTTCCACACCACCACCCAAAGCCTCCGCTCAGCCAACCTCACCCTCGTCACAGTTCCTCGCATCCGGAAAGCCACCGCCGGCGGCAGATTCTTCTCCTACCTTGCCGCCAAGACCTGGAACACTCTCCCCACCAGCCTACGACAGACCCAGGACCTGCTGGCCTTCAGAAGACTTCTCAAGACCTGGCTCTTTGGTCAGTAGCAGCCCCCCCCCCCCCCCCCCCACTCAGTGCCCAGAGACCCTCATGGGTATGTAGCGCGCTTTAGAAATGCATTGATTGATTGATTGTTTGATTGGCACAGGCCTAGTGTCTTGGGTTAAAGATGCCGAAGGGAGAGCCCAACGTAATAACCTGAGATTTGTGGGATTCTCAAAGGGATGTGAGAGCTCCGATATGTGTGCATTCCTTGGTCACTGGCTTAAAACTTGGATCCCTGATGGGAAGCTGTCCTCCTGCTTTGTCCTGGAGCATGCCCATATTGCACTAACAGCAAAGTCTCCCCCAGATGCCAGGCCATGGCCAGCCATTTGCCAAATGTTTTATTACCAAGACCCTTACCTTTCAATCTCAACCAATATTGCTTTTCCTCGACCATACCAAATTGGTGAAACAACAGAGACAATCGTTTACAGCAACAAAAACATGCCTTGCGAATTACAAGTCCTTTACATGCTGCTTTTTACAGCTCACCTAAGAGTAAGCTACAAAAATAGCACCCTGTTCTTTGTCACCCTGGATGAAGTCTTCCAATGGGAGACGAGTGTAGGCCAGTCAAGCATCACACACCGCCGCCTCAGGACTCGGACTCATCCTCTGGTGACCCACGCCTCCAACAGAATAACTCAAAAGAAAAACTAAGACATCGATTAAGATCTTCCAGGCACTCCAGATCTGGAAGTAATCAACAAGCTGAGCTACCATACAGCTGATTCAAATGACCCCACATTGTTGTATTCTCGGACTGCATGACCGCCGACGACGCATTTAGAACGCTTGTTCTTCGGAACTAACATGGCCTACTATGTACAAACTGATTTCTCAGACCCCGGGGTTGTATGCCAGGGATGGGACATTTGGGCAACCATTGAACAGTTACAGCCCCCATCCCCTGTTGAGAGGGGAACTGCTGCTTAATGTCTGCGACAGACGCTTTAACATTCTACGAGGTATTGGGGTGGGATGGGGTGGGTGTGGGAGCAGGGGGGAGTTTCCCTTACAGATGTGGTTAGACTCAGTTGTCACAGTCATTGCGCATCCATCTCATTATCTCTATTTGAGCCCTGATCGCTATACCCCCAACACTTCATGCTATACACTGTGATGACACATCAAAATAGGCAAATTCCAACAAGGGAACTTAAGGTAGTAACATGGAATGTGCGAGACTTCCTAGACATGATCAAAAGTGGTACAACACTCAAATATGTGAAACCTAAAAGAGCTGACGTCCTCCTTCTCCAAGAAACCCACCTATTAGGGACTAAAGCTCCATGTCTTTCCTGTTTTGGATTTATACACGTCTTTCATGCCGGGTTAACTAGAGGCTCCGGGGGTGTCGCTATCTGGATCTATCGTAGAATTACCTTTACATACACTCACACATGGGCTTATATGTCAGGCAGACACATGTCCGTTCAAGGCATGATTAGCGGTGAACTTATAATACTGGGTAGTGTATATGCCCCACCACCTCTTAGACAAACATTTACTCAACATATAATAGACATTTGGGGCTCACTGCCGGAATTCCATGCACTAGTTGGAGGGGATTGGAACAATGTCATTCATCATAATCGAGACAGGTGGTGCCCTACATTCATACACAGACCAAGGGAGTCAAGCCTGAAACCACTGATAAGAGACATTGGGTTGGCCTGACACATGGAAAATTCTACAGCCCCTAAAAGCGGGTTACACTTATTTTTATTCACAGTTCGTTTCCTGGCTAGAGTATATCTTTATCATGAGGGAACACATTCATAGATTCGTTCAAGCAGAAATTCGGCCTAGAGGATTGTCGGATCACTCCTCGCCCTGCTTCGGTTACTAATGGGACCCCAACGGTTTCCTTTCCACTGGCGTCTATCACCCTGGCATATGCATAACCCTAGTCATAAAATCAACCTTCATAATGTCCTGCTAGAATACTTCTCATTCAATGTGGAGATGGAAGGTTCCGCTGCCAGGCTATTTGAAGCGATGGAACCAACCATCAGCAGATTTGACATTAGTGACTGCGCAGCGGTTAAATGCAAAAAAAAACACACACTAACACAACTTGAAACCCAGATCATTAGCACAGAATGACGTGTGCAGAAGTACAACGGAGCAGTGCTCACAGACAACTCGGCATGCTGCAGAGACGCTATCAAAGTGTGCTCCTAGATGAGGCCAAACCCATATGGCAGGCAACACAAAGCAAGATATATAAATGAGGAGACATATCTGGGAAGGTCCTGTATAGGTTATGCCAGTACACTCTGAAACCGATTCCCCTGCCGACCATTTCATTGCACACAAACAAGTTACTCACTAGCCCCGCATAAATTGCCCAGTATTTCTCTGAATTTTATCCATCCCTATATGCCGCTCATGAAGTTCTAAGTGTATCCCAAATAGAGGACGTCTTTCTAGACATATCACCAAAGGCATTATCCGACACTGCGCGTGAATCACTAGAAGCATCTATTTTGCTAGAGAAACTAACAGCTTCTGCCTCTGAAATGTCACCTGGGAGGTTGCTGGGCCCAATTGATTCCTGTGCAAATTCTTTAAAGCCTATGCGACAATATTGGGTCCACAATGTTTCTCTGCCATTAATGAAGCTCTAAAAAATAAATAGACGCTTCCTGATTGGAGACACGCAGACATTGTAGGCTTCCCTAAACCGGGTCACCCACCTGAACTGTGTTCATTGAATAGGCCAATTTTAACTCCTAAATATTGAAGCCAAACTGCTGGCTAAGGTCCTTGCAAATAGACTGATCCCCCATCTTAATGATCTGATCCACCCAGATCAAGCTGGCTTCATGCCCCAAAGAGTGAATCTGCATAATATATGCAGAGTTCATAACGCAATAGCGGCCATAGATCGACTTGATAGAGCAGCAGCACTACTCTTGGTGGATATAGTCTTAGATTCTGTCAGCTGGGTATACATGTTGATACAGCTGAAACATTTGTATATGGGCCTCCACTTTATTTCACATGTGAAATTGTTATATACTGCCCTCACAGCGTCCATTTGAGTGACAGGCACTACAACAACCCAGTTTCCTATCAGGCGAGGAACCAGACAAGGATGCCCCCTTCCCCCCTAATATTTGACCTGGCCATTGAGGCCCTGGGCGCCTGGGTCCCACGTGATGCAATATATCGAGGCTTCAAATGGACACCTGAAATATCTGATCATATAGCGTTATACGAAGACAATGTCCGATTCTTCCTGATGGACCTCCACAGGACAGAACAGAGAATCAATTCGGATAGTGCGAGTCTTTGGCGAGACATCGGGCCTCTACATGAATAATACACAATCGTTACTCTTGCATATTCGAGGGATCGTAGGGAGTGGCCGGTGGGGGGAGGGCCTCACAATGGCTTCGCATGGCTTCACATATTTGGGCATATTCGCCCCATGGAAATAGAACATAGAGGCACTGACAGAAAAGGTTAAAACTGAGCTGATGACCTGGTCCACATTCCAACTGGAAGGTCTGCCATCTTCAAAATTGTTTCTCTATCCCATCTATTATACCAACTACAGTCTTACCCATACTCAATCCCCGTGTCCTGATTCAGTCAAATGAATGCTATACTGGCACACTTCCTATGGGGAGGCAGCAGTGCCCAGATTGCCCTATATACATGCTTTCAATCCACATACTGTGTGGGTATTGCAGCCGCAGACATACAATCCTACCATGTAGCTGCACACCTGCAAATCCTGAATGTATGGTGGTATGGGCCCAGAGATGATCCTACCTATAGAGTCGAACAATGGATTATGGGAGATCCTTCCGTGCATGCATGCATTCTTATACAGTAGGTCAGACCCAAAAGGCCTTCCCCCAGTGACACAGATGGTGATTATGACCCGGCGACAATCCCTCCGCCTCATGGAGTTACAAAGGAGACTCCACTGTGGCGGAATCGTATGCTCCCACAAGTTGCAGATATTCAGGGATTCTGTGCTGGGATTGTATTGGAATCTCAACGTTAGGCCCTCTTGGTCCTGCCAAACATTCATAAGCACTTACCATGTTCTCCACCTGACTGTGTTGCCCAGCCTGATGGAGAACATGCCAAGGCTCCCAGGAACTGCCTTAGCAGCGAAACAGGCCACTCAGACCAAACAAGACTCTGCTCATGCAGCTTCGTGATTGGCTGGGAGAGTCTGCTTCCGGTCCTGCCAGTACAGACGAAGAGGACAGAGAAATGGCGTGAGGCTACGGCTGAGGCTAAGAAAAGGTTTGTTTATTTATTTACTTTCTAATCCATCCTCCCGCTCCATCACCCCCATTTAGAGGCAGCTGTCAATGCAAGGCCTGCTGAAAAAATATACCTTGATCCTTGTCGCACCAGTCGAGCGAAGCATCTGTGTTGATCCCACAGGTGAGGTGATGCATCAGTTATCTCCACGCAACGGTGATGATACCCCGGATCTGAAGAGCCAGTTCTGAGAAATGATGGTTCCAAAGCCTCTTAGATATCTTCACGCAGTTGGGAGTATGCGTTGATTGTCTCTCTGCAATGTCGGCGATGCAATGGTTCCAATGTAGCGGTTCCATGGCGATTCACTGGATCCGAGTGTGATGCGCCGGTGTTGTTTCCAAAACAGTGGCAATGCATTGATTCTGCTCTCGTAGCAGAGGATGCACCGGTTCCGCTAGAGGGAGCACCTTGGTCCACTCCTAATGGACCACGCACAGTCTTCAAATCAGGAAGTTAGTCAGCTTACCCTTGGAGTCACTCTGGGTTTAGTGATAGAGGTTCAGTCTTTATTCAGTCAGAAAGCAGTAGGCAGCAGGGCAACACAACAAGGGAGCGGCTTCTAGAGCAGTAAGTAGTCCAGCAGCGCGCCAGACCTTAAGCATTGCAGTTCTTCTTCTAGGCTGAGTGGTTTCAGGTCCAGAAGTGTACTGAGTTGGTAGAGTCAGTAATCCGTTACTTATACTCAGTTATGTCTTTGAAGTTAGGGTGTAAGAAAACAGGCCTCTTTGCAGATGTTCCCCTACTTTTTACCCCCATTTGGACTACCAGATGCTGGTTAATGACTCTGACAGTGCACTGAAGCCTGCTAACTAGGCCCCAGTGTTCTTTCCCTAAAACTGACATGTGTGAATTGGCATTCTCAATTGACAAGGGCTTACTTTACCACCTTATAAATCCTCAGCAAATGGTACCAGGGGTACCCAAGACATAGATGGAAAAGGGGTTCACAGGGCTAATGCACAAGCTTGTGTCACTATGAGTGACCCGACCAAACTACTGATAGCAGGCCTGCCATTGCAGACTGCAGCAACTGTGCAATCTGCTCCGTTCTGACTTTGGCCTCACCATGTGTGTTAAAGTCAATGCAGTGCTTTTTATATATGTCAGTCAGCCCTAAGGAAGTCATCCAGGAGGCAGGGTGTAGTATATATATTAAAGGTGTGGACATGTAAGTGCAAGCTTATATGTCCCTGTAGTGGCCTTTACCATTAAAGTACACTACAAGTGACAGACGGTCCTTAGCAGAACACAGGCTTGCACCCAAGCACTCTAGGTTTACTAGCTCCATATTGGTACCGACAAAATAGGCCATATTTGGAATCAAACAATGTGCTTTCTCACCCTTGACATGAATCCTGTGTTGAGGAGGTTGTGGTAGGCATCCAGATGACTACCCTAGAGACTCCCACCTGGTTTCCCCCTGGTTTACAGTGCTCTGGCTGGCAAGCCTTTGTTTTCCTGCGGCGCCATTAATGTGGTTAGCTTCAAAGGCTACACTGCATCTGATATCCATCAGGGGTACACCCTGTGGAGGAAATATCTCTCTTCCTCTCCCAGGCACCTACGCTCATTGAGCAGGGGGAAATTATATATGCAATGTAGTGTACACCCCTACAAGGCTGGCCACACCTCCAGGGTGAGCAGCTTGGTCTGTACACTAAATTGAGTTTTCTGCCATGTCTAGGAGTGACAGAATAGAGTGTTCTAGGTAAAAGAAGTAGCCCACCCCCACAGATGTGTGCATCTCAGGGACAGATTAGCTGCAAGGGCTAGCTGCCCATTGGCTACTAGTCTCCATATCCATAACTCCCCTGAGTCTAGGATTTAAGAGACCCCCCGGATACCAGAATCTCAAATCTGAATGACCTGCATCAAAAAAGGAACCCGTGTCCATGACAACAGGACTTTGCATGTCAAACTTAAAAAATGATACTCTGTCCCTCTGGCAATGGACTTGGAACTGGGAGACCGAGCCTCGTCATTGGATAAAACTCGGCATCCCCAGACAGAGGGATCCCTGCCCAAACCAGCCTCGGAGTCCCCCAGACTAGTGGCACTTATCCCCTGCACACTGCAGGCAAAAACACTACCAGGTTCTTAAGAATCACTGGCTATAAGGCCCGCCACAGGATCAACTAAAACCAGAGGGTGCAGTGGTGGTATAAACAGCAGCAAAAAGTGTGCCAGACATTGGGAACCATTACAAATGGCAAGCACATTAAAATTAACAAAATCCGATACTTATCCTTTGGCCCAAGATAATCCAGGGCATTGTGAGAGTTGGTCTTACCACTGCCATGGCTTGTTGGTCGCCAATTAGGCAACTGATCCCCACAGTCTAAGCTGCAACTAGAACGGACACCATGCAAGCAGCACCCGACATCAGCAATTGTGTCTCATGTTTGTTTTGCTTCATGATTCTAGCAGCACTGTGTAAGCAGTAAAATCAGTACCAACAGCGTCTCCCATTCCGCACCATGGACAGCCATAGCACTTCTGCATCCGGACCCCATGAGCTAGGTAAGATTGGACTGACTGCTGTGGCCTGGTCCTAGGGCCCGCACAATATTAACCCTCCAAGGGTTCTACCTAACTTAGCCTCAAAGTGGTTGTGGACGTGGGTGAAGGGACGACCGTGACACCAACTGTAGGAATTAACTAGGGTTTTATTTTAATAGCTCTTAAGGGTTTGGTGACAAACGTCTTTCATGTCCTGAATGTTAGTCTCTCCCGCGCGAAGGTACTTGGGTCCGTGGCGCTGCTCGTCTACAGGTTCCTTCCCAGGAAGATGGTTCCACACTTCGGGCACCGAGGGTCTCGCCACATGAAAGAAAGAAGACCAACAAGGCGGAAGGCCGTTAGGACACAGTCCTCCAATGGGGTTGCACCAGGGGGCCCAGGGAGTGTTAGGTATACACCCAGTGTATCTAACTAACAATTGCCGTGCTCAGTGTAGGAGGTGTTGGGATAGATGGTAAAGGAGGGTAGGGTGGGGGGAGGAAAGGTAGGACTAAAGGGATAAATGCAGCGGGAGCGGAACACACAGTGGCGCTCTAAGCACTAGCGTTACGCTTGCCTATCCAAGCCGCCAAATGCCGCCGTACCTGTGTCAGCCACACTCCTCCCTCGGGAGTTTGGCACGGCGGTCCGCAGGGTCGTTGGCCTCCTGGCTCGCCTCGTGGATCGGCTTCTCCTTCGGCTCCTCTGCAGTCTCCCGCTTCGTTTCTTCGGGTCCCGTCTTCTGTTGCACTCCGGTTCTCCGTCTCTTCAGGTTCCGCCTTCTTCCTCGCGGTGTTTCCACACCCGGCATACAAGACTTCCTCTGTTTTAACCAATGTGGTCTCAGTGACGTCACAGAGGGCCGGGGCTTCCCCCGCGTACGTTGACGCCCACTTAAAGGGCCCGTTTTCCTTGAACTCGCTGGCAGTCTCGTTTCCGTGCTCCCACTCGAGATTCTGTGGAGAAGCCAGAAATGACAAATCAGTATGGGTCGGGCTCCACCATTCCCGACGGGTAAGGACGCCGACTTTACATTCCTCCCCCCCTGGATTCTCCCGATCGGGGAGAATGGGCATCCTGGAGAGGAAATCGGCATTCCCATTGTCTACCCCCTTCCGATGCACAACCTTGAAGGCAAACGGTTGCAGGAAGAGAAACCAACGTAATATCCTAGCATTCTGGGATCGATTTCTTTGCATCCACTGAAGGGGTGCGTGGTCTGAGTATAGGACGAAAGCTTTACCTTCCAGGTAGTACCTCAGCTTGTCAATAGCCCACCGGATGGCGAGACACTTTTTCCACCGTGGGGTATTTCTGTTCCCTGGGGTGGAGCTTTCTGCTGACATAGAGTATGGGATGTTCGGCTCCGTCATCCCCCTCCTGTGACAGCACAGCCCCAATGCCGGTGTCGGAGGCATCAGTGGCCAGGGAAAAGGGTTTCTCAAAGTTTGGTGGTATGAGGACCGGGCTTGTGGTAAGGGCAGTCTTTAGAGTCTGGAAGGCTTTGATGGCTCCTTCTGATGGAGGATTTGGCAGAGCGTTCTTTACGTGTTTCTGCAGAAGGTCTGTTAGGGGACTTGAAAGGTCTGCAAAGTTCTTGATGAATCTCCTATAGTACCCTATGAGACCTAGGAATGCACGTAATTCCCTTTTTGTGGCTGGAAAAGGAGTACTGGTTATAGCTTTGATCTTTTCCTCCTGAGGGGCTATGACTCCCTCACCTAGCATGAATCCCAGGTATTTCACTTTTGGAAATGCGGCCCTTGATTTCTTTGCATTCACATGGAGTCCGGCTGCCTGTAATGCGGTTAAGACATTGGATACATGTACTAGATGTTCTTTCCAGGATGAACTAAAGATGACTATATCATCCAGATACACCGAACTGTATGAGGTGTGGTTGGCCAGTACCCTGTTCATTAACCGCTGAAAGGTAGCGGGGGCTCCATGGAGTCCAAATGGTAAGACAGTAAATTCAAAGAGCCCATCTTCAGTTGCAAAGGCTGTTTTGTGGCGATCCTCCTCCCTGAGTGGCACCTGCCAATACCCCTTGGTCAGGTCAAGGGTGGTAATGTAGCGGGCATCCCCTATTCGCTCTATTAGTTCATCCACCCGGGGTATTGGAAATGCGTCAAATGACGACACAGCATTCAGGGCTCTAAAGTCCATGCAAAAACGGGTAGACCCGTCGGGTTTAGGGACCATGACTATGGGAGAGGACCAATTGCTCTTAGATGGTCTTATCACCCCTAGACGAAGCATGTCCTGCACCTCCTTCTTTACATCAGCCCCTTTGGCAGCTGGAATGCGATAAGGTCTTTGTTTTACTATCTGTCCTTCTTTTGTGCGTATTTGATGCTCTGCCAAATGGGTACACCCAGGGGTGTCTGAAAAGATAGGGGAGAAGGGGAGTAGAGTTGACATCAACTCTCCTCATTCTACTTCAGTCAATTCTGTGTTCATTGGCAGTTGTTTCAGGGTGGACCCGCTCCTATCTTCTGGTAAGGTCAAGTTAGCCTGGCGGGGATATGGACCAATCCATTTCTTGAGGAGATTAATGTGGGTAGTTTGTCTCCTATTCGGGGACATTTGTAAGCTGTATGTGGTACGCCCGTAAGTATCTACAACTTTATAGGGACCTTTCCACTCCCTCCGAAACTTTTGGGTGGACGAAGGTAGAAGCACCAGAGCCCAGTCTCCCTTTTCTAGGGTCCTCCATTTTTTTCCTTTATCATAGTATCGTTTTTGAGCGGCTTGAGCTTTCTCTAGGTTTGAATATGCTAAGTCCCTCAATTTGCCCAATCTAGATCTTAACTGCTGTGTATACTCCAACAGATTTCTCTGTTCAGCAGCTCCTTCATTTTCCCATGCTTCCCTGGTAATCTCTAACAGGGACCGTGGTTGACGGCCGTAAAGCAATTCGAATGGTGAAAATCCCAAACTACTCTGTACTTGTGCTCTTATCACATACAACGCTAGGGGTAGCACTCTGTCCCAATCCTTATTCTCGGTAGTTAGCAACTTCTTAAGGGTGGTTTTTAGGGTCCGGTTATACCTCTCAACGAGGCCATCCGTCTGAGGATGATAGGCGGACGTTCGGATGTGGTGTAGGTCAAGCGTTTTGCACACCTCTTTCATCATCCGGGAAACAAATGGTGTTCCCTGGTCCGTGAGAATCTCGTGAGGGAACCCTACCCTTGAAAACAACTCCACCAACTTGTCCGCTATATTCTTAGTAGTCGGAGTACTGAGTGCAAAGGCTTCTGGGAATCTAGTGTTGTAATCAACCACAACAAGAGCGTAGGTATGGCCACGCGATGTACGTGGTAGTGGTCCAATCAGGTCCATACCTACCCTATCCCAGGGATTTCCAATGATTGGCAGTGGTTGCAGGGGTAATGCGGGTGGGCGAGTCAGGTTCTTTTTTTGGCACACCTCGCACTGTTTACAGTATGTGTCTGCCTCCTTGTATATACCGGGCCAATAAAAGAGACGTACAATGTTCTGAGTTGTTTTCTCACTACCACTATGCCCAGCAGTTAGGTGTGTATGGGCATAGAAAAGAATCTGTTCTCTGAATTCCTTGGGCACTACTAGTTGAGTGGGTTCTCCCTCTTTACTTTCCCTATAGAGCAGATCGTTTTCTATCCTGAATCAGGGGTAACTCTGTGATGGAGAGGTTTGAGAGTGATGTGCTGCTTCCCAGGCATTCAATAGAGAAGGATCATTGGCCTGTGCGAACTTAAACCCTCTGTCTAGCACCCATGGGTCTACTGACAGGTAAGCTTCTGCGGTGTGGTCTTTTAACTCCCTCTTGAACAAGGACAGGAAGTCTGGGTTATCTACCCCTAGTATCAACTCTTCGGGTAAAGACCTTACTACCCCCACCTTAACTGAGCAAGGCTCTCTACCTATTGGGTGTATGGTTATTCGGGCCATAGGATAGGGTTTGACATCGCCATGGACGCACCTGATAAGAACAGTACCTTCCTGGCCTATCTGGTCAGGGTGCAAAAGTCGTTCCTGAACAACTGATTGACGACAACCCGAATCAAGTAAGGCTTTCACTAATTTCTGGTTAACTCGTACCCTTACGTAAAAGGATGGGCCCATTTCGGAAGTGTACATGACCGTCCGTGGGATATAGCCGACCTCCATGGGTTCTTCCGGGGGTCTTCGTTGGGGGCACATTCGGGCTATGTGCCCCCATTCTCCGCACTCGAAGCACTTTGGCCCCTTCACATGGGGACCTTCCGGTTTGAACTGGCGTGGTTTGATTGGGTCGGGTACAGTTTTTTTTTCTCGGGTTTGGATGTAGATGTTATGGACTTGGTATTTTTTTCATTGTCCCAAGGAAAAGACCGGGGTGCTGCTCTATTATAGTTGGCCGCCATCTCTATGGCTTGGGGCCGCCGTTAGTCCGGGGTGTTGTCTTAACCACCTCTGTGTGCCGTATGGTAATACTTCCATGAACTGTTCCAGTATGATACTGGACATGACCTCTTCTTTGCTCCGGATATCCGGCCTGAGCCATTTTTTGGCAGCCATTTTTACCCTTAGATACATGGTCTTTGGATTCTCACCCGGTATTCCCTTCTCTTTTCTAAACCGTAGACGGTATGCCTCTGCATCCATCCCTAGGTGGTCTAATATCATCGCTTTTATGTCTGCATATGAAGACGTTCCTGTATGATTTGCCACCTGATAGGCAGTTTGAGCCTCTCCCGAGAGTAAGGGAGCCAAAATGAAAAGGCCATTACTCTTCCGGCCATCCGTAAGCTCTGGCTGCGCGCTCAAAATTCAGTAGGAACGCGTCGGGATCTTTCCCATTCACGTACTTTTGTAAGGCGACCCCTGATGGGTGTGGGCCTATGGGCCTTCTGTCCAGTGCGGATGATGAGATGGGAGTTTGTACAACTTTTTGGATAGTGTCCATTTGTTGGGTCATAGACGTTCTGAACAAGTCCCGGTCAGCATCAGCTGTGCTTATTTGTTGGCCTATAGCCCACTCTAGTTTTTGTTGTCCATCAATGAGCGTTTGAATCACTTGTTCCATTGCCATGGTCGTTTTGGGAGGGGAGGATCCCACTTCTGACACCAGTGTGGACGTGGGTGAAGGGACGACCGTGACACCAACTGTAGGATTTAACGAGGGTTTTATTTTAATAGCTCTTAAGGGTTTGGTGACAAACGTCTTTCGTGTCCTGAATGTTAGTCTCTCCCGCGCGAAGGTACTGGGGTCCGTGGCGCTGCTCGTCTACAGGTTCCTTCCCAGGAAGATGGTTCCTCACTTCGGGCACCGAGGGTCTCGCCACATGAAAGAAAGAAGACCAACAAGGCGGAAGGCCGTTAGGACACAGTCCTCCAATGGGGTTGCACCAGGGGGCCCAGGGAGTGTTAGGTATACACCCAGTGTATCTAACTAACAATTGCCGTGCTCAGTGTAGGAGGTGTTGGGATAGATGGTAAAGGAGGGTAGGGTGGGGGGATAAATGCAGCGGGAGCGGAACACACAGTGGCGCTCTAAGCACTAGCGTTACGCTTGCCTATCCAAGCCGCCAAACGCCGCCGTACCTGTGTCAGCCACACTCCTCCCTCTGGAGTGTAGAACGGCGGTCCGCAGGGTCGTTGGCCTCCTGGCTCACCTCGTGGATCGGCTTCTCCTTCGGCTCCTCTGCAGTCTCCCGCTTCGTTTCTTCGGGTCCCGTCTTCTGTTGAATTCCGGTTCTCCGTCTCTTCAGATTCCGCCTTCTTCCTCGTGGTGTTTCCACACCCGGCATACAAGACTTCCTCTGTTTTAACCAATGTGGTCTCAGTGACGTCACGGAGGGCCGGGGCTTCCCCCGCGTACGTCGACGCCCACTTAAAGGGCCCGTTTTCCTCGAACTCGCTGGCAGTCTCGTTTCCGTGCTCCCACTCGAGATTCTGTGGAGAAGTTGGAAATGACAAATCAGTATAGGTCGGGCTCCACCATTCCCGACGGGTAAGGACGCCGACTTTACAGTGGTCAATTGTCACTTATGGTTTTTCCCATTGACTGCAGTGTTTTGTTTTTCATGTTTTATCTTGCACTGATTTAATATTTCTTTTAAACGCTATAACCCTGGTTATATGTATGCTATATTTTTCATTTTGGTGTTTAAAATAAGATAAAAATACACTTTGGTTTAATAAATTGGTGTCAGATTTCTATTGTGTCAATTACTAATCGTCCATGTTGGTACTTCTCTGAAGCATGACTGTTCTTTGTCACTCCAACAGGACTGAGCTAAGGGTTTATTAGTGTGAATCCAAGGACCATCTTTAGGGAATTGTGATGATATAGCATGGTGCGGGGTTACGCAGATCTTTGAGGGTGGACAGGACACAGCCGTTTTAGGTGTAAGTGTGAAGCTGTTCCTAGCTCTTCCCTCTCACCCTTTCAGGAAGATCCACCAAGTCATGCCCGTGTTCCCTTAAGTATGGCTGTCTAGAGTGAATACATAAAGTCCAGCTGTAACCCAGCCCACCCAGTGAGCAGACACCAAATGCCTAATAGCAGAAAAATGCCTAACTTTCTAAAAGTGGCAATTTCAGAATAGTAACAACAAATCCAACTTCACCATTAAAGAGGATTTATCATTATCATTGCTTAGCTAAACACGAGGGAGCCTCCTTCCCTTTACTAGGAATTAAAGCTTACTAACTGTAATAAGAAATCCACAGTCTTAACGTATGCGAGGGGTAGGCCACTTAATAGTGAAAAATGAGTTTGAGAGTTTTTGACTACCAGGACAGGTAAAACTAAAAGGCACTTGCCATAACATTTAGTTACATAACACCCAGCCCTAATGACTACCTAGGGCCTACCTTTAGGGTTGACGTATATGCAATAAAAGGGCTTGGCAATGGGTTTTTAATACTAAGTTGATATAGCAGTATACATTTCATACACAGGCTCTGCGATGGTAGGCACAGGCCATGATGAAAGACTTCTGAAGTGGATGGCGCAAGCAGTGCTGCAGTCCCACTAGTAGCCTTTAATTTGCAGACCCTGGGCACTTGTAGTGCACTTTACTTATAAGTAGATTATATATGCCAATTGTGGATACAACAATCAAACCATTTTTTGGGGGGGCTCACATGCAATTTAGCACTGGTCAGCAATGGTAAAGTGCTCAGAGTCTTGAGGCCAACAAAAATAAATCAGCAAAATATGAGGCATGCAGACAAAGGTTTGGTGGAAGACCACCCTACGGTTGTCAGATCCAAGAAAGGCATTCTCCTAGATGTTAGCGCTATACTTTTATCTCTTGGACATATCTTGCGTCTGGGGGACTTCTGCAACCAATATGGAAAAGTAAGTGTTGTGTTGATAACATTTGTAAACAGTTCTTATTTATGCATCTTATGATGTCAATCCAATGACCCCTTTACATTTTTTTAGCACACATATGGATCTGGTAAGTATTTACTGGTAAATCAGAGCATGCAAAGGGAATAAATATCCAGGACTGTTACACTCGGACCTCTGAGGATAGCAGATGCAGTGTGATGCTGGCATTGTGGTCTGAGGGAGGTACTGGTGGCAAAGGGATATAAAGGTTGATGGGTAAAAAGTAGTGTGGTCTGTGAATGGTAGCACAAAAGTTTGAGAAACTGAGATGGCTGAAGTCAGCAAATTTGGCTTATCACTAACAAAGGGGGAGGTCCAAGGGCTATGACAATCAGCAAAGGCGAGCTCAGGATAGGATCATAAGAAGGCTCAGATGATCAGAAGAGGGGAGAGGAATGCTCCAGATACATTTTCTCATGGCTCTAAGGAAGGATTCTGCTTAAAAAAAGGGCTCTGATTGCCAGCTGTGATAGCACTAGGAACCACAACCAGCTGTGATATGTTCTGCACCAGATTAAGGGCTAGATGAAGGATAGTGGAGATATATATGCAGCAGAAGTGTTTGAAAGGCAGCAAGCACGAGTTTCAAGTCCAGTAGAATAGACTGTGTGACTTCCAGACCTATGAGTTACATTCCATGTGTGTTTGTGTGTGTGTGTGTGTGTGTGTGTGTGCAATAAATATGTAGCAAGTGTGTAGTAGAAGACTTTCCTCATGTAATCTCCGCTCTGCCATCCAAGGGAGGATCACTGTACCTAAATTTAAACTATCCCGGATGAGTGGCAAGGCCTTTTCCGATCTTGGCCCCGCAATCTGGAACTCTCTACCCACAACAATTCGCAATAAAGCCAATTACACACAGTACCGCAAGTCATTAAAACCTGTTTTTTTGATAAATAACCATCTTGTCCACCTGCTCTCTCCACCTTGATCCATCCTATGCGGCGGAAAAACCCTTTTTGGGTATCTGTTGCGCACTATAAATTTTAAAACTAACTAACTAAGACTGTGTATGTTGTGAAAGTCTCTGTGCATGAACCAATGGAATGCATTTTGCAAACCATGGTAAAGTGTAGACATTGCTTCTCTATACAGTGAGAGTGTATTGACTGCATCTTTTTGGGTGGAGGATGGAGACCCACACATTGAAGTGAGGAAGGTAGGATAAGAGGCTACCCACAGACATTTTGTGATGTCCTTGCTAGCAAAGGGCCAATGATTAGTTTACCTTGAGTAATAGCATTAGGTCGATATTAGGAGTGAGGGGTAAGTCAGAGTTTTCTCTTGTAAAGGTGACAACATTTCTAATTAGGGCTGCCCTTTTGTCTGTTACTGTTAACTGCTCAAGAAGGCTGAAGACGGCAAAGTGCTGAGATTTCACACATCACTGTGTCCTAGTTTTGGATACGCCTGCTTGGAGACAACACTATTGCTACTTCTATGAGAACCATCACCTAACACAAAGGTTGTGTTTGAGCTACATTCAGAAAATTACATTTAGTAGAGAATCACCCTAAATCATTTTTGAAATCTCAATCATGAGAGCCACATTCCTTACCTGGAACATTATTATAAAAGTGGAACTGTGAAATGATCGATTTGTAGTTCACAAAAATGTAGGTAATAAAATGTCTTTGTTTATTCAGTGTCCTATTTTTTACAATATTTCTAATAAAGTAAACAAATCAAATATCTCTACAAGTTTAGTACTTCTGTGATTTTGATACCGATATGTCTTTATATGATTCACCGGGAATATTTTCAAATGACAGTCAGTAAAACTAATTTTGATGCCTTTGCTCATTGTTCCTTAACGAAATATTTCCTCTGGTGCCTGACAGAATTGAGGTAATTGAAGGGCGGACTTTACACCCTCCACACTAATAAGATAAAACATAGCTGTAAAGGACAGGAAAACAATAATGACCTTGACAAATAGGGAGAAAACTTCCACAGTGTGAGGTCCATTTGATTTTTTATTTTGCAAAACCAAATACGCTTTGGGAGATTGCTTTTTGAAATCAAAAAATCTTTGAAAAGTGTGCCGGGCAGCCGAATGGCCATCATATCTGGCACTATTGCCCATCAAATATTTCCTGTATTGACAGGAACTACCATGACAGCAGTTCCTGTCAATGTGGAGAGTTGTCCATAAGGCTGGCGGACAACTCTAAATTTAGCAGCATACGCCCCAAGGATGGCTGTGATATTGTCTTCTTCCATCCAGACAGATTTAACTCTGTTCCCCAGACTCTAAATCACAGTCATAGTTTTTTCTTCTTCCGTCATGAGATTTTAAAGAAACCTCTCAATTATGCTGTGCTGGTGACTGTAGAAAAGTATCATTTTTGTATAGTCGCCCCCTCACTTTTTGCCCCAGTACTGATGGTTATGACTCTGGAAAGGGCACTGGAGCATGTGCCTAGGTGCCAGTTCAAGTTATCTCTCTCGAAATATAATGTAGCAAATTGGTACTCCTGTTGTATATGAATTTAGGACCCTAGCGTAATTTTCCCGATTCATGCCCATATATAGGTATATAGGTATAAATCACCCTATCTTTATATAGACATAGAAATCATAACCATATTTAGACTTAGCCTGTGCAGTCCAAATACGGCATGGCCACTTCCACCAGTTCCGAAAATCCACAACGATTTCTTGGAAAAACCCGCCTTCAGCAGTCAGGGACTTCCCCTTGCTTGAATATTGATTTACCCGAGAACTCATGGAGTTTTCAAAGAACTGAGTTTTTTATGACGTTATTATGTCCAACCTTACGTCAACCTAGGCACTTCAAGGTATGAATATGCCCACATTTGCCCAAGCAAACACACGGTGGTTTGGAGCAGTTCGACTATCTACTTTCCCAACGCTCTGCTACAGCAAGCGCCGAAGGAAGCTGACCCTCCAGCAGACTCACTGAGAGAGACACTGTATTTTCTCCTGCCGAGAAATCCAGCTCCAGTGTTTCCAAGCTACCCTTGCGGGTTGTTGGGAAATCGAGTCCTGAGAGAAGAGATACCAGACCTCCTTCATTCTAAAACCAAGGTACGGAGCTGATTAGACCCTTAGAGAATTATTGGAATAGATTCTTGGCAAAAGAATACTGAAACTAAACTACACCTCACTTACTTCTTCCCTTGTACTAGACCTAGGTTAGGTACATCGGGGTAGGCTTATTTTAGAAGCACCAGTTGAGTACTTTTAGTCTTTATTTATTAATGAATGTATTCTATGTATTTCATGGGTTAGAAACCATATCATGCTTTTACAGTATTACTTAATATTACTCTTCGTACTGTACGCATTGTACTTTGCAACCAGTATTATAATTGTAGCAGTTTATTTCCTCTGCATGAGACAGAAGACTGCTCAATATATACTTTTTATTGAAAATGCCCGTCTCTCTATTTCTCTGCACCTCTGGTGAAACGAAGCATGCACAATTGACTGAGTAAAATAACTATATATTGTTTCCGCGACTCTAGAGATACGTTTCTTATTCTTGGGAAACAAAGTTGTCATGTTTATGCGGTTGTCAGAAACTAATCCCTTCTTGATTATTCGAGAAACATTCTAGTGACCTTTGATCTAGCTGGCACTCACAATTAAGTTTAGTATATTTGATAGAGACCTAGTAGACCTCAGTCCTATGTCAAATCTATGGGATATTTTATTCCAATGCGCAGAGCATATTTGGAATATAGGAACTACACTACATGGCGCCCAACGTTTGGTAAGGCACTAATTTAACGCTAGATATTTGAGTAACTCAGTCGTACTTTTCAGAGACCTCTTTTTCCCGTAAATACTCCAATAGACGTCTGGAGTGGGTTAAAGGATAAAATATCCGCCTTAAACTGAGTAGGACGAAAAATCCTATGTATTAGTTTTTGGTTTTGTTCAACGTTGAAGGATACAGTGTTCCAAAATATTGTGCACCTTATCTTTGTTTT
The DNA here is from genome assembly GCF_964263255.1 of Lissotriton vulgaris. Lineage (NCBI taxonomy): Eukaryota > Metazoa > Chordata > Amphibia > Caudata > Salamandridae > Lissotriton > Lissotriton vulgaris. The sequence continues at coordinate 1,105,072,321 of NC_141695.1, forward strand.
CTTGAAACTCGCTCTGCAAAACTTCTTAACAAAATGTCCGACGAGGATAATCCCGGGGTCAGTGGAGCTGCAAGAACTGCAGCCCAACCGGTTTTAGACGACACCAATCTCCAACAAAATGACCCGGATGCTATACTAATCCCAGTAAATATATGGAAACCAATCACTATAAAACGTATAGAAAATGGAGTATCATTGAGAGGTGGTAAAGTAATATTTGTTATAGAGGCACATGAATATCTGCAGACAGAGGTATTCTATTCATGGATTCAGCTTCCTACAGAAAATCCAGTAACACACGTGTTCCACTACTACAAAGTAGAGGAACCCCCAGCGGAATACGTTCCTTTCGAGGACGTTTAAATTGCACTAACTTACCAAGAGCATCAGCTCTGGTGTAAAGGCGCCCGATATCATCAAAATCACATTACTAGGCTCGGTACACTAGGTAGACCAGGAGCAACATGGCCGGTACTAGCCAGCTATACACCACATCCTGACATTGAAAGAATGTCAGGTCCAGAACTATTAGTTCAGCTAAAACAGCTAGTTAAAATACATAGGCAATTGGTTCAATATGTCATGCAGACTTTAACAGTCCAACCAGCTGTAAGAATTCCACAGCACACCCCTCACCAGGGGAACACAAACAAAATCACACCACAGACTATACAGTCAGTAATCTGTAAGTTGCCTGCAAAAAGGGAACAAATTCCATTCTGGTTAGCCGAGAAAATTACTAAAATAGAGGCAGTATTTCCTGATAGTACACATCATGAGAAACACAGGATACTAACAATCTGTCTACCAATGGGGATTGCACCACACGTGGAGGACTGTGACACTTGGGGTACAGTCTTTGCTTCAATCTACACAAAAACACATGGTGTTCTGTCCATGGTGGTGATACCAGACGTTCTGAGACAGATTAAAAATTAATACGGTCAAAAACCAGCCTTGAATCTTGGAATGAAATTACTGAAAGATTTCAAACAGGTCTTGGATATACTATTAACTAGCAAGTCTATAGTGCTGCGTGCACGATTGTTAAAGGTCGCTGGCGCGAAGGTAAATTTTGACCTATGGTCACTAAAACTCAATCACTCAGAGACTGTACAGCTCAGCGAGCTGAACTACAGGCTTTCAAGATCACGCTTGAAAATCCAGATTGCGAATTCCCCACACTAATAGTGTGCGATTTGTATTACTGCGTTCAGTCTTACAATGAATATCTACAGAACTGGGTTCAAAACGGTTTCAAAGATGCAATAGGTGGCACAATTAAGCATAAAATGCTTTGGGAACAAGTAGTTGTTTTGCAAAAAGAACTACAAAAGACTCACGTGATTCATACACTGTGTCATCAGCATGTTGGCGTTCACGTTGCAGGGAATTCGTTGGCTGATGAGGCCACGAAGGCAGCTGTGCAAACAGCTTCGGTAGCTGCAGTCACTCATTCAAAAACAATAATAGATGGTGAAACAATGCTAGCAGTGAATGCCTCATTGAAAGGCAGCTATGCAGCGTTACCTCTAAATTATCCACTCGATATACATACATAATTGATGCAAACTCCGTTCCTTTTGCTCGAATCCCTGGAGTGGGGGATAGAGTAATTCCAAACAGGAACCGGAGAAGTGCTTTCATTTTTGGAGCACATATGGGAGAGGGTTTGATATATCAAGGAATCTCTAAATCTCTACTAGAATTAGAAGAGATGTACTGGTGGCCAGGGGTGATAGCTCATGTATACGAATTCGGAATTATTTACGATGACTGTTACAAATACTACAGCTTTGAACACCACCAGATTCCTGACCACAGCGTAGCCAGCCCAGTACAGACACCACTGTTAGACAGCATAAGGCTATCTACATGCAGATGTCCGAATGGACTGATGCAGTCCCATAAATATTAAGACAGATTCATTTGGAATGTTGCTTCAGTGCTCGGCTGACGCACAAACTGTTATAAAAGATTTGCGAGTCTTTATCGGCACAAACGCAATTGGCATGCTTCGTTCTGACCAGGGTCCTGCGTTTAGCTCTCGAGCTTACAAAGAGGCCATGGCTAGCTTGGGAGTTGCATTTCGGTACTCAAGTCCATTCCATCCTGAAGGAAATGCGGTAGTGGAACAAAAAAAACGTGACATAAAGCAATCTATAATAGCTAGGGTATTAGGTTCGGGTGACTGGTGGGTCAAACATCTAATAAATGTCCAACGTAGTCTTAATAATCTGCCAAGAAATTCTCTGGGGGGAATCTCTGCATATGAATTACTATTTGGTACTAGAATGCTCATCCAGGATCTTGATTGTCAAACTTCAGTGGTGGAACAGAAACCCTTTGATATCAAAGACCATTTGGCTGATTTACAGGACTTAAATGAAACAAGAAGAAGTCTTAGTAACACAACAAAGAAGCCAACTGTGAGAAGTTGGCCTGATATATGATGCTCACTAGTTCTAGTGATCATCTTGTATCAGTCCAAACAACCCTTATGGTGATTGGTTGTAAGTCAACCTTATAGACCAGCTATCCTAATGGTAGCATGGACAAAGCAGTCTTAGGCTAAACTCTTTTGGCATGTGAAGCCAGCTGTTTTACCACATATAACCCCTTGAATACCAGATGAAAGGATACCACACAGGTTGTTATGAAAATAAACAGTATATTTATTAATAACAAACACCTCTGAACTCTTTATGAGATCAGAGGGCTAAGCACATAACAATACTCTTGGGAAAAATAAGAACACCAGCAGGTCAAGACTAGAGAGCCACCAACAATCGTCGAAAGCAAGGATCAACCGGGTAACAGACAACTGACGGCTAAACAAAGAAGGAAAATGAAGAGAAAACTTACTTCTTAGAAGTAAACAAATCGTTGACAGAACTAGAGAAGGATCAAGGAAGCATGAAGCATGATATTAGCCCCAGGGCTGGGGAGAATACCCTGCCCGCTCCCGCTCTCATAGGTCCAGAGGCAACCTCTCCAAAGAGCAAGTATATATAAGCACAGACCATAAAGGGGTCAGATGAAGAAGGTCGAAAATGCGATGACTTGGGGGCGACGAATAAAAGTGCAAAATTCCCCTTACTTCCCCAGATAGTGGGTCCACTATCAGCTCATAATTTGGTCGCCCAACCAATTGGAGGCACTAACCCCTGGAATCCTGCTACCTGTATCTTTTCAACAGTCAGTAAAAAAGAACCCAATGTAAAGTTTGACACGGAATCACTGATCCGGAGAGCCCAAGTCTCCGGACCAGTCAAAAACATAGCCCTCATGATAAAACCTGTACCATCGTCGGAGAACAACAAATATGATCCCTGTGATTTAACAGCTAATTTGGGCCCATCAACTGAGAGAGAGCAGGGTTTACAAGCCCAGGGAGAGCAGGGTTCACAAGCCTACGATAGACATCAAAGTATGGAAGGTGCAATAAACCATGAACAATGACAGGAGGCTATCACTGACGAGGAGTATAAAACAATACTCTTTATTCCTGACTATAGATCTAAAGGCCGTGAGGATATTCTAAACCGAAGCAACATCCTTCGAGTGTTGAACTCGATTACATCCTTAAGCACGCTTGCTACCCAAAATTTGGAAGCTGTGGAATTTACCACTATCAAACATCTATCTGAGCAGGGAATAACAAAAACAATCTGGAACACAGGAGAACTGGGGAAGAAACTCCTAAAAGAAGAAAACCAACTAAAAGTATGGGGGATTCGAATTAAACCATACCTCAACCCGGAATATCCGGTTCCACTACTCCGCAATCTCCAAGAAAAGGTTAATTCAACCACGAGCAAACGTCAGCCAGACATACTCAGAAAATCTATATTGAGAGGAGCACGCGGAAGCTCAGCTGAACAAAAGACCGGAGCACCCCCTCTGGAAAAAAACAGGATCCCATATCAAGAATGGGACTGGATTGCAAAAACAATCAACATCAGACCGTCCGGTAAATGACAATTTGACGAGAGAAACAGCAGTATCCCAAACACAAAGCCATTACTAAAACTGTGTTCCTGTAACATAAACGGATTAGGATCAAAAACGCCAAATAAAGATCTACTGTCATACTTCCAGCAGTATGATCTAATTTTGTTACAGGAAACCTGGTTAGCAGAACTATTTCATCTTCAAGGGTATAAAACATTTCACCTCCCAGCAAGGAGAATTTCAAAATTTGGCCACGAGAAAGGTGGCTTAATGATATTTACCTCGATACAAACAATAAATCATGCAAAAGAACTTCTCAATAAAAACACTTCAGGATTGAAAACGGGATAATTGCAGTTCAGCTGAAAATAAAAATATCGTGAACCATTAGGCAGGAACTAACCCTGGTTCACATCTACCTGCACCCAAAAGGCAAAAAAATGGGGCTAAACACCTGGTGACAGAATTGACTAAATTAATAACAGAAGCGGAAAACTCGAACCCTATTGTCTCAGGAGACTTTAATATGTTCCTTTCGAAGTCATCCGGTAAGAATCCGCCAATGGAAAACCATCTGCTGACCAGGGGGATTCCCACACTGGAAGTGTGTCCATGGGGCAGTTTGACAAACCTATCAATAAGATTAATGGAAGACTTATCTAACCTGGGCCTGATTTCGATAAACGGCCGATCGCCGGGGGACAGACCCCAAGCGGCAACTTTTCATAACACTTCCGCCAGCTCGGCGATCGACTACACCTTCCTATCTTTTTCAATGTTCACATTAGTTCAAGCCTTTAAAATAGGCACACTCGACTGCAGCGACCATCTCCCGCAAGAACTGACACTGAGGGCGCAAGGGACAGCTCTAACATTTCCCACCAATGGCCCAAAGCTATTGACCACAACAAAATGCAAAATAATCAAGTGCAATATCAATGACCCGGAGCGACTAGCGGAAGAAGCGAAGCTGTGCTTGGAAAGGGTTGCAGATTTGAATGTTGGTAACATTACTGCTTGGGAGTCCTTCTTGAAAACCTTCGGCCTTTTGAATGCCAAGCCCAACTTCTCTCAAGAAAAAGACGTTACGGACTGGCCAAAAAACATCCGCCCGGACCAGTATCGAATCAAAAATACAACCTCAGACTTTTCTACCCTTCAATTTACGGGCAATAAAAACGGCCATAAACAGAACACTCCGCGAGCTGAGGAAAGCTAGGAGTGATACCAAACTGAGATCATTAAAGTGTCAAAAGAACAAAATCCTGTGGCGAATCAAGCAGGAGTCCACTGAACAAACTTGGGCCAAACTGCAGTATGATTCAAAAAATAACAGCACAAGATTCTGGAAAACTATCAACAAAATAGAGAATGCGAACACCCATGGCGTGAACTCCTACATCACTGAGGAGACATGGGCAGATTTTCTGTTTAAACACTTCAACGACGAAGGCCAATGCAAAAATCAACAAAGCCCTGAATTTTGCCAAGCAAACCTGATGGCTCTAAAGCCTCTAGTGGAAGAGTCCAACTTCCCAGGCTCAACCGCCCAGTTGAAGGGTCGAATCGCAAAAGGTCGGAAGGAGGGAGCTCCAGGCCCAAATGGAATTCCTCCCATCCTCTATAAGCAAGATCCAACTTACTGGGCCGAACAATTGCTCGCCCTTTTTGTGGACACCTGGAGGACCGAACAACTCCCATCCTCCTGGAGGGGTTCAATAATTGCCCCATTCTACAAAAAGGGCAATAAGAACGAGGCAAAGAATTATAGGCTCATAGCCCTTATAGCTATAGACGCTAAATACTTCTCTGGGCTTCTCTTGGAAGAACTAACAGCATGGGCGTCACACAAAAAATTGATCCCCATCAATCAGACCGGCTTTCAAAAAAATCTAGGGACCACGACAAACATCTTAGCCCTTTCCCTGCTGACAGATGCCACAATCAAACAGAAAAAAAACACTATATGTGTGTTACATCGATTTTTCAGCTGCATTTGACAGCGGAAAACTATGGGCAAAACTCTTAAGGTGGGGATTGGACCCCAAATTGCTGAAACTACTGATGTTACTACATACAGATACCTGGATCCAAGTAAAACTGGGGGCCGGCAACAGTTTGTCCAAAGAAATACCAACTACAAAAGGGTTGAAACAGGGGTGCGTTCTCGCACTGACCCTGTTCAACCTTTTTTTGTCCGACCTCTCCGAAGATCTGGATAACTGTAACCACCATGCCCCAAAGCTAGGGGGTTTTACGCTGTCCAACCTGCAATACGCAGACGACTTGATACTAATCAGTCAAACACCAGTAGGCCTGCAACACCTCATCAACACCTCAAGCAAATTTGCCGGAAAGAACGGGTTATGCGTAAACACAGAAAAATCGAAGGTGATTGCACTATATCAAAAATCTAAAAAGCGGGGGGAGGAGCTTCGCGGGCAAGCAAGATGGCCGCGTAAGCTCGGAGCTCCGCAGACCCTCCGACCCTCCGCAAATATCCTGGACGAAATCCTGTTCCACAGCGGTGGATTCCAATTGGCGAATGGTCACGGACGCGGGAACCGCTTTCCGCCTCTAAATCCGACATTTCTTGGCAAAGTTATGTTGTGTTGAACTTTGTGCCAGGGATGCGCCATTGTCCCGGAGGTGGCTGGTGATCGAGATGACGCGGTGCATGATTGATATGCGAAGCGAGCATCTCCTGTTCCTGCCGGCGGAGTGCACGTAGTTGCCGATTGCTGACTTGGCCCTCGTGGAAGCTAAGCCTCGTGCCTACTCGAGTGCCTACTGTGTCCTCGCCGTATTGCCCTTTGTTCTCTCCGGACCCATCATGGCTGGCAGGGGTGATCCAGACAGGACGGCGAACCGGGCTAGCAGAAAGACGATCCAACCCCAGACCAATAAGATCGACCGGTACGCCCAACAAAGGACCTCACCCTCTGTAGTAGCTCAGTCTAAGGACTCCTTACGCACGAGCTCACCCGAAGGGTCGGAGCCCACTTTACGGGACATTATGGGTGCCATTACAAGCATCAGGTCTGAGATGCATAAGCAGCACAAGGTCCTGGCACATAAGGTGGACACCCTGGCCATCGATCTCAACTTGATCAGGGCCGACCTGGGCAAAACTAATGATCGAGTAAAATCCCTCGACATCAAGACCTCCAGCCTCACGACCGATGTTTCAGACCTGCAAGCGGAGGTCCGCACCCTGCGGTCGGTTAATGACCTGTTCTCGAGACGGCTGGAGGATTTTGAAGGACGTGCCAGGCGGCAGAATGTGCGCATCATTGGGGTACCGGAGGGTGCGGAGGAAGCGGCCGTCGATCTCTTTGTTGAGGACTTGGTGGAGACCCATCTCGCTCCAGCTGGTCTCAGTCACTTTTTCTCAGTGGAACGGGCCCACAGAATACCTGGCGGCCCTCCGAAGACGGGTGTCGCACTGAGACCCATCATCGCCCGATTATTCAATTTCAGGGATCGGGATGTGATTCTCCAGGCTTCGAGGCGACATGGGCCTCTCAAGTTCCAGAATGCTGATGTGAACTTCTACCCGGACTTCACCAGGGCCGTTCAGAGACAGCGTCAAAGCTTTGCGGGGGTGAAAAGGCGCCTCAGGGACTTGGGGCTGAAGTATTCTATGCTGTTCCCCGCTAAACTGCGAGTCGAACGTGAGGCCGAGCCCTGTTCTTTGATATGCCAGAGATTGCGAGTGACTGGCTGGACACTTTGCCACACCGCCGAGAAGAACATGAGGAACACTCCGAAGGCGCCTCTGGTGGCCCTGATCTTCAGGAATAGTGCTTCTCGCACTGCCTTTAGCGGTTGGTGTGCCCGTTGACTGTGACTGATAATGCCAAGCTGTTGCACTTTTACCTATCCTTTTCTTACATGGAGGGTGGCAGGGGAGGACTGCGGGGGTTCCTTACTCCTCTAGGGTCTTTTTTGTAGCTTAGTTAATGGGGCGACAGGCACACTGCTGGTTGGGGGGGGCTTTTTAGTCTGCTGCAGGGGTGCAGGGTGGGGGGTGGTGTTGGGGATGGTTTTGTGTGTTCTCTTTGTTTTCTTCTTCTTTCTCCTAAGCAATGGGTCGTATGCTCTGTTCTGATTCATTTGTTGTTGAGGCTTTTGGGGGTTGATGAGGACTTGGGACATGACAATGGGGGGTAGGAAATTGCAAGTTCTTTGTTGGAACGTCAACGGCTTGGGTGATCATATTAAAAGAGGGGTGGTATTGCAACTGCTTAAAAGACATATGCCGGATATTGTTCTCTTGCAGGAGACACACTTAGTGGTGAACACGTGTAGGGCGCTCAATAGGAAGGGCTTTAAAATGGTGGCTCATTCGGGGTTCTCTTCGGGGTCCCGGGGGGCGGGTGTTATGGTGCGTACGACCCTTCCTTTTGAGATTGACTCCACTATAGTTGACGAGAGGGGGCGGTACGCAGCTGTTGCAGGGCGTTGGGATGGGCGTGCCCTGACATTGGTTTCGGTTTATGTTCCTCCGGGTTTGCAGAACAACACCTTCCAGGACCTTGCTAGCGCCATTTTGAATCTGCCCGCAGGGTTGCTCATTGTGGGGGGTGATTTTAATTTGGTTTGTTCCGGATCCTTGGACAGACATCCGCCTAGAGACCTCCGTAACACGCAAATGTGGTTGCCCACCTTTCTTGACACTTTGGGGTTGTCGACTGCTGGAGACTCCTGCATCCCACCCAGAGCCAATACTCATTTCATTCTGGCACTCATGGTAGTCTCTCCAGGATCGATTACGTCCTTACCCTGGCGGCTCATGCACCGGCGATCTCCGAGGCCCCCTTTTTGGCGAGGGGTATTTCGGACCATTCTCCGCTGTGGGTCTCATTCGACTTCAATATTGTCGTATCGGAGCGACCTGTGGTGGTCAATCCGTGGTACTTCCGAAACCCCAAGACTCGTGGTCTCCTGGCTAAGGCTATCGAACTTTACTTCACAGAGAATGTGGGGTCGGTTACATCGGCTGCCACTTTGTGGGAGGCTTTTAAAACGGTCTTGCGGGGTGAGGCCTTTACTCTCATAGCGGAGGCCCGTAGGAACAGTGATGCCGACATGGTGCGTATTGAGCCTGAGATCATGGAGTTGGACTCCCGATTAGAGGCGGGCCCTGAGCCCGACTTGTTGCATAACCTCTCCCTTAAACAATCGGAGTACCGTGACCTTGCCACTGACGCTGCTCTCGTCCTGGGCAGGGAACAGCAGGGTCGGATTTACGACGTTGGCGACAAGGCGGGGAAGTTGCTGGCCTGGCTTGATAAGAAAGAGAGGGCCAGCCGTGTCGTCCCTGAGGTACTGGGAGAAGATGGAGTGTTAGTCATTGACCCGAGCGCCATTGCGGAGTCCTTTTCGGAGTACTTTCAGGGCGTTTATGCCTCTGTCTCGGATCGGTCTGAAGCCGACTCGGTTGCTTTCCTTTCTGATACTGATCTCCCGTGCTTGTCGGACGCAGATCGAGACGATCTAGACAGGGTCATATCCGTGGATGAGGTTGCACTCGCAATCCGTTCCCTGAGATCTGGCAAGGCGCCGGGCCCCAATGGCATTCCGGTAGAACTGTATAAGATTAAACCGGATGTAGTTTCCCCGCATTTGCGGAATATGTTCCTGGAAGCGCGGGAGGCTGGCCTACTTCCCCCTGACCAGAGGTTGGCCACCATCGTGGTCATCCATAAGGAAGGGAAGCCAAGAGACTTGTGCCGATCATATCGTCCCATCTCTCTTTTAAACGCGGAGCCTAAGATTCTAGCCAAAATGCTCGCCAACCGTTTGATTGGCGTCATCGGTGACTTAGTGCACCCGGACCAATCGGGCTTTATTCCACACCGCAACATTGCTCTTAACCTGCGTTGACTTCACGGTGCCCTGGCTAGGGCCCACACGCTTGAGGAGCCGGCTGTCCTGGCGTCATTGGATGCCACGATGGCTTTCGACTCCCTCGAGTGGAGTTACCTGTGGGCAGTGTTGGCGAAGCTCGGTTTTGGCCCGGAATTTGTGGGGTGGGTCAAACTCCTATATGCCGGACCGTTGGCTAACGTAGCTGTCAACGTCCGAGTTTCCACGCCTTTTGCTCTTCAGAGGGGCACCAGGCAGGGCTGTCCTTTGTCGCCCCTCCTGTTTGCACTCGCGCTTGACCCACTTGCGGCCCTGTTGCGTGCCCATCCCGACCTACATGGTATCAGATGGGCCCCTGGCTTCGAGGACAGAGTGTCACTGTACGCAGATGATATTCTTTTGTACCTCACCTCCCCCTGCAAATCCCTCATTGTGGCCTGTGACGTGCTGCGACTTTTCGGTCGGTACTCCGGCCTAGTTATTAACTGGACCAAGTCATACTTGTATGTCCTGAAAGGGGGAACGCCACGCCTTCCAAGGGGTTGTGGCATACAGGTGGCGAGCCAGGGCTTCAAATATTTGGGGATCTATATCTCCACTAATTCTAATGCGCGCTATGAGCACAATTTGCTTCCCCCTCTTCTCCGCCTGCGGCGTGACGTAGAGGGATGGCGCAAACTCCCGCTCTCCCTGCTTGGGCGCGCGGCGTTGTTTAAAATTATGTCCTTGCCCAGGTTCCTCTACGCCCTGCAAAATCCCCAGGATCCGGTCCCAGCTCGATATATCGGTGAGATCGAGAGCCTGCAACGCGCCCTACTTTGGGACGGCCGACCTCGCATCGCTATCACAAAGCTTACGCTACCGTAGTACAAGGGGGGATAGCACTACCTGATGTGCGGAGGTACTACTGGGCCTCCCAGTTAGCGGCTATTAACCATGGTCTGTACGGTCCGGCGAACAACCCAGGGTATGCCATGGATCGGTGGCTCCTGGGCGGCGGGAATTACCACAGGGCACTCTACTCTAGGTCTCTCGACAGGCGGATTTCTGGTCCTACGAAAACCGCGGTCCATATTTGGAGGTGGATTACTAAGGCGCAGGGATGGAAGGATAGACTGACTAAGGCGACCCCACTGTATGACTCGGACATCCTGGGCAAATTGTGGCATACCAAGGGCTTTGATAAGTGGGACCTAATTGGCATTTCCAGGGTGGAAGATATGTTGTTGCGTGGCGAGATTAAGACTTTTGCCCAGTTACAAGCAGAATTTCAGCTGGGTGAGGCGGAATTCTTCCGGTATGCTCAGTTGAGACATGCATTGTTGTCCGCCAAACCGGAGGGGGAGGTGATTCCTGACAGCTCCCCTTTGGAAGATAGGGTGCTGGACGGCCATATGCCGGACAGTGCCATTTCACTGTCTTACAAGAAACTTATCAATGTCCGTACAGACCTCCTCCTGGGTGTGAGGGACCAGTGGGTGCGAGATGGGATAGAAATTGATGACGAGGATTGGCAGAGTGTGGTGTCCTCCCCTAAGGAGGTTGCTATCTCCTCCCGTCTTCGATTGCTGCAGCTCAAAATCTTGCACAGAGTTTATGTTACTGGTCCCAGACTTGTGCACATGGGCTACTCTGTTGATGGCCTTTGTAGGCGCGGCTGTGGCGCCATTGCCACCTTCATGCACATCCTGTGGGAATGTCCTGCAATAACTTCCTACTGGCGACGTGTGCACTTGATTATGAGCGAGGTGACTGGGGTAGAAGTGCATGCGGAAGCTAGGAGATGCCTCCTGAACATTTGGGGTCTGACAGATCACAACATGGCCCAGACCCAATGGGTGACCCTTGGCAATATGGTAGCTAAACGGGACATTGCGCAGAAGTGGGGAGCTACAGCGGCTCCGAAGGTTGTACAGTGGAAGGCCAATATGGATTGGTGTATGTTCCGGGAAAAGACTGTGTATGTTGCCAGGGGTAAACCTAAAAAGTGGCAGAAAATATGGGGGGCTTGGAATGACTACAGAGGGGACATTTGCGTGCCCCCGGACCCCGCCCCGCAGGAGGAACGCTTATCACCGTAGCTTGAGACACCAACTGTAATACTTTACGTTGCCATCCTGTGTTTTCCTCCCCTCCCATTCCTAGTACTCTATTCCGTTGGTCATAACTGTGTTCACTGTGCCCTCCCGACCCCCCCACAACGCCTCACTGTTTCTCACATTCCATTGCCTCCTTCTTTGCGCCAGTTTCGGCGCTCTCTTTATTTTTCTCCATCTTTTCTATGTTTTTCATACAAAATTTAAAATCAACCTCATTCGTTCTGATGTATTAATTCTTGCACTTTGGTTCTTTTGTTTCGATATGCTGCCTCGCCTCCGGGATGTAAGGCTGAATAGCTGTGTGCACTGTTTTTAAATAAAGGTTTTAAAAATTTTTAAAAAAAAAAAATCTAAAAAGCAAGTATTCCAATGGTCTCTTCAGGACAACAAAATGGAAATAGTTCAAGAATACAAATATTTGGGCATAATTTTTGATTCAAACGGCTCCTTCAAGCGACAAGAAACAGCAATAAGGAACAGAGGGATTTCACTGGCCATTGCATTAAAAAGCATCAAAAACAAAATAACGGGTCCAAACTTAACCCCCTTGCTAAAGATATTTTGTGCGAAATTGCTGCCGTCGATAACATATGGCAGTGAATGTATGGGAGGGAAGGATGAGATCATCTTAGACAACGTGGTCAGCAAAACATTGCGAATACTATTCACTCTCCCTCCATACACCTCCCCAGCACAGCTAAGGCTCGAGTTTGGCCTACAGAAGCAGCAAATTGCACGTAAAGGCGCATACGTAAAATGCTGGTACAAAGTAAAGAACGCTGAAACGGACTCCCTGAATGCTCATCTCTGGAAAGATATGGAAACAAACAAGGACTCCCCCGCAATGGTGTACCTCCAAGCAGCCAATAACTCCCTTGTGCTAAAATATCTCTGGGTCTCGAGTTGTACACACAATTGCTTCAAGCGCCTTGTCAACAAATCTGTGAAAACAATCTCGTTGGAAGAGGACAAGCAGCACTAACCAAGAGGTCCCACGGTGGTTTGTGATCCAAGGCTACACCAGCGCCTCACCACAGCCATACCTAAGCACCGGCTTTTCAAGGAAGGCGAAGGAAGACTTTTTAGGGTTGAGGATGGGGGTAATACCATCCAAAGTACATCTCCACCCTTGGATGCGACTGGACTGCAATCCTAAGTGAAGGCTCTGTGATAATGCAAAGGAAGACCTCCTGCACCTGCTGTGTAGCTGTAAAGCTCTAGATAGTGCCCGAAAAAAACTACTAACACAGCTCTGGAATCAAAGACGTGTGCGCACTTGCAGACAAGCTCTGCTGATGAGCTTCAAGGGAGAAGACATTCAACTAGCCTGTAGGCTAGTGCGCTTCATGAAAATAGTCAACACAGCCCTAAACCTAGAGGCCAGTAACTAAACTTGAATTATTGTGATTTTTTTTCGCATTCTAAGACCATTTTCTTCTGATAACTAAAGACACGATTGATTGCGAAGGACCTTTTCTACTAATGCACAGTACTGTACTAGCTGCACAGCTTCTTTTTTAACTTTTCTAAATGTGTTTTTTAATTGCTTTGCAAAATTGTTACATTTATACACCTGCTTTCTTCCTGTTTTTATTGAGTAATTGCAAAGATTTTAATTAATCACGCAATAAAGAATATTATTATTATTATCATTATCTTAGGAAAAATACGATAAGTTGCACAATTTACAATGGTGCCCTAGGGGCACGTCAAACCATATACTAAACAAGTGGTATAAGGAAATCGATAGAAGGCATGGAGCTGTCCAGAGGCTGTAGGAAAGCTGGGACTACACTACCCTAACCTTAGGTAAGTAGCAGGAGGGCCACGGGACGCGTGTGCAGAGTGTGAACTCACACGCGAGATGCGGAACAAAGTCAATGGACAGAACAGTTTACGAAAAAGGTGAGTAGGGACAGTCTTTACTATCTAGGACTAAAACGACTGGAAATCTGTACACTAGGAGAGTAATCTACCCTTGAGCACCAAAATGCTCTTGTTACCTCACCCACCGGCTGCGGGTGCATATGTGTCAAAGTTTGCCGGGTTTCCGCGTTGAAGTCTATAAAGCCATAAAGAAAAATGCTGCAGGCGACCAGGTGGAAGATGTCCGGTGCGATCCAAAGGTGGATCAAGGAAGAAGAGGACCTGAAAGCAGAGGGGACAGTGTTCAAAGTCACTAGCCAGTGACCGGAGTGGAACCAGGAAGGAACCAGGTGCTGTCATCGCGATCAGGTGAAAAGTGGACGCTTGTCTCTGCAGCCACGTGGACCATGAGGTGTCTTCGATGACCAGGATGGAGGCACGAGCTGTCCCACGCAGGCTCTCGCTGTCGGCGGTGTTGGATCCGGATTTGGAGTCCACAGGCCTTGGCAAAGGCAACCCAAGCGGTGAGTGGGAACGGCGTCTGGTGCGGACCAGGAGGGTCCGGGGTGCTCTTCTTTTGGAAGGGAGCAAGTGCCAGTCTTGAGCAACCAGACCAGTGGTTTAGATTTCGTGGATCGTAGTCTAGGAGGCCACTAGCCAGCCGGCAAGTGACCAGACAACGCGCCAAGAAGCAATCAAGCAAAAGGGCCCCACGCAGATCTCGTGGATGCTGGAAGGCTGATCTTCTGTGCAGGAGCTGCTCAGGGCTGGGGCTTCTCAATCTCCAAAGCATTTCGTAGAGGATACCTCTGAAGTCGTGCTGGAAGCGAAGTGCAGTTTCTTCATGATGGCGCTCCCACGTGTCTCGTCGCACCCAAGGATCTCAGCTGTGCTGCAGATGTAGGTAGAGGTCGGAGAGGTCTGGAAGTCCGGGTCTCGTCGGGCTCTGAAGTCTGGATCCACCAGGGAAGACGACAAAGTGAACTGCTGGAATGCTTGATGGTGCCTGCTTGTGCAGGGTGGACACTCCTTGCCCACAAGGGAGATTTCTTCAGTCTTCTGGGGAGCAGAACATCGAAGTCCAGAGTTTCTTCTTGTAGAGTTTCAAGTCAGGATAATCCTATTTGGAACGGGACCAGCTCCTACCTTTATTCTCCTAAAGGGGGCTGTACTATGACTAGGTCCCTCCTATGGGTGGGACCAGGTTACACCCCCTATCCTTTGTCCGGTTTCGTGCCAGAGCTGGGGCTGGAGTGCCCCAGCAAATGGTTTGAACCGGTGTATGCACAGGGCACCTTGTGTGCCCCAGGCATGTCTCATTACTTTCAGGCCTGTCCTACCTAATACACAAAATCCTGTCTGGGGTGGTGCTAGCACCTCCCAAGGCAGGAAACCCTTTGTCCAAGCCTCCCTCGCTGGAAGGACTCCCAGCAGCAGGAGGTCAGACATGTGTCTGTGGTGCACCATCCATTTTGTGATGCTGAGGCTCGAGTGAACTTTAACCGGGGTTTACAGTTACATACCTGTTGTGTCCCTCTAGAAGGTTGGAATGCTACCCCCGTCGCCAGAACTGGCGAGAGGGTAGTATTCCAATTCGTATGACACCTTACTCGACATGTTTTGATAATGCTATACCAAAGTTAGCAATTACCGCGAGGATTATAATGCACTTAAGAGTATATGGTATAGGGTTATCATGGAAACAGCTACAGGACTTGGTTCCGAAATCTGCCGACAGGCTCAGCTCATGCTAGAGGACCATCTCACATAATTCCAAGCACTCTGCCTTCAGGATTGATAAGGCCTACCATAGGAGTGACTGATAGGAATATATGTGTCCATTTTAGGGTTAGATATAGGTATACTATATCTAAAGCAAAGGGTGATTACACCACCTTGCCCCGGCTGATTGATCAGCCAGTTGTGTCAGTTTGGATGGCTTGCTCAGACGTGAGTCCCAGGCTCTCCACATCACTGGAGTCAAGCTATCCAGGCTGAAGAAGGCTGATAGCCAGAAACCGGTCCTTGGATGCTTGATTCCAGTCTAGGAAAGGCATGGCTTGGTAGTTCGGGCTGGACTGTTCCCATGAGGCACAGGGTCAAGGCTGATTTGCATATAACCATTGTCTGACCTAGGGGGGTGTGGAGAGCAAAGAAACAATGGATTAAGGCCCAGATCTTTGTACTGGGGTGAATGTAAGACATTGTTCTGCATTCCGTCTATCAACTGTGGTTTTTGCAATTTTCACCCAGAGTGGACTGGGTATGCTCAGTCGTGAGTCCCAGGCTCTCCACATCACTGGAGTCAAGCTATCCAGGCTGAAGAAGGCTGATAGCCAGAAACCGGTCCTTGGATGCTTGATTCCGGTCTAGGAAAGACATGGCTTGGTAGTTCGGGCTGGACTGTTCCCATGAGGCACAGGGTCAAGGCTGATTTGCATATAACCATTGTCTGACCTAGGGTGGTGTGGAGAGCAAAAAAACAATGGATTAAGGCCCAAATCTTTGTACTGGGGTGAATGTAAGACATTGTTCTGCATTCTGTCCATCAACTGTGGTTTTTGCAATTTTCACCCAGAGTGGACTGGGTATGCTCAGACGTGAGTCCCAGGCTCTCCACATCTCTGGAGTCAAGCTATCCAGGCTGAAGAAGGCTGATAGCCAGAAACCGGTCCTTGGATGCTTGATTCAGGTCTAGGAAAGACATGGCTTGGTAGTTCGGGCTGGACTGTTCCCATGAGGCACAGGGTCAAGGCTGATTTGCATATAACCATTGTCTGACCTAGGGTGGTGTGGAGAGCAAAAAAAACAATGGATTAAGGCCCAGATCTTTGTACTGGGGTGAATGTAAGAAATTGTTCTGCATTCTGTCCATCAACTATGGTTTTTGCAATTTTCAGCCAGGGGTGGCATAATACATGCTGCAGCCCCTGGTAGGCCCTGAGTACACCTATGCCCTGGGTACCTAAGGTACACTGTACAGGGGCTGATAGGGTGACCCAGTATCCAATTAGATATGTACCTAAGGTACATGGAGTCAATTTTAACAGAGAGAGCAGGAAGCCTGGGGTCCTGAATAGCAGGAAATCAGGCCAACTGTGTCGAAAACCAGCAAAACACTAGGCAAAAAATTGGGGGTAACCATAATCAGATATCCACCTTCCTACATAACCCCCCCCCAAACGAAAGGAGATAAGGCTCTCCTTGACCAGGTAAGCCTATATTGCCTGAGTGGCCATATGAGGAGGTGCATGCACTGGCATGGGTACCCCCATCTCATGGTCCACTAAGCAATCCCTCACCCTAAGGGTATCTGAGGGTCTCCACCATAGGGAATCTCTACCTGTGGTGTGTTTTGGCAAAGTAAAAGGCTGGTGCTGAGATGGAGTACTGAAGTGGGGCTCCACTACTATTGGGCTCAACTTCCTCAATCACCATCCACCAAATATGCCTTTCTTTCCATGACTGGGTTGTGTTGGGCTCTCAGGGTCAACCTCTGGCTACCTAAAGCTGGAGGCTGGGTCCCTCTGTTTGGCCTACTGGAGGGACAGGTCAGGTCTGGGGCCCTTAGGTCCCAGGTTTGGCTGTGCCCAACAGAGTACAACTGGGGGAGGTCCCTAACTGAGTTTAAGGGGGTGGGTGTATTATTGAAGACTCTGCCTGTGGGGAGTCATTGCCGCTGGGACGAGTGCTGCATCTTCTGCTTTCCCAGACCTCGCCGCACCCGCTCCGGGGGTGCCGCTTCGCATATCAGGACAGAGGCAACCGGACGCCTCGAAGGAGCTGTGGACTGTGGGATCTTGGTGGAGGCACGCAACAGGGCTGCGAGCGTTGCAGGGACTCCATCTCCCAGGAGTCCCTGCCTGACCTACAGCCATCTTCGGGTCCGCTCTCCCTGTTGCTCCGCCCACAGCCTGTAACCGCCCCTATTTCTTGGTTGTAGTGCCCCGCTGCGCGGGAGCGTCGCCGGGCGAAGACCGGGTCAAGAGCGGGCCCGTTTGTGCCCCTTCGTGACCGACCGTGACCGGGCCGCCCCCCCTTGCTTTTGCTGCTCATCCCTAGTGTGGGGTGATGTCCTGTCGAGAAACAAGGAGTAAGTCATCTTTGGTTGGAGCAGTTATTACCGGAGGCATGGAGAAATTTTTGGTAAGAGCTAACACCCTCATTGATACTGAAATAAATGCTCTTGAGAAGCGTTTATCAAAGGAACTAAACGCCAACAAAAGATCTTCCCTTGGTACTCTGGCCAATGCCATAACTCCTGACCGGCATAAAGTGACTAGTAATAACGCCACGACGGCCTCATCCCTAACATCTATGGAGACCAACTCGGCGTCACCTGATTTGGACACATTGGTTAATGAAATTCTTCCAAAATTAGATACGGTTCTTGATATTAATGTCCCCATTCCCCCTGATTCTGTTGTTATTTGCGACACTATATCAAATGGGGTTAATGATGGGGCTGCAACCTACCGTAAAAGGCCTAATAACTCAAAACCGGGTGGCAAATCAAAATCTGCCAAACTCCAACATGATACCCCTAATCCCACACTAGGTTCATCTCAATCCTTACCTAGTTTGGATTTTTCTTTAGAAACTTTGGGAGCCCTTTTCAAATCTTTTTTATTTCCCTTAGAGTCCAAACTGGAACGTATTGAACTTCGTCTGACTAATATTGAGAAAACCTCTGCAGCTATTCTTGCTAGATTCCCCAAGTCTAATACTCCCTCCACTCCCCCTAACCCTCCAATCTACCCCATTAACCTAGGTCCCCCGTTAGTGATTACTGCTGTTCCCCCTCTGCCACCCGCTATGGGCAACTAAGCCCCGACACAAAATAGCAATTCTAATATTCCACCCTTGCTACCTGTAGGCCCAGTTCATTTAATGACCACTACCAATGGGGCCACATCTAATTGCCATATAGCCTCCCCACCCCCTGAAAAGATTGTCCCTAGACCTCGTAGGCCCGATCTGCCGCCTGAAGCTAATCGCTTCATGGTAGTCCTGGCTGGTGTCCCTCCCCTAGAGGCTGGAGAAGTCGAAAACTTCCAATCACTCAAAAGTAAAGTCATTAAATGGCTGAACTGGAATAGACCCCTCCCGGCCCAGTTTAATAACGAAATTATCATGGTTAGAAAGGTACCCTGGCTGGGTAAAACCAGAAAGTCTATAACTGGGGACTGTATCACGGTGAGCTTTCGAGAACCTAGGACAGTCTTGCACATATGTGCTGGGTTTAATAGATCGCTCGATTCCAGCATCCAGACGCTGTCAGTGTCCTTTTTCTTTCCCCTATCCATATGCACTATGACCAAGGCTGAGGTAATTGGACGAGGGTTGAGCGGAGGGGTATGAAGAAAGACCGTTTTTTTTGCCCCCTGAGACCCCTTTCTGCGATTTTAATCGCTTTAACTGTCTTAATGGGTTGGATGGAGTCGATTGACTGCCTCCAACCAATGTCTCAGTCCCCATCCTCCCTGCTACTAGTAACAGTTTAGTTGCAACTTTGGGTAAAATTCTATTTTCCATTCCAGAACCTGAAATGCCACCCACCGCTACCCCGGTACAGTCACCACCCCAGGGAGTTGACACCGTTGATAATAGTCCAGTGGCACTAATGGGTAAAAGTTTGTCTCCCACTATAGCATCCGCAACATCTTCCATCTCTACCCTGGTGCAGTCACCT
The DNA here is from genome assembly GCF_964263255.1 of Lissotriton vulgaris. Classification (NCBI taxonomy): domain Eukaryota; kingdom Metazoa; phylum Chordata; class Amphibia; order Caudata; family Salamandridae; genus Lissotriton; species Lissotriton vulgaris. The sequence goes on from NC_141695.1 coordinate 1,105,091,803, forward strand.
TCCCTAGGAGCTAACACCGTTGATAATAGTCCAGTGGCACTAATGGGTAAAAGTTTGTCTCCCACTATAGTATCCGCAACATCTTCCATCTCTACCCTGGTGCAGTCACCTTCCCTAGGAGCTAACCCCCTTGTCCCTCCCCATTTTCCCGTTTCTCCGGCTTCCTCTGTTGCCATTAGGCCACCACTGACACTCTCTAGTGTTCCCGAGGCTATTGAACCATCACCCTGTACCCCGGGTTATAAATTTGCAAGCTGGAATATTGCTGGCTGGTGCCGGCAAATGTCGTCCTTGGGCTGGAGCGAAATCCTTTCCGAGTTTGATGTCTTATGTCTACAAGAGACATGGGTAACAACTGACATCATCCTCAATGGATTTGTGTCATATAACAACCCGGCACAGAGGTCCAATATGGGTAGGGCCAAAGGGGGGTTAGTAATTCTACTTTCTGTGAATCTCCCTGTTCGTGTGAAATTGCACCAGACCGTGGGTTTCCATACGCAAATTTTAATCCTGGAACACAAAAGGGGCCATGTAACCTTGTTGATTAACCATTACAACAACTTGTTTGATGCTTCTAATACCTCTGTGGTGGATGAGTTGGGATTAGCTGTGAGTAATATTTGTAAAGGCATTTATAAACCCTTTGATATCATCTGGGGAGGGGATTTTAATATTCATACCTGCCCCCATTCATTCACCAAAATTTGCGGGTATGACGGGGAAAATGGGGAAAATCGGGCACATTTTATACACTCTCCATATGGTGACTCCCTTAATTCTTTTATTTTAAACCTGGATCTTTTGATACACTCCCCGGCCGCAGACGATGAGGGTAATCCAGTACCGACTTTCGTAGGATTGAATATAGCCTCTGTTATTGATCATTTATTAGTTTCTGTTCATATTGTCCCATTTTGTACGGTTCCTATTGTTGCAGACCTTGGAAGTAGCGATCATAATGCCATCACCATGTTGATTTCTGTCTGGGGTCCCCGGTTAACATCCAGCGCACGATAGTTGAAGACGTAACCCCCTGTAGGCAGAATGGCATCCATATCAAATGGTTTGTGGATAACTCTGAGAAACTTCAGCATAAAATTGTAGGAGCGGGGTCTGTGGCAATACATAAATGTTTGAATCCAGAGGCATCCTCGGAGCGTATTATAGCCGATTTTGAGGAACTTGGCACTATCATAAAAAGATCCCTTACCATCACCAAAGGCCTAACAAAGAAGGAATCTGTTGGTTGGTTTGATAGTGCATGCACTAAATCCTTTCGAGAACTTAAGCGGGCACTTTCTAAACAACCTAGAGACAGGGAGTCCATTATATCCCTTAGATTGACATATAAAAAGCACTTAACACGCAGGAAACATGAGATAAGGGAGCAAGCCTGGGATGACTTGACCAAAGCAGCTATTCTGCATGATAGTAAGCTCTTCTGGAATACGGTTAACAGCCCATTTCTCGTAAAGGAAGATTTCCCTATACTATCAGCTCAGGTTAGCGAAGAGAACTGGGTTGTACATTTTACTGAAATCTTTGACCCGGCCAGGGAGGATTGTGCTAGTTCTTCCCCTTCCCTGTACGAACCAAAGCTACCCCTGGGTATTACTCTCATAGAAGTGGAAACTGCCATCAGACAGAGTAAAGGGGGGAAGGCACCGGGACCGGATGGGGTCCCAGTTGACCTGTACAAATCCAACTTGACACTCTGGAGTCCGCTCCTGACACAGGTGTTTAATGCCTCAGTTAGGGATAGTACACCATCTACCTGGAGTGAATCCATAATTCTACCGATTTATAAGAAGGGAGATAGAGGAGAGGCTAAGAACTACTGCCCTATCTCCCTTCTGGATTCCTCACTCAAGATCATGAGCAGGGTCCTACTGATGCGATTAGAGGAATGGGCGGAGGATAACAAAATTTTAGCTGAATCTCAATACGGTTTTCGCAAGGGCCTTGGGACAACAGAGTAGTGTATCAATCTCAACCTTATTATCGGGAAATACACCAAAGCGAAACAGGGTTCTTTATTTCTCTGTCCCCTCGAGTGCCTTTGATTTAGTGGATCATACTTTGTTATGGCCCACTCTATTGGAAATGGGAGCCCCTTCAGCAATTATATACTTCCTGGCCAGACTCTACAATAAACTATCAGCCCAGATCCGTTTTGGCCAGGCCGGAGAATGTACAGGGAAAATCAGGGTTAACTCAGGCATAAGGCAAGGCTGTGTGTTGGCCCTGTTGCTCTTCTCCCTTTTTATAAACTCTATGGAGTCCAAACTGAAAAGGGTACAGGCAGATTCCCCACAGGTTGGTGGTCATCCTGTGCCGGTCCTGCTATAGGCTGATAATACGGTTCTACTCTCGTGCACCCCGAATGGACTCCAAAACCGTATGAATTATTTTTACGACTTTATTAAAGGGAGAAATCTGAAAATTAATAATTCTAAGACCTTCATTATGGCCTGCGGGAAACGGATGAAACTCTCTAAGCCATTTTATTTTAACAATCACAGAATTGAGGTTGTGGAAAAATTCTGTTATCTCGGCGTAACTTTTAATAATAGAGGGACATGGGCACCAGAGATTTTAAACGTGAATGCCAAGATGGGCAAAAGCTCCTCCGGAGTATTCCGCTTTGCTTCCAAACTAGGTAGTCGCCGCATCCCAGACATGTTAAATATCTATAGGCATAGATGTGTATCCATTGCTTTATATGGATCTGGTATATGGGGCTACTGTAATCACAGGGATCTGCAAGTTACAGAGAACCAGTTTCTCAAAAGACTCCTTTGTCTTCCTTCATCGGCATCCACTGAACTGAGCCATAGAGAGGTGGGCCTGGACTATCTTACAGACCTAACGGGAATGAGACCTCTTATGGTTTGGAGGTCAATCTGGGTTAAGGATGAGATTACCAGGCAGATAATCTTAGATTGTCTTCGGCTGGACAACGTCCGTAAGATCCCCTGGCTAAATTACGTCTCATCTTCTTATAGTGAAATTTTTAATCTTGATATTTTTGATGACCCCCATAGTGCCGCCACTGTACCAAAAAAGGAACTTAAAAATGTCTTTTTAGAGACCACATCTAACTTGCGCAGGGCCCAATGTAGCCTCATGTCAACTCATGTATTTTATTTTTCCAACATGTCGGAAGCCATGGGCATGCGGTATACACCTGTTACAACGCATTTCTTACAACGCACTACCATTACAACGCGACTTTTACAACGCATACCATTACAACGCATTGCGCTGGGGGGCGCTCTAGGATAGGGAATAAGTATAATTTACTATCCAACACCTTCCCTAGGGTCCACGGGGACTGGAGTTAGAATAGTAAATTATACTTACCACTATCCAGCACCTCAAAGCGCTATGCGTTGTAATGGTATGCGTTGTAATGGTCGCGTTGTAATGGTAGGTAGTTGTAACGGTATGCGTTGTAACATGGTACATCCTGGGCATGCCTATGTACCTAAAAGCTATTACCAAGCAATCTCACCAGTTTGTTCTCACTAGGTTGAGATTAGGCATAACCTGGTGGCTTTCCCACAGATGAAAATTTATAGCCAAACGCCCTGCCCCTGTGATAGCCTTACTAAGCAAAGCACATTGCACTTTATGCTTATCTGCCCTTTCTATTTGCACCTTCGTCTATACTACCTCAAACCTGTCTTTAAGAAACATTCTGTGTTTACTACTGCCCAAGCACTGAAACTGCTATTTGCACTAGATGCGTTGGACATCTGTTTTTTTACCGCTACCTTTCTGCTAAAAGCTGTCTCCCATAGGAAAAGCCTGGTGTTTTAACTCTGTTATCAACTGAGCTGTATCATCTTTTGAAAAATGTGTTGCATATCATGTATTTTATTCTGTATTTTTAACACTGTATGCTTTTGTGATTGTTTTTAATAATCGAATAAAGCTTTGAAATTTGAAATTTGAATTTGAGTTTAAGGGGGATCCCTCGGGAGTTTCTAACTTTTTCACCTTGCTAGGGCTGCTAGATCTGATGTCCCTAATCTGCTGATGGGGTTGTTGTATTGGACAGGGGGCCCTTTGTGGCTCACTGGCCTCCTTGACCTCTGTAGCCCTGGGATGACTGAGGCATGGTAGAGAGGGGCAGGTTACCTGCTCCAGACTGGGTACCACCCTGGAAGGGTCCACTGACATCAGGGGTTCTGCCAGGCTAGGCCTGACTACCTCTGGAGCAGTTTCTTCACAAGGGGTAAGATCAGTTCCCTGAGGAGGCTGATCCTTTCCTAAAGTCTGGTGGGAGGGAGACTTCTCTTCCTCCTCAATGCTCTCTGTTTGTGTGGAGTGATCCATTGTTTCAGGCTTCACAACACATGAATCAGTTTGAGTTTGGGCTGTAGCCATCACAGCCCCACCAACCTTTTCAATTAGGGACTCAGTTTGGGTATGGGCTGTTACCATCACAGCCCTGATAACCTTATCAGGGAAGGAATCCGTTTGAGATTGGGCTGAGACTGGCACAGCCCTCCTAACCTGTTCAGGAAGGACATCTTGGATTGAAGCTGTGCCCAGCACAGTCCCACTAACCTTTCCTTGGAGATTTACCATTTTGAAATGGGTGTCTTGTTCCACCTCAGCCCAGGCTGAGATTTCCAGATCATTCCCCAGTAAGCAATCCACAGGCAAGTTTGAAGACACTGCCACTCTCTTGGGGCCAGTGACACCTCCCGAGTTGAGATGTACCACTGCCATGGGATTATTTGTCTGAACTCCATCAATATTAGTCACCTGGTATGTGGCACCAGGTATAAGTTGCCTTGAGGGGGACTAGATTCTCAGTCACCATGGTGATGCTAGCCCCTGTGTCTCTATAGGCCTCAACTTTTAGACCATTGATGAGGGGCTCTTGCCTGTACTTGCTCAAAGTGTTGGGACAAGCAGTGAATGTTGGCAAACCCCGTGCCATCTTCACAGACAAGAGTAGTTAAGTCAGGGGACCTGGTTATGCCAGAGTCCCCAGGAACTCCCAAAGTAAACCCACCCAAATTCTTGGGGGCACTCCCACCACCTGGGGGATTACTACTAGTAGTAACAGGAGGCTTGGGAGTATTACTTGGAGGTATGTTCTCCTTATTGTTGGCCCTTGGGCAACTGCTGCCAGTTTTCCAATGGCCTACCTGTTTGCAGGTATGGCAATAAGGTTTCTTCTGGGTAGAGGAAGTGTCTTGGGACCCACCCCCATTCTTGGAGTTTTGGGGCCCTCGGGAAGTTTTCTCTTTAGGTTTATCCCCACCCTTCTCTTGAGGCTTGGTAGTCTCTTTCTTTTGGTCACCACCCTGATTCTTAGGCCTAATCCTGGTTCTTACCCATTTGTCTGCCCTCTTACCCAATTCTTGTGGAGAGGTCAGATCAGAGTCCACCAGGTGCTGACCTAAAAGCTGGTTTTGACAGTTATTTAAGATTTGCTCTCTCATCATGAGATTGTACAATCCTGTGTAAACAGTAACTTTACTTCCCAGTAACCAGCCTTCCAAAGCCTTAGTGGCACAATCAACAAAGTCAGTCCAATCCTGAGCCTGAGTTTTTTGGGTGTCTCTGAACATCAACCTGTACTGTTCAGTTGTTAAGCCAAACCCATCAATCAGCGCAGTTTTCAGGACTTGGTAATCATTAGCATCCTCATCTCTAACAGTGAGGAGCTTATCTCTACCTTTACCTTCAAAGGAGAGCCACAATATAGCTGCCCACTGACTCTGGGGTACCTGTTGTACTTTGCAGGCCCTCTCCAGAGCCGTTATCCATTTGTGGATATCATCTCCTGTCTTATAGGAGGGCACTATTTTACTCAGGTGTCTATTATCAAAACTCCTGTCTTTATCTCTAGGGATAATGCTGCCACCAGTGGGTCCTAACCCACTCAATTGTTGCTCTCTGGCAAAGGTAAGTTTCTCTTTGGCAAGGACAAGTTCTTCCCTTTCAATCCTCAGATTCACTTCCCTCATCTTTGCTTCATGTTCTCTTCTATGAGGGGATGTCATCCCTCTCTGAGAAGATGCCTGAGAGACATGGGTGTGAATAGATCTGTTAGAGCCTCTGGAGTGAGACCTAACTCGTCTATTCCCAAGGTTAGGCCTGCTTGTGGATGGTTTTGGGGCTCCCCCAGTTCCATCCCCATGTAGACTTAAGTTGGCCCTGGTAAGTCTACTGACTATAACTGGACAATTTTCTACCTCTTCCTCAGATGAGTTCCCATCTGCCCCACCATCTACATCTTCTGTTTCAGGGAGGTTAGAGTCTGGGTTATCTTCTAAGGGGGGTATGCTCTCTTCTGCTGGATCAGAGGGGCCTGGGTTAGAAGCCCTTCTAGCATCATATGTCTCTAAGAGACCTAACAGAAAAGGAGTGGTAGGGTTAGAACCCTGTTTCAGTTTCCTGGAGGTACACAATTGTCTCATCTCCTGAAAGCTGAGGGCTGCATATCTAGAAAGGACCTGTGGAGGGTCACTAACCACAAGGGGAGTCAATGAGGCCTCTCATGTGGTAGACATGCTTTCTAGTGAGGTGTAAGTGGTGCACTTACCCACACTATGGGTTTTCCTACTGATCCCTTGCTAAGAGTTGTAGTCAGGGTGTGCTACTCCCTTTCTACTACAACAGCTGGTTCAGTAGAACTCAGAGTATTTCTAAGCTTGTTATATGTACCTATGGTACCTTATGTGATCTTTCAAATGATATCTCAAGATTATATTTGGGAAAAACAACAGCAAGCTCAAATCCCAACCGCTGCACACCAATGTGAGAAGTTGGCCTGATATATGATGCTCACTAGTTCTAGTGATCACCTTGTATCAGTCCAAACGACCCTTATGGTGATTGGTTGTAAGTCAACCTTATAGACCAGCTATCCTAATGGTAGCTTGGTCAAAGCAGTCTTAGGCTAAACTCTTTTGGCATGTGAAGCCAGCTGTTTTACCACATATAACCCCTTGAATACCAGATGAAAGGACACCACACAGGTTGTTATGAAAATAAACAGTATATTTATTAATAACAAACACCTCTGAACTCTTCATGGGATCAGAGGGCTAAGCACATAACAATACTCTTAGGAAAAATACGATAAGTTGCACAATTTACAATGGTGCCCTAGGGGCACGTCAAACCATATACTAAACAAGTGGTATAAGGAAATAGATAGAAGGAATGGAGCTGTCCAGAGGCTATAGGATCGCTGGGACCACACTACCCTAACCTTAGGTAAGTATCAGGAGGCCCACGGGACGCGTGTGCAGAGTGTGAACTCACACGCAAGATGCGGAACAAAGTCAATGGACAGTACAGTTTACGAAAAAGGTGAGTACGGACAGTCTTTACTATCTAGGACTAAAACGACTGGAAATCTGGACACCAGGAGAGTTAATCTACCCTTGAGCACCGAAATGCTCTTGTTACCTCTCCCACGGGCTGTGGGTGCATAGGTGTCAAAGTGTGCCGGGTTTCCGCGTTGAAGTCTATGGAGCCTTGAAGAAAGATGCTGCAGGCGACCTGGCGGAAGATGTCCGGTGCGATCCAAGGGTGGATCGAGGAAGAAGAGGACCTGAAAGCAGAGGGGAAAGGGTTCAAAGTCACTAGCCAGTGACCGGAGTGGAACCAGGAAGGAACGAAGTGCTGTTGTCGCGATCAGGTGAAGATGGGATGCTTGTCTCTGCAGCCACGTGGACCAGGAGGTATCTTTGACAACCAGTATGGAGGCACGAGCTGTCCCACTCAGGCTCTCGCTGTCGGCGGTGTTGGATCCGGATTTGGAGTCAACAGGCCTTGGCAAAGGACACCCAAGCGGTGAGTGGAAACGGCGTCTGGTGCGGACCAGGAGGGTCCGGTGTGCTCCTCTTTTGGAAGGGAGCAAGGGCCAGCCTGGAGCAACCAGACCAGCGGTGTAGATTTCATGGATCGTCGTCTAGGAGGCCACTAGCCAGCCGGCAAGTGACCAGACAACGCGTCAAGCAGGAATCAAGCAAAAGGGGCCCACGCAGATCTTGTGGATGCTGGAGGGCTGATCTTCTGTGCAGGAGCTGCTCGGGGCTGGGGCTTCTCAATCCCCAAAGCACTTTGTCGAGGATGCCTCTGAAGTCGTGCTGGAAGCGAAGTACAGTTTCTTCAAGATGGCCGGTCCCATGTGTCTCGTCACACCCACGGATCTCAGCTGTGCTGCAGATGTAGGTAGAGGTCAGAGAGGTCTGGAAGTCTGGGTCTCGTCGGGCTCTGAAGTCTGGATCCACCAGGGAAGACGTCAAAGTGAACCGCTGGAACGCTTGATGGTGCCTGCTTGTGCAGGGTGGACACTCCTTGCCCACAAGGGAAATTTCTTCAGTCTTCTGGGGAGCAGAACGTCGAAGTCCAGAGTTTCTTCTTGTAGAGTTTCAAATCAGGATAATCTCATTTGGAATGCAACCAGCTCCTACCTTTATTCTCCTAAAGGGGGCTGTACTATGACTAGGTCCCTCCTATGGGTGGGACCAGGAAGGGGGGTGGTTACACCCCCTATCCTTTGTCCGGTGTCGCGCCAGAGCTGGGGCTGGAGTGCCCCAGCAACTGGTTTGAACCGGTGTATGCACAGGGCATGTCTCATTCCTTTCAGGCCTGTCCCACCTAATACACAAAATCCTGTCTGGGGTGGTGCTAGCACCTCCCAAGGCAGAAAACCCTTTGTCCAAGCCTCCCTCACTGGAAGGACTCCCAGCAGCAGGAGGTCAGACTTGTGTCTGTGGTGCAGCATCCATTTTGTGATGCTGAGGCTCGAGTGAACTTTAACCGGGGTTCACAGTTACATACATGTCGTGTCCCTCTAGAAGGGTGGAATGCTACCCCTGTCGCCAGAACTGGCAAGGGGGTAGTATTCCAATTCGTATGACACCTTACTCGACATGTTTTGATAATGCTATACCAAAATTAGCAATAACCGCGAGGATTATAATGCACTAAAGAGTATATGGTATAGCATTATCATGGAAACAGCTAAAGGACTTGGTTCCGAAAGCTGCCGACAGGCTCAGCTCATGCTAGAGCACCATCTCACATAATTCCAAGCACTCTGCCTTCAGGATGGATAAGGCCTGCCATAGGAGTGACTGATAGGAATATATGTGTCCATTTTAGGGTTAGATATAGGTATACTATATCTAAAGCAAAGGGTGATTACACCACCTTGCCCCGGCTGATTGATCAGCCAGTTGTGTCAGTTTGGATGGCCAGCCAGGGGTGGCATAATACATGCTGCAGCCCCTGGTAGGCCCTGAGTACACCTATGCCCTGGGTACCTAAGGTACACTGTACAGGGGCTGGTAAGGTGACCCAGTATCCAATTAGATATGTACCTAAGGTACATGGAGTCCATTTTAACAGAGAGAGCAAGAAGCCTGGGGTCCTGAATAGCAGGATCCCAGGCCAACTATGTCGAAAACCAGCAAAATACTAGGCAAAAAAATTGGGGGTAACCATAGTCAGATATCCACCTTCCTACACCAACGACCACTGAAGAAAAACAACCTGTCCCAGCAAGACCTGTCTGGATTCCAAAGATTGGGGATCTAGTCAGGGAAAAGATTGCTGTGAACAAGGAATTTGGGCCTTCTTACAGAAAAGCAGTATCTGTCTTAGCAATCCATGGAACAAGATCAGTGTTTCTACCGCCCCTTGATGGAAAAAGGGAGAACAGAATCGTGTCCATCAACCTAGTTAAACCACATCATGTGGCCGATAATAAGTAGAAGGCCCAGTGGACTCCCGAGATGTAGCAGACGACCAAATCTTGCTACAATCCAAGAGGTTCAAACTGAAAGACTTATCACCTTTGATAAAACTACAGTAGGAATAGAAGGACTATGAAACAAAGCCATGGAACTTGTTCCTCTTGAGACCCAAATAACAGTTCATCAAGAAACACCTGTCTACAATGATATAGCATCTGACTATACTAATATGACAAAGGAAGAAACAGCTCCAGCGATTCTGAAAAATCCGGATGCAATACCAACAATTGGAAGAACTGCCTCTGGCTATTTCATCAATTTTGATACATTTTCTGAGGATCCCAGTGAATTTGAAATTACGGCAGTTAATAAAACTTTCAAAAAAAATAACAGAACTCTTTCATCAACTTGAAAAAATATATCTGGCTTCACCATGGGTTGAATTTTGGATTTTGTTAGGTGTACTTTTTCTCCTGCTCTGGCTCATTCTTGTTTTAAGTTTGGGAAGAATGATAGATTGAAAATACAGTACAATGGACACAGCAAGTAAGAACATCAACTTGCTCCTGAAACCTCACAAATCCTCTCATCGTGAGCGAAGAGACCTGACATCAGTAAACATCACAGCCGTTCCTATACCTCTTTGAGTGACTTTGTCTCACCCAGCACATTTTCCGATGATTGAGACTTTGAAACTGTTAATAATATGATGACAGATTTAGAAATGTCAGCTAAATTCACAAAACATGAATACTTTGAAGGTCCATCAGATTATGAACAAATGTATTGTTTTAATCATTATGGTCACCAATATTTGCACAAATCAGCAAACCCTAGAAATGCTTTTACTTATAATCAATGGGAACATTGTCCAACGCCGCCAAAAGGCAGGTCAAAAACATTTAATGAAAAGATTCCATACTTCTCAGGTTTTAATGTCACAAATCCAGAAACGTTTTATTTCAAAAATGTGACTAAGGGGGGGAGTAGCTACCTAGCAAGCAAGATGGCCACATAAGCTCCCGGCTCCGCAGACCTCCGCCAGCAGCTCGTATATCCTGCAAATTATCCTGTTTTCCAACCGGACTCCCGTATATATGAGGAGTGACTGATTCTGAAGGCGCAATCCCGAACATTTTATCCCGCCGGATGACGGAAATACGCTGTGTTTCATTTTCGGCCTACCCTGGAGTGGAAGGCCTCGATTTCTAACCCATCCGGGCTGGAATTGAACAACATCGGCTGTGAACCTTGGGCTTTGCCCGGTCTCCCGAATGGGGACATAATCTACCTGTTTTAAACGGTGATTTCGTATCCTGCCTGCAACGCACACGCCGCGGATGACATATCGTTTGCTGCGGCCCTGTGTCAGACGCCCAGAGACATAGTAAGCTTGTCGGGGGGGGGGTGCGGACGGGAGCCCTGATCGGCGGCGAAGGTGCAAAATCGTGAGGTGAGAGCGCCCGTGGTTGGTGTCCACTCCAGATTTGCCTGCTCCCCCGGAGTAGCCGGCCTTCGGGGTCTGCATCCTGATCTGTTGCTTACGAGAGGAGATGGAGGGGACAAAAGACACACCACCGCTGCACGCCGTAATGGCGGCCATTAGAGCGCTCCACTCACAGATCATTGTCAACTACCAGGCACTGTCGGTAACAATGGATGCTCTTTGCCGGAGACCGGACAGCGGCTTTTTGCTATCATCGCAGCCAGCGGTGCCTCCAACGAAACATTGTGTATCCAACTTCGAGGTCCCTGTGCAGACGCCGGATCCCTTTTGCGCTGCTGATTCCTATGAGACTAGATCGCGCGCCCGTGGACATTGTCAGTGTCCCTTGCTTGAACCCTATCTCGCCGAATATCACTATGGACAACCTTGACTGCCTTAACAAGATCACCTGTGACTATTGGAAAGTTTTATCATCCTTCCATGCTTTTCCTCGCTTGCTCTGTGGAGATCGTGAACTTTTATCCTTTATTTGGCTTGCTCATACTGACTTGAACTTTCATGAAAACTTTACCTCTCTCATTGTTGCTGTGGCCTGGGTTATAAGTGCTCCAGTGGACATTCGTACTGGCCAGGGTTAACTTATGGTACTTTTTAGGATACGGGAAAATAATTTAATCTGCTGCTGGGATTGTGACCTGTGAAATGCGGGAGTCGGGTGGTATGTTTCGTACTTACCCGGATTGATTGTGCATCTTACTACATTTAATTTGCACTTGTTTCCGGGTGGTCGCATCTGGTGGAGGGTAAGGGAGTCCGGGAGTGTATTTTTTTTGTTTCTCCTCCTCCGCTTCTTTCTCTCTTTTAGGGACGTTTCTGGGCGACAGGCACGCTGCTAGTGGGTTAGGCCGTAGCCATTGCAGGGGTGCAGGGTGGCGGGGGGGTTTGTTATTTTGCCTTTGTTTTGTTCTATGGCCCCTTTTTTCTTCTCTTTCTCTCTCTTTAGGGTATTCTTCCGGGCGACAGGCACTCTGCTAGTGGGGTAGGCCGTAGCCATTGCAGGGGTGCAGGGTGGGGGGTGCGGGGGGGTTTGTTATTTTGCCTTTGTTGTGTTCTATGGCCCCTTTTCCTTTTTCTCGCAGGGTCCGGTAGCGATACTTTTGGTCTCATCCTGAACATACGAGTGGGCGGGGTTTGGGGTGGGTGGCTGTGATGATAGATAGGTAGCTTTGTTCTTCTCCCTTAGTGAACATACTGGCGCTTGCATTTTTACTGTTGGTCTATCTTGATCCATGACTACCTTTTAACGCCTGCCCGCATTTTTATACCTCCAGTGTGTAGCTCCGGATATCCTGTATCTTCTTCTTTATCTTGTTTTTTGGGGGGGGGGGGGTTAAATATAAAATGAAACCTTAGGCATATCCTTGATCTCAAAATGTTTTCAACACATCGTCTATCCTTTACCGCTGCCGGACCCATGGGTTGTCGGTTGAAGAGCTGTGTTATTGGGCTTCCTGATACGTTCTGCATACATGTGGTGACATGCCCCTGTCGATGCAGGGCTACCTTTGTATTTTGTGTTGAACTATATAATAAAGGTTTTCAAAAAAAAAATATGACTAAGACAGGAATAAAAAACATGTTGACCAACACTAAACAAATTTATTCTGCGAACTTTTATGCTCAGCTGTCTACATTAGGTTTTAACTTTTGGAAAGACGACATTGAGACAAAAACTGTCTGGTGCACAAAAGACTGGCAGGAGCAAAGATTAGAAGTCTTATTCAGAGCCTGCTATATCCCAGAACAAATAATGTTTCACTGTTCACCACCATCATGTCTTGGTTTAGCTAGGATAAAAGATTTAAACAAACCGTCCATACCTAAACCCACACCTGACAGTAATTTAACTTCAGGTGAGGAGGTAGACGTAAATTATTATATTTTACAACAGAACAGAACTATCCTGAATGAAAAAAATTGTTAATCTGGCCCACAGACACGAATAACTGTCAAGATAGATTCCTGAACAAAACACAGGGGTTCAAAATTAACAGGCTAGATCCAAGATATTCCCAGAGACAACACCCAGGGATAGTTACAACATACAGTGTAGGAAAAATATGCCTTGAGTGGCTCCAGAAATCCACACTTCCAGAAATTAAACAAATCTTAACTTTACTTAAAGAAGGTGTTGACTTACGAGACTTCTTACTTGGACCTCGTAAACCACGTCAAAAATGTTTCATATATGCCGGTATATATTCTGCTTACAATGAAGCATGGAAAGTCAAGCAAATGGAAACTGCAGAAAAAATACGAGAAATTGATCGTATTAATTTAGAGAAAGCTCTCTCTGTAGTGGACAATGCGTTAACGACTCTGCCCTCCAGAATGTATTCTTTGGACAGCATTGTATCATCTGCGATTGAGATAATAGAGCAGGACTTGCTAATGTTTCAACATGGTCAGTCTCAATTACATTCTATAATGCTCTTAGGCTGGACGTTACAAATTCTGCATTCAGGCTTCGTACCATGGCGTCTAATTAACACCACGTCTTTGTTTACTGTCTTTAACCTCAAAGATAAACAAATCTCTTTGGCACAAAGAGGAGCAGACTATACGGTGCTGAGCATAAAAAAACTGGAAAGATTACCATTAACTGTTTCTGAGAAACCTGTCGTGGAATGGGTAATACATGGCACCATCATGATACCAGTGACGAATTTCCAGTTTCAGTATTACTTATAACATATACCATCAGGCCTGTATGAAAGGTTGGGTAAAGGATACATTAAGTCAACCTGGAATTTTACCATACACACACAAATGTTGGAGTGGTGGAAAGGAAAATTGTAAGAACTCGCTAAGCGGTACACTTTTATGCGAAGTTATTAATTTACATGGAGCCTGTGAAGGTTCTTCAAATAACCTTTCTTGCCACATGCACTGTTCACCAGCAGCGGTGATAAAACCAATTTTCAGGCAGCTTTCCAGTGGCAGCTACGTTATGCTTAATGATCACAGCTGTTGTGGCATGTTGCCAGGAAAAGTGTATCTAGTAAGTCTGTCAGCCAGGGTCACTTGTTGTAAGCAAGTATTGTATCCAAAAAACAAGACAGACAGGGAGTCGGCGTTATGGCCTTCACTGAATATCTCTTCTATAGGAATTGATACTTTAAGCAGAATGAAAACCATTCTTTTGCAAAAAACTGTGCCACTGACCTCGTCTAGAGAAACATATAAACTGCAAGTTGCAAGGACTTCTGCAGAGATACATGCATTGTTGTCAACCAACTGCCCAGTCAAATCTTAAACATGTCAGATACCAGTGGTATTGCACATGTATTTAAGACAATTTATTGGGGGCTGTTAGCACTATTTGAAGCAGTCCTTGGCATTTTTCCAAATTTCATGCATTCTGTGTTCCGCGGCCTGCCTCTCATTTTGGGACTCGTTGCAGGAATTCTATTTTTGTTTATTGTGCTCCGATATGGCAAGTCCAGTCACCAACGATACCCAGGCTATCATAGACGCCCTCCTGGCTATGCGGTACCATGACAGAATTACACAGATTCTTGGTTTGGCTTGTTTAAGAGATCTGAATACCACTTGGTTTCTTTCATTTAGACCAATCTGGCAGGATTGCATCTTACCTGTTCTACGATGCCTGCTTTTTGGAGAGGAATGCGTGTTAGATGTTTGTCTAACACTACCATCGGTTGTGCCAACGGATGCAGACGCATTGCTGTGTCCGGTAAGGGCTCATGTGTTGTGTTGCCCCCAACAGTTACCAATCCTATTGATGGCATTCAATGAGATCACACCAGCGAATCCAACAGGAGGTGAGATACGCGGATCAACAGGCACACAGGTACCATCTGATTTGAACATTGCTAACGCGACAACTGACGCTGACGGTGATGCTTCTCATCTGTGCACAATAGATCTACTTAATGAAGTAGTTCCACTTTCACCTACTGTGGGACACGATTACTTTGCCAGCTTAGTCGATTTTGTGTTTTTTCATGACACCGAGAATAACTTTTGAAATCTGCACACAGCGTTCCATGAACTCTGAATTTGGCCTTCACTCCTAATAACAATCCTCCCGAAAAGCCTTTGGAACTCTATTTTTCTATGCCTAATTTTGACTTTTTCCCAAAGAACTTAAAATAAAAAAAATGTTGGCACAAAGTAATCTGCTTAAAGTAGAACTTTTCTTAGAGAATAGGAAATTCTTTAAATTCTTCCTAAAGAGACAATATTTGGCCTGTCCTCAAAATGAAAACAGTATAGTATTTCTGCTATGGAATGGTCTCAACCTTTTATTCTGTAACTTAGAGCCATTTCATAAATGTCATTACATGATTCATTCAGTTAGCTTTGCCAACATCATAATTCATGTTTGAGATGACGCCTATTGCTTTTAAATGCGTACTACACAAATGCTCATTTTTTGTGTGCAACCTTATCAAATGCATTTTGTGTATTTTGGGTAGGATTGTAAACACACGCTTTTGTTACGTTTTAGTGCTGATAATTTAGTAAGGTTAAACATAATAAAGTGGAGTGGGTGTTGTAAATGAATTTAGGACCCTAGTGTAATTTTCCCGATTCATCCATACTAATAATATAGAGAGCCCAAACCTTTGAGGCGGGAAATCTCAGTAACCAGAGCAAAAATCACAACACTCAATACAGCGTCGAAAAGGGCAGTTGCAGCAGAAGGACATAGGCTATGCAGAAGGCCTCCATATATATATTGTTTCCAGAGTTTTATATAGCGCAAACTTGACCCGAACTGAATCAGGTATCAGAGCGCTTTACATAGCACCAGTTATGTTACATGAGGACACACATTCATTTTTGTTAGGCACGGGGAGATTAAGTGATTTCCCCAGAATCACAGGATGTTTGGCGTCGTTACCAAGACTCGAACCCAGATCCCAAGGTCTGAGGTCGAGCGCCATAGCCGTTAGGCCAACTCCTCTATAGATTTAAAAGGGAAAAGAACCGTGCCAGCAAAGTAGTCCCTTGTGGGCGTGTCTGCTTTGTGCTTTGGGCGTGTGCTGGGGGCGTGACAAATGCTGAGGTCGTGTGTTCGCCTTTCATGCCATGTGAGTCATACATACAAGCGCCAATTATGTTGCTGCGCAGCATCAAGGGGCATGAGAAACGCTGGGGGCGTCTGTCCGGCCTTCATGCCATGTGAAAGCAATTGCGCCGCATCAAGGGGCACGCTGGGGGAGTGAGAAATGCTGGGGGCGTGTGCTAAGTTTCGCCCTTCATGCCATGTGGGTCATACATTAATCAGAAGATCGTCTGCTGTGGCCGTGTGCTGGGGCGTGACAAACGCGTTCACCTGGATGCCTGGTAAGTAACGTTACTGCAGCCTCTCCTGCGTGCTGTTGCTGAATTCTCTCATTCAACTATATTACACGCGCCTGCTACCATCAACCAGGGCTCTAGCCGGGCTCAGGCGGCGGATCAGTACACTAATTACACGCGCCTGATAACATCAACCAGGGCTGCAGCTGGGCCTCAAGCGGGGGAACACGCACCTGCTAACATCAAACAGGCCTGCATCTGAGCCTCAAGCGAGGGAACACGCAAATGAGCGTGTCTGCGGGGACAATTACTGTAGCCTCTCCTACTCGCTGTCACTCAACTCTTTCATTAAACGGATTTACCCGCGGCTGATAACTCTCTCATTCAACGACATTACACACGCCTGCTAACATCAGCCAGGGCTGTAGCCGGGCTCAGGCGGCGGATCACAACACCAATCACACACACCTGCTAACATCAACCAGGGCTGCAGCTGGGCATTCTCACTCCCTATTCTAATGAAACAGAAAATGTTATCTACCGCGAGATTTAAAAAAAAAATTGCCCTTGCCAAATACACACATTACACACATTCTATTTCATACCCGGACAACGTCGGGACGGGCTGCTAGGGCCCATATATAGGTATAAATCACCCTATCCTTATATAGACATAAAAATCATAACCATATTTAGACTTAGCGTATGCAGTCCAAATACAGCATGGCTACTTCCACGAGTTCAGAAAATCCACAACGATTTCTTGGAAAAACCCGCCTTTTGCAGTCAGGGACTTCCCCTTGCTTGAATATTGATTTATCCAAGAACTTATGGAGTTTTCAAAGAACTGAGTCTTTGATGACGTTATTATGTCCAACCTTATGTCAACCTAGCACCTTCAAGGTATAAATATGCCCACATTTGCCCAAGCAAACACACAGTGGTTTGGAGCAGTTCGACTATCTACTTCAAGTGCTGAAGGAAGCTGACCCTCCAGCAGACGCACTGAGAGAGATGCTGTCTTTTCTCCTGCCGAGAAATCCAGCTCCAGTGTTTCCAAGCTACCCTTGCGGGTGTTTGGGAAATCGGGTCCTGAGAGAAGAGATACCAGACTTCCTTCATTCTAAAACCAAGGTACAGAGCTGATTAGACCCGTAGAGAATTCTTTGAATAGATTCTTGGCAAATGAATACTGAAACTAAGCTACCCCTTACTTGTTCCCTTGTACTAGACCTAGGTTAGGTACACCGGGGTAAGGTATTTTAGAAGCACCAGTTGAGTACTTTTAGTCTTTATTTATTAATGTAAGTATTCTATGTATTTTATGGCTTAGAAACCATTTCATTCTTTTAGAGCATATTTTATAATACTCTTCATACTGTATGCATTGTACTTTGCAACCAGTATTACGATTGTAGCAGTTCATTTCCTCTGCATGAGACGGAAGACTGTTCAATAAATACTTTTTGTTGAAAACGCCCGTCTCTCTATTTCTCTGCACCTCTGGTGAAACAAAGCATGTATGATTGACTGAGTGAAATAACTATCTATTGTTTCCATGACTCTAGTGATACATTTCTTATTCTTGGGAAACAAAGTTGTCATGTTTATTCGGTTGTCAGAAACTAATCCCTTCTTGTTTATTCAAGAAGGTTTCTAGTGACCTCTGAGCTAGCTGGCACTCACAATTAAGTCTAGTATATTCAATAAAGACCTAGTAGACCTCAATCCTACGTCAAATCTATAGGATAAATTATTTCAATGTGCAGAGCCTATTGGGAATATAGGAAATACACTACACTCCTAATTAACAAGGACATTAATCCCCTCAGAAGTCCAGAGTAAAGAGGTACCAGGGGTTCACAAGGCATGAGTGTTGAAGGTGTCAGCAGGGCCTGAAGTACTAAATGAAAATTCAAATCACCACCCATCAGATAAATATCATCTACATAGGACAATGCCTGTGTGTAAATCTAATGCATAATTGACATAATACAGGCAAAAAACAGTCCTGAACTATTCTTATACCTCATAGGGAGTCGACAAAAGCGGCTTTAAAGCTTAACACGAGAAGGCACTTAAATCTCTGCTTTCAGGTGCTAGATTTTGGCAGAAAAATACATTGTAAATATCCACAGTTGTTTTGTATTTCTTACTGACAATATTGTAAATAAATGCCATACTATGTGAATGTAGTGCCACAAATGTGCGTATATGACTCCTTAAATGTCTTTAATCTAAGACAATGCGGAATGAATGATCTGGTTTCGACACCAGAGACAAAGGGGTATTTCTTTGGAGATACATGGTTCAATAACTCCCTGGTACTCAAGTTGTGAGAGGATTTCTATCACTGAAGCGTTAGTTCCATGTTTAATTGCGTATTGGGCAAGAGGCTGTGAACTGGACTGTAGGGTACATCCTAGTCCACATGATAATGCTGGGGCTTGAGCAAGAGCCCATTCTGTAGCATATGCTAGTTTGACCTCCCCAGGAACTAGTGCGGAAAATGCAGGGATAATAATATCCTCCCCTTGAGGGGACGTACAGAGTTGGGATGCCAGTCCACCTCCGCCAAGAGAAAGTCATATGATAATGTTAAATTCTCACAAAATATTACTCTAATAGTGCGCATAATGTCACCCTCTAATTGCAAATCAAATCCAAGTTAAATAATTGATTGTTACGGCTCATACCAGCTATGGAATTTCTACATCAATGTAGTAGCTAGTTGCTTTCGCTACCAGAAACTCTTGAACATGCCAGCAAACGATTTTGACCTCAGCTGCGCTGCCTAAAAGATATACTGCCCACAACAAAGATGCTCCCTCATCCTTGATATTGGCAAGAATGATTGAGGACAATGCATTGAAATTGCACATCAGTTTCATCCCTAACTTCAGGACAAGACTTGCCCCATATTCTTTTTGAATTCGTTTTTCACACCTCTGGCAATACAGCCAGAGATGGTATACTATGTGTGATGGTATAAACAGCAATACAAAATGTGACTCAAGTAGTGCAGTCACCAACATTGGGAACCATTCCAAATGGCAAGCAAATGGACAAAATCTGATGCTTTTCCTGTGGTCTGTATGAGGGAACACAGCTTCAATAATTGGTCTTTTGAGCAATCCAGAACGGAATCTAACCCTGTCTAGAAGGGATTTTTCTCATAATAGAATTAATAGTCACTGGACTAATACCCAGCATGGCCAAGTGTGGTTGGACAGCCTACACTGCCCTCCTAGTGCTGTGACCAAAGCATGCAAAACATGTTATGTAAGTGATCTATAAAGGAGGACAAGTCTATTATAGAGATTTCCTAAAACTGCCATTGGCAGATTAATGATACGATGGTTGAGTGTATAGCCACCTAACGCTACCTATGTGTCCCCCTCATTAATGAGTGGGCCAGTACGAACATCATCTAAGACATGTGGTAGGGCATCGCGGAACCAATTTTGATGTTCCCAAAAAGAAAGTGGTATTTCTAAATGTTGTTGTGGTCTGCATGCACCCAGTGGTGCTGCATTAATGTATGTATATAAAATGTTTGTGTATTGGCGTCTGCAGTCGGAAAATGTACCCATGTGTAGTAAACTTCAGTTTTATAAGCAGATGTGCTTCAACCACAAACGTTAAATTCCCAAACGCCATGCTAAGACCATAAATCAATATAGGTGCAGTAACCACAGCTCTGCAATTCTGAGGAATCTGAATCACTAGCGCTTGATAAAATACAGTGTCCAAAGTGGGTAACATGAAAGGGGGGGTAATCTTTTAAAGGTTCAAGTTTGAACAACCATCACACAAAATGTAGATACTCCCTAAAGTGATGTGGAGGATATATCCCTAACAGCATGGTTGTCACTGTGTAAGGTGAACAGGGCACCATAGGTAAACGTCAGCACTACTCAGGAGGTCTGTTAAATAAGTACCTGACCTTTGAAAGTTGGTGATTCCATGTTATACGGATTCCACTAGGACTAGTAGAATTGCGTATGTGGAAGACAGGATGCCCTGAGGTAGGAGACTGAGTTTGCGTACCCCCTCAGAACCTGTTTTTCTTTAACTGACCAGCTCACTGTGCCTCAACTAACTCCTAACCTGCACAGAGTACCAAGTGATTCAGACAAATCAAAAACATGACACTTAGATCCACAAGGGAATCATGAAAACAGATCTTACCACTTTCGTTTGCACACTCATGTTTTCTCATGGTACAGGCAAGAAAAATATGAGGGAAGTTTACAATGTGTTTATTGAAAACTAGTGTAATCTTACATAGAACATTTCGTGAAAAATAAGCTTAGCATCTGTAGAGCTGCCTTTCAAACAATACATTCATTCAAGGGTAACCATCACAGCTGGAGTGCTCCTCTCTGCCCTCTAAGGGCACAGAGCATTTTTTGTAGTACAAAAACAATGTGCTGGCAATACATCTGAGAAGCCATCTTATGTCTGAGCCCCAGAAGCTAGGTATCTTTATGAAAAATACAAAATAACTGCCTTACCTTATACTTGATCTGCAGACAGTAAAAGAACATGGTTAGTGAAAATGAATGATGTGTATAGCGTGTCCCTAGAATAATATTGCAGTGAACTACGCTGTAAATAAGTAGCCACGCTGAACAGGGTCAGCCTATTATGTGCAAAAGTAGGGGGAACCAAAGAGGGTCTAAAAAGGAAATAGCTAAAAAGAATGAGCCAGGAGTAGGAAGTGCCAGGAAAGAGCAGAACAAGGTAGATTCGGGCCAGGAAGGACTAGAACTAGTTGCACCAAATTTAAGAAACCACTACAATGCAACTAGAGCAAAGTGGAGCCAGGACGAGGAGGCATACCAAAGCAACCATGAAAAGGTGCACTGAAAAGAGAAGCAGGATGAGAAACAAGACCAGGAGGTCTAGAGGGACCAGTAGGAAGAGAACTATGTTATTCTACTCCCGTGTATCAGGATTTGTCTCTTTAATATCATCAGGACATTTAAAGCAATTATGAAAAGTGTGGGCTGAATAATCACATAATGCAAATCTGAGCTGTGAATGACAGCAGATCCTTTTTGATGCCAGCACAGTGATCTGTGGATGGATCGAGAGCAGAGGGACAGAAAACTTGGCAGAAGGGTTTTTGAAGCTTTTCACATCAATAACACTCGCCAAACACTTCAGCAACAGAAGCTACAGTGATAATCCACATGCTGCGTCAACAGTGACCACCTGTAAAGACCCCCATTGTGAACCTCTAGCAACAAGCAGGCTCTTCATGCTGCAACAGTGAATGTCCCCGACACCTAACCTGTTCTTCATGTTGACAATGGACTCGACGTGGCTCCGCCACCAAGAAACTCTACGCAAAGCTCCTGGAGTCGGAACTTGAGAATGTACATTTTCAGCGGCATGCAGGTGGCCCCAGAGGTGCAAGAGAATGATAACCCTGAGGATGACTTGATGGACATGGAGGATGAGGATGGAAATGGCCTGGCCAAAAGCCCCAAGCTCCATCAATGGGTGGAAGACAACTTGCCCACAGGAACGAGGTCCCCTGGCAGGGCAGGTTGCAGGAGGTGTCCTCCTCCAATCTGTACCCTGAGGAGTTAGCAGACTGGAAGGCAGAGAGGGAGCTGAAGCTGCAGCTGGCCCAGCTGCAAGTGGCTTCGGAAAAGGAGAAATAAGAGGCAGCAATGAGCTTTGGAGAAAAGGAAATTGACGCTGGAGGAAGCAGAAGCTGAGGCTAAAAGGTCGGTGTAGGGAGTCTGAAAGAGCTGTACCTCAAAGCCAAACAAAACACAGAGTCGATCAATGGTGAAAGCGACAACATAGTGTCATATTCCCAAGAACCTGGTGCCCAACGCTGTGGTGGGGAATGAAACAGACAAGCCGTTTGATACATATGAGAGAGCACTGGAGATGCATAGGTGCCTGAGGAGGATTGGGGAGCCAGTCTCTGCAGGCAAATACCTAGTGAGAGTAGGGATCCTCTGCTGTTCTTAAGGAATGGTGACAAGATAAAGTACCCACTCATGAAGGAATTCCATGTCAGTAAGTAAACCTGTGGGTTTGAGTTTGAGGACCGGCAGAAAAAGTCAAACAAATCCTGCGAAGATTTCACAGATTACTTTCACAGATACATGCATTGTTGTCAACCAACTGCCCAGTACATTTCGCAGAAATGTTAGGTCAAATCTTAAACATGTCAGATCCCAGCGGTATTGCACATGTATTTAAGACAATTTATTGGGGGCTGTAAGCACAATTTGAAGCAGTCCTTGGCATTTTTCCAAATTTCATGCATTCTGTGTTCCGCGGCCTGTCTCTCATTTTGGGACTCGTTGCAGGAATTTTATTTTTGTTTATTGTGCTCCGATATGGCAAGTCCAGTCACCAACGATACCCAGACTATCATAGACGCCCTCCTGGCTATGCGGTACCGTGACAGAATTACACAGATTCTTGGCTTGGCTCGTTTAAGAGATCTGAATACCACTTGGTTTCTTTCATTCAGACCAATCTGGCAAGATTGCATCTTACCTGTTCTACGATGCCTGCTTTTTCTGAGTATACCCTTCCACACTTATGGTGGACAAAATGGATTTACCTGCGGCTGATAACTCTCTCATTCAACAACATTACACACGCCTGCTAACATCACCCAGGGCTGTAGCCGGGCTCAGGCGGCGGATCACTACACCAATTACACACACCTGCTAACATCAACCAGGGCTGCAGCTAGGCATTCTCCCTCCCTATTCTAACGAAACAGAAAATGTTATCTACCGCGAGATTTTAAAATAAATTGCCCTTGCCAAATGCACACATTACACACCTTCTATTTCATACCCGGACAACGTCGGGGCGGGCTGCTAGTGCCCATATATAGGTATAAATCACCCTATCCTTATATAGACATAAAAATCATAATCATATTTAAACTTAGCCTATGCAGTCCAAATACAGCATGGCTACTTCCACGAGTTCATAAAATCCACAACGATTTCTTGGAAAAACCCGCCTTCCGCAGTCAGGGTCTTCCCCTTGCTTGAATATTGATTTATCCAAGAACTTATGGAGTTTTCAAGGAACTGAGTCTTTGATGACGTTATTATGTCCAACCTTATGTCAACCTAGCACCTTCAAGGCATAAATATGCCCACATTTGCCCAAGCAAACACACAGTGGTTTGGAGCAGTTAGACTATCTACTTGCCTGACGCTCCGCTACAGCAAGTGCAGAAGGAAGCCGACCCTCCAGCAGACGCACTGAGAGAGACGCTGTCTTTTCTCCTGCAGAGAAATCCAGCTCCAGTATTTCCAAGCTACCCTTGCGGGTTGTTGGGAAATCGGGTCCTGAGAGAAAAGATACCAGACTTCCTTCATTCTAAAACCAAGGTACAGAGCTAATTAGACCCGTAGAGAATTCTTTAAATAGATTCTTGGCAAACGAAAACTGAAACTAAGCTACCCCTTACTTACTTGTTCCCTTGTACTAGACCTAGGTTAGGTACATCGGGGTAGGGTATTTTAGACCACCAGTTGAGTACTTTTAGTCTTTATTTATTAATGTAAGTATTCTATGTATTTTATGGCTTAGAAACCATTTCATTCTTTTAGAGCATATTTTATAATACTCTTCATACTGTATGCATTGTACTTTGCAACCAGTATTACGATTGTAGCAGTTCATTTCCTCTGCATGAGACGGAAGACTGTTCAATAAATACTTTTTGTTGAAAACGCCTGTCTCTCTATTTCTCTACACCTCTGGTGAAACGAAGCACGCATGATTGACTGAGTGAAATAACTATCTATTGTTTCCGCGACTCTAGTGATACATTTCTTATTCTTGGGAAACAAAGTTGTCATGTTTATCCGGTTGTCAGAAACTAATCCCTTCTTGTTTATTCAAGAAGGTTTCTAGGGACCTCTGAGCTAGCTGGCACTCACAATTAGGTCTAGTATATTCAATAAAGACCTAGTAGACCTCAGTCCTACGTCAAATCTAAAGGGTATATTATTTCAATGCGCAGAGCCTATTGGGAATATAGGAAATACACTATAGTCCTAAGTAGCAAGGACATTAATCCCCTCAGAAGTCCAGAGTAAAGAGGTACCAGGGGTACACAAGGCATGAGTGTTGAAGGTGTCAGCAGGGCCGGAAGTACTAAATGAAAATTCAAATCACCACCCATCAGATAAATATCATCTACATAGGACAATGCCTGTGTGTGAATCTAATGCATAATTGACATAATACAGGCAAAAACAGTCCTGAACTATTCTTATACCTCATAGGGAGTCGACAAAAGCGGCTTTAAAGCTTAACACGAGAAGGCACTTAAATCTCTGCTTTCAGGTGCTAGATTTTGGCAGAAAAATACATTGTAAATATCCACGGTTCTTTTGTATTTCTTACTGACAATATTGTAAATAAATGCCATACTATGTGAATGTAGTGCCACAAATGTGCGTATATGACTCCTTAAATGTCTTTAATCTAAGACAATGCGGAATGAATAATCTGGTTTCGACAACAGAGTCAAAGGGTTATTTCTTTGGAGATACATGGTTCAATTACTCCCTGGTACTCAAGTTGTGAGAGGATTTCTATCGCTGAAGTGTTAGTTCCATGTTTAATTGCGTATTGGGCAAGAGGCTGTGAACTGGACTGTAGGGTACATCCTAGTCCACATGATAATGCTGGGGCTTGAGCAAGAGCCCATTCTGTAGCATATGCTAGTTTGACCTCCCCAGGTACTAGTGCGGAAAATGCAGGGATAATAATATCCTCCCCTTGAGGGGAAGTACAGAGTTGGGATGCCAGTCCACCTCCGCCAAGAGAAAGTCATATGATAATGTTACATTCTCACAAAATATTACTCTAATAGTGCGCATAATGTCACCCTCTAATTGCAAATCAAATCCAAGTTAAATAATTGATTGTTACGGCTCATACCAGCTATGGAATTTCTACATCAATGTAGTAGCTATTTGCTTTCGCTACCAGAAACTCTTGAACATTCCAGCAAACGATTTTGACCTCAGCTGCGCTGCCTAAAAGATATACTGCCCACAACAAAGATGCTGCCTCATCCTTGATATTGGCAAGAATGATTGAGGACAATGCATTGAAATTGCACATCAGTTTCATCCCTAACTTCAGGACAAGACTTGCCCCATATTCTTTTTGAATTCGTTTTTCACACCTCTGGCAATACAGCCAGAGATGGTATACTATGTGTGATGGTATAAACAGCAATACAAATTGTGCCTCAAGTAGTGCAGTCACCAACATTGGGAACAATTCCACATGGCAAGCAAATGGACAAAATCTGATGCTTTTCCTGTGGCCCGTATGAGGGAACACAGCTTCAATAATTGGTCTTTTTGGAGGAGCTTCGCGGGCAACCAAGATGGCCGCGTAAGCTCGGAGCTCCGCGGACCCTCCGACCCTCCGCAATAATCCTGCTCGACATCCTTTCCACGTTGGTGGATTCTACTTGCTGACGGGTCACTGACGCGGGAGCCGCTTTCCGCCTCTGAATCGGTGGTTCCTACACTGAGCTACATCGAGTGGGACTCCGTGCCAGGGATGCCCCATTGTCTCCCTGGTCTCCGCCACTCCGCACGACTGGAATGCGTAGTGCTCGGTGGTGATTCCTAATGGCGAAGTGCCTGTGACTGCGGTGTTTACTATCATCGGCCTGGCCTGAACATCTGGCTCCGACCACTGCTCTTGGTATACTTGGCTTGGACTCGGGTGGTGTGCCCCTTTGTTCTCGTCGGACCCAACATGGCGGGCAAAGGGGACCCCGACAAGACGTCGAACAAAGGCGTTCGCGGCAAATCCCAGACACAACTGAACAGAATTGAGCGCTATGTCCAGCCGCGCACTTCACCTGCTGCGGGGGCCTCCACTAAAGACCTTCCTTCATCGGGCTCGCCCGACGGATCCGAGCCCACCCTCAGTGACATTATGGGGGCCATTGCGGGCATATGGTCAAAATTGCAGAAGCAGCATGAGGTCTTAACCCACAAGGTGGACACTTTGGCAGTGGATCTCACCCTTATCAGGGCCGACCTGGGTAAAACTAATGACCGAGTGAAGTCGTTGGACATCAAAACCTCTAGCCTCACCACCGACGTCTCGGACCTGCAGACTGAGGTCCGGACTTTGCGGCTAACTTCTGAACATTTCTCCAGGAGGCTGGAGGATTTTGAGGGACGTGCCAGGCGGCAGAATGTCCGCATCATTGGTGTTCCGGAAGGCTCGGAGGAAGCGGCGGTGGACCTATTTGTGGAGGACCTGATACAGAACCATTTAGCTCCTTCTGGGCTGAGTAATTTCTTCTCGGTGGAGCGCGCTCACCGGGTACCGGGCGGCCCGCCGAAGTCGGGCGTGGCGCCTAGACCCATCATTGCGAGGCTCCTCAACTTCCGAGACCGGGACGCTATCTTACAAGCGTCTAGTAGGCATGGCCCGCTCAAGTTTCAGAATTCTGAGGTGCATTTCTATCCTGATTTTACCAGGGCGGTTCAGAGGCAGCGCCAGAGCTATGCGGGAGTGAAACGGCGATTAAGAGACATGGGCCTAAAGTACTCGATGATGTTCCCTGCCAAGCTTCGGATTGAACATGATGGTCATGCCCTGTTCTTTGACGTCCCGGAAAATGTTAGCGACTGGCTGGACACTCTGCCGCAACGCAGGGAAGACCACAACGAGCACAATGGGGGCGCGACTGGAGGATCTGATCAATGAGACTTGGCTCTACTACAAGAACTTTGGCGGTTGGTGGTCCTGCAATATGTGACTATCGTTACTTTATTGAGTTGACTTTACAGCTCTCCTGTCGCTTCAAGGAGGGTGGCGGGAGGTGTCCGTGGGGATTCCTCACTCCTTTGGGGGCTTCTTGTAGACTAGTTAATGGGGCGACAGGCACACGCTGGTTGGGGGGGGCTCTTTAGTCTGATGCAGGGGTGCAGGGTGGGGGGTGGGTTTGGGCAAGTTAATTTGTTTGTTTATTCTTTCTTTCTTCCTTCTCTCAGGCAATGGGTTGTGTATATTGTTGCTTTTCTCTGTTTGCTGAGGATTGTTGGGGCTGGATGGGGCGGGCGGCACGATGATGGGGGGTAAGAAATTGAAAATAATCAGTTGGAATGTTAATGGGCTGGGTGACCGTATCAAGAGAGGGGTTGTGCTTCAGCTGCTTAAGCGCCACATGCCTGATGTTGTCCTTCTACAGGAAATGCACTTGGTTGGCAAAGCGCTCAACCGCAAAGGTTACAAGATGGTGGCCCACTCGGGGTTCTCATCAGGCTCTCGGGGGGCGGGTGTTCTTGTGCGTACGTCCCTTCCGTTTGAGATTGACGTCACTATGATTGATGATAGAGGGCGCTACGCTGCAGTGGCAGGGAGATGGGAAGGGCGTGCCCTCACTCTACTTTCGGTTTACGTCCCTCCAGGCCTACAGGCCAATACTTTCCGAGACCTTGGTGGCGCCATTTTAACTCTGCCTGCTGGCTTGTTGATTGTGGGGGGTGACTTCAACTCAGTCTGCTCTGGCTCCTTGGACAGACATCCGCCTAGAGATCTCCGTAGTTCCCAACTGTGGTTGCCTTCGTTCCTAGAATCCATGGGCTTAGTGGATAGTTGGCGGCTCTTGCACCCCATGCTTTGCCATTTCTCCTTCCTTTCCGGTGCACATGGCAGTCTCTCTCGTATAGATTACGTTCTCACCTTAGCAGCACACGCGTCTGCCGTGCCTGAGGCCCGATTTCTGCCACGTGGCATCTCCGACCACTCTCCGCTATGGGTCTCCTTCGACTTTGACGTCATCCTGTCGGACCGACCGGCGGCGGTTAATCCGTGGTATTTCCGCAATCCTAGAACTCGCGCTCTCCTAGCCAAAGCCATCGACCTTTATTTCTCTGAAAATGAAGGCTCGGTTAGGTCGGCCGAGACCCTGTGGGGGGCATTTAAGACTGTTTTGAGGGGCGAGGCTTTCGCTCTGATAGCGGAGGCCCGTAGAGTCAGGGATGCCGACCTGCTACGCATCGAGGAGGAGGTTCTGAACCTCGATTCCCAGCTGGGGCCTGAACCTGACCCCGCTCTCCTGCACGCTCTTTCCCTCAAACAGTCGGAATACCGTGATCTTGCCACAAATGCCGCCCTGACCTTGGCTAGGGAACAACAAGGTCGTATTTATGACGTTGGGGACAAGGCTGGGAAGCTGCTGGCCTGGTTGGACAGGAGGGAGATGGCTAGCCGCGTCGTACCCGAGATTCTGGGGGACGACGGGGTTGCTGTCACCGACCCCAGTGCCATTGCCGAGTCTTTTGCTGATTATTTCCGGGGTGTCTACACCTCTACTTCAGATTATTCCGAGGCTGACTCGACAGCGCTTCTCTCGACGGTAAGCCTTCCCTGCCTCTCTGAGGAGGACCGTGACGATTTGGATAGAGACATATCTACCGACGAGATTGCTCTCGCGATCCACTCGTTGCGCTCTGGTAAGGCATCCGGTCCCAACGGCATCCCGGTCGAGCTATACAAGATACGACCTGACGTAGTTTCCCCGTTTTTGGGTACTATGTTTTTGGAAGCGCGAGACGCCGGCCTTCTCCCCCTTGACCAGAGGCTGGTCACCATTGTGGTCATCCACAAGGAAGGGAAGCCGAGAGACATGTGTCGATCCTATCGTCCCATCTCTCTCCTGAATGTCGAGCCTAAGGTTCTTGCCAAGCTGCTCGCCAATCGACTGATTGGAGTTATTGGCGACTTAGTGCATCCGGACCAGTCGGGCTTTATTCCTCACCGCAACACTGCCCTTAACCTACGTAGACTCCGCGGCGCCCTGGCTAGGGCCCATACCCTCGAGGAACCGGCAGTCCTTGCCTCTCTTGATGCCACAATGGCCTTCGACTCTCTTGAGTGGAACTACCTCTGGGCAGTGTTGGCGAAGCTCGGTTTTGGTCCGGTGTTCGTGGGTTGGGTGAAACTTCTCTACGCTAGCCCATTGGCTAATGTTTCAGTAAACGGCCGTCTATCGACGTCCTTTGCCCTTCATAGAGGTACCAGACAGGGTTGTCCTTTGTCGCCTCTCCTTTTTGCCCTGGCTCTTGAGCCGCTCGCGGCCATGCTGCGCGTGCACCCTGATCTGCACGGCATAACCTGGGCCCCCGGCTTCGAGGACAGGGTCTCCCTGTATGCCGATGATATCCTGCTCTACCTGACTTCTCCTTGCAACTCCCTCATCGTGGCTTGTGACGTACTCAGACCTTTTGGGAGATACTCTGGCCTAGTCATCAACTGGGCCAAGTCCTCCCTGTACGTCCTGAAAGGGGGCACGCCGCGCCTCCCCAGAGGCTGCAATATTCAGGTGGCCGTACAAGGTTTCAAGTACTTAGGGATTTACATCTCTGGGAGTCCAAAGGCGCGATATGACCGCAACTTGCTTCCTCCACTCCAGCGTCTCCGACGTGATGTGGACAGCTGGCGAAAGCTTCCGCTCTCCCTACTTGGCCGTGCGGCATTGTTTAAGATGATGTCCTTGCCCAGGTTTCTCTATGCTTTGCAGAACACCCAAGATCCTGTTCCGGCCCGCTACTTCAGGGAGATTGAGAGTCTCCAACGAGCCTTGCTCTGGGATGGTCGCCCCCGCGTCGCTGTCATGAAGCTCACGCTTCCGTGGTACGACGGGGGCATAGCTCTGCCGGACGTGCGAAGGTATTACTGGGCCTCCCAGCTCGCGGCTCTCAATCACGGTTTTTAAGGCCCGGTGAACAGCCCCGGCTACGCCATGGATAGATGGCTTTTGGGCGGTGGTAACTATTACCGGGCCCTGTACTCGAGATCCTTAGATCGGCGGATGTCGGGTCCAACGAAGACGGCGGTCTGCATCTGGCGGGCGATTACCAAGGCGCAGGGATGGCAGGGCAGACTGACCAGATTCACCCCTCTGTATGACTCCGATATTTTGGGCAGGCTATGGCACACCAAGGGTTTCGACAAATGGGACCTTATAGGCATCTCTAGGGTGGACGACATGATCTCTAAGGGTGAAATCAAGACCTTTCCTCAGCTGCAGGCTGAACACCAGTTGGGCGGCTCGGAGTTCTTTCGATACGCCCAGCTGAGGCACGCGCTGCTCTCTGCCATGCCGCCGGAGGGTGCGATTCCAGAGAGCTCTCCGTTGGAGGACAGAGTGTTGGACGGCCATATGCCTGATAGCGCCATCTCGTTGTCATATAAAAAACTAATCAATGTCCGCACTGACCTTCTCCTTGGAGTGCGTGATCAGTGGGTGGGAGATGGCCTAGAGATCGACGATGAGGACTGGCAAAGCGCAGTGTCCTCCCCTAAGGAGGTTGCCATCTCTTCTCGTCTTAGACTGGTGCAATTTAAGATCTTGCACAGGGTGTATGTGACTGGCCCTCGGCTTGTACGTATGGGATACTCGCCCGACGGTCTTTGTCGTCGAGGCTGTGGTGCCCTTGCTACCTTCCTGCACATTTTAGGGGAATGTCCCGTCATAGCCTCCTATTGGAGAAGGGTACACAGTATTATGAGTGAAGTGACTGGAGTGGCGACTACGGCAGAGGCTCGGAGGTGTCTCCTTAACATTTGGGAACCGTCTGATCATAACACGGCACAGACCCAATGGGTGACCCTGGGCAATATGGTGGCCAAGCGGGACATTGCTCAGAAGTGGGGTGCTGCCACGGCTCCCCTTGTGGTACAATGGAAAGCCAACATGGATTGGTGTATGTTCCGGGAGAAGACGGTCTATGTTGCCAGGGGTAGGCCCCAGAAATGGAGTAAAGTGTGGGGAGCCTGGAATGCTTACAGGGGTGATGTTTGCCTGCCACCGGAGCCTGTTTCTCTGGATGAACATATGTCGCCATAGCCTGTGACGCCAACTGAGACACGTTATCTGATTTATCCTGTCTTTCCTCCTCCCTTCTACTATCCTCCACTCTCCTGTATCATTGATTCGCTGTTTGCTCTCCCCTACCTGCTACCAATACCTTGCTGAATTCTCTACCCCATTGCCACTCTTTAGCACCGTTTGGCGTTTCCTTTCTTTTGTTCTCTTCTCTTCATTATAAAATATTAAAAACAACCTGCATTGTTCTGTGGTACCTGTTTTTGCACTATTGCGCTCCTGCCTCACCATGCTGCCTTGCCTCCGGGATGTTAGGCTGAATAGCTGTGTGCTCTTTCAAAATAAAGGTTTTAAAAATTAAAAAACAAAAAAAAATAATTGGTCTTTTGAGCAATCCAGAACGGAATCTAACCCTGTCTAGAAGGGATTTTTCTCATAATAGAATTAATAGTCACTGGACTAATACCCAGCATGGCCAAGTGTGGTTGGACAGCCTACACTGCCCTCATAGTGCTGTGATCAAAGCATGCAAAACATGTTATGTAAGTCATCTATAAAGGAGGACAGTCTATTATAGAGATTTCCTAAAACTGCCACTGGCAGATTAATGATACGATGGTTGAGTGTATAACCACCTAACGCTACCTATGTGTCCCCTTCATTAATGAGTGGGCCAGTACGAACATCATCTAAGACATGTGGTAGGGCATCGCGGAACCAATTTTGATGTTCCCAAAAAGAAAGTGGTATTTCTAAATGTTATTGTGGTCTGCATGCACCCAGTGGTGCTGCATTAATGTATGTATATAAAATGTTTGTGTATTGGCGTCTGCAGTCGGAAAATGTACCCATGTGTAGTAAACTTCAGTTTTATAAGCAGATGTGCTTCAACCACAAACGTTAAATTCCCAAACGCCATGCTAAGACCATGCATCAATATATGTGCAGTAACCACAGCTCTGCAATTCTGAGGAATCTGAATCACTAGAGCTTGATAAAATACAGTGTCCAAAGTGGGTAACATGAAAGGGGGGTAATCTTTTAAAGGTTCAAGTTTGAACAACCATCACACAAAATGTAGATACTCCCTAAAGTGATGTGGAGGATATATCCCTAACAGCATGGATGTCACTGTGTAAGGTGAACAGGGCACCATAGGTAAACGTCAGCACTACTCAGGAGGTCTGTTAAATTAGTACCTGACCTTTGAAAGTTGGTGATTCCATGTTATACGGATTCCAATAGGACTAATAGAACTGCGTATGTGGAAGACAGGATGCCCTGAGGTAGGAGACTGAGTTTGCGTACCCCCTCAGAACCTGTTTTTCTTTAACTGACTAGCTCACTGTGCCTCAACTAACTCCTAACCTGCACAGAGTACCAAGTGATTCAGACAAATCAAAAACATGACACTTAGGGCCAGATGTAGGTAGCCCTTTACCGATCGGATTCGGCCGAAAATACCGATTTTCGGCCGTTTCCGATCGGTAAAGGGCTAGGGAGATGTAGGTGCACATATTCGGTCATTTTACCGAATCGTTATCATTACCGAATCGCTAATAAGTACCGATTCGGTAATAATTACCGAATCGGTAATATTTACCGATTAGGTAATATTTACCGATTCGGTAAAATTACCGAAAATGCTATGTGGGTAGCCAATTTTCTATTGGCACATGGCTTACAGAATCGGTATTTTACCATGGAATACAAATCCATGGTAAAATACCGATTCCTGTGTACATGCACATCTGTGCATGTACACATGTGCCATGTGACAGACAGACGTGCCCTTAGGGCATGTCTGTGTGCCACATTGCACACATGCCCGTTTTGGGGGTGCTAGAGGGTGTCAAAGTGACACCCCCTGCACCCTTGTGAATTCTTTAATTACCGATTCGGTAAATACCAAATCGGTAATGCCTAATCATTCCTATGGGCTTCAAAGCCCATAGGAATGAATGGGCATTACAGATTCGGTATTTACCGAATCGGTAATTAAAGAATTGTTAAGGATTCGGTAACGAATCCAGATGTTGGGACCTACATCCCATTTACCGATTTTGAAATACTGAATCGGTAAAATTCGGTATTTCAAAATCAGTAAATGGGATTTACCTACATCGGGCCCTTAGATCCACAAGGGCAGGGCCGGTCCTAGGGTTCATGGGGCCCTGGGCAGAATAGGAAAATGCGAGGCCCCTATAATTTGCATACGAGTTAACTTAACAGGAAGTGACATCATAGGAACTCCTTTCAATTGGCCATTAATCTTATTGATATTGTTTATAGCGCATGCCAGTGTAGCACTGCCATCTGCAGCTGTAAGCAAATTGGCAACATAGTTGAAAAAAGCCAGGTTTTAATTTTTTTCTAAATGGTTTCAGAGTTTGCAAGGAATGAAATAAAGCTTCTGCCACTCCATGTCTCTTTGTTTATTTTAGGTGTTTCCACTTTTCCCGAGGAGGTTTATCGAAGAGCTCCCCTAGGTGTGTACCATATGCATTTCTCCAAGGTACTCAGGACCTATGTTGTGAGCAGTATACAGTGCCTTGAAGGCTACTTCCTTTCTAATGGGAAACTAGTGTAGCTCCAACAATACATGAGAGAAATATTTGAACTTAGAAATGCTCATTAAGAGATGAGCTGCTGTATTTTATAAAAGGTGCAGTTTATTCAGAGATCGCAGATTATATGGTATTGTTGAAGCCTTTTTGCAAGAAGCTACTTACTGAGTTTGGAGGTGAGTATAACGGTTAAAAATTAATACTTAGAAAATGCGTACCTATATTTTACATCTGTATTAAATAGAAATACATTAAATGATTTAAAAATTGTTATTTTTCTATTGAATGGGATTATGAATTTATAGAAAATGGGCCAATAATACAATCTTCTGCCATTTTTAAAAGTATTCTTGATGAGGGTGAAACCTCCAAACCACTAGGAAGTGTGAGGCATGCCTTGCACACAACAAATTATTAAATGTTACGTTAGGAACCTATGCATTTCAAAGATCCCAAGTTTTCCGGCCTCCTACCACTTTGCATGGATTCTTCTCCTCTTACATCCTTGAATGTAATGCTCTTCACCTCAGCTCTTAATCTCTCTACCAGCCTGTCCGCATGGATTCTGCCCATTACATCCATCTCTCCTCTTCCCTGTCTCCCTTTCTGCCAGCCCACGCCTTTAGGCTGGCTGAAAAACAAATGAGTGGGTCTCTTAAAGGGGTGTGGTCTACATAATTAAGGGTGTAGCCTAAACAGGGTAATCTAAATTTCTGTGATTCCACAAAGAGTACAATCTGACCGGTACTTTGTTTCCTCTCTGGGCTTTCCGTGATTGAAAACAGAAGTATAACACAACTGACATACACTTAAAAACAACCAGGAGTATTGATTTTGTCAATGGTTGTTAGCTGTTTCGGATAAATGAGTAACAACAACAAATTATTTTTCTTTTACCTTGTCACTGTTTTGACCAATGAGTGCCTCCTTCACACACATTTGCACAGAATCACACCTGCAATTTGAATACTGTACCTCTGTGTTCTCTGCAGAGAGGCCATGTATTGAATGATCACGTATTCTGAACACCTTTTTGATCCCCAGGTAGGCACAAATACAAAGCTCTCAATTGTAGCCTATTATAAAGACCTGGATGCAACTCAATACAAAGTGTGCACCATACAAGAGTAATATGCTGTGAAACGAATGACAGAAACACACATCTGGGAAATACCTAGGATTTTTAAGGAATGCAAAATTAAGTGCAGCACGTGAACCACAAATGGGAACGAATTTGTTGCCATGTATTACCCTAACATACATTGTCAGACTGAGACAGGAAATAGGCCCCAGGACCGAAATAAAAGTGGCCCCCATTAGTGAATTAGGCAGCTAGAAAAATGTCTGTATTTGCAAATTATATCAGTTTTTAATTTGTAAAGACATGCTGTGTACGATTGTGTAAGGTATGGAAGACTGCATATATTTGAGTTTGCTGGAAGCAATGTTAGTTTTAAAATATCATGAAAATCAACATTAAAAAAGTCTCATATGACCATAAAGCAGGCCTGTAAACATTAAAAAAACAGCCTACAGACTGACCTGACAGATTAGACCGTTGGGCACAGCCTGATTTGATTGCCCTATAGGTCAGTCCGACCCTGTAAACGTGTCATACCTCATTGTGCAGACACTAAACCAGTTTTTTTGCAGTCAAGTTAGTACATGAATATAGGAAAAGATATAGGGCCCGTTTCAATCTCCGTTCTAATTAATTGCTGGGTGTAAGACACGTAAAGCCTTGCTCCAACCACATATTAATGCTGTGTCTGCTTCTTTGCCTGCACCCCAGGTCTCTGTCATACTCACACCTATCTGCTCCCCCCCCCTTTTTTCTCACCTCTATGCTTCCTTTCCTAGTGTTCCCTCATCCTAGGTGATCAGATTTCACGTGACAGGAAGTAATTATATTCTTTGTTGTCCGCCCTGCAGGAGATCCTGCTTTCATTCATAAATGACAGGGCGCACTTGACACATAAGGGCAGTTTAAGTACCTATCAAATCGCTGCCATCATCACGCAGCTGCAGCGATCAGGCCCTGTGAGAGGGGCCAGCAGGGGAAATGGGTAGAACCTTTAAACTCTTAGGGGGCCCCCTGGGCCTCGAAAGACCGAAGTCTTTAAAGGTGCGAGGCCCCCCCTCCTGTGACCAGACCAGGGGGCCCTGGGCAGCCGCCCATGCTGCCCATGCCTAGCGCCGGCCCTGCACAAGGGAATCATGAAAACAGATCTTACCACTTTCGTTTGCACACTCAAGTTTTCTCATGGTACAGGCAAGAAAAACATGAGGGAAGTTTACAATGTGTTTATTGAAAACTAGTGTAATCTTACATAGAACATTTCGTGAAAAATAAGCTTAGCATCTGTAGAGCTGCCTTTCAAACAATACATTCATCCAAGGGCAACCATCACAGCTGGAGTGCTCCTCTCGGCCCTCTAAGGGCACAGAGCATGTTTTTGTAGTACAAAAACAATGTGCTGGGAATGCATCTGTGAGGCCATCTTATGTCTGAGCCCCAGAAGCTAGGTATCTATATGAAAAATACAAAATAACTGCCTTACCTTATACTTGATCTGCAGACAGTAAAAGAACATGGTTAGTGAAAATGAATGATGTGTATAGCGTGTCCCTAGAATAATATTGCAGTGGACTACGCTGTAAATAGGTAGCCACGCTGAACAGGGTCAGCCTATTATGTGCAAAAGTAGGGGGAACCAAAGAGGGTCTGAAAAGAAAATAGCTAAAAAGAATGAGCCAGGAGTAGGAAGTGCCAGGAAAGACAGAACAAGGTAGATTCGGGCCAGGAAGGACTATAACTAGTTGCACCAAATTTAAGAAACCACTACAATGCAACTAGAGCAAAGTGGAGCCAGGACGAGGAGGCATACCAAAGCAACCCTGAAAAGGTGCACTGAAAAGAGAAGCAGGATGAGAAACAAGACCAGGAGGTCTAGAGGGACCAGTAGGAAGAGAACTATGTTATTCTACTCCCGTGTATCAGGATTTGTCTCTTTAATATCATCAGGACATTTAAAGCAATTATGAAAAGTGTGGGCTGAAAAATCACATAATGCAAATCTGAGCTGTGAATGACAGCAGATCCTTTTTTATGCCAGGACAGTGATCTGTGGATGGATCGAGAGCAGAGGGACAGAAAACTTGGCAGAAGGGGTTTTGAAGCTTTTCACATCAATAACACTCGCCAAACACTTCAGCAACAGAAGCTACAGTGATAATCCACATGCTGCGTCAACAGTGACCACCTGTAAAGACCCCCATTGTGAACCTCTAGCAACAAGCAGGCTCTTCATGCTACAACGGTGAATGTCCCCGACACCTAACCTGTTCTTCGTGTTAACAATGGACTCGACGTGGCTCTGCCAACAAGAAACTCTACGCAAAGCTCCTGAAGTCGGAACTTGAGAATGTACATTTTCAGCGGTATGCAGGTGGACCCAGAGGTGCAAGAGAATGATAACCCTGAGTATGACTTGATGGACATAGAGGATGAGGATGGAAATGGCCTGGCCAAAAGCCCCAAGCTCCATCAATTGGTGGAAGGCAACTTGCCCACAGGAACGAGGTCCCCTGGCAGGGCAGGTTGCAGGATGTGTCCTCCTCCAATCTGTACCCTGAGGAGTTAGCAGACTGGAAGGAAGAGAGGGAGCTGAAGCTGCAGCTGGCCCAGCTGCAAGTGGCTTCGGAAAAGGAGAAATAAGAGGCCAGATCATGGTGGTAGAAAGACTGACTGGTTTCTACAGATTAGTACCTGCTATTTCAGGTGTGTAGGGTAACCCAGGCCCAAGGGCCTGAATTTGTCACCCTATGGTCTTGGTCCCCCTGAAGTGGGGTGGGGAAGTGACCTAGAGAAGATCATAGTCAGTTTCCAGATGCCCATTGACTGTATCCTGAGAAATGAGTTACCACTGGTGTAAGAAGAGGTGAAACGGATGGCTGCACATGGTACTCTGAAAGCTGAGATTTCTGGGGGTACCACTGCCAAACGGAGGGTACTGAGGCCCAGATTGAAGGGGGCGGAGGTGGAAAGGCTCACTCCTAGTACCTGTTCAGCCTGAGGGTACAGCCCCTGGTTGACAAGCCAGTCTCTGGATACGACCCCTAACCTGGATAAAAGGAGAGTGGAAGTAGGATGTCTAACACCTGAAGCTTTGCCCCCAGTCTGGGAAACCTCAGAACAAGTAGGGAATTCATTGCCTGTCCCAGGGCTGGAAGTGAGGCCTACCCAAGGTCCAAGCTTGAAGCCTCCACCTGGCAGAGAATGGCTCAGTTACTGGCTCTTGACAATGAAATCTGTCAGTGGTCTCCATTTGATACTGTCTTTATGGGTAGAGTTTTCCCTGGGTTAGGGACAGAAGTCTGACCCAAGAGTAGAATGGACCACGTCACCTTACTGGCCTTGCTGGTACTGTCTACCCACTGAGATGCATCTGTGAGCATGTTAAGTTTAGGAACTTCACAGATGGGGTCCACAGGTGAGGTGGAGGGTTCCCCATTGGCTAGCAAAGTGTCCCCAGAGAGTATTGCCAGAGAGGTACGGTTAGGTTTATAGGGGTACCTAACTGAGAAGTTCCACTGCATATGAGGGCCATTGTTTTGTTGCAACGTCTATGCAGGAAATTATATCTGGTTAATAATTGGTCTACCCTGACTTTTGGCAGGGGTTTGTCATGGTGGACCTGCCCCTCTTGGTGGGGTCACCCCAGATTTATATTTTCTGTTTTTGACCTTGTTTTGGTTGCCATTAGGACGTTTGCACTGCTAACCAGTGGTGTAGTGCATGTGCTCTTTCCTAAAACATGGTAAAAGTGGTGTATTCCTGATTGATACTTTAATTTTACTTATAAGTCCATTGTCAATGGTAAAACATGTACCTAGGGCCTGTAAATTAAAAATAAAATAATATTAATAGGTCTCACCACTCATTGTGCCACCCACCAAAGTTGCACTTTAAAAAATGTCTCAGGCTGTCAGTCTGTAGATACTTCGGAGTGGATTTGATGCTCAATACTGGTCGACCTCTTGATTGCTTCACTTCTGATTGTAATAAACACAGAATGATGATCAGATTGAACGAGGGATGGAAGGGAACAGCTGGGAAGGAGACCTAAAAATAAGATGTTAACAAGATTATCTTCAATGATAACACCACCCTAGAATTGACATGTCATTATATATATATATATATATATATATATATATATATATATATATATATATATATATATATATATATATATATTTTCATCAATACCTGAAAAAACAACATAAGAAACATTATAATCCAAGATTCTTCACAAGACCATAGAGACCTAAATCATAGATCTATTCTACATAATGGTCATCGGTTATTCCTGTGGAAAGATAAATGGACAGGAACTTTTAGTATTAGATCCAAGTTTGTAGGAGTAAGAGTAAGAACGAAGATACTAATGCATTCATTATTTCTTGGTTTTTCCCCACACTGTTCCTATCAACTGAATATGTCAGGCCAACGTCACAGAGGAAGAGAAGGACTCCTCTTGTTTCTGACCCCCTATCAATAGGCGAAATGAAAACAGCATAGAATTACTATAGTAATAGATTCATTTGTGTGTCCTTCATTGGATTCTGAATAAACTCCAAGGACAACAAATGGAGCTCAACCTCAATCAATAAACAGGATTTAGGAAAGTATCAAGGACAAGTAACAATAAATAGCAGCAGATGGAGGGGTTCTCCTCACCCCAATGTATCGTTAACCAAATGTATCATTATCCGAATGGTATTGCCAGCCCATTGAAGCCTAATTATCACACACTCTTTCACAAGGATCAAGTCTCAGCTAAGACACTACTGTATGCTGCCGAATAACACCGCAAACATTTTAGGGTAAAGACTCCACCCCGAGATCAGCTGATCTCGAACTTTGAACGCCAATGCATTCTTAACACTAAATCAAATGTTCAACAGCAGCTTATACTGATCCCATATCAAAAAGTAAACAACATCACAGAAGGGACTCTAGCACTTGTAATCCCATATCAAGTGTGTAAGTGTACACTGTTACCAGAGAACACACAGAACGGTGCAAGAAACCTAACCTTACCGAAGCCTCACTCCACAGCTCCGCCTCCTTGCGCTGCTCGAAAATAATCTACAGCAAGGGGACCGCGGACATCCCTCTTATGGTTCCGGCCAGTCCTTCTGTCAATAGCAATCAGGAAGAAACAGGAAGTACAATTTGGGATCCGTGGGTGATATAGTTTTAAGAACCTCATCTGGGTTTTGTTTCTTCGTATTTTTTACAAGAATCAAATGACACCATGAAGCACAGGAGGTAAGGCACGTAACAGTCAGTGGTGGGTTCTCCGTGAGGGCGGTGGAGTGTTAATTATTAAACCAGTGCCAGTGGCGTCACTCACGTCACAGTTACATGATGAGCCGAAGGCCGCGCACTAGACTGTCAGCGAATAATGAGTAGCAGTGCAGCACGACGGCAGTGTGCATGTTGGGTTTGGCCAGCTGCCTTCCCCAGCCAGGAACCCAACATACGCAGAAAGCTTTTTTGCGGCATGCACGTCAGTGACTAGGGGTTGCCCAAAGTATCAGACCCCAATAGTCACTAAATGAGCAGCAGTTTTCCTGCTTGCCCCAATCCTGGCTCTGCTCTCTATAGGAGAGCAGCCTCTGTATTGGCTGTTGCATGTAGAGCGCGGTTCGGGTTTGCTAGTCTAGTCTAACCCAGAAGGAGGCAGCCGCAGGCAGGCCTGAATTGGCATGGCAGGGGGGTGGGAGGGCCGGCCCAATGTAGCAATGGCCAATCAGTGGAATGGCTTATTGTTAAACTATGAAGTGATTGGTCATTCTGTTGTTGCTGGTCAAATCGGACAGTAACCATTCCTAGTCTGCAGAAGTAGAGAGAGAGTAAGTGATTTAGCACATAGTAGACATTTGTCCCGTGGCTGCGGCAGCATCATCGACATCCTGGGTAGGTGTCCCTCCTCTCCCCTTCATAAACTTCAAGTTAGTCATCCACCCCTGCACTTTAAAACATTCACTGACTCCCTGTCACAAAAATAATCCAGTTTGAGATTGCTTGTGTGGCAAATATTAAGCGATTTACAAGCAGGACCTTGCTTTTGTGTTGTCCTTAATTAAAAGGTATGACCCCTCCGGCACACGCCTTGAGATCTCAGAGTGTCGCAGAGGCTGCCTCCACGAAGTGGGGGCTCGAGAGTCGGCGCCATAACGGTCGCTGTACCCCTCTTCCTTTGGTGCGCAGGCAGCCAAAGGACGCGAAACCAGCCCGGGGTTGCCTCAGACCCTCGTCCCCCCTGGGCCCCCTACCGCATGGGCACCGGGGGCCAATGGGGGGGAAGCGAGATACGAACCCCCTAATGAGGGGCCTAGCTACGAGCAGGCCACCAAGACAAAGGAAAGGGGGGGATATAAGGCTGCTCTCCAGGTGAGCTCCACATCCACGGTTGGAGCAGGGGGAACAGCGCCGAAAGCAGAATTTCCCACCCACCCAAACCAAAGGAACAGCAACGTTGCAGGCTGAGAATAGGAGTAGGTGTGGTGGAGAACTACGCGGATTAGGGTTGATAATCAGGCACACCGGAGGGCTGTGTGCCAGGACGGGACCACTAACCATGGGATGCCTCACGGCTGGGAGAGCTGGCCAAAGGGCAAAGGGTAAGACCACTCACCTTCACATGCCTCACGTCTGGGTGAGGGGGCTTACCGGAAAAGGGGGGTACCAAAACGGAGGAATGAAACCTCTGCGTTCACATCATGTCTTAATTTTAGCAGCCACAGCTTTTATTCTCCATGTAGGGGCACACTCGTTCCGTCCCAAGACAAACCTAGGAACTTGAATCAATTCATCAGAACGATGGAGCCAAATTCAAAGAGTTAATGTGGTCATAAAGAGAGACCAGAAATCGGGGAGACAGGAAAGTGAGAAAATGGAAGGATACATAAGAAAGGGAGAAAAAGTGATATGAGGAGGAGGAGGAGACGGAAGAAAGGAAAAGGGAAGGACACGTTCAGTAGAAAAAAGAAGCAGAGAAAGGAGAGAGAGAATATAGTAAGCTAGAGAGAGAAGGGACATACGCCGCGAGTAATAGACAGGGAGAATACTGATAAGGAACAGAAGAGGTAGAGGAAAGGAGGCAGAGGAGACAGAAAGACGAAATAAGGGATGCATACATGACTGCTCCCAAACATACCATTAGACCCAACAGCAGGGAGACTTCCTCTTTTTGAAGCGAAAAACTGCTTTATTTTGGCTGTTTCACGCCTGAAATTACTTCTGATTCAATAAAAATCAAAGGGGGAAATACATTCCCCCTCGAATATATTTAGGTGTGAGAGATGAGTGCATGGAGTACACTAGGAGTCCGAGTCATGATCCCTTGATCAGTGAAATGTCTGCGTGTTCGCTGTTCTCTGTGGCACCAGAGCTAATGAAAGGGGTGCCTCGTGGTACCAAACCTGCAAGACCTCTTTGCGGCTGACATGTCTGACTGCCCTTTTTAGGTCGAGCCTAGACAGCGCATGTAAATACAATATCGAGGATAATTTCTCCTGCCGCTTGCCATTGGTTAACTGTGGCATTGCTCTTGTTAGCTGGCCTATTATTGGCTGTCGATACGATATATCACTTCCGATTATTCCGGAAGCAGCACTGCCTAACTACAGTTTTTGTCCACTCTTGTTGTTCTTGTGTCTCCGAGGGGACCTTTGTTTTATGATTTTTCCAGCCCAGCATGCTGATTTGCAGCATTTTATTGATTTATTTAGAAGGTTTTTATACAGCGCGGACAAGATCTTTGCGGATATCAGAGTGCTTTCCAATAAAGAACGCAAGTTATACATAACAATAAATGCGAGAAAAGTCTATAATAGTATAATAAATTATAAAGGAAATAATATGCAGGAGAGATGACGCCTGACATGAGCAGTTTGTGTACAGAGGAAAAACCGTGGAGTACACAACAGGAACAACACAGTTGATACAAGTCAGGGCAGAAACATGTGACTAAGATGTTTAGTTGGGTCCTTGATAAGAGAGTGGAATACTAGTAAGGGTACTAATGCGTCTCCAGAGTTACTTAGTCTGTAATCAGGTGAATTTTTCCTTGAGAATCGCTTTAACTTCCTTTTCGAAAGAGACGGTAGAGGCATTCAATCGGATTTCTGGGGGAAGAGTGTTCCAAATCCTTGGCGCCATTCCCGAAAAGGTTTGTTTATATGTTTTCTTCTTGTTGAATCTTTGAGGTTTCAGTAATAGGTTGTCTGCACTCCTTGAAGACCTAGACCAACCAAAGATTGTCAGTTTCTGTGCGAGGTAGC
Organism: Lissotriton vulgaris; assembly: GCF_964263255.1. NCBI lineage: Eukaryota > Metazoa > Chordata > Amphibia > Caudata > Salamandridae > Lissotriton > Lissotriton vulgaris. Next base: position 1,105,135,126 of record NC_141695.1, read on the forward strand.
TGGGTGTATTGTAGTGTAAGGCCTTATGTGTCATGCACGCAAATTTAAGATGATCTGGCTTCCAGCCGTAGCCAATTCAAGGAATTTAAGTCTGGGGAAATGTGGGAGCTTCTTTTCGAGCCAGTGATGAGTCTCACAGCTGCATTTGAGGCTTGAAGGGGAGCTGTTGATACTTTTGGAAGTCCACATAAAGAGGCACTTCCATATTCCACACAAGGAATAACTAGAGCTTGTACAGCCAGCTTGAAGTAATTGACTGGCAGTAAGGGTTTCAACTTCCTCAGATTGTTTATCTGGAAGTTTGCTCCTTTTGTAGCTTTGCTAATGTGTTTCTGCATAGTGAGATTGCTGTCTAGAGTTATTCCCAAAGATTTTGCTGAGTCAACAATGGTTCATTGAACGTTGAGTGCAGTACGATGTTGGATCAAGTTTTGCAAAGTGTGGATTTTGGTGGGTGGGGCATAAGGAGGAATTTGGTTTTTTGAGCATTCAGTTTAAGATGGTTTTCTGCCAACCATGTCTGGGTGTTGGTGAGTGTAGTGTTAGGCCGCTAATGTCTTCTAGAGTGTTGATCTTAAGATAAAGCAGTGTATCGTCGGCGTATATATGGTATTGCACGTTGGAAGCCTGTAGAATTTCGGTGAGTGGTTCCATGAACAGGCTGAACAGTGTCGGGGATAATGAGGACCCTTGCGGGACTCCCAATCTTACTGGTACTGGTTTGGACAGGGTGTTACTAACCAGGAATTTTTGTGTTCGGTTATCGAGAAAAGAGGTAAACCAATTTAACACTGACCCTGATAGACCCATTCTAAGTTTGAGAAGATCTAGCAGATTCTCATGCTTGACTGTATAAAAGGCCAAAGAAAGCTCTAGTAGGATGAGTAAGCAAGATCCGTTCTGGTCAAGGATTTGTAGCACATCGTCGACAATGTGTGTCATTGCTGATTCAGTGCTATGACCAGCTCTGAAGCCCGATTGGTGATTGTTAAAGAGGTCAAAGTGATCAATATGTTTAGTCAGTTGGTGGTGTACACATTTTTCAAGTAATTTGGCCAAGGTAGGAATATTGGATACAGGACGGTAGTTGTTAAGGTCCGTGGGGTCTGCAGTTGGTTTCTTTAGGATGGGTGAAACCTGTCCGACTTTGATGGAATCTGGAATGCGGCCTTGTTGCAGTGAACTATTGATGATTTAGGTTCGTAGAGGTAGAAGCCAAGGGGTTAAGTTTTTAACAACGTTAGCAGGGAGTGGATCGATGAGGTGGTTGGAAGGCTTCATGGCATTGAGAATCATGCCTAAAGCCTCTTCAGTGTAGGTATCGAAGGATGACCAGGCTGCTTTGTTCTTAAGGTCAAGCTTTGAGGGGATTTGGAGTGGGGAAGTTGGTAGTGAAGGGGAAGTTTGCGAATGTGGCACAGCGTACAATAATAGATCATTTAGAAGATCCTTCTCGATGTTATCAGTCTTCTGATTGAAGAAGGCCGAAAATTCTGCGCAGGTGGGATGTGGTCGGGCTGGGTCTTGTAGCCGTTGAGGTGCTTCCTTCGATTGAGTATTGATTAACACGAAAAGTTTTTTGGGGCGATATCTAGCATGGTCGTTGAAGAAATCTGCTTTAGTGCGCTTGATCTTTTTGTAATAGGCATTTCCCTTTTTCCTTAATAACTTAAGGTGAATAGTAAATGGGACTGATCTCCAGTTACGTTTGAGGGTTCTAAGCGACCGTCTGTTCTCGTCAAGTAGGCCATTGTACCAGGGCTTAGAGTCTTTAGTGGAAACTCTTTAGTTGAAGGGGGGCTACCTCATTAATTATCGAGGTCATAGAGTTGAGGTAGTGCTTGGTGAGATCGTGGACGTCTGAGGTGCCAGGAGGTGGCAGAAGAAGGTTGTAGCTTGAGGAGGGTAGTGTGTTGGGGTTGAGTTTTTTTAGGTCTCTTTTCCAGATTTTTGGTTTTGTTGACTGAACCGAGTTGAATGTTACTGTTTACTTGATTAAGAAGGTTATAATATGATGGTCCCACCAGTTGCAAGGTTGCAACTGAATGACGTCACTTTCGGAGAATATTAGATCCAAGATTGAGCCTTCATTATGAGTAGGGCTATTGCAAATTTGGGTGAGGGCTAGATCTCCAAGGAAGTTTTTGAAACTGTTGACCACTGCGTCGTTTTTGTCATTCCAGTGGAGATTGAAATCACCAAGTAATATTTTTGGGGTATTTTGCCATCCGTTGAAATCATATCCATGAGGTGTTTGGTGAAGATTAGGTTGTCACCTGGTGGATGATAGACGATGTGACGCGAGCAAGCTGGTTTGCCATTGCTGCTAATGTCAAGGCAAATGTATTCGCAAGAGGGGAAAACCGGGGAAATGGATCTATTAACAGTGATGTTGCTACGATGTATACAGACTATACCTCCCCCTATCTTATCGATTCTGTCCAATCTGATGATGTCGTAGTTAAAGGGTACTAGAATGTCAATAAGTGGGGTGGAGGATTCTGTTAGCCAGGTTTCAGTTAACATTAACAGGTCAATACGGTCATTAACAGGTCAGCACGGAGCTCGTCACAAGCTCCGCGCTGTTAAACATACATAATCAGCACGTCGCTCCTCATGGATTTATTTCAATGTCGACCCAGCAGCACCCTCCGGCCCTGGGCGCCTGCTTTTACAATACTATGGCCATACAATCAACACGCCCATAGCCTCCTCCCGCTGTACTTTCATAGAAGTGCATTTTTACATTGACCGAATATATTATCGGCTTTCAATCGGCTGATGGATGCAGTGTAAGTAAAACATTAAAAAAATTTCTTACACAAGGTGGTTTAGCTTTAGTATGGCACACTTGCGCCTTTCTTTTATTGTGCGCTCGGCCACCAAACATTGTTTTTTTTCATTGAGGTGCCGTTCCGTGTAGCCCAAATGTGCCTCCGCATTACTTGGGCCACAGCATTAATTATTTGCTGTAACTCCAGCTGGCTTTTGCTGTTGCTCTTGTCACTGCTTGTTTTCCCCTGTATTGGGCCAACCATCATCCTCCCTTACGCCATCCCCCACTGCTTCCCCCAGCAGCTGCCATCACCTTTCACCTAGTAGCCCAGCCATGGAGGAGGAAAAGGAAGGATCCGCCACTGTGAACATCTCCGTGGCTCTGGTGAGGAAATCAGTCCCCATTATTATAACTGTAGAAGCCTGTAAAACGAGTATGTTTATTTAATTTGCGCTTGTGTTTGCAGTAAGTATGGGCAAATTTTGCGGATCTGCGGTCCGGGAATTCGCGCGAAATCGCAAAAAAGTCTGCAAAATTGCGGATTTTCCCGCAAAATCACAGATTTTTTTTCAATTTCCATCTACTCAACTCGAGTACTTTTTACTCACTAATCAGTAAGTGCTACCTCGTTGGGTAAATGTAAAGAGTTTTCCCTACACTGCAGCTGCGTAAAGGGTCAGAAGATTTGTCTCCACTGACCATGTGTGCCTGTAACTTGCCACCGCGCCAAAATGCACCGAGGTCCCTTGAGGGAGCTGTCCATCATAGTTGGGAAAGGGCTGGAAGACGTTTGATACCGCTAGTCTGTGGTGTGGGGCTTCTATGCGTGTCAACATGCCTCATGTATAAAGGGTCAGAGAGCGAGCAGGGCAGCAGGTGAGGAGAAAGCAGCCACCTGGTCACAGGAACGGGGATTGCGCTCGAGAAACTCAGGGATCAAAGACCTCCCTCGCTTATTACAGATAATTTTCGACAGCAGATATGAGGTTAAAGCACACTTGCCCAGCCTCGACCGTGCTCACTAATGTTTTGGGCTGATTAAAACGTTACTGAATTTGAGCTTCAACTCGGGCAGCTGCTTTATTTATATCTGTAAGTGCTTCCTGTTGATGTTTAATTTTTGGCCCACAGGAAGCACTTACAGAGTTAAGGCAGGTGCCCGAGTTGAAGCTAACTTTGTAACCATTTTAGAATGGCGCCAGCAAGCACTCTGGCAGCTTGCCGGCGCCATTCTAAAATGGTTACAAAGTTAGCTACATCTCGAGCACCTGTCTTAACTGTGCTTCCTGGGGCCCAAAAAAAAATCCGCCCGCTCGTGAATTCTCGAATTTTTTGGCAATTTCGTGAGATTCGTAGATCGCAAAATTGCCTAAAATTTGCACATTTGAGCGGCGCGGATTTTGCGCCCCCGAACCTCGTTATTTTCTTTAAACTAACGAGGTCATCTGAAAACCCAACCGCTTGCATCTTGTTTTCAGTCTATCCTCTGTCGTGACCTGGGCACAAGGGCACTAGGAACCTATACCCGACTGGTGGGGAGGGGGTGAGAACCGGATACCACTTCCGGTCAGGGGAATGGGGAGGAAGGTAGAGTACGATGAGAGGGGCAAGCGACTAGATAAGGGGTCAGCGCAGCAGCACAGAGCACAACGATAAAGAATATGTAAATCCTCTTACCTGACTCCTGTATGTACCTGGGCTTGGTGATACGACAACTGGCGACAAAGGGTGCAAAGTAGATGACGATGCATGTATTCAGGTCCCTCAGGAGTCAAAAACGGAGCCTGGAGCCCACCGTAGTCCGAGTGAGGGAGAAGAAAAAACAGCATGGTAACCCATCCCGGCCGAAGAAGAAACAGTGCGAGAGCCCACCCTGGCCGCACCAGAAAGCCGGTAAGAAGCCCCCGACCTGCCCGACACTAATAAACAAGCTGCCCGCAACAAGAAAAGTCCACGCGTGAGCAAATTAAACGAAGTCTCACGCGAGGACAGCCGCCATCTTAAGGACAGGCAAAAGCCGCCAATCAGCGTCGTGGATGGCCCGGCAGCCCTTTTGAAGTCAGGCGGAGGCACGAAAGGACTCGCGAGATTTGGGCGGCCATTTTAGAATCAGGCAAAATTAGCCAATAAGAAGCGTGAGAGGCCCGGTGGCCATTTTAAAGTCAGGAAAGAAAAAAAAAAGAACAGAAAGCTGCGCAAAAGAGGAAATTAAAAGGAATAACAAAGAAAAAAGGAATAAAGAAGACAAAGAGAAGGCACAGAAAGATAATTAAGGCAATAAAAGCTATCACACAGTAGAACTTAAGAACGAAGAATCAAAGGGACAAACCGACAAGGAGCCCAGTAAAAGAAACCAAAGAAATAGGATACAAGAAAAGAAGAAAACAAAAGGGACAAATAGACAAGGAATAGAAACTAGCACAGTGGTACCAAGGAAAAGAAGTACGCTGTAGCGCCAGTGCTGCACGCCAACAATGGCTGATCAAGCAAATGACAAAAACAGCACGCAAGCAATGTTCTGCATACCCCTTCCATTCAACTTATCGGAACCTCGGATAGGTATCAGATGGGAACGACGGATTCGCAAATTCGAAAGGTACATGCGTGCCACAGATGTAGTGGACACCAAGCAGATGGATTTATTCTCAAACCTCATAGGGGACAAAGTAGACGGCCTGCTAGTGACATTCCGTGAAGACTAAACAGCCACATACAAGGGACTAATAAAGGGCCTTCCAGACAGGCTAGACCCGCAAACAAACATTGACTTTGAGAGATACAACTTCACCATCACATGCCAGCAAGCAGAGGAGTCCCTTGACGACTTTGCAATACGACTGCGCAAATTGGTCACACACTGCAAGTTCGATAAGTTAGACAATGAACAAAAATTTGCCTGCGCATCATTGAATGATGTCGGTCTGTGGAGTTCCGCACACTAATTCTGAAAGAACCGAGCTCGCTAGAGAAAAATCTGACCATGGCCCGGGCAGAGGCGAGAGCAACCACACACGCAAAACAGATGGAGCTGGGAAAGAGGCGAATAGAATAAGCAAACCACATGGTTGGAAGCAGTCGCATGAACACCCGGAAGAAAGAAAATAATGAGCAACTGCCAAGAAAACCACATAAAAGAACATGCTACAGATGCGGGCTTGAGATTCCGCACATTGGTGCTTGCCCGGCAATGGGTCAGACATGCAGAAAATGCAACAGGAGCAACCATTTTGCAAGTGCCTGCATGGGCACACAATTCAAAAGTGAGAGAGGATGACTTGGAAGACCGCGGATGACGACAGATATGCCAGGCACATGGAAATGGCAAATCGAAGCTCTTCAGCTGAGTCGGACAGAGAAGCAGTACAAGAGAACGTGAAACTATTATACCTGATGTCCGATGTCGCTCCTGCAGAATAAGCAGAAGGGCAAGAGAGCATTCATCTAATAGAGAAACATCAAGTTAAAAAAACGGCGACCGTAGACATGGATGTGGGAAAATACAACACCCGTTTTGTGCTAGATAGCCGCGCCGCATGCAACATAATGTGTGTATCATAATATGAAAGATGAAAACAAAGCCAGCACTAGTGCCATCGACTGTTGACGTATTCACTTGAGGGTCGAAGAAACCAGTGCTCAACATGGAGCAGTTTACAGAGACAGTGATATACAAAGAAAGATCAAGCAAGGAAGACATACATGTACTGAAGGGTGACATTCCAGCACCATGTCTACTGAACAACGTCACAGCGCAGGTGATGGGTCTCCCCGCAATGACATACCACATGTCAGAGAAAAAGAACATCCTGTGAGACTCCAGGAATACTACAAGGACTATGGAAACTAAAAGGACGGCAAATAACACTGCACATCAATGAAGCAGTAAAACCAGTAGCTCAACATCACCGACGAGTGGCGATACACCTGCAGCCACAGGTAGAGGAGGAAATACAAAGCCTGTTGAGCCAAGACATTATAGAGCCTGCGGACGGGCCGACCCCATGGGTGTCACCAATAGTGGCAGTCCCAATGAAGAACACATCCAAGATTCGCATATGTGTCGACATGAGGATTCCAAACACAGCAATTGAACAGGAAAGACACCCTGAACCACACCTAAATGACATGATCAGCTGCCTCACGGGCACTTGCAGATTTTCAAAGCTGGACCTGTGCAAAGAGTATCATCAGCTGGAGCTCAACCAACAATCAAGGTACATTATGACATTCTCCACGCACATGAGTATTTCGCTACAAGCGACTGGGTTTTGACATCTCATCGGCCGCAGAGATATTTCAAGAAACAATACGGCATGTCATAAGGCCGTTAAAGAACAGCCTCAATTACAGTGATGACATTCTGGTGTTTGGTCGATCTGATGACGAGCATGACTGAGCATTGCGGGATGTATGTTCACATCTGGAACAAGCAGGTCTAACGCTGAATGAAGACAAATGCAAAATAGGGAAAAAAACTGGTATTTTTTTGACACATCTTCTCAAAAAATGGGATGCAACCAGATTGCAGCAAAGTAGAGACGATGGAAAAAATTAGTCCTCCGGGCAACGTTGCAGAAGTGAGGTAATTCCTTAGGCTTGCCAGCTACTCTGCTAGATACATAAAAGACTTTGCCACAGTAAGCACACCACTTAGGGAATTAACGAAGCAAGGCCAGACCTTCATGTGGACACAAGAATGCAACAAGAAGTTTGAGGCCATCAGACATGCGGTGATAGCGGTGGACCAGCTTGCTTACTTCGATCCACTGCTGTGCACGGAACTGATGGTGGACGCCAGCCCAGTAGGACTAGGAGCGATCTTAGCTCAAGACTTGCCAGGCAAAGAGTCTCCAAGAAAGTATGTGGCATTTGCAAGCAAAAAGTATGTCCGACATTGAGAGAGCATACTCACAGCCAGAAAAAAAAAGCCTCGCAGTGGTATGGGCGTGTGAGCCCTATCACATGTTCATCTATGGAAAACCATTCACCATTATAACAGATCATCAGGTCCTAGTGACCATCTATGGAAATCCTAATGCGAAAATACTCCTCGATTCGAGTGCTGGGGCATAAGGCTGATGGACTATATTTTCAAGATTGTGCATAAACCAGGGAAAGAACATAACCTGGCGGGCTACATGTCGGGGCATCCTTTACCACAGAGACCTCAGGCCACATCAATGGCGGAGGAATATCTGAACTTTGTACTGAAACAAAACACTCCGGCATCGATAACGATAGCAGAACTGGAGCAAGAAACAGAGAGGGATGCCATGATGCAGGTGGTAAAAATTGTAACAAGACAACGAAGATGGAGACATGTCAACAATAACAGCATCATGGAAGAAGGAGTGAACAAGGAGGAAATGCTGGTGTTTAAAAAGGTTCATGAAGAAGTATCAGAGACTGTGAATGGAATAATAATGAGAGGAACAAGAATAGTGATGCCAAGGGTCTTGGGCAAACAGACTGTAAACTTGGCACACAAATCACACAGAGGAATGGTTGTGACAAAGAAACTGCTACGGGAGAAAGTGTGGTTCCCTGGTTTGGACAATATGGTGGAGACCACCGTCACAAATTGCCACATCTGCCAAACAACAGGGCAACCAGCAAAACCAGAACCACTACCAATGTCAGAGCTCCCACGGGTGGTGTGGAAGGAACTGGGAGCAAACTTCTTGGGCCTCTAGAAATGGGCAACTGCTTGCTCCTGATCATTGATGAATACTCCTGATTTCCCATTGTGCGACAAGTATCGTCAACATCAGGAAGTGCAACGTTGCCAATACTGGATGACATATTCGCAGCCTGGGGTTCCCCACAAACACTAAAGACAGATAATGGCCCGCCATTCTCAGGGGAAGTTAGAAGGTTTATGGGCTATCTAGGTATTCATCACAGGAAAATAACACCTCTGTGGCCACAAGCAAATGGCATGGTGGAAAGATTCATGGGAAACATTAAAAAGGCCGTCCAAAGAGCAAAGCTGGTGTAGCTATCAATAGGACAGGCCGTGTGTCAAATACTAAGGCATTATTGAAACACCCCTCACAGCTCCACGGGACAGTGGTCCGCCGAGCTGGTGCTGGGCAGAACAAGCAGGGCAAGGCTACCACAACTGGAAGCAACAGCAACAGCAGAGCACAGCAGCATTGCTTTCAGAGACAAAGAGGCTAAGGTGAAAATGAAGGCGTATCCCGAGGCCAGGAGACATGCCACTTCCGCTCACCTCAAGCAAGGGGATGTCGTGGTGGTACGCCAGAGGCAGCTGAGAAAATCGGACAGCCCATTCTCAAAGGAACCATTAACGGTGACCCAGGTCAAATGGCCCATGGTAACAGCAACAGCAGGCCCTTACCAGATAACACTGAACAGCTCGCACTTCAAGGAGCAAAAGAACATGGATGAAGATGGAGGAAACACAGCAGCAGGAGACAAAGGCACAGACGAGAGACCGGATTAGGACTGGCAGATGGACAGGGGAGAGACATATCAAAGAAGAGAATGCAAAATGTAACGATGAAGACAACGGCATGTCTTTGTACATATCTTTTTCTCTTTTCTTTCTCTCTTTCTTCTTCTCCCTCTATCTGTCTCTACAGCTCAATATCAATCACCACCCTTTTCTGTCATTTTCATGCAACAAAAGGGGAGATGCAGTGACCTGTGCACATGGGCACTAGGAGCCTGTACCTGACTGGTGGGGAAGGGGTAAGAACCGGACACCACTTCCGGTCAGGGGAGTGGGGAGGAAGGCAGAGTACAACAAGAGGGGCAAGTGACTAGACGTGGGGTCAGTGCAGCAGCACAGAGCATAACAATTAAGAATATGTAAATCCTCTTACCTGACTCCTGTATGTACCTAGGCTTGGCGAAACAACATCCTCACCCCTCCAGCCCCTCAATCCACTGTTGCCGCTTGCTGCAACTGGGGAGATCTTCTGTGTGTCACTACTGCATATGTTTTCTTTTATCATGACAGCCGGGCTCTTCCTGACCCCTGCGATTTGTTTCATGAAGCTGTTTCATAAAGCCGTAAAGCGGGCCCTGTGTTCATAAAATAAAGGTGAGCGCCCACTTCCTCCAACCTTAAAAAGGCTGTTCCTGGTCAGTTTCCATGCCCATTAGTGCTATCCCCCGCACCCGAAAGCTTCCTGCGCTTTATGTTTGAAGCCATTAAGTGGCGCTGTATTCATGAAAGAAAGGCGCATGCCCGCTTCCTCCAACCTTAGCTTCGGTGCCTATCAAAGCCGTCCCCCCACCCGACAGCTTCCTGAAGCAACTTATAGAGAGTTCAAGCTGGTGCAGTGAGTTCAATGTAGTGTGACGCACCAAAGGCACCACACTATACCCCATGCCACTCAAGAGGCTGAAATATGTGCTTGTCTAGTTAATATTATATGTTGTTTAACCAAAAGAGGCATGCAGTGGTTTATCTTCATAGTACTTGTGATATCTCAACACTGGGACTGGGACAGGCAAGGGGTAGGGCACCAGGCAACCCGGTAGGGCTGAGGCTGTTCAGAAGAACTTAGGGACATATTAGCAAGAACCTTGTTAAAATGATCGCAGTTTTAGTGGCAGGAAACCGCCGCTAAAACAGCGATAATGGGCTTGCTAATATGCATTATAGAATTCCAATAGAAGCCCAGGTTAGATGTGCAGGACATCTAACCTGGGCTTCTATTGGAATTCTATAACACATATTAGCTAGCCAATTGCCGTTTTAGCGGCAGTTTCCTGCAGCTAAAACAGCAATAATTTTAATGAGGTCCTTGATAATATGCCCCTTAATCACGTGTGTTTTACCTCTGCTTTGCCACATCGTCCAAGGTTATTCTTTTGCACACGTACAAGTGTTTACAAAATCTTGTGGAAGGACACTTATCAGAAAAGAGAAACTTGCTCAAGCTGCTTTAAAGTTACAGAGGCAACATCAACAGGTAAACGGGGTATTCTTTTCTGGGTTTGAAATTTGTGAAAATCTAAATAGGGATGAAAATACACCAAAAGCACAAATGCCTTACACTTGAGTATTGGCAGACCACCAGTTGATTCTCTGTTTGCTTGAAGTTCAAAAGTGTGCTTCTTTTATGTTGACTCAGTAGACACACTTCACTACAAAACAAAAACACATTTATTTCCATTACACTTAATATTGACAGTTATTTGTGTGGAGTTTGACTGTGCCCCTCGGCGTGCACACATGTATTTATAACACCCCCAGCTCTTGTCGATAGCGCCGAGCATACAAGTGGAGAAGGTGCCTCTGTATTTAATCGCAGGGCACCTTTCTTCGGTGCCTAAAAAGAGCGGTCTATGCCCCGGGCACAAGCACTTCAAATGTCCATACTAATCCATGCGAGGGGCGCAGAGATGATAATATCATGTGAACGTGACAAGCCACCCCTGTGCCTCTTGAGCTGTTCTCATACACCTGACTCAAATATATACTTTCATTTAAAAAAAATCTTCCCTGAATCTTGAACAACAAAGACTAAAAGTCATGCTTTTGCGTCCAATGTTGCACATTTTTTTAAATGCACATTAAAATGCAGCCTTTATTTAGTATTCAGGAGTCTGTGTGCGTGGTTTATAACGGGTGTAAATCTCGGCAGTGTGCATGTGTGCATGTGCGCGCACAGCCGGATGTGAAGCAGCATACACACAGTAGAGAGGCGCGTCAGGGTACAGTAAAGCACTGGCACTCGTGAGCTCAGATGATGGCAGGAGGCTGGTCGAGAATCGGTGCCCTCATAAATGAGGAGTGTCAGAATGAAGTACAATGATGCATGTTTACTTGCAAGTACAATTTCTTAAGCGAGCGGTGCATGAGCGGTGCCCTCAACCATATGACTAGGTTTGAAATAGCACTGATAGCATGGGGTCTTGCAGCATACTATGCATCCACCATATGTAGCGATGAGTAGTCCTCACATGAATTGTTTGTCAGAAAAGTGATGCCGAGGCCTTGAGCCGGGCAAAATACTTTGAATTTAAATAACACAGCCATAGAGAGCTCAATCTCGTATCAAAGTGCAAGTTGACTTAAACCCAAATAAATAAAGAAAACACCTGGCACTTGACACATTCCAGTAAAGGCAAAAGCTTGTAAACACCACTCCTTGATATAATTTAGTCTTGCAATGAAACGCAATGACGCCTATGTGTTTGGTTGACAAAACAACATTTTGTTATATTTTGCTTTTCAGGTAGATTTGGAATGGTTCCACCTGATGGGAATAAGATGGAGGGCCCGATGGGAGGAGGAAAATGAAAGTATATATGGGTGGCACATCGAAGCCCCATCATGGGAGGTAAGGAAATGGATGCTATATTTTTTTACATTGTAGTGAAGGGCTATGTAAGTTGTCTACATTGTGGGTGGAGTCTACATGCACATCAGAATGAATTTGAGACATATAGCTGTGTAATCAATATTAAAGATTGCTTTGAATGTTGAGCGCTCATTTGAAGACAATGAATTTGCTCATGGATAATAACGGCTGGTGTAAGCCTTCTGTTCCCAATGTTTGACTTTCTATTTCCCTCTCTTTAATTTAAAAACATTAAACCGTCATTGGATGGAATGCAATACTAGCCTTTTACCACCCACCTGCTTCTGGTGATACCGGTTGTTGAAGGACCTCTCCATTGCCTTGTAATAGGCCCTCACCTGTGGCATAGGATATATATCTTCTTGAGTTCCTTATCAAACAGTGTCTTTTAGACAACAGTAGTCCTTTGGAGTGAAGAAGTTAGGGAACAATAAAATATAGACAGAATCGTAGCTATATTTGTTTTGACATATCCAGCCTAGACAGAGGTCTAATAACAGGGGGCTTTTTTAGGCAAAAGCAATGGTTAAGTTGCACTTATAGTTTTGGTAATGTCAGAGTACAACAAAAATAAATCACAACACCTTTACACATTTAGTAAACACAATTTAGCTTTTATAAGGTGTTTCAAGGGTGTCGACTGGTGTTTTGATCCGCTTTCAGCAATATACGGATCATCATCAGGACATAATAGATATGCCTAAGGGTAGCCTCAATTGCCTATGGAAGGAAGGACATCAAAGACCAATTGGTCCGGGTTGCACTGCCACTTACAAGGAACAACAACCAGACACTGCACGACCTCTGGTCCTTAGCACCACTGAAGGGCCACTCTAAATGCGGTAACTGTGTGGTCTGCAAATTTACTATTGAATGTAAAGAATTTGTTTTCGATTACATCAGGAATTAACTTAAAATGTTTACTAACTGTAACACGTGCAATGTAGTATGTGCCATATTTTGTCCTTGCAATAAAATATATGTAGGTCAAACCAGAAAATCTGCCTTCGCATCTCCCAACACAGATGCAGGATATGATGCAAAACAGCAAATGCTCCATTGGTTGAGCATTTCTTACAAAAGGGTCACTCTGAAAATGACATCCGCTGGACTATAATCAATGCCGTAAAAGTACCCCCCAGAGGTGATGACATCACAAGAATCTTAAACAAAGAGGAGCTTAAATGGATTCTCAAGACAGAAAGCCAAAATACAGGACTTAACCTCCTTGAGGATTGGACCTCCTTGATATAATGCGGAACAATACTCAACGTACATCTATATGTAATCTCAAACACCTTGACTTTCTGAGTTCTATGAATTGTTATGAAATTTTAAATTTTAATTCAAAATTTGATTCTGCAAGTCGCCTTAATCTGTATTGTTGTCACCACCTTGGCTAACATTGCCCCTCTCCAAGATGGCCACCAAAATATCACCCCATCACTTCCAGGCCTAGTCCCTCTTCACTTCCTTACAATCGTCAGCCAATCGATAGGGGCCACGCCCCCAGCAAAAGGGTCCTTCCCCATCGGTTTTCCCTCTCCCTTCACTTCTACAGCGATCGTGCAGAAGTATTAAACATCTCCGGTGAGTGCCGCCCCTCATGCCCACAACCACCTCCTTTCTGACACCGTACTCCTCTTGCTCATCCCATTTCCCCCCCCCCCGCACAGGCTATTGAGCCGTGCACTGTCTATCCTTAACGCGGACTGACGCCGCGAATTTCCGCTGATTCCGTTAAGGGTCTAATACCCGTAGCACGTGTTCATTCTGGCAGGCCCCCCACTAAGCCTCCTTACTTTCCTTGCAGGCTGCGCACTACCCGTTCGGGTAATTCTCCGTCCCACCCCTCAACAAGACCAACACTCCCGCAACCCTGCGAGGTCACACTTGCCCGCCTTCTGAAATATTGGAAGGTCAACGAGATTGACTCAACGCTTCATTATCAACCACATCACTCCGGTAAAATAGCATGACTTGACTTCTGCTCCCCCTCACGATCCACTCCCGAGAACACACACTTCATTTACAAGTCACCATGTGCTGCTAATTATATATGTGTATAAATTATTTTCTCTTGTTTATAATCACACAATGATGTTTTGGCGTTACATATGTAATTTCTTAAGTCTATAATGACTATTAGTTGGTGGTAAATAACAAATTCCTATGTAAATGCAAATATGTGCATTTACACCTGTGCCATGCGACAGATATACATGCCCTTAGGGCATGTATGTGTGCCACATGTGAACACAAGCACTAATCAGGGGTGCAGCAGGGTGTCAAAGTGACACCCTGCCACCCTTGACTTTTTCCAAATTTTACCGAATCGTATTTACTGATTCGGTAATTGAAATTCATTCCTATGGGCCTCCAGGACCATAGGAATAAATGGCAAATACCGAATCGGTAATTACCGATTCAGTATTTTTTACAGAATTTTTATCTACATAGCAATTACCGATTCGAAAATACCGAATCGGTAAAATTCGGTATTTTCGAATCTTTAATTTTATATTACCTACATCTAGCCCTTGGTTCTTTATGTAGGCCTTCCTAATTCCCATTTTTGTTGTATTTTCCTCCCTTCCTTGGATAGGCAATGGAGGCTACCCTTAGGCATATATATTATGTCCTGATGATGATCCGCATATTGCTGAAAGTGGATCGAAACGCCGTCGACACCCTTGGAACACCTTATACAAGATAAATTATGTTTACTAAATGTGTAAAGGTGTTGTGGTTTATTTTTGTTGTACTCTGACATTATCAAAACTATAAGTGCAACTAACCCATAGCTTTTGCCTAAAAAAGCCCCTTGTTTTTTTCCCCTTGTATGTATGTATCTGTGTGCTTAGTAGGGCACAGGCTTGTGCCCTACCTTGTGTATTATTGTATAATACCTTCGCAATTGATTCATAAGTAAATATCAGACCTCTGTCTAGGCTGGATATGCCAAAACAAATATAGCTATGATTCTGTCTATATTTTATTGTTCCCTAACTTCTTCACTCCAAAGGCCCACTGCTGTCAAAAAGTAACTGCTCCCAAGGTCCTTAGCTGACTTGATTGGGTTCCCTTGTTGTGTTCACACATTCGCAAACAGTGTGGCACACTGAGGGAGAAGGCTATAAGGCTATATTTTTATCAGTCATATTGTGAGAAGGGTAACTGTTGGAGATATATTGCGATAATGCCCAAGATATGCATTTAAACAGAAATATCATGTATTTGCACCAAACTTCATATGTTCTACTTTGATTATTGACAGGTAATTTTAATATTGGTAAGAAACCATGAATACAGTAGAGCAACTACTTGCAAAGCTATTCATTGGACTGAAGCGTGAAGAGAAACTAATTGTAAAACAATTAGGACCTCACCGGCCAGACCTAAACCTACAACAACGTTCCCTAGACAGTGGGAAGAGGTACACACGTTAGTTCTCAAACACATGGTACACAAAAGGTGATTGGCTAACAGGGTGTACTTGAACAAATTCTCTGTTCTGCTTCCCCTGCTTGCTGTTTGTTGGTGAAATTCGTTGAACAAAAAAAGGAGTAACAGACTTGAAGCATTTGTCAGGGTAAGGTAAAGAAGCATGCACACACAAAAATCCATATGGAAAACCTGACGAGACTGGGACTGTTGGCAGCCAAACCGATTGCAGACCACATATGCAATGTATAATGCAAAACAATAAAGAAACATAATGAAGCAGTTGATAGGAATAGACACATACTATAAAAAATAATTGATTGTATTTGTTTCTGTGGTGCTTTTGAACTGGCATTATGAGGGCATGATGAATCTCAATGTTCCTCAAATCCTGGTACATTCAGAGGCCTTGCGGATTTAATAGTAAGAATAGAGCTTGAAATGGAAACACATCTAGCAAGTGCTACAGTCTTCAAGGGCACCTCTAAAATAATACAAAATGAATTGCTTGAATGCATGCTAGAGATTGTGAAAAGCAACATCATACAAGAGTTGAAAAACACCTACTTTGGTATTGAAAAAGGAAGGTGCACCAAGAATAAAGTCTGTTTTCTCCAAGTATTTCCAAAACTTCTCTTTAAGTAGTCAATCGTAAAACTTGGACATCAGCCAACATGTTTCGTTCCACTGAGGGAAGTTCATCAGGTCTGAAAATATATGGATAAAACATCACATAAATCACAACATCACCAGGGGTGGGGAATTTGTATCTCCCGACGCCCGAGACATCTAGATTTCTCACAAGGGCAAGAAGTTTTAATATCTATTTTGTCCCAAGGACAAGTAGACAAAGACTTGCTGTAATGCGATACACAGCTCTTCAAACCTGATGGTGAAAGCCAGACAATAAGTCTAAATTACGTACATGCCACTTCGTGCTGAAATGTTGGGGCCTGTGATTGCACTGATGGCATGCAGTAAAGTCACGACTGGCTTTGGATTAGAGGGGGGCTTAGCTCGCCCCACTGAGACACTGTTCTTTTGTGTCAGTGCCTCCTGGTCAGGGCTGGGCTTTGAGCAGTTTATTGGCAGTGAAAGGGTCAGTTCAAACGTTTGGGTCTGCGCTTTCATTTCCCCGGAACATAAGACCAACATGTTGGAGGGGAGCTCGTAGTTGCAGCTCCTTGTGGTACACCCACAACATTACCATGTAACAGGCATTTTACTTTCTCCTCAAGTCGCTTTCATTCACTTCGAGCACTGCAGCTCAAGAACACTTACAGCACTGACCTGCACGAGGCTGGTTTATCTGCTTCTAAGCCCCTGCCATCTGGGTCTTTTATTCTTTGTTCCACCCTTGTGCCTCATACGGCCCCAAGATGCCTTGTCACCCTCGCCTCCTGGGCCTACATTAAAGTGCCCTGCTTTCCCTTTTCATACAGCTTGTGCCCCTCCCTCCCTTCATGCTTTGCCTTCCCTGTGCACCTCTTATCTTATTGAGGGCTTTCAATAAACCTCCTTACTTTTCCCATGTAACTTTCACCTTCATATAGGCCTCTGGCCCACCCCCATTTCTGTCCTTTCACTTGGCCCCTCGTGCCTCATGTTTATTTGGTGGGCGCAGTGCTGTTTGCCAGCTCGTTCTTCCAGGTGCTCTGCATTTGTCTCTTCACCAGCACCAGGAATGGGAAGAGGGGAAATGAAAACCAAAGGGACACCCCAGTCTGCTTTTGTAGACCGGCTTGTGATGATATGCAGGGCACAAGTTCTAGAGAAAATCGCTAGTGGACTAATTAGCATAGGCAAAGCACAGAGACAATCACATGAAGTGATGTCACAGCAAGTAATGTTACTGTCTTGTGCGAAGCATTAAATATGTAGCATTTTGCACACAAAAAATGTTTATATTGTTAGGCTAGAATTGATCCTCTAATTGTATACTTGCTTTACATAACAACAAATATATTTATGCAGTGAGATGCTGAACTAGGTTATATTCGTTTTACTTCTTGTAAATCATGTGTTTTCCCAAACACAAAGGGGTACGTATTGACATTTTTAAAGAGCCTTCTGAGTTACAGTCAAAAACGACAGTTTTTAGTGAGTACGTTTCATGGATATCTTGCAAAGAGCAAATTGTTAGGTGCACTGTTTCGAGTATGCTGTAATTCGTAACACCATAAAATTGCAAAACACCACACTCCCAACATTATTAAGAAATTAATGTCAGTGCTGGACAGTTTACCCCCATCATGGGCTCCTCTGGAGGAGGGGGAAGATGTCTATTGACACAAAAATACTGTGAGCCACATTGCAAGTAAACACAAAGGCATATGTTTGCCATTGGAAACAGTAATGAAAATGCTAGGTAACTGCATGGGTATTCATACAGTTGAAAAAGGGACATACCTGATCTTCCTTCTGCCTTGGGCAAAACACAACTGTGTCCCCTCTGATTAATGAGGGGACACAGTCCACCCTTTTCCACCCCCGACTTGTGCTGTGATGTGTGTACGAAAGACATTCAATGTAAATCTTAATTTCAATTACCGGATGTTACCAAAGCCTTGTTTTTGAACTGAGGGAATTTATATGATTTTCTGTGAACTAATAAGCATGGCTTTAAGGAAACATGGTGTGCTAAATCGAGGGTGACCTCTTCAAGTGCCAGGGCACAAGACAATATCTGCAATAGGATAGGTGACTTGAGGCCTACAAAGGGGCTACAGCGAGGTCAGCTCAGTTCTCATTAATTAAGGACATACCCTCGAACTCACACACGAAACAACCATGAGTTTCCCAATATGCTGCACCTTTATCTAATTTATAGCAATAATTAAGCCTTGAAAACTCTTCATCACCCCTGCAAACACTATTAAAGTTTTGGTTAAACCCAGCACCTCTGCACTGTTTAGCAATACACACTTGTTTTAGGTAGCGTTTAGTAACGGGTTAACCTTTATCCAAGTACCATCAATTTGAGTAGTTAAGAACCAGAGAACCAAGTAAACAAAACACTTGCCCAGGATAACACATTGAGGTTAACTGAAAGTGAGTCAGGGTTGAAAGTGAGTCAGGGTTGAAGGTTCGGTGCCCTCGTTTGGCCGATCATATTTGCACCACATTTCCTCAAGAGTTAGGAGAATAGTGTGCTGGTACTAGGCAAAATATGGAATGGTTACCTACAATACACTGGCATAGATGACTAGTTAGAGGAGCTAATATGGGTAGACGTGCATGTGTGTTTATGCAATGTATACAAATAGGCACCTTAACAATTGACCCAGGAAAGTGAAAATGTTGAGATCCTAGGATAAACTGGTCTAAAGAAATTCTCCTCCTACTGTTTGGGATGGATAGACTGAGGGGGCTTCTCACTCTTTGACTTCAATAAGATGTATTGTTTTTAGGGTCCACATTTTTGCAGAGGCCCATGAGTGTCTTTTGTGTTATATTTGTTTTCTCTTCCCGGAGCTTCGGATTATCTATAACAGCTACACCTTGCAATTGGGTTGAACGTTACATCAAAGCACATTGCTGATACTCTTACCACTAGGCAGTCAGGAAGACAGTTTTTTTCTGCTGGAAAGAAATCACATGCAGAAGAAGGTACTAAAGCCAGAAACAGCTAATAGTGCAAACTTCTCAGGAGAGACAGTAAAACAATGTGAAATTGTATGGATGCTATGTTCTTTACGGCAGAAATCACAAAGGTACCCATTATAGAAACTCTCCTTAAGACAGTACCAATCTCAAACCACTGCTAAAACCCTTACCTCTGTTTTTGCTAAACTACTGCGAAATTTTAGGTACCATTTATGTGAATCATCATTTATTAAAATGAGTGGATGCATGCTAGCTTTTCCAAACAATATTCATAATGGAAAATCAGTGTTAACAGTTTCAACAAGATAATGGGAAAAATAAGCAAGCACTGGCATATCCAATAGGTCTGACTTTGGTGGTCAACCTTTTGGTTTTGTCAATGCGTGTCTTGTTTTGACATGGTTTATGTAAAACTTTATTGTTGCTGGAGCTGCTGGGTCCTAACCATTACAACAACTATTGGAAAATAGTTGTTAGTCTCAAAGCACACATTGCCATAGTATTTCCTAGCACTGAGCAAAACTACTATGAGTTCTGATACGCTGCTTGTAAAAGAGCCGAATGTTGACTCTCACAGTGAAGCCAGTCAATAGATAGAATTTTCATAAAAACGAAAGGTCCTGCTTAACACCAGACCCAATTAGGAGCTCCGTTATTAAAGAAAGTCACGAAAGTTCACCCAAGGTAAATTTTCTTGCATTGGTGCAGATTCACAGCTTTTATGTGTTCACATGAAGGCCAGGAAATCGTACTCCTAGAAAATATTTATGAACTGCATTTTAGCACTACCAAATATGATTGCATAGTTTTGCTCCTGCGAAAATCTGTTGAGCATTTACAAGTTCACTTTTCCTCCAACCACATTTTTCCCAGCCCAGGAAGAAATTTTCCTTCTGCCATTGTCAGTAGTACATTTCTAACCTTTGTCAGTGTCCGAAAAGATTAGAGAAGAGCTGGTGAAAACCACTTAAATGTGCAAGTTATTAGGTTTGCACGGACTCTAAAAGGCATTCCAACCTTTGAACCATTGCTTACCACCACCTTTAGCCCTAATCTGCAGAAAGATGGCAAAATAAGAAAATTGCTAGTATTCAAACCCTTATATAGTATGAACCCTGGCATAATCAGAGAGGCTATTATCAGAGCTCTTATAAAATGAGATTGCCGCTATTATTTGTCACTGCACTACATGGCACCAAAGGGGCAAGTGGATTTTTCTACAGGGCAAGTAGATTTATGAAGCTACCTGTCCCATGGACAAGTAGATATTTTATTAAATTCCACACCCCTGCTGACATCCATATTTGCCAAATACACAATTCAATAACTAATATATACACAAACAAATACACATATATTACAATCAGATATATTGACATGCTAGAACGACCCAATTAAAAATTCAAAAAATTCAAATCTCCGTATACGGGGAAACATGTTTGCAATTTAAAAATAGTTTTCAAATTACAACTACACATGACAACGTGAATAAAATCCATCCCTCCTTGCTTTGGCAATTGAGTCGAGGCTCACCTGTTGTTCTTCTTGATCCAAGGGGGCCGCAACGCTGTTCTCTGCTCTTGCCACCTGAACCTGCAAAATCGGTCCGAAGGGACCACAACAACTGCCATCCCCCTCGTGGCGCACAGCCACCCACGACATCTGTCGGCGCCAGGCGGGTGAATCGCACGGGCGTGCCCAAGCTAAGGGCGGGCCTGTCGGCGCCCATCAGAGCCCGGAGAAGGCTGGGCTGGGCAATTCCTTTAACATCTTGCCCCCTGAGTCAATGACTTGGAAATATACTAACAGATAAAAGTATTGTGCAGCCCTTAATAATCTACTGTTTTGTTTTGCTCTAACAATTGGAAATTAATATAACATGGAAAAACTAAAGGGAGTTGCAGGTACGCTAGATGCTTTTTTGGTTAGGGCAGAGTCATTACTGACGCATGAGATAGAATTAACTGAGCGACGCCTCTCCCTGGACCCATCTATTTTTCGGAGTCATCAATCAGCGGGTATCCAGTTAGATGGAATAGGTGCACAAGATTGTCTGCTCACTACTTCTATAAATGCCTCACCTACACCCCCTCCTTTCCCTTCTGTACCAGATCCAAAATCACTTAGACCAGCAGCTTCCGGCAGAGTCACTAGGACCAGGGTCCTGAAGAATGTGGTAGCACGGAAAACTGAAGTTTTGCCGGTTAAAATAAAACAGGGGTCCTCTGTAAAAAAAATTCAAGCCTGGGAAGGGCTCTCAAACAACTGACTGTGTAAAGATGGTCCATAATGTAAATATGTTTCCCCCTAAAAGCAGCTCTGTTGGTAAACAGACTGACACGGTCCTAGTGCCTTACGTTTTCAGAGACACTAACACCAAGGATGTCACTACTGAAATTGACGCTGCCTTTAACAAACCAACTATAGGTGTAATGTTAACCCCATGTCCAAGAATTGCTTGAGAATTTTTATTTACAACTTTGGGATAAATTGAATCAAGTGGACATTGATATAAAAAAACTGAGACTATAACATGGCGGGTAGTAAAACAAATGGGCCAGAAAGGGAAGACTTAGGGAGGACGGTGGATAGATGTCAACCCGCAGTTTATGATGGAAAAGCAAAGAGAGGCAACGTGACTAACTCTACTAGCATAGGAGAAAAGTTTCAGGAGGCACCCAATGGCTCGAAATTTCCAGACACACAAACTAGCTGTACAACACAATCAGATGCAGGCAGGAGAGCAAGTGCCTCCTTCGAACCTAAGAAAAGATTTAACCAATGATTCTTTGAATCCCAATATAGATGTACTGAGTTTACCTCCAGCTTCATGCCCATATACATTAATATTGACTGGTGCACCAGCTCTTAGGGTGGACCAGAGAGAAAATTGGGATGACCTACGGAACAAAACTGTGGATTGGCTGAGAAAACATAAAAGGTTTGATCCCTCAGATGCCAAGGAGATATTAATGGTCCGTAGACTAGGATGGGTAGGCCAATCCTCTAAGACTATAAAAGGTGATTGTATAGTGGTTATTTTCCATAGGCCACAGATGGTTCGCTATCTGCCAGACAACCTATACCCTTAATACTAGTATTTGCGCACTTCCATTTGTTTTTTTTATAAACCGCAGTTAGGGCCTTTCTACAACAGGCCCAAACCAGTAACAATGTTTCACGCATTGTTGGACCTGGATGCCCAAGACTGACAACTACCTCTACCCCAATTAGATAGAGCACTGCGAGCTGGATTACAGGCCCCTAAACTCATGTCCTCTGTAAGCGACCACAAACTAAAGACGATTGCTGACAAAGGCGAAGCTGCAATTGTCTTTAGTGTTCCAACAAAGGTGGTAGTAAGACCAGATCCAAATAATAGCTACCAGAACCAGGTGTGCAACTCTATAGATAGGGAGAGGGCCATAATACAAGAAAAGGATGATGACCTATTGTTACTTTTGGTTGAGGAGAATGGGTCGAGCGAGGAGCTAGTCTACTCACCCCAGAACCATGGGAGGGATACCAGAATAAAAAGCCTTATCCATAACTCCGTTAACCTCTGCAAGAAAATGCTAAGAGAAATGAAGCAGAGGAAGTAGATAATGAACAAAATAAGGAAGAATGTTGAGCAGAGATAAAACAAACTTCCTGAAATATTGCAGAGCTTAAAAGGAATATGGGAGAGGTTTATGGCAGGAATACATCGGGCAGAGCGACAACATTTTGTTACAAGAAACTTGGGCCTTGGAAACCCCCTATAAAGTATGCTTTAAAACCTTTAGCATATATGCCATTCCCTCAGGAGGCCTTTCTATTTGGGTAAAAGTCACCTTAGGTATAGATAAAAAACTGGTAGAAATCCCAATGCAGGATATTTTGGGAATAAAGTTTACTACACCTGATAAAAAAGGACGTTTTCATATTAATTCTGCAAGTAAGGAATCTGAAGCTATTGAATATTTAGATCACTTCAAAGGCTTTGATAATTTTGAGGGCGGCTTCAATCGCAAATTTAAACCTGTGGTTGGATTTGAAAACTTCTTCTTCGAAGATGATGTGAGTAACAACATTCCCCTATTGGAAAGTACCTCGGTAGTACCCTGTACAACTGCGTTTGCACAGTTATTAAGATTGGTTTCGGGGCACGGTCTATAAGCTTGTAATGGTCGACTGCCTTACGACAGTCCAAATGCTCCCACATTTAGTAGAATCAACTCAAAGAGCTGTATAGATAGACAACATATTAGTTTCGATTGAATTGTGGCCAACGGTTCATGGCTTAGTAGTCGATGATAGATCTGAGAGTGATCACTACCGCCTATGTTTGACACTGGCGGTTCACCTCTTTCAGTTAGTTGCTTTGAGGGTTAGAGATATTAATAACAGTAATATAGAGCCATTACTAAGTAATAATCGAAGAGCCTTAAAATGGCCCTTGATAGGGGGAAATGAAGTAGAAATTAAGCTGATCTACCATATTTTTGCAAATATGGTTTCCAAGTATGTAGATCTACCTGCCTCAGAGATCCCAATTGTGGAAATTCACTATAGACTGGTAAAAGACCTGACACCTATATTAAGTAAGATTTCGATGGAACGTAAAAATTGGATAACAGAAGAGAGTAAGTTGAACAGTCCCTGGTACAATAAAGAAGGTCGTAACACTAATTTTGGCAACTAAAACTAAAAATATAGTGGCCTTAAGGGACATAAGGGCTCAATATAAGAGATTATTACCCCAAACTAGAAAAGAATGGGACGATAATATTTGGACTGAATTAATGATTGCAGCCAAAGCAAAAGACCAATTGGGCTTTTGACGCTTATTATCTAAAGGTACCAAGAACGGGAGATGTAGTTAGGACCTTTTTTCGATGCAAATATTTGGGTCAGATATTTTTCCGTCTATGAATGACATTGAGTACAGCAACCCAAGACTATGAAATAGCTTTAAGTACTACCCCATTATCATTTAGGTTGGAAGAAACAATCGCAGCAATAGACGCAGTAAAACCAGGGAAGGCACCTGGTCCTGACAAGATACCAGGCGACCTACGGAGACATGATAAAGAGGTTTTGGGCCCTTATATTAATCTTTTGTGTAACTCGGTCGCCTCGGGCACACCCATACTGGAAACATGGAAAGGGGCTGAGATCACAACTATTTTAAAAAGGCTAACCGCCAAGATCCATCGCACTACTGACCAATTAGTTTTATTGAAGTTTTACAGAAGATATACGCACGGCATATTTTAAACAAACCGATTGGTTTGAGGAGTATAACATTTTATCACAATATCAGGCAGGTTTTAGAACCAAAAATAGTAAAACTTATCAGGTTTTTAGATTTCTTTGCATAACCCGGAAATATACAATATTTAAGA
This sequence comes from Lissotriton vulgaris, assembly GCF_964263255.1. Taxonomy (NCBI): domain Eukaryota; kingdom Metazoa; phylum Chordata; class Amphibia; order Caudata; family Salamandridae; genus Lissotriton; species Lissotriton vulgaris. Next base: position 1,105,159,680 of record NC_141695.1, read on the forward strand.
AGGGTCACTTGTACATCGCCTTTGTGGATTTAAAGGCAGCGTTTGACCTCATCCCTAGAAATCTCCTCTGGAAATCCCTAAAAAAATCAAGGGGTACTAAGGGAAATGCTCTTTCAGACATTAAGATTGCACGAAGATAATTTTGCAAGGTTTAGATGGGGTCCAATGTGCGAACTTACTGAATCTATTCTGGTAAAAAGGGGTGTAAGGCAGGGATATGTGTTGGGCCCCACCTTATTTTTATTATATGTTAACGACATCCCTGAATAACTTTTGGTTTTGTGAACACAATTCTCTTAAGTTAGGGGGTGGTGCCTGTCCGGCAGAGAGGCTAAGGGCCTGGAAATAAATTCTAGTACAACTAAATATTTGACAGTTAATCCACATAAAACTTTTAGAAAACATTTAACTGTCTATAATCAGAAGATAGAATATGTGCATGATTTTAACTATTTAGGAATTACTTTGGACACTAAAATGACATGGAGACAACAGTTAGAGAAAAGTTATACTATTCAAGAGTAGTTTGTCTAAAGCAGTCTCTCCTGCCCTCATGGTATATAAATATAGGGCGCAATCAGCATTCTTTTATGGGGCAGAACTGTGGGGCCCCCTGATGAATGATACTTTTAAGGTGGGTGAAAACAAGTTTCTGAGGAAATTACTAAGCCTTCCGACTCTACACCGCTAACCCCGATTGCATTGGACCTAAACTTTCACCGTACGGAAGACCAGGCAAACATACGGCCGCTATTGTTCTGGGTCCGCCTGTGGTCTACAGATGAACTCATTCACTATTTTCATTTGATTTAATTATCAGATATGTAGAGCGCACGAATGCCCGAGGGCGTCTTGGTGCTAGGAATGACTCTGCCTGCCGGAAGTGGGAAAGAATAGTGTGAAAAAAAAGAGCCAGGATTAAGCTGAGAAGAGCCAGGTCTTTAAGTTCTTTCGAAAAGATAACAGTGATGGGCTGTTTTTTATTGATACTGATAGCTTGTTCCATGTCTTAGCTGTGGCGTGCAGTAAGAAGCCTCTTCCCCCCATCTTAGTTGTTTAAATCTGAGGGTCTTGAGTAGCTTAGCACTGCTGGACCTGATAGACCTAGGCGGGTCGTACTGTAATAGGTTTGTTTTCAGAAAATGGGGGCCTGACCCATGCAAGGCCTTATACGCCAGGCAAGCTGACTTAAATTAAATTCTTTTCTCTATGGGTAGCCAGTGGAGACTTTTCATTCTGAGGGCCACCGGCTCGAACTTGGTGATGTCCAGAACCAGCCTGGCTGCAGCGTTCTGAAGGCGCTGAAGTTTTAGCAATAACTGTTTTTGAAGCCCTGCATACAGAGCGTTCCCATAATCCATGTTGGATAGTGCCAGCATAGTTACGTGGGTTTTGCTGGTATCTGGTGGGATATATGGCAGCAGTTTTCGAATCAACTTCAGCGTGTACCATACAGAGGAGGCAAGTTTATTAATTTGAGCCTTGAAGGTAAGTTTGAAGTCAAACATAAATCCCAAGTTCCTTACGTTGTCCACTGGTGACTGGCAACTGCCTAGACTGTCGGGCCACCAATTGACTGACCAAATATTAGGTTCCACCCCCAGCAGCATGACCTCTGATTTCTCACCATTTAATTTTAGGCAGTTTACTTGCATCCCGCGACTAACCTGATCCATGCAGTGCCTAAATCTATCAGCTATCTCGGCTGTGTTGTTCGATATAGCCACCACTATTTGGATGTCTTCAGCATAGGATAAGTGTCAAGGTTTCAAGCCAGCTTCCACAGGAACGAAGTGGAATCCCCTTAACCTCCAGAAAACAGTACCAAAAATGCAATATTAAACACACTCCTGACAGCTGTTCCCTAAAAGTATGGGGGAAAAACCCAAGGAGTGTTCACCACTCTCCCCATACGAGGGGTTGAGTCAATGGGGTGGATGAAGGTATGGCAGGTGTAGTCAGTGCTGTAAGAAAACAGGACATGCAATAAAGACCTACACAATATTCAAAGAGCACCCTCTAAATACATTGACATATGCCTTATACAAAGGTCACTTACCCCAATAAAGTCCAGGTGTTGCCTTAAGAAGAGTCCTTGTTGCAAAGCGTGGTCTGGGAATATATGATGCCAGATCTAAAGGAGCAGGACTCAGGAAAGGACGCACAAACTCACCAAACATACAAAAAAAGAAAAGGGAGAGGATTTGAGGTGCACTGGCCGGCTATTCTGAGGGGGCGGAAAGCGGAGCAGCTGCACACTCAAGAGGAGAGTCACCCGGCCCGGGAACAGACTCCAGGCGGAGCACTCTCTCTCATCAGGGACGTAATGACTAAAAGAGGAACTCAAATATGCCCGTCAGCAGCAGGGCTTCAAAAACAACGGAGTAGTTCCAAAATGACCATCCGGTCTAGCGTAAACGCCAGTAAGCACAAAATAAAAGTAGCCTTGGTTGCAGCAAGAGGAGTTATTCAGCCGAAGAACTCCGAGCACCGAAGGCAGGGCGAAAATTATTCCCGGCGAGAGCAAGACGCCGCTCTCCGGGCTGGAGGATTAAAGGATGAAGAGGAGAAACTGCCCAGGGTCAGACAACCCTAGGAGCCTGGAAACGACTCAAAACAATGAGAGGCCACAAAATTGAAGCAGTGAACTCCACAAACAAACGTCTCTTGAAATCAGGACGTGAGAAGGGGGCGTGGTACCGGAATAGTAAGCCAAGCAATGGCTACGTTCCGACGTGTCCCTTTACGTGTCTAAGGGAGCGTCTACAAAGTCTCCATAGGCGCGAGTTTTAAAACTGTAGGGACTGGGTAAAAAGGACACCTGGGAGACTGAGCATAACAACACATGTCAATGTCTTCTCCCGTGCCGCCGTAGTGTCATCCTACCAGTACCCCTCCTCAAATATCTAGTGACAGGACCTGGTTTAGTGGGGTGTAAAGTGTGAAACCTTCTAACTAGTCTAGCAGCATGGACATTCTCTGCGGGTTCCCAAGATTGGTCCTCTGGGGGGTAGCCCACCCAATCAACGAGATATTGAAGTTTACCCCTGTGTCTCCGGGAATCCAAGATTTTATGCACCTCATATTCTTCTTCTCCATTAATTTGTACAGGTGGGGGTGGGACCTCTGGTAATACAGGGGGTATGTATTTCTTAATTAGGGAGCAATGGAAAACAGGGTGTATTTTCATTTCAAGGGGCAATTTTAATTTCAAGGTGACAGGGGTTATTACCTTTTCTATAGGAAAAGGTCCTATGAATCGAGGTTGGAACTTCTTAGACCCTTCCATAATAAGATTTCTGGTGGAGAGCCAAACTTTTTCTCCAGTGGTGTATGTGGGTTCTATTCTTCTGTGTTTGTCTGCCTAGGCTTTCATGGCTTCTTTTGCTTTACCCAATTCCCCTTTAGCAACTTCCCATACCTCCTTGATCTGTACATGGTGTTCTTCTAGTGCAGGGATGTCCCTTTCGTCTTTGTGTAGTACGATGGGTAACATTCTTGGGTGTTGAGCAAAAATAAAAAAAGAAGGGAGAGGTGCCAGTAGCGGAGTGTTGCGAATTGTTGTAGGCGAATTCAGCTAATGGAAGAGCCAGAACCCACGTGAATGATAGGGAGGTCAATAAACAACGTAAATATTGTTCAAGGGTCTGATTGGTTCTCTCAGACTGACCATCAGTTTGCGGATGGTACGCAGTTGAGAGCCTGTGATCGATGTCTAAAATGGAACACATACCTCGCCAAAACTTTGATACAAACTGGGGGCCCCTATCGGAGATTATGACAGAGGGCAACCCATGTAAACGTACAACGTGATCTAGAAAGATTTGTGCCAATTCTTTGGAGGTAGGTATCTTTAACGTAACGAAATGAGCCATTTTTGATAACTTATCCACCACTACATAGATAGTGTTGTATCCTTGACAATAGGGAAGGTCAGTAATGAAATCCATAGTTATGGAATGCCACGGCGAGGGAGGTATGGCTATAGTCTTTAATAACCCTGTAGGTGCACAATGTGAAGCTTTTTGTCTTGCACAAATGGAACAGGAATGAACAAACTTGACAATATCTTTGGACATATTTTCCCACCAAAACCAACTTTGACACAAGTTAATGGTTTTACCACTTCCTGGATGCCCGGCTAAAGAACTGGTATGACACCACTCCATGATTTGCTGTTGTAGAGCCGGAGTAGGAACATACAATTTATTGTCATGATAATACAACCCTTCTCGGATAGTGTTTATAGAGTCCTTTTCCCAATCCGTCTGAGGGATTGTACTAACGTGGTCTTTTAGTTCATCAACGAACTTCTTATCCTTGTCTCCTACACCCAGGATTTTATTTTCAGGAATGATAGGGAGGGGTTCCTCTCTCTCCATATCAGTAGTATGTCCTAACCTTGATAAAGCATCCACTTTACCATGCTGAGGGCCTGGGCGATAGGTGATAATGAAGTCGTATTCACTGAAGAAAGAAAGCCAGCGCATCTGTTTGGGAGTGAGTGCTCGTGCAGATTTAAAGAACTGTAGATTCTTGTGACCCGAATAAATGGTGATTACATGCGGAGATCCTAATAAATGATGTCTCTATTCTTGGAAAGCCAACTTGATAGCTAACAATTCCCTTTCTCCAATGGTGTAATTTTCTCGGCAGGTAACAGGGTCTTGGAAAAGTAGGCTATGGGATGCATATGACCAGCTTCGGTATCTCTTTGTGACAGTATACCTCCAACAGCATATTGTGAAGCGTCGGCTTCAACAAAGAAAGGTTGTGTATTGTCAGCCTGGTAGATTATGGGAGCTGTGGTAAATTTGGGGCATATTATCAAGGGGGTTTATCTCCGCTTTTTTGGCTTTAAAAGCCAAGAAAGCGGAGATAAAATTATCTCCCTATTACCAAGCTGCCGCTAACACCAGTTAGTGACAGCTAATAGGAGATAGCGACCATCTTGGGCCCCGCTTTGTATGTCAGTGATATTTATCACTAATGACATGCAAAGTGGGCGTGCCAAGATGTTAGCGACTGGAAACAGTCCCTAACATCGCTATCTCCTATTACCAACTTTTGGAGATATTCGCGCTAAGCGCGAATATCTCCAAAAGCTAACACCTGCCCTGAGCAGTTCTTAGCCATGTTATCCAATGGGAGGTGGATAACATGGCTAAGAGCATTTGCTCGATAATGCATGAATATCGCTGACTTTTCAGCGATATTCATGCATTGCGGCCGTTTTTTATCACATTTGCGATAAACCTTGCTAATAGCAAGGTTAATCTGCGATAAAAATCGCCGATGTGCGGCGATAATTTTTGTCTCTAAACAAGTTAGAGACAAAAATTATCGCTAGTTGTTGGTAATATGCCCCTTTGTTTTTTAACAAGCAAAAGGCTTGTTCCGTTTCTTCGGGCCATACGAAGGGAACTCCTTTCTTTAATAGTTTTGTGATTGGAGTCACTGAATCAGAAAAGTGATCTATGAAACGCCGATAAAAATTTGCGAAACCTAAGACTGACTGAACTTCTTTAATAGAAGTAGGACTTGGCCATTGGATCAATGCTTTTACCTTTTGCAGGTCCATTTGGATCCCGTTAGGTTTGATGATGAAACCCAGAAAATCTATTTCCTGGGTGTGGAAGGTGCTCTTATCCAACTTTGCAAACAATTGGTTTTCTTGGAGTTTCTTCAATATTTTTTTGACATCAATGATATGGTCTTGTTCATTTTGGGAAAAAATAAGAATATCATCAATGTATACAATGACAAAGATGTCTATGTATTCTCTCAGTATGTCATTAATAAAATATTGGAATGCAGCAGGTGCATTGCACAATCCAAAAGGCATGACGCAATACTCATAGAGGCCAAATTTAGTTCTAAATGCCGTCTTCCACTCATCACCCTGCTTGATTCGGATGAGGTGGTATGCACCTCGGAGATCTATTTTGATGAATATCTTGGCGCCTTTAATTTGATCAAGAAGAACAGAAATGAGCAGAAGCGGGTATTTATTTTTTATAGTCACTTTATTTAAGGCTCTGTAGTCCAGGCATGCTCGGAGACCCTCTTCTCGTTTGTCTATAAAAAACAAAGGAGATGACACTGGGGAGGTAGAGTGTCTGATAAAACCTTTTTGAGTCCTGTCTTCTAAATAGTTTTTTTTAATATTCAGTCTCAGATGGGGTAAAGGCATAGATACGACTACACGGCAGCTCGGTGCCTTGAATTAGATCAATGCGGCAGTCGTAACTACGATGGGGTGGTAGTTTAGTTGCTTCTTTTTCGCTGAAAACCTCATGAAACTCAGCGTATATTTCGGGGACACATGATGCAGCGCCGCTGTTTGGACAGCACAATATTTTTTTTTTTTTTGGTGTAAGACATTTATTTCACATTGTCACATAGGAAATATACAATTGTTTCGCCTACAACCTGATAAGGCCGGCTGTGCATGTTGGCAGTATCTTCAATTAGAACTCTATTCTTACACGGCCCATCAGCCGACAACCGTAGGTCCGGCGGCGTTTTCGTGACATAGTTAATATGCAAGTTAATCGACAATGTTGCATTCCGTTATAAGTGCGTGTTTGGTCTCACTTTTTATTTTTACATAGATAACCCCAACAACCTGTAAGAAAAATTTTTTAAATCAAACCCCTGAAAACGTAAAGCACTGTGTCACAGCATTCTCCCCCTTCCATCACCCTTCAATGAACCACATTTTGCAGTGGATGGCCAGGTTCAGGTCTACACCATTGGCGTGTCACTTTCCGAAGCAATCGTTAGCAGGTATTGTCTAAAGGGTGCCCAATAGTCTCTGGGGCGTGAACCTGCCGGTAGCTCCTCCTCGTATGTGGCCAAAGTATCCCTACAGTAGGTCAAGTCCTCCAACCAGTTTTTTACTTTGGGCCTCAATTTACTGCTCCAATGCAATGATACCCTCCTTTTCGCCATTAGCAGGGCCATTACACACAGTTTCTTCCTGTGCGCCCTCAGTTGCGGCACTATTCCCAGCAAGCAAACTTTGGCCGTGCATTGTAGTGTAGCCCCCAGGATAGCATTAATGGTCTGTATCACTTGTTCCCAATATTTTGCCACCGAATCACAGTGCCAGGCTAAATGCATAAAGTCCGCATTCTCCTGCCTGCATCTTGTACAGTTAGAGTTATCTCGTAAGCCATACCAGTGGAGTCTATATGGTGTGTGGTACATTTGATGGAGGTACTTATAGTGGATGAGCCTGAGATTGCCGTTTGGTGTCAGCATCCCCGTCAGTATACAGGTGGTCTCCCATTCCTCTTCCGTGAGTGTCTCAGCCAGCGCTGTACACCATTTCTCCCTGGCCCTGTCAGTGTTCCCCCCTATGTTTGTTTGTGTGCTTTTATATAATCTGGATACCAGGTGTGATGCAGAGGGTGTGGCGAGTACCAGTTGCAAAGGGGCTAGTGTTTGCGGTTCGTCCGGAAACGTCGGAAAGTGTTCCCTCATTGCCCTTTGTAACCTGTAGTAGTTAAAACTGAACAGCAATGCCGGGTTTCGGATGTAGTCCAGTTTGTCCAGTGTTATGAATTGGCCGTCTCTGTACAGATCGCCTAGTTTGTCTATGCCAGCGTGTTTTAGGAGGTCCATCCCAACCTGTTCTTGTGTGACAGTTATGGCCGGGTGATGTGCAAGTGGAAGCGCGGGTGCGTAAATGGGTGTGCTACGCGCCAGCTTGCTCAATAGTCTCCATGCTTCAATCGTGGTGTTTACTGGGTTGATGTCGTGTTCGTGTAATCTGGGTCGTTTATGCGGTAATACACTCGTAAGTGGGATTGGATCTGCGTCTCCCTGCTCTACCGCAACATGTGTTAGGAAGGGTATTTCATGGAACCAGTAATGCGCAAATTGCGCCTGGGCACAGAGGTAATAGATGTAGATATCTGGCACCTTAAAGCCTCCTTTAGCGTATGGTAGCGTCATCGTCTGTAAGTCCAACCGTGCTTGTTTTCCCGCCCAGATTAAGGACAGCATAAGGGATTTTATGTTTGGGAACACCTCCGCTGGGGGTTTTATAGGAATATTGTTGAATAAGTACAGAAATGTTGGCAGTAGCACCATTTTCACTATCGCGAGTCTGTCAGCCAAGGACAGTGGCAGCCCTACCCACCTCCTGATCTTATCCTCTAGTGTGGATATAGCTCTCCCATAGTTGGTGCGAATGACCAGCTCCGGGTTCCGGTGGAACCATATGCCCAAGTACCTCATCGGTTCATCTTGCCATTCCAGAGGGTAGTCCAAAGCAGTAGGCTGGGCACCATCCGTTAACGGCAGCACTAGGGACTTGGTCCAATTAATCTGAAGCCCCGAGTAGTGGCCAAATTGAAGTATTCCTGCAGTAGCGGGTTAAGATGCTGTTCTGGGTTTTTTACGTAAAGGACCATGTCGTCTGCATACAATGCTATGTGTATGGGACGTGTTGGGAGCTGTATGGCTGAGTAGTGGTGGTGTTGTCTGATTTTACAAGCCAATGGCTCAAGTATTAGTGCGAATAGCATTGGTGATAAAGGGCATTCCTGCCTGGTACCGCGTCTGATTTTGGACAGCACAATATAAAAGGTTGTTTTGTTCACTGGCTTCTTGGTAGCAATGAAGCAGGCAGTACTGGGATTTCAGAGTCACCGTCCTACGGGTCCAGTCTATTTGCGGGTTATGTACTTGCAACCAGGGAACACCCAGTATTGCCCCGAAATTAGGGGCGTCAATCAAATCAAATGTGATGTTCTCAGAATGCCCGTTACTAAATACAACACCCAAAGGGGGAGTTTGGTAGGTTATCAAGCCTGAAGACAATTCTGAACCATCCACCGCACGTATCGGTTCTGGATTTTTTTTTAGGGACAAAGGAGATTCCTATTCTTTTTGCAAGCTGTATATCAAAAAAATTACCAGTGGCCCCTGAATGCAATAAAAGAGACATATTATGTTTACGTTGTTCTAAATAAATTAACGTGATGTTTAAGGTGAAATTTTTACCATCTTTTGCTTCATGATTTTATTTATGGAGATCTGTTGGTTGTACATGCCTGAAGAATCGATCTCTTTGTTCTTCAAGCAATCTAGTTTTCCGAGACCAAGGAACCACTAGCTACTGTTTTAGGATTTTTAGGACCTACTGGACACTCTCTGGCGTAGTGTCCCCCTTTACCACAATACAAACAGAGATTGTTTTTTCTCCTTTTGTCTTTTTCATCAGCTGACAAGGGCCCTCTTAATCCCCTGATTTGCATGGGTTCTGAATTGTCTTTTGATTCTTTTTTCTCGGTGCATAGCATGACGTATTTGGATACCCCTATGCGAGCCTTCTCTCCTTTTCTCTCATGTAGTCTATGGTCTAGTTTCACAGTTAGTACTATGAAAGCTGGACATTCTTCTGGGGGATCTACAATTTGTGACAGTAAATCTTTCAATTCATCGCACAATCCTCTGTAAAACAGAGAGGTTCTTTTGTTCTCAGTCCAATGTGTTTCTGCAACTAGTCGGTTAAAGCTAGTTATGTAGGACAGAAGATCCTTGGATCCTTGTTTGAGGTTTAAAAGGGAATTATCGCTGGCTTGCATATATGTATGTTTTGCAAACAAGCTTCTCATTTTTTCTTGAAACAATGGAAAATTATATAATAAAGGGTCATTGTTTTGTACCAGGGGAACTGCCCATTCTGCTGCGTTCCCTGCTAAATAAGAAATAATGAAGGCGACTTTAGCCGAATAGTCGGGAAATGCTGTGGCCTTACATAAGAAATGAAGCTGACATTGTTTCATAAACATTTTGTATTTTGCGCTATCACCTGAGAATCTTTCAGGCATAGCCAAAGGAACAGGACTGGGGTATGAACGGTGACTTGCACAGGAGGTAAATTAGCGTCCCCTCTAGACCCCGCGTCTGTAGATGAGGATGGCATGGAAAAATGCGCTGGTTGAATATAAATTTTTCCGACCTTAGGAATAGTTCCTGTGTCTCTGTATTCTCCTGTTTCTGCCGTTTTGAGCAGTACAACCTCAGCTTGTAGTCTCTGGTTTTCAACCCGTAACCTCCCTACTTCTGTTTGTAGGTTTACTACTGCTGCCGCTAACTCCTCTACTGTGTGGGTTTGTAGTGTGTTATGTAAACCCTGTTCTAAGGATACTACATTATCGTCAGGATTCATCTTCGCTCAGGTGAAATGAATATTCGTGGGCTTGGCTTTCTGTCAAGGTTTCAAAGGATACAAGCCAGCTTCCATGGGAACGAAGAGGAACCCCCTTAACCTCCAGAAAACAGTACCAAGAATGCAATATTAAACACACTCCTGACAGCTGTTCCCTAAAACTATGGGGGAAAAACCCAAGGAGTGTCCACCACTCTCCCCATACGAGGGGTTGAATCAATGGGGCGGATGCAGGTATGGCAGGTGTAGTCAGTGCTGTAAGAAAACAGGACATGCAATAAAGACCTACACAATATTCAAAGAGCACTGTCTAAATAAATTGACATGTGCTTTATACAAAGGTCACTTACCCCAATAAAGTCAGGTGTTGCCTTAAGAAGAGTCCTTGTTGCAAAGCGTGGTCTGGAAATATATGATGCCACATCTAATGGAGCAGAACTCAGGAAAGGACGCACACACTCACCAAACATACAAAAAAAGAAAAGTGAGAGGATTTGAGGTGCACGGGCCGGCTATTCTTAGGGGGGAGGGGGCAGAAAGCGGAGCAGCTGCACACTCAAGAGGAGAGTCACCCGTCCCGGGAACAGACTCCAGGCGGAGCGCTCTCTCTCATCTGGGACGTAATGACTAAAAGATGCCCGTCAGTAGCAGGGCTTCAAAAACAACAGAGTAGTTCCAAAATGACCATCCGGTCTATCGTAAACGTCAGTAAGCACAAAATAAAAGTAGCCTTGGTTGCAGCAAGAGGAGTTATTCAGCCGAAGAACTCCGAGCACCGAAGGCGGGGCGAAAATGATTCCCGGCGAGAGCAAGACGCCACTCTCCGGGCTGGAGGATTAAAGGATAAAGAGGAGAAACTCCCCGGGGTCAGACAACCTAAGGAGCGTGGAAACAACTCAAAACAATGAGAGGCCACAGAATTGAAGCAGCGAACTCCACAAACAAAGTCTCTTGAAATCAGGAAGTGGGAAGGGGGCGTGGTACCGGAACAGTAAGCCAAGCAATGGCTACTTTCCAACGCGTCCCTTTACGTTTCTAAGGGAGCGTCTACAAAGTCTCCATAGGCGCGAGTTTTAAAACTGTACGGACTGGGTAAAAAGGACACCCGGAGCCCGAGCATAACACCACATGTCAATGTCCTCCCCCGTGCCCCCGTAGTGTCATCCTAACAATATGGGGAGGAAACCACATTTCCTGATAATGTTTGCTAATGGGGCAACGTATATATTAAAGAGGGTTGGGCTTAGTGACGAGCCCTGTGGGACCCCGCCAGGGGAATTAAAGGATTTTGATGAGAATTCCCCAAGCTGAACCGTAAAGGATCTATCTCCCAGAAAAGAGGCCAGCAATGCGATTGCTGATGCGTGCAGACCTATTTCCTCTAGACAAGTCAGGAGTATGCCATGGTTGACGGTGTCGAAGGCTGCCGAAAGGTCTAACAAGATCAGGGCAGCCTTCCCACCTGTGTCCAGTATACTCCTAATCTCCTCCGCCACCATAATCAAAGCAGTTTCAGTCCCATGTTCTTCCCGGAGCCCGTATTGAGATGTATCTAATGCCTGGGAGGCCCTAAGGAACCCGGAAAGTTGAGTGTTCAAAGGCTTTTCTAAAATTTTGGCCTGGACCGAAGGGTCAAGGTTAGGCTTTTTGAGGAGTGGTAAAACAGAAGCAGCTTTCCATGCCTTCAGGAAACAGTTAGCCTGTATTATTTTGGCGAAGAGCAGCTGGAGTGGATAGCTGAGAAGCTCTGGGAACATGTGCAAGACCTTAGGAGGACATGGGTCCATGGGACCCCTTGACTTGGTTGTCAGTATGAGATGACATATCTGTTCTGCAGATGGGGCTGAAAACTGAAAGCCTGTGTTAACTGACTCGGAGTGCTTTTCTGGGCTAAGCTGAGAATTTCCTATTACATGGGTTTCGCAGTTAGGGGTGGAGATAGATTCGTAAATGAGTTTCACTTTGTCATTTAAAAAATGCCCTAGTTCGTTCATTAGACCTAGGCTGCCTTCTATCTGTTTAGCAGCTGGCTCAGTGAGTTTTTTACCAGTGGCGAAGAGTTCCTTACTTGAGATTTTGGCCTCTTTAATTTTCTTTGCAAAATAGGCTGATTTTTCTTCAGCTATTAGTTTCTTGTAGGTTGCTAATGACTTACAGTAGATTTCTTTCTCCTTATACTCATAGTTAACCCTCCAGCTCCTTTCGGCCCACCCACATGTCTGTTTTTGTAGTCTTAGCTTCTCTGAGAATCAAGGCTCTGAGATGTTTTTCCTCTTATAGTTTTTCTCTTTTATAGGTGCGACTGAAAGAACCGCCGTTTTGGTCCAGTTATTTACTTGGTCAGTGGCTAAATTGCTATCCTGGTCTAGACCTGATACAGCCGCACTAAGCTGCGCGTGAAGATTGGCTATATTGATTTTATCCCATTCCTGGTAGGTGAGTTGCCTAACCTGATGGACCCTAGATATTTTTGCGTGGTCTATAGTTAGGGTGAAATTTACGACTTTGTGGTCAGACCTGGAGACCAGGATAACTTCACCTATTTTGATGTTAATGTTAATGTTATATGAGCTTGTATAGCGCGCAGCTGCCGCAGCCAAGGGGCGTCCCGGCGCTTACTGTAAGAGGGGTGGACAGGAGATGGGGTCAGGAGGAAGGAAGGGAGAGGAGTTTAGCAGAAGAGGTGAGTTTTTATAGCTTTCCTAAAGGACTGCAGGTCCTGTATCCCTCTGATAGGGTCAGGGAGGTTGTTCCAAAGTTTTGCGGCCAAGTACTTGAAGGAGCGGCCGCCCATCCTGGATAATTTGATACGAGGTACTGTTGCGAGATTTTTACCTTCTGAGCGTAAAGTACGTCGAGGGGCGTAGTTAGACAGAAGGGGGCTGAGCATGGGTGGGGAAGCCATTTTTAGAATTTTAAATGCTAGGCACAGTGTTTTGAACTGAATTCGCTTCTCCATTGGGAGCCAGTGGAGTTTGGTGAGAGTACTGGTTACAGACACATGGCGGGGGATGCCTACCAACGCCCTGGCGGCAGCGTTCTGTACTCGTTGAAGTCTAGCTTTTTCAGCTACGTTAGTCCCTAGGAGAAGGGAGTTGGCATAATCCAATCTGGAGAGGATGGCTGCCTGTACTATCGTCTGACGGGTTTGGTTGTCAAAGAATCCAAGGATGGGTCTGAGATTTCTTAAAATACTGAAGCAGGTTGCTGCCACTTTTTTGTATGCTGAGTGAATTTAAGGGCAGAGTCTACCCAGACTCCCAGGTGTTTGACACAGTCCTTGGGTTCCGGTGGCTGTCCTAGGTCTACTGGCCACCAGTTGTCCCCCCAAGCTTTAGTGTTTTTTCCTACCACCAACACCTCGGTTTTACCGGCGTTGAGCTGAAGGTAGTTCGCTGTCATCCATTCTGTGATGTCCACGAGGGTGCATTGGAATTTTTGGGTACTAAGTCCACTTTCATCGTTCAGTGCCACCACCAACTGAGTGTCGTCAGCGTAGGATACGAGCGACAGTCCGTGTCTTCTGGCCACCTCAGTCAGGGGATGAACATACACATTGAACAGGGTGGGGCTAAGAGCAGAGCCCTGGGGTACGCCCTGTTCAATGGGACATTCCCTGGAGAGGTGGGGGGGTGGAGACTCGGAAGGACCGGCCCGAAAGAAAGTCTCTGAACTATTCAAGGGCTAACCCTGTTACCCCGACCTCTTTTAGCCTGAACAGCAGAACCTCGTGTGACACCGTGTCAAAGGCAGCACTGAGATCGAGGAGAATCTGTGCTGCCGTTCCACCAGAGTCTAAAATGGTGCAGAGGTGTTCAGTCACACTTAGTAGGGCTGTCTCAGTGCTGTGGCCAGCCCGGAAGCCATGTTGGGACCAGTCTAAGATGTTATTAGATGTCAGATGATTGGTCAAGATGTTGTTAACATGAGCTTCTGCTACCTTGGCTGCCCAACGGAGGAGGGATATTGGCCTAAAGTTTTCGGGTTTATTGGGGTTAAGTGTGGGCTTCTTGATAATAGGTGATATCCGGGCCTGTTTCCACTTGGAGGGGATTATACCAGTGGAGAAGGATTTGTTAATGATCCCTCGCAGAGGGCCTAGAACGATTTCATCTGCTTCTCTAAAGGTTTCAGGTTTGAGAGGGTCTGCTTTTGAGCCGGACTTGATTTTATTACAGATTTTAGAAAAGTCTTCATGGCTGAGGGCCGGAATGTTAGCGAGGTTGGGTTTGTTAGGATCATCAGAAGGGGTGAGTTCTGGGGTAGGGGGAAAAGTGCTGTAGATTTTCCGATTTTTTTCTAAGCAATAAGAGACCAGGTTGTCGCATAGCATAGGTGAGGAGTTTAGGTTAGCCATTATTTTTTTGGTGCTCGGTTCTTTAAGAATTTTAAAGATGGTTTTTGATGCGTTATTGCTATTTTTGATCTCCGTGGCGTAGTAGGTTGCCCTGGTCTTGCATATGCTACGATGGTAGATTTTTTGGGATTTTGTGTATAGGAACTTGAGGGCAGGATCATAGTCTTTTCTCCAGCATCTTTCAGCTTTTTTGCATTCCTTTTTTAGTGCTGCCAGTTCTTTGTTATACCAGGGACTAGATTCATGGGTATGTGCTTTGATCCATTTAGTAGGGATCAAGGTATCCACGGCTTGGCTGATCCAGTTGCAGAATTGGTCGTGTCCATGATCAGGGTTTTCACTAAGTTGGGGAGGACACATAGTGAGGAGACCGTGGAAGTCCTCAAGACGGAGCTTCCTCCAGGGTCTTTTCCGGACCTGCTGGGAGGGTACATTGAGCGCGAGGTTTTTACAGGGGATTGACATGGATACTAGATAATGATCAGTCCAGGTCATGGGGATGGGCGTTTCGACCAGTGCATTGGTGATGTTCGAAAAGATGGGGTCCAGGAGGTGACCACCTGTATGAGTGGGGCCCTTTATGAGTTGGTCTAATTGTAGCGCTCCCAAGTCCGCTAATAGAGTGTTAATTTTAGAGTCTCCCGTCTGATCAAAATGGATGTTCAGATCTCCAATAATAGTGAAATTGGCGGTATCAGTAATCTGGGAGCAAAGGTTCTCAAGGAGTGAGGCGATGAATTTACCATCATTTCCTGGGGGCCTATAAATCAGGAAACCTACCAAGCTGAGCTGAGGATTGATTTTAATGTTGTAGCGAGTACATTCGCTATCTGAAATGTCAGCTGTAGTTAGCTGGCACGTAATATTAGCTTTGGTCATCACGGCGATACCACCGCCTCTGGAATTTCTATTGAGACTGTGAATAGTATAGCCTGTAGGGGTTGCCAGGTTCAGTACAGAGTCCATATCATCATGGAGCCACGTCTCAGTAAGAAATAGTATGTCCAGGGCATGGTTAGTGACCAAGTCAGAGATTTCAGCGTGGTGTTTGGGCATGGATCGGACATTTAAATGGCCGATTTTGATTCTTGAGCATTCAGCTCCAGCGTGGGGGGTTTGCCGGTGGGGAATCGGAAGGGAGAACCCACATGAGCATACTTGGGGAGAGTCTATGTGGGAGGGGTTGAGGATAGCGCATCCTTGCCTGAGGTGTCGTAAATTAAGTAGCTCAGTTCTAGAGTATGTAGGCTTACCACGTTGGCGAGAGGCATGGTGTCTGGCGTCTGGCGCTGCCTCGGCGCTGACGAGCGCAGACGAGCTTGCCTTAAGCGCGCCTTCGGCGCGCCAACGACGCGCCCGCTGCGCTTCCGGCATAGACTCATGCTTATAGTAGATGCTCGGGCGTCGGTGTGGGGGCGTGGCCAGCTGAGGTGGGCGTGCCTCGTGGCTCCCTCGAGCGAGGTAATGGCGACGGAAAACAAGCGTTTTCACCAAAGACAGCAAATAGATCAGCTGCTTGGCGTTGTAAAGGTGGGTGCCAGGGTCAGTGCAATGTGCAGAAAGCAATTTTAAAACACAAGATACAATGTTTAAAAACGAGTAATTTCTATGTCCACACTCCCGGCTTTCCGCCTCAGGAGTCTCTCTATCAGTAGAGCAGCGCTAGCAGTCAGCGCGCTCTATAAATATCTGTGAGATGTTGGGATTAGAGGAAAAGATCCCATCCAAGGTGTGACCAGCAGAGTGTGTACCTTGGTGGACCAATTGGGTCAGGCCGCAGCTAGCCATGGTCTCTGAGATAAGTATCGTGTTTTTATCTGCAACTTTTTCAAGGTGGTTGTTGAAGTCTCCCAAAAAGGTGTACTCTGCCCCTATGAGACCGGACTCAAGAGCAGTGCCCAGAGATTGTGACAGGGAGGTTCTAGCCTTAGGCGGCCTATACAGCAAAAGGCCATTAAAGGTGTAGTTATTAGTGATGCTAATTTAAAAAGGTAGAGTCTCACACTCTGGGGAATTCCGAGCCGCCAAGCCACGAACCTGAAATACATCTTTGCTGATGATGGCTAGCCCTCCCCAACGTTTCCCATTTCTATCGGCCCGAAGAATAGAGTAGCCCCCCGGGACTGCTAGCGCCAGATCAATGTCTGAAGTTTTATCTGCCCAAGTCTCCGTTATGAACAGTAGATCCAGCTCATGTGTGTCAATCAGGTTGGCTACTTCTGTGTTATGTTTAACTAGGGACCTTACATTCACCAGAGCTGCCTTTATGCGATTTTTAAATGAGCTCCGGCCTGCTGAAGTTGATGCGCTGCTGTTCTACATAGCGTGTAATTAAGGGACAGCAAACAGCTTGGGCAGTGTTTGGTTTCTACCATTGGATTGAGTATATCACAATCCAGCCTGGTCTGCAGTTTCATCATTTCTATGTTGTTATAAACTCTCCTGTTAGCTTTATTCGAGTTTTGGACAGGCCCGGGCCAGGCACGGACGGGCGCAGGCGGGCGCCGCTCCGCGCGTCCGCTGCGCGCGTCCGCTGCGCGTCCATATTATCATTGATTATATGGTCTCTGGGCCCCAACACCTAGCCCGCTCACCCCCGGAATTGTCTCCCTACCGGAAGTGAGGGCGTGCTGACCACGCCCTCCGCCCCCTCCGTACAATCAACACTTGCTGTGACGGACTGGGGAGCATAGGCGTGCAGCTACTGTCTGTGGACCTCAATATAATTTAAATGGTGAGGAAAGTAAGATAAAGAAGGGCTTGAGAAATCGGCTCAAAAGAGGTACTGGTTTGCCTTGGTTGAAGCACATACATGACTGGTTTTTCAAATCAGGACTTAAACACTTTTGGGAGGACCCCTCTGGATTGACATTGGCTTCAAAAAAGCTTTTAAAGCAAACCTTTTGGTCCTTTATTCAAGATACTTGCTCACATTTAGGATCACTGACAACACAGTTCCTCTTAATGAAAACAATCTGGAAGTTTGAGCCATTCCTGGACGAAATACAACCACAGTTACCAAATCGCTATCAGAATGGTGTTTTACAGATAAATGCAAACACAGTAAAATGGGTCCCAGGAAATGGGGATGTGGCGAGATGCGTCCTATATGACTCAGGCTCAATAGAAAATGAATTGCACTTACTATTCTTCTGCCCAGCTTATATACAATACAGGAGGAAATGGATTAAACCCATTTGCCTGCGTTTTGGCACTAGATCTGGCCATGAGGTAAGAAGAATATTGCGATCAGATACCACACAACCAGTGGTTTTTGGTGTCAGCAGGGATCTGTTTAGTGTAAGCTTAATAAGAAAAATTGAAGGTTTAAAATTCTAGGTTGCTACACCTGAAACATAATGGGGTTTGCACATGCACTTTAGAATATAAATCAAATTTACAATTAGTTACAGAATAGTTCTTATTCTATATCAAGGAAAACGTGTTTTTTTATACACTATTTTAGATTTATGCCTTGAATCGTATGTTTTGGAAGCCTGAAATGTAATACTCCTCAAACGCATTTTAAAACAAAATTGTTAAACTGTGAGATTTTATGCATATTTATTATTTTAATGTTAAAGAATGGTCTATGACTCTAAGAAGTGTCCAGCGTGCCTTGTGGTACAGTGCTGTTAGCTTGTTATGACATGATGTGTATTTAATTGTAATGTATGTTTATTAATTGTCAACCTTTTATGTTTTTTTAAACCGAAATAAAGATTATTGATTGAATAAAACCATCAACACAGGTAGAACAGACAGTGTATTGAGAGATTTTAATTGCCATCATTTCCTCATCTGTGCTGACAGGAATAGATTTTGGTTAGAGACAAAAGGAACGAATAACTCAAAAGATAACCTAAGAAAAAGGGAGAGAGACTAAAAAACGACAAAGCCAAAACCAAGTGACGTCCGAAATTCTAATAAATCCTAATATCTGTCCAAGTGAGTCACTGTATGCAAAGTGAATGTATAGTCAACCATACCATAATTTTATAAACACAAAGCCACAGATTTCACCTCAAAGGACAATTTTAGATGAATAATGAGTCCATGTTCAAAGTCACAGAGATTTCTCAATATGAATAAATAAACTTCGTCCGCATTCCTACCTTGGAAAATTGTGTAAAATTAATCAAATATCTGAATTCGGATGTGACATCGTTAGAAATATTGCAAAAGAGTCACAAAAACATTTACATCGAACTGATAAAGGAAAAAATCTTACCTGAGATAAAAGACATGAAAGGATATCAATTTTTAAAGAAGCGTCCTTTCTAGAAGACACCCTACAATAAGGGTAGAGAATATTCCATTCAGTATCCTAGTAAAGGGACACATAACCCAATTGCTCATTTAGTGTTCGAAATGGTTAGAAACATGCGCTATTATCACATGTAACTTGCAGAAATTCCCAAGACCTTCAATAACTAAAATTGCAATTAATGCCCAGTTTATGTATCTAAATCTCAAAGTCCAAAAGGGTGTGCGTTATAGATGCTAGCCATTATATAGAGCCATATAATAACATTGAAGTCTCTTAATCCCAAAGCGCATGTTGCCAAATGATTACCTCCTAAAAAAATGTCATCATGCATGGGCATATATGTTGCTGGTATAAATAAGCACTGCTCGATTTATCTCATCTTATCTCCTCACATGTGGCCAAACAAGTCGACCTGATACAAATACATTCCTATTCCTACACTCCAGGACATACCCTCAATAGGTGTTGGAAAAAACAAACAAACAAACACCTCTAACACTTAGCGCTGTAAGCTATGTTGAAGAAGGATCAACCACCCGATAACTTTACCCGAGTGACGATCCAACCATAGTGGGGTAGGCCGATGTTAAAACCCCAAAAGTCATACCAACATAATGAAAAATCGAAAAACGGCCGACACATCCCCGGACTGTTTTGCCATCATTAAATGTACAACAGTCTTACCTTGCTAAGATACGTCCTCGAGTAATCAACAGAGAGTCCAGAGCAATAATTCAAACCCGGCGCCATCTCCAAATCTGTTCTATAACGGGAGCAGCATTGTAATTCATGACGTCATCAAGTCATCGACTAATACAAACTGAAGGATAGTCTTGGCACTAAGTAATGCAGTCGCTATCTTAGAGTGTATAGCAAACCAAGTGGCCAGGTCCTATAATATATCCATGGACATCCCAATCATCAAATAATGAGCGATATTCATAAACAACAATAAACGTGATTATCAAAGCAAAAAAAATGGCAAAAAAAAGAACAAAAGTAACGATGACTAAGAAATCCAATGAAAGACGGACAAATGGGGTCATATATCATCACGAGATGAAAAATATATTCCACCTTTGTTTTTTCAACTATGCGCTTGATTGGTCAGCACAAACACCTATCCCTGATATAATTAATAAGCCCTAACTTTGCCTATATATGTGTGGGAGCATGACTTATTGCATTGAAAAATACCACAAAACTGACCGCCATATTGAAAAACGAAAAGCACTGATCCTCATATAAATGGGGAAGTGTACTGTCAAAATACATAGCAAATGTAAGTTCAGACAAATAAATAAAAACACATATTTGAATGTATATGCCGATTGTGTGGTGTTGTGCTCTAGTTCTGCGTAGTAGCGTATGACGCGGCACGTCAGAACTAGAGCGCGAGTGTTGTGCGCATGCGCGGGGAGCGGGAGGCGCGTCAGAGGCGACCAGAGCACGACTGCAGTAAGACGCCCGGCGCTCTTCTGGAGATTCTGCATGATTTAAATAAACCACATCACGATCCTGAACACTGCACCTGTGTCCTCATTTGGGTGTGAAGCCTCATCTTCACAGTGGCGACGAGGAGTGGGATTTCCCAAAAGCACAATCCCCATAAAAAAAAAAAGAGGGGAATCTCACCAACGAGCAGTGGTAACCGGGGAAACATTGCATGGCAAAGGCTGGCTACCAGGAGGTGGTAATCAACGCCAGAAATTGCAGAAAGAGCGCGGCAGAGGTGCACAGGAACAGGTCACGCCCACCACGTGCCCCAGAGCCAAGAAACGAGGTGATCTGTGGAGGAGCCAGTAGGAGGGTGCAGCGCCCCCATTAAGGCCCTGGCGGAGAAGGGAGACAGCAGTGAAGGGGGTGGAAGAGAACCCCATCCCAACACGCCACAAGACGGGAGCGCCAGCGCGCCAGGCAGCCCCAAGAGCCAGGGAGAAGAACCGGAACAAGGCAGGAACACCAGTGCACCAGGCAGCCCCAGGAGCCAGGGAGAGGAACCGGAAGAACAAGCCAGAATGAGCAACCAAGCATCCTCGCTCACTGCGCCAATTCCGTTTCTGCCCAAACCAGGTGAACCCCAGATGAAATGGGAGGACTGGAGGGAATATTTCAAAAACTACCTCAAAGTCTTGGAAGATGAAAGTGGGGAGGCGTTTACCAGCGCGAGGAGAAGAGGGATACTTCTACATAATCTAGGCCCCGAGGGGATAAGTGTGTTCACGAACATAGTGCCCGCAACCCGGCAGGCAGCTGACGATGACGTCTTCAAGCATGCGTTGGAAGATCTCTACAATCACTACCGCCCGGCAGTGTGTGTCTCCATTGATCGCTTCAACTTCCAACACAGGAAGCAAGAAGAGGGATAATCCATAGACGACTACGTCGCGGCCTTAAGACGACTGGCGATTACTTACAAATATGGGCAACTCCAAGACGACTTCATTAAAGATCATATAGTAATGCATACCACCAAGAAGACGGTACAGGACAAGTTGTGGGCACACGGAGAAGCAACGCTAAAGGAGGTAATAGCGATGGTGAAGAAAGCGGAGCTCTCAAAGCGTTGTGCCGAAGCAGCAAAAATGGAAAACGCTCAGAGGATCATGGTCAACAAAGTGGATGATGCTGAACCCTCAGGCAGACATAGAATGATGCCTGGAGACGGGAGAGGAACAAACAAATGGGCAGGAAAACCAGGGCAAACTGGGAAGCAGTCCATGGAGAGCAAGTCCACGTGCTACAGATGTGGGAGTACGACACACGCCACCCAGGACAAAAGATGCCCGGCATTCCGCGCGAAATGCATGTTCTGCGGCTTGATAGGACATTATGAAAAGGTATGTCGCAGGAAAGGGAAGAAGTCAGTGGTGAAATACATAGCACAATCCCAAACAGGAGAGCAAGTAGAGAAGGAACTGGATGAAGATGACCTAGTGCTGTGTATCGAGGAGCAAGTGTTGGGAATAGTAAGCCAGTGCTCCGATAAACCACATGCGGATATGCTGATGGGAGGGGTAAAGATCAGGATAGCGATTGACTCAGGATCCCCATACACCATAGTTCAAAGATCAGTGTGGGAAGAAGAGTTCAAGCCTAGTCTAGGCCCCAAATTGGAACCACCTGACATAAGACCAGTATCGTACACGAGCAACCCGATCCCCATGGTGGGTTACAGGACCCTGAGGTTTGAATTCAGAGGAAGGTCGGCAGTATGCAAACTGTATGTGGCAGAGAAGGGCCCCTCAGTGTTAGGATGGAGGGATCAAGGGGACCTTGGAATAAAACTAGACCCGGGAGGCAAGGAACAAGTGCTGCTAACAGACTGTGAAAGTTGGCCGGACCTGGAGAAAGTGAAAAGGGACTCCCCCAAAGTGTTCGGTGGAACAGTTGGCAAACTGGAGAAATTCATGCACAAGATTCTACTCAAAGAGAACTCTCTTCCTGTATCCCACACGGTCATGAATATACCCATAGCGGTAAAAGATGCGGTGCAACAAGAATTGCGCAGGCTGGAGGAACAAGGAATAATTGAGCCCATAGGCAGCTCGGAATGGCTGGCGGCCCTGGTGGTGGCCAGAAAACCAAATGGCAAGGTGTGTTTATGTGTGGATCTTTGCGAGCTAAACAAATGCCTGATTGTAGAGAAATTCCCGTTGCCCAGGATTGAAGAGATGCTTGCCAAAACAAGAGGAGTGAAATGGTTCTCCACTGTTGACCTCGCATCCGCCTACCATCAAATAGACTTACACCCATCGAGCAGGAAACTCATGTCCTTCATAACACCCTTCGGATGTTACCAGTTCCGCAAGATGCCCTTCGGGCTGGCGTCAGCCGCAGCGATGTTCCAAAAACGAATGCACTGCCTATTCAAGGACGTGGAAGGCATCCAATACTTCCAGGATGACATTTTAGTAACAGAAATGGACCGAGAAGACCACAACAGGAAGTTGAACAAAGTGTTGAGTGTGCTAAAAGAGACAGGTCTGACGGCCGAATGGGAAAAGTGTAGGCTGGGCATGACATCGGTCACCTACCTAGGACATGAAATAGGAGGACAGGGGATCACCCTAAAAAGAGAGAATGTGAAAGTTCGCCCAGCACTTTGCCACGAAGACTCACAAGTTAAGACAACTCATAAGAGCCAAAACCGCGTCCCAGTGGGATGATGAAGCACAAACAGAATTTGAGGAACTGAAGAGGAACATAAGCCAGGCGGTGCTGTTGCATGGACATGATCCCTTGGGACAGACCATTCTGACCACAGACGCCAGCGAAAAGGGTCTAGGGGCGGTCCTTGCACAAGAGAGGGAAGATAACACGGTAGAGACCCTCAGCTTTGCGTCCAGAGCGTTATCCCCTACGGAACAGAAATTCAGTGTGATTGAGAAAGAAATGCTAGCGGTGACATGGGCCATGGGGAAGTTCCGACAGTTCCTGTGGGGCACCAGATTTCGGTTACCAACCGACCACAAACCACTAGTCAAGGTGCTCACTTCGAGCGGGCATGCCACCGCCACTCCACGCATAGCCAAGATGACCCTGAAACTGTTGGAATACAGATATGATGTGGAGTACATACCAGGAACACGCAATAAAGTAGCCGACTACCTCAATCGATCCTCAGCCATGGAGGAAGCACCTGATGCTTTACCAGAGAGCAAGGAGATGGTAGCTGTGATGGAGGACTCAGAAAGAGTAATCATCAAGAATGGGCGCAAGCGTATGAAGAGGACGGAGACGTGAATGAAGTCAAACACTGCCTGATTAAGGGTTGGCCGGAGAAAAAGAGACTAAAAGAGACACTCAAGCAATTTTATGAGGTGCGGGAGGAGCTATCGATAAGCGACTCTGGAATCTTTTTGTATTACAGTGACGAGGTGGTGCCCCCCACCAAATGTATCCCGCTCCTGCTGGGCCAGCTACATGAAGGTCATCTCGGCATCGTGAAAACCAAACTGCGGGTGAAACAAATGTACTGGTGGCCGGGAATGGATATTCAAGTGGAAAGGCATGTGAGGGACTGTGACCAGTGCCAAGGGGCGGACAAGATATTGAGACCCCTAAGACCAGCGTTGGGAAGATTCAACCAGCCGCGCAACCCCTGGGAAGACGTCTCAGTGGATTTTCTAGGGCCGGTGTTGGATAACCAAGGAATAGCAAAATACCTGTGTGTTTTAGTGGACAAGTACTCCAAGTGGCCAGAAGTTCATGTGCAAGAAGAAATGGACTCGGACACCGTGATAAAATTTCTCACCTCTGTGTTTCTAAGAGAAGGGATCCCGAGAACGATCCTAAGCGACAATGGCCCGCAATTTACTTCTGAGAAGTGGTACAGATATATTTAGAGGAATGGTATAAAATCAAAACACACTTTGGTGTACCATCCAGCGAGCAACGGACAGGTGGAAAGATTTAACTGTGTCCTCATGGGATCCATACAAGCTGCCATAATGAAAGGTAAAGACTGGGAGGTAGAAATACAGAATATGCTGTGGGCGTACAGAATCACCCCCACCTTGACAGGGTACAGCCCCTTCCAGATCTTGCGAGGCAGGCACCCCTTCACAAAAGACAACGTAATTTGGAGAGAAAAGACGGTCACCAGCAAATGGTCACCGGCCGTAGTCCAGCACAACCTGGAGAAGGCTCAGAAAGTATACACTGAGCACTACAATAGGAGGAGAAATGTGAAAGAGACAGCTCTGGAGAGAGGGGAATGGGTGAGAGTCAAGCTAGCTGTACTAAGAAAGAAGGGAGAGAGCAAGTACAGCCCACCCCTGCAAGTGGAAGAAGTATATGATAGAGCTGCATTACTCAGTGACGGAAAAGTGTGGTCTCAAGATCCCATGGCGAAGATCAATAAAATTATACAATGGCCCATGGAGGACGGAAAAGACCGATGAAATCAGAGACAGAGAAGTAGTGCAGAAGGGATGGCCACAGGAGGAGGAAGGAGGAAAGCACGTAGAGAGAGAAGATCTGGAGGAATCGAGTGTGGAGGAGACTCCAACAGAAAGAAGCGCCACAACAATGAGAAGTGAACCAAGCCAACAAGGAGTGGTGGTGAGCCCCGCACGTGAAAGTGCCCGAGAAGCTTCCACACCTTCCCAATATTTAATAAATATTAAAAATTGTACAGAAATTGTTCTCCAAGAAATATCCAGTAGAAATTATTTTTAGTAGATAGACAAATCAGAAACAGCGCTGGAGATTGGTGAAAAGCCAATAGGAAAACCAAACAATCAACCACCTTGATTCTGTGGCAAACATAATATGCAACCTGTCGGAGTCGATAGTTATAACAAAAAAAACGTTATGCTGAGAGGCTAGTATATCTCTACCAAATGGTACTCAATGAGATCTAGGCATACCATACAGTAATATAGCGTAGCTGAGTCACCAAACAAACACATTATTGTGAAAAGTAATGCATCTCCCCAGCAGTATTATGCCCCAACAGGGTAGCTCTAAGGCGACAAATCCAATTGGACTCAGTCTGCCTCAACAGAAGGTCCCCATTACCATCTCTTCTGTTCATAGGGACATGACCAATTGCATGAAACTGAAAGGTGAGATCATCTGGATGTTCCCCATAGTAGTGATCTGTTAGTGGATATCTGTCACCCCTATTTTCGAGTGCGCTATGATGTTCTTGTATCCTTGGTTAAAGGCACCGTATCGTGCTACCAACATAGGTAGTACCATACTTACAGCCGATTACATAGACCATGTCACGATTCGCTCCCTATGTTCTCGTGTCCACCACCAGGGGGTTAAACTGTGGGACTCTCCAGTGTTCTAATATGCTTCCTGACACTCCCCTGCATGCGTATCTTGACTTCCAGCCATTTGGACACTATTTGGGAATTGACATCCATTCCCAATCCATGTCGGGTTTTGTGAAAGCCAGCTTGCTTAGATTTAAAGCCAGCCTACTCAAGCCTGAAACTCCATTACCCAGAATTCCCTGTTCACTGCTTTGTCTCCACCCCTGCAGGCCAAGGATGGGTGGAGGAAATCAGCTCACCTGTGGCTGGATGCTGCTGGCCTGCTCACACCAGCTGCATGTGATTACTGTGAGCTCTTTTAAGCCCCAGCTCCCTCCAGGCAAAGGTTGGTCATTGTAGCTGTTTACCGGTGTGACCAATCCTTGTTTCCAGAGTTCCCTGAGCTTTTGCAATTCTTGTTTCCAGTGTTTCCTGAGCTTTAATTATGTCTTGTTCCTGGCCTGCTGCTGTTTTTCCTGTTCCTGAATTAGCACTGCCTGCAGTGCTACCCTGACCCCATAGCCTTATTATTCCTTGTTCCTGAACTGCAGCAGTTTCCCTTCTCCTGAATTATCACTGCTTGCAGTGCTACCTTGTTTCCTGAGTTCCTGAGCTATAGTTATTCTTTGTTCCTGGGCTTCGCTATTTCTTGTTCCTGATTAGCACTGCTTGCAGTGCTCTCTTGACTCCTTGTTTCCTCAGCTGTAGCTATGTCCTGTTTCCTTGAACCAGTATTGCCTGCAGTGCTACCTTGACTCCTAAGCTCTAGTAATTTCCCTGTTCCTGAACCAGCACTGTGTGCAGTGCTGCCTTGACTCCTGAGCCTTAGCTCACTTCTTGTTCCTGCCCCAGCAATGCCTTCACTGCTACTTTGTTTTCTTGATTCCTTGACCTGCACTATTCTAGTTTACCCTTGTATCCTCCCCTTCTGTATATCCGTATCCAGTCCCTGCCTTGCTTCCCATTTCCTTGGTTCCAGTTCTAGTCTGCTGCCTTTCTATTCTGCTGTCTTACTTCTGTTACCTTGTATGTTTGTTACCTGCTTTCTGCTAAGTGTGCCCTGTCATTTCCTTCCTTTCCTGTTAAGCACTCCTCCTTGCTAGCTCCTTGTCTATTGTGCTTGTGTTTAGTTCTACCCCTTTGCTGTTACTGCCTTGCACGTTCCTGTTTGATCGCCAGGATCCGTGGGCTCAGCTGACTACCTAGGTGGTGTTTCTTGTTCACTGTGAGTTTTGTCTTTGAGTTACATTTATAACATCACTATAGGTATAAGCTCCACAGACCCTGCCTTTGCATGCATAACCTACATGTGGGTATTTGCAGTCAGTATCTGTAACAGCAATTGCGGGTAAGAAACTTACTGAGCTTCAGTCTTACCATGTGGAGCTCCTGAGTGCTTTACTCCACACCCCCCCTTTATTGTTAATGTTGTATTATATATATATGTATGTCTTGCACGTCCGTCCTGGGTGTAGTTAGTCTGAATGCTGAATTGCCTTGTGAGTGCCCTTCCTTTCTGAGTCTTACCCATCTTGTTCACTTGTACAGGCTTCCCCTTTGGATCCCTCTTTCTCCTCTGACTCCCTGTATGATCCTGAGCAGCACTGTACTCCTCCTTTCTGTGTACGTTCCCAGTCCTTGTCCAAGTCCCTGACTGTGTTCCCCACGTAGTCCCGGACATTCCCTGACAGACCACATAGGTGGTATTGCAGTTAACAAAATGCCCAATTCGGTACTGTTTCGAGGAGTTATATCTAAACGTCTTAATTTTGTTCCTTCCCCCATGGGCACACACTACACATCCCACAGGTATAGAAATCCTTTGGCTTCAGTGGTAACCATGTTTCTGTGTTTTTGTTGTTAAGAACATAGCTTGGACATAGAGAGTTTCTCAGTGACATCCCCCTCCTGTATGTGATGGATGGCCTGTTGCCAATAGAACCCCTAAGCCCAGGGATTTATGTCAAGAGGTGCCAACTTTGTGGCTATTCAGGCTGATGACACCACTGATGTGGCCACTAAAACACAGTCTGTACTGATCTTTAGGGTACCTTGACAGTGACAGCAACGTTGTGGAATGGTTTCACACATTTAAGAGACTCTATTGTAGAAAGCATTTCTTCAGCTATTCTACATGAACTAAGCGTGATTTTTCCAGAGCAGCCTCAAAAACAAAAACTGATTGCACAAAGATATGATGGTGCTGCAGTAATGAGTGGAATCAACGGTGGAGTACAAATTAATCTTATTATGCAACAAGCAGTAGGAAATATGTCTGAGGCACAGATATTCTTTATGGATGTAGGAGGAATGGCAGCATTCTTCTCATGTTCCCCCAAAAGAACAGAGGTACTTCATACGAATGTCAACAGAAGGATTCCAACTCATTGGAATTTTCACATACATACAATCAGCCTAAAATACCAATGTAGGGACATTGAGAAATGTTTCGACACCATAGACACCATAGAAGCCAATAATGACTTTGAATTCAAAAGTCCGAATTAGGCCTTTGATAGAACACTGCAAGACAGGGAGTTCTAGTTTTTGCTGATTTCGTTTCATGAAATAATGCCTCATGTTGATGTACTGTATACTATACTGTATAACAAATTACAAAAACGTGAAATAGATACTGTCTTTGTGGAAAGAGCTATCACCGACTTTGTAACCTGCATGAACAAAGTCAGAGAAGGGGTTGACAATTTAGATAGCAGACTTCCAAATGATTCTAGTTTCTCTAATCGCAGAAAAAAAAATCAGCAGTCTGGTCCGAATTGCAAAAGAGACATGTGAAACTATAATTGTGCAGGCAAAGGAACTTTTTTATTTTATAATACATTTTTTTGAGTGCCACATTACTACAAAGTAATCAGTTTGCAAAATATGATAATTTCTTCCCTGAGCAAGCACTGAGTAAGGCTGTGGAAGCCTATGCTCAATGAAAAGGATCATAGAACTGAATTAACTGTACTGTATGAAATGAATGTATATCCGCAGGCCACTGGTGCAATTTCTTTGCTTGCTTAATTCAGAACCTTAACATGCAAACGTCACTTACAGAGACAGTGGCTTTAGTAAAAATAGTCATTACCACTCTGATGACAACAGCAGAGGTGGAACGATGTTTTTCCACTTTCAACAGAATTAAGACATTCCTGAGGAACACCATGATTGAGGAAAGACTGAATGCTTTAGCAATGCTCTCTATAGAGGAGATCTAGTTAAAATAATCCCGACGTTAACGTTCAAGTTATTGAGAAGTTCGCTGCTAATAAAGACAGACTTGCTGATTTTGTCTATAAAAAGTGAACAATATGTTGAATGCTGCTAGTTTGTGACGTGCTTAGTTTGGTAAATATAAAACATCTGTGAGGTACTTAGCAATGCAATGTATTGCGTAGTCTGTTCTGAAGCTCTGTGGTTATACTGATTAAGCAGCTACCTATGTTATATGTCATCTCTTCATTAATGTAATAACTGCACTTTCGCAATTGCTTTTTCAACCTTCCTGCTTTCTCAAATTTGCTTGAAAATGCACCATCAGTTTACTCTTTTTTAAAAAACATTTCAGGGGGAGAACCTCACCGAACCCCCGTAGGTTGTTCTGGCTCACTAGCTACGCTCGCTCGCTGTGGTTCAGTCCGACAATAATTTTATGCCCTACAACTTTCAAATGTCACCAGCCAACACTGGTAACTGTACAAACCTTCTCAGGAGAACGCTGTCATGGCTTTGGCTTTTGAGGATACTTCTTATGACATCTGCAAACAAGCTTTGGCGCATGAACCCCAGTGACAGGCTCCCATGAATTCTCCTCTGGTCCATAAACTTTCCAGGATATCAAGTACCTCTTCTGTAGGAGTCAAAAACGTCTTTGACTTTAAATTCAAGTTCTGGTTTATTTCATATCGGGACCCTAATATAGGTCCAGGGAACATTGTATACTTTCCCTACATCATGTCTCCTTCATTTCATATGAACGAGCTTTATAAGGACATAACTCCTGATAAGGACATACTGCCTTATAGGGACTGAGGGCCAGATGTAGGTAATTCTATTTTACCGACTCATAAATACAGAATTTTACCGATTCGGTATTTATGAATCGGTAAAATAGAAGGTGGGAGATGTAGGTAAAATCGGTATTTGAAATACCGATTCTGTAAAAATCGGTATTTACCGATTCTGTAATTACAGAATCGGTATTTCCCATTGATTCCTATGGGCTTTTAAGCCCATAGGAATCCCTAAAATCCCGAAATGGCAGTCGGCGAAACTACTACTTCGCAAACTCCACTGGCTGCCGGTCGAACAGAGGGCTGCGTTCAAGATCGGCTGCCTCACATTCAAGGCTGTGTTTGGAACTTCCCCTGCCTTCCTCAAATCCTTAGTCATCCCTTACTGTCCGGCACGCAACTTACGGTCCTCTCATCACCATTGCTTAACTGCCCCCCTGAACAGAAGTAAGTAAAATTTTATTTGCACAATTAATTAAAATCATTGCAATAAACACATACAAAAGTGGCTGTTGTAGAAAAGGAGTGTTCAGGTCTATTAAAAAGGTCAGTACAATTGTTAGTTAAAGGAGTAATGAAAAGTTCGTTTGGAAAGGATAGGGCTCAAACTTGGTCAGATGGTAAGATCAAGGAGTTAATGTCTGTAATAAACTTTACAAAGCGTGTCGCCATCTGAGGTGAGTCCCCCCTCATGCAGGCATCTAGTGCTTCTTGACATGTCCTGATACTAAGAAGAAGCCAAATTGGTCTCAGCCGGAAAATTCTTTGGGCTCGTAGCCGAGGACAGATACACAAGATGTGAATGAGGTTTTCCTCTTCTTGTTTACAAAAGCGGCATTTGGAATAAGCTTCTTTCTTATATCCTTTGCCAAACTTATATGCCTTCAGCGGAATTAAGCCAAAGCGAAGTCTCATTAGCTGGAGTTTAATGTATGGTTTCATAGAAGATGCAAGATAAGACGGTAAGGTTTTTGAGGCATATAGTTTGGAGGCCCATGAGCCATGGAAAAGACGGAGTACCTGTTGCGCATCAAGGTCATTTGATAAGATTTTTGCTTGTTTACTAAAAAGCTTCGATTTCGCCTCAATGGGCAAAGATGATGACCATATTTCTTTTGCTTTGAGGGAGTCCAGGCAAAATGTTAGATATTTGTTCCATGATGTTTTGGGATTAATAAGCACTGACCATATGCAACTCTTTAAGGTGTGAGGGCTAGATTGTTTCGCATTTAGACAATAAGAGATATATCTCACGCTCATAGTCCATCGCATGGATGATAGAGAGAATTCTTTCCGAATTTGGGCATGGGAGGTCGAGTTTGGCAACCGAAAGACCCTACGGAAGCATGATGATTGTGCTCTGTCCAGCCAGTTATTCATTTTATCTTTAAAAATTATTGCCCCAAAAGAAATTGTGGGAAGGAATTTTGCGGCAATCAGTTTTATCAGTGGAACTAAGTTTTGGGAGTGCAAAGCGTTCTTCGTTCTTATGAAAGCCCCCTCCAGACTGCGGGCAACTGCCTGCATCTCAGTTGTATGCACGGAGGATCTCCCTTTATGATGAATCCAAACGCCCAGGTACTTATATGCGATGACAGTCTCTAATGGTTTCCCTTCAATAAACCACAGGGGTTTTTTAATCTTTGTAGAAGATATTACCATTGCTTTGGTTTTAGTAATGTTTATCTCTAGCATATTGGTGTTACAGTACTAGGCGAGGGAGTCGAATAGTCTTTGACACCCTCTAGCACCCCAAATACAGGCATGTGTGCCATGTGGCACACAGACATGCCCTAAGGGCACGTCTGTCTGTCACATGACATAGGTGTGCATGCACACATGTGCATGCACACCTGATTCGGTATTTTACCAAATCTGTAAGGCCTTTGGGACTCAGAAGAGTCTCACCTACATCTGGAATTTACCGAATCGGTAAAATTACCGATTCGGTATTTTACAGAATTAGTAAATTTACAGATTCTGTAAATTTACCGAATCTGTAAAATGATGCCCCTACATCACAAATACCCATTTACCGGTCGGTAAATGGCCGACTACATCTGGCCCTGAATGCCTTAAAAGGACTCAGGGACATGGACTTGGACTGGTTGGTTTTGGACACTGTTTTCCGTCTGGGGCAAGAAGTTATTATCAACCCTATATATATACTTGTTGGGACCCTTTTGTTGCGATCCTTTTTCCCCGCTGCCTTTGTATTTAATGTGACCCAATGCTCTGTTCCCTATGTATTTCTACTTGTGTCCCGCCAGTTACACGACATGTTCAAGAATGTAAATGCCCGACTAGTAACTGATCAAGAGATTAGTCCACTAATGTTAGTGAATATAGGACATAACTTTCATGTTCCCTCTAGTGCAAAGCGATGTCTTCAGCTAATGCCAAAAGGTCTATCTGTGGAAATCGCAGAATTTACCGTAAGCATAAGCTGATTGAAGCCATTTTGTTTGTGGAATCCATTTGCATTAGCCATGTGTTAGCCATGTGCTTCTTGCGCCTTTGCTGTTGCCTGCTTTTCTATTCTGTTTGAGTCATCAACTATAGTTAACTCCTTCAGTACTGAGCCAGAGCACTGTGCATGCTCAAAAAGGCCTGTAGCTGCTAGAATGCACCTGTCTTAGACTGTAACTGTCAGGCTATTCCAACTGAAGTAAGCTGTACATCTCCCCTACCACTTTGTTGACAAAGCCATTTCTGTATGCTCATGTTAGTCAATAACTATTCCTGTATATGCCTGTACCTCCTCTTTGAGTCTCTATGCTTACTCAGCGGTAAATAGGGTATAAAAGACCCTTGGTTTCTGTATTCTATGGACTACCTCCTATATGGCCTGAGGGTACTGTATTGAAGTAGTCCCACTCATGAGAGATTAATAAACTTGTTATATGATATTCCAGCTTCCGTGCCGATCTTTATTTTGTTGGTTTGAGAACCAGTGGACAGATAAGGGTTAACCCCTGCACCGGTGGGCCCCTAAAAAGGATCATTTCCACAACAATACCCGGGGGTATACTTCACCTCTCCTGTCCATGCACAAGGTTTAATCCCCAACGTCGTCCTCATACTAAATCAATAGCTAAACATACACTTGGACTGTATAAATACAGCACCTCTTTCTATGAGAAAGCAGGAGGGACCGAGACTTTCCACCGACACACTGACCAGAGACGCTGCAGCACCAACATGCAATCGCTCCAGCTGACAGTAGTCAGACTATCCCTTGCGGGGTGTCCAACTCAAGTCCAGGACGAAGTCCCACACTCTCACTATTCAGGTAATGGGTTTCGATTAAATCCTAGTGGGATTCTTGGTTCTTAGACTCTTAGACTATTAGGCTCTTAAGCTTATTAGCTCTTTCCCACCTATTCACATTCTAGGTACTCTCAGGTACATCTAGACAGGCATCTTAGGAGTAATCACTTTATTTTATAAATGCATTTTATCTTCATGTATATGTTAATGACTATTGAAAAATGGTAGAGCTGTACTATTCCTTTTTATTCACTGTACTGCTGATCCTATATTTCTGCTACTGTGTTACAGTTGTAGCAGCACATATATTTTACATGAGAAGAACAATGGTACAATACATTCTTATTGTAAATACACCCAACTGTTTCTTCTGTTTATCTCTCTGAGAGAAAACGATTAAGCATGAGTGACTGAATGAAAAGTAGTATATTGTTTCCACTAGTCTGAGAAATCAGGGTTTGTTGTGTTCTGTGGTTGCCAGAAGCTAATCTCTCTGTAGAAGGAGATTCTAGTGGCACTTTGAGAGCTAGCTAATGCCAAATAGGCGAACATACTCAGCGGGGTGTACAGAGTCAGTCTGCCACCAGACCCACAGTATATGTTATCCACAAATGCGCAGGTTCTGCATGAAGGGTACAATAGGAACTACACTACAGTTCCCGATTTACCCAGATCGGTGACAGGTATAAAGGGATGTTTAACCAGTGATACATGGAACAAGGGATGGATTTGCATATGTTTTATCAAAGCTAACTTACAGTCACCGGATTGATTACCTTCAGGATCTCTTATAAGGCCCTATATATATCTTGGGTTGAAGACACTATACTTCCTGAAATTAATGTTTCTGGTCGAAAGTCATACCCAATCTCACAAATGTCAGCCTGGCACGTGGCAGCACTAATAAAACCTTGCAATAGTGTGACATGTTCTTTATCAGTATTTAGTTATTATGTCATTTTAAGACTCATTATCACCGTCTGGGCAAAGGTTTCTACTCATATTTAGTTTTATTCCTGAATATCAGCGACTGAAAAGTGACAAGTACACATTTGAACATTATTTTTTCCTATGCCGCACTTAAAGGTGGCACTGTTCTTAGTGGGGAGAGGATGTGGTCTGTCAGCTAGACTGCCGACTCTGGTGCTGGAAACCAGGGTTCGAGCCTCGGGGTCGCGTCCACATCTGGGCAAATCATTTTATCCCCCCGTATCTGAATGTGTAATGTAAATACAGTGCTCATGTAAAGCACTCCAATACCTTCGGGTCTAGATCGCGCTATATATATATGCCAAACAAAATAAATTATGTGAGCATTTAGAACTGAAAAACATTTAGGGGCACATGCATCAAGCATTTTTGGAGTCGCAAACGGTGCGATTCCTTAAAATCGGCCGTTTGCGATTCCAAAAATGCTTTTTGGAATGCATCAAGCATTTTTAGAAATCGCACATTTTTGCGATTTCTAAAAATGCGATTGCTTTTAAGAAATCGCAAATTTGCGATTTCTTAAAAGCAATGCATGATTACTTTTATAATTGCGAATTTGCAATTAGGGTGTCAAATTTACCGAGTGGTTGAACCACTCGGTAAATTTGGAAAAAGTGTTAAAAACGCTGCAAAAGCATTTTTTACACATTCATGTTACGGACACACATGTCCTTAGGACATGTGTGTGTGCAACATGATGCGAAAACAACATTTCATGGGTGCAGGGGGGGGTCATTTGAACCCCCCTCTCCACCCTTGAAATGCAATCAGGATTTGCGATTAGCAAAGTGCGAATTCGCAATTCCCATTCATTCCTATGGGCATTTTAGCCTATAGGAATGAATGGGAATTGCGAATTCGCACTTTGCTAATCGCATAATATTTGAGAATCGGTAAAAATTGCGATTTTTACCGATTCTCAAATATTTTGAGAAAATGTACATGCATCCCATTTTGCATTTCCTAATTTGCGATTCCCTAAAAATCGCAAATTAGGAAGTGCAAAATGAAACAATGATGCATGTGCCCCTTATTTTCTTGTTGAAAACAGAAAATTATGCATTAAGTGGTTGAGTGTGTGTCAAGTCTGTTAAAATCCACAGGTACGCAGCGACAGTCTCGCATAATTTCTGTGGCCCCATCTAGAAATAACTTAAGCTAAGGCCCAGTGTGAAGCGCCCACATTCCGAGTAAGTATCAGCAGCGCAGGCTTCAGTGCTCAAAGGATGGGGGGGGGGGCTCGGCTGTGTTGTGGAATAATATGCACTCAGGTTTGTGGCGTAGGTTGGGGTTTATTCACACATTTCACAACTTTTGATGGAAAACTTTGCAACTAAACAGCTATTTTCAGTATGCCATGTTTGTGGAAACTGACTTTTAGTGCAGCCTTTATTTCATGGATATCTTCATTTAAAATGCCTTGCGGTGAACCTTCTTACAGATCTCTTTAAGGACAGTAAAATAAGGCTCCCCCTCGACCCGCTCCCGTCTATAGTCTGCGTCAATGGTCTCAAAGTATTCCCACACTGAGGGACCTGTTGAACTCTACCCTCTCAAAGGGCAGGTTCCTCCCACAATGGAAGCATGCATTGGTGAAGCCCCTTTAAATAAAAATCTGGCCTCGAACCTCTTCGCTTAATTAACTTTAGGCCGATTTCTTTGCTACCGTGTCCATCAAAGCTCCTGTAAAAGCATGTTAATAAACATCTCTGCGCCTACCTCGAGTCCATCAAAATTCCCCACCCTACTCAAATGGGGTTCAGGCCCCAGCACAGCACTGAAACAGCTTTTCTGTGCCGCCATGTAGCAGAGGATTCCAACCAGCTGATGCCCCTGGACCAGCTGAAGCGCCTCGGCACCTCCAAGGACCTAGGGCTAGATGTAGGTAATTCCCATTTACAGACTCTTAAATACCGAATTTTACCGATTCGGTATTTAAGAGTCTGTAAATGGGAAGGGGGCAGATTTAGGTAATTTTAAAATCTGAATAACCGAATCTGTAAAATTCGGTTTTTACCGATTCTGTAAATACAGAATCAGTTTTTCCCATTGATTCCCTTGGGCTTTGAAGCCCATATGAATCAATAGGAAATACCGATTCTGTATTTACAGAATCGGTAAATACCGAATCCTGCAAGGGTGCAGGGGGTGTCACTTTGACACCCTCTAGCACCCCAAGTACAGGCTTGTGTGCAATGTGGCACACATACATGCCCTAAGGGCATGTCTGTGTGTCACATTGCACAGGTGTGCATGCACAGATGTGCATGCACACCTGAATTCGATATTTTACCACACAATAGGATTGTGTGGTAAAATACCGGGCCAGATGTAGGAGCCCTAATACCGGTCGGTAACGGCCGAATTCGGCCGTTACCGACCGGTATTAGGGTTTCCAGATGTAGGGGGTCTATATTTTACAGATTCTGTAAAGTTACCGAATCGGTAAATTTACAGAATCGGTAAAATACCGAATCGGTATATTTACCGATTCGGAAAAACCACATGTAGGTGGCACTCCTAAGAGTGCCACAGGCCGTTAAAAATCGGTATTTTACCACCCAATCCTATTGGGTGGTAAAATACCGAATTCAGGTGTGCATGCACATCTGTGCATGCACACCTGTGCAATGTGACACACAGACATGCCCTTAGGGCATGTCTGTGTGCCACATTGCACACAAGTCCAGAATTGGGGTGCTAGAGGGTGTCAAAGTGACACCCCCTGCACCCTTGCAGGATTCGATATTTACCGATTCTGTAAATACCGAATCTGTATTTCACAATGATTCCTATGGGCTTCAAGGCCCATAGGAATCAATGGGAAATACAGATTCGGTATTTACAGAATCGGTAAATACCGACTCTTACAGATTCGGTAATTTTTTACCTACATCTGCCTCCTTCCAATTTACCGACTTTTAAATACCGAATCGGTATGACTCGGTATTTAAAAGTCGGTAAATCGGATTTACCTACATCTGGCCCACCGACTCTTAAGGGCCTGTGGCACTGTAAACTGTGCCACCTACATTTGTAATTACAGAATCAGTATATTTACTGATTCAGTAATTTACCGAATCAGTAATTTTACCGAATCGGTAAATATACCGATTCTGTATTTTTCAGCCCCCTACATCTTAAAACCCTAATACCGGTCAGAAACGGCCGAAATAGGCCGTTTCCGACCGGTATTAGGGCTCCTACATCTGGCCCCTAGTGAGTAGCTCAGTGCTACTTCCCTTCTCGACTGCTTGTTTCTTAGGCTGTGAACATGCTGCCCGGGGTTGCCATTTGCTATCCCATAACCACCTTACCCATGTCTGTGTCCCTAACTCACTGGCCATCCTTCTCCTCGTGCCCGCTCTTATCCTTGTGCCTGTGTCCCTGGACACTAGTATCCTCGTGTTTGAGCTCATGTCCTCATGTCTTATCCCCTGCCCGCTTTGTCTGAGCCCCTATCCGCTCCGTCCCCCCTGCCTGTCCCTGTATCCCTGTCCATAAACCTATACCTAGCTTTGCCCTATGAATGTGGCCCTAACCCCATGCTCGCTCCTGTCCTCGTGTCTGTGTCCCTTTAACACTACGAAAATCTGCACCCCCAACCCCTAACCACCTCTGTCCACCGTGTTTGTGTCCCTACACTCTCCTGTATCCCTGTCAAAAACACTATCCACCCCTACCTGCTAAGGCTGCACCCTGCCACAACACACAACCTACTACTACCGCGGGCTCTGTATGCCTGTCCCCACCCTGTGCACACTCATGCCCCGGTGACTCTGCCCCTTTCCCTTTGTGCGCCAGTATCTCTGCCTCAGAATTAGTGCCCGCCCCCTCAGCCTCAGTGCTCACTGCCCCTGTGTCAATGCACCCGTATATGCAGCCACTACACCGCCCCATAAGCGTGCCACTAGTGCGCACGCCACCTACTTCAGCGCCTCTGCCCTCACCCTAAACACCAGAGCATAAAATTCATGCGCGTGCAAGTCCCACGGGATGTGTGTACCACCGGCTGTGGGGACGGTTACTCTACTGCCCTCTTGCCATCAATACACGGCTGTACTCG
This sequence comes from Lissotriton vulgaris, assembly GCF_964263255.1. Classification (NCBI taxonomy): domain Eukaryota; kingdom Metazoa; phylum Chordata; class Amphibia; order Caudata; family Salamandridae; genus Lissotriton; species Lissotriton vulgaris. Next base: position 1,105,197,608 of record NC_141695.1, read on the forward strand.
CTACTGATGCAACTCTAACCTTATTGCCTAGTTCTTCTACATTATTGCCCCTAGTCACTGGCCCTAGTAATTGTTTCCCTCATACTTCCGGTGGCCCAGCCCTTCTTGCTCCGGTGGTCCTGCCCTATTTCCTATAATCATCACCCCTACTGCCCCCTCGTCCCTCCCCTAACTCTGCTCTTCTTGCATCTGTGATTCTACCCCCTACCCCCTACCTCCAATACCACACCTAGTAACTACGCCCTCGTAACTCTAGGGATACTGCCCTTTTTGCCCCGGTGGTTTTATCCTATTACCCCCAAACACTGCCCTAGTAACCGCTCCCTCCTACCTTCTGTCGCTCTGCTTTTCCTGCCTCAGTGATTCTGCCCCATACCCTCAATAACTGCCCCTTGTAACCACGCTTTCTTGACTCCAATCAAACTACCACTGTGTAGCTGTGCAATATGCAATGTACTATTTCTCTGCTATGTGTTCCGTAAGCTGCAGTATTAGTGTAGGTGGTGTGTGCAGGACTGTTTTTCACTGGAAAGTAGTTATTTAATAGTCTATATAATACATGTTTAATTGGTACTGTCCAGGGGTATGGGAGATGTTTGTCGAATTAACTGTGAACTGCTGTAACTGTTTGTGAAGGGAGCTCCTATTAGTAACATGATGATGCCTTTGGCGTATTGACATTCCGATCCTCTTTAATAATTAAGGACACTCCGACCCTCTATTATTATGTTTTTTTAAATGTGTTTTCTCTATAGCTTAAATCGTCATCACATATCTTTTGTTTACCAAATACATACTCCCATTGTTCTGTCATCTGTGTGAGCATTTTGTGCCATAGTGGCATACTTAGTTCTCACATTACTGAAAATTACAGCTATTGGTGTTGCATTACTATTTGCAATGTCAAAAGCTCAAACTTTTACTAATGCAAGACATATTGCATTGCAAATGCTTGTTCCTTTAGTCAATGTGCATGTGTTAAGGCCGGCAAGTGCTTGGCAATCACGGAGAGATTTGTAATCCAGTGCCAACAGTATCCCGCCACCCCCAAGAATGCCCGAACGTCTTTTTGTGTGCGTGGTTGGGGAAAATGGGTGAGGGTGGATATCTTGTCAGACAATACTTTTCTTGTTTTTTCTGACAGTTCATGGCCTAAATACTTTACAGCAGTGAGGCAGAACTGTAATTTCTTTGGGGAGACCTTGTAACCCTTCAGCGCTAGGTGTCTAGGGTAACAGTGTCAGTGTCCTTTGCACAAGCATCCCTTGAAGGTGAGGCCAAGAGTAAATCGTCTATGAACTGGATAATTGTGGAACCTTCCTTTAGTACTAGGGAATCCAAATCTGTCTTTAATGCATTACTGAAGAAGGAGGGGAACTCTGTATACTCTTGAGGGAGTCTGCACCAACAAAATGTCTTGGACCTTAATGAGAAACTAAAGAGGTACTGGCTGTCAGGGTGCAAGGGGAGGGTAAAGAAGGGGGAGCTAAGATCCAGGACTGTGACATGTGAGGCTGTCACTGGGCTATTGGCCAGTATTTGTAAATTCACAGGTGGGGTGGTTTTATGTTTAAGTGTGGATATGGCGCCTCCCTTGTGTGCATTAAGTGTGATGACAAAATTCCATGCGGTGCAAGTAGGTGAGGGAAATACACTCCCTGAACCCTCCTGTTGGACCATTAACCAGATCCACTATGCAGACAAATTACTTTACCCCTACACAGCCTGTTATAAAAAAGACTATGGGCCAGATGTAGGTAATTCATATTTACCGACTCTTAAATACCGAATTTTACCGATTCGGTATTTAAGAGTCGGTAAATATGAAGGGGGGGAGATGTTGGTATTAAAGATTCTGTAAATACCGAATCGTTAAGATTCGGTATTTACCGAATCTGTAAATACCGAATCGGTATTGCCCATTGATTCCTATGGGCCTTAAAGCACATAGGAATCAATGGGCAATACCGATTCTGTAATTACAGAATCGTTAAATACCGAATTTTGCAAGGGTGCAGGGGGTGTCACTTTGACACCCTCTGGCACCCCAAAAATAGGCATGTGTGCCATGTGGCACAAAGACATGCCCTAAGGGCATGTCTGTCTGTCACATGGCTCGGTGTGCATGCACACATGTGCATGCACACCTGAATTCGGTATTTTAACACCCAATTGGATTGGGTGGTAAAATACCGAATTAGTATGGCCCTTGGGACTCAGAAGAGTCCCACCTACATCTGGGAATTACCGAATCGGTAAAAATACTGATTCGGTATTTTTACAGATTCTGTAAATTTACCGATTTGGTAAATTTACAGAATCTGTAAAATCTGGCCCCCTACATCTCAAGATGCCAAATACCGGTCGGAAATGGCCGAATTCGGCCGTTTCCGACCGGTATTTGCCACCTACATCGGGCCCAAAGTCTCATATGTCAGATATCCCTGTTCAATTATTACAGTCAACATAAAATTATCTTGTCCTCTCTTGATTGGTGTTTCTTCAATAACAAGTCCTTGGGTGTTCACTTATTTTCTTTATTTCACAAAAAATGCCCAGCCAACATGTGTTTCATTGTGGGTAGTGACCAACACGACTTCTTCAGGGCGGATTGATGCAGACGCGAAAATGTCCCGTTCTCTCCGCCGGTTCTACTTCCGTCCCGGCTGTGTGTAGTGATTGGGTCTTCCACTATTATTAAAGTCCTATTCTCCCAGTTCCAGTGTATCTAAAGTCCTGCTGTGGTTGTCCTCATTTCAATCCCGCTTGTGTGTCAGCGCATCGATTCTTCCTTAAAACCCAATATCTGGCATCTAGGCATGTACGCCAGCCTCTGTCTCTCCCTCCGTGCATTCGTGTTGTGACCCGGCCATTATTGTTGCTGGGTTTGGAACTACTGGGAAGGAAGTTACCACTATTTTGTTCAATTCTCTTAGGTTTTGTGTGAAACGAAATACAGGGCCCCTTAAAGGTATTCTTAACAGGAAGTATTGGTGTGTTGCATTGGCTAGAGCGTATTTCTTTTATTATTCCCTGTTGGAGGAGATCCTTTATGACTGGAGCTATACCCTCCTCCCCCTCTTTTGAAATCTTGTATTGCGATACTCTTGGGAGGGGAGCACAGGACTTTTTTTCATCAGTACTGGTGGGTAGTTTAATACCTGTCCTACGTTATTAGCACTCTTTGCCCAGACCTGAGGTGGCACGCAATCGTGCAACTCTGGAGATATGACGGGGTCGGTGCATGTCATAAAAGCCTGCAGCAGTAAACCATTTGGCCTGCTCACTAGGAAAAGCCCTGTTGGTGAACAGTGTATGGTACATTGTAATTTGCAAAGCAGATGCCTGCCCAGGAAATTCACGGGGCAGAATCTGCTAAGGATAAACTGATGGTTGACAGCTACGATGCCTACTACTAGTTTTAGTGGTTGTGTGAGATATTCATCTATTGGTTGTCCTGTCATTCTGACTGCCGTTACTTGTGTTCCCGAAAGGGACTTCTCAGGCATCTCAGATGCCCTCAGCATTGATCTTTGAGCTTCTGTGTCTACTAAAAAAGGTACTGTTTTGCCTAAAACTGTTCCTTCCACAAATGGGCCAGATTGGTCCACTGCTATTACTCGAGCTGTTAGGCAGTCTTCCACTCTCAGGCATCCCTAGAATGTGCCTTGAGACAGTGGTCAGAAAGCGCCGGCTTCTTGCACCCACTCATCCCTTCCTGACCATTCATCCATGTTCCTTTTATGCTGTTACGGGGGCGGGCGGAGGCATGTCAGTTGGTGCATACCCTCGCTGATCATTATTTCTGTAGTCTGAGCGCTGGGGGTTATGTTGGTATTGTTATTGGTGTCCTGCATTGTGTTTTGGCCAATTTTCCTGATTTTTATTTTTTAATATTGGGCAGTCAGCCTTCCAGTGGTTTGGGGTCTTTACAGGAGAAGCATGCTGTTCCTGGCGGTGGCAGGGAAACAGACATACTGTTTTGTTGTCTGCTGTACCCCTTCCTCTGCCCCTACCCCTGGCCCTTCCTTCCTGGCTTGTAAAATCTCTCTTGGGCTACCATCAATATTACTTTCTCCTTCTTTATTTTGTCTGCCTCCATTGTTTGTACATTGTGCTGGTAGTCTGTGCAGTGCCTGGCTGCTGCCAATACCTTTTCAAGTGGTTCCTGTTGCCAGCAAACAAATGAGGTCTGCAGGTTTGCTTTAATGAGTGACCGTAGCCCTTGGACAAAGGTTGTTACAAATACTTAGCATCATATGTCTTTAATTAATATGAGCGAGTTATTTCAGCTTGCAGATTCTGTATATATTTTTTTTAAATGAGTTTCTTGTGAACATTGTATATTTTCTCAAATGCAACACCCAGCTCACAAGGACGCATGGTCGCTCTTGTTTTTTACAATAACAAATGCTGACATGGCATCCCCATTAGATTTTATAAGCCTGCTTTTCTGCTGATAAACCTGCAGAAGGCTGTCAAAACATGAGTTCACACTCTCCTCTTTCTCCTGCTTGGTATGTGTTATCTTGTTCCAATTTACTTTGTCTTCCATAACTTTCTCTTTCAAATATTTCACTACTTCCAGGTATTTTTGATCTAGTACGTCTCCTGCAAGTCCTCCCTTTTCCCAGTCTGGCTCCCTTTTTGGCCATTCTCCTTCTCTTTTGTAGTCTACTGCAGGTCTTTTGGCACAATTATATTGAACAGTATATCAAAGTCCTTCCATAACAGCACCCCCAGGGCTGCCATTCTGTCTAACTCAGTGTACCATATCCTTGGTTCTGTGTCCCTAGTGTGAGGTGTTAGGGTGTGGGCTATTTCTATGACTGAAAATGTTTGCATTAGTGTCGTCCATTGCTGTAATGTCTCTACTGCGTATTTCAGTGCCTCCTTTAGTCTGGGCGTATCCTCTTTTGGCAGGTCCGAGTCTGTAAAGCTACACTTTGTTATATCCCAGGCATACTGTGTTGGAAGTGATGGAGGGTCACTTGTGGTGTCTGGGAATTGCTGCTTGGCCTGTTGTACCTATGCGTTCTGTGCCTGTGGGCCATTATCCATCAAGTCTGCTTGTGCTAATGACAACACCTTATCCTGATATTGTCTACACTGTTGTGTTGTAAATGTGTCTACTGGTAGTGTCCCTTCCACCATCTGATGTAAGAAGTTCTGGCATTTAATGGTGTCTGCTTTAAGCATTATTTTCCTGTCCAGTACAGGTGATCCAAGTGTGGATGTGGTGGCACTATGTGTGGAAACAAGACTGCTTCCCCTAGTCTGTGGTGGAGTGGTCTGAGCTCCGTCTATATAGCCTGTTCTTGTGCAGTGATGTAATGCGCTGTCTCGTGTACAGATGTCATCTTGTAGGGGTGACTTTCCACCCCAAACCGCTGGCACTGCCAAAGTTGTGTTTGCATTACGTTTTCTTCCTTGTTCAAAGCATTTTACTCCTGTTTACTCAATTTGTTCTCGATTTTTTCACTCTTAACAAATTCCAAACTTTCATGCAAGAAAAGCAATTTCCTTAAGCTTCTCATGTTCAAAATGGGCCATCCGAACCTCTAATTCTGAACACGTACAAGTGCTGTATTCTTCAGAAGCAGTTTATTACATCTCAATGCCTTTCGGGCCCTGGTGGGCCCTTCGTCAGGGGCAACTGAAATTATCAATACATACATTTAAAAATCATCCCCATAATGTGTGGTAACGATCTCATTACAATAATAGCTTCTTATAAATTGTACTTCATTTCACCTTGATTGACACATGCACTACTGTGAGGTCATTATATTAAGTGAATCTTAGAAAATAATCCCCTATTTTATATGGCAACGCTCGGTCTCTTTGTTGTTTAATGTAACAAAGTTCCGCCCGTTTCCTACCTCATACGTTCAACCATATTGACTGCAACAACCCTCCTCACCTCTCTTCCCCTTCCTCACTCCACTTAGAAGGGAGAGGAGAGAAGGTTTTAGGACCAGGAGCATGATTGAAATGTATCTCGACGTGGGAGGATGGAAATAGGGAAGAAAAGGGAAGTGCAGAGGGAGGGGAATTGGAGTGAGGAAGGGGAAGAGAGAGAGGTGAGGAGGGTTGTTGCAGTCATTATGGGGAAAAGGGAAGTGGGGAAAGGGAAGTGCTCCATACTACGAACAACCACGCCTCAAAAAACGGGTTAGAAATCAACCTAGAAAAGTAAAAAATAATGTTGCTAAACCAGCGTAATCCAAAAAAGCGACTGAAATGGCAGCTGGGCAAGAGAGAACTTGAAGTCGTCCGTGTCTATAAATATCTAGGAATGATCTTCGATAAGAATGGGACATATGACCAACAAAAAGAGGTGATTCAGAGACGCGGAACCATCCTAGCAATCACAGCGAAAAATCTTAAAAGCAAAATAGCAGGACCAAACCTGCTTCCACTGCTGGAAGTGCTTCGCGCAAAGCTGCTGCCCACGCTCACATACGGCAGCGAGGCCTTGCGAGGGACGGACAAAGAAACCCTCAACAAAACGGTTACTAAAGCTTTAAGAATAATCTTCAAGCTCCCAACATACACCTCCCCAGCCCAACTAAGGCTTATCCATATTACTAGCTTTAGGTCAAGAGGCAGAGACGCCCGCTCGCTCACTTGTTGGACTGTGGACTCGAGCAGCAGTAATACAGTAATGTTCCTGCTTTATTTTTGACTGCCCCCGTACTCGAAAGATCACAGATTCAGTTTCTCTGAAGCCGGCTTTCAAGCTGAAATGTAGGACAGGGCAGAGGCCATTGTTTCCACACATCAGAGGTGCAAGAATTGTCCTCGCATCTTTCTTCAGTGTCGCAATTCCTTACTGCGGCAGTGCCTCGGGCTGCTCCACTATTTATTAGTTCTAAATACTCAGTCAGACCCCCCAGGATATAGCGGCATGGATTAGCAAATTTAGCGGCACAAAAATGGAAATTTAGCGGCACAAATATGGAAATTTAGCGGCAATTATGCGGCATTTTATGTGCATCCATCCATTTGCAGGGGGACCCATTATTTTGCATTATGCCACTGGGTCACGATGATCCAGTGTAGAACTACAGTACTGGATAGAAATCACTCCAGGCTTCCTGCAGTGCGAGCACCCGGTGTTGCCCAGCACTGCAACGCAGTGATGTTTGCCATCACAGCACCCATTCATAGCCACCACAACCAACACAGAGCAGCAGAGCTATCTACCAGAGACCTCCAGTTATCCCGCTTCAGATACGATTAGTTGATCCTGTTCCCTGTTCTTTGTTGTCTCTTTGCATCCTGTTGCTTTATCTGAATTTTGTTATTTGTGTTGGTTGCATTATTGGTCCTTGCAAAACTCGAAGTGCCGGAACACAAAGATAAAAGTCAAGCCTAGATAAACAATTTCTATCTGCCATGGCACACTTTCGGCTCTGTCAAATGTTGGACACACACTCTTCGCAGTGGTGCTCTCGCGGCCAAGGGCTTCCAGCTGGAACCTGCCCGGCCGTTTGTGGATTGAAGCCAGACAGCAGATACACAGGCCGCAGCAGGGCGTCCCAATCTAGACATGCCCCGAGGTGGCACTGCTGAGGGCGAAGACCTTGGTAATGGGCCGCATTCTGCCCTTGCAGGAGGGCGGATCGCGCCTTGGCATGACAATGGCTTGGGTTTGCTGTTTTATTATTCAGTGTTTCTGTCATGCATTTGCGCGCCCTCCTAAGGACCCCCAGCTCTTTGGGCTGCAAAAAGCGCCACCTTTGATCTTGGGTCGCCCATTCATTAGGAGGACGCTCGTTAACTCGTTAACACATAAGCTACTTTAGGGATAGCTTGATCTACATATTTGGTTTACGAAGCTTCTACAGCTCGAGCTTTCTCTTCAGACTGCAAAACTACAATCATATTTGAGCTTGCGCGCCACCTGCTGGACAGTAAAAACATTGCATTGTCCGTTGATAAGTATATCTAGGAGAAGAACAAAAAACTCCTACTCACCACTGCCTGTGAAGCCCATGCAGGGAGGGCAGATTTTCGTTTCATGTTACTTAGATATATTTATGATGCAATTCTACTCTTAGCTTTCTCTTCAGCAGCGTTATCATTAACCAGACCCCCCAGGATATAGCGGCTTTTGTTAAAATGCCCACGATTTCTACAAAAATGCCGATTTCGCAGGCACATTTGTAAAAATCGCGGCATTTTTACAAAAGTGCCGATTTCGCGGCAAACCGCAAAATCGCGATATCCTGGAGGGTCTGGTTAATGACATCTACTCCGCCTTCGCTGATAATATTAACTCCCCCCCCCTAACTCGCCGATAACCTCTCGAACAGGATATCTCCAGTTTTCAGGTCGCGGACATTATATCCACCATTAAATCAGGCTCCGCTCTTGATCCATGTCCTCTTAAAGTGTTGCTTCCTGTCATTGAAGTGGTGCTTCCCGTCATTACCTCTATCTGCAACTCCATGTTCACTTCAGGCAACTACCCAGCCACATTAAAACAGACTCTCATCAAACCACTGTTAAAAAAACCTCATCTTGATATGGAAGAATTAAAGAGCTATCGACCTATTGCCAACCTTCCTATTCTGGCAAAAATAGCCGAAAAGGCCATGAATTCACAACTTTCGGCCTTTATAGAGGAACATCATCTTCTGGACGACTCCCAGTTTGGCTTTCGCCAATATCATGGGACGGAGACGGCTTTGATTAAAGCCGCGGATGATATTCGATCCATCCGGGATGCCGGGGGCACTGCAGTTTTAATACTGCTTGACCTGTCGGCAGCTTTCGACACGGTGGATCATGTTACTTTGATCCACCGTGTCGAAAACATTGGGGTCCAACACAACGCCAGGAAACTGCTGGCCTCCTTTCTGGCCAATAGGACTCAGGTGCTTACAATGGGCCCTTTCCATTCTTCCACACTGTCTCTGCCATGTGGAGTTCCTCAAGGCTCATCCCTAAGTCCGACACTTTTTAATATCTACGTGTCGGACCTTGCCAAGACCATTCGTGCACATGGGATGAGCCTTACCTCCTATGCCGACGACACTCAGTTGGTCCTGGCCATTAAGAATGATGGCCATAAAAAAGCCAATGACCTCAATCAGGGCATGCTGGCAATTGGGAATTGGATGGCTTCCAATTGCCTAAAATTAAATTCCGACAAGACGGAAGTAGTCATCTTTGGTCATCTGACCCCGGAATGGTCAGATGACCAAAGGGCCCTTCCCCTGAGCCGGTTAGCAAAGTGAGGAATCTCGGAGTCATTTTCGATGACCGTCTCACCTTTCTCCCTCATGCTAACCAGATTACGTCCGCAGCTTTTCATAAACTGAGACTAATCAAAAAAAGCCTTCCCGAATCAGCTGGCAAAACACTGGTCACCTCGCTGGTACTGTCGACCCTGGATTACTGCAATGCTCTGTTCTTGAATGCACAAGAAAGAGTTCTGAATAAAATGCAAATAATCCAAAACTCAGCAGCAAGACTCCTGGGCAGAATCCCCAAACACCACTCCGCTTCTGCAACTATCAGAGAGCTACACTGGCTACCTATAAGGAATAGGATAAAATTCAAAGCTCTCTGTATAGTGTTCAAGGCTATGCACAATATGGGACCTGCCTTTTTCACGCAAAACTTGACTCCTTATCAAGTATCACGTTGGTGAAACTAAGATGGCAGTGGAGTGAGTAGTCGCACCAATCTCGCTCCTGGTCCTGAGAAAATATTGGATTTGATGGCTAGCTGACTCTTTCACTGCTTAGCTCCAGTGCGCCGCGGCTCCGCTGCTCCGCTGCTTTGAGCTTAAGAATTGGAATGGTGCTTTCGGGGAAAGAAAAAGCGAAAACTGTCTCTGAGATCGGGAGCTTCGAACCTGGGAGCTGGATTGTTTCTCTCCTGTCTCGTCCTCAGCTGCTGACTGTCGGCTGCCCCTGCCTCGGCCCGCTAGACTTACAGGGCTTTGTGCTGCGGGTTAGCATGCATGTTCGGTGCGCTTGAACGACGTACCTTTTACCTCTTTGCAGGGGAGGCTGTATTTTTGGCAAACAAACGCTGCGGCTGGCAATTTTCGGGACTCTACAGAACATCACAGGACTTTTAATGCTCCGTGCATGCAAGCGTTCAGGTCCTCTGCTTGTCTGTGGCCATCTGCTGATCACCGAGCGAGTCGTCATCAGAGCACTGTCTGCAGGGGGTTATATCGACAAGTCGCTACGCCACGCAGGTAGAGAGCGTCTACAAATTACTATAATCTCCTGTTATTGCCCACTCTGGGGGCTGCAAGGCAGGGCGAGGCACAGATAATACAAGCAAAAATACAAGCAAAAACAAAAAACAAAAAAGGGCAAAAGGCAAAAGGACAAAAGCTTACGAAAAGTTTATAAAACTCATAAGTTTCAAGCTATTTGTCTATATGGGGGCCAAGCACAGTGAGGAGCTTACCTCACCACCGACAACAGCCACAGCAGTCACCGCGCCAGCTCCTGGGTGGGGAACGCTGCAGTTTCGCCGCCTCAGCTCCATCAACGCGGCTGGAGACTACAGCTCCCAGCGAGCTTAGCGGGCACTTCCTGCCTCACGGACTACTCGCGCCCGGTGGCGCTATAAACAGCAGACGCTCCCTCCGCGTCGCGGGACGCGCGCGGGCGACGCCGGGGGGAGCCCGGGCAGAGGGCGGGCCGTCAGGGGCCGAAGAAGGCCGGGCAGGGCCACATCGCTAACATCCACCCTCCAAGATGGGTAAGAGAAAGAAACATACTAACTTGGATGAGGGGGGTAAAAATGCTAAAATACCCAGGCATTCTAATTTCATCATGTCATACCTCTCCTCGGCTGTGGGGGCCCTAACGAAGGAGATTGCCAATGTGGAGCAAGAGTTGGCCATTGCATTGATTTCCCCAAGCACCCCATCTACATTGCTTACAGCTGACGCCATATCCCACCCTTCAGGCATTCCATCCGGCGTACCCCTGGATCCGCTTGTGGTCATTGCCAATCACCCCCCCTGTGCCCAACCAGCTATGGACCCACAACCTGCCCCACCTGTCTCATCTCCAAGTGCACAATCCCAGATAGCCACTAAAACTAGTTCACGCAAGAGAGGGAAAAAAGTCAACAGTTTGCCACCCACTGTAGATAGATCAGCCACTATGGAGGATAAACTGGAGGAAATATTTGTTGCGAGGATTGAACCATTGCTGGTGGGTATTGCCAAGGACATCGTTGATACCTTAAACACTTGCCTGGAAGGTCTACTGAAGAAATGTTCACTCATTGACAGAATTATCCAATCGCTCCCCCCTAATAACACTCAAACGGGCGAGGGTAGTCTTGACAAGATGAGAGTGAACAGGAATACTGAGGGGCTTACATCTGTGACTAATCCAATAGGCGGAAACCTAGCCAACGATAATAGGCCTTGCAAACTTAGCACACCTCCTCAGCAAGCATTGATGAGTAACCCCAGTGTGGCTCCAGCCCCACTAGCACCGCTTGACAATAGCCAACCAATCAGAAAAAGGCCCTCGCCAAGCACATATAAACTCCACCTCCCACCTGAAGCATCCCCTTTGGTCGCAGTGTACATTGGAGTTGACCCACTGGGAGAAGGGGAAAGGGAACCAACGGAGGAACTAATCACTAAAGTTAAGAGTTGGAGTGGAAAAATATGTTGCGGTGAAAACATAGCGGAGTTGATCATCCATGCAAGAAGGGTGGGATGGATTGGCAAACAACCCAAAACTACTTATGGCGACTGCGTGGTCGTAAACGTTTGCAGGGCGGATGTGGCTGATAGACTCTTCTGAGATGGCTCAAAAATCTCAGCCAGGGATCGCCTTAGACCTGTCCCTTTGGGTTTCTTCTACCAACCCCCACCTCTGTACAAACCCAATATCAATTACCAGGCCAGATGGCAGGGTAAAAGGTTAGCAACGGCTCGCAGAAATGCACACGAGTCTATCATAAGGCAACCAGTAACGACCTTACCTAACCCACCCACATTGAGACATCAGGACATCCAGGCAGCAACGTTGGTTGAGGGGATAAGCGTGAGCTTAAGTAATCAGTTCTCTCCCTTGTCTGGCCTGGATGATATGGACTGACTAACGACAGATGAATCAATAACACCTAATGAGGAAGTAAGGGTTTCTATGGCAGCTTCCAAGGAAGAAGAAGGTTGTAAAATCATCAGCTGGAACATTGCCGGAATTAGCACTAAAATGAGTGACAATAAATGGGTCGCATTTGTCTCAGACCATGATGTCATTGCTTTGCAAGAAACGTGGGACATGTCATCCCGTTTGTGGTTGGATGGTTTTGTAGGCTTCTCAGTCGCGGCTTGCCCCAATACCGCAGGCAGAGCGAGGGGAGGCCTCTTGACCCTTTTCTCTCTTGACCTCACTGGACCCCTAAAACAAATCGATTATGACTCCCCAAATTATTTAATTGTAGAAAGGCAAACCTGCCCGTCAAAAAGTACTCTGTTTATTAATTTCTATAATTCTGTCAATAAGGAGTATGGAGGCGATAACATCACGAAGTTGGACGCCTTTTTAAATGTATTCACCCAAAATACCCCCACAAGTTATGAATTTGTGCTAATGGGTGACTTTAACATCCACCCCTGTTATTTTGGTTGCACAACTTTGGGAGAGCTGGAGACCTGGGAACAGGAGGGTCCACACTTCGAACACACCAGGGCTGGCGAGGAATTGGAGGACTTCCTGGCCAACTTTAACCTCCTTGAATTTACAGCAGGGGAGGGGGCACCTAGATCACCGACGTTCAAGGGCTCGCCCACGGGGACGGTTATTGATTATATTTTCGTGACCTCTGCCATTCTTGATTGTATTATTTCTTACCGCACTGTGTTATCCCCTTTCAGCGACCACAACCCTGTCCTTTTGATCATCCGCTGGGGGGGCTCTCTGGGCCCTAGGCCAGGGCAGATTAAACAGGGACCTACCCTCCGCCCAATAGATTAAGGTAGGCGGCTGAAGTGGGGGAATGTGGTGGCAGACGACTTTTACACCGACATCGGCCCACAGATTGAAGAGCAGATCAGGATCTGCCAAGACCCGACCTCATCAGGCAACGACATCATGGTCGCATTCCAATCAATATGCCACATAGTGTCTGACAACCTTATGGCCCCAAGGGGTAGGGGAGAGCCAAAGCCTCATAGATGGTTCGATTCCGCCTGTACCAGGGCACTTAGAGCTTTAAAATCTGCCCTTAAAGCAAATCCTAGGGATAGGGCTCTGGTCTCATCGTTGAGAAAAGAGTACAGGAAGGACACTAAGTCTAGAAGGGATAGTATCAAACAGGAGGCGTGGGAACAATTAATTGACATCAATATCTTGCGGGACAGCAGGCAATTCTGGGCCGTAGTCAACCACCCTTATTTTTCGGACTCCCCCAATGCAGACACTGACTGTGTAATACCTGATGAGAAGTGGCTGGCCCATTTCAGCACTGTCTATGGTGAAACGGGCGACCTTTCTCATATGCAAAACTTTGCAGGTCGGGCGGCTACACCCCTACATTTTAACAGCGGGGAGGTGGAAAAAGCAATCTGCGCTACAACAAAGAACAAAGCCCCCGGCCCAGACGGGGTACCAGCTGATTTTTATATACATTCACCCAAACTCTGGGCTGGTATCCTGGCTAACGTGTTCACAGCCGTAAATAGCTCGCCCCCCCCAAACACATGGGCCACCTCCACCATAGTGCCTATATTTAAAAAGGGCCAAAGGGATGACCCAGGGTGCTATCGGCCTATTTCCCTCCTGGACTCTGCTATCAAAATCCTGGGCAGAGTCCTTTTGGCTAGGTTAAGAGACAGCTTGGAGGAGATCGGGGGCTTGGCCGACATACAGTATGGTTTTAGGGAAAAAAGAGGCACGATAGAACAGTGCTCGAACCTGCATCTTTTGATTGCCAAGTATACGGTGGCCAAGGAGGGGTCCTTGTATTTAACATTTATAGACCTCTCCTCGGCCTTCGACTTGGTCAATAGATCCAAGCTATGGGAAATCTTAATGAATATGGGGATTGACACAGACCTGGTGGCGTTCATAGCATCCTTGCACCGGGACCTATTTGCCGCTGTAAGGGTAACTAAAGAGGGAAGATGCACGTCACGTTTTAGTTCTCTACGGGGAGTTAGGCAAGGATGCACACTAGCCCCCCTGTTGTTTACCATCTATATAAATGACCTAGGCAAGCATTTACTTGGGGCAGCAAGTGACGTACCGCGTGTAGGAGAAGTTATGATCCCTGCTCTCCTATACGCGGACGATGCTGTACTCATCGCACGCACAGGGGTATGCCTCCAAAAACTGCTAGATGCATTTGGGACTTTCATGGACCGGCTTGATCTGAAGGTTAACGCCTCTAAATCGCACACCATGGTCGTCGGTGCACAAGGGAAAAGGGCTAAGATAAAAACAAAAACCTTTTTCTGCAAAGGAGAGGTAGTCTCGGGAGTCCCTGTGTTCCCCTATCTGGGAGTTCTTTTTGATAGTAGGGGTACTTGGGGACCACAGATACGTGCCAAAAGCCTAGCGGTCACAAGAACATCCATGGCCATCCTAGGTTTTGCCAAAAGGTTGGGTCATAGACCTATGAAGGCCATTATCCAGGTTTATAATAGTAAAACCCTCCCCGTGGCTTTGTATGGCGCTTCTCTATGGGGTTATGTGCGCCTAGATAAAATCCAGGTAGCTGAGAACAGATTTTTACGTTCCGTCCTGTCCCTCCCCCAATCCTCCCCGGTCTTTTCTATTCACACGGAACTTGGCTTGGATCATATTCAGGATAAACTGAGACTGGCACCACTAACATATTGGCTTAAGACTTGGCTAAATCCCGAATTAACGTTAAACCATATGATCATGAGGGATGTGATGAGCTTGGAATACAGTCACTTGATACCATGGCTGGCGTACTTGTACAAATCTTTTAATGACCTTGGACGCCCAGACTTATTCACTTCCCCCTCTGGTATTACAAAGCAGGATGTGATCACCACTAAAAAACAGTTTATGTCTAGGGCATGCCTGTTGCGAGAAGAATTAGAATTATCAAAGCCGTCTGTTCGAATGCATTATTTGTCACTTCAGTCACTCGCAATTGAGCCTTATTTATGTTTTGTCACAAATCCCTTTCATAGATTTTTGTTAATAAGATTTAGATTTAACCTTATTCATTTTTATTTGGGCAATTTTAACACCTGGATGAAACCTGAGTTAGCACCCCCTTGCACTTGTGACAATTTTTCAGTTCAAGACACTTTACACTTTGTTATGTTTTGTGATTTCTTCTCTGCACAAAGGAAAAAATACCTGCTACCAGTCTTGAGAGAAGCTGGCTTCTCCCAGGTGAGACCAGCCATGCTATATTTAAAATTGTTAGGTAATATTTGTATTACTTTCGCCATGGCCAATTTCCTTGTGGCAGCAACCAGAGCCAGAAGGAGTATGAACTTGGAAAACCGGTGTACATAACTTGTTTTTAAATATTTTAATGTATACATTATGCCAAATTAACTTGTTTACAAACAAACTGTTTAATTCTTTTTTAATTGTAAATAGTATTTTTTTAAAGTGCTTTGTATGATTTTATCAAATCGAATAAAGTTAATTTGACTGACTGACTCCTTACTGTCCTTCCAGAACCTTACGTTCCTCCAGTCTAAATGGCCTCGTGGTTCCACGCAGCAAATCTGTTTCATGGGGAGACAGAAGATTTTTTGTTTCAGCCCCCAAACTCTGGAATACACTGCCTTCCTCGATCAAATCAAGCCATTCACTCTGGTCTTTCCGCAAACAACTCAAGACCTGGCTTTTTAACCTGTAGACCCACTCTTCCCCTCACCGGTTAATTTCTGCAGATATTCTAGCGCCGAGACGCCCTTGGGCCTTTGTTCGCGCTCAAATTTTTTTATTAATAAATAAATAAATAGCTGCTTTCCCTTTCCTTCTTGGGTTAATGTAGGCATTTATTAGAAGGAAGTCGGTTTCAGTAATGCCTTGTTTGAGTTGTGGCAAGCAAATATTTACAGCCAGGGCTGCTGTAGAGGATGGCCCGTCTTCTTTTGCCGTCAATACACTTGTAACCAGTATGTAGGTTACTAGGCCCCCTTTGGAGTGCCCATATTTTGCCGTCCTATTTGCAGCTGAGTAAAAACGTAAGTAACCATGGAGGTTGGGGGGGTCTGTGAGCCATGTCTCTTGAAGTGCCACAATGTCAAATTTTCTGATGTAATTCATGAAATCTGAGTCAGTTATTTTGGAAGCCAGGCCGTTGATGTTCCATGAGCATATTTTTAGTGAGTCGTATACGTCTTCCTTTGGCTTGTGGCCGATTTGTTATGATATAGCTCAGGTGAAACCGGGCACTTTTTGTCATTGATTTGATGTGTGCTTTCATGTCTAGATTCTGATCAAGTGTGATTCCCAGAGATTTTGCGGATTCAACTAGTGTAGGGGTGCAGTTTAGTGCTGTGATCATTTTGGTCCATTCTTTCACTTCTGTGGGTTTCTTCGGGGGTGATATTAATAGAAATTCTGTTTTTTGTGCATTTAGCGTAAGATGATTACTAGTTAGCCAGTGTAATGACATCTTTAAGGCCTCATTCATTTTCTTTATGTCGTCCAATGCTATTATCTTGATGTTAATCTGAGTGTCATCAGCGTAAATGTGATTAGATATGCAAGCGTCTCAGATAATTTCTGTGAGGGGTTCGACGTATAGGTTGAATAGTGAAGGGGATAGTGTTGAACCTTGTGAGACTCCGATTGAATTTGGGCATGATTGGGACAGCGCCTGGTTGACTAGGAATCTTTGAGTTCTGTTTTGTAGGAATGATTCAAACAATTTTAGAACAACTTTCCATGCTGCTGATACATACATATTAAGATACTTGTACTTTTTTAAACAAATTATATTTTATTAGCATTGCTACTGTAGATATAGCACATCCTGAGCAATATGCACATTACATGTTATGAAACACATTTCCTGAATCAGCATTATACACAATAGCGTGTGCTGGGCCGTGAATATCAATCATTCAGCATCTTATAACGGTGTTCAGTCTCAGCGTCTATGTCTGTAGTAGTACACATCAGCTAATAGGGCTTAGCAATGAAAAAAAATGAAGAAAAGTATTAAACAGTAACCAGTAACCTCCCCCCCTCCCCTACCTTTGGAGCGATACCACCATTTTGCTGTGATTACCAATGTTCCAACATGATGTTTTCTTTAATCCGGTGTCGAGGGGTGTCTGTTTAGGTTTCCACCGGGATTATCCCTTCGGGTGTCAACCCTGTCATGAGTGTGCTGGGGAGGCTGTCTTTGGTCATCCTGCAGGTCCGTTATCATGGACCCCCAAGCTAATCTATCGTCCTCTGCCTTTTCATCTGTCTGTTCAAACCACATCCGGACCATCTCTGCTGTCGCCTATTCATTTATATACCGTGGCCAGTCTGAATGTTTCGGGAGTCGTGGGTGCCTACAGGCAAATACTATTCATCTTTTGGTAAACACCAGTCCCAGACTTACAAAGCGTTATGTTATGTTATGTAAATAGAACTTGTATAGCGCGCGGTTACCCTAGGGTGTCCTGGCGCTGCGCATGCCTACTGGCTGTCTGTGATGAGATATTACTGTGTGAAGAGCCACGTTTTCAGCCCCCTTCTGAATGAAACAAGATCTGATGAGTTCTTCAGATGGAATGGGAGCTCACTCCAAGCTTTAGAGGCACATATAATGAAGCTTCTGGCCCCACAGCTGGCCTTTTTGATCTGGGGAGTTGTGGCTAGTTTGGCTTCCGTAGACTGAAGATTCCTAGTGGTCCTGTACCACTTAAATCTCTGCCTCAGGCGGTTGGGGCCAATTCCATTGAAGGCTTTAAAGGCCATACAGAAGGCCTTAAAATGTACTCTTAGCCTCGCGGGTAGCCAGTGAAGTTGTGCCAGCTCTTTCTTTACAGAGACAAATTTGTGATTAGTCGTGCTGCTGCATTTTGAGTGATTTGCAGTCTATTGATGTGCTTTTTTGGGGCATTTAACAGAAGACACTTGCAATAGTCGATCCTTGCCATAATTAGGGCTGTGATCACTGTCCTGAGACTGCTCTCAGGGAGAAAGATCTTTATTTTCTTTGTTATCCTAAGGATTTGGAAGTATGCCGAGACCATCATGCTTACGTGTTCGCCATAAGAGAGCTTATTGTCTATGATCACCTCCAGGTTTTTTGCTTTCCTGGTGGGTGAGGGGCACACGCCCAGCTCATCTGGCCACCACTCTGGTGTCCAGATATTGGGGTTATGTTTAAATATAAGGACCTCTGTTTTGCCATAGTTCAATTTTAAGCAGTAGGCCGACATCCATCCTGAGATGTCCCTCATGCAGTTATCAAAGCGAGCCCCAGTTTCCTTCTCCTGTCCGTTTGTGATAGACAACACTATTTGTGTATGATCAGCATATGAGGTGATTTGGAAACCATAAGACTTGATCAGGCCTGCCAAGGAGATCACATATATATTAAAGAGTGTTGGGCTTAATGAAGATCCCTGTGGTACCCCAAAAGGGAGAGTGAATGGCTTTGACCTATGGTTGTCCAAATCCACTCTTTACGATCCTTCAGAAAGGAACGCCTGCAGAAGATTCCATGCAGCTCCTTGTACCCCTATTTCAGATAGCCGGCCCATCAGAACCTCATGATGGACCGTATCAAAGGTTGCTGACAGATCTAATAAATTCAGAATAGCCTTTCCTCCTCTGTCCAGCGCCTCCCTCACCTCCTCTGTGGATTTAATTAGAGCCAGCTCTGTGCTGTGATCTGCTCTAAAACCATATTCCGAGGGGTCAAGCAGATTGTATGAGCTGAGTTGTGTGTGTATAGCCTTTGCAATGATATTGTCCGGAAGCAGGAGTCTTGAAATTGGTGTGTAGTTGTTTGGATTGCTGGGGTCCAATGTTGTTTTTTTAATAAGGGAAGGATAGAGGCCTTCTTCCACTGGCTAGGGAATATGCCCAATGTCATTATGTTATTGAACAGTGGTGTGAGGGTTGACCCTATTATGTCTGGAATTTGCCTCAATACCGATGCCGGGCAAGGGTCCTTCGGGGAACCAGAGCGGATGGAGTTCAGAAGTTTAATAACAATAGGTGTTTCTAGCAGAGCAAAATTGGCTAACACAGGTGTGTTTGGTTCCATGCCTAGTGGTGTTTTTATCTTCTTTTGTACTAGGCTAAATGTGGAGAATATCGTTTCTACTTTTTGTTGGAAGAATTTGGCTAATGTTTTGCAGAGCTCTGGGCTACTTTGGCTCTAGTGGGGGCCGCAAGTTTGGAAATGGTCTTGAAAAGTAGCTTAGGGTCAGATTTGGCCTGAGAAATCTGTTCTGTAAAGAACGTCTTTTTGATTGCCAACAGTTTATCTTTACACTGTCTGAGACTCTGCATGTAGCTCTACTTATCCACGCTTGTATAGCATTTCCTCCACACCCTTTCTAGATGGTTGCAGGTCTGTTTTAGTTTTTTTAGTTCTTCTGAGAACCAAGGGGCAGATGGTTACGCCCTTTTGGGGGTCCATTTTGTGACCGGGCTGAGTTTGTTACTCACTTCCTCTAGCCATTCCGTATATGCAGAGGCAGCATCTTTCACCTTTGAGGGGAGAGGGCGCCTAGTGTTTTTTAATGCTTCCCTTAGCTCTTTACAGTCTATGTTTTTCCAAACTCTTTTCCCAATATACCCTGTAGGATCTGGTTTGAGTTTGTGACCTCACAAAAGATGGCTCTGTGATCAGACCACACAAAAGGGAGGACCGAGGTGACTGTCAGTGTAGGATTGTTGGAGAAGATGCCATCCAGTGTATACCCCGTGCTTTGTGTTGGTCCGTCAATCAACTGTTTAAGTTCACCTGTCTCCATCACCTGCCCTAAAGCGACAGTGTCTGAATTGGATAGGTCCTCCAAGTGGAAGTTAAAATCCCCTAGCACAGAAAAGGAATCTGCGCATAGCCCTTCTTCGAGCAGTGACCTCATCTGCTCTAGGAAACCACCCTAGACCCTGGAGTATCCCCTTGAGGGTACTGTGGTGTGAGGTGCGTAGGTTAAATGGAAGAGCCTCACATGAGGCATTAGATGCATTGTGAAATATGGATTTCAGTGAAGTCCATATTTCACAATATGAAATATGGATTTTCATATTGTCCCCCCCTCTTCCGTGAGGTCTGTCCAAGGTATGACAGTGGAATCCCGGTGGGGTAGCATTAGTTAAGTCAGGCCCGGATGCCTGATCAGACCAGGACTCAGTTATGAGGGCCAGTTTAATGTCTTGTTCTTTGATAAGCCGGACACATTCCGTGCTGTGTTTGATTAGTGATCTGCAATTCAAAAACATGCATCTAAGGGGAGGTAGACCCGCCATATTGTTCCTCTTACCTGTTCTGTCGTTGGAACCTGAGACAGAAAGGCCACATTGTGTGGCAGAGGGATGTTGCAGTAGGGGCAAATATTTCTGAGGCATTTGGGCATTCCTTCCAGAGTAATACAAGGACACCCAGTGCTTCCCCCCGCTAGGGTTAAGTTTGATAAGGTCCTCCCTGGTGAAGGTCGGCATTGCTGGACAGCGACGACCAGGGGGACAGGCCCTGTGCCCGGCCTGAGCGTGGACGGGCACTGACGGGCGCTGAGGGGCTTGCCTTAGGCGCGCCAGCGGTGCATGTTTGAATCAGTGTGCCTTTTTAACCCCCCAGCGTGATGAGAGCTAGTCCACTGACCTCCAAGATGGCGGCCCCACTCAAAGCACCTGAAGCCATTTGGCCGGTGCAACCTTGCAATGCAAATAGCATTGACTTGATACAAAAATTCAAAAATACGGGGGGCGCTAGGTGCTGCACATCCATGATGGCCGCACACCTGTGAGACTCCGGATGCCCGGTGAAGAAGTCCTCCATAAATCCTTATCCATGCCTGTCCTCTCTCCCTGATGGCGCCTGCTACTAGTGCCTGAGACCCCCTCCCACCCCCCCCGGAGCTCTTGTGGAAAAATTTGCAAACTCTGATTTGCTTCCTGAGGAGCTATGGTGCTGAACACTGCACTGGCCTGCGAGCGCTCACTGATGCTGGAGCCGCTACTGGGCCGCAGGAACTACGCAACTCTCCGGTCTCCCACGAGGTGCTAGGCCGCTGCAGCCTCTGCGAAAACTGTGCAACTCCGCACCGACTTGCACCTTCGCTACATCGGCCAGCTTCACGTAGGTGAGCCACGCACCATACCCTGAGTGCTCTGACACCCCGCACGCTTTTCCATCACGGCGCGTGTGTCAGCTCTGCTCCGGCCCCTTCCTGGGGTACAGGGTGTCTGTGACCGGCGGTGGGTGCCTGCCATTTCGTTATGCAGCGCACTTTCTTCCACACCCAACTGCCCCTCAGCGTGCCTGGGGAGGACTTGCACCGTCACTTTGCCCGTGCTATGTGAAGCGATTTAAACTGCCACTCTCCCTCGGCACCGCATTTGCATCCTCATCGCCTCGAGGCGGATCTGCATCATCCAGCTGCTGAACCCTTTGCCGGTTACTGTTGTGAGGCGGGAGGGGGGCATTGATCGGTCCCCCCCTGCTGAGACTTTTTTGTGCCTCCAGCGGCGCTGTGATTTCCCCATTGACATTGAGCCTACGCCTGGACACTAGGCCTCTCATCTCATCCTTCTGCTGACGAGTGCGGGGCTGGCTGCGTCTGGAGGGGTGTCCTCTGTAGGAAGGTGGATATCTGACTATGGTTACCCCCAACTTTTTGCCTGGTGTTTTGCTGGTTTTCGACTTAGTTGGCCTGGGATCCTGCTATTCAGGACCCTAGGCTTCCTGCTCTCTCTGTAAAATTTACTCCATGTACCTTAGGCGCATATCTAATTGGATACTGAGTCACCTTATCAGTCCTTGTACAGTGTACCTTAGGTACCCAGGGCAGAGGTGCACTCAGGGCCTACCAGGGGCTGCAGCATGTATTGTGCCACCCCTGGCTGGCCATCCAAATCTGATACAACTGGCTGATCAACCAGCTGGGGCAAGGTGGTGTAATCACCCTTTGCTTTAGATATAGTATACCTATATCTAACCCTAAAATGGACACATATCCTCCTATCAGTCACTCCTATGGCAGGCCTTATCAATCCTGAAGGCAGAGTGCTTGGAATTATGTGAGATGGTGCTCTGGCATGAGCTGAGCCCGTCTGCAGCTTTCGGAACCAAGTCCTTTAGCTGTTTCCATGATAACGCTATACCATATACTCTTAAGTGCATTATAATCCTCGCGGTTATTTGCTAACTCTGGTATAGCATTATCAAAACATGTCGAGTAAGGTGTCATACGAATTGGAATACTACCCCCTCGCCAATTCTGGCGACGGGGGTAGCATTCCACCCTTCTAGAGGGACACGACATCCATGTAACTGTTAACCCCGGTTAAAGTTAACGCGAGCCTCAGCATCACAAAATGGATGCTGCCACCACAGACACAAGTCTGACCTCCTGCTGCTGGGAGTCCTTCCAGCGAGGAGGGCCTGGACAAAGGGTTTCCTGCCTTGGGAGGTGCTAGCACCACCCCAGACAGGATTTTGTGTATTAGGTAGGACAGGGCTGAAAGGAATGAGACATGCCTGGGGCACACAAGGTGTCCCCGTGCATACACCGGTCTAAACCAGTTCTTGGGGCTCCCCAGCCCCAGCTCTGGTGCAAGACCGGACAAAGGATAGGGGGTGTAACCACCCCCCTTCCTGGTCCCACCCATAGGAGGGACCTAGTTGTAGTACAGCCCCCTTTAGCCGGATAAAGGTAGGAGCTGGTCCCATTCCAAATTAGATTATCCTGAACAACTCTACAAGACGAAACTCTGGACTTCGACGTTCTGCTCCCCAGAAGACTGAAGAATCTCCCTTGTGGGCAAGGAGTGTCCACCCTGCAACTGCAGGCACCATCAAGCGTCCAGCGGCTTCACTTTGTCGTCTTCCCTCGAGGATCCAGACTTCAGAGCCTGACGAGACCCGGATTCCCAGACCTCTCCGACCTCTACCTACATCTGCAGCTCAGCTGAGACCCATGGGTGCGACGAGACACGTGGGACCGGCCATCTTGAACGAACCTGCACTTCGCTTCCAGCACGACTCCCGAAGTAAACTTAACCAAGTGCTTTGGGGATTGAGAAGCCCCAGCCCCGAGCAGCTCCTAGACCGAAGATCAGCCCTCCAGCCTCCACGAGATCTGCATGGGGCCCTTCTGCTTGCCTGCTGCTTGACGCGTTGTCTGATCACTTGCCGGCTGGCTTGTGGCCTCCTAGACGACGATCCACGAAATAAACACTGCTGGTCTGGTTGCTCCAGACTGGCCCTTGCTCCCTTCCAAAAGAGGTCCGAGACCTATATATTTCCAAATATGCAAGAAATCAAAATTTAATCAATTAAAAGGCGTATGCTATTTAGACAGCCCTGATCAATCAATGACGAACATGTAGAAAATAGGCAACAGCAACAAACTCAAAGTATATATGCAATATTTTAATCTATTGTCAAATTGTAGTAACGAAAGCACAATTCACAGTATTATGTACTTTTCTTTTTATACATTGCCCCGTATTTAGAACGTGCAGTAAAGCAAAAGAGGTGTCAAAAGAGCGTGAACGTGGTAAGGTGAAAGGAAAAGAAATCACACAGATTTGAAAAAAATATTCCAAATAATTCAAAAGAACACCAGCCAATGAAGGCCGGAACAATATATATCCTGGCCACTTCAATTAGTCAGCACAATTTCCCTTATTTTATTCTTAGACATAAGATGTAGTAAATGTCTGCACTATATCATTGAGGGTGATATAGTTAGTGGTCCAGGTTTATTAATAAATGTCGACGTTTCGACTCGTCTTGCGGCCTTGCGGTTGATTATTCCTGGGCCATGCGAGTCTTCTTCAGGACAGGTGCAACGGGACAATATAGGGATCTCATTGATGACCCCTTTTAGGGATATAATGGTTGTGATTCCCACTAGCAAATTGACTCAGTCCTTATGTGTTCAGGAAAGTTATCCAAGTATTCTCTGCAATATTGTTGGGTTCCTATCCACGGTGGATGTACTTGTGCCACCACATATCTTAGAAAACTGGTTCCAATCGTAGGTGTTGGACAATTTCCATATAATTTAATTCAGGCAACTCCTCACAAATTAATTAGCCTGAGTAGGTTAATTATCTTGCTTAAAGTTGGTCTCTATTTTCGATGCAGGCAAACTCAGGCGGCGAGAATTAAGGCCAGAGGTCCTTAAAAATGACACGACAGACGCGTGTCATTTTTAAGGACCTCTGGCCTTAATTCTCGCCGCTTTAAGCAAGATAATTAACCTACTCAGGCTAATTAATTCGTGAGGAGTTGCCTGAATTAAATTATATGGAAATTGTCCAACACCTACGATTGGAACCAGTTTTCTAAGATATGTGGTGGCACAAGTACATCCACCGTGGATAGGAACCCAACAATATTGCAGAGAATACTTGGATAACTTTCCTGAACACATAAGGACTGAGTCAATTTGGAGTGGGAATCACGACCATTATATCCCTAAAAGGGGTCATCAATGAGATCCCTATATTGTCCCGTTGCACCTGTCCTGAAGAAGACTCGCATGGCCCAGGAATAATCAACCGCAAGGCCGCAAGACGAGTCGAAACGTCGACATTTATTAATAAACCTGGACCACTAACTATATCGCTCTCAATGATATAGTGCAGACATTTACTACATCTTATGTCTAGGAATAAAATAAGGGAAATTGTGCTGACTAATTGAAGTGGCCAGGATATATATTGTTCCGGCCTTCATTGGCTGGTGTTCTTTTGAATTATTTGGAATATTTTTTTCAAATCTGTGTGATTTCTTTTCCTTTCACCTTACCACGTTCACGCTCTTTTGACACCTCTTTTGCTTTACTGCACGTTCTAAATACGGGGCAATGTATATAAAGAAAAGTACATAATACTGTGAATTGTGCTTTCGTTACTACAATTTGACAATAGATTAAAATATTGCATATATACTTTGAGTTTGTTGCTGTTGCCTATTTTCTACATGTTCATCATTGATTGATCAGGGCTGTCTAAATAGCATACGCCTTTTAATTGATTACATTTTGATTTCTTGCATATTTGGAAATATATAGGTCTCGGACCGCTGTTTGTTTATATTAATACGTTACCCAGGTCCAGTACCTTTCGGGTCACCCCATTTCTTTAATGCCCTTCCAAAAGAGGAGCACCCCGGACCCTCCTGGTCCACTCCAGACGCCGTTTCCACTCACCGCGTGGGTTGCCTTTGCCAAGGCCTGTTGACTCCGATCATGGATCCGACACCGCCGACAGCGGGAGCCTGCGTGGGACAGCTCGTGCCTCCAACCTGGTTGTCGAAGACCCCTCCTGGTCCACGTAGCTGCAGAGACAAGCTTCCACTCTTCACCTGATCGCGACAACGACATCTGGTTCCTTCCTGGTTCCACTCCGGTCACTGGCTAGTGACTTTGAACATTGTCCCCTCTGCTTTCAGGTTCTTCTCTTCACCAATCCACCCTTGGATTGCACCGGACATCTTCCTCCTGGTCGCCTGCAGCATGTTTCCTCAAGGCTCCATAGACTTCGACGCAGAAACCCGACACACTTTGACACCTATGCACCCGCAGCCCGTGGGTGAGGTAACACGAGCATTTCTGTGCTCAAAGTTAGCTTGACTCTCCTAGTGTCCAGTTCCATTGTCGTTTTAGTCCTATCTAGTCAGGAACGTCCGTACTCACCTTTTCTTTAAACTGTACTGTCCATAGACGTTTGTACGCATCTCGCGTGTGAGTTCACACTCTGCACACGCGTTCCGTGGGCCTCCTATTACCTACCTCAAGTTAGTATAGCGTGGTCCCAGCGATCCTACAACCCCTGGACAGCTCCATTCCTTCTATCGACTTTCACATTCCACTTACTTAGTATATGGTTTGTCGTGCCCCTAGGGCACCATTGTAAATTGTGCAACTTAAGCGTATTTTTCCTAAGAGATTGTCATGTGCTTAGCCCTCTGATCTCATAAAGAGTTCAGAGGTGTATGTTAGTTAATAAATATCTGTTTATTTTCATAACAACCTGTGTGGTGTCCTTTCACTTGGTATTCAAGGGGTTATATGTGGTAAGACACCTGGCTTCACATGCCAAAAGAGTTTAGCCTAAAGACTGCTTTGTCCATGCTACCATTAGGATAGCTGGTCTATAAGGTTGACTTTACAACTAATCACCATAAGGGTTGTTTGGACTGATACAAGGTGATCACATCCTCTATGTGTGGCTGGTTCCCTGCGCCCCTTTATACTTGTGAACATTAAGCTGCTGCCAGCCTTTATGCTACTACTGTGAACCCCCCTTCTGTTGGTGGAGGCGCCCCCCCCCCGCTGTCTCATCCGACAACTCAACTGTGAAGGCCCTCAGCCATCATCTCAGTCTGGAACTCACGCAGGACCTGGCCTCTGCCATCACACTGCTCATATTACGTGTCAAGGCCTTTGCCATTCCGTATGCTATACGGCGCCCACGGCTCCCCGCTGACTGTTGACATCATAGATACATGGGGCTTCTTCAACAACAGTGCACGCCTCTCCTCCAAGGTCTCACTCAGTATACAAGAGGTAACGAACAACGCATCTGGCCAACAGAATCCTGCGGTCTACTGCGTCCCTCTTTGGGTCTCAAGGCTATGGGGAAAACTGACACCCGCCAACCTTGGTTGACGTTTGACTCCAAGAAGGCTAGCACACGCTCCACCTCTGTTGACTCCGAGTCATCCGACATGGCATCTGGTCTGCCTGCCTCGCAATCCTCTGGGGACGAGGTTAAGACACTTCTCCTAGCGGTGCAGAACAGCTTGACACACTTGTCTGGCAAAATGGACTCAATGAACAACCGCCTTGATTTTCTTGTTCATAAAGTCGACAAACACGACGGAAAACTTAAAGAGGCCGAACGTTGCATCTCCAAGATGGAAGACACCACATCTCAACTTCAAGACAGCGTCACGACCATGGATAAGTTGCTTCAGGTCATCGCGGCTAAGAATGAGGACATTCAGGCGCCCGGCCGACGCAACAACGTCTGCCTAGTTGGCATACCCGAATCGACCAACACAGGCCGTCTGGAAGACTATGTTGAACGTCACTGAAAAGCTGTTTTGGCGTTGATTCCTTCTCACCCCACGTGGTCGTGGAGCACGCCCACCAATCCCTGGGGCCGTGACCGCCCCCAGGTGCCCCTCCTCGATCTAATATTGCCAGACTGTTGAACTTTAGAGACCGTGATGTGGCACTACAGAAAGCTCGCAAAACGAAACCTCTGCATTTCGAAGGCAATGCTTTTTCAGTCTATCCGGATTTCACCCTCGCAGTTCAGGAGGCGCGTCAGAAATTTTTACCCGCTAAGCAAAAGCTCTGGAAGGCTAATATAAAATGTGCACTCCTATACCCTGCAAAAATCCGGATCTTTCACAATGGTAAACACACCATTTGTGCAAATCCACAACAAGTCGACGACCTCTTGAAGAAGCTGGCTAGAAGATCACCTCGACGCAATCAGGACTTTAGACCCTCCTCGCCGACCGGCAATTAAACTCTCACCATGTTGGAGGCCTCCCAGTCACCTGACGTCCCTGGTTTTGTGCTTTGATACCACGAGGCGCACAACGGATTCATGATCACCTACACGAGGCCACCACACATGTTATGCTTATCATTCTCCTGAATTTGGCGACTGTTCCTGTTCAGATAAGTGCTTTGGGTCGAGCTGATTGTAGTGACTTTCATTGGTGCATATGTCGCAGTCAAACCTCTGAACATTAGACAGGTACACTTACTGTTTCACCGGGCACCCCTTCCCCCCACGCCACTGGTCTTCCCTTTGGCGAGAGGACATGTTTCTCCTCTTTCCTCTTGGGCGTATGACACAGCGTTACTGGACACGGGAGGGGATTCGTGCCCACCAAGCCCTCCCCTTATGGGAGCTCCCCACTGCATGTTAGTCTTTTAGATTTCTTTATACTGCTATTCAATGGCCTTACGTCTGTTTTTCTGGGGCACTGCAGTTTTTCTGTTTTATTGGGTTTCTTCGGGTGGGAGGTGGTATACCGGCAGGATTGGGATGCTGTTGTGGGTGGGTTGGGTTTCAAATGCTCATGACTGTTCTTCATTACTCCTGCATAGATGCTCTTTGCGGGTGGGTGGTCTGGGCGGGGGTGGTTTTGGGCTGGGGGTTGGTTTTTTTTTGTTCACTGCACCGTCATGCATATTGTACAAGTATCTTGTTATGCTGTTCAACATACAGGTACGCACCACCTTGCTTTACAATCGCTTATGTGACATTTCCTTACTTTTCACCTTCTTATGGCGACACACCCTAAGGCCCTAGGCATAAAACTGCTTAGATGGAATGTCAGGGGTCTCTGTGACCCCTGTAAACGGAGAAAGATTCTGGCATATTTAGACCGGCACCAGGTTCACATTGCACTGCTTCAGGAGACCCATATAGACCCCCGTTCGCCCCCAAGTTTTGGCACCAGATGGGCCTCAGTCCGAGCTTTCTCCTCCTACTCCACCTATTCTAGGGGTACCGTCATTCTGATAAAAAAGAATGCACCTTTCATATTGGGAGGCACATACTGTGACAACTCATGCCTCGGTTGTATAGTGTTGGGTACTCTATGCACACAGTCAGTTGCCCTGGCGTGTAGCTACGGCCCTCACCATGACGACCCGCAATATTTCTCCACTTTCTGGGGCCGCATATTAGATATGGGATCCACACATGTGATATGGGGGGGGGGTTAAGATAGCACTGCACCCAGCAGCGGACCGCTCCAACCCTCAGCCTCACCATTACACCAGGGCACCTGAAATGCTGTTGGGGATACTGGAAGAACATGGGCTAGTAGATGCTTTGAGGTATACACATCCCGCTAGGAGGGAGGGCACATATTACACCTCTGGTCACACCACGTGGTCTCAACTTGACTACTGGCTTTGCTCCCGGGGCACGGCGCCTTGGATCCAATCTGTAACTCATCTTGCCCGTACATACTCTGACCACGCCCCTGTGTGCCCTGTGATAGTCCCCCCAGTGCAATAGCCACCCCTCGCTTCTGGCGTCTCCTCCCGGAGTCCCTTATACATACAGTCTTCCAGGCTGAACTTGAGGAAGAATTGAAAGATTTTTTCGACAGGAACGAGGGCTCTGTAAACCTTCTATCCACACTTTGGGAGGCTTTTAAAGTCACCGTCCGAGGCATAGGCATATCCAAGAGCAGTGGTGTACTCCGTGACATTAGACGTAACTTGCAACGTCTTGAGGTTGAGTTTCGGCAGTTAGAGACTGACATGTGGAGGGAGGGTTCTGGCAATCATAGAGCACTGCTTCGAGAAAGAATGACTGACTATGTTACCACTGCTGACCGAGAAGTGAACTTCCGTGGCAAATACTTTACGGCTCGACGATATGGGGAAGGGGGGGGCGACCCGGTCAGGCTCTAGCCACAGAGATTAAACAGCCTCGATTCTCCAGCTTTGTGTTGGAGGTGGTGACGAGGACAGCGTACGACATAGGGATAGCCAGATATATTGCACACATTCACCTCGTTCTACAAGAATTTATATAAAACGCTCTGCACTTCCCCACCAGACTTCACACCCCTATTCGGTGACATTTCTCTGGGATGGTTGGGGGACACACAACCTGTGTTTCTGGCCGCGCCTTTTGAGGACGAGGAGCTCAGGGAGGCTATTATGCAGATGAGGTCAAGCAAGGCCACGGGCTCTAACGGCCTACCTGTGAATTTTAATAAATTATACATCGAACAGCTACTCCCTGTGTTGAAAGAAGTCTTTCTTGAAGCCCAATAGACCCATATCCTTCCGCCTTCAATGAGGGAAGCCCTAATCACCTCATTGTTAAAACCAGGTAAACCCCCTGACCGTTGTGAGTCCTATAGACAGCTGTCTTTGCTGAATACTGATACCAAGATTCTTGCCAAGTTTTTAGCGAACCGACTGTGTCTTCTGCTAGACATATTGGTCCTTCCCGACCAGTCGGGTTTCATACCAGACAGGGCGACGTCACACAATCTCCGCACCATTTTTTCCATCTTGCAGACAGTTGATCCCAAGCCGGCACTGGCGGCGGTCTTTTTGGACGCCTCCTAGGATTTCCATTCTGTGGAGTAGGATTATTTATTCGCTGTGCATCAATGTATGGGACTGCCCGTCGGTTTCCTCTCTTGGATTCCCTTGCTGTACACATAGCCCACAGCGAGAGTACTGATTAACGGGTAAGCTTCACCATCCTTTTCCTTATCCTGCGGCACCCGCCAGGGAGGACCCCTTTCCCCCTCCTTTTTGCCCTCATTATGGAGCCATTGGCAGCGAGGATTAGACAGCTCTACTAACATGTAGGTCTAAGTTGCCTGTTACGCCCTATCCTCATATCCCTATATGCTATGATGTCACCCTTTATATAAAAGACCCCAGTCAAAATTTTAATCCACTTATGTGTGAATTTGTAAGATTTGGTGGCCTCTCAGGCATTAACATAAATTGGTCCAAATCACAAATCTTCCCCTTGACTAGTGCTGCTGTCCCCTTTAAGATGGACTATCCAATAGTGTGGTGCGAGGACGAGGTCAAATATCTTGGGATCAAGGTCACGAAGAATCGCGAGGAACTCATGCGCCTCAATTATGAATGCGCCATGGAACACATTGCTTGTTGCATCACCAACTGGATAGCGTTACCCCTAACTATGGCGGGTCGCATATCCCTTATTAAAATGGTCATATTACCAAAATTCCTTAATATCCCTTATAATCCCGGGCGCCACTTCTTCGGTTCCCTTCAGTCGGAACTGACTAGACTAGTGTGGGGGGGCAAACAACCAATGGGACACGCTTGCCCGACCGTACCAGCAGGGTGGCTTGGACATCCCAAACTTTGAGTTGTATTACATCAGTGCACAGGCACACTTTGATCACTATTGGTTCCACAACCCCCCTGTTCCACCCCCTACGTAGCCACTGAGCATTGGTTATCAGACCCTGTCCCGTTGGATGGTGTTATACTATCTAGAGTGGTACCTCGTGAGAAAGAGCAAACCTCAATTGATTGCACAAACGCTGCCTGGTCTCGTATTCTAGCACATACGTCCGCACCCTATCTTTATTCCCCTCTCCTTCCTTTGACTTACCATCACGATGTGGCACTGCTGCAAGAAGGCATTTTTAGAACTATGACACGGGAGCGGAACATTCGCACCCTGGGAGATCTCTTTGTTAAAGGTCAATTTCGCACTCTCCAGCAGGTATGTCATGACTCTGCACCCTCTACCATGGACACATTTCTGTATGCCCACCTGAGACATGGGGTATGAGCGTGCCTCGCCACGTTACCCTCAGAACCTCCCACCGTGCCGCCTCTGCATCGTGTGCTCCAGGCGGATAACGCTAGTCATCTGGTGTCTGTACTTTACCATTCTCTGTACGCTGATCATGACTATTCACCTTGTACTTCCCGCGCTAAGTGGGGATTGGATCTGGGTCAAGAGCTCACTGATGAGCAATGGGCATATTGCTGTAAACAGACAGAGGAGGTCTCCTCGAACAGCAGGTTACGCATTATCCATTAATGTTATCTTCAACGCTATTACCACACTCCTCTGTGGTTACACAGGTATGGGCTACGCATCTCTGACAGCTGCGCTAGGTGCTGGGCGGGACAGGTAGATTTCCTTCACCTTGCCTGAGCGTGTCCTGGGGTGTATGGCTACTGGCAGCTGGTATTTGATGCTCTTGATTCCATGACCCCTTCCTAGATCTCCACTCACTGCTCTCCTGGGCTATACTGCGCCCATCCCTACCACATACAGAAAGTTTGTTTCTTTCAGCCTGGTTCTGGCGAAACGGCACATGGCCTGCAGGTGGCGCCATGGCTATGCGCCTAAATTTAAGGAATAGTTGGGTGATATGATCCTTTGGCAAGGCCAAATTTGCACGTATGCTGACTTATTACTTTGCTCTTCACGTCGTTGGGGTATATGGGGCCCGCTGCAGTCATATTTGCTGGAACATCCTCTCACTGTTGATTCCTAAGCCTGCGCGCCTGGCATGTGATCCAGAGATATTCTCGCCATTATTTCGATTTCTGGGGTGGGAAACACAGCTCTGTATTGCTACATACACCATCATACACTAAGCAATACACCCTGTTTCCTCTAATGTCATCAACAGCCCAATATATGCTATGCTGCTCTATTGTTATCGTTTCATTTCGCGTATCGTAAATCTTCAAATGTATTACTCCTTGCACAAGGATAATGTAATTTGCTGTACCTTATGATTGCATCACTTGTACTCTGCTGATGGTTGTTTAATAAAGAAATGTAAAATAAAAAAAATTCAAAAATTCAAAATACACTCAAAGTTTTAAAATACTGTGCTTAAAAATGTTAAATGAGCTTAAAAAGAGGTGAGAGACCCTTGTAAGCAGCGTTCGTACTGGCG
Source organism: Lissotriton vulgaris (assembly GCF_964263255.1). Classification (NCBI taxonomy): domain Eukaryota; kingdom Metazoa; phylum Chordata; class Amphibia; order Caudata; family Salamandridae; genus Lissotriton; species Lissotriton vulgaris. The sequence goes on from NC_141695.1 coordinate 1,105,230,221, forward strand.
AGTGTTGAACACAGCTCAGACCCAGTCATACAGCCCTGCGCATTTGCACCAACGTGCCTTTTATCCCCCAGCGTAATGAGAGCTAGTCCGCTGACCTCCAAGATGGCGGCCCGCTCGAAGCACCTGAAGCCCTTTGGCCGGTGCCACCTTGCGGTGCAAATACTGTTGAGTTGACACAATCATTTCAAAATACACTCAAAGTTTTAAAATACTGTGCTTAAAAATGTTAAATGAGCTTAAAAAGACATGAGGGACCTGCGTAAGCATCGTTCGTACTGGCGACCGTTGAACACAACTCAGACCCAGTCAGGCAGCTTCTGCTCAATCCTTTTTTTTGGTGGGTCTGGCAGTAGGCTCAGTAGCACTGTCCTGATATCCAGTGTGATAGTCCACTCCGTGTCCCTCCCCAACCTTTCTAAGACTCTCTCTGAGTAAAACTTCAATGTGGGACATTGCCAAATCTTGTGAATGAAATCTGCCCCTTGTCTGAAACATCTGGGGCAACAGTCCTCCCATGTGGGGTATATGATATGTAATGTGTGTGGGGTTAAAAATACCTGATGTATGACGTTGTAATGAAGTCATTTAAAATGAGCATTCGTTCTTACTTTGTGTACCCTACCATTTATCCTTTGCCTCTCCGCCTCCGTAGGGGTTCTTCCAAGATGTCATCCCATTTCTGCTGAAGATTTAGTGTGTCTCTCTGGAGATCATCTTTCAAAGCTCTATACAAGTGAAAAACAAGTCGCCCACCCTGTACCATTTCTATCACAATTTTGAGGTGGCTCCCCTGGAAAAGTCTGCCATAGTTCTCGCGCGACACTCAATATTTTGTCATATTGTAAAAATTGGCCTGGGCCCAGGTCGACCTGGTTTTGTGCACTTCCAGGGTTAGGAATTGGCCATTATTGTACAGGTCCCCCATCAGCAGACAGCCCCCCTTCCAACGACCAACCAACATAGAGTCCGCAATTGGGGCAAATGGTCGGACCATCCATAAAGGCATATCTGGTGCATACGGGGCATATCTGACTACCCTACGTAATGCCTGCTCCCAGACAGTTGCTACATGTTGTATTATATAGGGGCAGTTATCAGGGATCGAAGATCTCATCCTTAATAGTTCGGCCAGTGAATCTCTTCCATACTTTCCAGCCAACAGATTCCTCTCCCAGTTATCTTCATCGTCCAACCAGTGAACTGCATATTGTAATTGAGACGCCATATAGTACATGGCCACCTCCCTCCCACGTCCTTTGTAATGTTGTTAGTCGGACTCTTCTTCTTTTTTTCCCACACAGGAGATTGCAAATTAGGGTTTCCAGGGCATTAAAATAAGATCCCAGTATCACATAAAAAGAGTACTGCAGGATGTAAAGACACTGTGGTAGAATAATCATTTTAACAATCGCTATACATCCCATAAGCGATAGTGATAAGTCAGCCCAAAAACGTACTGAGCCCTGCAGCCCTCCAGAACACACCCCATATTGGCTGCATGAATGGTGTCCACAGAGTACGCGAGGTATATTCCCAAATATCTTTCCCCTGCGGCAGCCCATGGCAGGTCTCTATTTGGTCGTAACTCCGGTTGGCATGTGGCCATTCTACCCATCTGTATCACTCTGGATTTGCCAGGATTGATATGTAGCCCCGAAATTTTCTCAAATTGCCACAGTTCATGTAAAAGCACCAGGATGGAGTTCTCTGGCTGTTGCAGATAGACCAGCGCATCATCTGCATACAACGACATCACATGATTGGTGTTACCTAATTGTATCCCCCATTTATCCATGACCCATTATACAAACTGCCAGTGGCTCCAAGGCGATCTCTAAAAATAAGGGTGACAACAGGCATCCCTTTCTTGTTCCCCTGCATAGTTGTATCTATTTCGACAAAGTCCTGCCTATCCGAACTCTGGCTGTTGGGGCTGCATAAAGCAGTTGCGCCCATTTAAGGTACCGATCGCCAACCCCCATGCACCTCACAACCTGCCACATATAAGGCCACTCCACAGAGTCAAATGCCTGTTCTATATCAAGAGACACTACCGTACTAGCAGAGTCCGGTAGGCAGGGACATACCAGACATGAGCCAGCCATCGTAAATTATATGTAGTGTTCCGTCCATGGATAAACCCCGCCTGATCAGTGTGAATCAAACACCTTATATATGGAGAAGGATGTTAGCCATAATGCCAAACAATATCTTGGCATCTATGTTCAACAAAGATATAGGTCTATAGGAGCCGGTTAAGTCAGAGTCTTTATCCTTTTTAGGGATCATAACTGCTAGGGCTTCACTCATAGTGGATGGGAAGGAACCCGTCTGTAAGGCTTCATTGTAAACTGCGAGCAGTCTATCCATCAATAGCGGTGCAAAACTCTTATAAAACTCAGCGAGGAGTCCGTCCGATCCCGGACCCTTGGCTGGTTTTAGACGTACAATGGCCCCAGTAATTTCTTCCTTAGTGATTGGAGAGCACGGCACCTCCTGCTCATCATTGGTAACAGAAGGCAGTTGTACTGCATCTAAACAGTCTGTCAAGTAGCTCAGCCCTAGTTCTACAGGATTGGTAAATAAATTTTCTAACTGTTTTGCTAGGGTGCCTGCAATGATCCTCTTTGTGTAGTGTAGTGTTCCATCCGCAGTGCGTATCGGCAGTATGCGAGTAGTCGGTGTCTCCTCTCTTACGAGGCGTGCTAATAAAGCCCCAGTATTATCCCCCTCCCTGTAGAGTCATTCTCTATATGTCGTGTAGACATGTTTTTCCAAACTGCGGAGGTCTGTCTTGAGCGATTCCTTAGCGTCAGTCCACTCTTTCAATTTCTGGGGGTCTGTACTAAGTTCCGGCTGTAATTTCCCCAACTTGGATTCGTGGGTAGCCACATCCTATTCTAATTGGGTCTGTAGGCAGTTTTTATGCAAATGCCCCTGATAACAACCTTCATAGCCTCCCATTCAGTAGCTCAACTTGAGGCTGTCTCCCCATTTTCACAGAAATAATTACTTAATTCTGCAGACACCGTGGCCAGTAAAGGGGGATCAGTTAACGCCTCACTTTGCAATCGCCATAGTGGTATCTGAGACCTGACCCTGTTAGATCCCATCTCCAGCAAGACCGGGGAATGGTCTGACAGATATCTTGTTTGATACGTTATTCCCCCTACCAGGTGACCCAAATCAGAGGATGAGAACCAATAATCTAGTCTGCTGGAAGTACCCGTAGCTGGAGTATAGCAGGAGAACTGTTTTGTGAAGGAGAAACGTTCTCGCCTTATTTCCCGAAGTTGTAACCCTTGCAAGATTCGCTGGGGTTGCCAATGTCATCTTTGACTTTGTGTGCAGTCTAGGGGGCTCCCTATCAATTGTACCCTCTAATACACAATTAAAATCCCCAGTCACCAGTATTGGAGCCCCAAGATATGGAGAGGCCGCCTCAAAGAGATCGCTAAAAAAGGAAGAGCTGTCATCATTTGGGGCATACACATTTATGATACAAATTTCGGAAGCATCAAGTCTCCCATGCAGTATGACATATCATCCATCAATATCAATCACATGTTGTAAGTGTTTAAACAGGACTCCCGGTGCTACTCATATGAGGGCACTCCATGCACACCCGAAATAGGAGGTAGCATAATGCTGCCCTCACCACCTTTTTTTCAGACATTTTATGGAATTACCCCAAATATAGGTTTCTTGAAGACATGCCACCAACACCTTGTACCTCATCAGGTAAGAAAATATTTGTCTACATTTGTTGAATGCAGCAATGCCGCGCACATTCCAGATAAGTAACTTGGTCACAGTGGATGCCAAAACACACCTTGATCAATACTTCTCCGGGAGAATCCAGCCCATCTCTCAAGAAAGTAAGCAATGTCCCCCAGCCATGCAACATTTTGTAATCCGCAAGCTGTTCCTCATGAAGGAAGGTCCAATGATCCCAACAAAGGAGTACCACATCAACCCTCCTCCCCTTGGCACTATCACATTTCCCTCCCTGGCAATCCCAATCTATGTGGAGGCATGTAGATAACGCCCCATTGCCCTATTGTATCTCCACTGCAAATTCAAACTAATTCAACTGTAAAAACAGCAACACATCATGCATATTCCTACCCACCCCACCCTATTCCAAAGAAGTGAGTGGTAGGCTGCCGGGGTGTGAGGCATGACCTCCAACTCCATCGGCAGGTACCAGTCACTGGGGGGGTGCTGCAAAGAATTCCCCCTTTATTAAACCCTGAACCCCCCCCATTAGGCCGATCTTACCAAGCAGTAGTGTCCACTTATAGGTCAGAGCAAAGGTCCCATTTACTGATCTGTTTCAGGCATCAGTGTCCTCGCTTGCGCCATCATTCATTGGACATCCTGGCGACAAAGCTCTCAAGTCCGGAATAACCTCTGAGGCCTGCAATGCGCCATCCAGACAGACCGTAATTCTGCTGGGACTACGACGCTTGGCGGTATCTTGAGAGTGTTTCTGCAGTGTCCAGCTCCTAGACCGATAACGTGGGCCAGGTATGCTTGCCGTGATCGTGGAGGGAACCAGACAGGGACCCAGGGAACCACGCACATCCAGCCAGGCGGCTGATTCTCCTGCTAGAAAGGAAACACAGTGCTTTCCCATTATGCTCCACTCCTAGTTTGTCTGGATAGAAAAGGCTATATTTAAAGTTAAAGTCCCATAAGCATTGCTTCACAGCCAAAAAACAACGTCTTTGTTCTTGCACCCAATGGGTGTAGTCTGGGTATATCGCAATTTGATGCCCCTAAAAAATTAGCTATCTTTTTGTACGTGATAATTGCAGAAGGAGATCCCTGTCCCGGAAATTAAGAAAGCGGGCTATGATGGCTCTGGGAGGTACCCCTGGTTTTAGAGGAGGTACACGTGCCTTGTGTGCTCTTTCTATTGTAAAGAACTTCGAAAACCACTAGGGGGCTGGGATCTACATCAGCCACTCCTCAAGAAACAGCTAAGCAGGCGGTCCCTCTGCCTTTTCTGGAAATCAAATGAAGTGAAGATTGTGGCTCACTGGTTAGAGCAGGCAGACCCTGAAGCAGAGGTCAGACCCGGGACCAGGGTTCGATTCCCGACGCGGCAGGGTGTTGAGCTCATATGTCCACGGACTCGATAATTCTCGCTTGGGTGCCTGACCTAATCATGGGTTCACACTCTGCAACTCTGGGCATTAAGCTTGCTTAATCTCCACAACGGCCCCACGCGGCGGGATGCCTGGCTTTCACCTTGGGGATGCCCTGTAGGGGCTATCTCACAGGGAAAAACCAGGACGGGTTCCCAAGGCAAGCGCGGAGATACCCCTTCGGGGGTCGATTCTGGCGCTATATAAGAAATGTAATAATAATAATAATTGTTCCTCCGGGACCGTCCTTCTGCATCTTTAGCCCGGTCGTCCAGGTGCACTAGTTTTTTCTGGAGGGTAATCACGGTATCATTGTAGACTGTGCAATTCTGTTTGCATTGTGTCTACTGTTCCTTCTGTGGTTGTAACCCTCTCTTAAATGTTCCGCAAGTCGCAATGGAGTAAATTAACTTCTATATCGACTGCTTCAATTTTATTTTTCAGCTCACCGCTTGTAGTGTGGATAGCTGCAAGCATTTTCCCAATATATGGGGTCTATCAGCAGCTGGTGATGGATCGACCGATTCCGTGGGCTGTAGCATCACCTAGGCTCACTGTTCCATATTGAGCTGCTGGGCGAACATTAATATCTTGTTGGATTTAGCCGCCTTACCTCCTTTAATTTTTGCCATCTTATGAGAGGGTATACAAGTCAGGGAGACAGAGTCTAAAGTCTAGGTCCAGTGTCCTCTTTCTTTCCGCATCTCGGCGGTACACAGCAAGGGTACCCATCTCCAAAGGTCAATACGCCCCTGTTCCTCATTTCACCCCATGTGCTACACCGTAGCCTGTTGTGCAGCCCAACAGTCACAGGCCTGCTGCATTAGGGCCCCCGATACAATATGTAAGAGCTGCAGCTAGAGTCTTTTCACCATTTAAGACCCTCTGTTTAAATTCCGTCCCTGACACCTCCAGCTTCCAGCACTATTCAGTATAAAGGAATTTTGCTCCTGGTATCTTAGCCAGTCGTAGTGTTTCAGCATCTCATCTCACCAATACCCCATATGGGGTGAACTTATATGTAGGCCCCTGGTCTTCTAATGTCGGGCTTCAGCTCTGTGGGTGACCTCCACCCATCGGGAGAAGTGGTCTGGTGTTGGCTCTTTGAATAGATGTCTCTTGTGCAGCGTGGGAATCAAGCTGCCAGGCAGCATAAACCCACATGCGATGCAGGCCTCCAAGCTGCGCAGCTCCCCAGCAAGCCATGTTGCTTAAAATGATGCTGTGAGAACTCCACTAATTCAAAGTCATGGGTACCGCCAGGTAGGTCCGATTCAAGTCCAGTCCCTCAGAGTGTGGGCCGCAGACAGCTGAATGCACCCCCACTCTCCGGGGTGCAACCCCCTGCCAATCCACACCTCACGTACCGGCTCAGCAGGTGCTCCAGCCCATCGACATGACGAGCACTGCCAAAAGGCGTCGGTACAATTCCGATCCTCCAGAGGGCCGGGCTCAATCAGATGTCCAGCCCTTCGATCTCCAAACGTCGGATCCCAGCCGCACACGATGCTCCGGTAAGGCTGGGAAAATGGCCGACAGGTCCAGCGTCCCACAGAGATAGAATACAGTTCGCCATCACAAGGGGTCTTTGGGTATAAAAAACAGGTATCTCTCGTTCAAGTATTGTATTTTATTGTAATTGTATTTATATAGCGCTTACTACCCCTGACGAGGCGTCAAAGCGCTTTTTTCGGCGGGTAGCACACTACTCCGGGACCCATAGAGGATTAGTGTTGAATTAGTATAGTGAAACATGCAAGTACATTTTAAGTGGTGCATAGGTTAGTCAATTATTTGGATTTGGAATGATAGCAGAAGGATAGAGGAGGACAAAGGTTTGTATTTATTTATTGCTTGTTGACGCACGCTATTCAGGAAGCCTATAAAGGATTAGTGGTGAATTAATATGGTGAAATATGAAGTAATTTCAGTGGTGGTGGATATTAGTCTGTTACTTGGAGTGAGAAGGATAGCGGAGGGATAAAAGGGGAAGAAAGATTTGCATTCATATAGCACTTGTTACCCCTGATGGGTGTTGAAGCACTTTTCTGGCGAGTAGCGCGCCACTCCGGAACCCATAAAGGATTAGTGTTGAAAATTATTATAGTATAAATTTGAAGTAATTTGAGTAGTAGATATGTTATTCAGTTACTTGGGCAGTGTATTAGTATAGTTGAATATGGAATTTGAGAAGTGAACATGTTAGTATGTTCATTTTGATTGAAAAGGATAGTGGAGGGATAAAAGAGTGAAGGATTTTTTTTGTTTGTTTTTTTAGGTCTTAGCAGTAAGAAGAGGCTTTTGGATGAGTAAAAAGGAGTTTTGGAGGAGAGGAGTCAGAGGGAAGAGTTTAGAAAGGTTTGTTTTAGGGGATCCGTATAGTAAAAAGAGGTGTCAGATGATGCAAGGAGGGGTAGAGTAGGAGAGAGTCTAGAAAGGGTTATTTTGGCCATCATAGTAGTGGTATGGGGTTTGGGATAAATGAGAGAGTGGACGTAGAGGCTATATTGATAGATGTATAGGATGAGAGATAGGGGAGTGCATTGGAAAGAGTAGTAGAAAGAAGTTTGAGATGAGTCAGAAGGTTGGGCTAGAAGATATATTGAGCGAAGTATAGGCTAAGAAATAGGGTAGTGCATTGGAAATGCTAAATTAGAAGAAAGTGATAAATATATAGATCCATAATTACATTGAAAGTATATAGATACATAAAGGAAGTAAGTATATTTAGATTAAATATATTGATAGAGGCACTGGATGAGAAATAGGATAGTGCATTGGATATGTTTTTTCAGGGTTTTCATAGATGCACAATGGAAGTATGTACATGTAGACCAAAGATGATTTTATTTATTTATTATTATTATTATTATTTTTCTTTTCTCTTAACAACATCCTTATTTTACATGTTTTATAAAGTAATACACAAAGATAGGTACATATCTATAGTGAAAACAAATGATTATATACAGAGGGATATGCTGTAAATTTCTGTTTGCGTATGGTGCTTCTGTGGGGAAGAGCCACATCTTGAGTAGTTTTCTGAAGATAAGGTGGTTGTCGGCGTATCTTATGTTGGGGGGTAAAGAGTTCCATAGTTTGGCTGCTTGAACAGAGAAGGATGTGCCGCCCATAATTGTTTTCTTGTATGGTGGGATTTTGAGGCGAGATGCTCCTTTAGAGCGGAGGTTCCTTTGTTGAATGTGTTTGGTGATTTTATTCCTGATGAAGAGTGGTCCTATTCCATGTATTGCTTTGTGGGTAATACAAAGCACGCCACGCCACAATACTTGTACTTTACTTGTAAAGCAGCCATCTTTTTATTTAGAGGTCTTGGAAAACCTCTGAAGTGTTGTACATTCACCTTTCACCAGTAACTCTGCAATAGTGGCATTAGTTAAAATTACAAAATACCCTAAACGTGGAGTAAAAGAAAGTAGTAGTAAATAAAGCTCTTGTTTTAAAACATTTAGCAGCACTTTGTCAAATGAAGTTGCTTCTCTCAAGACCATTTGTACTCAAGCGCAGGGCTCTTTATTGTTAATTCTCCATTTGAACCCCATCTCTGATTTATAGAGGTGCTGCAGTATCCTCCGCACCGATGCTTCCTGAGCCACTGAGTTCATTGCACTAACTGTAGTATGTTCTATGGTAGGTCTTTGGTTGGAGGGCCAGAGTTGGGCCACATGAATACTACTTCCACATAGTGCCTGAGGATTCCTCCCAGCGACATTATCAATCGATTACTCTATGTATGTTCATGCTGGCGACCTTGGGAAGACAAAAAAATCCAACTTCCAGGACACATTCTGTTTTCTGTAGGCCCTTCTAAAATTTAGGCAGCATTAATGTAGTCTAGTTCTGGGGAAGGATAACGTTGTTGCTCTGATAGAATGTGTGCAGTCAGTTGATTGGCAGCTACGTACTTCTCAGCCCATTTCTCCTCAAACCTCACAATGTCAAGAGTGCATCCAATCTGGCTTTCCACCCTGAAAATACGGATTAAAGACGACTACAATTTAACATCTCTTCCTGTACATACACATTTGCAATGTGGCTTGTGCAGCTCAATATACAAATTAGTATTTCTTAAATGTGTATTGCTTCTAAAATGCTTAGTTACACTTTGTTTTACCTTTTTTCCGGAACTTTTCTTCAGCTCTCAGACAGCAGCCTGCAGTGTGCAGAAGAGAGCCGCCACTTGACAAGTGTTGTTGGAGTTAATAATTATTTAGTACAGCAAGGTTGGCCAGACAGATATTAGTCTGTCATTCACTATCTTACCTCAATTTTCAAATACAGCATGCCCCCGAGAACAGATTACATTTAAAGACATGAAAAATTACATATTACTCAGGATGCATTGTAGGTAACATAATTCTAAAATGAACACAAAAAAAATTAAATAAAGTCTGTTCTGTAACACACCATTTGCACTGTCCTAGACTTTGTCCCAGTATTTAACCGCGGAAGGAGAGTGCAAATTATCCAATTTAAACCTTCAATAGACAGGGACAGAATTACCCTATTGAATTTCTGCTTTCCTTTATGTTCTTCCTTCTGATGATAATGTATATGATTTTCTATTCTTGTTGATTTACTATGAAATAATTACAGAATTAAATATGTAAAATCTCACATTGAAGAATATAACCATGCATTTCATCATGCGCTCACTGCCTTAAGGGTTTGATGCATCAACACCTCCAATATTGGCATGGCTAATAGAAACCAAATAGAACATTATGAGTAGCTAATTCCTTCCCTTTCCCAATGACCACAGACACTGAATGTGCATGATGTAGAATGCTTCCTCATCACCAGGGCATTCTGGGCATGTTACATGCCCCTCAGCAATGTTGAATGTCCTGGCCCTATGGTCTTGGCAATGTGCAGTAGGATCCTCCCTTCACAAAAGACGCGGCCCACAGACACCGATCATTCAGTCCATGTGGCACCAGAGCCTGCTTGACACCACCTTTAGCTGTTATCACAGCCCATGACCTTCAGCCTCACCCTGCACTCAGCCACATTGGCACCAGGTCCTTTGGGCATGTCTTTCAGCTGTGCACAGTAGGCTCTGGGTGCAGGGTAAGTCCACAGAATCAGCAGCACACACCTTTCGACCATGAACATATATCTCTGGCTAAAATGCATAAAAATAATTCGCACCTTTTGTCTTGTAACTTTTGGGGGAATGCTCCAAGGAGCAATAGTTCTGATTGATTTCTATAGTTTCACCTCGATATGTAGATTGGTTTTATAGTAGATTTAGTTGAGCAGCTGAAGAGACTTGAGGACCTAAAATCATGCCAATATAAAAACCTATACGAATAGCTTGGAATCTTTGACATCTGCGCATTCTATGATTTTGTGAGGTGCAGATTAAAGCACATTTTTAGATTTTATTTAGGTATTTAGTACTGAGCATTAAAATAATATTCCTTCATTTTTCAGCTGGATCTGGATGAACGCCGAATTGATATTCAAATACTGGACCCGCCTTACCCGGTATGTGTATTATATCACTTTTATAGGCCTCGGGTAAGCCATCTTTTTTCTAATGCCTGTGTTTTTCTGTTAGCATCTGTTTCCCATTAAGTAGCGTCCACTTTTAGAATGTATTTAGTGTTGCAGACCTACTCTGTGTTGCATTGCATTACTGGAAAAATGCCACTTAAACTCTCATTCTGTGAAACGCCGCTAGGGGAGGAGCTCAGTCCATTTAATCTTGAGCGTCTCCCTCTGCCATAGCTGGGGCGGGAGTTCTTTCTCTTTCAGAAGTAGGAACTGGAAGCCACAGTAAGCTTCTGGTGTGACCTCATGTCATGTCACTCTTTGAATTACTTCTACTCCTTTTGCCATGAGGATGGTATGTAAATAGAGAAATTTGGTGTAACGAGTGAAAAACGTTCCATTACATTGTTGTGGGGCTCTGGATTAGCCACCCCTGGAGATAAGTGGGTCTATTTTATCGGTTCAGAGTGAGCGCCAGAGACTGATAGCAGGCGGCTGCTCTCCCTTTATTCAGCGTGCAATGTAGTATCTTGTAGAGGTTTGTGTATCTGGTGAAGGATGAGTAATCTGTTTATGGGTGTGTACCTCTAGCTGGTAAACACCAAAGTCTCGTAAGAAAAGGATTGGCAACCGTCATGGAAAGGATCACATTCAATCACAACTGAATATTTCCTACCTTGACAAAAGATTCTGAAATCTGCAGAAATATGCACCGAAACCAATTCATCCTTTACCAGGCTTTGTTTGTGCTCGAAGTCTGGGTGTGATCCTACTTTAAATAAGCATCGGTCAATACGTTTAGCCTACAGCTGGTAGGGTAAATAACAGCTGATGGCAAAAATAGAATTGCAATTTTTATGAAAGGCAAGATTTGAGATGCAACATGGCAGCCATCTTGGAAATATAAAAATAACGCTCCAAGATAACAGAACGTTATTCTCTATACTCCGAAGAAAACATAGCTTTCTTAGAAGTACAGTTCCAAGACAGACAGACAGACACTGCTTTTGGCTATGCCAATGACAGCACAATTTTAAAAACACGAGGTGCGAAGAGGGAAGACGCTAGGGAATGCAGAGAGAGCGAAAGGGAACAGCAGTACATGGTGTTGTAGGGAGGAGAATTAAACATTTGCAAACATTCGTGACAAGAATTTTCAATTCTATTAAGGACACGGAGGTGAGGATTATGCTTTCTCGATTTCTTTACTACAAACAGCAGCCAATAGGAACACAGTAAAGAAAAAGAAAAACTACAAATCCCATGAGCACTTAGGCAACCATAGAGACTACATCCCTATATAAACAACCATAGAGGGCAAGACTTCCTCTTTCTTTGTCCAGTAAAGTTAATCAGTCAAAAGTCAATTCAAATGGTACCGAAGAACAGCCTGGAGGAAACATCGAAGGCAATAGCGAAACGACCAACAGGAGACATCCCAACGATCCAAGGACCAGGAGACCGGAGCAGGAAAACACTGCAGAGCCAGAATCCAAAATGCTGGAACCGAGGCAGGAGAGCAGCGATGAAAAACTCACTTCTGGTCAGAGCCTGAAAGAAAATCAGAGCCGTAATACACCATCCCAGAACCATGGAAGGTAAAAGTACAAAGGGTAGGGAAAACAGTGCAAGAAAACATTCTAGAGCCATGTCATAGCAATGATAAAATACATAAGCAATACAGTATAATACATTTGGGTGGGATAATCCACGCCTCCGTGTCCTTAATAGAATTGAAAATTCTTGTCATGAATGTTTGCAAATTTTTAATTCTATGGCAGGACAGGAGGCTCAGATTATGCTTGTTCAAAGCTGAGCCACCACAACAGAAGCAATATCTACAATGGGTTTGAAATAAAACGTTTTAAACACAGAGTCGGAAGACCAATCTGCGGCCTTCATGATGTCTGTCAGACTCACCCCAGCAGTAAAAGCCTTAGAAGCCATGGCTCCCCGAGCGGAATGGGCCCCAAAAATGGAGACATCAATTCCAGCCTCAGACATAAGCCAACGCACCCAGCGTGCCAGGGTAGCCGGCGCCACAGGCTTAAAAGGCTTCTGCAAAGCAATTAGCAATTGACCAGACAAATTGTGCCGAAAAGGAGCAGTACTTACCTCATAATCCTTTATGCATTGGACCACACATAATTGCGGATTCTGCGGAAAAGATGGATATGTCACAGTAGACATATTACATTTGGTGCGCCAGGAAATGGTAAAAGTCACCCCGTCCGGCGAGAACGAACGCCCTGCGAGATCCAACGCTCGCACATCCGAAATGCGTTTGCAAGACACCAAACAAACATCATCAACTTTGCTGAAAGCTGTTTTCGAGACAGAGAGGAATTGGGAGGCCAAGCCTCCAGAAAACGTAAGACAATGGAGACATCCCAAAGAGCAACATACTTAGAACAAGGCGGTTTTACCAGCCGAATGCCACGAAGCAATTTTGAAACCAAAGGATGTTCCCCAACAGGCTTTCCGTAGACAAAATCGTGGCCAGCAGAAACTGCGGAGCGAAAGGAATTAACCGTCCTATAGGCAGAACCAGAAGAGGCGATGGAAGCCAGAAAATTAACCACTAAAGTAACATCTGCTGAAGCGGGATCCAAGTCCCGTTCAGAACACCAACTACACCATCGCCGCCAAGCTGATGCATAACGCTTGTGCGTGTTGGGGGCCCAAGCTTCACCGATAAATCGTGCAGCGTCTCCAGATAAGCCTGGGACTTTCCAGCGTTCCCCGAAATTCGCCACGCAACCAACCGGAGCTGACCGGACAGAATCAGAGGATGTGAATTGAGCAGAGGGTCCAACAACAAGTTCCACTTCTGGGGAAGAAGGAACGGCGTCGAGCAACTCAGCTCCAGAAGATCCGGAAACCAAGCTTGAGCCCTCCAAAGAGGAGCTATCAGAATGATCTCCGACTGGAAGTGCTTTGTCCGAGCCAAAACCCGCGGAATCATCGCGAACGGGGGAAACGCATAGCAGTGATGATGAGGCCAAATCTGAAGAAACCCATCCGTGGCCAGAGCCTCCGGATCCGGACGCCAGCTGTAAAACTTGGGTAATTGGGCATTGAGGCGAGAGGCGAACAGGTCCATCCAAGGCGGACCCCAAATGCGAGAGAGACTCCGAAATACCCTGGGGTGAAGCCGCCAATCGCTGAAGTCCAGCAGATGGCGAGAGTTCCAATCGGCCACCTGATTCTGGCGACCCGGGAGATACTCTGCAATAAGAGTGATCTTCTTCTGGAGGCCGAAGTGCCAGAAGTCCTTCGCAATTTCGGCCAAGAGTTTCAACCTCGTCCCTCCCATTTGTTCACATACCGAACCGCAGAGACGTTGTCCATGCGGAGGAGTATGCAACACTTGGTAGCCTGAGGAGCAAGACTGCGGATCGCAAACGAGCCCGCCAGGAGCTCCAGACAATTGATGTGAAGACACAGTTCTTCCCGTGACCAACGGCCGCCCGTCGTCACGGACCCGCACCGGGCTCCCCAGCCCCAAAGACTGGCATCCGATTCCAGCACCACATCCGGGGTAGACCCGAACAGGGCTTTCCGGTTCCAAGCCTCCATGTGGTTGAGCCACCACATCATCTCCGACCTGGCGTCCGTCGACAGAGGAACAAAATCGGAATAGCGAAGACCTTTCTGTAAATGTCTGATTTTCAGACGTTGAAGGGCCCGATAGTGTAAGGGCCCCGGAAAGATCGCTTGAATTGACGAAGCCAAGAGGCCGACAATCCGAGCGATCGACCTCAAAGACACACTCTGTTTGGATAACAGTAATGTCAACTCCCGCTTGATAGACCTGATCTTCTGGGAAGGCAAGAGCAGTTGGCAAGAGACTGAGTCGACCAGGAAGCCCAAGAACTCTATCGACGGAGAGGGATGCAAAAGAGATTTTTGAGGATTCACTAGAAATCCTAGAGATTGTAAGAGCTCGATCGTCCAGGACAAATGGGTCTGTAACCGGGCAGGGAACTGAGCCAACAAGAGCATGTCGTCGAGATACACTATTAGACGAACTCCGCGTGCCCTCAGCGACTCCACTACCGGCCGCAGAAGCTTCGTGAAACACCACGGAACGGACGAGAGGCCGAACGGGAGAACCGTGTACTCGAACCATGTTCCCAACCATTGGAATTGGAGGAAACGGTGATGAGGTTGGAAGATCGGGACCGACAAATAAGCGTCCTTCAAATCCAGGCGAACCATCCAGTCGCCCTCGCGAAGGAGATCCCTGAGAAGATGGATGCCCTCCATCTTGAAGTGGCGATAAACCACTCCGTTGTTGAACTCCTTGAGGTTGAGCACTAAGCGAGAGCCTCCCCCCTTCTTCTCCACCAGGAAGACATTGCTGACGAACCCCTGAGGATGCAGGGAGGTCCACACAATGGCCCCTTTGACTAGAAGGGACTCGATTTCTGTGGAGATCACGTCCTGATCTAGTTGGGAAAAAACAAGGGGAGAAGGGACGTGACTTTGAAAGGGAGGATGGTAAAACTCGATTCGATACCCTTGAACAGTCTGTAACACCCATGCATCGTTGGAGATCGTACGCCAATTTTGAAGAAAATATTGCACCCTGCCCCCCCAGAACAACGCTGTCGTAGGGAATCAATCTCACCTGTATTGGAGAAATCCTGACGTCCTCCCTGGTTTCCTCCATAGCCTCCTTTGTTGGCCTGTCCACGACCTTTGCGGGAGGGGTAGAAATTAGACTTGGATCCGGAATAGGACGAATGCTGACCTCCTCCTCCCTGCTGGGACTGATGGCCACGTTGCTGGCCAGAACCACGGCCGGACGAACGTCCCCTGGGGTACACAGACAAAATATCGAGTTTTAAATTTCGATATACAATAATATCGAAGTTTAAATATCGATGGGACAAAATATCGAAGGTAAGTAATATCGACAGTCTTAATATCGACATTAGTATGATATCAGTAATATCGAAGTTTTAAATATCGATGTCAATAATATCAAAATAAATAACTTCGATGTTACTAATATCAATTTTTAAATAAATTTAGTGTATATTATATTGTATTTATTATGTTTTATTATTTATTTTTAATGTAATTTAATTAAATATTGTCTTTTACTACTGTAGCGGGTTGTGGGTTTATAGGGGAATAGGGTGGGAAGTAATTTAATTATGTTAAATTAATTATTAATTAGTAGGAATTATTAATTAATTAATTGAGAATTAATTTTAATTAATTGATTAATTGATAAATATGTTCTGTAGCGGGTTATGGATTTATAGGGGAATAGGGTGGGAAGTAATTTAATAATAATTAATTAATTATGATATGTTTGTACATATTTTAGTTAATAATTAATTGGTAATTAATTTATATAAATTAGTTAATTAATTATTATAATTTTGTACATATTTATAATTATTAATTAGTTGGTAATTAATTAATATTAATTAGTTAATTACATTAATTATAGTAATTTTTTTATATATAATTTTTTGTTATTCTTAATTAATTAATTGGTAAAAATAATATTAATTATTAAATTAAATTAATTCCAGCTAATGTGCTAATATATTTACTTTATTGTTATTGTTAATTAATAATTAATTGGTAATTAATTAATATTAATTAATTTGGGGTAAAGGAGTATTTTTAGGGTTCAGGGTCAGTTTTTAGTTTTTGGGTAAAGGGGTATTTTTAGGGTTCAGGGTCAGTTTTCATTTCTTGGGTAAAGGGGTATTTTTAGGGTTCTGGGTCAGTTTTCAGTTTTTGGGTAAAGGGGTATTTTTAGGGTTCAGGGTCAGTTTTCAGTTTTTGGGTAAAGGGGTATGTTTAGGGTTCAGGGTCAGTTTTCAGTTCTTGGGTAGAGGGGTATTTTTAGGGTTCAGGGTCAGTTTTCAGTTTTTGGGTAAAGGAGTATTTTTAGGGTTCAGGGTCAGTTTTCAGTTTTTGGGTAAAGGGGTATTTTTAGGGATAAGGGTCAGTTTTCAGTTCTTGGGTAAAGGGGTATTTTTAGGGTTCAGGGTCAGTTTTCAGTTTTTGGGTAAAGGGGTATTTTTAGGGTTCAGGGTCAGTTTTCAGTTTTTGGGTAAAGGGGTATTTTTAGAGTTCAGGGTCAGTTTTCAGTTTTTGGGTAAAGGGGTATTTTTAGGGTTCAGGGTCAGTTTTGGGTTTTTGGGGTACAGGGATATTTTTAGGGTTCAGGGTCAGTTTTGAGTTTTTGGGGTACAGGCGTACAGCGTAAAAACAAAAAAAAATTACATTAAATCAATTAAATAACATTAAAAAAAATAAAATTACATTAAATTATCAAGTGTTTTATTTATTTTAAATGTATATGTATTAGTTTTAATTTTGTTTTAATATTTTCATTTAATATTTGTAAAATTATATGTATTTTAACATTATTTTTACAGTATTATTAATACATTTAAAAAAACGATATTTTTAATTCCGATATTTTTGTACTACGATATTATTTTTTCGATATTTTTGTACTTACTTTTATGAAGATATGATTCCGATATTTTTGATGTCGATATTTTTGTGCCAATATTTTTGTATTTCGATATTCTGTCTGTCGATATTATGTCAGACATTCGTCCCCTGGAACGTCCGGCCCTGCCAAAAACCGGGCGGAATGCCCTACGGAGTGAAGATTGCGCCTTGTTCAGGCCGCCAAAGGTGGCAACAAATTTGGTCAACTCCTTAAGGAAGGGTTGACCAAAAAGGAGACCCAGAGCAAGGGGCCCGACTCCGACGAGGCTAACTCCGTCAATCTGGGGTCCATCTTTAACAGAATGGAACGACGACGCTCAGTGGATAGAGCACAATTTGCGTTCCCCAGTTGGCAAATAGCCCGCTGGGCCCAACCAATCAATTCATCGGGATCGATGCCAGACGCAGACCCTTGAGCCTGGTAACCCAAATCTAAAATTTTGGTAAGCGGGCCAAGGAGATCCAGCAATTTATCCTGGCACAGACGCCAAGACCTATCAATGCCCTTTTTGGGGTCTTTAGTGAATTTTTTCAGGTAGGTAAGAATAGAGGGATCCACCTCTGGAGTGTCTGAGAGTTTGTCCGCCAACTCCGGGCGAGGACACTCGGAACGGAGACGAGAACGTACCTCCTGATCACAAGGCTCACAAATGTGTGCCTGTATGTACTCCGCGACCTCAGGAGCAGGGAGCCAAGATTTCAAATTAGGGTGAACTACCGTATTTTCCGGCGTATAGGACGACCCGGCGTATAAGACGACCCCCTACTTTTCTTCATAAAATGTAGGTTTCATGCTATACTCGCCGTATAAGACTACCCCCACTTCCAGCGCAGTACTGTATTGCCAGCGGGAACTTTCTACAGTCCCCTTTCAATGCCCATGAACTGAGGAGATGACGTACGGTAGTGACGCTCCTCTCCTTCCGATGAACGTGAGATTTATGGCCACATCGGAAGGAGAGAGAGACGCCAGATCAGCGCATGTGCCCTCTGTAGCTCTAGACTGAATACGCAGTTCGAAAATACCGAAATGCCCCGTAAGATCCTGCTCCCATCGGCACTACTGCACTACAGGACTGTAAGAGACTGCGCACTATTGTAATTTTTGATTCATGTGCCGTAACTTAACGTAACGTTTGCTTTTGTAATTTGTTCTGTTGTAATTATCTCCTCATGTATCATTACTAGTCCTATTGTGAAGCGCTCTGACACCTTCGGGTAAAGTCTGCTCTATATAAAATCGCATACGGTAAATAAAGTGCATACGGTAAATAAAGTACCGTACCGTACAGCTAGAGGGGATTGTAGTATGACTCACATAAGCACGAATAGGGTATAAGGGGGATCAGTAGCAGGGAGAGAGAGATTAGAGAGACGCCAGATCAGCGCAGAGAGAGACGCCAGATCAGCGCATGTGCCCGCCCGCTGTGTCTCTAGACTGAGCACGCAGTTCGAACATACCGAAACGTTGCTTCCACTCCTAAAAATGTGGTACCCGGCGTATAAGACGACCCCCGACTTTGGAGAACATTTTAAAGGGTTAAAAAGTCGTCTTATACGCCGGAAAATACGGTATGTCTTGATGGCTCGAAGGTAAGGACTGGTGGATGGGAAGAGGCGTCAACAAAATGCTCCTTTCTAGATTTTTTAGCAGGGGGAGGACCAGTGGGACCTGAAGAAGATGACGAGGAGGAGGTATCATCAGTGTCTGGAGGAGGCAGACAAGACTTCTTGGAAACAGTGGAGGAAGATAAGGACTTAGCCAATTTAACAAAATCAGATTTATGAGGAGTTTTAGGTGATTTAGAGGATTGTTTGCCAGATGAAGAAGGTATCCAACCTTGTTGTTGAGCATAATCGGTCAAATGACGTTTTAATGGTCCAATGGTGCGGACCAGCGCAGTATTGACCGAATGTTGCACCCCCTGGTCAAGGGCGTCAACCAAATCATATTCAAAGGACTCCTCAGGTTCCTAATCATAATAGTAATCCTCAGATTCCTCGTAACCAGCCATGTCTGAAGAAATGGCAGAACAATTTGAGGAAAAAATGCCCACAGAGGAATAAACCAAAGGTCAGACACCAAAGAAAATGACCCTGTCAGGGGGAGTGACAACCCCAAGCAAGCCAGGCAGGCAGAGCAACACTCCACCCAAACAAATAAATCAAATTAAATGTGGAGGGACAGGCTTGCAAATGTCAGCCACTCTAGGCAACGCCTCTAATAATTATCCAGCCCAAACCCTAAATAGGGGAAAGGGCGTAAACTGGGTACTCTCCGGCAGGCAGTGGTCAGAGGTTGTGAGGAAAACGCTGCCTCCTTGCGTGTTGGGGCTTCGTGAGAGACACGGAGCGTCAATAGGGCTAACGCGCATGCGCAGAAGCCCGCCTGGAAACTGCAGCGCGCGACCTCCCGAGTCCCCGGTCCCACTCCACAAACAAACAAGCGGGCACAAAGCGCCCGAGTATAAGGAGAGGCGACTCGCGCTCTCCACGAACAAAGCCGGCAAAGCAAGCAGCCGCAACAACCGGGACTACAAAGTCCAGACGAGCGCCAGAAACAATGAGACAATGCATCGGAAGACGGCAAAGAAGCGGCGCAACAGTGCAAATATGTAAGCAAATACACAAAGCCTTTAAACATGCAACAATAATACAATGAAGTATAGTTAAAGGACTTAACTGGCTGCGAAGCAGCAAAGAAAGAGGAAGTCTTGCCCTCTATGGTTGTTTATATAGGGATGTAGTCTCTATGGTTGACTAAGTGCTCATGGGATTTGTAGTTTTTCTTTTTCTTTACTGTGTTCCTATTGGCTGCTGTTTGTAGTAAAGAATTCGACAAAGCATAATCTGAACCTCCTGTCCTGCCATAGAATGTAGGAATAAGGAGGCATGGGCAGAGAGTGTGTATTCAGAAGGAGACTGGAGGGGGAGGATAGAGCACAAGCATGTTCTCTAGCAGGAAAGAGTGTGCAAAGTGACAGATATAGGTCGGAGCATTACATTCAATCCCATGAAGAGTTACATCACAAATTGTTCAGGAAAAGAAAAAATAAATAGTCGACTGACTACAGCATTTGTAGGATGCAACTCGTCCAGAGAAAAAACAGGGAAAGAAATCAAATAGGTGCATGGGAAATGGGGTGGACAAAAAAGCCATCCAGGCATGCACAATTGGCTGCCCTGTTTGCAGCAAGACCTCAAAAATGGTGGATTGCCAATTTTTTGAAAGGAGCTTTTATGGATCATAAACATACAGGGCTTACTATATAGAACTCCGAACAAGCAAATATGTCCTGGATCAAATGATTTAACGTCCAAATGTGTCTCTTAGAATAGATTGTTTTTTTGGTATTACTGAAGACAACAATCAGAGGTATAACAAAGACCCTATAGCCCCTACTGTGCAGGGGACCCCAACCCTTCAGTAACCCCAAACCAATAAAAATCTTTTAGATGTGACAAACTAAGGGGCTCCGGTTCACATTCTGCAGGGAGGCCACATCATTTTCCGTTACGCCACTGACAACAATCAGTCCTTTTGACTTTGCCTCATTTCTATCAACTTGCAAATAAGAACTCATTGCATATTTTGAGCTGGAGTAGCATGATAAGAAGATGGAAATATTACCTTTTCTAATACTTTGTTTCATCTCATCACAGCCAGTCTATTTTTCCCTACTTCATAGTAACAAAAGTTTTTTTATTGATGTACATAGGAGGTAAACACCATTTATTTATCAGTTCACTGGTAGCCAATGATAGTCTTCTGAATAGGCTTGTTTAGAGTCTGCCAAAAACAAGGTACATATCTATGATTTCCTATATTATTGTAACTTTCAATATTTGAAAGCCACACTTTCACACCAAGTATTCAGAGCCGGGTGTGCTATTAATAATGCACTTTCTCTATAAAACTACTCTGTATGAAATCTCAATAACCCTTCTTGCATGTGTGAGTATTGCCTAGTATTGTTTTCATAACCTGCTTTAAATTCCATCTCACTCTTGGATTGCATGCATTGTGCATCCTTAGGCATGAACACCTTATTACTCCAGTATTGGAACTTTCATAGATTCCCATAGCTTGTATCATTCCCTGTCGTCGGAATGGGAGCCTCGGTAAACAAAAAATATCATAGCAGTAGGCACAAAAGAGAAAGAAAGGCCTAGGCCTCATCTCATTTTCTAGCATATCCACTTCTTTTTGTTAAAGAGACCAAAAACATACAACAACCAATCAGATTAGCCTAATCCCATAGAACCTTCCTGAGAGAGCCTCAGAGCCTCAGACTTTCTACCGCACGTTGTGCTAACGGATTCTCCAATGAGCTCTGCTCAGATTTCTCTTCAACTTTTGGATTTCAACTGTATTCTCTTCAGGACACAAGTTCGAGGTAAGATAAACATAAGGGTCCGTGAGGGCTGTCTTTTTACCTGGTTCCAGAAGCTAAAATCTAGAACAGATCCAATCTCCAGTATGACAGTGATGAGGCCTCATCTGCTATGTCTTCTTGAAGATCTGAGAAGGAATACGATCTCACCCTCCTTCTTGTGAGCAGTGCACTCAAAACTCCTTTAAAAGACCTCCCATGGGTCTGACAGGCGCATTCCAACTGAATCTCCTCACTGAGGTGTAAAGGAGAGGAAGAGACTTACAAAGGAAATCCCTCAAAAAGCCTATAAGAAGACCGCCAAGGGGTCTGACAGGCGCAGTCCACCTGAATCTCTTCACCGAGGAGTAAAGGAGAGGGAGGGACTTATAACAGGAGAAACTGGTGTGAGGGAGTCTAGCTAAAACCTCCACTGTTCCTAGTGAGGAACGACAGGATAAAAAAGTCTCCATCACCGACGAACATGGCAGTGTCGACAACGGTGTGGACGCAGTGTCCACGACGATGGCAGTGTCAAGGACGATGGCAGTGTCGACGATGATGGCAGTGTCGACGATGACAGCGTCAACGACAATGGCAGTGTCGACGATGATGGCAGTGTCGACGACGACAGCGTCGACGACGATGGCAGTGTCAACGACGACAGCATCGACGACTATGGCAGTGACGAGGACGACAGCGTCGACGACAATGGCAGTGTCGATGACAACACTGTCGACGATGGCACCGTCGACTATGATATCTACATCGTCTATGACAACCGTCAACAACAGCGTCAATGGGAATTGTTTCATATTTTAATAAATACGGCCGGGGGGTCGCGAGGCCCCCCTGCCTTCCAAAAGTTCAAACTTTGTCTGTCTCCTACCATTGAGATTGGTGGTGGAAGGGGTGGCGGGCATCTCGGACCATATGGAAAGGGGTGACCTCTCGGTCACCCCGAACGTATGGCTGGGTGCCCCAATCGCCCAGGAAACCATTGCGGGCGGGGGGCGTGTCCCCGGCCGGTATGCCCAAAGTGGCGTGGTTGGAGCACGGCCCCGCCGCCTAAGAGGGTTGTCCTAACACCCGCCCGGAAGTCCGTGCACTTTTGGGCGGGATGGGGATGTTGCCCCGCCTTCCCGCTGCAAGATAAAAGGCGCGGGAATCCAGGCAGGCGTCCTCTTGTTCCTGCGCTCTGAAGGCTGCACCACTCGTCGCTCGTGAGCCCTCATGGGAACAAGCTGCAGTTTTTTGACCCACCCACCAGCCCCTGTTGCAGAAGTTTGGGAGTAAACAAAGTTCTGATGCGCAATTGATTGTGATGGATAAACGTCTTGTTTAGGCCGTTTTCTCTCATTATAGATTGATGCCAAGAGTGTGTATGCAACTGAATACTTGTCTATAGGCCTTTTTTCCTTTGTAGAAGTGTAATGAACTGTATGCAATAAAATCGTTTCTCTGTTATAGGACCTTTTCTCCTTTGTAGCAATGTTTATAGTATGTTGGATATTCTGGGACGTCCGCTGGACAAGGGCGGGAGTAGCAGGGAGGGATATATCTAGCTGTGATATAAGCTTAAGCATAGGTTTTTTCCCACTAGTAGGTAACTAACTGTCGTATTTATTTAGTCTTCGGTCGGGCGGTAAGGTCATGATCGGTGAGCAGTGATTTCAAGGTCCCTAGTGGGGGCGCCACCCATTATGGATGGGAGTGCCTGGGGGGAGGTGGCCATTGGCCCCTCCCACGGGGGGGCGGCACCCATTACGGATGGGATCGCCCAGGGGGAGACGGCCATAGGCCCCTCCCAAGGGGGAGACGGCTATATGCCCCTCCTACGAATTTCCCGCGGGCCGGATATCCGCTCCGGCGGAAGAGAGTGCGGGGAAAGGGGGGGGAGTCCACGCTGTCCTTCTTACGGATACCCCGCACGGGAACTCAGATGACCTTAAGATGTCGCCGAGTGAAAGGGGGCCCCCATGACAAGGGAAGTTACAGTTGGCTACGAGGGTAAAGCCCTCTGCGCATGCGCCACTCACACGTGAGGGCGGAAATTTGGTGATTGGGATCTGACACCGGTTAAGACCTTGCCGTTGGCCCCTAACGATAGGATGTACAAAATTCGTATGCAATGCATTATGTCATGATGTTAGACTCGGTTAGGAAAATCTTTGTATTAGAGATTTGTTAAGGTTAGCCTGGATACCTGTCTTCATCAAGTGTAATGAAAGTTGAATTTAGTAAATGATAAATGATATTTTAATAAATACGGCCGGGGGGGTCGCGAGGCCCCCCTGCCTTCCAAAAGTTCAAACTGTGTCTGTCTCCTACCATTGGGATTGGTGGTGGAAGGGGTGGCGGGCATCCCGGACCATATGAGCGGGGGAACTACAACTCCCAACAGCCCACTGGGCTGTGCCTCCAGATCCACCAGGACTACTGTATCAGAGCATTTCCCAGGAATGTTATCACCGATCACCCCCGCTGCTTGCAAGTCACCTGCCATTTCCAAAGAACCCCCCTCAACTGTAGCATGAGCCGTCAGCCCCAAAGAGGGTGAAGAGGGGACACTGACAGCCTTGCCGGTGGGAGACAATGAGGAGGCTTTGGGAGACACAGCAGGCGGCTGACGGCGTTTAGTGTTGATAAGATTCTGTGGCGTTTTATTCTTGACTCCCAAAGGCTTAAACATCGCCAGGAGAGTTTTGATATTCTTCACCACGTTTGGTGCCACGATAGCAAGCTGGCTTCCCTTCATGTTTTCGTCGACTGCAGGGCCCGCCTGAGCCCCTGGGGATTGAGCCATTGCAGCACCGGTCTTTGTGGACCTCCGGGGCAGATTATTTGCCTGTCCCTTCGGAGGCATGGCAAAGCAAAGGGAATACCGCGGCTGGGATGCCAAATCACACCAGAAACCGCCGCCGGCCGAACGCCTCAAAGAAAAAATCCAGAGAGAGAGACAGCCTCGATACACCAGAGGCCACCGGAGCATTTCTTTTCAGGTCAATGTAATAAATGTTTTCCACCCCTAAGATAATGCCAGTTCATAACCAAAGGAAAGCCCTGTCTACTTCTTAGAAAAATCCATTAAAACTGCCAAGGTCAGCAAGTCGACCGGGGAAGAGAGTGTTTGGACCAGCTCAGACAGCCGAGTGACCGACCGCCATCTTGCCCCCGCTGGAGTTCCTATCAAGGTCATTTGCAGGGCAGCTACATGGAGCTGTGCCCATACTTTTACAAAGCACTACTACTTGGACTCTTCCACACGGAGTGAGGCAGCAGTGGGACAGGCAGTCCTGAGGAACCTCTTCCAGTAAGCGGTGAGCTTTCCCTTCTAGCCCTCTTTCCTGTTATTGCACATTTTGTATCCGATAATGTTTACTGACTACGTTTGACTGTATGGTCATTACATACTCTGATACAAGCTATGGGAATCTATGAAAGTTCCAATACTGGAATAAGAAAACAAGTTACTTACCTGAAACTTTAGTTCTCCAGTATTGGTAACTTTCATATATTCCCATGCGCCCACCCTCCTCCCCTTGGAAAGCTCAGCCTTCAGCTAATGTAGTTACTGTTACACAACGGCTACGAAAATCTGAGGCTCTGAGCCTCTCTCAGGCAGGTTCTATGGGGTGAGGCTAATCTGATTGGTTGTTGTATGTTTTTGGTCTCTTTTACAAAAAGAGGTGGATATGCTACAAAATGAGATGAGGCCTAGGCCTTTCTTTCTCTTTTGTGCCAACTGCTATGTTATTGTTTATTTACCGAGACTCCCATTCCGACGACAGGGAATGATACAAGCTATGGCAATCTATGAAAGTTACCAATACTGGAGAACCAAAGTTACAGGTAAGTAACTTGTTTTCTTTCTTTTCACTTTTCTTCTAATGTCTTGGAACCCATACCTCAATGAGGGGAAACATCCATTACAACACAGTCTTTATATCGCATTGCTTTTACAATGCAGCTGTTAGAACGCTGCTGCCCTTACATTGCATAGCCATTACAATGCATGCATTACAACGCATGTCACTACAACGCGTGCCATTATAATTCATGCCATTACAACACATGTCACTACAACGCATGCCATTATAATGCATACCATTACAATGCATGCCATTACAATGCATTATAAGGTAGGTAATGGTGTTTTCTTTTTTTTATTGTGGATATGAGTTTTGGAGTAGAAGGGATAGTATTTTTTACCACTAAGCTATCCAATATTTTCCTTACTGTTGCACTCACTGGAGTTGGAATAACAATTTTCACCCCTACACTATCCAACTTTTCCCCTTCTGTTGCACTCACTGGAGTGGGAATAGTAATTTTTACCCCTACACTATCCAACACTTACCCTACTGTTACCCTAAAAGTATTCTGCTTTGCAATGGTATGCGTTGTAATGGAATGCCTTGTAATGGTAGTTTTTAAAAATGTGTTGTAATGGCATGCATTGTAAAATCATGTGATGTAATGGTAGTTGCAATGTAAAAAACACGTTGTAAAAGCATGTGCTGTAAATGTTTGTGTTGTAACGTCATATATTCCCTAATGAGTAGCTCCAACTGCCAATAAGTCAACAAAGAAACATAAATGGTGCATGGACAGTGGAAATGAAAGTGGTCTTTGTCAATAAATAACCAGTGGCGTCTGGCACATGTGTGGTGGGGTGGGGTGGTAGAAGAGGGAAATCGACAGACTACTATAGGTATAATTAAATATTACCGGCTACCCCCCGCCGCGCCCTGCCCACCGTGCATACCTGAGCTGGCTGCCACTGTAAAAAACTCCATCTCCTAGGGAGGCAGGCATATGCATACACAGCCAACAATTTGAAACATCTGTAGTCTTATAATAAGTCTTGACCAGTTGGAGATACATTTTTTCACAGTACTCATTTTGATGCAGGATACGGATCTCCTTTTCACTGGTTTCCTTAATACTATTGAGCAACACTTGAGTGGCAGACCCACTTTAACCTATTGAATGTATCACCTGCATCAGTAGTGCCAAAACCAATGATGTAACAAACAATGCCCCTCCATTAAGCAATATTATCGTCTGTTCTAGCCTCCCCCACTTTCACTTTTTTGACTCCTTTTGTTGACTTCAGGTAACACATTTGGCCCTCTGACCTTCCTAAGGTCTCCATATTTCTTGGTCAGAACAATTCCATTGTGGGTAAATATTGTAAATGAAAAGGGACCCCCTGCTACTCAATACGGCACCTAAAGCATGGAAAAATATTCAGTGTACAGAAATTTAGGCTACCATATTCTTTCAAGACAAATCAAGAAACATATTAAGGCAAATAAATCATGTACAGCATATATTGTCAAAAGAGAAAGTTATGGTTATTAAACATACACATTGAATGATCAGTATATCATGAATTTCCAAGAAAACTCTGAAATAATCAATAAATACCTCAAACATACACCTTTCATGTAATCATTCATAACATAACATAACATATACAGTAAAATAAAAAATGCAGGATCAAGGAATGAGACAATGGAGTCTTGTACAAATGATATTAATACACCTTCAAGTGGTTTATATTCAGAATGTCATCACTCTAGCAATGACATTCTGAATATAAGCCACATGAAGTTGCATCAGTACTATTTTTTGGCTTTATACAACTTAAATGCCTCTTTGGTCTTTGAGTGTATAAAGTATCATTTGTTCAAGACCCCATTGTCGCATGCATTTAAAAAATATATATATTTGTTGAAGTGTAGCTTAATGCCAGTAAAGTGGTAAGGGGTAGACGATGAAAGGTGCCCCATGGACAGTGTGGACATTTTGAAGTATTGGTTTGCATCCCCCGATCCATGCACCATAACTGCCCTTCTCAGCTCCAAAACTGCAAATGTAAAGTCAAGTACAGTGTTTAGCAACTACCAGTCAGGATCTTCAGTACTACTAGTGTCACTTTCTTCACCAATAATTTTGATGCCTTTAGGACTTTGATGAGGAGCTGCTCAATATCTTATGTGGCCCACCACAATAGGTCAATGTGTTTAAAAAAGAATAGAATAAGGCTTTACCAACAGTACATCAACAGTACACAAAGGCTTGAATGGCTTGTAGAATGATATCCATATTGTTGAGTCGGAGGCATCAGTGGTTGACCCTTGTCCCTTGTTCTCCGACACCCTGCGTGCTTCCGGATGTTAAGGCCGCCAACTTGCCGATCTTGCCTGAGTCCCTGAGGATGAACATTTGTCTAAGCCCTTGAGGGTATCTCCCTCTCTCTCTATCCGGTGTTTGGGCCTGGTTAGTGATCCTGGCTGTTGCTCCGCTCGGTTAGACATTGAAGACAACATGAAGGGGGTTGAGGGTGAGCCTTCCCTAGGCTCTGAGGAGATCTTGTCCCTGGCCCGCTTACCCAAAGGTTCATGTGTGTGGGCAGCACAAGCAGCCATTGTCTCCTCAGCAAGGGAAGGGGGCAATTCAGTTGTAACAGTTAATAAAGACAGGGTGGGGTACTTGTGGGGTATCTCCTATGCCCTTTTGATGGTGCCACAATAAGGTTGTCTCCTGTAGTGCGTAAGAATGTCAAGGGAGATAGCCCTGATTCCTTCCAGGGAAGGGAGTGGTCTTTCCTCCCACCTACCAAGGTCACATCCAATCCACTGTTTATCAGGCCGAGTCCCTGAAAAATTTGTTTGGGGCCTACTGTGTTGGGTTCCCCCATCCTTGGGAAGCACTCAGGGATCGAGGGCTGATGCAATTCTTAGGGCTCTCACTGAGTGCCCCAGTTGATGTCTTCCCCGGCCCACTGAGGTCTCCTAGGCCAGGTACCTCACTAGAACAGTTCACCACACACCCAGAGTGTGGATGGAAGTATTGCTGGGGACATCGCAGCCTAAAGCATCACCACAGAACATAGGTTGCTTGGGTAGGGGGTGGTATTTAGCTCCCACAGGGCTAGGATGAATTCCTAATAAGAAGCAGCAGCCGTAGCACCACAGAGCTCTCGGCTGTGCCCCTGATCAAGAGGCCGAGTCTGTAAGGGAGTAGGTTGCACATGCGATGATCAGTTCTGCAGCTTTTGTTAATTCTAAAATTACCCCTGGTGTACCTCTCTGATATGCAGGAGTCTCTACAAAGGTGTTAGGGAAGTGAGTATAAAGTATCAGCACCAAGGATACAGGATGATCTGAGTTGGTGGAAGGGAGCTCAGTTAGGCACGTTCACCATCCTGGCCTCCCAGTTCAAGCCCCTAATGTCAGTATGAAAGAAAAAACAATTCCTTTAAAACATATGCTTTTCTGTTACATAATATTGACTATAAGGAAATGCCTCTTTTTATATGAACAGCCCCAAAGTTTTGGACTGAGTCTGTAGGCTTTTTGACTCTGAACTGAGGCCTGCTAACTAGGTCTCAGTGCCTGTTACCTGACCTTAAATTGTCTGTGTTGATTTGGTTCATACCCAATTGGCATAAGCTAACTTACTCATCATTCCCTCGTTTATGGTACCCAGGGGACCCAGTACTTGTACGTTACAGGGTCACCCCTGGGACTGCAGCACTGGTTGTGCCACCCTAGGTGTGACAAAGGTAAAACATGGCTTCAAGTCTGCCATTGCAGACTAGAAGAGCAGTTTTCCACTTCTAACTTGACTTTGCCATTTAAAAGTGTGGCAAAGCCCAACCCTCCTTTAGTTACATGCATAACACACCCCTATTTCAGGTCTAGTGAGTCCTAAGCTTGCATATTTTCAGAGCAGAACATATATTTTACCTGTTCTGACAATAAAAACATGAAACTCCATTGGCAAGTGCAATATTAGCACTTTGACCCCTCAGCTTTACTAACTTCCGAATGGTGCAACCAGAATTGATACTCCAAGGTATCAAACAACCCATTACATTAAGCCTGACTTGATACGAAAACATGGCGACTGGTAGCCAGGCTTGAGACGACTTTGGGAGACGTGGACCCCAGTGGCCAGTACCGTCTCACCAACCCCATGGAGTAGCCGAAGTAATACCCCTGTTGATCACATCGCATTTGCAGCATCCTTGAGCATCTTCAGCATCCTGCATGCCTTGCATCGAGACCCCTTCCATAGGAATCTATGTCAAGGAGATACAATGCCTTGAACCTGTTGACTGCGTCTTTTTTTGAGTTAACTGTTTCTGAGAGTCTTCCTAAGCCCCCTGACTGGCTTCCTGCTGCAGTTGGTCACCCAAAGTAACTCAAACAACCGCACTGATATTTACCAAAGTTTTTCTGGAAAAGTTTTCAAGTGGCAAATTAATTGAATTTGTAAATGCTTGTTGACAGTTAACTATAAAGTGCATATTTACTGTACCTTGTAAAATGTATATCTCCGAAACCCTCTTGTATATCTTTTTCATTTTGGTGAGAAAAATTGCATTAAAATACGATCTATTTTTGTAAATTGGTGTCAGATTTTTTGAGTGTCTCGTGTATATCTTCTGCAATTGTTATGGTGCTCTAAATGCTTTACACGTGTGCCTTTGTGCACACCTTACTGCTCAGAGCTACAGCTGCCCAGGGTTGAACTAAAGGTTTGACAAACAAAACCTACTGGTCCTAAAGGGGTTTGGTAAGCGTATTACACGTTGAGGTTGCACAACCACACCATATAATACTCCCCAATTCCTCAAACTGACTGTCACACAACCGCCCCCATCCCGAAGGCCAATATACTATTTCTTGTGTACCACATACTTTTAGATACTTGGAAGTAAATATTTACAGCAAAGAGCAAGATCTTAGGAATGGAAATTTGGTAGCCACTTTACAGTCTTGTAGAAATGTAGAAGTCAGGCGGTCGATCAAATTGCCAATTATGGGACATCTCACCCAATCCAAAATGGCAGTCCTTCCTAGGCCACTGTATTTCTTCACAAATCTTCCTGAATTTTGTTGAACTTATTCAAATGACTAACTAGTCTGCTCAGAGATTTAACAACCTCGCCAACCTCGGCCTCAAAGAACTCGTCACCGCACCCACCCATGCCGCCAGCCACACGCTGGACCCCGTCTTCTCCACAGGCACCCACGTCGCCTTCAACCACACCACCGAACTCCACTGAACCGACCACCGCTGCATTGATTTCACCTTCAAGAAACCAACCACGCACCACCGCACCCAACAGCTGCCTCGCCGCTGCTGGAGCAAAGTCACGAAGACCGGCTGATCACCACCCTCGACCAGAATCCACCGACCGACCCCACCAACCCAGACGCCACAGTCCGCAACCTCAGACAATGGATCGACAACTGCACCAACACCCTCGCCCCGCTCAAGAAACCCTCCAACAGCCACGCCAGCAAGAGAGCCAGCTGGTTCACCGACGAGCTCCAGACCTTCAAACACGCATGCCGGAAACTGGAGAAAATATGGCTCCACAAACGCACACTGGATAACCACGCAGCGCACAAGGACGCCACCCGCAGACATCACCACCTCATCAGATTAGCCAAGAGATCCTCCTTCAAAGACCGCTTGGACAACAACGCACACAACAGCAAAGAGCTCTTCAGCATTGTAAAGGAACTCTCCAACCCCAGCTTCAATGCCAATGACATTCTGCCCTCACAAGAACTGTGCGACTCACTAGCCATCTTCTTCCACCGCAAGATCGCTGACATCAACACCACAACCACCCTAACTATGCCAGACTCTACCTCCCCTGCGAACACCACCAGCGCCATCCGCCTGACCCCTGGTCCAACGTCAACGATGACGAGACACGCAAGGTCATGAACTCCATCCACTCATGATCTCTGTCACACCCGTGCCCACACCACGTATTCAACAAAGCAGAAGCCATCGCACCCCAACTACGGAAGGTCATCAACATCTCCTTCGAAACAGTGACATTCCCGGAAAGCTGGAAGCACGCCGAAATCAACGCCCTCCTCAAGAAGCCCAAGGCGGACCACAAGGACCTCAAGAACTTCCGTCCCATCTCCCTGCTCTCGTTCCCGGCAAAGGTTATTGAGAAAATGGTCAACAGGCAATTAGCCCGCCACCTGGAAGACAACAACATCTTGGACCCGTCCCAGTCCGGATTCGGACGAAACCACAGCACCGAGACAGCCCTCATCGTCGCCACAGACGACATCAGGCGCCAACTAGACAACGGCGAAACATCAACCTCATCCTCCTGGACCTGTCGCCGCCTTCGACACGGTCTGCCATCGCACTCTAAAGACATGCCTCCTAGAAGCCGGAATCCAAGAGAAGGCCCTTGACTGGACCACATCCTTCCTCTCCGGCAGGACCCAGAGCGTCCGCTTCCCACCCTTCTGATCCGAAGCCACCGACATCATCTGCGGCATCCCCCAGGGCTCAGCCCAACGCTGTTCAACATCTACATGGCCCCCCTCGCACAAGTGGCCTGCCAGCACAGCCTCAACATCATCTCCTACGCCGACGACACCCAGCTCATCCTCTCCCTCACCAAGGACCCACACAACACCAAAACCAACCTCCACGAGGGAATAAAGGCCGTCGCCGACTGGATGAGGAGCAACCGTCTGAAGCTGAACTCAGACAAGGCGGAGGTACTCATCCTCGGTCCCACCCCCTCAGCCTGGGACGACTTCTGGTGGCCGACCACACTTGGAACAGCACCAACACCCACCGACCATGCACGCAACCTAGGATTCATCCTCGACTCCTCCCTCTCCATGGCTAAGCAGGTCAACGCCGTCTCCTCCTACTGCTGCAACAGCCTCCACATGCTCCGCAGGATCTACAAGTAGATCCTGACGAAACAAGAAAAATGGTTACACAGGCCCTCGTCAGCAGCAGACTGGACTACGGCAACGCACTCTACGCAGGAATCCCAGTCAAACACCTACAATGACTACAACGCATCCTAAACACCTCCGCCCGACTAATCGTCAAGCCATATCACCCCCCCACCTGAGTGATCTACATTAGCTCCCCATGGACAAGAGGATCACCTTCAATCTCCTCACCCACGTACACAAAGCACTCCACAACGCTGGACCAGCCTACCTTAACAGCAGACTCAGCTTCTACACCCCCACGCACCAGCTCCGCTCCGCCAGCCTCGCCCTCACCGATGTCCCCCGCATCCAACAAACGACCTACGGCAGCAGATCCTTCTCCTACCTCGCCGCCAAGACCTGGAACACCCTCCCTACCCACATATGGCAGACCCAAGACCTACTTGCCTTTAGAAGACTCCTCAAGACCTGGCTCTTCAAGCAGTAGCAGCACCCCCTCCCCTCAGCGCCATGAGACCCTCACGGGTAAGTTGCGCGCTCTACAAGTACTCTGATTGATTGATTGATTGATTGATTGATTGATTGATTGATTGATTGATTGAATTGAGGATGGCCAAAGACACAGAGACATACTAAATCTGCTTATGGCTAAGTTGGTCTTGGTGCCAGAGATAATGACCTGTACTTTCTAATGGCACTATTATAAAGCACTGCTAGATGGCGGAATGGAAAATACCTAGAAGAAAGAGGGAATTCAAATATGAAACCTTATTAGGAAGTGTTAATATCCTTATGGATTGCTTGCACACTAGAAACTGGGTGGAAATCTAGATTACTCAAAGTTTAAATGAGATGCTGGAAATGGTGTATGAAGAAGACCTCAAACAGAGAGTTGTACACCCCTGCAGTACCACTGGTTGGGATTCCTACTTTGAAAAGCTTTTTCAACTCTCAACAGATATCAGATTGGATGGTAGTGAGGCTTAACATGGGGGACTTAAAAGACTGAATGTTCTGGTTTCAGAATATGAAGGTCCTTCGTCCTAAAAAAAAAGGCTTCTTACAATTTAGTACCAACAATAGGAGCTAATAGCAAGTTTATAACAAGGTTTTATAAAACCTTGGTGGCAATGAGAAAACTAACATCAATAAATCCAGGGAGAACTGAATATTAAAAATAGGTGAAGATGGAAGTTTGGACCAAATATACACAGATAAAGTATAGAGGATTACCAGATTAAGTAAACTCAGTTCAGTTACTGTTAGAAATTGGGTTTCCCAGCAGGAACAACAATCCTGGTCAGGGTAAGTCAGATACACAGCAAACACGTGCCTGTGCTTACCTTCTGGTAGCCTGGCACAGAGTGGGCAGGCTTAACTTAACCTCTTCACTGCTAGGCCTCCCCCATCCCCTCCCTGTGCTAAGCCTTTTGTTGGCCGTTTCGGGGAGTTCGTGCTTAGGCCCCTGTAACATTTTGACCACATAAGGTATCCTTTCAAAATTTGTGTCCTTTTCTTCCAACATCTTTGGGATTTTCCAGGTACCCAGGGTTTGTTGATTCCACTGGAGAGGACCTAAAATGTTGCCAAAATACAGCAAAACTTTAGTTTTTGCAGAAAAAAAATGTGCTGCAGAAGAAAGTGTCTGTTTTTTACTCTGCAAATTGTATCAACAAAGGGTTTGTGGTGCTGAAATCAATATCTTCTCGGCTTTCAGGGACTGACAGACATTTGACAGAAAACCCAAAATCTTTACACAGTTTTGGCATTTAACTGGTACCTAGCCTATTTTTGCTATTTTTTGTGCTTTCAACCTTCTTCCAGTTAGTGTCAGAAATGGGTATGAAAGCAATAATGGATCCTGAAAAGTTATACATTTCAGAAGAGTAGACAAAATTCTGAACTCAGAAAGGGGTCATTTGTATAGATGCTTCCAGTTTTTTTAAAACAAAAACTAACAGTTGAAAATAAGATAAATTGAAAACTAGTTGAAAAAAAGCGGCAGTTTGTGCCGACATTTACACATGTACCTTCTTTTAAGTATGGCAGCTAATTTAAATCAATATATTTGCATTTGCTGGACCCTTCTGGTTGTGGGGATATATAGGACTTGTAGTTTCACCAAGAATACGGGGAATCCAGAGCCAATAACTGAGCAGCATCTTGCAATGTTTTTTCATTGTGTAACGGGTATATAGGAATTCATTTGGTAAAATGTAAAGGGTGAAAAATAGGTATCAAAGACACCTATGTATTTCCAAAATGGGAACAAAATATAGAGTTTAGAAACAGTAGCTATTTGCACATCTCCAAAATTGTTGGTACTCATACTAGCATGTGAATTATAGGACATTTTTAAAATTGACTTTTTTTTTACACATTGTATTACATTTGGAACGCAGAAATGCATCAAAAGTCAATGAGCAATAACAGTTGCTCTGCAATTCTGTGTTCCCCTGAGTCTCCCCAAAAAATGGTACACCACTTGTGTGGGTAGGCTTAGTACACAACGTGGACACACCACATTTTCACAGTGAAAACTGACTGT
Source organism: Lissotriton vulgaris (assembly GCF_964263255.1). Classification (NCBI taxonomy): domain Eukaryota; kingdom Metazoa; phylum Chordata; class Amphibia; order Caudata; family Salamandridae; genus Lissotriton; species Lissotriton vulgaris. The sequence continues at coordinate 1,105,265,058 of NC_141695.1, forward strand.
TTTTTGCAAAGTGCCTAGCAGTAGATTTTGAACTCTAGCTCTGCCAGCACATAGGGAAACATAGAGAAACCTAGCAAACCTATACATTTTTTTTAAGTTAGACACCCTGGGAAAACAAGGATGGCATGACTTGTGTTGCTCTCACCAGGTACTGTTAGCCAGAATCCCATTTCAAACCTCAAACTTAGTAAAACAAAAAAAAAATGTTCCTTACATTTCTGTGATGGAATATTTTGGAATCTGCGTGGATCCACAAAATTGCACCCACCCCGCATTCCCCAAAGTTGTCCGATAAAAATGGTAATACACATATGTGGGTAGGCCTAGTACCCATGACAGGTAACAGCCCAAAACGCAATGTGGACACTCTACATTCTTACAGTGAAAACTGACCTTTTTTTGCAAAGTGCCTAGCTGTAGATTTTGAACTCCAGCTCTGCAGGCACCTAGGGAAAACTATACATTTTTGTAAACTAGACACCCAGGGAAATTCAGGAGGGGGTCACTTGTTTGGCTCTGACCAGGTACTGTTACCCAGAAGCCCTTGCAAACTTCAAACTTTGTCAATAAAAAGATGGAAAGTTCTGGAATCTGTGTGGATCCACATAATTCTACCCATCCCACGTTCCCCAAAGTCCTCCTGTAAAAATGGTACCTCAAATGTGTGGATAGGCCTAGTGCCCATGATAGGAAATGGACCAAAACGCAACACGGACACACCACATTTTTACAGTGAAAACTGACTCTTTGTTTGCAAAGTGCCTTGCTGTAGATATTGAACCCCAGCTCTGCCAGCACCTAGGGAAACTCAGCAAACCTATACATGTTTTAAACTAAGCACCCAGGGGAATCCAGGAGGGGGTGACTTGTGTGTTTCTCACCAGGTTCTGTTACCCAGAATTTCTCTCAAACCTAAAACTTCGTAAAAAACAAACCATCATTTTCCTTACATTTTTGTGTGGCATCCACAAAATTCCACCCACTTCGCATTTCCCAAAGGTTTCCAATAAAAAATTTATCTACCTTTTGGGTGAAGGCAGGGTAACAAAATGTATTGTGGAGACATCAAAATGACATCACAAAACAACCTGGTTTTGCTAGGCGAGGGCGCCCAGGTTGTTTTCCCCAGGCTCAGCGGCCATCTAGGGAAACCTACCAAACCCACACATTTCTGGAAACTAGACACCCTGGGGAGTCCAGGGAGGCATGGCTTGCGTGGATCCCCCAACATTGCCTAATGAGAATCCCTTGCAAACCTCAAATGTAGCTGAAAAAACCCAAAATGTTCTCAAACTTCTCTATGGGTAAGATTAGGATCACTGGGCTGACACAACTTTTCTACCACCCATCGTAACCCCAGGTCTCCCTATAAAAATGATACCTCACTTGTGTGGGTGGGCCAAGTACCCACAACACACAAGGGCCTAAAACGTATGGTGGATACTTTAAAAAAACCTATCATAAAACTAGCTTGCTTAATCTCCACTACAGCCCCCCCGCTGCGGGATGCCTGGCTTTCACCTTGGGGGTGCCCAGTAGGGGTTATCTCACAGGGAAAAACCAGGACGGGTTCCCAAAGCAAGCGCCTTGAGACCTTTCAGTGAAAAGGCGCTATATAAGAACCTTTGACATTTGACATAAAACGACCTGGTTTTGCAGGGGTGGTACCTGTTTTTTGTCCGCAGGCTCGGAGCCATCTAGGGAAACCTACCAAACTCACACATTTCTGAAAAGTAGGCACCCTGGGGAGCCCACGCATGCATGGCTTGCATGGATCCCCCAATGTTTCCCTACCCAGAATCCCCTGCGGTGGTGGCGATGCGTTAGTTCCTGATGCAGTTCTTTGAGAAGCACCCCTCAAAAGAACAGACTGACCCCTTCTTTTGCTCCTTTACAGTTTATATGAGACCATACCGCATAAGTTTACTGCAAAAATAGTGTGTAAAGAGAACAGTGCATTTTTTGTAAATATTTCATTTTCGTGGTTAGAAACTTTTGTTTATTTGTCTGTATAAAGATTTTGTTTGTGAATGTATAAATGAAAAGTTTTTTTCTCATGTATAGACGTTCTATGATTTGGAAACAGTCTTGAAATTGAAACAGAAACATGTTAAATAAATAACCAAATCTTAGCGTAACATAACGCGGGTTCTCACTGTGTGTCTGTTGAATTAATGAGCAGGAACACGAAAAAGTAGTCAGGTAACCCCCAGTTTTTCAACATTCTAAAAGTGGCATTTTTTTAACTGCAATTTAAAAACAAACCTAACTATGGGTTATCTTTTTAAATTGTGAACCCAGAGACACTAAATTGGGGTTTCCTATCTTTTCCCAATTGGAAACTACACTCATAAACTGTCATAAGGCAGTCCCAATGTTATTGCGTGGGAGAGCTAGGCCTTGCAGTAGGGAAACACGAATTTAAGAGTATTTCACTACCAGGGCATGTGAAACTTAAAAGGTACATGTCCTACTTTATTTGGTCAAAACTCGTTTTATTTAGCATTGCAATCAAGTACCACAAATTACACAGTGGAGTGTGCAGGACCTCAGGCCAATATAATCTGCTAATATCAGTCAATTTTCACATGTTGAGAGGTCCCATCTCACCCCTCACATTCCAAAGAAGGCCTGTTTTATTACATCAAACAGTAAGGGTAACCCTTTAAACTATAACATGAAACAAACCCCCTATCCCTCCCTCCTCCCCTTCCACGGTGGTGGAGGTATCTCAGAAGCCACTGGTCAGTTCTACGGATATGTCTTAGGGGTAGGACAGTGAGAAATTAACAACTGTTTCTTAATGGAACATTACTGCTCCATCTGGCTCGATTTAGAGGTTTACTCCGATCCGTATTAGAACTGAACTGGTTTGTATCGAAGAGGGGCATACTGCCAAGGGCAAGCCATGGGACAGAAAAGTTACCAATGGTTCCCATTCAAACTCGAAGTTCTTGTACTCATCCCTGAAAATATCTGCCAACCTTTCCATGATGAGAATTCTCCATGGACGGGAATGCCACGGCTATATTGTGTCTTTTTTCCTTCCAAGTTGCTGCTATTGTGAGTTTTGCTGCCTCCAAGCATGCACACATTGTAGCCTTGTCCGCAGTAGACTGGTCTTCAAGAGCAGGGTCCCTTATGTCCCTTATGTCCCTTATGCCGAGCAGAACTCCCTCTATGGTTATCGGGATGGGGTACCCTAGCATGTCTTTGATGCGGGAGAGTATTTCCTCCCAGAAAGCACGGATACCAGGGCAGTCCCACCAGATGTGACGAAAGTCCCCTTGTAGGCCACAGCTCCACCAACAGATATCTGAGGTATCTGGAAAAATCTGTTTGAGTTTAGTGGGATAAAGCTACCATTCGATTTGTGTCTTATAATGTGCCTCCCTCAGAGTCACAGAGTGGTTGTGTTTAGAAAGGTCTCCCCATATGTGTTTCCACTCCTCCTCTGTTATGTCCCTTCCTATTACTTGTTCCCAGAAAGGCATGTATCATGCCCTTAGAGCTTGTATCGTTGCCAATAGCATGACATAGAGTGAAGGAATTACTCCTTTCATGGAACCGGCCCTCCATATCAGCTTCTCTATCGGTGTAAGTTCTCTAGTGGTGGCATCTTTGATATGTGGGAGGGAGACCCAATGTTTAAGTTGGAGATAGTGGTAGTGCTCACTTTGGGAGACCTGGAAATCCCTCTTGCAGCTCTCAAATGACAACACATCAAAATTGTGGAACATATCTGATATCTGACTGGGGGTGAATGTTTTGCCAATGTGCAACATTCCGTCCATCACCTTGTGTGTTTTGCTGTTCGCCCTATGTGGGAAGGGTATGCCCAGACGTGGGTCCAGTGCTCACTGAGCCACCGGAGTCAAGCTATCCTGGCTGATGACGGCTGATAGCCAGAAACCGGTCCTAGGATGCTTGATTCCGGTCCAGGGAAGACATGGCTTGGCAGTTCAGGCTGGACTGTTCCCATGAGGCACAGGGTCAAGACTGATTTGCATATGGCCATGTCTGAACTGGGGTGGCGTGGTGAGCAAAATAACAATGGATAAAACCCAGATCTGTGACTGAGGGTGAATGTTTTACCAATGTGCAACATTCCGTCCATCACCTTGTGTGTTTTGCTGTCTTTATTTGCGGGGCGAGTGCGTAAAGCAGCTTGACATGGGTCAGCCAGTCTTTTTCTGCTACTCCGTTTTCTCTTTAGAGTCCTCTGCTGCTCAGCTGGTTTTATGACTCCACAGTTGCGCTGAGTTCTTCTGCTTAACCAGGGAGAAGACTTTAAGCCATTCCCTTTCCATGGTGGCATTTTTCTGTTTCCATAGTTTCTTCCTTAGAGCTGCCCTCAACGAAGCAGCCAACAGTCTCTCTGATGGTCCGCCCACTCTTTTCTTACGCAGGAGCGTTGGCATTCTTGTATGATTTTGCTTGGCCCTGTACTACCACATCTTGGTTGCCCTTTGGGCCTGGATGGGTGCGGCTGGGGATTCCCAAGCTTTGCTTGTAGGTCCTCCACTGTGTCTTCCCAGTCCTTCATGGGTGAGAGCGACAAAGAAAGACAGCCTTCCTGTTTCTGGCCCAGCCACGTTTGGAGCGTGTTGTCTATCTTGCCTGACCATCTGATCCTTCTCAAGACACTATGTTTTTGGTCCCCTCTTGACACACCAATGATTTGGTGGCAGATGGCTGTAGGAACTATCAGCTGGAAGACCGCTCTTTTGTACCGCTTAATGGCCTATGAGCACTTTCCGTCCTATCTTCGACTTCAAAGTCATCCAAACTGGCCGCCATCGCTTCGCTGGCCATGATGTAGTCAATTCATGAAATGTCCCTGAAGGTAGGGAGAGGATCCCAGGAGTTCTAATGGGCTTTTTTCAGTGCGTGAGTTGAGGGCAATTTGCAATACTTAAATAAGGACTATTGCCAAAATCAGTCTGGTGCATCCTGTTGTTACCCAAGTGTGGGCACTCGTACTTTCTGCAGCGCCATTACCCAAGTATCAAGCGTCCTGAAATAGTGCTGCTGCCAGGATTATCCATGGTCATCTACTAGTATGGGTACCCCCTTCTTCCCATCACCTCATTTTTGGTATGTCTTACGTTTCAAGACGGTGTGCCAAGGCCGGGCATCTCTCAGTGTCATGCCTGTTTCTTTCGGAGAGCCAGAGCCGCTTTCATCTTCAGGAAGCTGAAGCCCTAATATGCACAGTCCTTCTGTCAGGTCCTAAATGTGGAGGGCTTTGTTCCTATATTCGAAAGCTAGCCCAAAGGGAGAGGTCCAACGGTAACGCACATTAACTTTGGCGGTGATTGGACAAAGCAGTTGCCTGCGTGCCAGGGTGGAGAGCGGCAGGTCCTAAAAGAGTGCACACTTGTAGCCCTGAAAGAGGACTCTTCTTTTTTCCTAGCGGCGCTCAAGTTGGCTTCTTTTGTTTTGAAGGAGTGCATCTTAACAAGGACATCCCGGTGCGCCTGCGCTGCCCTGCCTGTGGGGTCCCCACTCGATAAGCCCGTTCTAACTTGAGCTTCATCTGGCACGGACTCAGGATCTCGGCGAAGAAGGCCTCTACGAAGGCTTCTAGTCCGGTCCCTCCGCTCCTTCTTCCAGGTCCCGGATTCGAATGTTCTCCCTCCGTGACCTATTTTGTAAGTCTCTTCAGAAGCACTTGGTGAAGCTGAGTCTGGAGAGTCTATTGCGTTTCCTGTATTTTGGAGGAACAAGCGACCAACTCCTGTGTCTTTTCCTCCACTTCAAGCACTACTACATCTATGTCATGTTGAAGTGTCGTCATCTTCCCTATGAGATTGGCCTTCAGTTGGTCTACGGAAGCCCAAAGATCCTGCTTGATTTCTAGGCAGAGTTCTGATTTAAAGTCCCTAAGGGACGCCACCAGATCCTCCCTGGTGAGCGCCATTTTGTGCGTCTGTTCCACCTCGGTGAGAGAAAGGCCATTTTCTGTCACTGCAAAATATCTGGAGACCTTATTTGTCACTTTTTTTGGTGGCATAAGGGCAGTGACTTGAGCTGTCTAGGACCAGACCCAATCTAGCCCTGCTGTGTACTTGCCTCTTGTGTGTTACCGTGGCATGTGTGCTGGGAGACCGAGTATAGCCAGGCCCTTGAGATGGATTACTCAGTGGGGGCCATTTTAGGTTCAGGCGCTTTGTGTCCAGCTGCTTCCTCCAGTCCGATGCGGCAAGGTCCCATCTCCTCCCTCCAGGGTGATTGCTGTTGGGGCTGTAATTTCACTCACACAACGCCGTCAAACCCAGATGTGTAGTTGTTGTGGTCAATGTAGGAGGTCTCCGCTATTCTGGCGCCATCTTAAGGTCAGGCAAGGCTTCCCTGTACCTTCCTCCCAAAGGCCTATCGCTTGCAGCCTTGTTGGAACTGTGCTAACATCAAGAGTTCCGCCCAATTCCGCCCGTTCTTCTCCCACTGTCGCTGCCACCGGGCCTTGCTTACCTCTGGGCAATGTCAGAGTTGCCGGCGTGCTGCACTCTTTTGCCAAGATTCAGTGCGCCCTGCAGCTCCGGTCTAACTCCTTGCAGAGCGGGTGCGCGATGCTGAGCTTCGGTCAATTCCTTCAGTGTTTCTTCTGGACGAGGTAGGCAGACACAGCTCTCTCCTCTTTGGACCAGGGAATTAGTAGGTCTGCGGTCAATTAGACTGCCAGTGTGATCCCGCCGTTCACGTTCCTAAGCGCCATCTTAGGTCCGCCTCACTCTCTTGGACCCACAGAAAATCCTTTCTTAAGGTGCTTCCACCTTCTCTCTGTGGTAGATCTCAGTATTCCCAGTCAGCAAAGGACTCGGCTAGACAAGAACATGTGCTTCCCGGTTCCCTGTGTATGCTTTTTGCAGCTAGTGGCAATCTTGAGGCTCCGGAGCTGATACGGCTCACGTCTGCTCAGCCACAACCCCCATGTCATACTTTAAAAAAAAAACTTTTTTATTTGTTTTCATTCTGATAACACAGTAAAACAATCTGGAGCATAAACAAGCAGCACAGCCCAGCACATCATTGTCAGAAACAATTCGAATTATTACAAAGTCACAAGTATGCATTTTTATAACGCCTGCGACCCAACTTCTTTTATTCTAGTAATCTCTAGACTCCAGGTGGTCCAGAATACTGCTGCCCGTCTGGTCCTGAACCAGCCCTCTCGCACCCCCTCTAAACCCCTTCTGGAGAAGTTACATTGGTTATCCATCAAACAGAGGGTGAAGTTTAAGATCTGCTGTACAATGCATAAGTGTCTACAGGGAAATGGTCCAGCATATTTGATTAAGAAATTCTCCTGGTACACACCGACACGCTCTTTGAGATCTAGTGAGCAGGCATTGTTACAGATTCCAAAATTCAGAAAAGTAAGACAAGGGGGAAGATCTCTTATGGTTGCTGGTCCAACCTTGTGGAACAGCCTCCCACTGTTTCTGAGACAGTGCAAGGACCACCTTCCTTTTAGGAAGCAATTAAAGACATTCCTTTTTCAAAATTGATCTATGCTTATGGTTAGGGTCCGCTATTTGCTCTTCTTTTTTGGTCGCCAAAGGCGCGGAGATACTCCTTCGGGAGGTGATCCTAGCGCGGTACAAACACGCAAATAAATAAATAAATAAATAAATTCAGTCCTGGGTCATCAGATCTTATCCAAGTCTGAGTCACTGTCCTCTCTGCCCGAAGGTGGATCACAAATCTCACCTCTGTACGTATTCCACGCCCCACAAATTGTATTCCACGTTTTAGGTCTACCTCTGCTACTGTACACCGCCCTCTCAGCTAGTATGGCTGCATCCATATCCATGCTGTAAGGGTAGGCATCCCAAACTCCCCCCCATTTTTGTACTATATTCCTTTTGGCAACCATCATGCCCAATGTAACCCAACTTTGCCCATAGAGTGTGAGGTCATTTGGCTCCCATGTGTTTAACAAGCAGCGCCTGGGCTCAGGTAGCAGCGAGACCCCTTCCACTTGCGAGATTGTTCTCAGCACTTGCGTCCAATATTCCGCTATTCTGGGACAATCCAATATGGTATGATTAAAGGACCCTTCTTCCCCGCAGCCTCTCAGGCAGTAGGGATGCTCCACCCTTCCTATCTTATGCAAGGTGTGTCTAGTGTAATAGGAGCGGTGTAAAATGCGCAACTGCACCAACCTAAGTCGTGCGGGTATACCCACCTCCATTGGGGACGCTAATGCTTCCTGCCACTCTGAATCATCAGTCTCTACAAGATCGTGGGCCCATTTGTCCCTCAGGGGTCCCGTCGGGTCAGGCAGCTTGTTTACAAGTTTGCGGTAGGTTAGAGAGGTTGCCTTCTTTGGCATGTAATCAGTTAACAATCTATCCTCCAAAGGGGATGCCTCTGGGACTTCTGAACCAGTCGGCAGTGCCGTCATCAGAGCGTGTTGTATCTGTGTGTACCTGAACAGTTCTGAGGGGGCCAATTCGTATTGCTGCCGTAAGGTTTCAAAGGAAACCACTTCCCCCTTCTGCCACATATCTCCGACCGTCTGAGTTTTCCTAGCCGTTTTGTATCCCACAGTGGAGTGAGCTGGGTTATTATCCCTCGCCACCCTAATCTTCCCTGAGCTGTATGCCACAGTCCAAGGGTATGACACAGTGGTCCAAACCGTGCCAGTGCCAATTTTTTATCATAAAGTGGAGCTAACATATCCCTCACGCCTAATTGCGCTCTATCTGCCTGAAATGCCGGGTCTAATTGTGGGAGATGTACCCTTTGATTAATCACCTTCAGTTGTGCTGCCCAATAATAAAGTTGTATATCAGGAAGCGCTATTCCACCATCATACCAACCGCGCACTAGTTTGGCCTGCGCAATACGTGCCGGTTTATTGCCCCACAGCAGACTAGAGACCTGTGCTGCGATAGCTTTAAAATAGGAGGACGTCACCGGGTATGGTGTATTTTCCAAAATGTACAGAAACCAAGGTAGGGCCATCATTTTAAAAAGTGCTGCCTTCCCCAGCAAGTTCAGTGGTAGTGTTTTTTAGTGACGTATGTCTCTTTTGAGACGATCCAGCGGTGGCTGCAGATTCTTATTATAGAAGTCTCCAGGGTCAGCTGTGATGTAGACCCCTAAGTATTTGAACGCATGGTCCGCTATTTTAAGTGGGCAATTTTCAGGAAGATGCGGTGGCGGGCCGTGCAGCACATACATGATGGACTTAGACCAATTAAGGGTGTACCCGGATGCTCAACCATAAGCCGTGCAGATGTCTAGAAGACTGATTATGGAGCGCCTAGGGGAGGTCAGATATGACAGGATATCGTCTGCGTACAGGGAGATTCGATCTTCCCAAGTATCTGTCCATTTGAGGCCTCGTGTCATTGGATCCCAGCGTATCCATGCCGCCAGTAGTTCTAGTACCAGCGCGAACAGTAGCGGCGATAAAGGGCAGACCTGGCGCGTGCCTCTCGCCAAGGGAAAGTCATCAGAGATGTGGCCATTAGCGACAACATGCGCCATTGGTTTGGTGTAGATCAGTCGAACCCACAAATAGAACTTAGGACCAAACCCTAAATTACGCAGTGCTGCGAAGAGAAAGGGACAATGGATCATGTCGAACGCCATATGTGCATCCAGTGATAGTAACACTGCTGGTTCCTGCACGTACACTGAGCGTGCAAGCACCCCATTTAACCTCCTTAGGTTGAGCGCTGTGTTTCTGCCAGGCATAAAGCCCGACTGGTCCCGATGTATGAGCTTTGTCAGGTGTGGCGTGAGCCGGAGCGCTAGCAGTTTTGCGAGGATTTTAGCCTCTGCATTTATGAGGGAAATAGGTCGATACAAGGCACAGCTATCCGCAGATTTTCTAGGTTTTAAAATAGCCACTATGGTGGCCGTGCGTTGGTCCGGCGGGAGCTCTCCCGCCTGTAGACTTTCAGTGAACATACTCAACAGGTGGGGCGTTACGGAATTGACCATCTTCTTATAACATTCAATTGGTATGCCATTTGGTCCTACCGCCTTGCCCGATTGCAGTGTCCCAATGGCTGCTTGTACCTCCTCCGCCGTGAGGTCGGCCTCTAAGTCCTGCGCTTCTTCAGGGGTTAATTTGGGCATGTCAAGGTCTTTTATATAAGTCAGTGCCTCATCTACTGATATTGCGGATCTGAGGAGTATACTGTCTGGAAGTGTCGTGCCAGTGTTCGTACTATTGCGTGTGAGTCCGTTGAGGGTCGTTCCCCTCCTGTGTCCATCTGCGCTATCCACCTGTCACTCTTTTCCTGTTTATCTAGCCTCGCCAGTAACTTCCCTGCCTTGTCGCCTATGTTGTATATTTTGTGTTGCGTGTTCGCCAGCTGCTGTCTGGTCAGTTCCGTCAGGTGTTCTTTATGATGTCGCTGCGCAAGGTGCAAATTGTATGTTGCATCGGGGGTTGGGTCTCTAGTGTGTTGTGCCTCTGCAATGGTCAATTCGGACTCTAGAGTCTGCAATTCCAGCTGTCCCTCCCGTTTGTGAGCTGTGATGGAAGCTATAGGCTGTCCCCTGATGACTGTCTTAAACGCTTCACATAGAGTGGTGGAGGAAGCAACCGATCCACATTGTCCGGAAAGTAATGTCTCACCGCTTTCTGGAGTTCCCTTCTGATCTTGCGAATTTGGCGATAACCAGGGTGTATCGGATAGATCCGGCGCCCTTTCTGCTGGTGGCTGGTGTATCTGAGCAGCAGTGGGGAATGGTCAGAGATGCCCCGTGGTCTAATTTCTATATTGTCTACCTGTTGAAGGCTACCCTTCGAACACAGGAAGTACTCCATTGTTGTGAGGCTATTATGGACATTGGAATGATATGTGAATTGACGTTCTGTGGGGTAGTGTCTCCTCCATATATCTATCAGTCCAATTGCCTCCATGAAACTTACCAGGCGTGATGTGCCGGCTATACCCGCCCTCAGAGGGAATCTGTACATGGAGTCGCTTGCGACCGTGTTAAAATCTCTACCAAGAAGCAGCTCCCCCACTGGTAGTCCAAGCAAGAACGCGCTTAGATCCGGGAAGGCCACCGCGTGTAGTGCCGGGGAATGTAAACCAAAACTATATTGAAGGGCCATCCCCTCCCACTGTGCGTGTATGACAGCAAATCTCCCCAATCCTTCAAACTTAACTTCTTTTATAATCAGGGGAAACTGCTTCCTCACTAATATTCCTACCCCCCTGGAGCTAGATGTAAATTCGGAATGTACCACCATTCTATATCCCCACCTGTCCATTGCTTTGGTGGACATGCCTGTGAGATGTGTCTCTTGCAGTAGTATCACTGCAGGGCCTTCTTTCCTAATACTTTGTAAAACCAGGCCATGCTTAATTTTATCACCCAGCCCGTGCACATTCCATGTGAGCACTGAGAGTGATGGTATCATGGTGTTGGAATCTCCCATTGTGTCATTCTGCGCGTCGTCCCCCATCGCTATAGCCAACAGACCTATTAATGCAAGGGACTGGCTTCAGAGTTGAACGCAAGTGTGTACCTGAGCGTGCTAGTGCCGCATAACCAGCACCATACTGAACTATAACATATATCAAACACAAAAAACTTAAAAGCAGTCCCCGCCCCCCAAACCCCCTCTCTGCCTCCCTGCCTTGCCGACCCAAAACTGCCCGCCACCCCAACTCAGCAGAGTGCTTAGAACCCTCTCCCTGGAACTTTACTTGCATGGACAGTGCTGGGAAGTCCGAGGAAGACCTTTCAATCCCCATGTCCCAGAATCCGTTAGTCATCATCAAGTCCATTGCAGTCATAAAATCAAGGTGGAGTCATCGTGGTCGCCATGCCGAGGTGGGCTAAAAAAAATTTAACAGTGTACATCCTCCCAACAGGGAGGTGGTGCTTCTCAGAAGAGCTAATTCTCCTGTCTCCTTCTGCGATTGTTCGTCGTCCCCTCCATCTAGCTCGACGGCCTCCGAATCGCCTTCTCTCACCAGACGTCTTCACCCCCTCTGGGCTCTTTCGTGCTTTCCCGCGTTTGCCACTCTTCTAGCCAGTCAGTAGCCTCCCCCGGCACGTAAAAAAAAACTGGTTTTTCCATCAGCGACTACTTGGAGCTTCACCGGGAAGAGCATGGAATATGGTAGTTCACAGGCTCTCAGTGCCTTCTTGACCTCAAAGAAATTTCTGCGGCGTGCCTAAATTGCCACCGTATAGTCAGGGAAGAATGAGATTACAGAGTTTTGCACTCGGATGGGCGGTGCCTCCCTGGCCGTTTGAAGATTGGCGTCCCTATCATGAAAATTGAAGATGCGGACCAGCACTGGACACAGGGGGGCCCCAGGCCTCGGTCTGCCACCCAGCACCCTATGTGCTTGCTCCACCGAAAAGAAGGCTAAGAGTCCTTTAGGCTGCATGCGTGTTTTTATGAGGTCTTCAATGTAGAGGTCGATAGCGGGCCCCCTTCCGACTCCGGAAGCCCCGTAATTCGAACATTATTGCGACGGGAGCCCCCTTCCTGGTCGTCCAGTTTCGCCGCCATACGCTTATTCTCTGTAATGCAGCACTGGCATACAGGCAAGGGTGTTCCTCATTTTGCATGGGGCTAATTCTTAGGTGGTGCAAACACCTGCTGTGCCCCAGGGGCGCTTCCGTAATTTTTGCTGGTACCTGAAGTCTCCTTGAAATTAAATGAAAAATAGAAAAGACTTCACCCTCTGAAAGGGAATTCCATGGTGGGTTTAAACCTCAAAGGACTGGTTGCCACAAACACAGACATATTAAAGAGAGAATTGTAACCTCGTCACAAAACACCTACAGCCGAAGCACCTCTCCAGTTACTTCTCAATTGAACGGGCACACAGAGTCCCGGGGTGGAAACCGAAGCCCGGGGCCCCTCCTCGCCCTATCATTGCGAGTGTCTTCAACTTCCGTGATCGTGATACTATCTGCCAAATGGCCCGCACGGGCTGCCTCTATTACAGGAAAATGCCCGCATTTCAATGTTCCCGGATTTTACGACGAGGGTACAAGCGAGGAGACGCAGCTTTCTGGAAGTTAAGAAAGCTCTGTGAGACAAACACGTCAAATACTCTATGCTCTTCCCCGCAAAGTTGCGAGTAGAAATGGATGGTAAAGCCTGGTTCTTCCTATCGCCGGACGAGGTGTGGGAGTGGTTGGAAGGCTGGCGCCGAGTGAGAAGATCTCAGAACAAAAGCGATTCCCCGGACGACTGTCCGAGGGCTGATCTCCGGCCAGGAAGCCAAGAACTGTTCACAGGAACCAATAATGACGAGGAATTATCTATTTTGACTGTGTTGGGATCACTATGGGACAAAGTCCAGATCATGTTTCACTGAGACTACTCTCTGTGCGGCCACGGCTGCTGGAGCAACGGGCTTCTGCTTGCCTCGCTCACTGATCACGAGGGTTTCATCTCCGACAGCGGCGGACTGTCTGATGTGACTTCATTGGCTGCTAACTTTTCTTCGGCTGTCTCTCTGGGGCACTATCAATGGTCGCATCGGACGAGATTGAGACCTCCTAGTCCTGACTGACTGGGGACTTGTTATTGGCCGGTGTTCACTTCCGGATGACTCATATCCTTTTTTGCTGGTTCAGTCACTATCTATCACCCTGTTTGTTTCATTATTTTAATGTTTTCCTGTTGGATGCACACGATACGGCTACTGTAATTTGTTCTAAAATGGACTAGGCGAGTTAATCCTACTTTAGCTAGGCGAGGGCACCCTTTGGCTCTCCACACACCCCCTTTATGAGCGGGAGGGCGACAGGCACGCTGCCTAGTTGGGGAGTGGATTGTTTCAGGTCCGCGGGCAGGGGGGCAGGGAGGGGGGTTGGATTGTGTTGGAAAATGTTCTAGTGGGTCTCATTCTTAATTCTCTTCATTTTCGATGGTTTATTGTTTTCTTTCCTTTTGTTTGTAGTTTTTGCAGAGTCCTCCTTGCACAAAGTCACATGAGTCACTGTAGTCCGGCCTTGATTGCCATCTTCTCCTCTAATGATGTCTGTCCTTCTGTCAGACTGACACAGCTTTTGCCTAGAAGCCTTCCCCATGTCTTTCACCATACCACACAACATGACGCAAACCCACACTAGGGCACTCACCCTCATGACATGGAATGTCAACGGACTTGGCAGCAAGATAAAGAGGGGTGTGACGTTGCAATATCTTAAACGTCATGGACCTGATGTAGTGTTACTTCAAGAGACACACCTGATGGGTAACACGTGTCACGCACTTCATCGAGGGGGGTACAAGCTATTAATACAGGCTGGGTTCACCTCAGGTTCGCGGGGCACCGGTATCCTTGTTAAAAAAAGTCTTCCACTTACCTGTATTAAAACGTGGGCTGACCCCTGGGCCGCTTTGCAGTGGCCAAGGCCACATGGGAGGGCCGACACCTAAATATTATCTCAGCCTACATCCCCCCCGCCCCGGCACTAAGCAAAGAAGCACTGACAACTCTCGAACGCCTGCTGTTAGACCTCCCCCAAGGTACGCTGGTCATAGGTGGGGACTTTAACATGACTATGGATGACGGTATGGATAGACACCCCCAACGTGGCTCCCATAAACAATGTTCGGACATTTTTGAATTTGCACAGACGATGGGCTTAGAAGACCTATGGCGGGCATCGAACCCTGATACCCCATTCTTTACACATTATTCCAATGCCCACAATAGCATGTCCTGTATCGACTATATTTTCTGCCATATGGCAGACGTTGGCCTCTTTCGCAACCCAAAGGGGCTCCCCCGCGGTATCTCGGATCACTCTCCCCTTGCTGTCGAACTCACCTACCACCGACAGGTGATCAGAGGTCCCATAATTATCAACCCATGGCTCCTAAAAATTCCAGACATCAGAGACAGCCTACTCGAACATACAGAATATTATTTTTCTGAGAATCTTGGCTCAGTCCAATAGGCCGTATCAATTTGGGAAGCCTATAAAGCAGTCATTAAGGGGAGAGCGCTCGCTCTTAAATCGGGGTATCAACTTAAACAGGCCGGACTGCTGCTTCAAACCGAGTCGGAGTTGCTCAATTTAGAATCGGACCTTAACACTACCCCTTCGGCTGAAACCGCTGCTCGTCTCCAATTGAAACAAACGGAATACAGAATGCTGGCCTTGGAAAAGGCGCAAGCGAAACTGTTGCAAACTCGTCACTGAGTTTATGAGCTGGGGGACAGGGCAGGCAAAATGCTCGCTTGGCTGGAACAACGCGAACAACGATCTAGATGGGTTCCACTATTGATTCGCTCTGATGCCTCGCGTGTCACAGACCCACTGGACATAGCGGAGGCCTTTGCAGACCACCTAGAAGAGGTATACTCCTCGAGAGCGTACTACTCAGCGGACGAATCCCGCCTCCTTCTGGAGGAGATGCGCTTACCCACTATCTCCGATTCTGATAGGGAGGAATTGGATGCGCCCCTTACAACCGACAAGCTTACAAGCGCCCTCTTCGCGATCCACTCGGGCAAGGCCATGGGGCCTAATGGTATTCCATTGAATTCCTTAAAGGGATGGCCCGAGAGGTGATTCCCCACTTGAAAGCGATGTTTGAGGAAAGTCTGGAACGGGGCAGCTTACCATTAGACCAACGTCTAGCCTCCATAGCCGTCAGTCATAAGCCCAATAAGCCGCCCACGGATTGCGGGTCTTATAGGCCGATTTCTCTCATCAACGCAGAGGTTAAGATTCTGGCCAAACTCCTGGCCCCCAGACTCCTCACAGTTCTCCCCTCCTTGGTACACGACCATCAGTTAGGATTCCTTCCGGGACGGAACACAGCTTTAAACCTCTGCAGACTCCATAACGTCATGGGCAGGCAACCCTACATACAGGAGGATGCCGCAATTCTATCCCTGGATGCCACTCTAGCATTCGACTCTATCGAATGGTCTTACCTTTTTGAGGTCTTGAAGCGTTTTGACTTTGGCCCGGTTTTTATCCAGTGGGTCTGATTGCTATACACGACTTGTTAGGCCAGATGCGAGTAAACGCCCATACATCCAGACAGTTCCAATTACATAGGGGAACCAGACAGGGATGTCCCCTCTCCCCCCTCTTATTTGTGCTTACACTGGAACACCTAGCCCATTGGATTCGTACGGATGCCTCAATCAAAGGGCTGAGATGGAATGACGATGTGATTGATAAAATCTCCCTCTATGCGGATGACATCCTTGTGTATGTCTCTTCCCCTAAGTCCTCCATTAATAGTCTATTTCATGTCATCGGAAACTTCGGGAAATATTCTGGATTTTCAATCAATTGGTCTAAATCGGCCCTGTTCTGTCTCTATGGCCCTCCACCCGTGCTCCCGAGAGGGTTCTCCATTGCTTTGGCCAACGATGGCTTCAAATACTTGGGCATTTTTGTTACTCCTGATCCCAAACTCTTTTACGAACACAACCTTCAGGGCCCGCTCCAGAGGCTCCATAGTGACATCTACCACTAGCGCACGTTGCCCCTCTCCCTCCCGGGTAGGGCAGCTCTCTTCAAAATGTTGGCACTTCCACGCTTCCTATTTGTCCTCCAAAACTGTCCCTTCCCAATTGCTGACTCCTTTTTCCGGGCATTGGAGGGTGAATTGCGGCTCCTCTTATGGGATGGTAAGGCGCCCTGCATTGCTCTGAATAAACTAACTCAGGGATGGTATGATGGGGGTGTCGCCTTGCCAAACATGCGCCTCTACTATTGGGCCTCCCAACTGATCGCCGCCAACTCCTGGGTCCATGGATCACCTGCTAACCCGGCTTTCCATTTGGAGTGCTATCAGACGGGACGGGAGGGTTATTTAGACGCGTTATACGGCAAATTCCCCCGACATCACTATGTGGGACCCATGGCACAGACTGTGACTATCTGGCAAAGAGCCACAAAAAGTTTGGGTTGGCCGGATAGATTTACTCTAGCTACACCACTCTGGGCGTCACAAAGGTTGGGTTCCCTTTGTCACCTCAAGGGCTTTGACAGGTGGGAAACGATAGGCATCTCCACTCTAGGCGACTTAATTCACAGGGGAAAACTGTTGACCTTTACTGAACTTCAACAAAAACACGATCTTGCCCAATCCGAGACATTCAGATACCTCCAGATTTCACACAATATCAAGACCACTATACCAGACCTCTCCTCTCTTCCGGAGTCTTCCCCCCTGGAAGACAGGTTACTTTCAGAGCCACTCCAGACAAAGGCAATATCGAGCACGTATCGCAAACTGCAATAATATGCCCAACTCCTTCCAGGCCGTGCGAGACAAGTGGCAAGAGGATGTGGGAGACCTAGATGATGAAGACTGGAGATCGGCACTAATGTCCCCCGGGGAAACGGCAATTAATCACCGCTTCCGCCTGATCCAATTGAAAATTCTACACAATCATACATGTCCGCCCCCCTTCTGGCCAAACTAGGGAGACGCCCGGATGAGCTCTGTCTCCGCGGATATGGCCGCCCTGGCACCTTTTACCATGTCCTCTGGGAGTGTCCGGTTATCCAATGGTTCTGGGACAGAACAATACGTAAAATGGTGGAGGCACTGGGAAAGCCTGTTCCCCTTTCCCCTAAGGAGGCGCTTCTTAATATTTGGGGTGCTACAGACCTCACTGAAATAGAACATCAATGGGTGGCCCTGGGCTTCCTGTTGGTGAAGCGGGCGGTGGCAATGCACTGGGGTGCTCCCCAGAGGCCTCTCCTAGTGGGGTGGGTGGCAGAGATGGACAGGTGTATGCTGGCAGAAAAGTCTGTATTTAAAGTCAGAGGTTGCCCTAAGAAGTGGGACAAAAAGTGGGTACATTGGAATGTATATAACAGCAATATCTGTACCTCCCCCACAGTGGAAATGGCATTAGATAAGGTTGGTCCGAGGCGATGTAATGCTCCTTAAAGTGATTCTTTGTATATGCCTGATTTATGTAACTCTGTATTTTACTACATGACTGCGGAATGATGACTCTGCTTTTGTTTGTTCTTCAATAAAATATTTTTTTTTTAAAAAAGAGAGAATTGTATACAGAGCTCTAATGCCAGTTGATCTCTATGTGTGCGTTTCAAAGAAGCCACCCATCAGAGTAGGTGTACTGATCCTAAAGAAACCTGGGTTTCTAGGGAACAAAAGGAACTCACTGGGACTATTAGTTGGTTGTTTGCATATGGCGGGGTATAACCTGATGTGCCCTGTTGGGCAAAAGAACCATGGGTTGGTATGCTACCTGAGCGATTGCGAGTGGCTAGACAAGCATTTCACCCATCAGCTTTTGTGTGTTTTAAGATCACAGAGAATGCCATACTCTCACTTTTCCCAATTGCACCTCTTGGGGTGACACTACATCGAAGACTGTTACATTGCATTCGGCTTTCAATCCTGAATTCCTACTTGCTATTGGATCCCACTTGTAGTTTTCAAATATTACCTTGTGGTTGCCAGCCCTCCCTTCCTTTTCTTCTCCTACCAACTAGTTCTTCAATTTGCCTCCTCCTTCAGGGCTGTACCAAGAAAGCCATACTACCAACAGCAACAATTGCACAGTCTTTCTGCTCCCTATGTCTTACTACGGGCCCTAAAAACCTCAGCATTTATCAAAACTGCCCATGACATTTCCTCCTTCTTCAAATCACTATCCAATATTGGGTTGCAGTGTGCTTCAGATTAGAAAAAATGTATTGGTTTCCATTGTGCCAGTGTACAGATGACTGTACCTCTAGTACCCAGTGCATTGGAACATGCATTGGGTACTAGAGGTACAGTCATCTGCAGGACAGACAGTGCTATTGTAGGCAGATTGCAGAAGCTTTTACATATCACTACAGGCAAGTGTACACACCACCAGGAACGTGACCACCAAGGATATCGACAATTTCCTCAGAGATGTGAAGATGCTGCAGCTTCCTATGACCAATAGGCAGGACCTGGAGATCCCAGTGACTGCTACTGAAATAGCCCTGGCAAAATAAGCAGACCAGCAGTTTACCTGTCTCGTTCCCTACTTTATATATCTCTATCTGCATTGCCAGATATCTGAATCTAGTACTACTTTCAGCAACATTAATGGTGCAAATCCAGGAATGCTTCAAGTTCCATGGATGTTAGGTGGAAACACCAACAGCAACAGCCATGGAATGCCCCTTTCACGCAGAGTAATGCGTGAAAGGGGCCCATATTTACAAGTCCATGAAAAGGCACGCAGTGTGATTTTACATGGCCTTGTAAATATGGGCAAGCCCATTGCACTGCCAGTGCATCAAGAAAAGTGATGCACTGGGAGTGCAATGGGCTTGTAAATGAGCCCCTGAGAGTTAAGTCTGAGAATATGCATTCTCACACCTCAGTCCTGAGTCCCCATACTCCAGAGACCCCTCTCTCACAGCCTCTCAGTTTTTTCTGCCACCTCAGCCCTGTCTGACGGGGCGGCGGGAGCCAAATTGCCCTAGATCTTCAAGGCACACAGCACTTGCTATGTGGTCAGCAGTTTTATGTGCACAAGGGAGACCATTGCCATTTTAGCGTGCTTCCTGGTCCCTAGTGGGAGGGACAAAGCCACATTGTCTATGGATGATGGTTACTATACCTGCCTGGTGGGGGGCCCCCAGATACCGCTCAGCACTCTCCTCTCTCTGTCTGGCCGGGTGCATGGGCCGCTCCTCTCTGCTGGCAGGGCTGCTCCTCTGATCTCTTTCCCACCACTGCCCAGCCGGTCTGCTGTTTTGTGCTGCAGGGAACTAGCCGTGCATCTAATGCAATCCTGGGCCCTGGTGAGAGGGGGAGTAAGCTCATGTCTCCCACTCACCCTGTTATATTCCATATAGGTACCCTAATATAGGCTCATGTAACATTGTAACCCTTCACCTATATTCTTTCCTACATTACATACATAAGGGTTCTTAGGGACTGACCTTTTACCTAGATACGACACTGCATTCAGAACAAAGGTTTTTCCCTTATTGAAAGCCTCATACATTATGCATGAGGATTCTAGGAAGCACAGCAGGACTACCATCTCCTGCATAATATCTATGTACAAATTTCTTTCCAACGTCATCCTAAGTCTGACAAAGTAACACAGCGAGGTAGAACCCCCAGGAAGACCTATGGGTATATATACATCACATCTTGCTAAGACAGCAGAGGAGACCAGGACTTCCAGGCCTACACACTGACGCGAGATGCTAAGGTTACTGCATGCAGACACTCCAGCTCGTAGTGGTCTAATATCCCTTGCGGGTTGTCCAACCTGAGACCAAGATGGGGTCTCACAGTCTCTCAATCCAGGTAATGGGGTTTCCTTTATACTAGAAGGATTCTTGGCTTACCACCTACACACATGCTAGGTATACTTTGGTACATCTAGTTAGGGAGGCATAGTAGGAGTATGCACCTTTTTATTATCATTAGGGGTGGGCGTAGTACGCGTAGTTGCACTATGCGAAGCTACGCGAAGATGTTCTCGCACTACGGGTCGTGCATAACGTGTTCGCGTTGTGCAAGTCATGTTCGGGAACGCATTTACTTGTTCACGCCCACAAAGTGCGTGTTAGCGAGAAATATCGCACGAACATACCCACGTGGTCGCGATGGGCGAGGCCATCTTGTTTTTCACACTCTATGCTATGGTTCTGGGCCTGGTTGTCTATCCAGCTTTTATCTCTGCAATCTTCACTTATTTTCACAGTTTTTCTGACTTTTTTTTACTTATCATCTATCTCTCTCTGTCCCTAAGTTTATATTTTGCATTTTATATCTACTTTTACAACTTTTTTTTGCACTTTTCTACTGTTTTATTTTACTTCTTTCTTTAAGCTGCTTCTTCTTCCCCCTAACTTTTTTTCCTTTTGTTCTAACTTTTCTTTTCCGTCTCCACCCCAGAACCATGGCTAAGGGCAGCAGCAGTACCGGCTCGAAGGGCAAGGCGCCTGCGCACAAGAGCCGGCTGCCTTGTGGCAGAATGCGACCTGCAGGGGTGCAGGCCTGTCAACTTTTCAGGGAGGCGGAGCCGCCCGGTTTTTTTTATATCCAGTGTCACCTCCTTGACCTTGGCAGCAGGCGGCAGGCCAGGCTCCGATTAGCTCGCAGAGGAGCCTCACCACCGGTGGGCGAAGGTGCGCTGGGCAGTCTTCCGCTGCTCGGGTATCCGGCGCACCCACCAGCAGCTGGCCCACCGGTGGGCAGACATTCTGGACCGGGAGCAGGACCTGTTGGACCTGCTAGGTGTTGAGGTCCTGGGGCTTGGTGAGTAGCTAGTAATATATATATAGTTGTATAAGTATTGTGTATAATTCTTGGACAAATAAGTAACACGATAACTGGTGCGCTTAGTTACATTGCAGATCAATTCCGTTTCAAAATCTTCTGTGATTGTATGACACAGGTGCTGCTCAGCACTTTTCTTACATGTTTTTAACTTTGCGCTAGCTTGGGCTGATTATTGATGTTAGAGTATACTTTAGAGAACTGAAGTTAGTTAATGCTATTGCTAGAGTCTAGTCCTTCCACTGTCCTTCAGTGAAATAGTGGTGGATGGATATAGGTTTGCTTAGTATTAGTTCATACTTTTTTACGGTCTGCATGACGCCTCCCCTGTCAATGAATGCTTAGTTAGTTCTTACCCCAGCCCTCCCTAGAACCTTTTTGTAGTTTGTTTATTGAGTGGTAGGCTTAGCAGCAATAGCATTGTCAGTCAGTAGCAGAACAACACATGACGCATCCAACCAACAATTTGGTGTATGCACAAATGTATGCATGTGTACTCCATCTCATCTATGCATTTTTTCTGGCAAAAATAAAATGGAAATGCCAACTTACTGAACAATTGGCCCGTCTGGAATAGGTGGTGTAGGTCAGCAGGTACTGGCTTCGTTAGTTAGTATTCTGCAATCAGAGTGATTATGGAACATTTGATTAGTGTTCTGTTAATAAGTAGCCAGTCCGTGAATCCTGCAAGCCAGTAGTCATTTAGATAGGTTAATTTTATTGCAATTGTTGTTTCCTAAAATGTTTGAGCGTTTTTTTTTATTGATGTATTTGTTTCACAGCACTCAATATTTTTCTCTTTCTTTATTATTTCTTACATGATCAGCAACCAGGGGCAAGAAGACAGGGTCCGAGTCGGCGGGACAACCACCAGAGCGCTCCACTACCAAGGATCCTGCTGCTGGCCCCAGTAAGTCCTACAGTGCTTATATTATTAACAATTATATTTCCCCAACTTTTTACCGCACCTTATTTTTTCAAACCTATTAATTAAGCTTTCTTCCAAATTCTATTTTAACAAAAGCTTCTTTGATCTTCATTATGTTTTCCAAATTTTGGGTATCCATCCATGCCTTTCAGTTCCTTCAAACTGCCTCTGTTATGACTCTCTGTGCTACTACTATTAGACTGTCTGTAGCTAAGCTTGCCCTGTTGGCCACTGTTTAGTTAAGGTATTCTTTTGAATAAAGCTGTGATAGAATAGCTGTAGCCACTGGGTCCACTCCTGTCTTTTGCGTTGTCCTCTGTAATCTCTAGGCTTTGTCAATTACCACCAACAAAATGCGCATCCAGATGTTCGTCTAGTTTTTTTTGTTAGGTTAGTAGTATAGCGCCGAAGGCGCGCCAAAGGCAAGCCCGTCTGGGCCCGTCCGGACCCAGACGGCCCTAGGCCCCGTTACTCTGCCGGGTGGCCCTCAGGATCGAGTGATGTATACAGCAGATACATTACGCGCCCTTCGACCTAAGAACATCCTTGCCTGCTACCACACGCTCACCGCAGGTAATGCTTTCTCGATCTGTCCTCGATGCAATCCGGCTCCCCCCCTGAAATCTACCACACTCCCTTTGAAGTTGGGACTTCTTAACTGCCGTTCCCTCCCCAAACATGCTACCGAAGTAAACCTTTTGATTCAGAATCAGGATCTTGACCTACTGTTCTTAACGGAAACATGGCTATCAGACAACACCGACCCTGACGTCGTCGCGGCCCTACCCACTGGGTACCTCTGCCAAGCTTTAAATAGACCTAAAGGGAGAGGAGGCGGGGTAGCTATAATTCACAGGGAACAATTCACCTGTAGGATGGCTAACGCTGGTATCGAGGACTGCGAGAGCGGCCAATTCTCCATCCAAATCTCCCCAGCCCTTACCCTGGCAGGGCTATTGATCTATCGCCCCCCAGGAGCCCCAGGCAATTTTATCAATTCCATATTCGAATCTGTATCACAACTAGCTTCCTCCACCTCCAACTTCCTTATACTAGGTGACCTGAATTTCCACTTCCTGGACCCCACGGATCGAGTAGCCTCGGACATTAGACACGACTTAACATCTTTAAAGATACATCTAGTGAATAACGAGCCTACCCATAAGAAGGGCCACCTATTGGACCCTATCCTCACCAATATAGCAATGGTGACCACCAACTTACCTGTGACCCTACCATGGACGGACCATTTTCTGGTCCCTTTTTCCTGGGAAATCCCCAAACCTATTCTCCTAACCCCTAAAACCCAGGTTACCGACCGACAATGGCGCAAACTGTCACCGGAGAAATGGGCTGCTTCTCTTGCAGATTCCATTCCCGAGCTCTCCTTTGACCCCAACACGGCTGACAAACAATTTAGTGATTGGATCACTTCGTCCCTTGATACAATGCTTCCGAAAACCACCACCCTTAAACAGCCCAAGAGAATATCCCCCGCTCCATGGTATACTCCAGAGCTTAAAGCTCTGCGCCAAGAGTGCAAAAAAACCGAACGCTCTTGGAGACGTGAAAAATCAGGAACCAATAAAAACATCTACTCTATTTCTCTTCTAAGCTACAAAACCGCTATTCGCAAAACCAAAAGCGCGTTTTTTCAGGAGAGAATAGAGAAAGCGGGATGCTCCAGTAAGGAAGCATACGCCATCCTTAAAGAGCTCTCAAAGCCCCCAGAACAAGGACTGGGACCTCCTTCCGACCCTAAAGCAGACCAGGAGAAATGCCAACAATTGGCTAATTTCTTCCATGTTAAAATCCGACTTATTCTGGACTCAATTCCTCCCTCGAGCCCAGGGGAAGAAATTGTTTTCCCATACACGACATCTTCCACTTGTCTGTCCACATGGGGCCAGGTCACGATAGACGAATTGAGAAATACGTTCAACTCCATGAAGAGCGGCTTCCCTAGGGACCCTGCTCCTCTTCGGATCCTTAAGGAGGTAGCCCCCACTATCATCCCCTCCCTTACTCATTTGATTAATACCTCACTCCAACAAGGAGTTGTACCCTCGAGCTGGAAGAAAGCTGTGGTAAAAGCCCTACTGAAGAAACCTTCTCTCGATCCTGAGAACCTGGCGAACTACAGGCCCATTTCCCTACTCCCAGGAGTCAGCAAGATCGCAGAAAAATTAGTCAACAGGAAACTCTCGCAGTTTCTAGAGGCCAATAACAAACTAAAAAGTTCCCAGACGGGCTTCCGGCCAGGGCAGGGCACGGACATCGCCCTCCTGGCAGCGGTAGAGGAGGCCAGAGCGCTACTGGATGGGGGAGGATCAGTGGCAGTGATCCTCCTCGACCTTAGCGCGGCGTTCGATACCGTTGACCATCAACTCCTTATCGAAAGATTGGCAAGAGTTGGAGTGGAAGGTACAGCCTTATCCTGGCTGTCATCTTTCCTGGCCCAACGGTCCTATCAGATTTGGGAGAAGAACGCCCGCTCCTCCGAAATGCCCCTCCAATGTGGTGTGCCTCAGGGCTCTTCCCTGAGCCCTACATTATTTAATATCTATATGTCCACATTGGAGGAGGTTATCATCCCATTCGGAGTGAGCGTCGTCAGCTATGCTGACGACACACAATTAGTGGTGTCTTTGTCCCATCCCAAACAACAGAAAGCTGATCTCCTCAACTGCCTTACGCAGGTCCATCGTTGGATGAATAGATCAGCCCTAAAACTAAACGGGACAAAAACTGAGGTCCTTATACTTGGCCCAAAAGGAACCTCACTCCCCCTGGACAGTTGGCCAGCTGTCTAGGTCCTCCTCCTGACCCAAAAACAGAGGTGAAAAGTCTGGGAGTATGGATCGACTCCGATCTCTCATTTATTCCGCAAGCAAAGAAGGTAGCAGGGACCTGCTTCGGTCTTCTAAAATCTTTGAGGAAAGTCCTGCCCCTTCTTCCCCCTAAATCCCAAAAATTACTAATCCAAGGTCTCATAATATCGAGACTAGATTACAGTAACGTGATTTATCTGGGTGCTCCCGAAGCGACCCTTAATAAACTGCAGAGAATTCAGAACACTGCTGCCCGGATTATCACAAACACCCCGGCCAGATCATCTGCTAAACCCGCTCTCAAACTCCTCCATTGGCTCCCCATAAGGGAGAGAGTCAAATTTAAGGCCTTGTGCCTCGTCCACAAAACGTTGCATAACCAAGGCCCCCCAGTCCTCAGCAATTTTGTCACCCCTTACATTACCACTAGATCCCTCTGTTCTAACACAGAAAACCTCATCAATACCCCAAGATTCAGGAAAGCCCGATCAGGAGGAAGACGCTTCTCGGTACAAGCTGCCCATCTTTGGAACTCACTCCCTCATGACTTACGTCTTGAACCACAATATCTGCGCTTCAGGAAGCTGCTAAAAACACATCTTTTTCCCTAGCTTCCATGCCCCCCCCTGTTTTGATTTCCCACCCTTCCTCTCTTCTGCTCTCAGCTCCCAGTCCTCAGATTTGTTGAATTAGGGTTTTTAGCGCTGGGATACCTCCGGGTGACTATGCGCTTTATAAAAATTAATAATAATAATAATAATAATAATAATAATAATAATAATAATAATACTACTACTACTCTTGTGGGTATTCTCTGCACAGCCACATACAGAACTATGCACAAGAAAATAGGATGTTGGTGATAGGGAGGTTGGACCTTACTTACACCTCAGTCACAGAACTCAGAAAGAACCACAATTCACTGACCGACTACCTATAGTGTCTCAGTCATTAGTCATTTGTCCCACTCCTGACCACCCACACGAAGATACCCAATGATTTTATTACACAGCCCAGAACATAAGTAACACCCTTTCGCTCACTCACACGTGTAAGTCCACAACACCCCAGACACTCAAAATATACCACAGAGTCTATGTGCAAGTTCAAAAGCTTTATTTTATTTAAATAATAACAAACGTTGTAAGTTGATCAATGAAATACATCCAGCTCCACCATGCAAAATAAAGAATATTAAAACTATAGATTTGTACAACTACTAGTGCACGATAGTGAACTGTGGGAATTGTGGGAGACCCCTCACTGTTGAACGTATACTGGTTCCACATGCATCTTCCGTAAGCTCTGCAAATCTCTGGTTCTTAGAAGGCAATCTTCTCATCTGCCTATTATGAGAAAAATGGTGCACATTAGACAGTATGAAATACAATTATGCAAGCTCTTTGAAGTCATGCCAAAAGGTGTAACATTATGGATAAGCAATAGGGACTAACCAAACTCAATAGTCCTTACAAAAACGTGACTTGTTTTTCAACCTCTTCAGTTGTATGCAACACTCATGTGGCCTCAAAGGCGTCTTACTGCGCAACAAGCTGCGAGGTAACATGTGCAAAACAGTAGACATGGATCTAAAATGGTTACATGGCTCAGGCTAACTTTTCAAAGACTAGAGTAGGAGTAGAGATGAGATGAGCCTAGGGACCATATAATAAATTAATACTAATTACACTAATATACTCTGTCTAGTGACTCTGCTGTAGTACGAAATTTGGACTAGTGATGATTTGTGTTGTACTTAACTGTTTTTTCAATCTTCCTTCCTGGTGAAAAAACTAGTAAAATAGGGGGAGGTGTGCAGGCATCTAAAAAGGTGTACTTGTTTTTAAAGGTGCACAACCACTACCAACCACCAGTGCCGACGGGGCCGGTGGCAATGCAAATGTTGCCATCCAGGAGGGTACAGGAGCTGCGGCACCTGCAGGAGCACCAGTGGGGGAGGAAACATCAGCGGTGGGCGGTGGTAAGTTATATTCATTACTTATTCGCATTACTAGGTGGAAGGGGAACATTTCCCTCACTGTACTCTGAGACCTATTAAGTAAGTATGAACTTGAAGTTGTACTGGACAATATGAAACGGTTGAATGAGACACCCTTTACTTGGCATTACCAATGCATTAGAAATAGCATTACCAGCTTGAGTTGAGTAAACAAGGCCTCTTCTATCAGACTTCAACTCAGCTGTGAAAGTTATGGAGAAGACTAAAAGTCAGATCAGATGACCTTGATGGATGTCTTGAACAAAATGTGAAAGAAGTGAACTAGGGTGGAAGGAGGAAGGACGAAAGAGATGTAATACGACTACCATAGAAGGATACTTTGGAAGCAGCATGCAGGTGGCTGATAGGAATCCGATGCATGGGTTGTTGAAGATGGGTGGAAGGTGAAAGAAGATGCCTGCCTGGGTGGGCGACACAATATGGGTGGATAGATATAGTGGATAGCAAGAATCATCAGCGGTGTTTATGTCAAACCCAAATCCAAGGCAAGGAAGGAGTGGGCGCATGGGTGGTTGTTGGTGAAAGTGAAACCAGCTAAGGTTTGTAGAGCTATAATAAAAAATGATAGACATTTACTTTTAATGGATGGATGCCCCCTGGATGTATTGTATTCATCTTCGGTGGAGACTGTCACTGGAAGCAGAGTCTTACTTTGAAAATAATATAAAAGGAGATACGAAAAAGACTGGTGTTCTTCTGTGTACTAAAGTCCACCCATAGTACTAATATAATGCCGGAAAAAACTCCAACACATGTTACAGGCCTGGGAAGCAGGTGGATAGATACCTAAAGTTACCACCAATTGTATGTACTGCGCTTGCTAGTACTACTGTGCCACTATGTGTTGAATTCATTTTGTGTTACTGATTTGCTAAGAGTTTCGGTTACAATTCTGTTTCTTTCTTGATAGATACTCCTTCCCAAGAACCATCCCAGAAGGAGTTGGCAGCCAGGGCCTGGCAAAGGAAACTGCAGGCCATCGTGGAAGAATACCGCCGGCTGGTGGCTCAGGTCGAGGAGGAGGAGGCTGCGACAGCAGCTGCTGCCTCTTCCAATTCCCCGGGTCCCAGCCAGGCCCTGCCTGCAGGAGTTCGGCGTCGTGGTCAGGTGGCCGCCCACCACCAGCATTTCTCAACATCTGACGCCCCCCCACATCATGGCTGCAAATGCAGGTGCTGTGCATTTCGGCAACAAATTCTCCTCCGGGTGGCAAAGCTGGAGGATCAATTAGAGGAGCGTGTGAAGATATTAGTGGACAAACACCTCAAAGCCCGCCGATTATAATGGAGCCTGTTCATTTGACCCTTTTTTTTTAATTCTTTTTATTAACAACAGGGAAATAGGTGGCAATCATCACAATCAAGGCAATAATTGTCTACAGTCAAGCGCAGGGAGTATCAAGACATACATAGTTATCCCTATATGGAGGCATTTAACAGTACATCAGATAGCATTTGACCCTTTTTTAATACTTTTGTTGGTGGGTGGGAATTGGGTGTTGGGGTTTTTCTGGGACATTCTTTGGACTTGGACTTTGGTTGGAGTTAGGGAGAGGGGTGGGTGGGTGAGGTGTGGGATAGGATATTTTTTATGACATGAATAAATGTTACTTATTTTAAACGTACACATATGATGTTAATGTTTTGTGGTGGGGTTACTGTTTCACGAATGAATGTACGTCACAAGGTTTACTGGCAGATGCAGGGCAACGGCCAGTGTTTTTGATCTAAATAATTTACTAATTGGCCACATTTGTAACATGCAAACAGATAGATGCGGTTCCCCTCACTGAGTTATATTTGTCCTATTAGTACTACCAGTCTCTCTTCCATTATACCTCCCAGCAAACTTATCTTACCTAAAATTGATGATGATTAAGTTTGGCACCGCAAGGGCTGCATGGTTTCCCAAGACAATGGAGAAGATGCTGTGGTTGTGTGATGGTAGTAGTAGACACTGGCACTAGCATTTGCAAACAAAAACAAAGAGACAGTCATTTGCCTTAGAGACAATGTGGGAGTAGTAGAAAAGTACAGTACATAACAAGACTGACAAAAAACAATATTGCAACTGCTAAACTAAAAGAAAACAATGGTGTTGGGGACTGCCAAGTACAAGAAGATAAGAAGTACAACTGCAGTTGTGTTGAAAGAGTGACTTAAACACAATCCTAATTCATAAACTTGAATGCTGTAAAATTAAATCCAAACAATGCCAGCAATTAATTAGATGTATTCGGTGGGTCCCTTTGGAAAATTAATTGGCTTGTACATACACAAAGCTTGGGTGGGCAAGCAGAAGAAGATCCTGGCCCTGCCTCGTTGACATTTAATTAGTGTTGCTTTCACCACATCTGCCCCAGCAAGCGTGTGATCAATTGTTGGTGTAGATTTAATGTAGTCACATCACACCTCAATATAAAACCACACAGCCCGGGGGAAGAGGGTTAGGGTTTGATGAATGGATGGGAACGGGGGTTTGGGGAAAGGTTTTACAAAGAAAAACAGTACGCATGGAGACAACAAAAGCAAAACGATGAAGACGATGATTGATGATCCACTACCCAATAAATCTAAAGTAAAGGTAGAAAAAGGAAATGCATGCATGATGAAGATAAGTTATAACTTGATGGTTAAAAATAATGAGTGGTACTTAAACTACTACTACACAATTTGACAGTACAAGGAATTATTTCTTATATATGACATTTGCCTAGGCTGTATGCCCTCAGAGAAACCCTAATACCTGCTGTAGCGGGCTGAAAGCTAGCAAAGAAAATTAAGAAATAGTTTTAGGGAGCAATCCAAACAAAGTCACACAAGCATTAAATAAATGAAGAGGAAAAAGGAATCAAATAAAATACGAAAATGACACTAAAGTTACTGTATTATCCAGGTCCAAATGTGTTGTTGTATCTCGTCATTCATCTTGGTCCTCCCTTCCATGGACACTCCTAAAATCATTCTTGGGTGCCACTGGGTGGATGATGAGGATTGGTAAGGTAAGTGTGAGTTGTTGCTCCAAGTATAATAGCACTGGGTAAAAGGCCGGCCTGTAAGTGTTGATGGAAGAAGAAAAGGGGTATTACAAAATAGCTGAATGAAAAAATAAAATTCAATCACGGTGTAGTGCAAAAAGACAAGACTCGTGAACGAGAAGACTTTCAGACTGAGGCGGCTTGGATACATTGTGTCTAACTCTACTCTACTAGTTGCACAGCATTAATCTAGAAGGACAACAAGATAGGAGCCAGCACAGAACAGGCCCACGACACCGGGCCGTGAGTCCGTGACCCAAACTGCATTTACCTTAATTTTTCACAGAGCCAGACAAAAGGCATATACAGCAACCTAGCATTTTCCAAAACAAGTGACTAAATCAATGCTCCATTGTCAGTCATCAATCATACCACTATTCTACTCCACCACTGCACACACATGTAGCCTAGGTCTGCTGTGGTTCTTGTTGATTGGTTGTGTTTACCTTGTATTCCACTTCCTGAAACATATTCCATCAATCATATCAGATCCAACTGACTTACAGCGTGCAAAGATAGTACGGTGGTCATCATCATCAGGTGTGGCACGTGTACATGTTGTCCAACAGACCAACAGCAACTCAGTCTGTAGTGAGTGACTACGATTAAGTAAGTCTAGACTGCACCTGCAGTAGTAGGAGTACAATTGGTTAATATTATTAAACAACATGGAAACATTGACCATCACTTGAGTCACAAGTACTTGGTTATTATTAAACTACTAGTATAGTTCTACTTCATGCACATTTGCTCAGAGTCAGCAAGCATCCAATGCAGTGCATGGCATCATTCATTTCATATACCTGTCTTGCTCTTCTCTTTGGCTGTCAGATCACAGATGCTGCAGAGCCTTCTGAAAGTGATGATGAGTTTACTTTAGTTTTGGATGCCTGCTCAAGTTCTGACAGTGAAGAGTTGTGTGTGCCTGCAGACAGAGGTGGTAGCCTTAAGACAGTGATGCGTTTCAGATTGGAAACAAAACAGAAGATGGCTATAGTCACGTACGTTTCACTTGTTATGGAGGGACTGTTAGAGGCTACATTATTGTACTATTCTCCATCTCCATCCAATGTATGGCAAGATGGAAATGTATTTAGGGCGAGTCAGGAAGATGGAGCAGGACTCTAAGGAGTGGAGTGGACAGTTAAATGCACAGACGTACAACTCCAATAGGTAAATAAAAAGAGACGGTGGTGATGGATTTGTTGTGGTTTGATTTGAACCGGAAAGACAGATATACATACAAATAAAGTAAGGGCGAAAGTAACAATTTGAAAGCCTAGTTGTCAGGGAAGAGGAGCTCGTCCTCAAACCCTGGTGGTTCGGACAGAAGTAGGTCATATAACCCACTAGTTATGTCTTCGGACTCGCTCTCCTCTTCCTGCTGTGATTCACGTATTTTGTAGTCTGGAGGTATGAAGTGCTGATTCATTTTGATCATGGTTAACTTCTCCGCGCTTTTGGGCGAGAAACTGGTCCTTTTCATAGTTACAATGGCACCAGCAGCACTGAAAACACGCTCAGAAGAGACACTTGCGACAGGGCAATCCAGATACTTTATCGCCAGTCTGCTGAGCAATGGCCATTGGCTTATTTTCCCATACCAATACACCAATGGGCTTTGCTCCATGAACACCTCTGTTGTGTCATCCAGATAGGCCTGGACCATCCGCTCAATGTTCAGTGGTGCTCCGATTTGCTTGGCCTCTTTTGGATTTGCGACAGCAACAAACTTACCCATCCCTTTCTGTAGAAACCAAGCAGCTATTTTTTTGGTTGTGTCTGATGAATCAGATCCTGTTGGTGCTGTTGTTGTTATTGGTATTGTTGGTGACTGCTGGGAAGCAAACGCACTGCTTGCATGCTCTGAAGAAGAACTTGACTCTGGAGGATGCCCTGTAGTACTTGCACTGTCCTGGGCTAGCACTGGCAGGCCTCTAATTGAGAGCCGTTCATTTTCTAAATCAGTGGCTTCCTCAGCTATTAAAGTTTTGTACTTGGCAACATCCCCTTCTGAAAAAGGAATTATTGCATTACTGTTCAGAAATAATTTTTACTGTGGATCCAAAATTGTGGCAGTTATGTAATGTCGATGTGACACAATCTTATTTTGAATCCTTGTATTGTCAGATAAGCTGGCGGCTAAGGCGTTCGCCAAATAACATGCGTCAAGTTTTTCTTCCACATCTTCGTATGTTTCAGACACCTCCTTCAGCTCTTGCTCTAGCATGCACAACAATGGGATAGCTTGGCCCATAGTACAGTTCTCCCTGCTGACTGCACGTGTGAAGACCTCAAAAGGAAGTAGCATCTCTGTCAGGCATTTAATGAGGTCCCATTGCTAAATCTCAACGGTCATGGCTTTAACAGTAGGATCCCCTAATCTTCTTGTCATGACAGAAGCATTAAGTGGTATGTACTGCTCAAACAGACGATCAAGCATGTAATAAGTTGAGTTCCAACGTGTTGGGACCTCCTGGATGAGTGCTTTGACTGGCAATTTATGCTCACGTTGAATGACCCGTAGCTGCTTCCGGGCTTTAAAAGAATGGTTGAAATGCATGCATATTTTTCTGCAGGTTGTCAGTAAGTTGCTGACTTTGCTTTCATTTTTCAGAAAGTCTTGAACAATAATGTTAATGCAGTGTGCCAAACACGGGACCCTGAAATAGCCACCATCTTTCATGGCCTTAACTACATTACTGTCATTGTCGGTGGCAACAAAACCAATGTTAAGGCCTCTTGGTTGCCGCCATTAAAAGACCTTGCTGTGAAACTCAGCCAAAATGTTTGCAGCAGTATGAGATTTCTCCATAGCAAACATGGCTACAGTTGCATGTCTGCGAGTCTCATTAAAAATCTCAACAGTGTCAACGCGTGCAGATAGCTTGTCTCTAACACCTGAAAAAGAGATCCAGTGTGCAGTGATGCACATGTAATCAGTGGCTTGGCAACTGGTCCACATGTCTGTTGTCAGGTGGATACTATGAACAGCACTCTGATGTAAGGCTTTTCCAGGCAATTCCAGCACGTCGTGGTGTAGTGCTCGAACAGCAACTCTGGCAAAATAGTAGCGGCTGGGAACGCTCCATTTTGGGCAGATTGTTGTCACAAATTCCAGAAAACCCACCCCTTCAACAAAAGAAAAAGGGAGAAGGTCCAGTGCTAACATTTTAGCAAGCTTAGCATTGCACAAACGTGCTATTGGGAGGTTGCGCTCATACTTTCCCTCCTGCCTAAATATGGTAAGAATGGTACGCTGCTTGGTATTTCTTTCGGTTATGGTCGATGCTGCACTTTGCATCACAGACTTCGCAGCAGTACTCCTTGGTGTCTCCGGCTGACTTTTACTCTGGTGCCACTGAGATGTTGCTGATGCGGAGGATGTGGGCTGTACCACTGCAGTGCTGGTGACAGGGGTACTTTGTGTACCACTACCAGATAAAATGTCTCCCTCTTCTTCTTCCTGTTCGACCATGAGTGGACCTTCTACTACTTCCCCACCAACATTAATGGTTCCTGCTTTTATGCTACGAAGGTGGTCCTCCCACTTGATTGCGTGGTGTTTTTTCAAATGGATCATTTGGCCTCCGGTACCATAGTTTGTACCAAGCTTATCACGACTAACAGAGGAATGACAAATGGAGCATATAGCAATGTATTCCTCATTTGCACTAACCATAAAGAAGTCCCACACTGGGGAGCTTAACTTTTGTCTCCTGCTAGAGGTGCCACTTCCAATGCCGGATGAACTGGAGGGTGTGTGTTGAATTTCACTATGTGGCTGCGCAGTAGTACCACTACCTACTTGGTAGCTGAGGTGGAGCTTGTGCTGGACGTAGGACGCTGCCGGCCCTTTGCTAATGTAAAAATGGAAGCTGGAGGTCATTTTGCTGTTGCCTGTGTTGGAGGTATGTGTGCTACATCCCTACTAGTCGCAGCCATTCGGGATAGGGTGAAAATGTTGGTCTCCATGTCCTCGGGGCCAGGAGTAATGCTCGTGATTACTGGGTCTGACTCATCATCATCATCATTATCCTGCTGTTCTACATCGACCTCCATAAGTGTAATGCTTACTGGAACCTTCCTTTTCCCTAGCCTGGTCTTGGGATGTCTCTCCCTCTCATGCTCAGATTGTTGTGGCTCCCAATTGAGATCTAGATCATCAGAAGGGATGCTTGGCGAAGAACTCGATGGACTAACCCTCCTTTTCCTTGCTGGGGATATGGAAGACAATAGATCTCCTGCATGAGTGGCTTCCTCTTCTTCTTGCTCTGCATGAGGCTCAATTTCCT
This sequence comes from Lissotriton vulgaris, assembly GCF_964263255.1. Taxonomy (NCBI): domain Eukaryota; kingdom Metazoa; phylum Chordata; class Amphibia; order Caudata; family Salamandridae; genus Lissotriton; species Lissotriton vulgaris. The sequence goes on from NC_141695.1 coordinate 1,105,299,413, forward strand.
GAACTGCCCCGACTTCGGGAGGAACAACAACTACTATTGCGGGCGGTGGTTGTGGTTGTTGTTGTTGAACTTCTACTATTGCGGGCGGTGGTTGTTGTTCACCACTTTTCTGCTGTGTTCCCTCTTGCGTTGATTGTGTACTACTTTGAGATAGCGATAAGTTTAGGTCAGGCTCAGTATCACTGCTTTCCACCATTAGGCTGGCTACCTCTTCCACACTCATCTGCTTGGGCATGGGTTGGTGGCTTGGCCCCACTGATGCAGAGGTGCTGGCTCCAGCTTGCACCCCGGACACCGCTGCTGCAGGCATACTTTTTTTCCCAAAAAAGGTTTTGGGGTCAACACCAGGCTTAAGTGTCACTTCCTTCTTCTGTTTTTCCTTCTTCTTCTCAGCAACTTTCTTGGTCTTGGAGGAACTGGTACCTGCTTTCTTTGGGCCCATCTTCTTCAGATGTCAGCAGCAGCACTCAGTTGCACAAGTTGCCAAGATGTCTGGTCAGGTGAGTCACACCTCACGTAACGTAGAACAGAAGGACGTCCGTCTGGCAGTACAGCGGGCGATGAATGATGACAGTCACCACCTCCTCCTCAGTCTTTTGTGCACATACAAGCAAAGAAGGCAGAAGAACATCAGTCAAATGTGGAATTTTTTGAGCTTTCATTTTAATTACTAGTATTATTAGTGCACTCAGTAAGAGTAAGAATAGCAAAGAACTAAAATACAAATGTAGTAGAAGTGGAACTTGTTTATCCTTAATTTGTGCATCATGTCGGATGGATGCAGCATCAGTGACCTGCAGCAGATAGCAATGAGGATGTAAACAACAGTAAGCCAACAGGAACAATGGAAAGACACACAGGCCTATGTGTCAAAAACAAAACAGCACACTACTACTACCACCACCACTGCTCCCAGCCATATGGGCACTCATCACAAGCACATGGGTAAAGCCCAGAAATCAATAAGCTCAAGCAGGCCTATATATCCCTATATGGGCAGAAAAAGGAGGATGCCTGTTACACATCACAGCTTAATGCAAAAAAGAAAATCCCCATGGCTAAAAGGTTGGAAAGTTACATAACAACACATACAAAGGCATTTATTAACACACACCCAAAAAGTTAACTACACCCCAAACACCACATTTGGAAATTCAATACAATGCCACCCATGACCTAAATGATGTTAAATTCAATAGACAAAATGGAAACAGCTACATCAAGCACCCCCGCTGACTAACTCTGGGACTCTCGGCCTACTGGCAGAATAGACCACAAGTTTGGAAGCCTATGGCAAAAACACAAAGGAAGGTCACACAAAATGGCCGCCACCAAATGGACAGGCGCTCACAAAAAAAAAATAGGAAAAGGAATCAAAATAAGAAAGGAATAAAAAACAGACAAAGCAGGCCTATGGAAAAAAGCACAATACCTGGCTTCACAAATGGCCACCACCCCCATGGTCAACCCACCAACAAGAAAGTAAATACAATATAGACTCACACAGGCCTATATCCCTATATGAACAGACAAAGGAAGATGCCTGTGACACATCACAGCTTAATACAAAAAAGAAAATACCCATGGCTAAAAGGTTGGAAAGTTACACAACAACAACACATACAAAGGCATTTATTAACACACACCCAAAAAGTTAACTACACCCCAAACACCACATTTGGAAATTTAATCCAATGCCATCCATGCCCTAAATGATGTTACATTCAACAGACAATTTGGAAACAGCTACATCAAGCAGCCCAGCTGACTACCTCTGGGACTCTAGGCCTACTGGCAGAATAGACCACACGTTTGGAGGCCTATGGCAAAAGTACGATGGAAGGTCACAAAAAATGACCGCCACCACATGGCCTGGCCACCCCCAACAACATGAAAAGAAAGAGAAGACAGACAATACATGCCTATGGCAAAAGGACAATGCTTGGCTTTACAAAATGGCCGCCCCGCCACCCACATGGTCAGCCCACCCTCAAACAACAAAGTACATATAAGACAGAAACAGGAAGTGGTCCATGCTCCAAAAACTACAACCAAATGACAACCTGAGGAGTTTTTTTTAGCAAAATGAACAGAATCAACATTTTCGAGAAGATTTTATGCAACTCGAGACATATTGCTCGCGAAGTTGCAAATTCGGCGTGTTCGGCTGCGGGAATTGTACAAAACGTCATTATCGCGTGCCTGAGCACGCAAATTGAGTGCGTGAAGAAGACAAAAACTGTAAGGTCGTGTTGACGCACTGTGCAAAGTTACCAAAACTACGCAAGCTGAATTCCTAGGGTTACCTACTGGCAGAAAGTGCCATATTATTTAACACACACCCAAAACCTGAAATTCCACACCAAAAATCACATTTTGAAAATCAATCAAAAAGCCATCCATGCCATACATGATGTTACAAATTAAAGATACACCACAAAAACAGTTGATTAACTTTCATGCACCCATGATGAATCCAGTAGTACCTCTGGGCTACTGGCAGAGTAGGCCACAAGCTTGGAGGCAATGGCAAAAACACAGTGGCTGGAAACACAAAATGGCCGCCACCCCATGCCAGGCCACCCGCAGAAAGTAAATGCAATGAACTCAAGCAGGCCTACACTAACTACATGAACTACTAGGGTTACCTATTGACTGAAAAAAGACAACATTTAATTACACACAAAAACTGGAATTCCACTACAACAGAGTTTGCAATTGAATCCAATGCTATCCATGATGTTTAAAAACTTGAAATTTAACAGACACCACAGAAACATGGTTGGACCCATGGGTACCTCTATACTGGATGAAATTTCAAATAATTACAACTTGGCCCCTCATGAAAGTACAGGCCTCCCTCAATAATAATTTTTAACAAGGATGGAAAAGCCCAGAAAACTGTAGTTAAAAAAAAGGCCAAATCAAACAAACATGTGTACACCAATTCTCCAACTTACTTGTAAAAGAACATTTCAAATACAAAAGTCCTCAATAAATCCAATCAAATGCTATGATGCAGCAGACATACACAAAAAGTGATCCTTCCAGCTCCAAATCCAAATTAAAGTGAACAGCACATGGACAATGCACTGGAAGGAGCCTGGTGGACAGGAACAGGAAGTTGGAGACTCAGGGGCACTTCCTTACTCTTGAAAAGAGAGTAGAAACAAAAAGAGGACTCCTTGCACAAAAAAATACAGCCAAATGACAATCTGAGGGGTTTTCCTGAGCAAAATGATCATTTTTGAGAAGGTTTTATCATGCTCGAGATATATTCTGTGCCAGATTGCAGTTTTTGCGTGTTCAGAATTGCGATCTTACCAACATGGCGCTGCAAGGAAGATCGCGCGTCCTAATGACGTGATTGCACGTCCAAATGACGTGATAGCGTTCGCACAGTCGCGCGGGATTGTGCGGCCGGATTCCAAACATCGTGGTGCACGCGACCGGGAGAGAAAATCAAGAAGGCGAACGCAGAACCACGGTAAGTCATTACCGCCCACGCGTGAACGCTATTGAGCGCGCAAGGAAGAAAAACTATTACGCTACGCTGTAGATTGCGAAGTAGTCGACAACTTCTCGCTCACTGCGAAGCGCGAAGTTGTCGCTACTTCGCAGACTTCGCGAACGGAGCGTAGTACAACGCCCAGGTATTTTATATACTCAGGAACCTTCTTGCAACAAAATAGTTCGTTGAGGTATTTTCCTCTTTTTATGTGTGGGTAGGAACCAATTACAGGGTCGTACACCTGCACCCCTTTTTTCCAAAATGTAAAATCCCTGCTGTCTGGTGGGCACGATGCTCTTGTAATTCAGGCTTGACTGTTGCCATTGGAGCAGGGTAAAGGCTGATTAGCAAATTGAGGTGGCATGGTGTGCAAAATAATAATGGACTGGGATGTAGACTGAGCAATTAACAGTGGTTGAGATTAATTCAAGCATTCGATCCATCACTTTTTTTATACTTCAGTGTGTCATCCTAAGTGGGGCAGGTATGCCCAAACATGGGTCCCGTGCTGAGGGTGTCACTGAAACCAAGCTATAACTGGCTGATGAGCTCTAATGAGGGACAAAATGGTTCTAGGTTGCTTGTGTTCCGGTTCAGGGAGGCCAGGGCCTGGCAGCTCAGCCTGTGTTGTTCCCTTTGGAGCATAGTCAAGATTGTTTTGCATATGGCTGGGTGCAAACTGGGGTGGCATGGTGTGCAAAATAACAATGGACCAATTGGGACAAACCTCTTATCTGCCCTTAGGGGGCCGAAATGATCTATTGTCAATTCTGGGTGGAGGGTATGGCTAGATTGCACCCACCCTTTTGTTTTTGTTTGGGTGTCATTAGAAATTCCTGCTGTCAAGTTGTCTTTCTTCCTCCCTCTCTGAAAATTGAGGGCACACCCTCTGTGCCCATGGGAAGCAGAAAGACTTGTTTACCTCTTTTGTGGTGTAGGTGAGGTCCATGTTGGGGTGGAAAGCCTGCACTCCTTTCTTTCTCCCAATTGTAGATCTCTGGTTTCAAGTGGACTTTCTGCCCCTCTGGGGTGGATTGAGAATATTCAGAAAAACTGTATTGTCTGCTTCTGGGGTGAAGGCATCGCCCTATCCCATGGTGGTCTGCTGGCTTTCTAGGTAAACCACCCAATCTGCCCTTTGGAGTGGGGGACAGAAACATTGTGGTGCTCTTTCTGCATTGGGTCAAGATCCTGCACCACATGCCCCACCCCCACCACTCTGTTTATTTTTTCACTAATGGCTGGTGTTGAGTAAGCAAAAAGGTAGCTGTGCCTTTTTTGGGTAGAGGCATGGTGTCTCGTGGGCTTTCTGACCCCCACCGAGCAGGGCCATTAAGACTAAAAAAGCTCTTTTTTGGGGCAGGGTATTTTGGGGGAAAATATCCAATCTGTTCCTCAAGGGGTGGGGAGAAAGACTGTAGTGCCTTTTGGTGGGGGGGAGGGGATTGTCCCTGTGCGTATTGGGCTGCCCACACCTCTTCTTTTTATTTTCCGAGCCATCCCTGGAGTCTAGTGTGCATTCTGCGGTTTCCTGGGTGCTACAAAACACAAAAAGGTGAATAAGGCACATTCAGGGTACACTAGGAATATTTCCCTAATTTTGGGGGATTCCACGAACCTACATCAAATCAATACAGGGCCTTATGTCAATATAATTTCATGAAAGATCAGAAACTCTTCAAAAAGTTCAAACACGGGGTGTGGTCTCGCTACCGATGGAGTGAGACAAATGCCTTGGGAGCTCCGGCCAGCTGCCGATGACTAAAGCATATTTAGCTGTACTAAAACTTTGCAGGCGATCTGACATGGGGCGTCTGACCTGTGGCAGAGCTTGGGTGGCTTTTTGAAGGTTTGGCATTTCTCCAGACTAGGCTGGGGCGGCTGGAGCGTAATCACAATGGGATGCCCCGGTCAATGGAAGCACGACTGCCATCTTGAAGTCTGGAGCCCCCCGCCCTGTGATCTCCGGGGCGTATCCATATCTGCGCTGGCCTGCACCCGCTCATTGGAGGCCCTCAATGGACTCCCTGGAGACCTGGCATCTCTCCAGACTGACTAGCAGCAATGGGACCGGAATCGCTGTGGGGCGCTCCGGCTTGCAGCAGCATGGGCGCCATCTTGAAGTGCTGAGGCCTCCGGGCGGGCTGAATATTGCGCTGGCCTGTGACTACTCGCTGGAGGCCCACGGCAGAGGAGACCGGATCCTGCAGCAAAGGTATGGGGGGGCCGAGATTCCCGGGCGCTGACCTGTCAAGGGCACTTTGTCCCCCAAGGTAAGGGCTCATCTGGATGCCATTTTGGACCCCGGCCACTCTAATTTCTTGCGGGGCCTTGACCCCGCTATCAGCACCTCTGCAGGGATCTATCAACACCTCTGCAGGAATGCAGTGCATGCAGCTGGCCCCTGGGGACTCCTACTGACCTTGCTGGAGGTGCTGGGCAGCAGGAGGTTGAGCGCTGGGTGCAGCTAGTTCGAGTATAATGCATAGTGTAGCCTCTGTTCTTGTAATGAAATCATGGGCTTTAAACCTCACGATCCCTGCAGAGGAGATCTCCGCACTTCAATCTCTTGCTCCTTATCAGTGGGCATCCCACTCCATTCGGTCCTTGGGGCTTAACTTGACCCCCACCCTTGCCACATGGTCACAAGCAAGTTGGCAGGAGTGTAAAAAAAGATGTCTTAGCTTACCTGAGAATGTAGAAATTCCTTCCACTTTCCTGGTTAGGGCATCTGAACACGGTCAAAATGTCGATCATTTGGAAGATCCTATACCTTTTCCAGACCCTACCCACTCCCATCCCGGAGCATCAGATTCAGAGTCTTTAGTAGGCCTGGCCGGTAAATTTCATTCCGCTGCCGGAATTTGCGATATTTTGTCATTTTCACGTTCCGCGGAGAGCGAGAAATGTCAAAACTTTCGTTATCTGCTGCAAAAAGGAAGTTTTTGCTTGTTCGCGCTTTAAAAATGCGATCTTGTGCGCGCGGTATCGACTTACCGGGTCCCTGCATTCGCCGATGAGTTTTCCTATCCGTTCTCGCGCGCCCCAGATGTTGGATTGTTGGTAACCGGTTGCGCTATCCCGTGCGAATTTGCGATCGCAAACACGTCATTCAACCCGGAACAGGACATAAGCATCACAAGCGAGATGGCCACGCCTATTAGCGACTGCATGGGCAAGTTATAGATAAGATTCCCCGCGAGCATACAAACACACATTGCGAATGGGCGGGAAAACGAATCTCCGCATCTTCGCGGAAGTTTCAAATGCTTGCGGAGATTTTGCGCAATTTCGCGATAGTTTGCAAAAGTCAGTTTCGCAAATTCCGCCCACCCCTAGTATTTAGCGTGGGCTTACCACGTTTATCTGTGAAGGGAGCAGGCTGCGCTTCTCTGGTAAGATACTCATGCTTCAGCGCGACAGGGGGGGGCTGGCTTGCCCTAATTTGTTAGAATACTATTGGGCGCCGCATCTCTGCTTTATCTCAGAGTGGATAACATGGGAGAGCGAGAAGGTCTGGTTTCATATGAACAGAGCAGTGCCCTGTAGACCTATTTGAGACCTTGCTTGGCTCACAAGCGAAGCCCGCTCTCGTGGGGCCTATATAGCAGTCCCTACAAAGACGGTACTTGATATTTTGGATAAACTAGCATTGCATAGAGGCCTCACTTCCTTCTTGTCCAACCATACCCACATTGCTCGAAATGTACTCTTCATGCCTGCCTGTCACCTGCCTTACTTCTCAGACTGGACTGAAGGGGGCTGTCGGACGATCCAAGACCTTTTTATGTGGGCACTTTCACAACTTTTGAACAATGTATGTGGGACTTCCAACTCCCGAAGGGGGATAGATTTCAATACATTCAGCTTAGACATTGGTTTCAGGCGTCATTCCTGACACGGGCGGCCACCCGACCCTTTACCCCTTTTGAGCGGCTAGGCGCTCCTTTGACAACTCGGGGGCTTAATCTCTCGTCCTTACCAAGTTCTCCAACATTCCCAACAGGCTGCTTCGCATGCTTATCAGTCGAGATGGCAGTCGATCTCAGACACTGACATTACACCCACTCAATGGGAACACTTGTGGCGAGAATCCCGAAGGTCTTCCGTAGCATATCTCAGCGGGAAACCGAATATAAGGTTATGACACAAAATGTTTCCTGCCTCCTCACCTCTATGTTGGCGCTGCACCAGTGCCCTGGGAGATTTTTTGCATATTTGGTGGACGTGCCCACTCTTTACCATCTATTGGAAGGAGGTTCTCAGCCATATCAGACTAGTAATAGGCTACCCGCTGCCTGCCAACCCGGGTTACGGTTGTCCTGGGCCTCCGGCCGGTAAACCTGCGTGCCATGACCCGCCGAGATTGGCATTTAAGCCTCCACATGCTTGGCGCTGCCAAGCAAATCATTGCCCTCTACTGGAAAAAAGCTGAAACGCCCCCGATCAACATCTGGTTCACCCGCCTGTGGCACACAATGGCAATTGAGTTAATCACGGCGCGCCTGCAGCTTTGAGACACTAACTTCACCAAAATATGGCAGCCGCTTGTGGACTACTTCTGCATGCTGGAACACGCCCGACTCCAACCTCCGAAGCTGCGGCCTTTGAGACCCTTCGAGGATGCTGTGTACCGCCTAGATGCGGATTGCCTCTGGAGACCCACTAATGCAATCACACGAACCCTCTCTCTGGGGACGCCTTCACTGCAGATCCCAGACGCTTCACCACCCCCCAGCAAAGACAACCTTGGCCTGCCTTTGCATGCCATTAGTGACCACCCTTGAATCTGGCCATCATAATGTTCCCACTCTACTAACCTACACTTCCAACACCAAGTGACGACCGATCATCCCTCCGCCATACCTCTCACACTCTTCTTTCTCCCTTTTCTTTCTATTTCATACCTTCTATCCTCTTTATCTCTCTTTAGCAATTTGCTCTTTAAGTTGGATGTATTGCTTTAAGCTGCACCTGTGATCCCTATGAACAGATTTGAAATATATAGTAATTGGGCCAACGTCCGTTATGTTAGAACCTAGAGTTGAGCTATAGTAACTAGACGAACGCCATATGATACCCAAAGCGCTGAGAATACAGCTATAACAGGCCCAACTTTGCTACTGTGCCTTCACTTAGGACCATTACCCTGTACTGTATGAACTGTCTCTGACACTGCACCCATAGATCAATGTGAATGATAATACTGAAGAATGTATAATGGCCTCAGCCTTATGGCTGCAGTGATATACTGTAATGGTGAGGGAAGGACAGCCGACAACAATGCATATATTTATGTGCTCACGTGTGATTACTTTAAATGCCAATAAAAACAAAGTTGAATAAAGAAAAAGTTCAAACACTTGAAAGGTATGGCCGCACAACTCCCCCCTGGGTGTCATGCTTCATCATTGGCCATCCTACCACACCTCCACATTTTCTAGTGGTGAGTCGGCTTCTCCAGTTCAATAATTGAGAGCCTATTCTCACAGAAGTGGTGGAATCCACAAAAAGAACATAAATGAAAAATTCCAGAGTCCCTTACATAAATCTGTCTTTATTTAGTGCTAAGGAAGGTAGGATGATTAAAATCTATAATTACAGTGAAAGCTGGGAGTCATCATTACTCCCACGTCTAATGGGTCGACAAGATTAAGCCGGATGGTCCAGAGGTTCCACAGCTTTCTTCAGGACCAGGGTTCCCTATTCCCTAAATTCTAAGCTCATAGCTCAAGCAACCCATGCATGCACACTTGCACACCATACCCAATTGGTATAATTCTTTATATTCTCCTACTAATTAGTAGATGCGTTTAGTCAGTGTGCAGTTGATGAGGTCCTGCAGAGACATAATTGAACTGAAATTATAAACAAACAAAAAGCAAATAATAGACATACAAGGGGCATATAAACAGGAGAACATAGTCATTTGATAGCCATTGAATTCAGTCAATCATAAAAGTTCATCCTTCACAATAAATATGAGTTCAAATGCACTTCACTGCACAGCATAAAACATTCTGTGCGCAAAATAGTGAGTGTTCCAAAGACAATAGAAACATGGTGTGTAAAATATGTGAGTGCTGAATACACACCGACATGCAGGACGGAAGGCGCATGGGCTCCCGTACATACCCTGTACTAAACTAGTCAGCTCCGCATGGAGCAGCCAAATAAGGGTTGCTCACACTGAAAATGAGATGTATTGTAAAAGAGATCATCTAATACCCACACAAGCATGGTGGAAAGTAACTGGTAACGAGACCGGTATTGCTACTCACTTCGTCAAAGGTTACACCCTGTTGGTTCACCTATTTTACGCGTTTGCTCTTGTCCTGATTTATGCAAAGAGCTATGCTGGAATCACATGGGCAAGTCACGTCACGTGACCTCATGTACATGATGTTGCAGGCCTGCACATAGTCCTAGATTTATGACAAATGGAGTTTCACATCCTTTTCATGAAATATTAATATCAATGGCATGCCCACTATACTGTGCTACACTGTGCAAGTTAAAATAAGGATATTCTATATTTACAGAGAGATTTCTTAATTCTGTCAGCCAACTTCCAAATAATTGTTCTTCTAATGAGTGTGAGCTATACCTGTGGCAAACTCTAGTGGGCACATAGCAACATGTGATCACAATGATATGGACTTGCACGTGGTGCTAGATTTCTGGGAATCGCAGTCTTACGTTATTTTCTCAAGAAATTCAAGGCAAATGCTTATCCAACGTACTGTATTTTGCTGTGCATTTGAAAACTGTATATACAGAGATTTGTTTTTTATAGATCTGTCAGGCTCCTGGGTTAAACAAATGTGCTCCTAATGAATGCAGGTCCCAATGAAAGTGTATTTGTAAGCCACACACTCAAATCGTATAAGACATCTATTTCTAACTCTATTGAGTTACTAGACTGAATGAATGTGCTAGTTGTGGGAATTGGTGCAAATCAAATTATGTGATGAAAACCATTGGCTTAACTCATAAAAAAAAATCAGCCAGATTATAGCTAAATCTTCAATTGCATGACCTGATCAAAGACACTGAGCTATTGTGAACCAAGGTCTAGTGCCATTCCTTATTGTACCCATGTGATTGAAGTCCTATTTACGTATTACTGAAGAGACGTGGGCTCCTATTACCTCACTTGAGTCCATGGAATCTTATTATTGAGTACCTTTGTGTGTGTTCCCAGATTGGAATTGGAATTGGAATTGGATTTGTAAAGCGCGCAGCTACCCGGGGGCATCCCAGCGCTGGACTCGAGGAAATGGCTAGGGAACAAAGGAGACCTAAGGGAACAGCCATGTTTTCAGGAGTTTGCGGAATTTTAGTAGGTTGGTTTCCCTGCAGATGTTGAGTGGCAGGGAATTCCAAAGCTTGGAGGCGTTGTATGAAAACAGGTGACCGCCTGATCGGGCCTTCCTGATTCTGGGGACATTTGCCAGGAGGAGGTGGTCGGATCTAAGTGTCCTGTTGGCTTTGTATGGTGTGATCAGGGATCCCAAGATTGGGGGGCCCTTGTCCTGAAGGATTTTGTGTGTGATGCAGAGGGACTTGAAATTGATTCTCTCAGGGATTGGGAGCCAGTGTAGGAAATGTAGGGCCGGTTTAGCAGAGCAACGTTTTTTTGTGCCTGTTAGCAGCCTAGCTGCCGAGTTCTGGACAAGTTGGAGTTTATTTATGGCCAATGTATAGGGCGTTTCCATAATCCAGTCTGGACAGGACGAGACCCTGAATGAGGAGTTTTCTCGCGTGCGGGGGGGGGCCTGGGGGGGTAAAAGGGGAAGAATTTTACGTGTGGTACGTAGGAGACCAAAGCAGGTTCCTGCGGTTTTCCTTGCTTGAGTTTGAAAGTTGAGGTCTTGATCGAGCCAAACACCCAGGCTTTTTATTTATTTTTTGGGACGGGGGCTGGTCCCATGCACGATGGCCACAGAAGCTTAGTGGTCTTAGTGGTAAGTTTAGATTGGTTGCCTAGCACTAGGATCTCTGATTTGTCTCCGTTCAGTTTGAGGAGAGATTTGCTCATCCATCCGGAAATTTCTTTAAGGCAGGAACAAAGATTCTCCTGGCAGTGGTCCATCTGATTATGGGAGACTACGAGTTGGGTGTCGTCGGCGTATGTGACTAGGGTAATGCCGAAGGGGGCTACCATTTCCTCAAGGGGGGACATGTACACGTTGAAAAGTGTAGGGCTCAGAAAGGAGCCCTAGGGCACTCCACATTGGAGTGGCACAGCTTTGGATAGGATGTTGCCTTTGGCGACCTGAAAGGTTCTGTGTTTTAGGAAAGATTTGAGCCAGGATAGGGCTGAGCCTGTGACTTCTGTCTTGTTAAGACGATGGACAAGGATGGAGGGGTCCACTGTGTCGAAGGCAGCACTTAGGTCCAGGAGGATCACCGCTGCAGATCCTCCTGTGTCCAGAATCGTTCACGCCTCTTCAACCACTGCCATCAGGGCCCTGGCCAATGCCGGAAGCCTGTCTGTGAGCGGTGAAGGAGTGATTCAAGGAAGGTGGAGAGCTGTTGGTTAACAAATTTCTCCGCCACCTTGCTAATTCCAGGTAGTAATGATATGGGTCAGTAGTTGCCCAGCTCTAGGGGGTCCAGATGGGATTTCTTCAGCAGTGCTCTAACTGTGGCCCTTTTCCAATTGGGGGGGACGGTGCCTAGTTCTAGGGAGGAGTAGATCAATTAATGATAACGGGGGTGATAGTGGGTATCGCGAGTTTCAAGTTTCTGAAAGGTGCGGGGTCGAGTGGGGAGCCGCTTTTGATTGAGTTTAAGATGCGTGGGAGCTTTTCCCTAGTCAGAGGGGAGAAGGAGTTCAAGAGGGGGGCATTGGTTATGGGGCTGCGGGGGAATGATCTGGTAGAGTGGTGGAGAGTGTTTTTAGAATATTTAGAATTTTAGTGGAGAAGAACTCTGCTAGTTCATTGCATCTGCTACCTGAGGGGTCGGTGACGGGCAGTGGGTCTGAGATTTTCAGGAGTTTTTTGACAATACGGAAAGTTTCTCTAGAGGAATTGGCTGAGGCTTGGATTCTTTCTTCAAAGAAGCCCACCTGGGTTGTTTTTCGGTTAGTTTTGTAGGTTCTGATAGCTGCTTTGTATTCCATTTTTTTGTTATGGGCCCAGTCTTTCCTCCATGAGAGTTCGATTTTTTTGCATTGTTTTTTCTGATCTCGGAGTTCTGGGGTGAACCAAGGGGATTTAAAGGTTCTCCTTTTTTAGGTAGGGTTTTTCTTGATAGAACTTGATCTAGTGAGTGTTCAATCCACGTAGTGAATTGCTCATCTGCTAAGATTGGGTCAATTTCAAGTGAGGGAGTGGTGGTTTCGAGTTCGCGTCTCCAGTCCTCAGGGACAGGTTTTGATCATGGGCGTTCTGGGTGGCGAGGTGGAGGCCTCCGAGCGGTTCGGTGGTGGTTTGCCAGTGAAATGGAACTAGGAAGTGGTCTGACCAAGGGATGGGGAGGGGCTTACTTGTTTTTAGTTCGGTGATGTTTGAAAAAATGGGATCTAGTAAATGGCCTTTTATGTGTGTGGCTAACTGGTTTTTCAAGAGGAAGTGGTAGAAAGCCAGGTCAAGTGTGAGGTCCCCTGTCATTTTGTCCGAAGGGTCAACAAAGTGGAGGTTTAGATCTCCCAGTATTGTAAAGTTTGGGGAGTAGCAGGCTCTTGCGATGGTGGCTTCCATCAGAGAGCTAAAAAACTGTCCGTGTGCTCCTGGTGGGCGGTACAGAAGGATGGCCGACAGTACTTTTAAAGGGGAGAGTTGAATGGAAAAATTAGCGTTTTCGCAATCAAGAATCGGGCTGTCTAGAATGCGGCAGGACAGGTGATTTTTGTAAATAATTGTGACTCCACAGCCATTCCCGCAGGCTCTGTCAAGGCGTTGGATGAGGTATCCTGGGTGAAGGGCTTGAACGATGTCTGGCTCTAAGCTAGGGGATAGCCACGTTTCTGTCAGAAACAGAACATCAAGTTCTGTGTCGTGGAGGAGTAGATTGATTTCCACGGAATGTTTGGGTAAGGACCAGCAGTTTAGCAGGGCCATGCTAATTGAGTGCTCGCTGGGGGGGTGGGCCTTTCTTTTTGGGAAGGGTGTAGGAGCAGTGAGTGCAATTGCTTTGTCTTTCCTCCAGGGAGATAGTATTGAGGCTGGGAGAAGTTGGGGTTTGTCTGAGTTGTAGTAGTGCTTCCCGAGTGTACATTCTAGGGGCTGAGGGAGATGGGCCAGCGATTCCTGTCCCTGGGCCTGGTCTGGCGCGAACGGGCGCAGACGGGCTTGCCTTTGGTGCGCCCGCTGCGCGCGTCCACTACGCGAACAGAGTGGCATTGTCCTCTTATGGTAGAACAACTAGCCTGCTGACCTGCGCCGCAAGCAAGGGGAAGTAGTAATCACTTCCGGTCCCGCCTTCCCTCCACAGCAATCTGACAATGTCAGTGGTGGACCGGGGAAGGGGGAGATTAGCAAGGTGAGCGCCTGTGAGATTTAAAAAGCAGTTTTTAGCTGGTGCAAAAGTGAATGAGCACAGGGTCTGCTGAGCAGAAGTGGATAAAATCAAAGGAGCCCTTTCCCGCACGCTCTAGCAATGTGGCAATCTAGGTCTCTGTTACCTGGATGTCGAGTCTGTCAGCGCGAGTGAGAGCAGATGGTACGTCGAGTCTACCAGCGCGAGTGACAGCAGATGGTACGCCTAGCGTTATTCCTTGTTAAGGAGTGGTTGTGTCAAATTGCCCTTTTGGTGTGAGATTGTTTCCAGTACTACCCAAAAGTTATCATCCTCATTATGTTTGCATTCTAAGGAGTGGGTTGTCATCATTGTGGTGTTCCTTCTGCATCTTGTGCTGCTACTATGCTCTTTGATTCTAATACAAACGTCACATGAGGCCATACCCACATGGGCATGTGATCATATATATCATATGCTCCGTGTTACAGTTGGTTTCAATATCCAAGAGTGATCTGTGCCAATGTCACTCTCCTTACAGGCTGTTTTAAACTTACAGATAGTGTTAAACGATCCCGGACCGCCAGGCGGGGAGAAGGTGTCTGTAACGGCCTTTTGTACCCCCCTCATCCCCCATCACTCGCACCCGCAACACCTATCGTTGTTTAAGACAATACCTGCAAGATGTATGAGTTCAAACCATCGGATTGTGTGGCCACCGGTTTGTGGCGTTAAGGGCTGGCGTTTCATGGGCGCGATCCTGTCTCCGGCGAGGAGGAGGTGGAAAAGAGAACTTCTGCGTGGCTGCTGGTCCCGGGGCTTCTGCGGCGTGTTAGAATCGCACGCATACTGAGGGGCAGCATCGGCAGTGTAAGAACAAGTTCGAATGCGGTACTCACAGTACACGCTGAGGCATCAATAGATGGGCCATTTCATATTAAGCAGAGAAGCTTTTCGCAACAAGTGTTTCGTAGCAGGGGCCCCCCCAGCAGGATGGTAAGGGCCAGCGGGTCTTGAATGAAGGACGCGTACAGCACTTGTTTTTATGAGTTCGCCCCTATGGAGAAGATTAATTCGACGTCTGCAAAGGTCGGTGAGAACGCCGGCGATATCTCATGCAAGATATCCAGGTACGCTCTTCGCGCAAGAAGCTTCAGTACTAGGGGAAACCAAGTAGGGGTAAGTGAAGACTCTACTCTTTCTGTTGAAAAGGCCCCCGGGGGTAACACTGCCAGCTCTACCCTCCTAAAAGCTGTAAGCGTTAAAATAACATTAAACAGCAAGGGTAGAGCCCATGAGGAAGAGGAAAAAAAATCTCCCCAATACAAGTTAAAGTCACTCTGTCCCTAAAATCATACTATAACGTCCTAACACACAGGATGGAATCAGGAGACAATGGGGATGCAGGAAACAGAAAAACAGGGGGGCATCCAAATTTACTTAGTGAGTCTGAGATAAGCAAAGCCAACCCTCGCATGCCTGAAAGCAGCATCGGAGAAGCAGGGGAAAAGTACCCGGAAATAGGGAGTAATCATGGCGCTGAAGAGATTAATTTTCAAGTCACCACGCAAAATATGTTTCGTATCTTATCCACTATGGTTACAGATGAAGAAATTAAGGTAGGATCACAACAAGTGAACCCGTTAATTCCTTTAAGTTGTTCAACACAAGCTGAGCCTTCAACAATATCTCAATCTAATCCAGATACCTCAGATGTCCCATTGGTGTCCATACTGCTAGGCCTCAGGGAAGAACTTAAAACTCGGTTTGAAACATCAGAAGCAAACGAAGCAGACATTCAGGCCTCTTGCACTGTGCTGGCACAAAAGCTAGACAATGTGGTTGCCTGAACATGGCAATTGGAGGTGGAAGTGTGCTCAATGCGAAAGGACATTTCCAAAAACTACAAGGGGGTAGAGGCCTTGGTTAGAGAAAACACTAGCTTAAGGAAGGACCTGGAACGAATAGAAAACCATTCTCGAAGGAACAATCTTCAGATTCTAAATATTACAGAAGCTGTGGAAGGGTCAACCCTAAGGGCTTTAGTGATTGAATTGCTGATGGAGGCAGCCCTGAAGGATAGACCGAATATTAATCTTGATCAGGAAATACAGCGGGTGCACAAGGATCCATTTAGCCTAGCCTGGCTGATGACGGCTGATTAGCCAGAAACCGGTACCAGGATGCTTGTTTACGGTCCAGGGAAGACATGGCTTGACAGTTCAGGCTGGACTGTTCCCATGAGGCACAGGGTCAGACTGATTTGCATATGGCCATGTCTGAACTGGGGTGGCAGAGTGAGCTAAAGAATGATGATGGATTAATCCCAGATCAGTTGACTGGGGGTGAGTGCTTGCAATGTTCAACACTCCGTCCATCATCCCCTTTGGTTTTATCCATTTAAGAGGAACCCGCAACGGCAACAGCCAAGAAAAATTCTGATAAATTTCCTATCATACCATCTTGTTTGCTGCCTTAAGAAATGGACCCTACACCACTCAGAGGTTGACGTTTACCATCAGATCGGACGTTTGCCACATAACAGACCAGAAGCAGTGGGAGCTGGGGAAAAGAATGGGGGAGCTAAATAATCTTGGTGCTAAGGCCCAATTAAAATTCCCAGCAATGCTCCGTGTTATGTGGAACAATCAAATGCGCAACGTACGGTCTATAGATGAGGCAGCTAGCTTAATAGGCAGCATAAGGAAAGGCGGGGCCTCTGAGAATTAAATCTGCTAAACATGTCATTGTTAGCTTAAAGAAGAATCCTAAAGCTAAAAAAACAAGGATGGATATAGATGTATGTAAATAGAAATAAAAGAACAGAACAGAAAACACTTATAAGAGTTTATAAAAAAAAAATATATATATACATATATATATATATACACACACACATATATATATATATATACATACATATTTACATATATATATATATATATATCCATACTAATATTATAAAGAGAGCCCAAACCTTTGAGGTGGGTAATCTCAGTAACCACAACACCAATCACAACACCCAATACAGCGTTGGAAAGGGCAGTTGCAGCAGAAGGACATAGGCTATGCAGACGGGTAAAATAATGTATAAAAAAAATTGCAAAAAATCCATACTATTCATATCTATACTAATATTATAAAGAGAGAGCCCAAACCTTTGAGGCGGGTAATCTCAGTAACCACAGCACCAATCACAACACCCAATACAGCGTTGGAAATGGCAGTTGCAGCAGAAGTCAACGACGAAGGAACCCATTTTGGTTCCATCAAGCATGCACTGCCACGTCACAGCCTGAATCCAATTAATTAAATTCATCTATTTTAAACGTTTTTTTCATTTTTTCAATTTTTCTCCTTTACTTTTCATCCTGTCTTTTCTTTGGTTCAATTCATTTTACTCAATACATGTTCAACAACACTGTTCAGCGTAAACTCGGAAGCATGAGGTGGGTTCCATGTCATGTTTTATTTATCAAGTCCAATGCATTTCGGGAATAACTTTCCCTTCGTCAGGGACATCTGAAAATACAAACAAGTGTGTGTGCTTTAGATCGTTTCTACCAATAAAGTTTAAACAGTTGATACTGTTTTTTGCAATGAGTTTCACAGTGAAACACTGGCCATTATTCTGCCGTATATGCAAACAATTATCATTTACCCACACCATACCTTCTTGTTAAAACACATAATTTTCTCACATAATACTCTTAGACTCAATAACTCTAATCCATTGAATAAGCCCTCCCTTGTGCATAGGCAAAAACAGTTCACTAAGTTAGAGGCTCAAACTTTTTCAATACGCTAAAACGCTTACCATGACATGCTGGTGAATCTTAAATTTCCGACATCAATTTCATGGAAACTCAATACTTTTAGTTTTTAAGAAGACATGAAATCATTTTCCTCTTCACTAGCGTGCCGAAGCGTGCGTGGCTTTTGTGAAATGTAATCTGAAGCACAAACTCAAAAGCGCCGCCTTTCTATACTGCTGCCTCCTCTTAATACACCTCAGGTGGTTCATTACATCATTAAAGCTGAGACGGTGCTTGCTACAAAAATATACTCTATTACTCCTTCGACTGGGTTTAAGCCCATACAACTATAAATCCCATAATGCAATAAATCACGTCTCCGTACATTTATGTATATAACGGAGTGTACCAATAAATAAACTACGAGGTAATGTGTAAGATTAGAGTCACTGTGTGCAGAGCTGCCTAATATCCATGTGAGTTTTTAAAATAATGAATCATGTGCAGATAATTTCAATATTGCTCCTTACGAGCGTTGCTTGTAACCTTTGGTTATCCATTATGACAGGGAGCTCCACCCTGTTCTTCCGAGTAGTTCTTCATCATCATGTTCTCAAGTGCGCTTGTCCTGTTTTCAACATTTTCTTCGTGGGTGCCATCTCTTTGAGACGAAGGGTTCATACTATGAAATAAAGGAGGGTGAGATGCACTCCAGGTAATCCAACATTAATCCATATTTAAACCAATGTGTGCTTTCAAACATTTTCGGCGTGCAAAGCTTGCTTCGCGCATCGTCCCATTGCACTGTAAACACTACAAAAGTCAACGACTAAGGAAGGAACCCATTTTGGTTCCATCAAGCATGCACTGCCACATCACAGCCTGAATCCAATTAATTAAATTCATCTATTTTAAACGTTTTTTTCATTTTTTCAATTTTTCTCCTTTACTTTTCATCCTGTCTTTTCTTTGGTTCAATTCATTTTACTCAATACATGTTCAACAACACTGTTCAGCGCAAACTCGGAAGTAACCACAGCACCAATAGGTCTCCAAAACCTCATCAACGCACTGCAAGGATATGCCGAAGCGAACCTGTTGGAAATAAATCTTGACAAGACCAAAGTTCTGTCTATAAATGGGAACAAAAAGCTGCATACTTGGTTCCTTGGAACAAAGGTTGTCGCAAACTGTTTAGAATATAAATACCTGGGAATATTGTTTGACAAAGGAGGTCGCTTCTCGAACCAATTAGAGGGAATCAGGAGGAAAGGGATGCTGATAGCGACCACGCTCAAACAGCTAAAGTCTAATCTAAATGGTCCTACTCTACTCCCACTGCTCCGTGTGGTACAAGTTAAGCTAGAGTCATCTATTACATACGGCAGTGAGGCTCTAAAAGGCAAAGACGCGAAACTGCTGGACACAACAATTGCAAAGGCTTATCGACTTCTCTTTAACCTGCCAACCTATACCTCACAGGCCCAGATCCGGCTAGAGTTTGGACTGACCTCCCAAAACCTTGCGAGGAGAGGCGCATATATAAAGTGCTGGCAGAAAATCAAGAACTCGCCAGAAAATTCACTTAACCATCTGCTATGGCTAGACTTAAGCAGCTCTCTTCAATTGCCGGCAAAAACTTTCTTAGAGGAATCCCTGACTGTCACAGGTCTCAAAGAACTATGGGAAACTCCTTTACCGCATGTGCAGTTCAAGTGTGTTGTAAACAAGAGCATAAAAAGTCAATCGCACTTGGAAGATAAAGCGACTTTTTCACAAAGGCGACACGCATGGATGACTCTGGCCACATATAAATCGCCTGGGCGACAGGTATACTTTAGTCTGGGGTACGGCAGGAAATCAAAAGAAGCCTTTTTAAAATACAGGCTAGGAATTTTACCCTCTATCCCACATTTGCAACCATGGTTGAGAAGGGACTGTGGGACAAAATGCAGGCTGTGCGGGGCAGAAAATGAAGATCTCAAACACCTATTATGTATCTGCCCAAGGCTGAAAGAGGAAAGAGTAGCCCTGTTAAAAACTGCCTTCAACGAACAAAAAATCCGCACACGTAGACAAGCGGTTCTTGCTTGTTTTGACCCAGGCCTTCCCCCACTAAACGGGAAGTTGGTAAAATTCTTGAAATGTCTGGAACTGAAACTAAAAAATCTGGCAGAGAGCACAAGACTGGACTAGTTGAAAAATGGCCAAGACTTTACACCATGACCACATACCCGTACCAAAACGTTTTTATTAAGTTCTCTTGTTTTAAAAAATAATATATCTTTCTTTACAATCTTTTATCTGAATGCATGAACTATCAATGTACTTTTGTAATGGTTTTAATTAACCTAAAAACAATAAAAAATACTTACTTACTCACAGCACCAATCACAACACCAAATACAGCGTTGGAAAGGGCAGTTGCAGCAGAAGGACATAGGCTATGCAGACGGCCACCATATACATTTAAAAGGTAAAAGAACCGTGCCACCAAAGTAGTCCCTTGTGGGCGTGTCTGCGTTCTGCTGTGGGCGTGTGCTGGGGGCATGACAAATGCTGGGGGCGTGTGGTACGTTCCGCTCTTCATGCCATGTGAGTCATAAGTGCGCCGCATCATCGGCCGTGACAAACGCTGTGGCCGTGTGTCCGCGCTGTGGGCGTGTGTCCACCCTTCATGCCTTGTGAAGCGCCAATTACGCAATTGCCCCGCATCAAGGGGCACTCTTGGGGTGTGACAAACGCTGGGGCGTGTGCTACGTTCCACACTTCATGCCATCTGGGTCGTACATTAATCATATCGTCTGCTGTGGCCGTGTGCTGGGGGCGTCACATAGGCGTTCACCTCGAAGCGTGGTAAGTAACCATTCGCAAGACTCCCTTGAGGGACTGCCCGTTGTCTCACACATACTGGGGTGCCGAATGCAATGTGTGCCTTGGCGCATCTGAAAAGACCGAACGCAGTGTTTGGCTTGGCATGGGTGCGTCTAAAAAGCACTCGGGGCCAAAGAGCGTCGGTGTGGGTCATAAAAAAATAAGAACAGCGGGAAACAATCATTCAAGACTCACACAATTCTAATTGTTAGACGGTCGCCGCTGGCCCTCAAGCTGGGGCACACGCGACTGAGCATGTCTGCGGGGACAATTACTGCAGCCTCTCATGCGCGCTGTTACTGTAATATCACATTAAACCAAATTACACGCGCCTGCTAACATCAGCCAGGGCTGTAGCCGGGCTCAGACGGCGGATCACTACACTAATTACATGCGCCTGCTAACATGAACCAGGGCTTCAGCTGGGCCTCAAGCGGGGGGACACGCGCCTGCTAACATCAACCAGGGCTGCAGCTGGGCCTCAAGTGGGGGAACACGCGAATGTCCGTATCTGAATACACACATTACGCACATTCTATTTCATACCTGGACAACGTCGGGACGGGCTGCTAGTATATATATATACAAATGAATAGGACATAGGTATAAAGTCACACATATTGGGTGGAGATGGGTGGAGTTGGTGGAGCGGGAAGGAGGGAGGGGTTTGGGGGGCTTGGTCTTAAATGTACATTTTCTATGAGATAATGCCTTATCCCCCTCAGCGGTTCCTACAAGCCTATGCCTGATAGTTTTGGAAGGGTTCCCATTGGGGGGGGGGGGAACAGGGTGGGGCACGGGGTGGGGAGTAGTGGGAAAAAATAAAAAAGCAGTTCTTACTTCACATACCATCAAGGTTCTCTTTTTAAAAAATTAAGCATAGAACTTCCGGTTCAAGCTGGCTGGTTTTTCTAAAGACAGATGGCCGGGAAGGACAATAATTTACAAATTACAACCTGGAACGTAAACGGCCTAGAACGAAAAACAGACTGATACTGGTAATGAGGTATCTGGAAAAATCGCAAGCCCATGTAAGCATTATTCAAAAGACCCACACAACAGCGATTGAGAGCAGGGAGTTCTATCAAAAGCAAAGTGGAGCTATGCCACCTCTGATCAATCGGAATACTCAAAGGGAGTGGCAATAATAATCAGGAAAGGGTCATGAATTGAAATAACCTCATCTAAATCCTATAGTTCAGGCAGATGGGTCATGGCCACTCTTAGATGCATAGGCTCTAAAATTGTTTGCGTGGGGTTTTATGGCCCAAATATGGATGATCCCCAGTATATAGTGGACCTGCAACTATTGGTACCTAGGGCACCATCACCTATAATAATAGGGGTTGATTTCAACAACATTTTGGAACCAGTTTTAGATAGGTCTACTAGTAGGAGGGGTGCCCAAGCTCAAGGGATTAAAACAAGACAAGCTCTCAAGCATATGTTATTTGAACTGGGCCTGGTCGATTCTTGGAGGCATTTAATGCAAGGTAAAAGAGCCTACACTTTCCACAGTATTATTATTATTATTATTCTGAGTTTTATATAGCGCCTGGTTACCAGAAAGGCATCCCAGCGCTCACCAGGGAATGAAACTACAGAGTAATGCGGGGGTTAAGCAGAAAACAGAAAAGTTTTTAAAAGCTTGCGGAACCGAAGCAAACTGGCTTCCGAGCGAAGTTGTAGGGGAAGAGAATTCCACAGAGTGGCTACGTTTATAGAGAACCTTCTGCCACCAGTTCTTACCTTCTTCACCCTCCCAGCCTGCAGAAGGTGTTGGTGGTCAGACCGGAGAGAGCGGAGGGCTTTGTAGGGCTGAACCATCTTCCCCAGAATAGGTGGACCTGCCCCCTGCAGGACTCTATGAGCAATACAGAGTGACTTGAACTTCACCCTGTCCCTCACAGGGAGCCAATGCAGCGCCTTGAGCGCAGGGCGAGCAGATTGATGTCTGGGGATACCCGTCAGAAGCCTGGCGGCCGCATTCTGCACTTGCTGCAGTTTGTTCATGGTAGATTCTGGAGCACCCAGGAACAACGCGTTGCTGAAATCCAGCCGCGAGATGATAAGCCCCTGGATGAGAAGTCTCCTAGTGGCCGCTGGGAGCAGCGGTAGAATCTTCCGAGCCGAGCGGAGCAGGCCAAAGCACACGCCAGCAGTCTTTTTGGCATGGGTTTTAAACGACAGGTCCTGCTCAAGCCAAACCCCGAGGCTCTTAATCTCCTGCTTGGGGGTGGGTACAGGTCCAAGGCAGTCGGGCCAGCTGCTGGGAGACAGAGATGGAGAAGAATTTCCCAGCAGCATCAGCTCCGTCTTGGAGCCGTTGAGCTTTAGTGCTGAGCTGCACATCCATGTGTAGATCTTCTCCAGACACGAGTGCAGCCGGTCAGGATGGTGAGCCGACTGGGAAAGGCCTACCACCAACTGAGTATCATCAGCATAACTGATGATTTTGATACCCAGCGACAGTACCACACTCTCCAGGGGGGCCATATAGACGTTGAATAACGTAGGGCTCAAAGAAGAGCCCTGTGGCACACCACACTGGAGAGGGATTGAAGATGATTTTTCAGGGCCTTCCCATACCTCGAATGTGCGACCTTCCAAGAAGGAAGCAAACCACTTGAGGGCCAAACCGGTGATCCCCACCCCTGCCAGCCGTTGGAGAAGCACCTGATGGTCCACGGTGTCAAAAGCAGCACTGAGGTCCAGGAGGATCACTGCCACTGATCCCCCTGAATCCAAAATGCAGTAAAAAACATGATCATTTTTCACAACTAGATTATTTGTTAGTAGATAGAGAGTTGGTTGGGAGTCTGAAAGAAGTGTGTATACTCCCTGGGCATATCTCAGATCATGCCTTGGTTAGTATCTTATTGAAGGGTGAAAAAAGGAGAAATAATCTGAGATGGACGTTAAAAGATCCATCTTATTAGACCCAGATGTGGCCACTCGCTTGAAAGAAACCACTGTAGAGTTTTTTCAGATTAATGCCCAATCAGCTACTATTAGAGTCACATGGGACACTTTTAAACCTTAGGGGGGTCCTACAAAGTCAGGTCTCATTTAAAAATAAGGTGGAAAAGGCTGAGTTAAAAAAATTGGAAGAAGAGAATGGGACATTAGAAAGAAGAGCGCAGCAGGGAGCACATAACATACAACATTGAGGGGAGATATTGAAAAACCTTGAGGAAGCTAGACTGAATTATAAGATCAAACTAGATTTAAAATGTAGGGAAAGGTGGGCCAATGGGCGCATGCAACATTTTGAATATGGAGAAAAAGCAGGAGCACTACTAGCTTGGAAGTCAAGGGCAGAGAGGGCGAAAAACCACATTGGGGAGTTGGTAATCAACCCTGAGGGAGACACTATGAATAACGAAGAAGAAATACAGGAGAATCTGGTATCCCTTTTTTCTGAGTTATATACTGATTCAGAGCGACCAGATAAAGAGTTGTTGAAACGTTAGTTAAACAATGTAGGCCTTCCAGTTTTAACGACAGAAGGTAGGAACAAACTTGACACCCCCATCCCAGAGGGGGAAATCAGAGAGCAGTTTAAACACATGAAAAACTGTAAAGCTGCAGGTCCTGACTCTGTACCAATTGAGGTCTACAAATTGATAGCTGACGAAATAGTGCTGGAAATGAAAGCTCTCATTAATTCAGTCTATAGGGAGGAAGGGATGACCCCAATGTCTTGGAGAGCGGCCATAATCACTTTGATTTTAAAACCCGACAAGGATCCGAGGAGGGCCGATTCATATCGCCCAGTTTCACTACTGAATATAGACCATAAAATCTACACAGGTATTTTGGTGGGCGATTGGCTGAGGTCGCCCCTCAACTGATCCACTCTGATCAGAAAGGCTTTGTTCCAAAAAGGCAAATACAGGATCTTACACTGTCATTAATTGGAACAATAGACTTAGCAGTTGTTCGATCAATTCCATTGGGGGTAATTACTGTAGACGCTGCCAAGGCATTTGATCATGTCAGCTGGGTGTTTTTATGGGCTGTCTTAGACACTATGGGTTTTAGCTTGGATT
Source organism: Lissotriton vulgaris (assembly GCF_964263255.1). NCBI lineage: Eukaryota > Metazoa > Chordata > Amphibia > Caudata > Salamandridae > Lissotriton > Lissotriton vulgaris. The sequence goes on from NC_141695.1 coordinate 1,105,324,072, forward strand.
TCATAAGGGCAGTGCAAAAATTATATGAGCACCCCACAGCTAAAATTCTCATAAATGGCTCCCTGACAAGGAGCTTTGATATTCATAGAGGGACAAGGCAGGGTTGCCCCCTGTCTCCACTCCTCTTCGATTTATATATCGAACCCCTGGCACACAAACTGAGAGCTGACAATCAAATTATTCCCATACACCAGCTTCCTTCACACAGTAAAATTGCATTATATGCTGATGACTTGATAATTTACACTTCTGATCCGGCCCAAACTCTAATCAGAATCGAACAATTGACAAATGAATATGGGGTCTTTTCCAGGTATTTAGTAAACTTATCTAAGACAGAAGTGATGTGTTGGAATAAGGGGGACTGGGGCAGCAAAGTGTGCAGAGAAATGAGATGTCTAGGGATAGTTATAACAGATAAAATCGATGAGATTCCCTCTCGTAATTTGAAACGAGTTATGAAGGAGTTGGAGAGGCAATTAGCTAGGTGGAAGAAATTACCCTTGTCTATTTACGGGAGGGTAAATTTGATAAAAATGTCTGTTCTGCCGAAGCTAACTTAACTTTTCAATGGTATACCGCTTAATTTTCCCATAGACGAAATAATCAAAATCCAGGGAAGAATATAAAGTTTTATCCTGGCATCACGAGGGTGCACGTTTCATGGAAGAAACTACGGAGCAGTTTTAAAAAGGGTGGGTTAGCATTGCCAGACCTTAAACTTTATTGCATGGCCTTCCAATTCAAAAACATGTGTATGTTGGCAGGGGAGCCCATTAGCACCACACGGGGGTTAATACTAAGAGAAATGAGTAAAGAACTGAGTCCAAAAGCCTTTCTATATCAATTAGGAACCCAAAAGGTTTTGTAAAAAGTAACGCTAAAGGTCCTAAAATCTGCAATAAAACTGCGGCTCACAGTGAGACGATTATTAAAGATCAGTTATTTTTCAGATTTTTCCCCAATTTGGGAATCCCCAGGAACGCCAGAGTGCATGAAAGACGCTTTGAGTTTGCTATTAAAGCAGGCGGGGATAAAAAACTGGGTGGACTTGTTAACAACAGAAGGAATGATTACCTGGGAGGTACTAAACAATAAGCCATGAAATAAGCTATCTAGGTTTAAGTACCTGCAGTTTACTTCATGATCTCCCACTGCTGCAGAAGAGGTGGGGGACAGGTGGGATTTTGAAGTTTCACTCCAGGATAACCCTAGTACTAAAGAGGTGGCAAAATGGTATGGAAAGTTCCTGGACTTGGAAGAAGAGAAACTGAAGGGTCCCTCCGATATCTGGAAAAGTACATTACAGGAAGGCATTATACAATCTTTGTGGATGGACTCCTTGAAAATTCTATACGCTATAGTTTCTCATACTAATTTTAAACGTCATCATTTTTTTGTCATTCACAGGTTGTACTGGACCCCACAGATTACCCAAGTTTGTGTTGCAACCGGTCCCCTGTTGTAAGAGGTGCAATCTTCTAACGCTAATGATGTCCATATTTTCTTTACTTGTCCAGATATTTTTTAATTTTGGAAGAAAGTTGAAGCCACTAGAAGAGCAATTTGAGCCGAGAACATAGTTTTGACTGAAACAGTGGTGTTTTTTGGGGTGGACAGCGCCTCCCAACAGGTTCTAAGCAGAAAGCAAAGGGGCTTACTACTTTACTTGTTGCTTTTGGCAAGATGAGAGAGCAGTTAAGAGCAGTAAAAAGGACATGTAAGTCAGATATCAAATGTAATCCTCATAGGGCAGAACAGCTTTGGGCAAACTATTTGAAGTGGTCAAAATAGTGTTTTAACAAAAAGCTTTTGGTTGGTCATAAACATGGATACTTAGTCCAATGATTACATCATGCCATTGATTAGGTGGTGGCGGATGCCGTTTGTTCCTTATAAGACTAGTACCGGGCCACGAGTCTGAATCTGCATGGACCACAGACGGGCCGAGGGTGTTTCCACACGGCCCAGAATGCAGTAGCCATGGTGAAATGAGGACTAAAAATGAATTTAGAAAAAAGACAGTGCATCTGCAACAAAGGAATGGCCTGGACAGGGGAGAGACCCCTCAATATTTTAATTTGGGTCATATTTTGTTTCCTAGGCTGAGTGTGTACCAGGTGGTCCTTGAGACTACCGCCTCTCTTGAAAGAGAATAGGGGGAGGTAAATTCTCCCCATACTGTGTATGTTTCTCCAATTCTTCAAAATTATCTTTTTAACTCTGTTTGAGAGGGTGGAGATGGTTGTCACACATGTGAGCCTGTCCTCTGTAAGTTTTGGTAGAGGTTTAAGTAAAGAGTCCCTATTATTGTTAGGGGCATGCTTATTTGCCTTCTCCAAACAATTTTTGGGTTATAATCTAGTTAGTTTGTTGGTAAGGGTCTCCGTCTGCTCATCATAGGTCGGTAAGTCAGAACAATTAAGTCTGATTTAGAGAAATTATGCAAATGGGAGATTCTCCTTGAATGAACTTGGATGGAAGCTGTCAAAAAGTAACAAATCATTCTTATCCGTAGGTTTCTCAAAGACCACAGAGACAAACCGGTTATCCCTCACTTTTATATTCAGTTCAAAAAAAGCAATGTCACTATGTCCGATTGCATGGGTAAATCGAAGACGAGGATCGGGTTAATCCATGCAATAAACTGTAAAGCTGACTCCTTAACTCCGTTTCAGATAATGATGGCTTCATCAATAAATCAGCCCCAAATCGTAATATGCTCAGACAGATGTTTGGTTGGCGATTAAGTGAAGTTAATTTCAAAATAGTATATGTATAGGAAGACTATACTTGGGGCAAAGGCACTGCCCATTCATGTCCCCTGTATTTGATGGTTTAGTGTCCATTGTGCTCAAAGTAATTCTCAGTCAAGAAAACGCATGCACATTCCATCACAAATTCAATCGGGGTGATGCTATCTACTTCTGTTTGTCTGAGAACAGCCTCCATAACCTCTAATGTGCATGCTTGCGGGATAATGGTGTACATGGATTCTATGTCAATGGTAATGAGAAGAGTGTTAGTCATGTCAACATGGCCATCACTCAGAAGGATCAAAACATCTTTGGTGCCATTAAGGTATGAAGGCATCTTGCTGACCATGGGACAGAGAAACAAATCATTGAATTGTGAAAGGGGCTCCAGAATTGAGCCAATTCTGAACACTATTGGTCTGCGGGCTGACAATAACGTGATTTAATCACTGAAGCAATCTTTTCATTGGCAGGAGAGCCACACCTCGCAGGGCCAGTGCAGGAGAGTCTGCACTCCAACCCAGGAGTGAGTGACAAGCCGGGCAATGGAGCAGCACAAAGCAGCTGCTGATGCGGTGGTGGACATATGGAAATGATCTACACATCCATGGTGCCTCCTGAAAGTACTATAAGCCATAGCCATAGCATCCAATGAGTTATTCGTAGTGCAATTACTTTTATTTTATGCTGTTTGTGCTGCTTATACAAACGTATATATATATTTATAGTTTCAATTGAGGCAGTCTGAAAACAGGTTAGATAATGTAGTATTAGCAGTAATACAATTACAATTTATGCCAGTGAAACTATTTTCACAGCTAAGAGAGGTTTAAACCCCCTCACCTTAAATGAGTCTTAAGCGATAGAATAGTGTAGTTGACACTGACACATAAAAGTCGCAAAATACATTTAAATTCAGGAATGTCTTCAGGCTTTTTAAGATGCAGTGGTAGATGCACAACCAAATGCACTTTATGCCAGCGGTGCTGTTAAACTATGCATTTACATGACTTTTATGCTGCTAACATGCATGTCAGATACTTTTAATTCTCTGTCCTTTAACACCATAGGAGCGGCGCAATTCCCTCCCCAGTGCTGCGCTGTCCATTCGAACTAGTGCTGAATGGACGTCCAATGGTCGTGCGCAGCACTGGGGAGGTAGTGCTGCCGTCGGCCAACGCCCCGACGCAGCACTTAAGGGGTTAAGAAGTTTTGATAATCTGACAGCAGTGTTACAGCAGTAACATTCATGCCAGGGGCACTGTTCATATACTACCAGGCCTCAAAGACTTTCTCAGGTCCGGATGTTTTTGATTGTTTTTATCTTCATCAGAGAATAGTTCCAGAAAGTAACTGGTTATGTGGGACACGTGATTTCACTATTGTGTTTATTCTAATAGGCCAACAATTTTCGGTTTGGTGGTATGCTAGAGTCATGGGTCCTCTTTTTTTCTTTATTTATTTTGTTTTTAGATTTACTAAAATAAAAAGTTGCTCTGTTTTGATGATGGCAGAGACTGAACAGCAACACAAGGTCAGTTAGGGCTTCAAAAGGTATGGTGGTGTCTTTGTTATGCCCCCTGCAGCATGCGCCAAGAACAGAATAAGCCTCAAAATGTCTTCTTGCTCCAACAATAGGTGACATTTTCATCACCCTTGTGTTATCTTTGGAAGAGCTAGGTGTCCACATCTCTCCAGAATTCAAGGTGGCTTTCCTATCTTACCTGATTCTTATCTTAACTGGAAGCAATTTCCTGAGTTTAGCCACTTTTACACCGAAGGTAGTTCACTCATGTGCATTTATATTCAACATGTTCCTCTGTATACATGCAGCGATGATCAGGTGTGTTACCAGCCTGGAGTGAAGTGTTCTGTGAATATCTTTTGACTTTCAATTCAGCAACAACTAGGTGGATGCCGTTGAGGGCCATATGAGTGTTACACAGAGTCTTGAATGCTGAATGTCTGGTGATGGGCTGCCAACAAGGTGTTTCTAGGACTGGAGAGATGTGGGTACGAATATGAATGTATCGTAGTTGCCATGTTGCAGTGTTCAGTATTCTTTGTGGTCATCACAATAATTAGAGTGAGACCTTCTCAGACACACACGGTCATAACAACCAGATCGCTAGATTGGCACACTGCTGTATTAATGGAAATGCTTTGACCTGGTTCATTTCTGTATAAACTTCAAAAGGCTGTGTGTTTGGTGCCTTGTTGGTGAGATGAAGTTTTAGCATCTTAGCTTTGCCCGGAACGTGACTGAAATGGGAATTTTAAATCTGAAGAATCTTTGTGGTTCTGCACCCTAGTTACACAATTCTGTGAGTGGACTGTGCAGTTGCCTATTAGGGCAATATCTATTGGGGCTGCTGCTTGAGTAGTGTGAGTATTTTGCTTGGAATGGATTGGTCGTTGGCCTATTCAATGCCATGATGAACATTTTATTAATGATTTTATTTTTATTCTGGTGTTAAAATGATTATTAATGATGCATTATTGTTTTTTCTATGTGTAGGGCACAGGAACAGCATGCAGAATGCAAGCTGGCGCTGAGGAGCGCAGTACGGTGAGTTATGCCTGTAGGAATTGGTCAAACTGGGGAGTGTGTATGTGAAAACATTAAAATCATATTATAGTTAGGTAAGATACTAAGATTTTACCTTGTGTTAAAACACACAGGGCCCGATTCACAGAACTAACTTAAGACAAAATCCTAAACTTACTACTTTTGCTATTCACAGAAGTTAGGATTTTGTCTTAAGACAAACTTAAGACAGACTTAAGACAAAATCCTAACTTAAGTCTGTCTTAAGTTTGTCTTAAGACAAACTTAAGACAAAATCCTAACTTCTGTGAATACCAAAAGTAGTAAGTTTAGGATTTTGTCTTAAGTTAGTTCTGTGAATCGGGCCCTTGGAAATTTGCTGGAATAAAAGGTTAAAGTGAAATTATACTTAGGCATTGTAATATTATAACAAAGCCAGTAGGGTTTGCCCATGCTAGAGCTACTGGCTTTGGCAATGTGTTTAAGCCTTGTTGTACACTAAAGTGGCTGCTGTTCAGCATGACTAAACATTAGTGGTGTGGTATTGGGTAGATTGGAGTGGAGTAGATTGGGTAGAGTAGAATGGGGTAGATTGGAGTAGAGTGGAGTGGGGTAGACTAGGGAAGCATGGAGAGGGTAGGTTGGTTTTGAGTGGAGTGGACGGGGTAACATGGAGTGGGGTAGATTGGTTTAGAGTAGAGGGTGGTGGATTGGCTTAGAGTATGGGTGATATAGATCGTACTGGGGTATATTGGGGTACAGTGAGGTTTACTGGAGTGGGGTAGATTGTAATGATGCCATCGCGTCCACAACTACACCCTACTGGGAGACCTTAACTCCACAACCAACTGGACCCTAGCACCACATCCCTCCCGGACAACCTCCACAACATTGGACTCTGCCAGATCGTGACCGAACCCACGCACTCAGCAGGACACACCCTCGACCCCCTTTTCACAACAGGTAACTCCATCATCTTCAGCCACACCACTGAACTCCCATGGAATGACATTCGATGCATCCACTTCACCCTCAGAACACTCACCATTCACAGACACCTGCTCCCACAAAGAAACTGGACCAGAATCACTGAGGACCAGCTAACCTCATCACTCAGCAACTCCACGCCAACCATTGTGGAAAACGACGACCCCAACACCGCAGCCCGAGCCCTGCACAGATGGATCTCCGACAGCGCCAACACCATAGCCCCCCTTTAGAAAAACAACAACACTGATGCAAAGAAAGCCAGATGGTTTACCACTGAACTTCGAGAGTCCAGACGCACTTGCAACCGCCTTGAAAAAGGCCTGGAGGAACACCAAATCCACAGAAGCCTACAAAAACTCAGAGCTGCCACCAACGCCCACCACCAACTCATCAGAAAAACAAGGAAAGAAGCAATTGAAGACAGAATCTCCACTCGCGCACACAACATCGAAGAACTCTTCAACATCATCAAGGAGTTCGCCCAACCCACCAGCGAGTCCACCGACATCACTCCCTTACAAGACCTCTGCAACAAACTCAGCACCTTTTTCCACCAAAAAATGAAGAGCTTCTACGACAACTTCGATGAATACAACCAACACACTGAATCCTCACATAACACCCTGACACCCTGTAGACAGCGATCAACAACTGGACAGCCCTCACCACCGAAGACACACTGAAGACGATGAAGTAAATCCAGTCCCGGTCCCCCATGGACCCCTGCCCCCACCACATTTTCAACAGAGCTGCCGATACCATCGCAACCATGCTCTGCCACACCATCAACTGCTCCCTGGCATCCACCACGTTCCCCGATGACTGGACCCCACCGACCTCAAAAACTACAGACCTATCTCCCTGCTCCCGTTCCCAGCGAAAGTCATCAAGAAAGCTATCAACAGCCAAAGAACGAGTTAACACACATGAGTGATAAACTCTAGAAACCTTAAACATGTAGCCAACGAGGATCTAGACTTTCCGATCCACTCAGTCAAACTACCAACAGAGTAACAGAGTTCCATGCTAATACTGCCAAGTTAGTAGAGTGATATGACAATGAATTTAACTCCTGCCACCAAGAAAATAAAAAAGTCACAGCAAAGCTCAAACTTGTAAAATGATGAGGTTAATAAGTTGTGAAACATTATAAGACAGCATGAAAGGAGATGAAGAATATCTCCCACCTCTGTCCACCTCCTTATCTCAAGAGTGACAGGAAACATTATAAATTATCATATTTCCTGAAAAATCTGTATTCCTTTTAATCAAACATTTTACATGATTTGAACTAACCCTGGGCGTAGTTTGCGAAGTAGCGCTACGCGTAGCTACGCGAAGTGCACTTAGCACTATGCGAACTACACGTAGCACTACGCGAACTGCGTAATACCCTGTTCGCACTGTGCAAGATGCCATTTTCAATGATTGCACAGTGCGGACAAGCATCTGGCACTGTGCAATCATGGAAAACGGCATCTTGCACTGTGCGAGCTGTATTTTTCTGCCGCTCAAGTGGATTTTTACTAGAGCGGCAGCTTTCTCAACGTGAACTGGCAGTTTTTCATCGCGAGCGGTCGCAAGCATACACAAGTACTCTCAAAGAGAAACCTGACTTCCCCGCATTGAGAATCTCACCAGGAGGTTTATTTTCCACGCTCGCGATCTGCAACTAGATGTTGCTGATCGCGAACGAGGAAAAAGTCTCGCCAGGATGTCATTTTGCTTGCTCGCGGTCGCCAACATCACGTTGAGGACTGCAAGCAAGCAAAAAATAACCGCTGCACTACGCTACGCTACTCGTGTTCGCACTGTGCTATGTGGAGTTTGCGTAGTGCGAAGTTGCACAAACTTCGCAAACTACGCGAATGTAGCGTAGTGCTTCGCGCAGGGTTAATTTGAACCACTCCAGAGAAATGTTCCAAATGATTCAGCAGCACTCCACAGAGGATCTAGCCCCACACTGCACATGAAAAATCTTGAAGAATAAGGATGATGTTGCCAATCCCTTTCCACTCATACAGAAAACCTAACCCTCCTCAAGAAAAATTATATGGCCTCCTTAATACCAATTATCACCTATACGCTGAAAACAGAAATCGCCAGCTCACACTTTTGAAATAGTGGGCCTGATTCACAAAAGTAATCTGAGACAAAATCCTAACTTTAAGACTTGCGGTATTCACAAAAGGCATTTAGGAGTAGTAAAGTTAGGGTTCCTAGCTTTACTACTCCTAATCTGAGACAAAATCCTAGCTTTACGGCTTTCTGTATTCACAAAAGGCATTTGGGAGTAGTAAAGTTAGGATTCCTAACTTTACTACTCCTAATCTGAGACAAAATCCTAACTGTACAACTTTCGGTATTCACAAAAGGCATTTAGGAGTAGTAAAGTTAGGATTACTAACTTTACTAATCATAATCTAAGACAAAATCCTAACTTTATGACTTCCGGTATTCACAAAAGGCATTTAGGAGTAGTAAAGTTAGGATTCCTGGCTTTACTACTCCTAAATGCTCTTTGTGAATACCGAAAGACGTAATGTTAGGATTTTGTCTCAGATTAGGAGAAGTAAAGCTAGGAATCCTAACTTTACTACTCCTAAATGCCTTTTGTGAATACCTAAAGTTGTAAAGTTAGGATTTTGTCTCAGATTACTTTTGTGAATCGGCCCAGAGTCTTTAAGTGAATCCCTAACCCCCTGCCTGTAAGCAGGAAAAATACAAATTGAGTATCGTCCGACTATTACTACACCAAGCCCTCCAATTACTACATCACTGTGAGAAAATGGGTTGTTGGTTGATTGGGGTGTGAGTCCTTCTCAAGCAACTACCAAAATCACTGTCAGGGTGAACCTCAAAAAGTCACTAAATTAACCAGCGCTGAGCCCTCTGGTAGCTTAGCTCAAAAGCAGTCAACTTTAACTTAGAGGCAGAGTGTAAAGTATTTATGCAGCACTTAAACAGCAATAAAGTGAAAACACAACATAAGAAAAATCTCACACGGTTAGACCTGGCACCATTGGCGTGGGTCTCCCTTCCATTTTTTGCTGTTGCCTCTTATGATTTTGCTGGTTTTAGATGCTTTTTGCACTGTGCCACTGCTGTTCAGTGCCACAGTGCAAGTGCTCCCTATGGTAAATTGATGTATGTATTAGTGGCTCCATGATTGGCTTGATTGGTTTACTTGTCAGACCCTAGTACAGTGCACTGCGGGTGCCCAGGGCTTGTAAACACAAAGCTGCTGTCCACTTTGCATCGTGCCAGACATGACCCAACCTGCCAACATCTAGACCTTCTACTGTGATGCTGTCTGGGAGGAATACACAATGGCCTACTGCCAGCTACACCTAGTCATGTGTCTCAGGAAATAGGCTGTAGGCACCAATTGGTTAGGACAAGAAAAATAACTTTCGAAAAGTGGCATTTTCATAATTGTGGCTTAAAATCTGACTTTACCATTAAGGAGGGCTTTAAATTTCAATTCTTTAAACACCAAAGTCAACATTTCTAACAGTGCCCAATTGAAAGTTATCACTTATTAAATGTAACAAGCATTTGCAGTGCAAACGGTCAAACGGTCTCGCCTTTGGGACCTCATATGTATTTAGCTATGCAGCCCATTAGCCTACTGCTCACCTCTCATAAGTGGAGGAGTTACGGCATGTTGTCATGCCAGGTGAGCATTGTAGGGGAAGGGAAATCCTTGCTTCTTACATCTCCCATGTGTCTTCTTTTTAAAACACAAGAATCAGAGTGCAGTTGGGAGTGAAGGTGCCCCCTGCAAATTGCCACTTCTCTTTTTGAAACTAAGGAGCAGCAACACTGTTGTGGAGTCCCCTGGGCTTTAAGTGGAAGCTTTTTCAATATTATATACTAGCCATAGTTGCTGCTTAATTATCTCATGCAACTAACAACCAATGAAAAAGCCAATAGTAATGACTTCTTGTAGGTTATGTTACTTGTTGTATCATAAATCTGGATGCAATGACAGAAAGAGAAAAATGCAAGTCGGGCGGCCACCCTGTGCTAAGCACATATTTTTGGCTTATGTGTTTTAAGCCACGCCCTTAATTACATTGGCCATGCCCCTTTGAGGGACCCCCCCCCCAGTTTTTTCATCCCACTTGAAGCCCTGTGCACCTCTATACCGTTCACAGAAAAAAGTGACTGTGACCGCCAGGTCCTGCAGCGTGGCCTCCGAGTGACTTTGCTATTTGGGGGCAGGGCTGGGGCAGAAAGCCATGGCTTGCATCCGGCTCTGAGTCCTGCGTGGACGAGTGGCAGGATGGCTCAGACTGGGACGGACTGAGCAGGACGTGCGCTGCGCTTGAGCTGAGCCCTTGGCCCAGGAGGTCGGCTGCAGTCTTTAACTGCTCCCAGTGAAGATCTCGCAGTGGGCGCTTCTAGCATTAAATATGTTAAATTCTACAGGCACTGCCCGCCCCACCCACCCCCTGATGCCATCCTAGGGGTGACTGAGGCTTTTAAGCGTGACACCAGCGCTAAGAAAATTGAATCTCAGTGTAGGGGCATACCAGGATGACAATGGCAAACCATTTGTACTAAGCAGTGTTCGTAAGGCAGAGGCTATGATGACAGCAAAGAAACTAGACAAGGAATATTAACCCATTTTCGGACTGGCAGAGTTCAACAAGGCCTCTGTAGAGTTGACTAGAGTACAGTCCCATCTGTAGTGACGCAGTCACGGGGGCTGTGACGGGCCTAGGCCTCAGGGGTGGGCCGCTATAGACTTAACTTAAATGAAGACACAGACACTCACTATCACTATTGGGCCGAAGACCCCGAGCGGACTTGCGCCCTTTTATTTATAGCCTTGGGCGAGCCCGCCCTCGGGGTGCGTGCGTGTGTGACGTGCGTGGACGGGCCGTGTGGCTCCGTCATTACATCCCTCCAATCTTTCGGAACCAGAGGACGCCTTCTGGAGGGCAAGTTCAGATCTTACGTGTACACCACGCAAAGTCTCTTAGTCTCTGGCTAGGGGTCGGATTCGGCCGGAGACCATACCTCTGGCTCCGGGAGTTCTTTATTTCTTCCGATTCCCCAGTGCTTGCCCTGGGGATGGTTTCGCTTCCTTCCATGCTCCGGCTGGTGTTAGTTTCCGCTGGTTGGCTCTGCGTCGGTGTTTGCGTGTTCTCCTGGTGGTCCATAGAAGCTTCCACCGCCGCAGGATCTTCGCTCCACTCCAGCTCATCGGCCAGCAGACTATCGGCTTCCAGATCCCTGGAAGCTCGTTTGAACCAAGACGTGTTTCTGGTTACCACTCTGGTGCCTCGCATGACAGACACCATGGTTCCTTGGGTGTTGATCACCTCCCACACCTCGGGTTCTTACAGGGTGTGGTATTTCCAGTTTGGATATCTGTCTTTCATGATCACTCGGTCCCCCACTACGATATCCATGGGTTGGGCTCTCCGGCTTGACTTGCCTTGTCATTGGACAGCTTCCTCCATTGTTGCGCAGCACTCTGGTCCAGGTCCGGGGGACTCCAGGACGGGTCTGCCGGAACACAATCTCTGGTAGCCCTTTTGAACAGCATGTGTGCTGGGGCGCACCGGGTGGTGCTATGCGGAGTCTGGCGATACGCGCCCAGGATTAGCGAGAGGCACTGCTCAGCTTCTTCGCCTTTCTCCACTCCGATCCAGAGCGCTTGGTTTAGAGTGCGCATAAACCTTTCGACCTCTCCGTTGGCCTGAGGCCACTGTGGGGTGATTTTCCGGTGCTTAATGCCGTGGGACGCCAGGTATGCTTGAAACTCTCTGCCCTGGAAAGGTGGACCATTCTCCGATCTTATTTCCTCGGGCAGGCCCATCAACGAAAACGTGCGATCTAGTACCACCTTGACCACCCGCATTGAGATCCAGCTTGGTGGACCACCTGGTGCCGTTCAAGTCCGCAACGATGTCATCCATCGTTGGCGTCAGGTGTCGCTCTCTTTTCACCGTTCTGTTGGGAAGATGCATGTCAACACACAGCCGGATGGCTCCTGGCTGTTTCGGCTTCGGGGCAACGACGAGAGGAGAGACCCATGGGGTCGGGCTCGACACCTTCTCGATCACCCCAAGGACCTCGAGTTTTCAGAGCTCTTCCTCCACCTGCGGCCGCAGGTGGAAAGGCACCCGCCTGTGCATCAACGCTGTGGGCCTGACTGTGTGGTCCACGTGTAGCTTGAAGGTCTTGCCCTTGAGACACCCTAGGCCTTTGAACAGCATGGGAAAGTCTTTGAGCATCTCATGTGAGTGCAGCTCATGTACTTGGTTTGCAAAGAAAACCAGCTCTAAGTCCTCGGCCATGTGGCAGCTTAGGAGGGTTCCTCGTTTGCCCTCTGTGACGTGAAATCTCGTGTGCAGTTTCCGGCCTTCACTCACGATGTCCACCTCCAGGACGCCACGCAGAGGAAGTGGCTCATCGCTGTCGTATGTGTTTTTTTAACTTGTGTGTTGAAATACCTACCTAAGCCCTCCTGAAACAGCCGTGAAGCGCTGCATAGCGCCGGCTGCAACGACCGCTACAAACGCCATTCAGGCGAGTCCCTGGGCCACGCCCACACCACAGGCCACGCCCCCTTCGCCAGGCAGCCAATAAAAATGCGCCTCTGAGAGCGCCGCCTTGAGAATTGAAGGACTCCGCAGGCACACGCCGGTAGCTTCTCAGCGCTAATTTTAAAACTGAAAATTTTTTGTTTTTAACTTGTGTGTTGAAATACCTACCTAAGCCCTCCTGAAACAGCCGTGAAGCGCTGCATAGCGCCGGCTGCAACGACCGCTACAAACGCCATTCAGGCGAGTCCCTGGGCCACGCCCACACCGCAGGCCACGCCCCCTTCACCAGGCAGCCAATAAAAACGCGCCTCTGAGAGCGCCGCCTTGAGAATTGAAGGACTCCGCAGGCACACGCCGGGAGCTTCTCAGCGCTAATTTTAAAACTGAAAAATTGTTGTTTTTAACTTGTGTGTTGAAATACCTACCTAAGCCCTCCTGAAACAGCCGTGAAGCGCTGCATAGCGCCGGCTGCAACGACCGCTACAAACGCCATTCAGGCGAGTCCCTGGGCCACGCCCACACCGCAGGCCACGCCCCCTTCGCCAGGCAGCCAATAAAAACGCGCCTCTGAGAGCGCCGCCTTGAGAATTGAAGGACTCCGCAGGCACACGCCGGGAGCTTCTCAGCGCTAATTTTAAAACTGAAAAATTGTTGTTTTTAACTTGTGTGTTGAAATACCTACCTAAGCCCTCCTGAAACAGCCGTGAAGCGCTGCATAGCGCCGGCTGCAACGACCGCTACAAACGCCATTCAGGCGAGTCCCTGGGCCACGCCCCCTCCCTCAGCTACACCATGTGCTGTTACCGGACGCGCAGCGGACGAGCGCAGCGGGAGCGCCGTTTGCGCGCCGAAGGCGCGCCTAAGGCAAGCCCTTCTGCGCCCGTCCGCGACCAGCCGGGACCAGGGGCCACCCCCCCTGCCTCTCCCGCTTCCCCGGTCAGGACCTATAGCCCCACTGCTCTACGGTCCATAGGAAGCAGAACTACTGCCACATGTACTCGTACCTTTCCAGCCCCATCCCTCCCGTCCTGCTGCCCTGATTGCAAACACTCATTCCGTAAAATCTCAGCAGGCCCCCCGACATCAAAATACTGCATGCTGGCACTAAACTGTCGATCATTACCTAAGCACAGCACTCAAATGTCCATACTACTGGAGGAGCGCGAGCCAGATGTTATGTTTCTAACAGAGACTTGGCTTTCCACTCATTCCGACCCTGACCTAGTCGCAGCCCTACCAAGTGGATACCACATCGTTAGATCGGACAGACCAGTGGGGAAAGGCGGCGGTCTGGCCATTATACTCAAAAACCAGTACCGTTGCCGCACCTCAACAGAAAGCATTCCCGAATGCGAAAGCATAGAATTCTGTATAGAGTTCAATGCCAATACATCCTTCTCGGGCACCTTGATCTACCGTCCTCCTAACCCATCAAAGCTGTTTCATAGATCGCTCCCAGAGATCATTGCAAAAAGGGCTATGTCCGTGGCGAACTACACAGTCTTGGGTGATCTGAATTTCCACTTCAACTCCCCCTCAGATAACATTGCCAAAGACCTAACAGACGACCTAGGAGCTCTGCAGCTGTCCCAGCTGGTCACAGCCCCAACTCACGAGAAGGGCAACCTGCTAGACCCAATTTTCAGCAGCTGCAGCGACCTGATTGTCGACTCTCCTATTCCTCTCCCATGGACGGATCATTTTCTGATACCGTTTTCCTGGGTAACCCACAAGACCCCTCAGTCACCCCCCTGTACAACACTCAGGAGGAACTGGTCAAAACTCCAGCTGGAAGCCTGGCTACTTAGCCTGGACGCCACCCATCCGCCTCCCTGCTCAGACCCTAGTGCAGCAAACGAAAATTATGTGAGCTGGATTACGAACTCACTAGACACGATCCTCCCTCTCCAGAGATCCTCGTCTAAAAGAATGCAGAGATCAGCGCCCTGGTTCTCTGACTCCCTAAGAGAATTAAAACGTCGTTGCAGGCAACGAGAGAGAGCCTGGCGCATGGATTTTCTCCCGGAAAAAAAGGACGCATATAAAGAGGCAATAAAAACTTACAGAGAGGGGATCAAAACGGCGAAATCTACCTTTTACTCTGACAAAATCCTAGAGGCTAAATCAAAACCCAGGGAAATTTTCCAGATAATAAAACAATGTTCTAATGTCACCACTGCCCCCCCTCCGACTAAAACCCAAGTTCAATGCAATGAACTTGCGGACTTTTTTCATAATAAAGTCCTGAAAATTTACTCCACCTTTCAAACAGGAGCAACAGTTCCAGAGACAGCTGACCCACCCTCCCCGAGAACACTCCCTCCCCATGCCCAGTCAACCCTCGAGCACTTCCCTCCCCTGGACCTTGACACCCTCGGTAAAATGGCGCGGCAAGTCAAATCAGGTTCCCCAAGCGACCCAGCCCCACCAGAAGTTCTGATGCAAGCTCACGAAACCACCCTGCCTGTTATCCTAGAACTCCTTAACACATCTATAGCCTCAGGTGTCGTTCCTATAGCATGGAAACAAGCCATGGTGCGGGCGCTGCTAAAAAAACCAAACTTGAACGCCGATGACTATTCCAACTACCGCCCCATCTCCCTCCTCCCTTGGGCTGGCAAGGTGCTGGAAAAATATATAAACGTCCAACTGGTCCAGTTTATTGAACACCACTCCCTACTGGATACATCCCAGACAGGTTTCAGGCCAAAACATGGCACCGAAACTGCCTTATTAGCGGTCGTCGAGGAATCTCGAAGGGCTCTGGATCAGGGAGGATCAGTGGCAGTGATCCTCCTTGATCTAAGCGCCGCATTCGATACGGTCAGCTATGCCACCCTGCTGAACCGTCTCCGGGACATCGGGGTCTCTGGCGATGCTCTAAGGTGGTTCGGCTCCTTCCTGTCCGACAGATCATTCCAGATCTTCGATGGGGACACAGTATCAGCCAGCAAGCCCCTCAGCTGCGGAGTACCACAGGGCTCCTCTTTGAGCCCTGTGTTATTCAATGTCTACATGAGACCACTGGCTGGAATCGTCGAACCGTACGGCATCAAAATTGTGTTGTACGCCGACGACACTCAGCTAGTGGTATCATTGGCCCAAAAGAACATCAGTCACCCCCAAGGAGGCCTACTGAGCTGCCTAGAGGACATAAAGGAATGGATGACCAGCTCCTCCCTCAAATTAAATGGAGATAAAACAGAGCTCTTGCTTCTAGGCCCTGCCTCGCCAACACCTTTTATCTCCTTGTGGCCCCAAACCCTGGGCACTCCCCCCACCCCCAAGGAAAGCGTCAAGAGCCTAGGAGTGTGGCTAGATAGCAAGCTGTCCTTCTCCACCCAGGCTACCAAACTGTCCGCCACCTGTTTCGGCATCCTCAAAACCCTAAGGAAGGTCCTTCCACTTCTGCCTCCAGAAGCCAGTAAAGTGGCAGTCCAAGGCCTGATCCGGTCCCGCCTTGACACAAACAATGCTCTATACGTGGGGGCTCCCGAGATGACCCTCAGGAAACTCCAGATAGTGCAAAACTGCGCAGCGCGCACCCTGTTAAAAATTCCTCGAGCTCAATCAGCCAGACCCGCACTAAAAAGTCTTCACTGGCTGCCAGTTAAACACAGAGTGTCATTCAAGGCGTTGTGCATTGCACACCGAGCATTCTGGAAAACAGGACCTGCTATCAACAGCAAGCTCGTCATCCCCTACCACCCAAACAGGAACCTCCGCTCCTCTGAGGCCTTTCTGGCAGTGGTCCCCCGAGTAAAGAAAGCCAGAGCCGGTGGTAGGATGTTCTCGGTGAACACCGCCAAACTTTGGAACACCCTCCCCCTCTCACTCCGTTCCAACCCGGACCTGCTGTCATTCCGTAAAAACCTGAAGACCTTACTATTCACCAAAGTCTCCGAGCTATAATGTGTCACTTCACCGGTCCCTTCAATTCTTACCTCCCAGCGCTTGGACGCCCCCGGGCAGCAATCGCGCTCTATAAATCTAAAAAAAAAAAATAAAAAAAAAAAAGATGTTCGCTCTGGACGGGGATAAGGATTGCCGAGGCACTAACTTCTCGTACTGGATGCTGTCCATTACATTAACCAATGCCCACGTGTTGATTAGTGCGTGCACCGGGGAACCAGCTACGGTGATGTTGCACATGGGTGGTGGCCGTCTCTTAGAGCCCTCTCTCCCAATGAAGGATACAAAGAATACGTCGTCATCCTCTCCCTCAAAGTCAAGACTCGTGCAGGAGCTGTCACTGCAGCGGCCTGGATCCTCCACCGTCAGTTGGCTTACTCCTTGCACGGTCCGTCGTCCTCCGCCACTCCGGCAAACTTTGGCGAAATGATTCAGTATCCCGCATTGCGAGCACGTCTTTCCTTTTGCAAAACACCTTCCTCCTGGCAGGTGGTCTAGGCCGCAATTGCCACACGTCGGGGCTTGAGATGACTTTGCGGCACTTCTTGACTGTTGAGGCTGTCTGCTTATCACCTCCACTCTCTCTTCTTTCACAGCCGGCGCCCGGTGGGTCGCTGCGGATCTTTTCAGGGCAGCCTCCATCTTGTCCGCCCGGGCGTTGGACAGTTCGTGTGATCGTGCAAGGACCAAGATCTCGTCGAGGGGGATGCGGGCTGTCTCAGGATTAGATGTCGCAGCGGGACCAAGCGGCACCCTTGAATGAGTTGTGGTCAGGGAGTGTGCATGAGGTGGCTAATAGCGTCATGGGAGCGTAGTAGACGTCTATGGTTTCGGTTTCTCCTTGTCGCGCCTGCCTCAGCTTGAACCACTCGTAGTCTGGAATAATTTGGGGATCAAAGTGGCGATTGAGGGTAGCGACCAGCCCTGTGTAGTCGTTGTTGTTGCCTCTGTCCGGTAGGGTCTCAAATAGGTCGTACAGCCCAGCACCCCCATGGCACATGAGGAGTGATCTCTTCACTTTTTCGTACGTTTCTGTCACTCCCACAAAGTAATGGTCGAGACGACCAATCCAGGACTAGGCATGGGCGGAAAATCCGTTCCGCTCGCGGATTTTGCGGATTTTCGGGAAATCCGCAATCCGCGAGATTCGCGAATCTCCCGCAAAATCCGCAAATCCGCAAGCAGCGGATTTTGCTCGCACTGTTCGTGTTAGTTCGCGTGAGTTCGCGCCCCGCGAATAAGTGCAAAATTGCAGAAATACGATCTTAGCAAAACTGAAAGTAACTACTTACCAGGTTCAAAAGTTCAGGCTCATCATTAGTAGCCATTTCCTGGAGTGCTTCCTGAGGGGCCCCTCCAGAGTTCAGTTGCCAGTTGAAACTATTATGTGACCCTGCTCTGAACCTCAGAATAGTTACACATATGCCACAAAGGTCCTGAATTACAGCTAAGGGAGACAAGCAGGAGCCAGGCTGGAAGTTAAAATCCATTAATCAGCCCCTAATTCATTATTGTCAGTTGGGGCAGGGCAGGTGTTGTAACTAATTTTGCAACAATGAAAGCACTTAGCAAGTGCAAAAGATCACTAATCAGGGCGCACTAAGGAAGCAGGTGCCAGCTAAAAAAATATTCTGTGACACATTAATCAGCCCCAAATTAATTCAGGTCACTTGAGGCAGGGAAGGTGTGCTTTGCTTTGCCGAAAATAATGTACACTGGACAACCAGAGGGTGTGGTGATGAAACAGAGGGTGGCATGGGTGGGCCAGAGGGTGGCATGAGTAGTCAGAGAGTGGCAGTGGTGACAGAGAGTGGCAGTGATGAAGAAGAGTGTCCCAAACAGGCTGGACACGTAGAAACAACAAGTTCGCGAAACTTGCGACCCGACAGGTAAGTTCGCAATTTGCGAAAGTGTACAAAACCCTCGCGAACTGGCAGAAACACGGGCGAACACAAAAAAAAAAAATCCGGGAATTCGCGGATTTTGCGGATTGCGAATCCGCAAATCCGCAAAATTCGCGAACGCGAGATCCGCAAAATTCGCTCATGCTTATCCAGGACCGCCATCGAGCGGCTGCGGTCGACGGGTCCCGGAGCTCACTGAACTTTACTACAACTAAATTGAGAAAAATCCTAATTTTAAGACTTTCGGTATTCACAGAAGCCATATAGAAGTCCTAAAGTTAGTAGTCCTAACTTTACTACTACTAAATTGAGAAAAATCATAATTTTAGGCCTTTCGGTATTCACAGAAGGCATTTAGGAGTCCTAAAGTTAGTAGTCCTAACTTTACTACTACTAAATTAAGAAAAATCGTAATTTTTGGCCTTTCGGTATTCACAGAAGGCATTTAGAAGTCCTAAAGTTAGGAGTCCTACCTTTACTACTACTAAATTGAGAAAAATCCTAATTTAAAACTTTCGGTATTCACAGAAGGCATTTAGGAGTCCTAAAGTTTGTAGTCCTAACTTCTGTGAATACCGAAATGAGTAAGTTCATTCTGTATATACCAAAAGTAGTAAGTGCATTCTGTGAATGCCAAAAGTAGTAAGTTCATTCTGTGAATACCAAAAGTAGTAAGTGCAATCTGTGAATACCAAAACAGTAGTAAGTTTAGGATTGAGTCTTAAGTTCATTCTGTGAATCGGGCCCCTTGTCTGCAAAGGCCCGTTTGTTATTCTAAATGGGACTGTAAACGAGATTGTATGCATCTTCTGATATTTATAGGTTTCATTTTGCTTGCAAGAAAATGTTACTCATAGTCGTTGAATGTCATTAATAAATACACCGGAATTATGAAAATGTCACAAATAGCAATATGAAACCTTGGCAGCTGTGCTGCAGCCCCCCAGCACCCACCGGGGACAGTACTCTGCAATACCGGCTTCAATTGCAGCTTCCATTGCAGTTTATGTAGCTGACAAAAAGTTGGCGCCCCTGCTCAGCAGCGTGTGACAGTTCACCAGATTCCCTCCCCAAGATCACAGACCAAAGTGCCTTGAAGCCAGAAGGCCTTCGTGCCACGGGGCCAAGAGGTCAAAGGACCAAGCCAGGGTTGGGGAGGGGGGGGGACAAGCAGCGGCCCTCGTGCCGCAGGTCGCATTTGCGTCAACGTGTCAAGCACGCAAGCGCCACGCATCGTGGATTAAAGTTGTACAATTCCTATTGCATTTCATTTAATAGACAATAATGTTGCTTTATGTTAATCTAAGCACCCCGTGCAGGTTTACATGACAGCTCACTTGCCTTCTTAATTCACTAATCGGTCATGTTTACAAACTATCACTTTTATCTCAGGACAGTGCCAAATGTGATATATTTAGGTCAACGCTTCTGCATTTAAAAGAAATACACTTTTTTCTTTAATATTGAAGAGCATTTATTAAATGTTAATGTTTGTTGTATGGTTTACATAGCAAGCAAGCATTTTCAGGGTTCGGCTCGTGCACTGGCTGTACCCGCCAAGCCAGACCCTTGGCTCGGCTGGCTCTCCATGTTGATTTGTTGACTTGTACAATTCTAATATGAAGGAGAGTGCGCCAGCTAAATTCCCTACCAGCGCGAGCTTCTTACACTATCGACCAGTCAAAGGTTTACACATTTTCCACGAGTTCCACCTTTTTTGCGTGTCTTTTGTATGTACTTACAGACACTGCTTACAGTGCCAGTCTTGTTGGCACTGTCAACCAAAGCTAGTTGCAACACCAATGTAAGCTGGTCATACTAGCCACCAGTCTGAGGCCGGGCTTCTGCTCTGCATGTTACTACGTTGCGCAGCCATGTTAATGGCTGGCTGCCCTCTACACGTATCAGCCCCATAAACAAATGTTTTCATTAGGAAAACAAAGCAAGAAAAGGAAAAGGCAAGGTTTGTAAATGCACAGAAACTTAGGATTTTCCGTGTATCAAATCCTGGCCATCTGCACTGCTGTTCTCTGGGGACATCTAAAGTCCTGAATTTATGATGGCAGAATATCTGCAATAGTCGTGGGTTCTGACAATGTTAGTGGCATTTAAGGTAAAAAAAAAAGGCCTGAATGTGAGAAGGTGTATGAGAAATCAAATACAACCCTAAAGGTAGCTTTTTGCATCTGAGTGCGACGGGACTGAACAGGGTGTAGTGTTTGACTATGGGACCAGGTGGGGGCGATGGGCAGCATAGACGGGCTGTGGCTTTTATACTCTACCTCATCGAGGCAAACAAACGGTGTGATTCTGGCCAAGTCACTGTGCCTCCCCAGGCACCAGTCGCTCAATCAGGCCCTCAAAAGTGGAAGAGCCTGGCGATATAAGCCTTGTTTTAAGTAACACATGTACAGATGCTCTGCCCATGCTCTTCGTATGTTGCAAAAACAGCATTTTATTATGAGATAAACTGTATATTTCTCCCTGTGTGTCAACACCAGATGCTCACAGGTTAAGGATCCAGCGTTTAAAATGGAAATTACCAGTTTGCATCAAAACGCCAATATCCCTCTATAAGTCTCTCTGTACAGAACCTGTTTTTACGTCACATGATATACCATTTCAGAGTGATGTACGACCGTGGCAAGGACAGGTGTGTGTACCTGTACACATGGTTGAACTCTGTGCATGGAGAGCACCAGGTGCAGAATGACCCTGACCTGGTGGCCAGAACCAGCATAAAGAGGTGAGATGCCACGCACCAACCCCATGGTCCGATCCCAACCTGTACAATGGCACGGGCAGGCCCGAGGTCTCTCAGCTGCATTTATCATGGGGCCACATCACACCGTGACAGATCAGGGCGCACACCCATCTCCGGTTGCCTTGGAGATGGACTTGCAAACGATGGCTTGGATACAGGGCTGCACAGAAACAGAGTCAGGGACGCGAGATAAGGGGCGCTGGGCTCCAACGCTGCCCCGTCCCCATGGCTGCTGCAGGCCCAGAATCTGTGACCCTGGTGGCCTGTGCCGACAGGAAGGACTGGACGGGCGAGAGACAGGGGCATCCCTCCCCTCTCAACTTTAAGGCTCATCTGAACTATGTCTGACCTGGATGCACTTGAATATTTCAGCAGTTCCTCTACTGAACCGATGTACATCCTACGCATTTGGACAACTGCGCTCTAAAAGTAATCCCTCATAAAGGGATATCATGGGTTGTCCCCATTTATACCTCAAACTCACCTCCGAAAACATTAATAGGGCTGGCGTCATTTTCTGATGTGTTTTTAACTCTCAGTCCGGCTTGTCACAACACAGCTCAGCAGTTGTTCTGAAGTCAGCCCCCCACCAAACTATAATAAAGTAGAGGTGAGCCGTGGCCAGTTAGAGGAGCTCTTGATTGTCCTGCTTGGGGCGCTAACCGTAAGCAAAGCACGTCGTCACGTGAACAGAAATAGTGCTTACAAGAATAAAAAACCAAACATTGGCAATGCAATAGGACTTGCATATACGCGAGACCTATTGCATTGAAAATGGAAGTGCCGGCAGTCGAGAAGACACAAACGGGAGTGGGGGTGGAGGGGTGGCCGGGGTGGGAAGTCCCAGTCTGAGGGTGGGGGCAGGGAGGCAGGGGGGAGACAGGGAAGAAAATAGCGTTAGGAGTAAAGGGGTCAATAGCCGTGGAAGGATACAAATGATGAATGAGGAGGAACTAACAAGCCTTAAACCAATCAGAAGGCAGCATTTAAGACAAAAGCCAATGGGCAGAGAGTGGGCAGAGCTTCCATGAAGCTTCCACGCTACAGTATATACTGCATGCCTCGCAAAGCGATGGCAACGCATTTGCGCTGCAACGCAAGGCGAGACCTAAAAAGGTAACCCTATATTATCCAGTGGTAGAGATAGGCCTTACAATAGTGAAAAACAAATGTAAGAGTTTTTCACTAACAGGATATCTAAAACTTAGACAAACATGTCCCCCTTTTTTAACACAGCTCACCCTCCACTTTGGGCTATTTAGGGCCTACTTTAGGGGTGACCTATATGTTTTGAAATCGAAGGGCTAGGGCTCAAAAAAGGCTTATTTTGCTAGGCTAAAGTGGAAGTTTAAAACTGCGCACCGGGCTGAAGGCCCACTGGCAGTATTTAATTTACAGACCCCCCTGTATATATACTATCCCTTTAATATGGAATTATAAATAAATTGAATTTGCCAATCGGGTGTAAGCCAATTTTACCATTTTTAACGATGTGAGCACAAGCACTTTAGCACTGGTTAGCAGCGGTAAAGGACACTTAGCCCTAATGCCAACAAAATAACAAACAGGAATTTCAGCTAACAGGAGAACACCACTCAAAGGCCGACAGGTCTAACATTTACCTTTGTGAATCAGGCACTAGGAGTTTTAAAATAGATGTTCTAGGATCTTTAAATATGAAGTTGGACCGGTATTGAGGGTGATCTATTGAACATTCTCTTCTAGTCTCTACCCTATTTTTACTTTACTTTATCAGGGGGAGCAAACGTGAGAGACTCCTTCTTTATGATACAAGGCGAAACCTGTTGGAGCGATTAGATTACTTGAATTGCGTGTAATCCACAGAAAATGTACAAAAATGAATAAGGGTGTTGTATTTCAATGGCTCAACTTGTTAGTGTCTATTCCTTAAGAGGAGACATTAATTTGTCACTATTTTTAGAGGGTTGGTTTCTATGTATTTTACAGTATATCTGGTGCCAATAGCAGTTGACATGTACTCATGGTGGGAGGTGACCAATGTTGTAGAAACTTTGATCCAACATGGAAGATCTTCACTTAGTGTGATTCCGGTGTTTACAGCGGTATTCATTTACTATTAAATATAGTATTTATTTAGTATGCATGAAGACTATGTAGTATGCCCACAGGCTGAAATATACAAATGAGGGAATACTAGTTCTACTCAACCACCCTTCAAATACATGATGAACACTTCAATTGATTGCTGAAAGAAGACTAGTAGTATACTAGAAGAATAGTATTCGAAGTTTAGTAGTATTCTGCTAGGGTTTATTTGCAGCTTTTGTGCTCTTTCAAGAGCAAAATGAAGACTAGTCTCATTGATTGTGACCACTGTTGGAAGACTAGTGGTATTCTTTGTGAGCAATATCTGCATACTAACGGCAATGATTGTGAAGACTCAAGTACGACTAGCGGAATTTAAGGTGAATGTTAATTGAACACTATTTTGCTATTTGAAAAGCAAAATTAAGGCTAGTCTCTTTTATTGTGACCGCTAATTGAAGGTTCAAGACTAATGGCAATGACTGTCAAGAGTTAAGTAAGACTAGCAGAGTTCAAATTGAATGTTAATTGAACACAAGTCCCATTATTTCTGATTAATTTATAGCAATTTTATTCATTTGGCTGCTTGCACAAGACTTCTTTTAATGATGGCTTTTGGACTTAATGTTATGTGTTACATATCTTGGGAGTCAATGATTCTAATACTCCTGTTACAAACTCATTAGTCATGCATTTTGTAAGCATTTTCTAATTCTGGTATGTGACAAGACCTGAGCAAGAGATCCCAAGAGAAGCACAAAGCAAAGGAGCCAAACCAGACATACACAGGATTGTACCAGGACACCCCTCCTCCTGAATTGTTGAGAACCTGACTGAATACCTACTTGGTCCATGACAAGACAGGATCACCACTGTTTGTTTTCAGGTTACCCAAAATGAGCAATTGTGCAAAATTCAATTAGTTGTCAGATAAAAAAGTAATTGTTCTAATTCATCCTGTATTGATTATCCACCAGACTCCAGTAATGTTAGAACTTAAAAAAACATTTCACTAAACATGTTTGTACAAGGCGTTTAGGGCATTGACTTGTACATTTTTTTAAAGGAAATGCAGTTCGACACAAAAGTGTGTGATATGACATTTGAATGACATTTGCCTTTTGAAAAGCTATTGGCTTTGCCAATTTGTTTTAGCCATGTTGTGCACTAGCTACTGGGGTGGAGTGTTGCAGTGTGGAAGTGCGAAGAGTGGAATACAGTGTTGCAGAATGGAGTGGCAGATAATGTCATGTATTGGAGTGACAAAGTGGAGTCACGTAGAGTGGCGTACAGTGGAGTGGCATAGAGCAGAGTTACTATTCTGTTGCTGCATAGCGGAAGTCCTTTTGTGAAGGTTGATTGGTCAACTTTCTGTAGCCTATTGCTGTATATGAGTTTTAAAGTAGTAGTAATGGAGTAAAACCTTCGCTAAGCCAGTGTCAACAACAATAAAAATGCCAAAATAATAAATGCAGAAATATTTCACAAAATGTGCTGCATTAGTCTACAAAATTTGCCTTTTCTTACCACATAATTTAGTCAACTATGCGCCATGATTTGGTCCTCTTCAGCTACATAATTCCAGTGGCCCCTACATAGATTGACAATTTCTTGAGATAATGGAAATACAGTTGCCTGTTGATTCTCAAATATGTACAAGCAGCAGCGAAGAAGAAGAAAAATGTGTAGTGGTGAGTAGTGTTACTAGGATGTGTTGTGAGTGGGTGATGGTATAGTGATCAAGAAGCACAGTGGCTTTGAGTAGGGTCCGGCAAAACGGAGAGGCATATTGAATGGTTTTGTTAATGACTGCAGATTAGTACTTCAACTGGCCTACAATACAGTAGGCGTTTCTTCTTATTTATTTTTTTAAGGGTTTGCATTTGGTAAACAGAAACTTTTTTCCGAGATATCCATGTGAGGGGTATAAAGGGAAAGTGCCAGATAATTAGGTGTTTTGGGTTATGTGGTCAAAGTTGCTGCTACTCACTTGGTTTTAAAATATGAGTTTCACGGAGCAGTAGGTTTGAAGGTGCAATTTAAATGGTGGGGTCCCGCCATTCAAACAAAGCACAGCACTTGCAAAGAACCCCAAAGGGCGAAGAGAGGAGGGAAATCACACTCCTTACTTTCCATCTCTGCTCATGCTCAACCCCAAAAATACCGAATGAGATTGAACAGTGATTATGGCTGAGATACCCGCCACCCCCTCTCAACACAATCCCCAAATGAGGGAAACCGGAAACGGTTCTTGAAGTTTTTGGAAGTGGGAGGGAGTGACCCTCCCGGCCGTATTTATTAAAAACAAAAAATTAGAACATTTAAACATTAATGTACAATTTCATACCACACTGCGATGTTTGGCTAACCTTAACAGATTCTCTAATACAGAGGTTCTCCTAGCCGATCTAACATCCTACAAAACATTTACTTGAAATATTGAAATTGTACATCCTAACGTTTAAGGGCCAACGGCAAGGTCGTAACCGGTGTCAAGATCCCTAACCAGACATACCCCCCCCACTTGGGAGGGGCGACAGCACTGAGGCGTACTCACGTGCAACTACTACAATTTCCCTTGTCTTGACGGGGGCACTTATCAACTCGACGCCAGTTAAAGGTCGTTCGAAGACTCGTGTGAGGTATCTAGAAGGTATCGTAGACCTCCCCCCAACCCCACACAACTTACCGCATCTGCCGTCGCAGATGTCACTGGCCCCGGGAAATTCCCCAGGAGGGGGCTGTAACCCCTCCTACACAGGAAGGGGCCTTGACCGCCTTTCCTCTTCTTCTGGCGACCCATCCTTAGAAGGGACCGCCTCCCCGTTGAGGGGCCAAAGGCCACCTCCCCCGAGCGCTCCCATCCGTGTTGGGTGACGCCCACTCATAGGGATCTTCCAATTAGTGCTCACCGATCATGACCTTACCGCCTACCGCCTGACCGAAATAAATACGACAAGTGCTAACTAAACGAAACTACATTGGCCACTATGACCGAAAAACCTGTGTCTAAATGGACCTTAAATCCGACATTCTTTAATCACCAACTTGTAACATTATACCAATCTTTATTACACATTAAATATCAACATAACACCAAAACAACCTGAAAACGAAATAGAATAACTGATCAACTTTATTAAAACAACTAGCTGTCCTCAGGGGCTGGTGGGTGGGTCAAAATTGGCTCTTCGTTCCGTCTCGAGCTCACGTGCAGCGGGGAGGTGCAGCTTCAGAGCACAGGAACAAGAGGATGTCTTCTGGTCTTGCGTCTCTTTTTATCCATCTTCAGGGCGGGCGTAAACCCGCCCCTGCCTGCCCCGAGGGCGTGGCCGGCGGCGTCCGTGTCTAGGCCAGC
Organism: Lissotriton vulgaris; assembly: GCF_964263255.1. NCBI lineage: Eukaryota > Metazoa > Chordata > Amphibia > Caudata > Salamandridae > Lissotriton > Lissotriton vulgaris. Next base: position 1,105,350,934 of record NC_141695.1, read on the forward strand.
CCACTCAAGGGCGGGAAAAAGCGCGCCCCGGCTACGCCGCTTCGGGCATACCAGCCGAGACGCGCCTCCCGCCCAAAAATGTCTTCCCGGGGGGATCGAGGCACTCTGCCATACGTTCGGGGGGACCGAGTGGTCGCCCCTTTCCATATGGCTGAGATACCCGCCACCCCCTCTCAACACAATCCCCAAATGAGGGAAACCGGAAACGGTTCTTGAAGTTTTTGGAAGTGGGAGGGAGTGACCCTCCCGGCCGTATTTATTAAAAACAAAAAATTAGAACATTTAAACATTAATGTACAATTTCATACCACACTGCGATGTTTGGCTAACCTTAACAGATTCTCTAATACAGAGGTTCTCCTAGCCGATCTAACATCCTACAAAACATTTACTTGAAATATTGAAATTGTACATCCTAACGTTTAAGGGCCAACGGCAAGGTCGTAACCGGTGTCAAGATCCCTAACCAGACATACCCCCCCCACTTGGGAGGGGCGACAGCACTGAGGCGTACTCACGTGCAACTACTACAATTTCCCTTGTCTTGACGGGGGCACTTATCAACTCGACGCCAGTTAAAGGTCGTTCGAAGACTCGTGTGAGGTATCTAGAAGGTATCGTAGACCTCCCCCCAACCCCACACAACTTACCGCATCTGCCGTCGCAGATGTCACTGGCCCCGGGAAATTCCCCAGGAGGGGGCTGTAACCCCTCCTACACAGGAAGGGGCCTTGACCGCCTTTCCTCTTCTTCCGGCGACCCATCCTTAGAAGGGACCGCCTCCCCGTTGAGGGGCCAAAGGCCACCTCCCCCGAGCGCTCCCATCCGTGTTGGGTGACGCCCACTCATAGGGATCTTCCAATTAGTGCTCACCGATCATGACCTTACCGCCACAGGCCGGATAGTTGACCGGCTATCCGGACCCCCCACAAAACTCCTACCTAAAGGTCATGTTTCAAAGATTTCAACCATGCTAAGAAGTCTCCTAAGAACAACTCATTCCCCTCCCAAGACAAATGCACACCATCCCCCGAATACATCCTGTCATCATTAATACAGCTATGAGAAATAGAATGCAATGTCCTGGAACGGAACAACCTACTCACTTTATTGTTAAGCTTTCTAACAGAGTGATTCAAAGCAGGTATAGAGATAGCCCCCCGCCACACCTTTCGTGGAATCAAATGGGACCATGCAATCGTGCACCCCGGAACTCTCCTCGCCAACCAACTTACAGTGGAAAGCATTGCCTCCAGGAGTAGTCGTCTACCGATGGTGACCAAATCATTGCCCCCAACATGCACTATAACTATAGACGGCGGTGACCTTGTCCGCCCTAACAAACCCTCAAAAAATGTTTGAAACTGGTCAATACAGAGACCGCCCCTTCCGTAGAAGGACATCCTGTACCCGTATTCCCCAGCTACGTGAATCATGTCACCTGCTTTGAATACGTCTGCGGCACGCCTCACGTATGAGTGGCCCACGACCCACACCTCCTTTTTCACAGCCGGTGATGTCTGACCGCTGGCCCGGTGTAAGGTCGACTGCATAGTCCGCCCCGCCTCGTAGGCTTGCGTAACTGAAACCAAACAAAAACAAGAAGCGTGAGTACAGAGTACATAATTACAGCTTCACAACATGTGCAACCGCACATATCTTTTATAACAATTGGAGGACCAACGCCCCATTCGTTTCACTTGCTCAACATTAAGACCCCTGGCTGTAGCTTCCGTAGCAGCCCCTATCCGAAAGGAATGGGTCCCAAATTCGCCCGGGTTCAAGCCCGCACCGGCAACTGACATCGCAAGCACCCGCTGAAACTGAAATTTCGTCAGTGGGGTGGCGTCCGCGTGTCTTAACAAAGTCCCCCCCCATGATGCCACCCTTCGTGCTAGGTAATCCTCTAAACACTTTACCGGACATATGGAGGACCCAGGAATCCTGCGTATGATGACGCAGTCACCCATCCCATCCTGGTCAGTCTTAGACCTTACAAAGGAGACAGTCATTGTTTCTCCCCTGATCTGAACGTGTTCCCGGCACAAACCCCCCGCCACATCCAGTTTGTTCCTTGCAACTAGTTCGCCTACCCGCATTGCTCCGTGAAATGCTAGCGTAAACGCGGCTCGGAACAGCACTGCCTCAAACTGAGATGAACATGTGGCAGGAAGTGTAGCCAACAACTGGGACAATCTATCCAAACCTATCGGGCGCCTTTCATCTACTCTGCGACCCTCAAGGCGTTGCCACCCACGCAGCGCTTTCTGTACAACGAAGGACGCTGTTGGGTCCTGGATAGCGTGTGCTCTGGCAACAAAGGAAATGGCAGCACGATGCCTCTGGGCCGTAGCCACCGATTTCCCAGCCCTACGTAAGGACATCAGGAAATTCACCACCCATTCCTCATGACCCCAAAGTCGCTCTCTATCACTCCCCAAAAAGGCTAAATAGGCCCGAAACGCCCCTTCATATGCCTTCCTCGTCCTTGGTGCTAGACTCTCTCCCACGAGGTGACGAAGTTCGGGGCACCGAGAGACCAGAGAGCTTCGGTAAAGGGTGCCGGCTCCGGGTCCGCTGAGGGAAGGAAACCCGAAAAAGCCTGCATTTGAAAACGAGACAGTGCGTCAGCTGCCTGATTCATCACCCCTGGCACGTGTTTTGCACTGAATAGCACGTTCAATTGCATACATAGTAAAACAATTTCTTTAAGCAGTCTTAAGATCAGTTTACAACGTGCTGCCTGACTATTGATGCACTCAACCACAGTCATATTGTCCGACCAAAATATGACCGAGTGATTTTTGAACCCATCGGGCCATGTTCTCAAGGCCACCAAGATGGGAAACAGTTCGAGGAAAGCAATATTACTCGTCAGACCCTTCTCATGCCACCAAGTCGGCCATCTTTGTGCCGACCATTTTGTGCCGAAAATGGCGCCAAAACCTATGCTTCCCGCCGAATCTGTCCATAGCCCCAGCTCCTCAGAAGACACGGCTGGTTTGTTCCAGACGATTCTACCATTGAAATCTGCCAAGAATGCCAACCAAATACGCATGTCCTGGCGGATCTCGGCCGATAGTCTCGTGCGATGATGGCCTTCTTTAAGGCCGACCATCGCTTGGGCAATTGAACGGGAAAAGGGGCGGGCCATTGGTATCACCCTCAGGGCAAAATTCAACTGTCCCACCACTTGCTGTAATTGTTGCAGCGTAACTTTTGATGCATTTATACACAGTTGCAGCGCAGCCCTGAACTTCAACACTTTCTCGGCTGGCAAACGGAAACACCCCTCAATGGAGTCCAACTCGATCCCCAGAAACTCGAGGCAAGTCGTAGGACCCACTGTTTTACCCGGCGCCAATGGCACGCCTAACTGTTTCATCAACACACAAAATTCGGCCAAGGCCCGGCCACATTCAAGACCCCCGGCTGCCCCAAGAAATAAGAAATCATCAAGGTAGTGCATTACATCTTGGAAACCCGTTTTCTTTGTGAAAACCCATTGTAGAAAACAACTGAATTTCTCGAAATAAGCACAGGATATAGAACACCCCATTGGCATACACCTATCCATGTAATAACAACCCTGAAACATGAAACCTAGGAGACGCTGGTCGTCTGGGTGTACCGGGAGCAATCGGAACGCTGACTCGATATCTGACTTCGCCATCAGCGCCCCGGGCCCCAGGCGATTCAAAATGGCTACGGCCTCATCGAAAGATGCGTACCGCACCGAACACACTTCTGGATCGATTGCCTCATTTACGGAAAGACCTCGTGGAGCTGATAAGTTATGAATTAGTCGGAACTCTCCAGGGTCTTTCTTGGGGACTACCCCTCAGGGAGAACAAACAAAATTCTGGACTGGGGGTACACTAAACGGGCCAGCGACCCGACCTCGAGTCACCTCTTTTCGGATCTTTTCCTGTACTACGGTTGTATGCTGCAGGACGGAAAGTTGGTTTTTACACTTATCCACACCCTGAAAGTCCCCTACCGGGATGCGGAAACCATACGAAAAACCGTTTCGCAGCACCCCAGCAGAAGTACGATCCGGGTAATCACTGAGCCAAGGGATCATTGCCAGGGTATCAATGGGAGTGGGTAAAGGCGCCCCTCGGACTATATTAGACCTGTTTGGCACCTCCTCTCCCCCCGTTATCACCCGTTCTGGCTCTGCACGAGGCCTCAGGATGGGACGACCCACAACCACTACATTCATGTTTGAATTTACACGATCCCTGCGGTCTCGTACATTTTCCTCTGTTGTAATTAAAACAGAAACCCTTTCTTCCGGTATTGCCGGTAGGTTTCGAGTGATCGTCGGCCCCCGAACCTGATCGAAAGGGCGTCCCCGCATATTGTCGGGAGGATTCACCCACATTACTTCCCACCAATGGCATTTTTAACATCCCTGACTCCTTCATTTTATCCCAGGTCAAGGCATCATAACAATCCCAGGTTAAACTTTTATTATGCTCCTTTTCCTTTCTGAACATATTATCGTAACAAAACCAATGATTCCCCTGGTGCGATGTCGAGTACCCCATGATTCGTGATTGGTAGATTGGGAACTCGGAAAGCAACTCAGGCCTACGTTCGCCCAGGATTGATGTAAAGATTCCCCAGGCATTGCCCCAATTGGCGATATTCTCATTCACTTTAAAGGCGGCCATTTTTGCGCGCCAAACACTCGGATGCATTAGGTCCTTCTGACTCTTTACATGCTCCACCTCATAATGATCAACAAGTAACGAAAAAATGTTCACATACTCCCCCGCCCAAATCTTTTCCTTAATTGCCAAAGGAACATGTTGCCCCAACTTTTCTCTCCGAGAGGGTGTTGACTCATCCCTCGCGATCGGCAATGGCCGCTTACCTGCACCTGACGCTGCCTCTGTGGTCGCAACCGTCCCTGGTGTCTTGTCCCCCACTGCAGCCGGCACGGGCACCTTGGCTGCTTCCCGCTTCTCACGCAATTGCTTAATCAGCTCCTGCGCTTCGACAGCCGTGGCGCCCTCGTTACCTTTTCCCAACCACGCTGCCAATTGTGCTGCCAACTCGGGCGGCATATCATCCTTGGACACGGGGGTGATCGGATTCCCCTCCTCTGGCACGGGAGTTGGAGCCTCGAGCGGAGCACTGGGACCGGGGATCTCCTCTCCCGCTGCCCCCCTCCTGGGCCTCTTGTTTTTCCCTCCCGGGGCTGCTCCCGCCAAAGGACGTTTTGGACCCCTTTCTTCATTCATGTCCACCCGCTTCCTTAGCTCGGACATCTCCTTCATGAGAACACGCAGCATCTGGTCGGTATTCATGCGCTTTCCAACCTTCTTCGGCATTCTCCAACAAAGTAACTGAAAAACAAACAAGAACGATTAAAACGCTCAAAATTGGCTCTTCGTTCCGTCTCGAGCTCACGTGCAGCGGGGAGGTGCAGCTTCAGAGCACAGGAACAAGAGGATGTCTTCTGGTCTTGCGTCTCTTTTTATCCATCTTCAGGGCGGGCGTAAACCCGCCCCTGCCTGCCCCGAGGGCGTGGCCGGCGGCGTCCGTGTCTAGGCCAGCCCACTCAAGGGCGGGAAAAAGCGCGCCCCGGCTACGCCGCTTCGGGCATACCAGCCGAGACGCGCCTCCCGCCCAAAAATGTCTTCCCGGGGGGATCGAGGCACTCTGCCATACGTTCGGGGGGACCGAGTGGTCGCCCCTTTCCATTCTCGTTCTCTTTCGAATGCAGCCCCAAATGCACGTGTTGACCGGCGCAGCAGCATCTTCTCTTTCTCCTCGCCTGCTCACACTGTACTTCCACTTCCGCTCCAATGCAATTGCGTAAAAGAAACAGACAAAAGACTGCAGCAAACGCACAGTGAAATACCTGGCAGTCATAAAGCAGTGGCAATTGCATTGTCCTAATTTATAAAAACGTCTCTGCAGATGGGCACATCATCTGTAGAAGCCTTTATTTTTTCTTCTTATTTTTTCTTATTTGAGCCATCGAACTATCGCAGAAGTAGATTAGGCAGCGCAGATATTTTAATTTGTTTCAAAGTGAAGTATTTAACTTCAACTTTGTGTAAAGCATTTAACTTCAGCTTTATATAGCGTGGATATGATCCAATGGGCCTCTTAGCGCTTTACACAAGAACGAGATATGTTAAGAGGCTAGAGGATGCACTTTTTTATTCACATGGAGGTTCAGTTATTTACACAATCACGGAATGCCGAGGTCTCCAAGAAACTGCGCAGTTGTTTCAAAGCTTCCATTGTAATTAAATTCAATTAATAAAACAGCCACGCGTATTACTATAATAGCCACATATACAGGTTATTCTGAGCGCCATTGGAACTATGGAATATTGGAAAACCTAACACTGGCAATGTTGACTAAATACATGGCAAGAAAAGGAATATGAGATTGCATTATATGGCACAGTCTGTGACACACACATATATATATATATATATATATATATATATATATATATATATATATATATATATATATATATATATATATATATATATATATATATATATACTGTTTTTGGGAATACAAACCTGGATCCTCAAGCCAGAAGCACCCACCATGTCAAGAACAAATCTACATCCTAGATATGCGCTGTTCATCCAGGAGAAAATCAGTAAGTGCCAATTTACAATACACATTTACAAATCTATAAAAAACTTAACATCCATCCTATGGGGTTGGACATTAAGTCTAAGCCACCTTTTAAACTAACTAGTTGTGAATGGTCCGCTACATGGAATATTTTACTGCATAACTCATCAATGGCCCTACTATTGGTATCTATTAAAGTAACCATTCAAAAAATGCAGATGCTTAAAGCCAAGCTACAAAAAGAACTGGAACTTTTAAAGAACACCAAAAAGTGACTCTGAAGTGGCACACATACTACAGAGGATTGCAGTAGTAAAAAAGATGACTGCCAGGAATTCTATTAAAATTAAATCTGAAAAACCAAAAAGAGATATGTTAAGATTTCATATACCTCCTCTTCCAACTAACCACTTCGTAAATCATTCTGTTTTTGGAGATTTTCTTGTCAGTGTAAGCCCTGTGAGTAAACAGCATAAAAAGAACAGAAGATTTATAAGACAAAAAAGACTGCATAGCATCAGCCAGCTTCAACCCTTCCAGACATCTGACTCAGTTATTGACTTGACTGGAGGGCTCCTATCAACAGGTGAATTGAACCTTTCGAGCAAATGCCTCTATTTCTGTCCTGTACCGAAGGACCATAATACGACCAACACGATGAGAGACCTAAAAACCTTCGAGAGAAGATGCAGACTCGCAGAATACTTATACAATAATTCTAATGTTGGTCTGCCAAGCTACCTTCCAGATCCATTTAAGAAGTTCCGCCATCTCAAATCATGGACTCCTCAATGTGCTAGAAATCCTGTTCTTGATACATACATTTTATCCATCAACAAACTCATCAAGGAATCAACACCTAAAAAGATTTTTGATAACATTAGCAAAGAAGAAAGAAAAGCTCTCCACCTCCTACAAAAGAGAATGGATGTCATTATAAAACCGGCAGACAAAGGTGGTGCAGTGGTTGCCATGAAAGTAAGTGATTATATTGAGGAATGGAATGCGACAACTAATGGATACCAACACTTACAAACCTTTAGAAACTGATCCCACTGAAGATTTGAACAAAGAAATTAAAAACATGGTTGTAAGGTACAGGTGCTTAAACCTCACTGATGAAACAACAGCAGATATACTTGTTCATCCCAAACCAAGACCTGGGAAATTTTATATGCTTCCCAAAATTCACAAAATGTACAATCCTGGCCGTCCCGTCATCTCTGGCAATGACACCGCCACTGAGAGACTATCTTTATTTGTTGACCTGCACCTCCAGCCCATTGTACAGGAACTTCCATCATTTGTGGAGTGGTGTGGCTCACTGGTTAGAGGAGGCAGACCCGTAAGCAGAGAACGACCCGGGACCAGGGTTCAAATCCCGACGCGGCAGAGTCATGGACCAGGGTCAAAACGGACTCACTAATTCTCACCTCGGTGCCTACTCTAACCAGGGAACAAACTCAGCAACTCTGGGCATTAAGCTTGCCTCATCTCTACAACGGCCCCCCACAGACGCCGGGGATGCCTGGGTTCACCTTGGAGATACCCAGAAAGGGAACATCTCACAGGGAAAACCAGGACGGGTTCCCCAGCGGTCTTCAGCGCCAGGATACTCCATGGAGTCGCAGTGCTCTTTACAAGTACACCCACATTTACATTTACATTTACATTTGTTAAATATACCAGTCACTTCCTTCGGATTATTGAAAAATTAAACCAAACCTACACATTTGATGATGATACTCTTCTGGCTACATTTAATGTTACATCATTATACACCAATATACCACATGAGGATGGGCTTATGGCGTTATCTGAAGCTCTTAGTAAAATAACTGTGAAAAAACCATCAACAAATATGCTTACCAACTTTGCTAGAATTATCCTTAAATCAAACAATTTTACATTCAATGGTAAACCCTATCTGCAGATACAAGGTACTTCCATGGGTACTCGGATGGCTCCATCCTATGCAAATATCTTCATGGGCAAACTAGAGAACAGTATACTTGCTACTTCTAGCATCAAACCACTGGTATGGCTACGATACATTGATGATATATTTATAATATGGAATGCAGGAAGTAGAACATAGGAACAATTTACAGCTAATATCAACAATATCCATCCTACCATCAAATTTACCATCAGCAATACCAAACAGAAGCATCATCTCCCTTTTCTGGATGTGCTAGTCACCATTCATTAACACAAAATTACAACTGATCTGTACCACAAGCCTACAGATGCTCATTTGTATCTAAACTGGACTTCATGTCACCCACATCACACTAAACTGAGTATCATCTACAGCCAAGCACTCAGAATAAGACGCATGTGCAGCAATGAGGAAACCTGTAAAGACCATCTACAGGAGCTTGCTACATTATTTAGAAGGCGATGCTATCCTCTGCATATCATACAGCAACAAATTGACAAGTCTTTGCAGTTACCCAGAGAAGCACTTATTTGGAATACCAACGCCAGAAACAAAAGTGACAGAACTCCATTTGTAGTTGACTATCATCCATCAGCTCCCAACTACAGAAATATGATGCAAAAAACATTTCCCTTACTGTCCACTTGTGAAAAATTGCAAAAGGTTTTTCCAAAACCGCCAGTCATTGCTTACCGCAGAGCTCCAAATTTACGATCTCTTATTGTGAGAGCTGAACTCAAGCAAGCTGTAACAAATGCAGGGGTTCATTGCTGTGACTCTAAAAGGTGCATCACGTGTGAATACCTTTTACAAACATCATCAGTTACTAGCTATGTTACCAGAAGGACCTATGCAATAAGGCAGCATCTTACATGTCGCTCAACATGCATTATTTATGTGATTCAGTGCCAACGGCAAAGCTGTAAAAAACAATATGTAGGCCAAGCAGTGAATGACTTCCGCACACGATTCAGGAACCACAAATCAGCAATTATTAATAAGAAAATTGACCAGCCTGTAGCCAATCATTTTAACCTTGTGGATCATTCACTATCAGATTTGAAGATTTTCCCCGTGGAACATGTCTCAAAGGAAGAACTACTGGACTCCAGGGAAAACATCTGGATGTACCGTTTAAAATCATTGCATCCAGATGGACTGAACATTACTGACAACACAACCTGATTACTGCATATCTCAAGAACTCTCAAGACTGCATTGATTTCACATTCCAAATGGAATCTTCACTCATGATGCTTTTTGAAAATTCAGCTGTGTCATCTGTGCAGCCACTGAGCTTACCATCTTGAAACTACCTGAGGAATGCGGAAGCTGAAACGTTGTAGTGGAAATATATTTTTGTTCTTTGGTGAATCTATCTGTTTGAGTCACTTCTTTCTTGGATATATATATATATTATATATATATATATATATATATATATATATATACCAAATCCTGAGCAGAAAAGCAAACGCCTTCACTTCCACAGGAACGGACCACCACAAAGGTTTTTAGAAATTAGTGCAGTTTATTGTAGCCTTCACACAACATGACGAGTTTCAGCCGGGTCGCCCCGGCCTTGATCACATGATATATATATATATATATTTTTTTTTAGGGGGGGTTATATAGGGAGAACTGCCCTTTACTTGAGCACCATGTGCATTACAGATGGACTCAGTAATTTTTTGTTAGGCTCCAGGAGATTAAGTGATTTGACCAGAATCACAGCATGTTCAGCGTCCCTGGCGAGGCGCGAACTGTATACCAATCTCTGAGGTCAACTATTCTAGCCATTAGGCCACATCCTCTCCTGTACTTGAGATTTACTTCCATAGTGTGAGAATGCATTTCATCAAAATGAAGATAAAGTAGAGTTGCCAGCGCGACATTCCCCGACCCCCAGTCCGGTCCCCACACTCAAACACTACCCTGTGTGACCCCCCGCACTACCCTAAACCCTAAAACACTGCCCTACACTACACAAACACCACAGCACTACCCTAAACCCTAAAACACTAACCCCAGCACGACCCTCCCCTAACACCCAGTCTGGTCCCCACACTAAAACAATACCCTGCACGACCCCCAAGCACTACCCTAAACACTACTCTACACTACACAAACACCACAACACTACCCTAAACCCTAAAACACTACCCCAGCACAACCCTCCCCCGACCCGCAGACCGGTCCCTACACTCAAACACTACCCTGCACGACCCACAGCACTACCCTAAACCCTAAAACACTACACTACACTACATAAACACCACAACTTTACCCTAAACCCTAAAACACTACCCCCTGCATGACCCTCCCCGGCCCCCAGTCCTGTCCCCACACTAAAACACTACCCTGCCTGACCCCCCAACACTCCCCTAAACCCTAAAACACCACCCTACACTACACAAACACCACAACACTACCCTAAACCCTAAAGCACTACCCCCAGAGCGACCCTCCCCCAACCCCCAGTCCGGTCCCCACACTCAAACACTACCCTGCACGAGCCCCCAACACTACCCTAAACTCTAAAACACTACCCTACACAACACAAACACGACAACACTACCCTAAACCCTAAAACAATACCATCAGCTTGTCCCTCCCCCGAACACCAGTCCGGTCCCCACACTCAAACACTACCCTGCACGACCCTCCAGCACTGCCCTAAGCCCTAAAACGCTACCCTACACTACACAAACACCACAACACTACCCTAAACCCTAAAACACTACCCCCAGCATGACCCTCACCAGACCTCCAGTCCGGTCCCCATGCTCAAACACTACCCTCCACGATCCCCCAGCAATACCCTAAACCCTATAACACTACCCTACACTACACAAACACCACAATAGTATAATAAATAAGGCATAAAATAGTATAATAAATAAGGCACTGATCTACCATTCAGCATGCAGCTTGAATAGAATGTTAATAGTAGTCTGGGTAAAGTCCAGTAGTATTCATATTGCTTGTATTCATTAAATGTTCTGCATTGTAAATGAAGACTATGCAATTACAAATAAGTATGTGGTTAGTATTCTGTTAGTATTCAAGAAGTACCACTCACATATCAGTAGTCTTCATGCACTAGCATTCCCAAAAAGAACACTATTGAATACTAAAATTGGCATAAAATAGTCTTCGAATGCTATAAAAAGACAGGTTAATCACTAAATGTAGTATTCAACTTCGGCATGGTTCTTCACTGTACAGGACGCCGGGGTTTTATCCATTTGGGAGCAGTTGAGTGCCCGTAGGTACTCTTCGAATGCTTTAGGGTCATAACATTGTCTGGTTCTGCCACTACTGGTAAATAGCAGTGTGGCTGGGTCCAAAAGTCTCAGAAAGAAACTTTTTGTCCTGAGAATATGTGTCTCAAATGAAAAGCGTGTAGTAAAAGTTAGATTGCACTCTTTGTACGTCCAGGGAACTTTTTATTCTTTGGGGGTTTGAAGTATCAGCCTGACCTGTTGGTGTCGCAGAAGACACATCACTGGGCTTGAATGCTCTGCATTGTTACATCACATGTGCTTTATTCTAAACACTTATTGGAATTCAATAGGCATATCAAAGATGATGTAGAGAATTTCAGTTGTGCTATAGTTAGGATTTATGATCGCCTTTCATGAAAGTAACACAAATTAAAGTTTATTTGCACTAAATATATATTTTTTTCACTTCACAGGCTCCACCTTCAAGACCATCAATATTCTCCTGCCTGAGGGGTCGCCCTGTCATGCCTAATCAGGTGCGATAAACTAGAGAGAGTTGAGCATAATTAGTTAATCAGCTATTGTGAAACTATCACTGAATTGATTTTGTTAAATAATTCAATATTTTTTTCCTGCATGAGACTTGGGATACTAAGGTTATGATTCCTATCATGACATCTAAAATCTAAATCAGGGAGATCAAACAGGATGGGGGTGGCTTTGTAGGGGTGTGGTTCTAGCTGGATTGGCATGTACTATTTTATTTTTGTATTAATCAAATAATCAAGCTTTGTGGGTTTATAGAGAAAGGAGCTCTAGTGTTCTGTAATAATTATAGCTTTTTGCCAAAAAGTAAAGTAGCTATTAAAGTTTATTGAACGTTGTGGATATGCTTAGAGAAGCTATTTCTGAAAAATCATGCCTGGTGGCTCTGTTATTGTAGGCGGGAAACGGCCAGTACAACGCGGCCATTTCCACGCACACCATAACCACGCATGCATTACAACGCATGCGTGGATACAACGAGAAGCCATTACCACGCATACCTATACTACGAAATACCTAGTAAAGGCATGTGTGCTAGAGTAAAAAATAAAAAAGGGGGGCTTGGGGGGGTCTCCCCCCCACAAAAAAAAGCTTGGATTTACAAAGAAAAAAACGCACCTGTTTGAGATAAAAAAAAGAAAAAGATGTGAAGGAGATCGGCATCATAAGAGGAAACGGAAAAACACTTCTGCTTCCTCTTAATGACGTACAACGTCATCACGGAAAAAAAAGGAGAGGAGAGGTAAAGAGGAATGAGCGGGTAGTGTAGCGGAGAGTTAAATAAAAAAGTAAATTTTTGGTGTGAAAATCCTTTAACATGAAAATACCATTTACATGCATACTTTTACAACAAAAATCGTTGTAAAAGTATGCGTGTAAAAGGTATTTTCGTGGTAAAGGATATGTGTGGTGATTGCATTCCCGTTGTAAAACATACGTGGTAAAGGCGTGCGTTACAACGGAATGCATTGTAAAATCATACAACCACTGTAGGCAGTGATTTTAGTGCGCAGTTGAACATAAATCAATCTGATGATCGCTGAAGGTGGTGTATGACAGGCAAAAAATAAGCTTTTGCATTTTGTAAACATAGAGACCAGTGGACGTATTGTCGAATTTTATCACTGAGTGGAACCTAATTAATACTGATGGAATTGGTAATACAGAGAGTTGTAATCTTCCAGATTTTACTATGTGGGGTTGCTCAAGTAAATACTATACCTTCATATCATATTTGGGGTTTTTCGAAGGCTGGACGCACACTGGTTCTCCTTCCTGACAAGCTTATCAGGGCCCAGTTACCAGTGGTCCACAATGAAATTTCACGGTTGGTACCTACAGTACGGCTTTATTGACTGCACTCTTGTCAATGTTGTTCAAATCTTAAAAAAAGTTTTGGGTTATATATCCCCACCAGGTGTTTATAGGACACATTGCTCGCCAATCTCCGCCATAAAACGGACACCCACAATATATTGGGAATTTCTGCAGGTACGATCATCCGTTATATGAACGTTAGACTAGAGATTGTATCCATGCATAACGTGCAAGCAACACTGGGTATATATGCAGGTATGCATTGTGGGAAAATAGGTTGTTGACTTTGACCAAACGCAATTTTATGCGATTCCAGCAATATATAGTGAAGGAACGGATGACTGAGTCTCATTACATAATCTACTTACAGACATTCAGAATCTTTGTGTTCATTCTTGCCCTGGTACGCTGTGCTTTGGGGTGCTAAGTTTCTCGGCCTATTTCTCAAAGCCTTGATAAAGTCCATTGGATGAAACACGTGTCGGCTACCAATCTATGTTTTGTATATGAATCCCTGAGAAGAAAAGATTAAAAGAATAAAGAGAAAAAAATATCTTAACGGACTTCCTTTGATTACTGTATGGGTCACTGCCTATTTTACAGCCTGGACTAATATTTTTGTGTGCCTCGGCAAATGTGCACTTAATTTGTAAACTCCACAGAGGCATTTGCCTTTGGAGTTGCTTGTCTCTTTTGAGGGTGGACGTAGACTTATTGCTTGGAGAGCACCACATTATACTATATAGATAATAGATACATATACAACTCTCCGCATATTTGGTTATTTAGCTGTGTATTTGCAAATTGGCATTGTCACCTCTGTGCTTTTGTGGAACAACATTCATATCCAGTGATCTTGTTAATAATATTGTATTAGCTTCAATAATATCAATTGATTTTGTTGCTACTTTATCTCCCTGGGCACAAAAACATTTCACCGATACAATGCCCCATGCAAAGACAGTTATGGATGGTAGTCGCATATTAAAATTGGAACAGATTGAGTCCTTAGCTTCATTAAAAATCTGGTGCATTCTTTATCTCCTTATATATTTACATGTCTAGAAGATATCTCTCTTTAGGATCTACCGTGCTTGCTTCTTTTGAGAAAATCTGAGATGTTACCAGGAGTCTCTAAACCATTAACAGTTCAATAAGCCCTCCTGACATTTGAGGTGCTTCCCCAGTTGCTGCTTCGTATTCTGGAAAGGGTACCAAAGAGAACACTTAGAGATTAGGATGAGATATTTCTCTGCGGAACTATTTATAAGAAGGTGGTTGAAGAATGAAAAAATATCTTTAGAGAACAGGTTTGAGGAGTTTTAGTTGAGGCTAGCATAAATAAGGGTAGTCACTGGTATTAGAAAATTCCTAACTCGTGTGTTTTTTAAAAGAAACCCACTGCAAAGTTTCAATTTCGTCTAATGTATAGGCTAGGCATTTTTTTAAATACATAAGGAAATGATGCTAAGTGTATTTAAGAAAATTATTAATCTTTTCAATTTTTAAGCATACTGATGGTTGTCGCTCCATAAGTATTTGCCCTATCAGAGATAAGGTTGGCCATTACAAACAGTCCGGCAGCTAAGGTCCCTAGACCGCATGGGGTACCCTTACACATTTATAATGAAAACCCAGATCTATTGGCCACTGTTATCACAGGGGTACTAATGTTGCCTGTGGCTCACTTGTTTCCAAGTCCTGTTCTCACTTCATTATTGTTCGTGTTTTTAAAAAGGTCAATAGAGATGATTCAAATTGTTTTTGTCCCATTTCTTTAATTGACTCAGATTTTGAGGTGTCTGGAAGGATTTTAGTGGAAAGGATGCCTTGCACGTGTAGAGGAGAAAGATGATACAATTGAATAATGCCTTACAGTCCATCTGCAAATTGAGATATTTTTATTAATTGACAAGGTTTCTATCCATTTAGCCTTTTTGGACTTAATCATGGCTTTCAACAAAGTGGTAGGGCTAAATTCAGGTCTTTACCTGCTGGCATGCTTTAGAAGCAGTCCTCCTAAAATGTTTATATTTTTTACATCAAGATTTGTCTGCACGAGTGTGTTATGGTCCCAAAGAAGAGATCACTAAATCATTTAAACTTTACAGGCTGACAAAGGCAATTCAGAAGGCCTTTGTCATGCTAATATCATGCCCAAACCAGACAAGGATTCGCAGCTATGGGTATACTGTAGGCCAATCTCCTTATTGAATGTAGATGCTAAAGCATTTATGGTGATCTTGGCTAGCCAGCAACATATGCAGAGTTTAATTGGCACATATCAAGTCAAGTCAAGTCAAGTCAAAAAGATTTGTATAGCGCGCTACATACCCAGAGGGTCTCAAGGCGCTTGAAGAAGGGTGGGGAGTTACTTGTCGAATATCCACGTTTTGATTTGCTTTCTGAATGCTAGGTGGTTCTGGGTAAGGCGAAGGTGAGTGGGAAGTGAGTTCCAAGTTTTATCTGCTAGGTAGGAGAAGGATCTACCTCCCATGGTGGTTTTGTTGATGCGAGGTACAGTGGCAAGGGCTTGGTTGGAGGATCGTAGCTGGCGGGAGGGGGTGTAGAAGGATAGTCGTGTGTTGAGGCATTCGGGTCCGATTTCGTAGAGTGCTTTGTGTGCGTGGGTTATGAGCCGGAAAGTGATCCTCTTATTGACGGGGAGCCAGTGTAGGTTTTTCAGGTGATCAGAGATGTGTTCTTTGCGCGGAATGTCTAATATGAGCCTGGCTGAGGCGTTCTGGATGTGTTGTAGTTTTTTCTGGAGTTTTGCTGTGATGCCGGCGTAGAGGGTGTTTCAGTAGTCCAGTCGGCTCGTGACCAGAGCATGGGTGACTGTTTTTCTAGTTTCGGTAGGGATCCAGCGAAATGTTTTTTTGAGCATGCGAAGGATGTTGAAGCAAGATGAAGAAACGGCGTTGACTTGTCTGTTCATCGAGAGTGAGGAATCCAGGATGACGCCCAGGTTCCGAGCGTGGTCCGTCGGGATGGGTGCTTTTCCAAGGGCCTCTGGCCACCAAGAGTCGTCCCAGGCGGAGGGGGAGGTACCTAAGATGAGGACTTCTGTTTTGTCTGAGTTCAGTTTCAGACGGCTGTGCTTCATCCATTCGGCTACTTCTTTCATTCCTTCGTGTAGGTTGGTTTTGGCCGTGTTAGGGTCTCTGGTGAGTGATAGGATCAATTGAGTGTCGTCGGCGTAGGAGATGATGTTGAGGTTATGTTGGCGTGCGATGGCCGCGAGGGGGCTCATGTAAACGTTGAAGAGGGTGGGACTGAGTGAGGACCCTTGAGGTACGCCGCAGATGACTTCCGTAGCCTCTGACTTGAATGGTGGAAGGCGGACTCTCTGGGTTCT
This sequence comes from Lissotriton vulgaris, assembly GCF_964263255.1. Classification (NCBI taxonomy): domain Eukaryota; kingdom Metazoa; phylum Chordata; class Amphibia; order Caudata; family Salamandridae; genus Lissotriton; species Lissotriton vulgaris. The sequence continues at coordinate 1,105,367,943 of NC_141695.1, forward strand.
TCCGGAGAGGAACGAGGTGATCCATTCCAGTGCTTTTCCTTGGATTCCGATGTTTTTGAGGCGCTGTAGAAGGGTACTATGGCAGACTGTGTCGAAAGCTGCGGAGAGGTCGAGGAGGATGAGGGCGACTGTGTCTCCATTGTCCAGTAGAGTTCGAATGTCGTCTGTTGCAGCGATAAGGGAGGTTTCAGTGCTGTGCTTGGCTCGGAAGCCGGACTGTGAGGAGTCGAGTGATTTGTTGATTTCGAGGAATGCGGCGAGCTGGTTGTTGACAGCTTTCTCGATGACTTTGGCCGGGAATGGAAGGAGTGAGATAGGGCAATACTTTTTGAGTTCGGTGGGGTCAGCTGTGAGTTTCTTCAGGAGAGCGCTGAGTTCGGCGTGTGTCCAGCTTTCCGGGAAGATTGCGGAGTTGAGGGAGCAGTTGATGACGTCTCGGAGGTGCGGTGCAATAATGGAGTCTGCTTTGTTAAAGATGTGGTGAGGGCAAGGGTCTGTGGGGGATCCTGAGTGGATAGAGTTCATCAGACGGATGGTGTCCTCAGTGGAGATTGGCTTCCAGTCATTGAGGAAGTTCAGGGGGGGTGGGGGTCCTGCAGGGGACTGGGTGGGTTGGTCTCCGGGTTGGTTGTCGAAGCTGTTGTGGATGTCTGAAATTTTGTTGTGGAAGAATGAGGCTAGGGAGTCGCAGAGGGCTTGAGAGGGGGTGATGACGTTGGAGTTGGCTGAGGGATTGGTAAATTCCTTGACGATGTTGAATAATTCCTTGCTGTTGTGGGCGTTGTTATCTAGACGGTCCTTGAAGGCTGCTTTCTTGGCATTTCGGATTAGTTGGTGATGGATGCGGGTGGCGTTTTTGAAGGCGTCCTTGGTGCTGGTGGTTGGGTCTTTTTTCCAGGCCTTCTCGAGGGAGCAACAGAGTTTCTTGGATTTCTTAAGGTCATCGTTGAACCAGGAGGCCTTCTTGCTGCCTAGTTTGATTTGTCGTTTTTTCAGTGGTGCTAGGATGTCGGCGCTGTTGGATAACCATTGGGTGAGGTTGGTGGCTGCTTGGTCTGGGTTTGAGGAGTCATCCCTGGAATAACCTGATCAAGCAACACAGAGCAAATACATCAGATAGAGTGTGAATATAAAAAAAGTAAGACTGCTGTCTTGCTATCTGTCGACATTGAAAATGTGTTTGTCAGGATCCATTGCCCGTTCCTCAGAGAAACAGTATGCTGGAAAAAATTCAGCCCCAAATTTATGTTCTGGGTCTTTAGTAACTATAAGGTTCCTAAGGCTGGAATCAGAGGTAATGGAGAATCAACCCCTACTACTATTTGTGCTATATGTAGAACCCCTAGCAATACTTGTGAGCTTTAACAAAAATATCAAGATTTGAAGATTGGCCAGACCGAACAGAAGGCATGCACATACTCATCTCATGACAATCTCTGACCCGAACCATTCTGAGCCAGCAACAGTAGAGACCCTTCACCCCTCTCCAAAATATATGTCTATTTAGTGAGCTAGAGTTAACATAAAATGCTTAGCCATAAAACTGATATCATTTCTGTCAAAGACGACACATGAGAACATAGATGATCTGGAGAGATCTTTGCAATCAGACTAGCAGCCCTGGCACATGTGTGTACTATTTTGGTTGTGGTGATTAGCAGTGAGAAAGATAACCGCTCTGCCTAGGTTCTTGTTTGTTGCCCATTCCCTACAACTGCAAACCCCCAGAGATGCATTGCATACATTTAAGATGATGAGTAACCAATTCATATGGGAAGGGAGGAGCTCAAAATTGGCAGCAAAAACAATGTACCCTTTCTACAGAGAAAGGAGGTTTGGATTTGACAAGCATAACCAATCACTTACGTGGCCCAACATCAAGTAGCTCTGAGCAGAAAGCAAAAAGTATTGGAGCTTTATTGACCATAAATCGAAGGCCCATTGGCTGCCCAGGAAGTACAGAGTGTGGGACCTCTACTCTTTTTCAGTAACAAGAGCCACATTGGCAGCACTGGACACAGTTGTGGTCAGGAGGGAATTTACACTAGCCCATCGCCCATTACATTTATTATCGGCAACCAGACTTTACTCCAACATTAAAGGAAATAAAATGTGTAGCCTGGCATGAGGCAGGATGTAACAGGATGGGCAATCTTTCTATCATGAGAGTGTAACTTCCTTCCAACAAGTCAAGGCCAACTAGACCGAGATGGAGTGGGACAGATACTAATGTTTTAGAATACAGCATTTTGGAAATGGCCTTTTCTGCAGGGTTACCCCAAACCTTTTGCCTTCTTCCTCCTCTTTTTCTGACCCTCTTTTTGTTGGCTTTAGGGCATGGAGCACTTTACCACTGCTAATCAGTGCTAAAGTGCACAAGATCTCTCATCTAAATGAGTGCAATTGGTATATAGATTATTGGTATATTTGTTATATTGGTAAGTCCCTTGTAAAGTAATATATCATATACCAAGGGCCTGTACTTCAAGTACTACTAGTGGGCCAACAGCACTCTTTGTGCCATCCACAGAAGTAGCCTTACAAACCTGTCTCAAGCCTGCCAATCCAGGGCCTGTGTGTGTAGGTTATTGCCATTTCAATTTGGCACCTAAAACTACTTGCCAAGCTTTAAATTCCCTCTTCTTACATATAGGTAACCGCTACAGTTAGGCCCTAAGTCTTCCTATGGGCACGGTGATGTGTAAGTAAAAGGTAGTACATGTACTTTTATGTTTGACATGTCCTTGTAATGACAAACAGCCTATTTCATCTTTCACTAGTGTGTGTCCACTCCTCTCATAGGCTAGCATTGGGAATTCCCTTATATACTTATAAGTGGTAATTCCTGATCAAAAAGGAGTAGCTTTGTCATGTTTGGTATGTTTACAATGGTAATGACAAATTCTCCTTACTGGTGAAGTTGGATTTCACATTACTATTTTAGAAATGCCACTTTTAGAAAGTGGGCATTTCTCTGTGTTTATAACTCTGTGTGCTTCACAGCTTGTAACTAAGGCGCATATGGGCTGGGTAACAGCTGCACTTAGTGCATTCCCACTAGACAGCCAAAGCACAGGAAGACCTAGGTGTGACATAGGATTAATCTGATAGCATTCCTGGGCAGGAAGGTGGAGAGGTGGCTCACACTTACATCTGAATAGGTTGGATTCTGCCCTTACACAACGGGCTGATTTACCTCCTGCTGGTAGCTTGGAGCCAGGGCTGGGCTGATTGGGATCTTTGTGCACTTCAGAGAGTTCCTTTGAAGTCATCCCCTACATCAAAGGCACTTGTGGGTATAAGTACTGGACCCCTGACACTCCCAATTCAGTTCACCTTTGGGTCCTGGGGAAACTTTGCCAAGAAGAGGAGCTGTACTACCAAGACAAACTGATCTTTTTCTAACTGCTCTTCTGTGTTGACCTTCTGATTGCTTTGCTGCTGGAGGTACTGCCTCTTTGCAACTTGCTATGCTGTGCTGGCCTGCTGCCTCTTGCAGTGAGAAGGACTGAACCTACTCTAAAACCTCAAGAATACTCTAAGTAACTCCAAGGGCTTGTTAGCTTAGAGTCTGTTTTGAAATCTCAGGGCCATCAAAGATTTTACCTACACACCAGTGCCGTGGGACTCTGCCACTTATGAGTCTGGCAGCGGCGTTCTGACTAGGAGTCATGATCGACTGTTCCTTGCTGCGTATCTCACAGAGATCAGGATGTGCAATTCGTGTTGAGCGCTTCTTATTTCAAAAAGAGTGGCATATGTCCCAACACTTTGTGCTCTCTCCAGAGCCGTTGTGGGAAGCCCCTGCATTGTGAGTCTCGAGGGTTGCCACAGCAACATGGAAACCTTTGCCGACATCAGCCGTGCACAACCCTCCAGGGGGCAGGGCCTGGCTGACAGATTAAGCATCGCTTTTCACTGCATGCCGGATTGTAGCAGACAGCCGAGTCTCTCCCGACAGACTAAAGACACCTCAGCGCTGCCCTCGAGACACCGGCCAGGTACTGAAACCGGGGGAACGGGACCGGTGAGACCCCGCTCAGCAGCTTTTAGTTGTCTGTTACTCCAGAGCTCTAACTGAAGGTGCATCATTATTGGATTGTACAGTTGATTGTGTACTGTCCAGAGGGACCCATGGTTAGATCCTTTTTGGAAAAGTCAGCGCATGCACGATACAGAGCTCGTACCTGCCGGGATGCCCTATGAATCACCTTGGTTGAGCCAGACTGCAACGAAGTCCATACTCCTGAGTACCTGTTTCAGCACACTCTTGTAAACATTACCTTAATCCCCCCTAAAGAAAGTGAACGCATTACTAGCACTGTGATCTTCTATACATATTTTCAAAACAGTATAGCTTGAGTAATCTTGATTGGATATTTATTGTTAAGGTCTTGTATTAATCAGATAAAGAATCTCTAATTGTATAAACCTGTGTCTTTTTGTGATGTATTCATTGTATCACTGTGTGTGTTGCACAAATTCTTTAGACATCGTCTCTGTTGATAAGCCTGCCTGCTCTGTGCCAGAGGGTGAGCATAGGTTATCTTCGTTGTGTAAATATCGTCCCCTGATTAGAGTGGTGGCTTAGCCTTGCTTGGACAACCATAAACCCCGGGCCTCATTTATGAAAAGTGATGCATTGCTGCGTGAAAACAGCGATGTGTCACTTTTCATTGCGCCCTCCTTGCGACAGGATGGATGTGTCATATTTACTGTATGGCACATCTTGTCGCAATAAATGACAGATACTCAGTTTTACTGACGTATCTGTCAGCGCAAAAATTACGTATTGCTTGTGTTGTGTCGGTAGTATGATGCAACTCCAGCAGGGGAGGGATATGGATATAGCACTGCATCACCCTTATGCCTGCCATAAGGCAGGCGTAAGGTTTTGACACATTTTTCTCCAAGAAATGGAGCAGTGAAATCTCATAGATTTCACTGTGTCACGTCTACGAGGTTTACTTGCATGGGAACGCCACCCCCCCCTGCATACATTATTCCTGACACAGGCATTATGTAGCACAGGGGTTTACAAAGTGACGCATCTGCTAAGATGCATCACTTAATAAATAGGGCGCAACAGGGGACATGTTTTACGCCGCCGATGTGTCCCAAAAATGGATGCAACAGCAGTGAAATACTGCAGCAAGACCTCATAAATAAGGTCCCACATTTGTAACACAACACAAAGGCCAGCCGCAAGTCTGCCATAGTTACTGTTGCAAAATGGCAGATCACAAAATCAGGGGATAAGCAAATATTTACTAAAATTAACAAACTAATACCCGATACTCCAACTGCTAAGAAGTCTCCTTGACATAAGAAGTGGGAAGTGGAATTAGGGAGACCTCCGACAACTAAATAATGGAACTCAGTTTTTCGAAGGGACTTGGTAACTACTTCTAGTACAGCCTTTAAGGAGATAATAACCCTATTGCTACATACTGGTATTGGCAATCTGTACTCTAGAGAAAATATATGGTGGAGGCAAATCTAGGGCTAGAATTTGTTGGGTGGGATGTGGAGGGTGGTGGTACACTTCTCCATCTGATATGGCACTACCCTAGACTCATGAAATATGAGGAGGGACGTTTTGGAAGATATAGAATCGATGTTGAAAGATAAAAGTCTTCGATTCCCAGCATATATAATACGTAAATGGCAGATAGAGTTATATACCTCTTAAGATCCCCAAGGGGGAAGATAATTATGATGCTGTTATGTCTGGCAAGGCAATTGATACTAGCTGCTTGGGGAAAGGACAGGGCAGCTCATCACAAAGCATAGCTACATGAAGTCTTGGAAATGATTGGGATAGAAAATACCTTTAGGTCTCCAGAGCATAACGGAAAATAATTTGAGTAACGGTAGGAGCTGTGCTTGCCACTAATGTCACCTGCATTTAAGGTGATCACCTGCCTTAAATTTCTCAAAGTAATGCGGCTGTAGACCCAATCACCCAGGGTATGATTGGTAAACAAAGTGGGAAGAGAGTTGAGTCATAAATATACCCCTGCACTGCAGGAAAAATGTTTCTACATAATGAGACATAACAAACGTGGTGACATTCACCGTCAGCTAGCTGAGGGTAGTAAGGTGGAGGGAAAGGATTGGAGGGCAAATAGGGGAATATGGTCCCCTGCCTGTTATTAGATATAGGCAGGTGAATGGGTGTTCGAGTAACATGCACTAAAATGAAGGTTCCTTAAACTTCAGAGGGGCTCCTTGCAGGGATGGATAGATCCTGGTGTATTGAGAGGAAAGAGTAAGGCCATGCCCAAATGGGGCTAACTACACTTATGAAAACAACGTTGTATTTCTAACCACATTTATGAACACTTCACACACTTATAGTTTTAGCTCATGCGAGCTTCAAAAAAACTTTTATAAGAAAATATTCAACTGAAAATCATCCCTAACAATTATCAATTCAATTATGATGTATTATTACATTCAATACATTATTGAACAAGATAAACAAAATCCAAAATTAATTCAAATCTTTAACATAGACGACTTGTCTTTTGTGCCCAATGCATTTCAAGCTCTGTGAGCTCTTCGTCAGGGGCCTGTGGACTGAATATAATAGTCAATTAATGAACTGATATGTATCTACAGAACATCAAACTCTCATTTGATACAGGGCTTAAACCTTTTCGGGAAAATTATTTGCAGGCAACATTTAAACTAATAATACCCAAATACCAACACCACTGTGTGTATGAAAAAAACCAAAGAGAGACAAACTCACTGGTCTTGCTGTCAAGCGGGTTCATCCAATCTAAATCATAAGAAATAGAGCAATTACTACCACAAGCTCCATCTGAAGTATTCCTCAACTTCTCTACGCAACACAAAAATTAACCACCTTACCTTAAAGTAAACTTTCTGTGCTCAAAAACGGCTCTTCTGGTCACTCGTAACTCACCCTCCTCCTGTGGACATATAAAACCATTATCTCACTCAAGTCTGAAATCCTTAACCCCTGTGCGCTACACTGCTGTCTCCATTAGCCAGAACACAACATACAAAAGGCTCACCTCTATGTTGAAACAAGAACTCCGTGTAATGACTCGCTATCCCGTTCGTGCACAACTCCACTTGCTCGGCTCTAAACCAGCTACGTTAACCAACCGCTACTACGCTCTTTACAAAGCAACAAAGAGATACTGGAAACTAACAAGGGACTGGTAAACACAAGACCGCGGGCTCCATCTTCGAAGGGGGATTTCACGGCGTAATGAAAGTGGAATGTAAAAGAAAGTGAAATAAGAAGGTGATAAAATAATACATAAGAAAGAACTCTGATGTTGCCAACTTATTTACACAGTTGAACAAAATACTGGCAATTGTAGTACAATATTACAAAGTACATGCATTATTCTCTTGCAGATTCAAGGTGAGAAGTTTCATATAAAACACGATAAATCAACTTTATCATTTAATCCCTTAGGTTCCTCTGTGACAAGGTACCTGATCCAGTGTATTTCTCTTTGGAGGAGGGATCTAGTTAGATCTACCCCCTCGTATGTTTTCACTACTTCCAATATGGAAAACCTGATTTGGGCTATGCTATGATTGTTCTCATTCCAATGTTTTGCCAAATTACTCTTCACATTTTTATTTCTTATCGTGCTCTTGTGTTCTGATATTCTCGTTTTTAGTTTTCTCTCTGTTTTACCTGTGTAAATTTTTCCGCAGGGACACTTTATGTGATAGATTAAGTTTTGGAGTTACAATCCCCGTCATAGTGTAGTTTCACTTCCTTTCCTGTTTGTGGGTGATGCAACATCTTGCCTTCTATTACATTAGAACAATGGACACAATTATGGCATTTCTTCATTCCTCTATGGGTCACTTCTGTTTCTCTTATGGGAGTCATCAATAGTTCTTTTAGATTTTTTGATCTCGTGTAGGCAAAAATAGGCTTATTGGCAAAGATCCCATTGAAATCTGCTTCATTCTTTAAAAGATCCCAGGGTTTGTTTATGATTTTTTTCAGTTTCTGTGATGAGGTAGAGAATTTTGATACAAAAACATGTCTGTCCATTGTTTTCTTTGGTTTCTGTGTCAAAAGATTATCCCTGCTGTATGTCTCTATCCGATTTCTGGCTTTTATCAAGATTTCATCCGGATATCCTCTTTCTTTATATCTTTGATGTTGTAATGTCAGATTATTTTTCAATTCCTCCTCATGTGAACAGATTCTTTTTATCCGCATGTACTGGGACACAGGTAAATTGTTTTATGAGAAAATCCAAAAGGAAGAACCTATCAGTTTATGATAGGTCCATTGTTAAAGGACTCCAAGAGAATCAAAGCATTTTGATACAAAAGGCGGATAAAGGTGGAGCCATTGCTACTACACTTATGACACATATGGACCTGAGAATACACTTTTGGCTAAACATACTCTTTACCTCATCTGTGACCTACAAAGAGAGTCAAACAAAATCCTTAAACCCTCTCTCAAACCTCATTTTGTGATTAAGATCTCAGTTAATATAAAACAACGTATCTGCCTTTGGTGGTATGTGACTGGGGGCCCCTTTTACTTGCACATTATAGATTAGGCACACTCATTGGTCAACTGTCTTTTACTAGAGATTTGGTTTCCACTCAGAAGATTAAAGTTTGTCCCTGTGATGATCCTATCTAATAGAAACTTATAGCTGTAGATTCCTTACCTTAGTATATTCCACAGACGTCAGACCGGACCCGGAAAATTTCAAGCAGTACCCCGTGGGCCAGTACGTGGCATTATTGTGCTCCACATAATTGGCAATATCCATGCCGGAAGTGATATATGCAGTGACTATATATGCCCCACCTCAGCTCACTGACATCAATTCTTTTCTTTCTGTGCCAGTCAATCCAGATCCAGAGAGAGCTACCCCAGTCATGTTTTTACTGAGTTTTACCTCAACCTATTGTCAAAGCTTTTTACAGATTTTCATCTCCTGGGGTGTCAGGGATATCCCCCCAAAAGTCAACAGGCTGTTAACCATGTGGTGCCTATCACAGACAGATGTCTGTAAGAGACCCTCATTTGGTTTGCCTATCTTATTTGGAACTGGACCATGACTGCAAGACCTGTGAGGTATGCTGCGCCATGAATCTGAAGTTGCTGAGGGAATGGTCCATGAAGCGCCTCACTGCCTGATGTTGGATGACCCCTGGATGCTAACGAGCCCAGTCACACAGAAGGTCACAGCATCACTTGTGGACCAACTCCTAACAATCATCATCACTATCCAAGTCATTGGGTAAATCCTGCAAGGGGAAGACGTCTAAGTGATCTTCTACTTTCCCGCACCAGTCCAAGTCATCAGACCTGGCGCGGGAGAGTCTCCATTCTAGGCCTCACTCTACTGTAGAACATGTGCCAGGGTCCGCTCCGCGCCTCCCAGATTTTCCTGGAGCGCCCGCCCAACTCAAAGATTTATCTGAGGCACTGCACCTCATATTTGGGCAGGCTGAAACCTTTGGCGTACCTTCAAGCACCACATGTTCATGAGGGATCTTACTGGTTCTCTGCCGGTGGGTCCGCCCTCGGTGCCAGTAGTGCCCCTTGGTTCTAGTGCTGGATCCAGAGCAGCACTGCCGGTGTTACCTTAACCTTCCTCAGCACCTGTTCGTGTTCTGTTGCTCCCAGTGCCTCCATTGTCCATCTTGGCACAGATCCCATCAGCATATCCATGTCCAACACAGAGCCTAATGCGTATTGTAAAATGCAGACACCAACTGTTAATGCCTTCGGAGCCAGAGCCAATCTCATTTTACTTTGACAGATTCGGAGAGGGTCAAGTCAAGTAGGTGAAGTCAGAGGGATTTATTAAGCACACATATCACCCTGAGGTCTCATGGCGCTAGCGTAGCCTCCGTAAAGACTGATGGCCAGATATACGAACTTTATATATTGTTAAATATCCAGGTTTTTTATTCCTTGTGGAATAGCTCGTGGTCAGGGATGGAGAGGAGAGGAGATGTAATGGAAGCTTTTTCCAGAAAGCAGGTGCAAGGAAGGAGAAAGATCTACCGCGGATCCTGGCGTTGAGCATTCTGCCAGGGGTAAGGAGTAAGTAAGTAAGTAAATTGATACTTGTATAGCGCACTACTCACCCGCAAGGGTCTCAAGGCGCTTGTACGAATACCGCTGTGGAACCCGTCCTGGCTTTCCCTGTGAGGCGTCCACTCCTGGGCACCCCCAGGGTGGAGGCCAGGCATCCTTAGCGTTGTGGGGGCCGTTGTGGAGATTAAGCAAGCTATTGCCCAGAGTTGCAGAGTGGGACTCTATGATTAGAATAGGCTCCGAGGCGAGAATTATCAGGTCCGTGGAATTTTGAGCCCAAGACCCGCCGAGGCGGGAAATTGAACCCTGCTCCCGGGCTAGACCTCTGCATCAGGGTCTGCCGCTCTAACCATTGAAACCATTAAAGAAATGGGGTAACCCAAAAGTACTGGACCTGGGTATCAAGTTGATAACAACATACAATGGTCCGAGACCTATAACTTAATATAAATGGAATAAATCAAACCATAATTGATTAGAGAGCATATACAATTAGTCGCTGCTCAACTCAACTAATGAAGAAACATAAGAATTGGCAACAACAACACCACGGTCCAAGAATATATGCAATATTTTAATCTATTGTCATATATAGCATTTGTATTGCAAATTACAAATTTTTATGTATTTTTTGTTTTAATATATACATCTAGAATTATAATAGTAGTTGCCCCATATAGAGCGTGCAGTAGAAAAGGGGTGTCAAAGAAAGTGCCAGTGATAAGGTGAAAAAGGGAAAAGAAATCACACAAAGTTAATAGAAACAACAATTTCTGCTTTTTCAAAAAAAATTGCCAGCCAGTAAGTGCTGGATCAGAGAACCTGACCACAATCAAATAGTCCAAAAAGGCTTCTTAATCATTGTTAATAGACATAAGATGTAACCATTGTCTGCACTATATCACAAGGGGAGGATATAGGTAGTGGTCCAGGTATTAGACAAAGTGTCGACGTTTCGACTCGTCTTACGGCCTTGCGGTCAGTTGTGCCTGGGCCATGCGAGTCTTCTTCAGGACATAACAGATGGGGCAACGCAGGGTATCTTGTTGACCCTGTAAAAATATGAACGGACCGTAAGAATTGGGGGTGCTGCCTAATTAATGAAATGAGAACAGGGGTATAAAAATAGCTTACCCTGTTGATGAAGTAGTGGTCGTATTTTACTCAAGTAGGGATTATTTCATGCAGTCCAGTGGCTTCTATTAAAAGCCCAGATACCAAAAACCTGGATTAGAAAAATATATAATGAAGGACCTATGTAATGATTGTATATATGGTCCTATGATCACAGTCATAACCAGGTCAAACATAAATGTTACCTGCACAATGAATCTGATGGGTGTATGTTCCCAGGTGAATTTCAAAGTTACCACGAGGCTGTAATAATCCATAACATACCCAAATTAGTAAAGGTTGAGTTGAGTGAAGAAAATGAATTATCAATATAACTATGTAAATTGGGCTCACCAGATAGTCAGAGTCCAAAGATTCAATCAAGAGGGTACTGTGTGCAGCTATTGTTAAAATCCTCAAACTGTGGAGAATAATAAAATGAAGCAATAGATGTAATAGCTTCCAAAAAGAATCATGTGTGCAATTTAGATAAAAATATATACACAAGGCATATTGGTTACCTTGTTCCATGGATTTTGGTCCTATTAATGGCATCCCAAATCAGTGGTTTAGAGGGTCAAACGTAAACCCACTGAGCCGATTTCAATCGCAATCGTCAACTCCCTTGGATGGAGCTGTAAAATTAAATTGAAAAGGGGGGTTGCATATACGTTTAAATTGAGCCCGCCGGCAAGCGCTATCAGGACAAACTAGGTGCGCTTACCGGTATCACAGTCAGGGCTTCCCAATCGCCAACGCGCCTCCAAGCGTTAGAGTGGCAGCAGCTCACTCCTGAACGCTAGCGTCTCAACGAGGCGCCAAAATCCTCAGCCTGCGTGAGTAGCCGGTTGCCGTCGAAAGCGACGAAGGACTACAATCGAATTTCACCGTGATGGGGCAGTTCTAAGCGCCCACAACAGCCGGGCACAATTAATTAGTGATCCCGCCTGATAATGGCGTAATGTGGGGCATATTAATCGCCGTTATGTAGTAATCATTTTATTGCATAAATTCATTTTTAGAATTCTCGATAAAGCACGCCCAACTGATTGCACAATAATACCATACATTAGGTGTTGAGATAAGTCACAGGAGCAGAAATAAAGTGATTATATCGAAAATGGTGGCGGCCATCTTGGATTGGGAGTTAAGTTACAGGAGGATAGTTCCATGGGTGTACATAATAAAAACATATCAACATGTATATACATAGTTACATATTGCATATGCAAAAAAGCATAGATTAATCACATTTGCAAATACTGAACAACAAAAACAAGACTACATAACCATGTTAACAGTAGTGATCATTAGATAGACATTAAAGAACAGCAATCTGTCTATTTATTTCCTCCAACTCATTTAGTCCCTTCCTGGCTGTATCCAGGAGGTATATCCAGCGGCATTCCCTTCTACTCAAGGTACTTTGGAAGTCACCTCCTCGTTGTTTTTTTTGTACCTTTTCTATCACCCACCATTTAATGCTCTCAGGTTGGTGGTCAAAAGTAGTAAAGTGTTGTACGAGGGGTGCTCCCACAGTTTTGCAGCGTATCCGGCTTACATGCTGGAGAATCCTACACTTTATTTTCTGTATTGTCTGTCCCACGTACAGGAAACCACAGGAGCACATGATGGCATAAATTACCCCTGAGGTATTACAATTACTGTGTACTTTCAATGTGTGGACTCGCTCATTGTGTGTAAAGGTGGTGCATTCCAGAGTCAAGGGGCAAGCTTTACAGTTGCCACATTTCTTGTGACCCATTACTGGGGGTAAGCCCCATAGTGTAGTCTGAGAGGGAACTGTCAAAACTGGGAGTAGTGATTTAACGAGATGATCCCTGATACTCCTGCCTTTTCTAAAGGCGTGTAGGGGAGTCTGGAGTCCGCCCACTTCATCTTTTACCAGATGCCAGGGCCGGTTTATGGCTGTTTTTATCTGGTTACTTTTGGTGTTAAAAGTTGTAACACATACCAACCTATCTTCGCTTGTAATTCTCTCCTGTACTTCGAGAAGTTGATCACGATGGTTATGCCACGCTCGCTTCCGCGCTTTTTTTAGTAAGCGTATGGGATAACCTCTCTCACTCAGTCTGGCAATTAGGAGGGATGATTCATCAAAGAAATCCTCTTTTCTGGTACAATTCCTGCGGAGTCTCAGAAATTGCCCAAAGGGCAGATTATCCCTGAGATTCCGAGGATGGTGACTGGAATACCTAAGGAGCATATTACGCTCGCTGCTTTTTCTATATAAAGTAGTATACAGACAGCCGCCATCAGCCTTGATTTTAATGTCCAGGAAATTTATTGAGTGGTTATCACACTCCAGAGTGAATTGGATGTCAGTTAGCTGTAAGTTAAGCCACTTATGGAATTCAGTAAGGGATAGTTTGTTACCATACCAAATTAAAAGGACATCATCGATGTACCTGGTCCAAAGTTGGAGTTGGTCTCTGAATGGATTGTGGTCGCTCAACACAAATCTATTTTCATACTCGCTCATGAAGATAATCGCAAGATTAGGTGCAAAGCTGGCACCCATAGCCACGCCTTTAGTTTGTACATAGAATTTACCTTGGAAAGAAAAAAAGTTTTGTGTCATGGCTATGTCTAAGAGTTTGATGATGAACTCAGTAGGGACCCTATGTGGAGCCGGTCTGCGGTTCAAAACAGTTTCAATACACACCAATGCTGCTCGTTGGGGGATGTTTGTATATAAGGCAGTGATGTCCATTGTGGCAAGCAAACATGTTTCTGGATCATACTGCCGTCCGTCAACCAATTGTATGGTCGCCATGGTGTCTCGCAGATAGGTGGGGGTGGCAATCGCTATCGATTTGAGAAATATATCAATATATTTACAAAGAGGTTCCAAAATAGAACCACAACCCGAAATGATGGGTCTCCCCGGTGGATCATCAAGGCGTTTATGTACCTTGGGGAGTGTGTAAATTGTGGGCATACGTGGGTGAGTATTGTTTAGGAAGTCAAACTCATGTTTGGTGATGTAACCCTCCTGTAGTGCGATGTTGGTGACAGCACTAACAGTCTGACTGATTACTTTAGTTGGATCCCTTTTTAAAGGCTTGTAGTTGCCTTCCACTTGTAGTTGAGATAATATTTCACTCTTGTAATCCTCAACATTTTGTATTACAATTGCCCCCCCTTATCAGCAGGTTTCACTACAATGTCGGTGTTACTACTTAAATTGAAGAGAGCCGTTTTTTCTTCTTTGCTCATATTGTATGGAACATACTTTCTTGTTGTTAGAATCTGTTCTACATCCCGTGTGACCACTTGTTCATAAGCAAGTATTTTACTGTCCACCAGATGTGAGGGTGGGTTGAACTTAGACGGAGGTCTCAGTCCACTGGCTGAAAGAACAGGGTTGTGAGGGACCTTGTGAAAGTAATGTTTCAGTCGGACCTTTCTGAAGAATTGTTGTAACTCCATCTTCAGATTAAAGTCATTGGGCATGGCTGTCGGGACAAAGGACAATCCCTTTGAAAGCACACTCTGTTCGTTTTGGGTAAGAACGTGGTTAGACAAATTAATGACTGGATTTTCTGGGCTGTGCACTACCATCTGTAGTGTTGGCGCCTCGTTCTGATCTCGCCATGGGAATCTGACTGATATGTTTTCTTCCCTGTGCCTGCTCCTTGATTCCATGTCACTCCCCGTGTCCCCCTGGGTCGTCCCCAGGGACGGCCTCTGCCGCGTGGTTCCCACCATTGGTCCTCGGCTAAAAAAGGCTGTTGATCCTGAAAATTCTGAGCCGAGGAATTGGACCCTGTGCTGGTTCGAATGTCTGACTAAATATCGAAATCAAAAATATCGACATACAAAAATATCGGGACAAAAATATCGAAGTAAAAAATATCGGAATCCTATCCCTAACAAGGTAAGTACAAAAATATCGAAAAAATAATATCGTAGTACAAAAATATCGGAATTAAAAATATTGTTTTTTTAAATGTATTAATAATAATGTTAAAATAATTATAAAATACATATAATGTTACAAATATTAAATAAAAATATTAAAACATAATAAAAAAATTAAAACTAATACATATACATTTAAAATAAATTAAAAACGTAATAATTTAATGTAATTTTATATTTTATAATTTCATTTAATTGATTTAATTTAAATTTATTTAATTTTTACCCTGTACGACTGTACCCCAAAAACCCAAAACTGACCCAGAACCCTAAAAATACCCCTTAACCCAAATACTGAAAACTGACACTGAACCCTAAAAATACCCCTTTACCCATGAACTGAAAACTGACCCAGAACCCTAAAAATACCCCTTTACCCATGAACTGAAAACTGACCCTGAACCCTAAAAATACCCCTTTACCCACAAACTGAAAACTGACCCTGAACCCTAAAAATACCCCTTTACCCACAAACTGAAAACTGACCCTGAACCCTAAAAATACCCCTTTACCCATGAACTGAAAACTGACCCAGAACCCTAAAAATACCCCTTTACCCATGAACTGAAAACTGACCCTGAACCCTAAAAATACTCCTTTACCCATGAACTGAAAACTGACCCTGAACCCTAAAAATACCCCTTTACCCATGAACTGAAAACTGACCCTGAACCCTAAAAATACCCCTTTACCCATGAACTGAAAACTGACCCTGAACCCTAAAAATACCCCTTTACCCACGAACTGAAAACTGACCCTGAACCCTAAAAATACCCCTGTACCCACGAACTGAAAACTGACCCTGAACCCTAAAAATACCCCTTTACCCATGAACTGAAAACTGACCCTGAACCCTAAAAATACTCCTTTACCCATGAACTGAAAACTGACCCTGAACCCTAAAAATACCCCTTTACCCATGAACTGAAAACTGACCCTGAACCCTAAAAATACCCCTGTACCCATGAACTGAAAACTGACCCTGAACCCTAAAAATACCCCTGTACCCACAATTAATTAATATTATTTAATTACCAATTAATTATTAATTAACAATAACAATAAAATAAATATATTAGCACATTTGCTGTAATTAATTTAATTTAATAATTAATATTATTTTGCACAATTAATTAATTAATAACAATAAATAATATATATAAAAATTACTTTAATTAATTTAATAAAATAATTAATAATAATTAATTACCAACTAATTAATAATTATAAATATGATAAAAAATTATAATAATTAATTAACTAATTAATAGAAATTAATTACCAATTAATTATTTAAAATATGTACAAACATATATCAATTAATTAATTATTATTAAATTACTTCCCACCCTATTCCCCTATAAACCCATAACCCGCTACAGAACATATTTATCAATTAATAAATTAATTAAAATAATTTAAAATTAATTCTCAATTAATTAATTAATAATTCCTAATAATTAATAATTAATTTAACATAATTAAATTACTTCCCACCCTATTCCCCTATAAACCCTCAACCCGCTACAGTAGTAAAACACAATATTTAATAAAATAACATTAAAAAAATTATAAAACATAATTAATACAATATAATATACACTAAATTTATTTAAAAATAGATATTAGTAACATCAAAGTTATTAATTTCGATATTATTAACATCGATATTTACAACTTCGATATTACTGATATCATACCAATATCGATATTTAGACTGTCGATATTACTTACCTTCGATATTTTTGTATATCGATATTTAAACTTCGATATTTTTGCTTATCGATATTAAAAAATCGATATTTTGTCTGTGTACCGCTGGTTCCTGGGCGGTCAAATTCAATGTCAGAACCGCTGCTAGCCGAAGAACCTGAGAAGGTATTGTACCGTCTATATCCTCCCCGTCCCCGGCTAGAGAAACCCCCTCTTTGATCCTGTGTATAATATCCTTCCTGCAGGTAGGGGTATGTGACCTTTTTGTCGTATGCTTTGATATCCTTGGCCACTTTATCCAACTTGGTTCCTACACACAAGGACCGCCCAGGAACCAGCACAGGGTCCAATTCCTCGGCTCAGAATTTTCAGGATCAACAGCCTTTTTTAGCCGAGGACCAATGGTGGGAACCACGCGGCAGAGGCCGTCCCTGGGGACGACCCAGGGGGACACGGGGAGTGACATGGAATCGAGGAGCAGGCAGAGGGAAGAAAACATATCAGTCAGATTCCCATGGCGAGATCAGAACGAGGCGCCAACACTACAGATGGTAGTGCACAGCCCAGAAAATCCAGTCATTAATTTGTCTAACCACGTTCTTACCCAAAACGAACAGAGTGTGCTTTCAAAGGGATTGTCCTTTGTCCCGACAGCCATGCCCAATGACTTTAATCTGAAGATGGAGTTACAACAATTCTTCAGAAAGGTCCGACTGAAACATTACTTTCACAAGGTCCCTCACAACCCTGTTCTTTCAGCCAGTGGACTGAGACCTCCGTCTAAGTTCAACCCACCCTCACATCTGGTGGACAGTAAAATACTTGCTTATGAACAAGTGGTCACACGGGATGTTGAACAGATTCTAACAACAAGAAAGTATGTTCCATACAATATGAGCAAAGAAGAAAAAACGGCTCTCTTCAATTTAAGTAGTAACACCGACATTGTAGTGAAACCTGCTGATAAGGGGGGGCAATTGTAATACAAAATGTTGAGGATTACAAGAGTGAAATATTATCTCAACTACAAGTGGAAGGCAACTACAAGCCTTTAAAAAGGGATCCAACTAAAGTAATCAGTCAGACTGTTAGTGCTGTCACCAACATCGCACTACAGGAGGGTTACATCACCAAACATGAGTTTGACTTCCTAAACAATACTCACCCACGTATGCCCACAATTTACACACTCCCCAAGGTACATAAACGCCTTGATGATCCACCGGGGAGACCCATCATTTCGGGTTGTGGTTCTATTTTGGAACCTCTTTGTAAATATATTGATATATTTCTCAAACCGATAGCGATTGCCACCCCCACCTATCTGCGAGACACCATGGGGACCATACAATTGGTTGACGGACGGCAGTATGATCCAGAAACATGTTTGCTTGCCACAATGGACATCACTGCCTTATATACAAACATCCCCCAACGAGCAGCATTGGTGTGTATTGAAACTGTTTTGAACCGCAGACCGGCTCCACATAGGGTCCCTACTGAGTTCATCATCAAACTCTTAGACATAGCCATGACACAAAACTTTTTTTCTTTCCAAGGTAAATTCTATGTACAAACTAAAGGCGTGGCTATGGGTGCCAGCTTTGCACCTAATCTTGCGATTATCTTCATGAGCGAGTATGAAAATAGATTTGTGTTGAGCGACCACAATCCATTCAGAGACCAACTCCAACTTTGGACCAGGTACATCGATGATGTCCTTTTAATTTGGTATGGTAACAAACTATCCCTTACTGAATTCCATAAGTGGCTTAACTTACAGCTAACTGACATCCAATTCACTCTGGAGTGTGATAACCACTCAATAAATTTCCTGGACATTAAAATCAAGGCTGATGGCGGCTGTCTGTATACTACTTTATATAGAAAAAGCAGCGAGCGTAATACGCTCCTTAGGTATTCCAGTCACCATCCTCGGAATCTCAGGGATAATCTGCCCTTTGGGCAATTTCTGAGACTCCGCAGGAATTGTACCAGAAAAGAGGATTTCTTTGATGAATCATCCCTCCTAATTGCCAGACTGAGTGAGAGAGGTTATCCCATACGCTTACTAAAAAAAGCGCGGAAGCGAGCGTGGCATAACCATCGTGATCAACTTCTCGAAGTACAGGAGAGAATTACAAGCGAAGATAGGTTGGTATGTGTTACAACTTTTAACACCAAAAGTAACCAGATAAAAACAGCCATAAACCGGCACTGGCATCTGGTAAAAGATGAAGTGGGCGGACTCCAGACTCCCCTACACGCCTTTAGAAAAGGCAGGAGTATCAGGGATCATCTCGTTAAATCACTACTCCCAGTTTTGACAGTTCCCTCTCAGACTACACTATGGGGCTTACCCCCAGTAATGGGTCACAAGAAATGTGGCAACTGTAAAGCTTGCCCCTTGACTCTGGAATGCACCACCTTTACACACAATGAGCGAGTCCACACATTGAAAGTACACAGTAATTGTAATACCTCAGGGGTAATTTATGCCATCATGTGCCCCTGTGGTTTCCTGTACGTGGGACAGACAATACAGAAAATAAAGTGTAGGATTCTCCAGCATGTAAGCCGGATACGCTGCAAAACTGTGGGAGCACCCCTCGTACAACACTTTACTACTTTTGACCACCAACCTGAGAGCATTAAATGGTGGGTGATAGAAAAGGTACAAAAAAACCAACGAGGAGGTGACTTCCAAAGTACCTTGAGTAGAAGGGAATGCCGCTGGATATACCTCCTGGATACAGCCAGGAAGGGACTAAATGAGTTGGAGGAAATAAATAGACAGATTGCTGTTCTTTAATGTCTATCTAATGATCACTACTGTTAACATGGTTATGTAGTCTTGTTTTTGTTGTTCAGTATTTGCAAATGTGATTAATCTATGCTTTTTTGCATATGCAATATGTAAATATGTATATATATGTTGATATGTTTTTATTATGTACACCCATGGAACTATCCTCCTGTAACTTAACTCCCAATCCAAGATGGCTGCCACCATTTTCGATATAATCACTTTATTTCTGCTCCTGTGACTTATCTCACCACCTAATGTATGGTATTATTGTGCAATCAGTTGGGCGTGCTTTATCGAGAATTCTAAAAATGAATTTATGCAATAAAATGATTACTACATAACGGCGATTAATATGCCCCACATTACGCCATTATCAGGCGGGATCACTAATTAATTGTGCCCGGCTGTTGTGGGCGCTTAGAACTGCCCCATCACGGTGAAATTCGGTTGTAGTCCTTCGTCGCTTTCGACGGCAACCGGCTACTCACGCAGGCTGAGGATTTTGGCGCCTCCGTGAGACGCTAGCGTTCAGGAGTGAGCTGCTGCCACTCTAACGCTTGGAGGCGCGTTGGCGATTGGGAAGCCCTGACTGTGATACCGGTAAGCGCACTTAGTTTGTCCTGATAGCGCTTGCCGGCGGGCTCAATTTAAACGTATATGCAACCCCCCTTTTCAATTTAATTTTACAGCTCCATCCAAGGGAGTTGACGATTGCGATTGAAATCGGCTCAGTGGGTTTACGTTTGACCCTCTAAACCACTGATTTGGGATGCCATTAATAGGACCAAAATCCATGGAACAAGGTAACCAATATGCCTTGTGTATATATTTTTATCTAAATTGCACACATGATTCTTTTTGGAAGCTATTACATCTATTGCTTCATTTTATTATTCTCCACAGTTTGAGGATTTTAACAATAGCTGCACACAGTACCCTCTTGATTGAATCTTTGGACTCTGACTATCTGGTGAGCCCAATTTACTTAGTTATATTGATAATTCATTTTCTTCACTCAACTCAACCTTTACTAATTTGGGTATGTTATGGATTATTACAGCCTCGTGGTAACTTTGAAATTCACCTGGGAACATACACCCATCAGATTCATTGTGCAGGTAACATTTATGTTTGACCTGGTTATGACTGTGATCATAGGACCATATATACAATCATTACATACGTCCTTCATTATATATTTTTCTAATCCAGGTTTTTGGTATCTGGGCTTTCAATAGAAGCCACTGGACTGCATGAAATAATCCCTACTTGAGTAAAATACGACCACTACTTCATCAACAGGGTAAGCTATTTTTATACCCCTGTTCTCATTTCATTAATTAGGCAGCACCCCCAATTCTTACGGTCCGTTCATATTTTTACAGGGTCAACAAGATACCCTGCGTTGCCCCATCTGTTATGTCCTGAAGAAGACTCGCATGGCCCAGGCACAACTGACCGCAAGGCCGTAAGACGAGTCGAAACGTCGACACTTTGTCTAATACCTGGACCACTACCTATATCCTCCCCTTGTGATATAGTGCAGACAATGGTTACATCTTATGTCTATTAACAATGATTAAGAAGCCTTTTTGGACTATTTGATTGTGGTCAGGTTCTCTGATCCAGCACTTACTGGCTGGCAATTTTTTTGAAAAAGCAGAAATTGTTGTTTCTATTAACTTTGTGTGATTTCTTTTCCCTTTTTCACCTTATCACTGGCACTTTATTTGACACCCCTTTTCTACTGCACGCTCTATATGGGGCAACTACTATTATAATTCTAGATGTATATATTAAAACAAAAAATACATAAAAATTTGTAATTTGCAATACAAATGCTATATATGACAATAGATTAAAATATTGCATATATTCTTGGACCGTGGTGTTGTTGTTGCCAATTCTTATGTTTCTTCATTAGTTGAGTTGAGCAGCGACTAATTGTATATGCTCTCTAATCAATTATGGTTTGATTTATTCCATTTATATTAAGTTATAGGTCTCGGACCATTGTATGTTGTTATCAGCTCTAACCATTGAGCCACACTTCTCGAGACATTTCGTACTTGACCAAAGCGTGCTACTTGGCTGACACCAGCTAAGTTTTTTAGCAAAATAACTTGGCCCGTTTCCATACATGTTCTTATGAACAAGACAAAGGAATAGGGGAAAACATGGCGGCCAGCTAGATAGTCGGTCGCGAGTGCCTGGGAAGAAGGTGGCGTGCTTAGGGTGAAAACAACCTTTAAACGCGGCGGCGGCGCCAGGAAAAAGAAACGTAGAGTTAGGGAGAGGTCTTACCTGCCTGACAGACCTCTGTGGCATCTTTGTGGAAATATTACCGCGGTGAGGTGCTGCACGGCAGCAGCGGTGTAGGGCGGCGCGGGACATTGATCGTTCACCTGAGCAGGAGGAGGTGGAGGCGGAGCCTTCAGCGGAGCTCCCCTTGCGGAATGAGCTGTGGAGCAGGGCGGCTGCCGAGCTAGGTAGAGGCAGGCGAGCTGCAACCAGGATTCAATATCGAGCCGGAGGGGCAATAGGAAGAGGCATCAGTAGCGGTGAGAAAGAGAAAGAGGTCGAGGGAGGGAAACACTCGGTTGGAGTTTGCACACCAGGGACAGGGCGGGTGGACAAAAACAAGGGGGGTAAGGAGGGCAGTAAGGAGCCAGCAATCTCCCTAACCGTTCGAGATGGAATAAAAAGCACAAACCAATTTAAAACTAAGAAAGAGGCGAAATTAGAGACCACTAGATATATTTTGAGGTGTGCTGGTAGGGTCACAGGGAAGGAAGATACAGTGAATATGCAACAAGAAAGTGGGAATAGGCGCCCCAGGGTTCAGAGTCTGGGAAGTAAGGGCAACATAGGAATAAAATCAAAGACCTTTATTAAGAAAAACACTAGGCAAGATAGTAAGGCAGGGATATTAGACTAGAAAGTAAAAATAACCCCCTCCCTAAACACCTATTTTAAACCTATGCCAAGAACCTTGATACTACAGAGGGACCCCGCTCCAGATATAGCTACACCAGAATTGTTAGAAATATTTACAAACGAGCAGACAAGTGGGAAAGATTTGGTGAGTGGCAGGGAACAACAGGTGGCTGGGTCAGAAAAAATTTGATAGATTGGACTGAGCATCTGAGCCCAAATAGATATCAGGTGCTATATATGGAGGAGGAAAAGCAGGAGGCAGAAATAGTTGACCTGGGGGAAGATGGTGGAGGAGGCAATGAGAATGTAAACCAGGGTGAAAAAGAGCCCTCTTCTATTGGAATACTATGCAGGGTTGGGGAAACAGAGGGCGCTGGAGGATCATGTATGAGTCTACCTGTGATGGAAGATCTAGATAGCACAGTTATTGCCCTCTTAAAGAAGTTGGATATGGATGTGCATAAGGGTTTTGAGGAATCAAAGGCAAACCAGGAAGGGATCAGGGAGGTATGTGGTCTCTTAGAAGCTAAATTTGATGAGTTGAATGTAGGCACAGCAGCACTTGAGATGGAGGTCAAAGAGATCAGAGGACAAGTGGAGGAAAATAGTAAAGAGCTGAAAGAGGTCAGATTTAGGGAGAGGGCAAATGAGGAACGGCTAGAAAGATTAGAAAATATGCAACCCAGAAATAATCTAAAGATTTTAAAACTTCCAGAGGGGAAAGAAGGCTCAGACATAAAAGGGTATGTGGTACAGATGTTAAAAGCAGAGTTACAGCTGGAGGAAACTGAGGAACAGATTGCTATTGATATTCAAAGGATACACCGCGATCTCTTCAGACTGAATCCAAATCGCTCTAAGCCTAGAAGGATTTTGATAAATTTTCTAACTTATAGTCTAAAGGAAAAGTTCCTGGCAGCAGCTCTGAAAAAGGGAGCACTGATGGTGGATGGTAGCAGGATTGAGGTCAGGTCAGATCTCTCTGTTGTAACTGCAAATAGACAGTTGGAGCTTGGCAAAAGAATCAAGCCTCTCAGAAGTTTGGGGGCCACTGTGCAGCTGAAATTTCCGGCGTTTTTAAAAGTTATGTGGAAGAACAAAATGCATACTTTTAGGTTCGTTGAAGATGTTAACGGCTTCCTGGAACGATGTCAAAATGGTTATATTTGAAAATATATTCAAAACATGAGTTAAAGTAGGTTAATGGGAGGATTTAGTACCTTCGCCGTGTTGAGGTTTACTTTTTGCAGATGAAAGGAGAAAAGTGTCAGAAGCAACCATCTTTTAAAACAGACACTCGAAGGGCCAAGGGTAGGGCCTTAGAAAGTTGGTTGGGTTTTCCAGGGAGGGGGGCGGGAGGCAGAAGGACAGGGGGATAAGGGAGGGGGGAGATGGGGGGAGAGGGGGGGTGGACACGGGGAAAAAATTTGAAAAACTCCTCAGGAGCTGTTTTCTCACCAGGTGGACTATGAGTTGTGGGGCGGCGTGTTATGAAAGGAGGTAATACCTTAGAGGTCACTTCAAGGCATTGAAGTGTTGGTTAGACAGGGGCTAGATTACACGGTTGAGGGTGAGGTGGCGGATTTTAAAGGTAGATGGCTGATAGTCAGTCTCAAATTAAGAGGCCAGGTCTATAACATCATAGGATATTACGGCCTGAATCAAGATGATGTAGGGCCGTTAGATGAAGTGGCTAGAGAGATTGTGGGTCTCTCGGGTAAAATCGTCTTTGCAGGCGATTTTAATACAGTCCTGGACCACAGGCTAGATAGATCATCTAACAGTAGGGCGTTAGTCAATAGTAAAATGTCAAATAGAGTAAGAGGATTAATGGACCAGCTAGGTCTATGTGATGTTTGGAGACAGAGGTCAGGTCAGGCAGTAGGCTTTACTTATTATACCCAAAAATATAGTCATAGATCACATATTGACTATATTTTAATAGATTTGAGATTGAGGGATAGTGTGAAACAGATCAGTCATATAGGGGTCCATATATCAGATCATTCAGCCGTTACTTTGATTTTAAGGATAGAAGGTGGTGTTTTTGATTCAATCTGGAGGTTGGATCGCACAGTGTTATATGATCGTGAGGCTTTGGAGAAATTACAGGAAACTGACTGTTTTGTTGAAGTGAATGTGAGTTCAGCAAAAATTGATATAGTCTGGGAGACTTGCAAGGCTTTCCTTCGGGGGAGACTGGGAGCTTTGGGTGCGGCTAAAAGGAGAATCTATCACAATAGAGTTCTTGATCTGGAAAAGGAAATCCGTGGGCATGAGGCAGAGATAGTGAGAGCAGGGGGATGTAAGGCAAAAGATAAGAATTTCCAGGAACTAGAAAAGTTAAAAGGAGAGCTGGATATCGTCTTAAGTAATAGGGTTAAGGAGATATGGGAAGCCAGCAAATTGGCGCAATTTGAGTACGGTGAAGGTTCAAGTAAACTGTTAATGCGGAAGATGAGGAAAGATCAGGTATGAAATATGATTAAGGAGGTGAAAGTGGGAGAGCCAGAGCGAGCTGTAACTGACACTAAAGATATTGCAGAGGTTTTTTTCAATCATTTCGAAGAAGTATATAGTGAGGATCTCTCTCCGGATAAGCAGGCAGTAGAGCAGTGGGTCAAGGAATTGAAACCTATATCAGAAGAGTTTCAGGAAATTTTGAATAAAGAGATTTTGCAGGGGGAAGTTGTGGCGTCAATTAAGCAGGCGAAGAAAGGAAAGGCACCTGGTCCGGATGGGCTTCCCGTCGAGGTATACAAGGTGTTGATTGGGAGCCTGGCACCTATATTAACGAAAGTTTTTAACAATGTTTTTCTGGGAAAAGCTGCTCTCCCACTATCATGGAATGAGGCGAATATTATAGTACTTCCTGAACCTGGGAAATCTCCAAAGTACATGGACTCGTACAGACCAATATCGCTTTTAAACTGCGATTACAAGCTATTTGCGAAGATCATGGCGGACAGGCTGGGTAGAGTCATTCCTCAGATTATACATGAGGATCAGAAGGGGTTCATTAAAGGCAGGTATTTGAAAGAGCTAACCTTCTCGCTTATAGGTAGCATTGATGTGGCAGTTACACACAACCTCCCCTTGGCGGTAATAGCTCTAGATGCCGCCAAGGCGTTCGATCGGGTGAATTGGACATACTTGAAGGCCCTAATTAATCATCTAAAAATAGAGCCAAACTTTAGTTCGGTGGTGGAACGGATATATCAATTTCCCACTTCAAGAGTACTTGTGAACGAGACATTAACCCAGCCAATTAAGGTAATGAGAGGCATGAGGCAAGGGTGCCCTCTATCCCCTCTCTTGTTCTATCTTTATATTGAGCCGCTCGCCTGCAGAATTAGAGAGGCAGAGAGGATTCCCCCTTTTGAATTCCAGGGATGGGTCAGAAAGATTGGGCTATATGCGGACGATATAGTTATACTAACTGCTAACCTCCAGCAGTCGATGAGGTGTCTAGAAAAGATAACAAAGAAGTTTGGGATGGTTTCTGTTTATCTTATAAATAAAGATAGAACGGAGGTTATGTCCTGGAACTCAAGAAAGACAGAAGATATAGTGTGTAAATCAGAGATAAGATAGTTAGGGGTGAAAATAACACAAGACCTAAGAGACCTCACTAAAGTTAATTTCGCTAAGGTTAGGGAAGAAATTTCTAAAGATTTGAAAGGATGGGCACACCTGCCGCTAACAATATATGGCCGTGTTAACCTAGTCAAAATGATGCTTTTACCCAAGATAACTTTTCTGTTTGACTCCATACCGCTTCGTTTTGAGAAGGATTGGCTCATAAAGATGCAGAGTGAGATAGGGTCATTTATCTGGGCGTCTAAGGGGTCCCGCCTATCATGGAAAAAGATTAGGAGGAAACTTTTGATGGGAGGATTGGCGGCCCCTGATTTCCAGATTTATTCTTGGGCTTTTTTGCTGAAGAACTGCAGAATGCTTTTAGCCACCCCTGGGAGTTCAGACAATGGTACAATGTTGTCTGCTTTGTTGAAAATGGAGGGGGTAAAACATAATGGATTCATGTATAAATTTTCTGATCCAAAGTACCTAAAAAAAATAAGATTAAAAGTGTTGAAAGATCTAGCGATGGTTTGGTATAGAATCAGGAGGGCAACAAAAATACCATATCTGAGCAATATGGCACCGATATGGGACACACCAGGAGCTCCGCCCTGGACCAAGGATGTCTTGGTATTGGCACTGAAAACAGAGGGTCCCCAGAGGTGGGGCGAACTCTTTATGGAGGGTAATTTAGCACCTTGGAGATACTGCAAGCAGAAGTGGGGATGTACATTTTCTAAGTTTAAATATTTACAGATACAAAGCTGGGTGACCGGGACGGAAAATTTAATTGGCCCGTATAATGAGTTTGAATAGCAGCTGGCAACGGAGACTCAATATAAGAAAGAGGTGTCAAAGTGGTATTGGTCAATAGTGGAGCTGGAGGATGGACCCTTTACACTGCGGGAGACCTTGTGTCGAGAGTGCTTGCCCAGGATCGCTACAGAAGATCAATGGCAAGTAACTATGTTGATTCTATACATGGTGGTAAAACCTGCAAATTTAAGGAGAAATCACTTGTTTACCCTCCACAGGGCATATTGGACCCCTCGAAAACTGGCAAAGTTTAAAGCCAGCGGAAAGGTGACGTGTCCTAAATGTAGCAGCTTAAATGAAGATGATCTACACATGTTCGTTACATGTCCGGAACTAAAAGTCTTCTGGGTCGTTGTAAGTAAGTGACTGTCAACAGCTTTGGGCCTCCAGATTGAGGTAAGCCCTGAACTTGTCATGACTGGAAGAGCGGACCTTCAAGGTAAGGGCTTGGATGACAAAGCAAAATTGGTGTTTTATTCTGTACTGGTCGCATGGAGAGAGGTCTGCAAGATGTGGGTGTCCACAGACCCTCCCTCAGAGCTAAATTTGTTGAGAGCAATGAGAACTATAGCCAGGCTAGATGTGGTGGATCGGTAAAAGAAAAGATATAGATTTTGGACTCCTTTTCTGCTATGTTTTGGGTGATGGGGTAGTAAAGGTAAAGGTAAAGGTAAAGGTTTAAAGAAATATGTCCTATGATTAAGCCTTTCCAAATCTCGGTGGATACTAGGCTTGAGGTAGACCGGACAAGGTGGTGCACTACCTCCTAAGAGCTAAACAATCCTATTATATGAGATGAAGCGTCCAAGGGCGGTATCGTGAAAACAGGGGCGAGGAGAGGCGAATGAGGAAAAAAAAAAAAAAGACAAAGGATTTTTAAGTGGCTTCGGTTCCTGATTGGGAGCCAATTAAGAGTTTTCAGACTAGGCACTGATGGGGCTCTCGGTGGAAGGATTAATACTAACCTGGCAGTGGTATTTTGCAAGACTTTAAGCTTGGAATAGAACACCTCATTTATAAAGGCCAACAGGGCATTTCCATAGTCAATACGACTTATGACAATTCCCAGGACAAGAGGTTTCTAGATTCGATGGGGATCCATTGAAAGATTTTGCGTAGTTTTCGCATAATGCCATAACAGATGCCAATTACATCATTTATAAAGCTTTTTATTTACAGCTGATTGTCAATCATCACGCCTAGGTTCTGCACCACAGGTTTGGGAGATGGATAGCAGCCCAAATTCTGGGGCCACCAGCCACTAGACCAGTATTCATCCACCTTACCAAAAAGAATGACCTGTCTTGCTTCCATTAAGTTGTAGGTAATTGGTACGCATCCAGTTGTCAATATGGTCAAGCAGTTTTTAAACAGATCCTTGTATCCATGGGATCCCGCCCAGGGTAATCAATAGCTGGGTGTCGTCAGCATATGACACCACATCAAAACCTGTAGGACCTGATCACTCTGGCCAAGGGTGTCACAAACAGGTTGAAAAGCATGGGACTTAAAATGGAGCCTTGAGGGACTCCTATGCTTACAAACCGACTGCAAGAGGCCATGGTGCCCATTTGTACAGTGGTGGTTCAATCAGTTAGATAATTTCTGAACCAGTCCAAGGCCACACCCCTGACACCCACCTCCCAGAGCCTCTGTTTTTGAATGCTAGGGAAGATGGTGTCAAAGGCGGCTGACAGATCCAACAGGATTAGCATGGCTGACTGCCCTTTATCCAAGGCCAGTCTAATGTTGTCCATAACCTCCACCAGTTAGGTTTCAGTCCTGTGAGCAGCCCTGAACCCCGACTGTGATGGGTCTAGTCGGCCTTGATTGCCGATTCGTGGTAAGCTGCTTGTTGACCAAGGACTCAAGTACCTTTCCAAAATATGGAAGCAGATAAATTGGACAGGATTTGCTAGGTATTTTAGGATCCACAGAAGGTGACCATTGGGAGGGGTCAGAAGACTCTTATGGTTAACACCATCCACTTTATGAAGCAGAGGAAAACTGGTATAAGGAACTGGCAGTTAGAAGTGGTTTGGACACCTCGCCAGACACTGGCCTGGTCTCTCCCCCTACTGCAGATACTGAGGAGCATGCCTTCAGTTGCCCACAGTAGATGTCAAGATGAATGTCTTAATAGAAGTGTTTCAGCTGGGAGGGGCCCCTTCTGAATCTATACTCCCAATTAATGAAATCCTTACAGATGTCCTTATTGTGGCCTGTCCATGTCCTGCACAGGGGCTCCTGTGACAGGAGAACTGCCCTTCTGCCATCACCCCGCTCCTGGGCATCCCAGTTTTATCACCCAGCACCCCACCCTGTAGAGGTTGGTGGTCAATCCCGGTGCATTCCCTACCACTTCACCATATAGGGAATTGCCTGCCTAGCACTGCAGTCGGTGAACACAACGCTCCTTTTGGGCTGGTACCAGAACACTGTGGGACTTGGTTGCGCAAGTGCTGCCCAATCCATACTCTCCCAAGCTTTTGCTGATGGGAGACATGCAGCAATGGTCACCATCAGTTGTGAACTTGACATGACCGACTCGCTAGGCAGAGCAATTTCATCGTCAATGGTTCTGAGATGGCACGCCTAGCTGAGTACCACAGGTTTCTCTGGCAATTTTAGGCTTCACTCATGGACATGCCCTTTGATGACTCTCTTTTTTTTGGTGAGAAGGTGGACTGAAAGTAGAAAGAAGCTTTATTGTTTGATTAATAAAAAATCATTACAATGGTGAACATGCGAACAATATAAAACGTGTCATGAATAGTTGTTAAAATATTTGCATTTGGACCATCATAATGGGGTTAAAAATTAAGATTTCATCAGAGGAACAATTAAAAAACCTAAAACCTATTGTTAAAAGTGGTTGAAGTCCTTGGTTCTCCATTCCGGTTTTTCCATCTAATCGAACCACATGCAGATATTTGCTATTAAGAATTAACAAATAATAACTTTGATTGTGTAGTTCATAGTTTGTGATAGGGGTCCTGGTGTTACAGTCCGTTTATGTAGTAAGCCCCCTGCATACAATGTTTCATCAAATTCCAGAGATGCACGCGAAGAACAAATCAATTCTACGCTGGGACCATTGTCGGCTGTTCTTGTGACGCAGCCTCTTTTCCTTAGTCATGACTTCTGTTTTATTGCAACATATGATACGTGCCTGCATTGAAGGGAAGCTCCTTCCTCTTTTTTGTGTATAAATACCATGTGTTCCGATAATAAAGTTAGAGATTCTTCCGATCCTCCTCAGGTGACGGAGCTCTCCCTTAACTCGAGTTACTGAATAAAGACCCTGAATTCGAACCACCACGGACTCTGCTCTTCATACTTAACCTTATTGATATTGCATAGAAATTCCGATCAAGGTAAATTACTAAAATATTTACCACAGTAGATTGAAAGGCCGCCACTGGGTCGGCCAGACTTGTGCAACTTCTGGGCAGGTGTTCTATACTCCAGGTATCCTTCTAGTGGAAGGCTAACCAAAGACCATGTTTCCTGCAGTAGTATAACCTCGTGATCTTTAAGATAATTTATCACGTCTGGGGATTGAAGTTTTGATGGAAGGCCGTTGATATTCCATGAACAAATTAGGAGACCGGGTTAGGTTCAATTGTTGTTACCGCCATCCAGGGCCGCTGGCAGCCAGGCCCAGTCCGTTGCTGTAGTTTTTGCCTCCTTAATTTTTGGGTGGCTCACCCCTGCTGGGGAACAGCCTTTGGCTGATCTTAAGACTAAGAGGGATCGTGGACCCTGGTTTTCTGGTTTGGCCGGAAGTATTGCCAGGACTGAAGGGTACCGCGGTTCACCTTGCCGGACGACTTTAATGCCCCATTTATTGAATAGGGATGACCTCGATGTTACTCCTTAAGTGCTACGGTTAAAAAGGTGATTAGCGTTGGTTCGGTGAACTGATTGCTCCTCACCGGCTTGAACTCAATTGAGATTATATCGTTGGTTTCAATGTGACTCGATTCAGGGATACATTTAAAAAGTTTCAAAATGTTCCCTCTGTTTAAAATGTCATGAGGTCCTTGACTATGATATTCAGGAACAAGTAACAATTTGTTTTTTTAATTGTTTGGTAAGGGGTCCTGGCAAGGAATCTTATGGTTATCTTTGACTGTTGTTTGGGATAGGTCGAGTCTCCTTTGAATGTAGGGCGATTGTAACCTGTGTTCCGCATATTCGCCGGTGGCCTTGTAATTATCTTCGACCCTGCTTTGCAATAGGTCGGTTCTCCTTGATATATATGGCGATTGTTGCTTATTTCCCCTGTCTTCACCTCGGAGATCATAATCAACTTTGTTGGATAAAGACTTGCCCGTTTGCGATGTTTCCGGGTTTTTGAGTAGTGTTATCTGTATGTTCTCCTTACATCTTGACCTATACTCATTGTCGTGCTGGTCATTGGTTTCCTTATCTTGGTTTGCCTTTGGTATGCTTGCTGTGTTCATTAAGACTGTCGGGTCATCTGGTCCAGTCTTAATGACATGGGATAGTGTTTCTGGCTTCAAGACCTTTCCCTGTAAAACCAAGGTCGAAGGCTGTAGGGGTTTTGCTGGAACTTCTCTCCTAAGCCCTGATGGATCCTTGCGTTTTTTGCTGGTGGCGGGGGCTATTAAAGCCTTGTTGGTTAATGCTGTAGATGGTTGCGTTGGTGATTTTTGTGGCGATGTGGAAGTGCTGTCTGAGCTTGCGGTGCTAGTTGAACTAGATTGTGTCTTACACTTTTCGTTGTGAGCTGATTTGCTAGTCGTATTTGGGAATACTGAGCTACGTTTGTTGCATTTTTTCCATAATCTCTTTCTTTCTCTTTTGCTCAGGTTTTTTTTTTCGGTGGGTTTATTCATTGATCCCGTACCTGGACAGGCCTCTCTGTCGTCGACAGTTTGCAGTAACTCGGATGTAGATGGTTTGTCTAATTTCGGCGTGATGTTATTTTTGTTTTTTAGTTTGGTCGGTAAAAAAATGTCATACTCCTTGGCTACCACTCGTTTATCTCGATTGTCTAGAAACTGAACGACTGCAGGGTCGTCTATTGATCGAATGTTGATTTTTGCTGGGGATGCCTTATGTATGGTTTTTACCTTGATTGTTATGATTTATACTTTCATCGTTGGCTTCCTGAGTGGTTACATTAATTGGGTGTGGACCTGATAGATTTGGTTGTACTTGTGAGCCCAGTCGTAATTTCTTTATTACGGTCAGAACCAGGGCAAGAAACTGCGGAAGTGTGGACAGGCTATCAATTATTAGCGAACAGCAGCATACTGCTTGGGTCAAGTTGACTTTGGATTGTGCTTCGGTTATTAGGGTGTTCAAGCCTTCTAGTTTGTTGTCTATCCCAGCTGTATATACTGCTAGTGTGTTTGAAAGTTCAACTTGAATGTCAAGTTTGTCTGAATGGTTGTTTAGTGCGGTCACTGTGGATTGTAGCGTTTGTAGGAGCTGGGGACAAATGATGGTGGATTCCAATACTGCTGGATCGTGGGCTTCTTTTGCAGCGCTTGTTTTGTTATGGTCTGTCTTAAAAAAGGATAGATCCAAAAGGGAATGGTCGTTGGGCTCGCCTGTCTTTATTTCAGGGGATTCATAATGGGCGAAGACAGGTGGCGTTGTTGATGTTAACGACTTAATGTTGCCTGAAAGAATTCTGGTCCATTGAGCTGCTTGGGCGGTGGATTCTATTTTGTTTACGAGGGAGCCCATGCTATATGGGTTTGTTCCCTGCTGCGTGGGTGAACTCGGAAAGAGTGAAGAGTCATCGCTGGAGATGGTTATTGGTGGTGAACGCTGGTCCTTGTTAGGTTGTAGCACTTCTTGTAATGGCGGGGATGTATTTCCTGACCCAAGTCTAGCCTTGGCATGTTTTTCCCAGATATAGGTGGTACTTCCCTTGTTAAATAACCATCTGGGGATGTAATGATGGCCTGGTTTTGCAAATGGTCGTGAACCACGACCTGTACTTTGATCTGAGCTGGTTTGGAATCAGTAGAAATTTGAGGCAACTGTATAGGTTGTAACAATGTTCAAATTGGGTCGATTAGGACTTGAACTTTGTTTCCTTGATTCTTAAAGAAGTCTCTGAGGGTCCTCTTTTTTTCGTCATTAGTAGTTTCGTCCAAATTTGTTATACTGTTGAGTTGAGGGCGGTTGGGTCGTTTTAGTCTTGATAATACAGTCTATAGGGTCGGGTCTGTGTTCAGAGTCCTGCAAGTGGATTAGTGATGAGGGTGACGCCGGAAGGTGGAGTTGCGCTGTCTCCAATTCCTCAAGTGGATCTGTAATTTCCTTGTTCAACTTCTGGCGTTTTTTTGCGATCTTTTTTTTCAACCTTCCGGACCGCATTATAATTTGAACCGCAAAGCAGTGGAGAAATTGGGTGGGGGTACTCTTGGTTTTTAACTCTCTCTCCCTTCGCTTGAGGTCTCGGGCGTGGCTCCCGCTCGCTCACGGCTCACCCTGGACTCTCAGCGGGTCTCTCCGGCAGTCCACGGTATGCCTCGACGGGTTTTACCGCTTCGTTCTTCTGTTCAATTCAATTTTGTTCAGCTTCGCAGCTTCTCAGCTCACCGTGGCTATCGGCTGTCAGTGGCTCTTGCTTCAGCTGGGCTATGCTGGGCTGGGATGGGCGGTGCGGCGGCTCTGTCCTCTATCCTTTGCCCTTTGTCACTTTGTTAGCTTTTATTTTTCTTTATTTGGTACTTGGGCTACTAGGCGCTTCTAGGCGCTAGGGCTTGCGCTTCTGGGTGCTTCTTGGTGTTTTCTTCACCTTTTTTTTTTTGCTCCACACTCTGGGTAAAGAGCAAATAGAGAGCAGATGCCGGCTGCAAGCTGCAGTGAGCTGCAGTGAGCTGCAATGGAAGTTAGGAGTATGCAAGGGAAATGATAAATGAAAGACAGCGGGGAAAAAGTGTCTACTTCCCTCCCTGCTGAGGTTTGCTAGGGAAGACTCTGCTCAGCCCTCGAGCGGTGGTCCCCCTGGGTTCTTGGAGCTGACCACTGGTTGTTAGGGAGTGGTAAATGGTGTCAGGAGACTTGTGGGGGCTCGCAGTGGAGTGGTGTCGAGCAGAGCACACGGGGGGGACTACGGGCAAGCCGGACCTAGTCTGACAGCCCTCTGGTTAACCCCCCGGGCTCTTACTCTGCAGCCGCCTCTATCGGCGGCCGCGCCCGTGAATTGGCTCTGCCCCTCTCCCAGACGTCGGGCGCTGCCACGCCTCTCCTCACCTCTGCCTTTGTGGAGCTGACGAGCAGAGCAGAGCAGGGGGGCTCGGGGGCTCGGTTCCTCACCTCGGCCAGGAATGTGGGCAGGGCTGGATTACTGCTGCGGGCTGTCTGGAGGAAAAATCCCGCTGTTTGCAGCCTGCACCCGCCGCTTCGCTTCTCTGCTTCTCTGCGCCTCTGCCTCGCTCGCCCGCTCGCTCCACCTCTGGAAGCAGTAACAATCCCCAATAGGTCTCATCTACAAGAGCATACAGAAGGTGGACTGGAGAGCTTTAAGGACAGCATAGCTATTGCCAGGTCCTTGAGCCTATCCTTAGCCCCACGCCAACCCCAGCCTTGCTTTTGCTCCTTCCATGGCTATGGTAGAAGCTCAGAATCACATCCTTTTCCACAGAACCACCAAGGCCAAAAGGTTTCCCAGCCTTTCTGTGGCTGTGGATGAGGTTACCACAGATCACTTAGGGGCACCAGCCAGAGGTCGGGTCAGTCCACCACCCCTCTCTGGCATCAGCAGTCTCCAAAGCCTTTTAATTTGCCCTTATATCAGCATGAGCACCAACTGGGTGGCAAGATTCACCATAACCTGCCTCAGTGAAAGCACCAGACATGTGGGTTTTGCAAATCCATTCATCTATGCCACCCACTTATGACCGACTGGTGGAGGGCCATCTCTCCCTGCTCCATCAGGAAGTGTTGGCACATTTAGCTAAAGGAGCCACTGAGATGCTGCCAGCATCAGAAGTAGCATCAGAAGTGGTTGCTATTACTGCTACTTTCTGGTGTCCCAAAATGATGGAGGACTTTGTCTTATCCTAGACCTGCACCTTCTTAACTTCTTCCTGAAAAAGGGAAGTTAAAGATCCTCTCCTTGAGGGTGCGTGGCTTGGCCGGCTGCAAGATGGCTGAACTTTAAGTTGGCTCTGCTGGCAATGCTCAATTATCCCCTGTAATCCTGCTGGCATCCTCACCTTTGCTGCATTCCCAGGCTGAATCCTGGTTCCCTGGCACGCGGGGCGTGTCTCATCGTGCCGCCGCCTCCTGGTGTTGCCCTGCTATGGTGCTTTGCCTTGGGCTGGTGATGCTGGGTCTGTGGCCTCGGGACCGCGAGGTTGGGCCTGCTCCGCCCTAGACTGCCTGTGACTGCCTGTGAATGCGCTGGGATGCGAGCGGCGGTGGATAGATCGGAGATGCCTGCTACCTCCTGTGGATGAGTGGTGCTGCCTCTGTGGCTTGCGGGCGGGGTAGGTGGCCTGCGGGCTGTTCTGCCTCGTCCGGTGTGCTCCGTACGGGCACTCTGCATTTGGCGGCCGCTGCAGGCTCCCGGGCTCGGTGAGGTGAGCGCTGTGCCTCCCGCGACTCCCCGCTCGTTCCGGCCTCTGCCTCGTGTGCATCCCCCCTCCTGCTGCTCTGCCACGCGGGCGCTGCCCTCCGCCTTGCCTCGCCGCGCCAGGTTCCTCCTTCTGGCCTGGAGTCTCCTCTTGAGGGCTGTGCCGTTGTTACTGAGCCTCTGACCTGCAGCGGCCCGCCTATTCCCCTGCAAGTGTGATGTCTTCTGCGGGGGCGCCTCGGGAGTTTGATGCTCTCCCCACTGGCCGGATTTCTCTAGCTGCCGTCAGACTGGCCATTGCGTGCTACAGCCTGTGCACCTGCCTCAACCCTGCTGATTGATGCTGTGGCCCTGTGGTTATCCTGGAGTATACTGATACGAGCTCCCTGCCTGATGCTTCTCCCGGCGACTGGACGCTCGTCGTTGACCTGGCCTCACCCCCTATGGCTTAAGATGCATCCTGCCTGGATCACTGCCCTCTGCTTGCCGTGGACTGGTCGATCGGGCGGGTGTGTGCTGCCCTGCTACTTTTATCTCCCCTATGGGGGCATTGACTGCTGGCTTTGCAGTGCCCACGTCAACCTCGCTCACCGTGGCCTTGCGGTATGTGACTCCTGCTTGTCTATCTCCGTAACCAGGTGCTGCGGAGGGAGCCTGCTCCGGATGTGCCACTGTGGATCCACGCCTTTGCCTACTCTCAGGTGCTTTGAGCTCTCCACACGCTTCAGGGTGTCTCCCCTTCACCCTCTGTGGTACCGCTGGGTGGAACCTACTTAGCTCCCCCTGCTCTCCGCTGCCAGCCGTTGGGTTCTGCGTGCACCTACCTTTTTCTGGACTGCCATCTGCCTCGTGCGGGCCATTCTCCTGCCGCCAAGGTCTCTCATCATGGGGAAAAATGACCCAAAACACCCCAAGATTGCCTTTAGCTCCGAAAATCCTCTCGCCAGAAAGGTGTGGGCCCCGAGAGTGTCGACTCTGCCACTACCATGGAGGCCCCTTCTAATCGTGAAGACGATCTCAAGGCAATCATGCTGGACGTCAAGTGAATGGTGATGGGTATAGCAACCCAGCTTGACCAACTCTCAGCCCATCTGGACACAGTGAAGGCCCGTGTCGACTCCCATGATAATAATAATCCACATTTTTGTAAAGCGCACAATCACCCGTAAGGGTCTCTAGGCGCTGGGGGCCGTTGAGAAGATTAAGCAAGCTATTGCCCAGAGTCACATGGTGCTGGGATAATCTGCCGCTGGCCCCGGGGATCGAACCGTGATCCCCAGATTGCGGAGTCAGTCGCCCTAGCCGCGGCGCCACTCCTCTTCCCGGATACTCCACGTCGAATCCAGAGTGTCGGACGCCAAAGATGCTGCCACTCAAGACCGGCAGAAGCTACTCCAGATGGACAAGATCTTGGTGATTATCCGGGAAAAGAATGAGGATTTGGAGGCATGCTCCCGCCGAAGTAACCTCCGTATCACGGGTCTTCCGGAATCCACCAACATCTTGAAGATGGAGGACTTTGTGTAGCAGCTGATTAGGGAACTCTTCGGTGATCTCCTCTCCCCTGTCTTTATTGTGGAGCATGCCCACCATTCTCTTGGTCCTCGCCCCGGTCCTGGGCTGCCTCCGTGCCCCATCATCGCTAAGATCTTGAATTACCGGGACCGCGACACTATTCTTCGTGCTGCTCGCAACATGGGCACCATTAACCACCAGGGTAACACACTTTCCTTTTATCCGGACTACACTCTTACCGTCCAAGCTGCCCGAAGATATTTTCTCCCTGTAAAGCGCATTCTTCAGAAGCACGAAGTTTCTTACTCCCTGGCCTATACGGCAAAACTGAGGGTTCGGCAAGGCACAAAAACACTGGTTTTCCCCGGTCCCAGAGAGGCCCTGGCGTTTACCAAAAAACTGGACAAAGGCGCTCCCTTGCTGGACTTGGAATGTCCGGGGCTTGACCAATCACCGCAAGGCCTAACTCATACATGCACACCTACAGCGACACAAAGTGGACATATGTCTCTTACAGGAGATGCACCTGTTGTCCGGTTCCATCTCTAGGCTTCAATCTCGCTACTGGGGGGAATCACACTCTTCCACATACTCGTCTTATGCCAGGGGTGTTTCCATTCTGCTGCGCCGGGCCCTTCCTTGGCAAACTTCCCGGGTACTCCTCGACCCGGAGGGCAGGTAAGTGATCCTCCACGGTTCACTATTAGCCCAGCCTGTAACAATTGCTGCGGTCTATGGCCTCAACTCCTATGACCCAGAATGTTTTAATCATGTTTGGAACCTCATCTCCTCCTGCGGCGGTGGTTTGGGGTGGGGATTTCAATGTCACTCTCTCGGCTACTCTGGATAGCTCGGGCTCTTACACGTCCCATCCTTGCGCGACTGCAGCTTTGGCTTCGATCTTAACTAACAATGTTCTTTATGATGCCTGGCGCCACCTCCGTGCTGATGTTCGTGAAGGCACTGTGTCACTGGTGCGAGGGGATGCTGGTCGTGCATTGATCTTTGGCTAACCTCGCCGGATGTCTTGTCCTGGCTCATTGATGCAATGCACATGGCTCGCACTTTCTCTGATCATGCGCCGGTCCAGATCAGTCTTAGGCCGCCCAATTCCCTGCGAAGGGCCTTCACTTGGAGTCTCCCTCCTAACGCCCTACGGAACTCTGTGTTCTGTGCAGATATCCATACAGCGATCAACAACTATTTTGATTTAAACAAGGGCTCCGTCGATTCCGCCTCCACACTGTGGGAGGGTTTCAAGGCCGTCATTCGGGTTGAATGTATTTCAAAACAGGCGGGTGTTCTCCGTTCCATTCGCTCCACCCTTACTAAGCTCAAGGGGGAAGTTAGGGACCTGGATGCCACCCAGGCCGCATGCCCTGGCCCTGAGACGCTGCGCTACTACGCCAAAAGTATACCGAATTCTCGGAGGAAGCTGGACGTGAGCTGTTGATTCTGGGTAGGGAGGGTCGGGCGGGTCCCTTTGGAGAGGAGCACCACCCGGGGCGTACTCTAGCTAACTTTTTTGCCCACCGCGGGCTGCCTCCTATATAACGGCCCTCAGCGATGGCGGCCCGGACGGGACCACCTTACCAGTGGACATAAGTCCAGTTTTCTTGACTTTTATTCGCAACTCTACTCTTCCGGCACTCCCTTGCCACGGGAGGAGTTTTATCGATACTTTGAGTCTATCGCCCTCGTCTTGCTCGAGTACCACCATCGTAAATTCCTAGATGAACCTTTCCCCAGGGAGGAAATATTGGAAGCCATCAATGGCCATCCTGGGGAAAAGGCCCCTGGCCTGGATGGCCTGCCAGCCTCTTTTTACAAAATGTTTGCTGATCTCCTGGAACTGCATCTGGCGGCCATGTATAATGAGTCTTTCAACACTGGTCTATTCCCGCCATCTTTGTGTGAGGGGTTGATTACCCTGCTTCTCAAGCCCGACAAGCCAGCCGACCGCCGAGACTCTTTCCGCCCTCTTTCCCTTATTAACACAGATAACAAAATTTTTGCTAAATTGATTGCCTCCCGTCTTCTTCTCCTAATGCCCACCATCGCTCTCCCTAATCAATCTGGTTTCTCGTACCATTTTCGCTGTCCTGCATCAAATCAATCCCAAATTACCGGCTGTGGCTGCCCTTCTTGGCACGATTAAGGCCTTTCTTATTTTACATTCTACCGCGTATGGGTTTCAGCGACCATTTCCTGCGTCATGTTAAACTCTTTTACACCAATCCATCTGCACGTCTCCGCATTAATGGTCAGGTTTCCGACCCCATTAGTATTGCCCGTGGCACACGCCAGGGGTGCCCGCTATCACCCATGATCTTTGCCATTGCGATGGAGCTCCTGGCCGCTAGGCTTCGGCAGCACCTTACTCACAGAGGTATTGGATTCTCGTCGAGCTCCTTGCTCGTCTCAATGTATGCAGACAATGTCACCCTATATGTCCACCATCCTCAGGAAAACCTTAGTCCTTTGGTCCGGGAAATTATACGGTTTTGCGGACTTTCAGGCATCCAGGTGAACTGGAACAAGTCTGTTCTATTTTCTTTGACTGATGCCACGGTTCCTTTTGCACCTGATTTTCCATTTGAGTGGGCATCTGGCCCCACGCTCTATTTGGGCATATGGTTAAGCAGGGACTTGGATGAGCTGTGGAGGTCAAACTTCGGGCGGGCAGTGGATTGGCTCAAATTCAAGATATCTGCGTGGAGCCGGTTGCTGCTCTCTCTGGCGGGCCGAATTGCAATTGCCAAAATGGTGGTCCTTCCTAAATTCCTCTATCTCTTCCTGAATATCCCCATCCCCCTTACTTCTCACTTCTTTTGTAAAATGCGCTCTCTAGTTATCTCACTTGTATGGGCGGGTGGACAACCTAGGGTGGCTTATGATATCCTCACTCTCCCTATGTCTGCTGGTGGGACGGGTGCGCCTGATTTCAAGATCATCGCCTTGTGTGCTCAGGCTAGCTTCCTGCATTGTTGGATTCACCCCACCCCCCATCAACCCCACGTCGCAGTAGAGACCGATGTGGCTTCCCCTTGGCCCCTGTCCACGGCGGAGGTCGACACTGTGGAGACACTACGTTGGGCCTGGTCTTGCTTGATTCGGCTTTCTGGTCTTTTGCTACTCTCTGCCAACTCCATGCTGATTGTGAACCACCCAGATTTCCCTTCCCTTCAGTCTTCCAGCATGTCCCGGCACGCAACGCGATTGGGTTTGAGAACCGTGGCGGATCTGTACCCTGAGAACTCCTTCTACTCTCTCCCAGATTCCTCGGGCTGCAGGACACACTTTTATTCTATCAGCTGCGGGCCACTTGCCGGAAGCTGAACCCTACATTCCCTTAACCTCCACCCACCCTTCCGGCTCTGGACTTCGTATATACTTCCCCGTCAGCCCCCAATTCCTCGGATCGTGCGCGGGAGACATGGAGGGCAGACCTCGGTACTGACATTTCGGAGGCTGACTGGCTTTACTGCTGTAATCAAACGAAAAAACTGTCACCGAATTATCGGCTCCGCCTGATCCACTTCAAATAATTGCATAGGTTCTACCGCACCCCAGTGCAGCTTAGCTGGCTTGGACTTACCCCAGGCAATAATTGTGTATGTTGCGCTGCCCCTGCCCCGGACTTTGCCCATTTAGCAGAGCTCCGCCCTAACGTTTCTGAGTTCTGGCGGGAGGTGTGTTCCACCATTTCTGACATCACCGGCGCTGCGGTGCGGCCCAATCCACCCCTTTGCCTTCTCGGCTTCGTTAAGTTTTGCCCTGATGCCTCTCGACGTCTTATCTTGATGCTGCTGGTCGTTGCCAGCTGCAGAGTGGCCATGTGCTGGGGCCGGCGGCCTGCTCCTACAGTTGAAAGTTGGTTGGAGGATGCCTCAACTCTCCTATCGGAGTCTGGGTCTTAATGCCTGCCAGATCTCATCCTGTTGACATTTGGGGCCCCTTGGTCGCTTACCTTCTTTCCTGATCCCACCCCAGCGATGCAGCCTCTCCCGCGCTCCCCGCTGGCCCTGTGTCCGCGGCGGCCGCCGGTGCTGGTCAGTGACTGCATCCCCCGTCTCCATGAGCGCCCCCGCTGTTTTAGAAATCCCATTGCTGCTGCCATTTCAGGTGTGCTTCCTGGGGGGGATGGGGCCCTAGTACAGTGGAGTAGGGCCTTCAACATTTCTGGCTTATCGAGTCGCTGTTTAATGTAATTGATCTGTACCTAAATAACTGACTTGGGCGGCATTTTGCTGTGGAGAACTATGGACCTGCACGATGTATTGTGTATGACATGATTTCGTTCCTCAATATAGGTTTTCAAAAAACAAGCAAAAAAAAATCCTCTCCTTAGCTCAGGTCCTGTCTGATCTGGAATCTGGAAACATGGATGGTAGCATTAGACTTGCAGGATACACATCTCCATCATGCTTGCCACGGGCACTATCTAGAGTTCATGATGGGCCAAGAGCACTTTCAGTTTGCTATGCTCTCCTTTCAACTCACTATCACAACTCGGGTATTCATAAAAGGAATAGCAGTGGTTGCAGGACACCTGCAGAGATGCAAGTCTACCCCTACCTCAATGATGGGCTGTTGGAGGTGGGCTCGCCCCAGGCAGTTGTCTCCCACCTACAGACTACAACAAACCTCCTGCATTCACAGGGCGTAACTATCAACATGCCAAAGTCACACCTGACTCCCTCTTAGACACTCCCTTTAATCAGGGCTGTTCTGGACACAGGGCAGTTTCAGGCCTAACCTCCCAAATGACAAGTCCATGATATTCAGTCTATGATACTGATGTTTTCAGCCTCTATCCTGGATGTGGGTGAGACCGACTGACGCTGTTGGGGCTCATGGCCTCCTGCATCCTTGTTGAGATACCTGGCTGTTTGAATATAAGGGCTCTGAAGCAGGAACTGAAGTTTCAGTGATCAAAGCAGCAGGGGAATTTCGCCAACCAGGTCCAGATATTGGAGGGAAATGCAAAAGAGCTGCAGTGGTGGATGGCGAACCACGATTAGGTAGCGGGAGACCCCCCTCTCTTCCCTAATCTGACACTGACAGTAGTGACAGATGCGTCACTCCTGGGCAGGTCTGGCCATCTGGGAGAGAGAGAGAGTTTGAAGGACTCTGGTCTCAGGCAGACTTTGGGCTTCCCATCAATTCGCTTGAGCTCCAGACAATCCTGTTGGCATTAAAAGTCTTTCTACCTTCGACCAAGGGAAGGCTAGTGGAGGTGTTCATAGACAACACTACCTCTATGTGGTACTGCAACAAACAGGGTGGGGTGGGGTCGTGGGCCCTTTGTCAAGAATTCCTACATCTCTGGACATGGCTAGAACATCAAGACATTTCCGTGGTTCAACACCTGGCAGTATCTATGAACACCAGGGCAGCCAAATTCCACCATCAATGCCTAATGAATCATGAATAGCATCTCCAGCCAGAGGTGGTGCAAGATCTCTTTCAAGAGTGGGGAGAGCCTTAGTTAGATCTCTTTGCCACCACCGAGAACGTGCAATGTCAGAATGTTTGTGTGCTGGACTTCCCAAGGTGGTTCTCGCTCTGAGACACTTTTCGCCTTGAGTGAAATTCTCACCTCATGTAAGCTTTTCTGTCGATTCTACAGCTTCCCAGAGTTGTTAAATTTCTCAAGAAGATCAGGAATGACTAAGCCCACATCATTCTTGTGACTCTGAATTGGCCATGGAGAGTTTGGTTTCCCAAGCACTTGAGCATGTAATGATCGGTCCTCCATTCAGGCTATCCTTTCAGGTAGATCTTCGGTTACAGCAGCAGGGCAGAGTCCTACATGCGAACCAGCACATTTCCTGTCTTCATGCGTGGAGTTTAAGCAGAAACAGTTGATAGATTTTGATTTTTCTCTCGCCGCCAGTGATGTGATGGCAGCTAGTCATCCCTCAAAAAA
Source organism: Lissotriton vulgaris (assembly GCF_964263255.1). Classification (NCBI taxonomy): domain Eukaryota; kingdom Metazoa; phylum Chordata; class Amphibia; order Caudata; family Salamandridae; genus Lissotriton; species Lissotriton vulgaris. Next base: position 1,105,410,952 of record NC_141695.1, read on the forward strand.
GATAGTAAACGCCTGCTATTGGGACGACTTTGTAGCATGGTGTGCATTCAAGGATATTGATCCACTTTCTGTGCCCGTATCCCAAGTTTGATTTCCTGCTGCTTATCTGGCCCAGCTAGGCTATGCTCTGGGCATAGCCTAGCTGCCATTTTAGCGTTTCTGCCATTTTAGCGTTCTTGCAGTTGCCGGACCAACCTTCTTTGCTCACATCATCTGTTGTGACTAGGGGCCATATGTATCAAGCCAAATTGACTTTGCAAACGCCGGTGTTTGCGAATGCAATTTGGACTAATGGTATGCATCAAAGAAATCTACCTGGAAAATAAGGAATCACAAAATATGCGATTCCTTATCTTGCGATTGCATTTAAGGAATTGCAAATTTTGCGATTCTTTAAATGCAATGTAAGAAGCTACAACAAATAGCAAATTGGCCTTAAGGAATCGCAAATTACCACCAACTTCTAGTTGGTGGTAAGTTGCGAATTCCTTTCAAAATGCATATTTTTTCATTTTTCAAAGTGCCATGTGATGCACAAACACGCCCTTAGGGCATGTATGTGCGCCACATGTGCACCCATGCAGATTTCAGGGGTGCAACAGGGTGTCCTTTGGACACCCCTGCACCCTTGAAAATATTTTCAATTTGCAATTAGCAAATTGCGAATTGCACATTTCCCCTTCATTCCTATGGGCCTCCTGGTCCATAGAAATGAATGGGAAATTATTCCTTAATTGCGATTAGCAATTTGGTAATCGCAATTAAGGAATTATAAGAAATCGCTAAAAAGAAGCAAATTCCTACATACATACCATTTTGCGATTTCTAAATAGCGATTCCTTAAATATCGCTATTTAGGAATCGCAAAACGGAATGTTGATACGTATGGCCCCTAGGTTCTGTAAAGATCTCCGGCACATGTTTCTTTCCAGGTCATTCATTATGTCCCAAAGGAATCTTAACATGGCCTTGACTTTTCTTATGAGCACGTCTTTCCAGCCACTGCACAACTGCTCACTTTGCATGGTTACCATCAAGGCAGCTTTTTTAGTGCCCATAACATTGGCTAAAAGGGTCAGCGAACTGCAGAAACTTTCTGTGCACCCTCTGTATACCACCTTTTATCCAGTCAAGCTAGTCCTCAGGACGCGGTTTCCTTTCTCCAGAATGATGTGACACGTTTTCATGTGGAACAAAACATCACCTTGCCTACCTTCTTTGCTCTGCCTCACCCTTCTGAAGAATAGGAGAGAATTCATCATCTGGAGTCCATCTCATGATGGATAGTTCTCTGCATAAATATCTGCTGTGCATTGGCCAAAAAGCATCCCCTGGATTTCTTGCTAGCACATTTTACCAAAGCCAAAGCTGCAACCATTGTGTTAGCCCGTGGAATCCTGCCTTGGACATCTATCATGTGGCAGCATAGGCCTCATTGCATACGTGCACCAAACATTACTGTCTGTCTAGTCTGGTCTATCATAACGGGCACTTTGTCTGTTCGGTTGTGCTGAACTTTTAGGTTTCATTTGTATCGCAGGACCCAACTGGGGAGGTATTGCTTGGGTATCTTTTCTAAGGTAAGGAATCTGTGGCTAGAAGTCTCTATCAGATGACCACCTTATCTGGTAGAGACTCTATTTAGCTGCAGATTCCTTACTAACCCTGCCATCGTCTCCGGTCTGTGAACTGATTTCAGAGGGTCACCCCTCTAATGAGTCAGCATTCTTTGTGGCGCCGCCTTTCTGGCGTGGAAAGTTGCGAAAAGACTGATGTCAGCGCTCTGGGGTGTCACCTATATTGGCACAGCACGCATCACTTCCTGCATAGACGATGCCAATGAGTAGCTGAATGATGCCACCTAAAGGTGTGCTGGGGCACTGCACGAAAATGTCAGTATCCAGACTGATTCCTCTGGGATATCTATGGTAAGGAATCTTCAGCTAAATAGGGTATCTACCAAGTAAGGTGCTACCAAAGGTAAGTAACATGTTTGTTCAAACGCTCCGCCCATCATCCCCTTTTGTATCGCTTTGTTCGCCCTAAGTGTGGCAGGGTATGCTCAGACGTGAGTCCCTTGTTCACTTGGCCACTGGATTCAAGATAGCCTGGCTGATGAGGATTATGAATCTGAAACCGGTCCCAGTCCCAGGATGCTTGTTTACGGTCCAGGGAAGACATGGCTTGGCAGTTCGGGCTGCACTGTTCCCATGAGGCACAGGGTCAGACTGATTTGCATATAGCCATGTCTGAACTGGGGTGGCTGAGTGAACTAAAGAATGGTGATGGATTAAACCCAGATCAGTTGACTGGGGTGAGTGTTTGATTTGTTCAAACGCTCCGTCCATCATACCCTTTTGTATCGCTACCAAAGGTAAGTAACATGTTTTACAGACCTCCATGCGCTTTTTTTGTAATTATTATTAAGCACTTATGTGGAGATTTTGGGAACCTCTTTCTATGTGATTTAAATCTAATTAGTGTAGACCTGCTTTTCTTGCTTTACAATTATCGTACGGTTTGTTATCACACTTTTCAATGGGGAAATGTCTAATGTGCTGCTATGTAAATACATGAAAATATGCTGTTTCAATGAGTTATTTTATTTTTACTGGTGAGGATGTTTTACTAGTATTGTATGAATTGTTATTTCCAAGTTTTGTGTCTTTTATGGTCGATGTTTTTGAATGAATAAAGGATTACTTATTTGAATTGAGTGTGGATGGAGAGACCAGCATATTGGTCTATGTGTACCTTTACCAATGATATAGCACAATTTTCTATTCCAGAATTTTCTATCTGGTGTAGTTTTCAATCAGATTGCACTACTGGTTGTATGAACCTTTAGATATCTGCTGGAAGTGTATTCTGGGGTCTAACATCAGTACAACAAGTCAAATGAGAATAAAACCCATTTGGCTCCATCAGAACGACAGAGAGGAAGGTTTAAAAAAATATATGTTTTATTAGCAGATTGATCAAAGTTACAGGCTCTATTAATCTAGTAAAACCTTGTCACTTAATCATAAATTCCAAAAGTTAATCAATCCAACAGAATACGTTTATTTATCTATTTATTTTAGGAGCTCATAGAGCGCACAGCTACCCCCAACGGGGGTGACCCAGCACTTGGACAGGCATAGGATGGGAGCACTCTGAGTGGTTTAACCCCTTCGACGCTGATGACGAGCTGGGCTCGTCATGGCGTAGCCTTCTCGCACGCTGATGACGAGCCCAGCTCGTCACGTAAAGTGCGTTTTTTAAAAACCCAGCGTGCGAGCGGAATTCTGCTAGCGCGCATGCGGTTAAGCATTCGAGAAGAGCCAAGTCTTAAGGTCACAGCGTAAGATAGGTTCAGAATTGGTCAGTCGCAGTTGCAGATGCAAGCTGTTCCAAGTTTTAGCGGAGAACACTGCAAAAGCTTTGCCACCCATTGTAGCGCGGCAAAAGCGGGGGGCAACGAGGAGGCGTAGGTGGTTGGATCTAAGAGCGCGGTTAGGCTGTGCATGTTTAAGCCGAGCTCTCAGGTAGGCCGTGACCGTACTCTGTAGTGATCTAAAGACCAAAACCATTGATTTGAATTGGATGTGTTTGGCCACTGGGAGCCAGTGAAGCTTTTTCAGGTACGGGGAGATCGAGTGGCGTTAAGCGTCTGATCATGTACGCAGGAGCTCCTGCGTACAGACTGTTTGCGTAGTCCAGATGTGAGGTGATCAGATTGTGAACAACGGCCCTGAGAGTCCCGTGGGAGAAAGGGGAAATGTTTTGGGTCATGTGGAGTTTTCTGAAGCAGGCTGTAGAAACTTGCATGTTCCTGGCTGACGTCACACCAGAGGGGAGGAGTAGTCTCTCAATCAAAATATCATGAGAGACCATATCGAATGCCGCGGACAAGTCGAGGAGAACTAACATTGCTGCATCGCCTGTGTCCACGCATTCACGGATATTTTCCGACACCTCGAGCAGTGCAGTCTCCGTGTTGTAGCCGAAGCGGAACCCGGATTGAGAGTCGTGTAAAAGACGGCCAGCTTCAAGATAGGTGGCTAACTGCTCCTGGACTATTTTTTCTAGGACTTTGGCCGGTTTAGGTAGAAGGGAGATGGGGCGATAGTTTTTAAAAACTGAGAGCTCAGCATCAGGTTTTTTCAGGATGGGTATCAGCATGGCCTGTTTCCAGGCAATGGGGAAGATTCCTGACTGCAATGAGGAGTTCCATATGGTGTTTAGGAGAGAAATGATGAGGGGGCAACTGAACTAAAAAGAGAAGCCGGGCAGAGGTTCTTAGGGGAGCCTGATTTACAGGTGAGGCATTTTTGAGCAGCAAGCTCGGAGGGGATAAGTGCGAAGGAGGTGAATGAGTGGTGATTAGTAGCCCCAGTGGATTGTTCCGGGTGTTTCTGAGTGGGACCGAAAGTGGAACAGATCTCCAGAATTTTGTCAAAGAAAAAGTCTGATAGGCTATCGCAGAGTTTCTGAGTAGGGGAGATCCTACTAGACAGGGCGGCGGGTTTAGTAAAATCTTTGACAATTTTAAAGAGGGATTTGGAAGAATTACTGGCAGAGTTTATCTTCTTAACATAGTAATCTTTCATTTCAGCACTATTTAGTCTGTGAAAGTTCATAATTGCGTGTCTGTAGGTAGCTTTGGCCTTTTTTGCACTGACTTTTTACGGGCGTAGGGCGGGAGTGAACCAGGGGGCGGATGGTTTTAGTCTACAAGTTCAACAATATGGTAACATAAATCATTTAAAGAGTAGAAAATGAAAAGCTTGGAAAGGATCAGTTACACAAAGAAGCTTCTCTAAACTAAATAAAGCATCGAAGGATGAGAAGGGAAAATCCTAAATTGAAGGTGTCAGTCTGAAGTGAACCAATTAAAGGTTTAGGGCAGAGGAGAGCACAAACGTTCGAGAGTCTAGCTCAAGAACTAGGAAAATAGAATTTCAGATAGCAGAGTCAGGTAAAGGCCTTTCCTCAGCTAAATCAGGGCATGATCTCCTAATAACTATTCTAAAACACACAATTAAATACGTTGTATTCACTCTTTAGTCCTCCGAACTGAAAATAATCAGGTTGCACGGTCTCCTTGATAAATATGAACTCCCCTTGTTCCCATCATCAAGCAAAAGTGCACTCAGCTACACAACCTTGTATCTTCGGTCCAGACTTCATAGTACAGGAGGATCTTTCTCATCTACACGCATGGTGTATATATATCACAACAAACTTCCAATTTACCCTATTTGCCTCAACATTTGTAAAAGAAAAATAATGTGGTACTCTTCCAACTAACATAGGTTACCGAGCTTCAGCTACAAGCAGGATAACGTGAAAGTACATTTAGAAATCAACATGTTTAACAGTGAAAGGTTTTTGAGCAGCTGACGCCTACTCGTAATTAGGACAAGTTTAAGAATGCACGTTTGGTAATGTGAATATAGAATAGGTTAAATGCTTATACTTCAATTACACTAAGTGTGGCTCATATGTATTTATGCAATCACTAAAACACGGATTAACATATGATAAAAAAAGATGATACAGCATGACCTTTTCGCTGCTCCACCTGTAAAACTGCTCAAGTATTTTCTGTGTGCTTGTCTGCTCCAATTGCTCCAATTCTGAGCCCCGCTTACTTGTTCTACACATTTCCTGTCCACCCTGCTCAGCCCGTTTTCCTGCCTGCTCCTCTGTTTTCTTTCTGTCTCTATTGCTCCGCTGCTCAGTCCCATTTCCTGGCAAAATATTTGCTTAATTTGCTTCACAACTAATGCTGCATTGCCTAATGCACCCCCACAAATTCATCAGTCACATCTTTTCCCTGACAATGGGAAATACTTTCTTCCTAAAGTGAGGTATTTACCACATGTCGTAAATACCTCATATTCTAATTTTGTCACAGGAAAATGAGGCACAACATGCAAAATTTGTTTTAACACACAAAATTCTGCATGTTTTCCTTTTTTCTCGTGTTACCCTCAAATGACCTGTCAGAATTTGGCATAGGAACACAGCAAGGGTGTTATAATTATCACACAAATCAAAATTCTGAACCCTATGCAAACATGTGCCTACATAGGGATTGGAATTTCAGATTTTCTTGAACTGAGGAATTTTGTCTCTTTCCCTATACATTTCGCAGTCTTAACCCCAATAAAATGTGTTTCCCTGCTAGCTCCCCTACTCAATGTTAGATCCTTCTCCCCCATCTGCAACTCCACTCAATAATTCGTGTGGTGGATTAAAACCACATATGCTAACCCCAGGTTCTTCTGAAGGGGTACCCTTGTTCTATCATACTAAACGCCTAACTGTGATCACGTGGACACTCCACATTGAGCGTCCTTCGAGGAGAGTCACTTGTGAGTTCAGATCTGAAAGCCATGCTCGGCTTCTTCTTTTTGAAGCTGATAACATACATTTTAACGTTTTACTCTTTTTTATAGAGTTGGAAAGCGTTATGGTCTGGGACTACCGACCACTCCCTCCCTGTCCTCTGCACCACCACATCAACCCTTACAGTAATTAGCCATGCGAGGAGTTTCTTTGGAAGGCAGGGGGTCTCAAGACCCCCTGGCCGTATTTATTAAAATATAAAAACAAATTAAAAATTGTTAAAATAAAACATTATGTACACAATCATTGATATGCAAAATTCTGACATTAGATTTACAGCAATGTAGACAGGTATGAAAGGGCTAACCTTTACAAATGTCTAATACAGCGTGTTTCCTGACCAAATCTAACATCCTACGTATGAATTTTGCATCCTAGCATTTTTGGGCCTACGGCAAGGTCGCTAACCGGTGTCAGATCCTTATTATCCAGCTACGCCCTCACGTATGAGTGCGCAGGCGCGACAGGGCCCGGTTACCGGGATAGTACGTCCCTCTCCTGGCTACCCCGTATGCTCCGTGAACTCCATTAAACCAAAAGGAGGGCCCTTTCACTCTGCGCCGTTTTATGACGTCACATTGTACATGCGGGGCGGCTAACAGCCCAAGGAAAGCGTGACTTCCTCCCCAGCACCCTTCCAACCAAGCGGATATCCTGCCCCTGGAGTTCTAGGAGAGACCATTGGCCCCTTCCCCTGGGCGACCCCATTCGAGAATGGTGCCGCCCCCTAAGGACCTTAAATTGCTGCTCACCGATCATGACCTTACCGCCACAGGCCAGCATAGTTGACCGACTATCTGGTCCCCCTCAAAACTCCTACCCTGAAAGGTCCTACCTACTTTGCAAAACCCTCCAACCATGCCAAAATATGCTTTGTTAGTATCTCATTGCCTGTCTCAGTCAGGTGGACCCCATCCTGCAAGTAGAATTGATCCCTCAAGATGCACCCATGTGGAATACTCTGCAATTGAGGAGTTCGGAACAATTTCTCTATCTTGTTGTTGATCCTCTTTACCTAGTGATTCAACGCCCTAACTGATACCACACTGTGGTGCAGCCCGGGCGCAACCTCGCCAGCCAACCTTCTACTGAGATAATCTCCTCTAACAGGATCCTCCTGCCCAGTTTTACCAAATCGTTTCCCCCCAGGTGTAAGATAACTGAGGGCGGTGGGGTGTGTGTGTCGAGTAATTCTGAAAAGAAGCCCTGAAGCTGATTAAGGCAGAGCCCCCCTCTACCATGAAAATAAACCTTGAAACCCCCCTGCTCCGCCCTCCGTCTACATTCGCCTGAAAGGAAAACAGGTTTAACACGTTTAACATACGAGTGACCAACAACCCATACTACATGTGTCCTCTTTCGGTCTTCTTGCGTTTGCCGCGATGATTATGGATGCTGTTGATGACCCGGTACCAGTTTCCGCCATGCGTCACAGGCTCGAGAAACTGAAACATAAACAGAACAACAAGGCAGGTGTCAGGGTGATTTAGTTGTACCTCACAACATATGCAGCGGCACATAACGTTTATAGCTGTCAATCTCCCAATCCCCTTCACACTGTTGGCATGCAACCCTCTTGCTGTTGCTTCAGTGGCCCCACCTATTCTGAATGAATGAGTCCCAAAATCCTTAGAATTCAAACCCGCCTTGCTGATTGCCATAGCCAAAACTCTTTTGAACTGAAACCTGGTCAAAGGGGTACCATCTGCATGTATTAACAAAGATCTCATTGCCGCGCCTACTCGTTGCCTGATGAATGCCTCTACATGTGACATCGGACAGCACGGATTAGTTGGTGCCCTGTGTAGTACCAGGCTATCTCCCCTGGCCTCCTTATCAGTTTTTGATTTCCGTATGGTCACCCACATTGTCACGCCCCTTATCTTTGTGTTGTCAAGCTGGAGACCACCTAACGTGTCTACTTTGTTGTTAGCCACCAGTTCACTTACCAGTAATGCCCCATAAAAGGCCAAAGAAAAAGCGGCTTTAAATAGGAGTACCTCCCCTGATGAGCTACACGTGTCAGACAAGGCATTCAAATCTGCTGCCAACCACTCCAAACCTATTGGTTGTCTGGAATTGGCGATGTTCGCTTACAGGCGCCGCCACCCCCTCAATGGCTTCCGCACTATGAAACTGATTGTGGGATCCCTGGCACCTTTTAGCTGTGCAAAGAAAGAGACGGCCGCCTTGTGTCTGCTATCTGTCGCCGCTGAGCGCCCCTCTCTGTGCAATGTGTCCATGTATGAGGTAAAATTCCCCTCCTGCTCCCACTTAAACTCCCATTCCTGCCCCAAAAATCAGCAATAAGACATAAACGCCCCTTCGTAAGCTGTCCTGGTCCTGGGGGCTAGGCTGGCTGCCACGAGGTTCTGTATTTGGGAGCACCAATTTGCCAAAGTGTTGTTGGGAAGTGTGCTGGTGTAGCCTCTGCAGATGGTAGATGTTCCCTGAATACCTGCATCTTAAAGCGAGAGAGTGCATCAGCTGCGTTATTCAAGACTCCTGGGACATGTTTTGCCCTAAACTGTACATTCAACTTCAAGCATCTCAGCACAATCTCGTTCATGAGGCGGAGTATAAACTTACACCGCGCTGCCTGTTGATTGATACATTCAACTACGGTCATGTTGTCTGACCAGAAGATCACAGATTGATTGCACAAATATTCAGGCCAGACTGTTAATGCAACCCAGATTGGAAAGAGCTCCAAAAAACAGATGTTTGCTGTCAGGCCGCCTTCCTCCCACCACTCCGGCCACCGTTGTGCCACCCACTTGTTGCCAAGTATGTCACCAAACCCCACACTGCCAGCAGCGCCAGTCCATAGACCTAACTCCACCAACGTAGTGGGGGGGCCGCACCACACCGTTGAAATCCTCCAGGAATGCCATCCATATCCGCATGTCCTGGCGAACCTCAACTGACAGTCTAGTGTGATGATGTTTGTCCCGCAGGCCCTTCATGGCCTGCGCGATGGAGCGAGAAAAGGGGCGTGCCATAGGTATAACTCTTAGTGCAAAATTAAGCTGTCCCACAGTCTGCTGCAGCTGCTGTAACGTCACTTTCTCTTTAACCAAACATTGCTGTAGGGCTGCTCTGAATTTCGTGATCTTTTCTTTGGGTAACCTGAAACAACCCTCAACTGAGTCCAATTCAATGCCTAAGAATTCCAAGCATGTTGCTGGCCCAACCGTCTTTCCCGGTGCCAGCGGGACCCCAAAAGCCCGCATGAGCACGCAAAATTCCTGCAATGCCCACGCACACTCCTGTGAGCCAGCCGCGCCCAGAAAAAGAAAGTCATCCAGGTAGTGCATGACATGATGATGCCCTGTTGTCTGCCTCATAACCCATTCCAGGAAAGAACTGAATGTCTCAAAGTAGGCACATGAAACAGAGCAACCCATGAGCATACGCATATCCATACAGTATTTGCCTTCAAAGGAAAAACCTAGCAGGTGTTGATCTAAAGGATGCACTGGCAGCAGTCGGAAAGCCGATTCAATGTCTGATTTAGCCATCAATGCCCCGGGCCCAAGAAATCTCAACATCTCAACTGCCTGGTCAAAAGACGCATACTTAACGCTGCAAATGCCCTTGTCGATCGCGTCATTCAGTGATGCGCCCCTAGGTGCTGAGAGGTTGTGGATGAGTCTGAACTCTCCCTTTTCTTTCTTTGGGACAACCCCGAGGGGTGAGCAAACAAAATTAGGTACAAGGATGTCATTGAAGGGACCCGCTATCCTACCCAGGCGCAGCTCCTTCTCAATTTTTGATTCCACCACAATTGGGTTGTGCCTAACTGACAGTTAGTTCCTACATTCTGGCGTCCCGGTATACCCCCCCGCTGGAATCCGGAAGCCATGTGAGAAACCTTCCTGCAGCATCCTTGCAGATGCATGGGCTGGGTTCCTGTTCAGCCAAGGAATCATAGCCAGCACATTGATGGGCGAGTGAGCGACCCGCAAGGATCACCCCTATTCCTGTTTCCTTCTCCACCTGTTTCCTGAGGTGTTACCTTTTGAACGGCATGCTGTTTCGGGGTGGGAAGAGTGGCCGCATATGTAACATGCGTGCTTAAATTTTCAAGTACCCGCTGCCCTGGTGCAAGTCTGTCTGTTAAAATCCAAGCACACGCCCTTACAATCGCCACTGCCTCTGGCCTTACCGGCCGCATCGCCCCCCTGCGCTGGCCGAATGGGCTGCTGGGGTTTGGAGCGATAGCCTTTGTTCCAGCTTGCGCCCGCCCCCGCTGACTGTCCGCCAGAAAACTGGCCATACCATGAAACAGAATCTACCTTATCCCAGGCTCATGATTGGTCAAATTCTCTTGCTTTCCTGAAGGCTTTGTCATACTCCTTCCACCCTTCGCCCCCCATGTTTGCCACTGAACATTGTAATTCTACTCTGGTAACAAGCCATTTCTGCCTGCAAGTTGGGGGAACGTTCCGCGATGATTGCCATAAATACAGAAAAGGCTCTAATCCAATTAATTAGCATCTTCTCCACCCTGAATTTAGCCAATTGAGTCCGCCATTCGCTAGGAAACATCCATTCTTTCTGTGACTTGGCATACTCCATTTCCCTGTTATTAATTAACAATGAAAATATATTCACATACTTTCCCGCCCAAATCAGCTCTTTCACCCCTTGTGAAACATGTTGGGCCAGGCTCTCCCTCCTGGAGGGTATTGTACCTTCGCCTAATACAGGCAAAGCAACCTCCTTACCACTTTCAGCGCGTTGGTTCTAAACTCTTGTCTATCCCCGCATCGCTGGCCGAACATGTTGTCTGGGGAGAAATCGGTGCACCTGGCACCCAACCACCGCCTGTAGTGTAGTTCCTATATTCCCAATAGGCTCTGCGCATTGGAATAACATAAACAACAGTGTAGACGTAGGACTGATGTCGACTAGGTCTCTATTGAATATGCTAGACTTAATGATGAATGCCAGCTAGCTCAGAGGTCACTAGAAACTTTCTCGAGTAATAACATAATAATCATAAAACCATTTTTAACCCTTTCGATGCTCATGACGGGCTCAGCTCGTCATGATGCACAGTTGAGCTGTGCTGATGACGAGCTGAGCTCGTCATGAATAAAGGGGCTTTTAAAAAAGTCAGCACCTGAGGGGAAAACGCCGAGCAGCCATGGTGTTAAAGCACCTGGTTACACTCAAGACAGTGCGTCCCCGCGCTAGGATTACTGCTACCCCCAGGAGACAGAAGACCAGAAATGAATGGCCTAGGTCAAAGGGACTTTAGAAGCTTTATTCGAGTGCAAAAAGATGAGTTTTCAGTTTCAGTCTGAATCTAGTTTCAGAGGGTTCCATGCGTAGATCAAGTTGAAGCTTGTTCCAATGTTTACTTGCTAAAAGTCTGAAGGAACGACCTCCCATCCTGGCCTTGCGAATGCCGGGAAGTTGAAACAGCATCGCTCCGGCAGATCTTAAATTGCGGATAGGGCGATGGATGGTAAGAAGTTTTCGCAAGTAGCCTGGACCTTTTCCCTGGGCAATGCGATGTGCAAAACAAAGCGTTTAAACTTAATACGTTCCTCAATGGGGAGCCAGTGAAGTTTAGCTAGTGCCGGCTTTCCCGATGCTCTACGTGGAAGGTTCAGTACCAGGCGAGCGGCAGCATTTTGAACGCACTGTAGTTGGTGTATACCTTTTTTGCTTAAACCTAAAAGTAGGGCATTACCGTAGTCCAGATGTGGTGTGACTAAGGCATGGATAAGTGTCTTCCTGGCATTAATGGGGAGGAGGTCAAGAACTTTGCGAAGAGTTTTGAGTATGCCAAAACATCTTCCCGTGATTTTACTGACATGTTGTTTGAAAGAAAGCTGCGCGTCAAGCATGATTCCCAGATTTCTAACGGATTTCGCCGGGGAGGGAATCGCGCCCAGTTCTTTGGGCCACCATGCATGCGACCAGGCGAAGGGAGATTTGCCAACCACCAACAGTTCAGTTTTGTCGCCGTTTAGGCGCAGGCAGTTGTTGTTCATCCATCTTGCCACAGCTAGCATACAGTTGGAAAAATTGTTGGCATCTTCCATCTGATTGTGCGTAAGTTATATTATCAGCGGGGTATCGTCAGCATATGTGACGATATCCACTCCAAAAGCTTCCACAATGTGGGCTAGGGGTTCCATGTAAAGATTAAACAGGGTAGGGCTCAGACTAGAGCCCTGTGGAACCCCATGTCTCAGCTTACGGGGGGAGGATTTATAAGGAGGGCAATGCATTCAAAAACTTCTGTTTTCTGGAAAAGATTTTATCCATTCATAGGCAGATCCCTTCACTCCCATATCTGAGAGGCGAGACAGCAGCGTTGTGTGCAGCACGGTGTTGAAAGCTGCACTAAGATCTAATAAAACCAACGCTGCTGTCTGCCCTTCATCCGCTGATTGTCTAAGGCATTCTGTGGAAAAGAGAGCAGCCGACTCCGTCGAGTAGCCTGCTCTGAACCCTGACTGTGTATGATGGAGAAGAGATTCCTCCTCCAAGTATTTCATGAGTTGGCTGTTAACCATCTTCTCCACCACTTTCCCACAGAAGGGAAGAAGGGAGATGGGGCGGAGGTTCTGTAACTGGGAGATATGTGTGTTGGATTTTTTTTTCAAGGGGATGCCTTGGGCCATTTTCCAGGCGTCAAGCACATGGCACGCATGAAAGGAAAGGGTGATCAGATGTTCAATCTGATCAATCATGCATTCTAGAATTCCCTTGCAGCAATTAGGAGAAATCACATCATTGGGAGAGCCGGACTGGATGCTGTTCGCAATAATGAGCAGATCTTGCCTATCAGGAACTTTAAAGCTAGTCAGGTGAGGTTTAGTGGTAGAGTCGTTTCCCACTTCCGTGAATTTAGTCGGCAGGTCCATGCTGCCTGTAAAAGTGGAATGTATTATGTCCACTTTATTTAGAAAGTAATCTGCAATGTCGTCACATAGCTCATTGGAAAAGGTGTCTTGGGCCTCCAGTCTAATGGGGACCGTAAGCTCTCTATAAATGGAGAAGAGTTCTTTAGTGGGATTGTTAGCAGATTGTATACGTTCCCTATAATGAGCGCCCTTGGCTGCTCTCACAAGTTTGTGGTATATTTTCAACTCACTTTTATATTTGAGCTTCCAATCTGGGTGGTAATTTTTCCTTCAGCCTCGTTCGAGCTTTTTGCATTTGGCTTTAGCTTCCTTAAGCTCTTTCGAAAATCAAGGAGCGGTTTTGGTTTTTCTGCCGGGGGGTTAAGTGTCCATGGTGCTACTGCGTCCAGAGCCCTGGACATCCACTTTTCATAGTTATCCCACGCCTCCAACAGAGTGTCGCTACGAGGGGGAGGTTCCTTAAGCAAGGCAGCTTTAAAGGTATCCTGATTGAACTTCTTCCAATCTCTACGTTTCTGGGGCCTGGGCTTGATCGTCCTCCTGATATCCTGCGGGGCATCTACTACCTCAAAGGGAATGATAAAATGATCGGACCATGTTATTCTGGTCGGAAGGGAGACTATGATACCTTCCCCATTGGTGAACACAGGGTCGAGAAGGTGACCTAACTGGTGTGATGGGGACATTGATTGTAAATTAAGCGTCAGGGATTTCAGTGCATCAGCCACAGCCATTGCCTCCTCACAATTGATGTCCTCAAAATGGAGGTTGAGGTCTCCCAGGATAAGAAAGTTTTTGTACCGGAGTGCCGGCTTTGTTACCAGTTCAATTAAATGGTTGCAGAACTGTGTATTCCTACCTGGGGGGCGGTATAAAAGGAACCCATTGATGATATCTGTGGGGTTGACTTTTATCGTAAAAAAGCCACTCTCACTGGTGGGCAGTGTTACCTTCTCCAAAGTGCATTGTAGATCACTTTTATAGATTAGTGCCAGTCCCCCGCCTTTCTGCCCTTCTCTATCAATTCTGAGCAGACAGTAACCAGGGGGAACAGCTTTCAGAATTTCGGGCGTCGAGGCTTCATCCAGCCATGTCTCTGTTAGGAAGAGCACGTCAGGGCCCCCTTCTTGCAACAGATCATGTATCTCTAGTTTGTGTTTTTTCATGGATCTGCAATTTAATAATATCATTTTTGTTTTAGTCTGCATTCGTCCATCACTCTTCCTCCCTTGGGTGGAGAGATTGCAAGTCGTGCAAAAAAGCGGCGACAAGTCCGCTGACAGTGTGTGACAACAACTGTCTTTAAAACCTGGACGGAGGGCAAATAAATCATTTATGGTATACTGGAATTTTTCTCTATTGTTGTAATCCTTGTCCATAAGAGCATGAGGATCGGGGAGTCCGAACCCGCGCCCCCTTCGGCCGCGGACGGGCGCAGACGGGCAGGACTCTGGCACGACTCCGGCGTGAATGCGGCGCGCTCCCTGAACGCGTCCGCTGCGCGGAGTCATGACTGGTTACTTAAGTACTGGCTTCTAGAGCGCCGACCGAAGAATGCCCAATGAAAGATGGCCGCCGCCAATCCACACAGCCCCGGAGCCTCAGCCCTTCAATCTGCCCAGAACTGCCTGAGGTGTGTGAGTGGGGAAATTAATGTTAAAAATCGGCGCAATTAAGTGCTGGGTGCTGGGAGGTCCGTGTCACGGTAGGGAAGGTAAGACGTCATAAAATAGAGCGTCACGTTAAAATCCGTGAGCTCTAGGTATCAGGCAGGGGTGGGGGTGCGGACACAAAGGGGCAACAGCAAAAGCAAAGTACACAGTTTAAGAGCGCAGTTAGATTAAAATTCTCCCGGCTTCCGCCTCAGGAGAAGTAAAAACAAAGAAGTAAACAAGAAGGTGTTAACTTTACTGAATAGACAAGAAGGGATTCGTTTCCGCATAAACATGACAACTTTGCTCCCCTAGAACAAGGAGTATATCTCCAGAGTCGCGGAAACAATGGATAGCTATTTTACTCAGTCAATCGTGCATGCTTAGTTTCACCAGAAGTGCAGAGAAACAGAGAGACGGGCGTTTTCAATAAAAGTGGTCATTTATTGAGCAGTCTTCTTTCTCATGCAAGAGAAGTGAATTGCTACAATTGCAATACTTGTCATAAAGTAAAGTGCGTACAGTAAAAGGAGTATTATGAAATAATACTGTAAAAGCATTTTTATGGTTTCTAAGCCATAAGATACTTAAAACGGATAAAATACATACAATGATAAAAGTTGACTAAACGTACTCAACTGGTGCTTCTAAAATACGACTACCCCGTGTGTACCTAACCTCAGCCTATTACTTGGAATGGAATAATTAAGATGTCGTTTGAGTTAAGATAGTTTCTGCCAAGAATCTGAATCAAGAATTCTCTAAGGGTCTAATCAGCTCCGTACCTTGGTTATAGAATGAAGGAGGTCTATTATCTCTCTCTCAGGACTTTATCTCCCAGTAACCCACAAGGGTAGATGAGAAACACTGGAGATGGATTTCTCGGCAGGAGAAAAGACAGTGCGTCAATGAGAGGGTCAGCTTCCTTCGGCACTCGCTTACAGCAGGGAGTCGGGCAAGTAGATAGCTGATCTGCTCCAAACCACCGTGTGTTTTGCTAGGGCAGATGCTGGTATATTTATACCTGGAAGGTGCCGAGTTTGACGTAAGGTTGGACATAAGACATCACTAAGAACTCGCAGTTCTTTCAGGACTCCAGGAGTTCTAGGACAAATCAATACAGAAGCAGGGGGAATTCCCGGGCTGCTGGAGGCTTGATTTGTTTAAGAACGAGTTGTGCTTTCTAGGAGTCTATGGGAGTAGCCTTGCCATATTTGGACTGCAGTGGCTATGACTTAATATGGGTATGATTCTTATGCCTTTATAAGGTTTCATTCAAATATTATTTCTGTAGTGCATTGTAATCGTCACTGAATGAATCACAAATTTGCATTTATGAAATGGCTCATAATACAGAAGAGAAGGTCGAGACTATTTCATCACATATTTATATAAGACTGTACATGTGCCAGAGGCTAAGTCAAAATATTGTCTCTAGAGATTCTAAAAATAGAAATCTTGTTCTCTAAGAATAGTTCTACTTTAAGCAGAGTATCATGTGCCAAAAAGGTAAATATTTTGGGAACTGGAAAAAATAATTTCGCTCTTAGGGGAAAAAATAGTTCCATAGTTTTTTAGAAGTTTCTGTTTATCAAAACTGAAGGCCGAATTCAGAGTTCAGGGAACGCTGTGTGATCGCTTTTTCAAAAGTTATTCTCATTGTTAGGAGAGAACATCAACTCAGATAAGCTGGCAAAAAATTTGTCTACAACAGTAGGTGAAAGTTGGACCAAGTCCGAAAAAGTAGAAATAGTGCGTATGTGTGAAGCATTGCCGTCATCGGTGTCTAGATCAGCAATGGTCACAGAAGGTTGTACCTGTGTGCCACTTTCATCTCGTACCTCACCGCCGCCTAGTCGTAATGGTGAAGTCTCAACGAATGCCGTCATCAGAATAGGTAGCGGCTGGGGACAACACGTTGCATGAGCTGTTACCGAACCAAGCAAAGTATCGATATCCATAGGTACTGCGGATGGGAGTGTGAGACAGACGTCTAACACGCATTCTTCTCCGCAAAGCAGGCATCGTAGAACAGGTAAGATGCAATCTTGCCAGATTGGCCTGAATGAAAGAAACCAGATAGTATTCAGATCTCTTAGCCGAGCCAAGCCGATGACATAAGTAATCCGGTCTCGGTTTCGCATTGCTAGGATCGTTTCTTCCATCGTAGCCTGAATTTTGTCTGTGACTTGACTTGCCATATCGGAGCAAAAGAAACAAAAATAAGATTCCTGCTACGAGTCCCAAGATGAGAGGCAGGCCGCCGAACACAAAGTGCACAAAATTCGGGAAGATGCTCAGGACTGCTTCAAAGGGTGCTAACAGTCCCGAGAAAATTGTCTTAAATACATGTGCGATGCCATTGGTATCAGACATGTTCAAGATTTGACTTAACATTTCTAGGAAATGTACGGGGCAATTTGTCGATAATAATGCATGTATCTCTGCTGCTGTCCTTGCAACTTGCAGATCACACAGTTCTCTAGACGAGGTTAAAGGCACAGTTATTTATAAAAGAATAGACTTCTTTCTGCTTAAAGTATCAATTCGAATAGAAGAGATATTCAATGAAGGCCATATTGCTGCCTCCTTGTCTGGTTTGCTGTTTGGATACAATACTTGCATACAGTAAGTGACCCTGGATGTAACACTCACGAGATAGGCAAATCCTGGCACCATGCCACAACAGCTGCGGTCACTTAATATAACGTAAGTGCTGTTGGAAAGTTGTCTGAAAAAAGGCTCTTTGTGTAGCAGGGGTGCCGTGCAAGTGGCATGAAAGGTTATTTGATGAACCTTCGCAGGCTCCATGTAAGTTAATTCCTTGACACAGAAGTGTACCGCTTAGTGAATTTTTACAGTTGTTACCACTAAGAAATACCTCTTTCTTGCCCCCACTCCAACATCTATGTGTGTAAGGTAAATTCTAGGTTGACTTGATATACCCTTTACCCAACCTTTCATACAGGCCCGCTGGTATATGCTTTTGGCAATATTGAAACTGAAAAGTTGTCATCGGAATTGTAATGGTGCCATATATTATCCATTCAATGACAGGTTTTTCTGACATTGTCAATGGTAATCTTTCTAGTGTTTCAATGCTCAGCACTGTATAATCTGCTCCTTTTTGTGCCAAAGAGATTTGTATATCTGTAAGGTTAAAGATAGAAAATAATGACGTTGTGTTGATTAGATGCCATGGCACGTAGCCTGAACGCAGATTTTGTAACGTCGAGCTTAACTGTACTATAGAACGTAATTGGGACTGGCCATGTTGTAACATTAGCATATCCTGTTCTATTATATCAATAGCAGATGATACAATGCTGTCCAGTGAATAAATTCTGGAGGACAGAGTCATTAACCCATTGTCTACTACAGACAGTAATTTTTCCAAATGAATACGATCAATTTCTCGTAATTTTTCAGCAGTTTCAATTTGCGTTACTTTCCAAGCTTCGTTGTAAGTAGCGTATATACTGGCGTATATGAAACGTTTTTGACGCTGTTTGCGAGGTCCCAATAAGAAATCTCGCAAGTCAGCACCTTCTTTAAGTAAAGTCATGTGATGTTTAATTTCAGGTAGTGTGGATTTCTGTAGCCAATTGAGGCATAGCTTTCCTACACTGTATGTTGTTATCATCCCTGGATGTTGTCCTCGGGAATATCTTAGGTCTGGCCTGTTCTGTTTGAACCCCTGTGTTTTGTTCAGGAATCTATCTTGACAGTTTTAGTGTCTGTGGGCCAGATCAGCCATTTTTTCCAATCAGGATTAGTTCTGTTTTGGTTTAAAATATGGGATACGTCTATCTCCACATCTGTAGTGCTGTTGCTATCAGGTATCGGTTTAGGAATAGACAGTTTGTTTAAGTCCTTTATCTTGGCTAGGCCAAGACAGGTTGTTTGTTGAATGGTGTCAATCAGGAACATTATTTGTTCTGGGATCATGCAGGCTCTGAATAATGAATCTAGATCTTGTACCTGCCAGTCTTTTGTACCCCAGACAGTTTTTGTCTCAATGTTGTTTTTCCAAAATTCAAAACCAAATGTACACAATTGTTCATACAATTTTGCAGAATAAATCAGTTTAGTATTTGTCAACATGTTTTTAATTCCTGTCTTATTAATTATTTTAAAATAAAACGTTTCTGGATCAGTGTTATTAAACCCTGAGAAGTATGGGAATTTCTCATAAAAAATTTTGAGCTGCCTTTTGGCGGTGTTGGACAATGTTCCCATTGATTATAAGTAAAAACATTTCTAGGATTAGCAGATTTATGCAAATAGTGATGCCCATAATGATTAAAGCAATACATTTCTTCATAAACTGATGAACCTTCTAAATAATCATGTTCTGTAAATTTTGCTGACATTTCTAAATCTGACATCATATTATTAATAGTTTCAAATTCCCAATCATCAGAAAAAGTGCTCGGTGATACAAAGTCACTTAAAGAAACCTTGAATTGATGTGGATAATATTTCAAGAGTTCAACCGGGCCATAGATGTCGTAATCAGTGGTGTCCCATGCTACACCACCAGGTATAGGAATGGCTGTGATGTTTACTGATGATAGTTCTCTTTTTTCGATGTCAGAAGATCTGTGAGGCTTTAGCACCAAGTTGATGTTCTGACTTGCTGTGTCCATTGTACTGTATTTTCCATCAATCATTTTTTCAAGCTTAAAACTAAAATGAGCCAGAGCAGGAGGAAAAGTACACCTAACACAATCCACAATTCAATCCATGGTGAAATCAGATATGTTTCTCCAAGTTGAGGAAAGAGTTCTGTATTTTTTTCTTTGAAAGTTTTGTTTGCTGGCTTGTCTTCATGTTCACTTGGATCATCAGAAAAGTCATCGAAATTGGTGAAGTAGCCAGATGCAGTTCTGTCAATTGTTGGAATTGCTTCAGAATTTTTTATGAATCTTTGGATCTTCCTTTGTTATATTAGTATAGTCTGAGGCTACATCATTGTAGACAGGTGTTTCTTGACAAACTGTTGTAATTTGGGTTTCAAGAGGCACAAGTTCCATGACTTTGTTGCATAGTCCTTTTTTATTCACTGTAGGTTTATCAAATGTGATTAGTCTTTCAGTTTGAACCTCTTGGATTGTAGCAAGGTTTGGTCTTCTGTTACTTCTTGGGAGTCCACTGGGCCTACTACTTATTATTGGCCACATGATTATGGTTTTACCAGGTCGATTGACACATCTCTGTTCTCCTTTTTACCAGCAAGGGGCGGTGGTACTACTGATCTTGTTCCGCTGATAGCTAAGACAGGTACTGATTTTCTGTAAGAAGGCCCAAATTCCTTCTTCACCGCGATCTTTTCTCTGACCACATCCCCAATCTTTGGAATCCAGACAGGTCTTACTGGGACAGGTGGTTTTTCCTTCAGTGGCCGTTGGCTTTAGCTTTGTGTTACTAAGACTTCTTCTTGTTTCATTTAAGTCCTGTAAAACAGCCAAACGATCTTTGATATCAAAGGTTTTTTGTTTCACCACTGAAGTCTGACTATCGACGTCTTCGATCATCATTCTTGTACCAAACAAAAATTCATACGGAGTGATTCCACCCAGAGAACTTCTTGGCAGATTATTAAGACTACGTTGGACACTTATTAGATGTTTGACCCACCCATCAACCGAACCTAATACCCTCGCTGTTATAGATTGCTTTATGTCATGGTGTTTTCTCTCCACTACCCCATTTCCCTCAGTATGGAATGGACTAGAGTACCGCAATGCAATGCCCATGCTGGTCATGGCCTCCTTGTAAGCTTGAGAGCTAAACGCAGGACCCTGGTCAGAATGTAGCATGCCAATTGCGTATGTGCCGATAAAGACTCGCAAATCTTTTATAACAGTTCTGGCGTCAGCCGAACGCTGGGGCCACATCCAAATGAATCTCAACTTAATATTTATGGGATCGCATTTGTCTGGTTGGACGCCTGCGTGTAGATAGTCTAATGCTGTCTAGTAGAGGTGTCTGGGCTGGTATCTGGTCCGGTTCACAACTGCGATCTCTGTTGCAGTACTGACAATCCATTGCAAAGTTATAAATTTGCACGCTCATCCCCGGTCACCAGTATTGTGATTGCAATTCTATTAGAGATTTCAAGATCTCCTGGTGCCTCAGACCCATTCCCATGTATGCTTCTTGAATCAAGTAAGCCCTCCGGTTCGTGTTTGGAATTACTCTGTCCCCCACTCCAGGGATTCGAGCAAAAGGAACGGAGTTCGCATCAATTATGTATGTATTATTGAGTGGATAATTTAGAGGTAATGCCACATAGTCGCCTTTTAATGAGGCTTTTACTGCCATCATGGTTTCTCCATCTATTTATTTTTTAGAACGCTTTTTTGTAGCTACGGAAGCCGGTTGAACAGCAGCCGTTGTGGCTTTGTTAGCCAATAAATTCCCTTCAATGTGAACGCCATCACGTTTACCAGTTCTGACTTACTTATAAGTCCCAAGTGTATGGTACCCAGGGTACCAAGGATATGTAAGACAGAGTGTCCAGCCAGGGCTGCAGCACTGTTTGTGTCACTTTGAAAGTGACAAAGGACAAGATGGATCTCAGCCTGCCACTGCAGACTGAAAGGGCAGTGTTTACACTGCTAGTTTGACTTTGCCATTACAACTACGGCAAAGCCACCCCCTTCCCTTAGGTATATATGTTAGTCTTCCCAAGGAAGGCCTCTAGAGACCCCAATGGAAGTGAGCCATATATCATTAAGTAAGACATATCTTTTTTCATATGTCTTAGTAGCAACACTTCTGAATTGGCTAACACAGGATTACTGGCTGGCACCCCAGCCAGGCTGACCTCTTAATGGGACTACCTAGCAGAGTTGTGTGCACTATCAAATTAATCATTTCATTAAACCCAATCTTAAGCCCTGGTTGAATTTAATGTCGCTATTAAGGTTAAGCAACTTTAGAAAGTTGCACTCAGCACTCCAGGCCCAGGAACAAAAGCAGTTGCCACAAAGTGAGGTTATAGCTCCTCTCCCAGGATGGTCGCCGAGGGTGCTTTGAAGGCAAACTTCAGGGGTGTGCCAACTTAGAAGAGCCTACTGCGGCAGTACCCCAGGGCAAGATGCTTTTGTTCCTGCAGACAATTAAGAGACAGACCCAGAGAGGGAAACCCGTCACCCAACCGGTTTTCCGTTTGACTTGTAGCCCACTGCTAGTCACCCCTCTAGGGTGGGTTACCCCGCTCATGATGTCCCTCGTTTACCTTTAGTACACCCAAGCACGAGCAGGATGCTAGTCCTTTGTTTCTTTTTGTACCCCTCGGCATTTAACACGATGCGTTTTCCGATCACATGATCGGAGCTTGTAAACAGCTCAGCAAACCCGCGGGAAGCGGGCTATCGGAAAGACGGTAATTCAACGACATACATCCTCCGACAGCCACAGGAAAAACGCTGTTCCAGCGTCATCCGACTCTGTTATACAGATCGTTGTTGAGCTCAACTCGTACTTAAAGTTCATGAACCTTGACGGTTATTCATTGGTTTTTTAGATCGTGGTTTC
Source organism: Lissotriton vulgaris (assembly GCF_964263255.1). Taxonomy (NCBI): domain Eukaryota; kingdom Metazoa; phylum Chordata; class Amphibia; order Caudata; family Salamandridae; genus Lissotriton; species Lissotriton vulgaris. Next base: position 1,105,433,432 of record NC_141695.1, read on the forward strand.
ACATCTTCTTCATCGTTTTGAAAACCCATGACAATCTCGCAAAGGTTAGTTTCACCATCCCCATTAAGTACGTTTTTAGGACAACAGGGATATAAGGTTTTTATTACATTTCACCATACATCAGCTGGTTACACGACAGGAAAATGGGTTATAAGGCAAAGGTTGCATTTAACAATACATTCTGACACATTGAATGCGGGGTCTAAAACTATGTGAAAACTATGCGTATGAAATTGTAGCGAGGGTGAATGTATACCAGTTTATTAAACTACTACATATTAACTGTTTCAGACAAGGATCCCCTGAAGAAGGGCTTTGTGCTTGAAATGCATTGGGAACAATTAAAAATGCATGAAAAATTGTATGGAAATAATACAAGATACAGAAAGTATGACTATTGAAAATACTGAAAATACCTGAAAATAAAATTTCATGAAGCAAACAAACGAACGTTGATTTTTTACTCAAGGAAAATTGAAAGGAGTGCGAGGCAGGAGCGATTCTTGATTGCCAAGAACCACACTGGCTACACACATTGGACGTACCCTAACAGCTCAGTAGGGTAACCTACCTACGCACCACTGACCCACAAGAAAGTTGAATGTACATTACTGACACCTAGTTCAAAAAGGAGTGCGGAATCACGTCCCAATTGGATTCCCAGAATGGGTCGTGCCATCTTTAAAGGGGCAAAATGGGGCACTCTCGAATAGCCAGATGCCATACATCCCAAGAAACACATCATTTGATAGAAGGGGAAGCAGTAGCCCATTGGCTATTGACCATGTGGTCCCCTCTGAGCTTTTCCTGAAATAAATATGGCACTCCTGGCACCCTGCCCCTCAGATCACATTGGAAATGAAGAAAGGACCAAATAAGTACTGCCCTGCTGCCCTTAACCTACATGAGGAAAGGCTTCACTGTTGTTAGGACTGCACCTGCTGCACTTTTGGGCTAGTAAAGTGTGGACTGTGCCAGTGACTCCTAGCTTGGGGAAAAGTTGGTTCCCAGCCTTTACCCACAGCAGTGACTCCAAGGATCAGTCGGCAGATCCCCTGGAACCACCTTCAGGGACACAGGAGCTTAAGAAACCGAAACCGAGAAGTTGGTAGCCGCGGCAGACATTTTGCTGCTACCAGTCGCCGGATACACAAAATGACTAATCTGAGATAGCCAAAAGTTGCACCCATTTCTGCCGCACCCACAAGTGCTATCAGAGTCCGGATTTGTCATACTCAAAGGATACTAGCCCCACCTATGGATTTTCGCCCGACCACAGTGCTCGACGACCTGTAACCCTTTATCAGCTGGCCCACTACTGTAACATAGAGGACTTTGAGGGACCCCGATCCCTATGCCCAAAGTCACCCCTCATTACATGTGGACCGAGGGACAAACACAGAGACACCTCCATTGACCACACCTCAACCGGAGCATCTTTTGACTGCCTCCTCAGCATTAGGACCGCTCCACTCAATTAATCAATCAATCAATCAATCAGGTATTTGTGAAGCGCGCTACTCACCCATAAGGGTCTAAAGGCACGGGAGCGAGCAGCTCCGTCAGCCAATGAGCCAGGTCTTGAGACTCTTCCTGAAGGTTTGAAGAGTGTGGGAGTATCTGATGTTGATCAGGAGCTCATTTCAGGTCTTTGCCATGATGAAAGAGAAGGCTCTTCCCCATGCTCTGGTTCTGCGGATGTGTGGGGTTTTGGCGGGGTCAAGGTCGGCGGAGCGGAGGTCTCTCTTGGGTACTTGGAAGGAGACTCTTTTGTTAAGGTATTGGAGTACGATGTTGTGGAAGGATCTGTAGGCGTAAGTGAGTAGCTTGAAGGTTACTTTCTTCTCAACGGAGAGCCAGTGGAGGTCTTGCAGGTGCTGGGCGATGTTTTCTAGTCCTGGGCTGCCAAGGACGAGTCTGGCTGTGCTGTTCTGGATGGTCTGGAGTTTGTGGAGCAGGGATATGTTGATGCTGGCATAGAGTGCATTGCCGTAGTCCGGCCTGCTTGTTATTAGTGTGTGGGTGAAGGTCTTTCTGGATTTCGGGGGTCCATTTGAAGGTCTTGCAAAGGACGCTTATGGGGTTGAAGGAAGTTGAGGCGACAGCATTGATCTGTCGGGCCATAGCGAGGGAGGATTCAAGTACGATGCTGAAGTACTGGGTGTGGTCTGCGGGAGTGGGGGGGCGCCAAGGGCAGCAGGCCACAAAGTGTTGTCCCATGCGGACGGGATGGGTCCGAGGACTAGGACTTCTGTCTTCTCCGAGTTTTGCTTCAGACAGCTGCTGCTCATCCAGGATGAAACGTCTTTAATTCCTTCCTGGAAGCTGAGTCTAGTGGTGTGGGAATCCTTTGTGAGGGAGAGGATGAGCTGGGTGTAGTCGGTGTAGGATACTATACTGAGTCCATGTTGTCTGACGATGGTGGCAAAGGGCACTACGTAGATGTTGAAGAGCATGGGGCTGAGCGATGATCCTTGAGGCACTCTGCAGTTGGTCTCTGTGGGTTCAGAGAGGAATGGCGGGAGTCTGATTCTTAGGGTTTGTCTGGTGAGGAAGGATCGGATCCAGTCGAGGGCAGATCCCTGTATGCCTGCGTCGCAGAGTCTGGCAGTGAGAGTGCGGTGGGAGACTGTGTTGAAGGCTGCAGAGAGGTCTAGTAGGATGAGGGCCACTGTGTGGGCCTGGTCAAGGAGAGTGGGGATGTTGTCCATGGTGGCAAGGAGGGTGGTCTCAGTGATGTGGTTGCTGCAGAATCCGGATTAGGAAGGGTCGAGGATGAAGTTGTCTTCTATGAAGTTCGTTAGCTGGATGTTGATGATCTTCTCAGTGACTTTGGCCGTGAAGGGGAGGAGTGAAATGGGTTAGTAGTTTTTTAGGTCAGTCGGGTCTCCAGAGGGCTTCTTGAGGCCTCCACTGATGTCTATGGCGCTCATCCTATAAAGTATGGAACTTTCCTTAAAGAAGCTCTGGTTGCCAGGTAACTGTACAAAGTATCCTCTCTACGCCCCTGAACCTTTTCCCTGCTGGATTTGGTCACCCAACCCGGCTGGAGAATTTACACTAACTCTTTCAAAACATTTCACAAGTTTACAAACTTTGTAGTGATCAAGGCGTTTTAGTGGTTGCATTTAAAAGTGACAAAAGTGTCTAAAATCTGTATCCCGGAACCCTCTGGTGAAAGTTGATGATCAAAGTCTCTAAACATTCATATAAATAATCTCTATTTTATAAATTGTTGTTGTGTCTCTTTGTTTGTGTGGGACTTTCTTATTTTGTTGTTTGCTGCTATTAAATGCTTTACAAAACGTTCCTTGGCCAAGCCTTATTGCTTACAGCCACAGCTACACACCGATGAGCTTAAGGTTAAGTAAATGACCCTGATGGACGGAAGGAAGTCGGTATTTGGGAGGGTACTCCACGATAAGGCCCCACGGCCTTATCATATAGTCCCAAAGGGCACTGAAACATTGGGTCTGAGGGTTCATTATTTATAGTTGGTGAGGGTCCTAGAGGGTTTCACCCTCTGAGGTGTTTATAATGTCCTGCCTCCCTGCCCTGGCCACAGGTTGTCCGGGGTCACAGTGTGAGTGTGCCCAGACAGAGCCTCTGTGGTGTGCAAGTGAGGTAGGAGACAGCTTCTCCCCCTCGTCAAGTCAGAGATGGCCAATCCATCCCTTTTGCCCTTTTTTCCACTATCTGCGAGCAACACAGAAAGGCCAACTGCTAGCTACACCTGGTCATATGACCCAGGATAGAGCCCCATACACCAAATGGTTAGGACAAGAAAATGGCAACTTTCTAAAAGTGTCATTATCATAAATTTGACTTAAAATCCGACTTTACAAATAACACTGGCTTTAAATGACAATACTTTCAACGCCAAAGTACATGTCGAGTTTTTTAAGTGCACCACACCATCCCTTTTGGGCTACTTGGAGCATACTCTAGGGGTGGCTTAGATGTGTTAAACAGGAATGTATAGGCCTGGCTAAAGGTTTATTTTGCGTGGTCGAAATAGCAGTTTAAAACTGACACACAGGTTGCAATGGGAAGCCTGGGACATGTTTAAAAAGATACCTAAGTGGGAGGCACAATCGGTGCTGCAGGCCCACTAGCGGTATTAAATGTACTTGCCCTGGGTACATGTAGTACCATCTTACTGGGAATTACAAGTAAATTAAATGTGCTAATTTAGTGTAATCCAGTTTTATTATGTCTAAAGGAGAGAGCACAGGTTCCAGTTTTGCATTTTTCTCCTTTCTGACTGTCTCTTCTGTAATGTGCCTCGTTTCCGACAAGGCTTTCATTCACTGCCTGCTGTCCTCAGCATCATCAGGTTTGTGTATCCTCCTCTCCTGTCTGTAATGTTGTTGTGCACATTTCCCTGCCCCCTGCATGTGTTGATCTCACACCCGTGCTGTCTAGCATGACCACTGTTCCTGTTGCTGTTGAACCAGTGCAAATTGATGTCTACCAAGTTTAGCTTTCTTTTAATTCCTCTGAACATTTCGTTTCTGTGGCATATTCATTTTATTTTTGTTCCCATTTTGTGTAGTTGAAAACATTAAGTCACTGATGTGATTTTACTGTACGATGATTTCTTGTCAAGCTGTGAGCATTCCACCATGAATTAATATTTTGTGCTGCTGACGTTTAGGTGGATGCCCAGCTTGTATTGCATTGTTGCTTTTTCTAGTTTATACACAAATATTTTTTTTACTGTTTTCGTCTCTTGTCAAGTCCTCTGATCATAGAACCTGTCACAATCTCACATGTTTGAGGTGATTCATTAACTTTTCAGCCATGCTGTCGTTTCCTTCTTCAGCTCTCATTCGGGTAAGGGAGTACCGTTAGGATGATGTGTCAGTGCTCCTTAACCAGCTAATCACTGCATTCCAATAGTATTTATTTTGTCTGTGTTTTACTGCAAATTATTGTGTAACTCATGACACAGTACACCACAAATCAAGTGATGCAAATATGAGCTTGTCTATATGTATGAAGATAGGATTCTAATTTTTTTTATGTTTTAATCAATGATAAAACAATTTGCACTTAATTCAAGCCCATATTGCATTTTTATACCTGTAGATGCATTTTTGAAATGTCTTTGAATAATTTGCCTGTGCTTAATTGTATTACTCTTATTTTAGACTTCTTCCCCACATATTTTCTCCCTTTCTCACTGTATAATTGTTTTTTGCAAACCTTATTCAGCAATACTTTGGGGCAGATTTATGTTAACTGGCTCATCCCCAGGGATGCGCCAGTTAATGTGCGCCACAGTGCACCACAGCTCCGCCACCCATGGTGCGCCGCATTTACAATGCGGCGCACCATGGGGCATTGTTGCAGTTGCGTCGCAAGTGCGACGCAGCACCAGCAAGGCTCAGGTGTGCCCCATCTTAACAATGCTGCGTCAAAACCTACGCCTGCTTGAAGCTGGCGCAGGCTTTTGACGCAGCATTGGCCTAAAAGTGACTGAGTGAACAGCCCCTTTTGCGAGGCGCACCTGCCCCGGAACGCCCACCCTGCGCCGGAACGCCCACAAGCGGCGCAGGGCTTTACAACGTGACGCATCTGCCTAGATGCGTCACGTTGTAAATCGTTCGTAGGGATGCGCCACGTTTACGCCGCCTTGCGTGACGCAACAGCGGCGTAAACGTGGCGCAAGGGCCTCATAAATCTGCCCCTTTGGGTCTGACTTCCATTCCTCGGAGCAGTGAGCCTCATACCGGACTGGTCTAGGTCGTGTCTGTTTTTAGGTTTTCTACATTGATTATTCTTAATGATGTGAGCTTGACGTGCTGTTGTGGAAATCCAGGAGTTTCTTCTCTTTCAGCACTTATGCATGTGCGTTTCCTATAAGCACGGGGCAGCTCTGATATCCATTACGATCCAGCGGTTATTTAGCTGACTTCAGTCAATGACTTGCTTGTGGGAGGCCCAGCTCTACAGACACACAAGCCACAATCACACTAGGGCACCAAGATCATTAGACTCGGCTTATTGACTCTTTGTCTGGAGAGTTGTGGGAGAAGGGGCTCGAGTGTTGTCACTGTGCTGTTCTGATGACAAACATACTCATCGTCCCAACGGAATGATAAAAAGAGCTGGGGAGTAGATCTGAGGTAACTGCTTTTTTTTGTACTGTTGTTTGACAGACAGGCTTTGAAGTCATCAAAAGGTCCAACTTCTTCTGGCCCAGTTATTTTTTGTGTGTGCAGATTTTGAATGTATGACATTCTGAGACTTAAAACTATATTGCCACAAAAATATAAACGCCACACAGTGTCCTGAAATCTCAAATTGAAAAGTGGATGCTTCCATTGAAAACTGTAAAACTGCACCTTCTATCCCTACGTTTGCTCTGGAGGTGAAATACCTTGGTAATGACCTGCTCGTCGAGCACTGTGTGTGTTTTCTCATAAGGAATACTGGGGCATATTATCAAGGGGGTTTATCTCTGCTTTTTTGGCTTTAAAAGCCAAGAAAGCGGAGATAAAATGATCTCCCTATTAACTAACTGTCGCTAACACCAGTTAGCGACAGCTAGTAGGAGATAGCGACCATCTTGGGCCCCACTTTGCATGTCTGTGATATTTATCACTAATGACATGCAAAGTGGGTGTGCCAAGATGTTAGCGACTGGAAACAGTCGCTAACATCGCTATCTCCTATTACCAACTTTTGGAGATATTCGCGCTAAGCGCGAATATCTCAAAAAGCTAACACCTACCCTGAGCAGTTCTTAGCCATGTTATCCAATGGGAGGTGGATATCATGGCTAAGAGCATTAGCTCGGTAATGCATGAATATCGCTGACTTTTCAGCGATATTCATGCATTGCGGCCGATTTTTATCGCATTTGCGATAAACCTTGGTAAAATACCAAGGTTTATTTGCGATAAAAATGGCCGCAGCTCAGCGGTAAATTTTTGTCTCTAACCAAGCAATAGCGATAATTATCGCTATTGCTTGGTAATATGCCCCACTTTTCCTTCAACATATTTCAGTGGAGGTTTTTCTTGTTCTCCCCACTGTGCCTTAGGGTTGTATAGTAAACAGGGAGATAAGCAAGGGATGCTTTGAAAGGTGCATGAGTGAAAGGCTTTCATTTGAGTCTTAGGCTGTGTGTTTTTCCATGAGTCATTGTACAGCCCATTCACTCTTGTGCAATGAGCCCTTTGAAATTCTCATGTCATCTTTATATCCATGTGCTGTAGAATGGTTGAACTACTAAGAATGCTCCTATTTTCTGTTTGCATTTGATGTTCTGAGTTTGTTTACATTTGTCTAATTTTGTTCATTAATCAAATCTGTTTCCTCAGGAGATCGAGCACTGGGAGGTCGGAGAGCGGAGAGTAAGTCTTATCAAACGATTATTGATAACTTTTTTACATGAGTATAGTCAACAGTTTAATTGACAAAACAATGGTGTTTCATTACTCGTTATATTACAATTAATGTATCTGTTTATTTAATTGGAAAATGCTGTTCCCCACTGCATGTCTCCTTCTGGTTAGTAAAGAGCACTCGGGCCACAGATACAAAGATGGCTCATAGGGTGAACGGGTGTTAGAGTCTCGTCACAGCCCCTTTTCATGCAGGCGCCCAGTTGTAGGCATGCTTGAAGAGTTTGTTGTTCATTAGTGCTTCAGCGAGCTGAAGGTGCTCTGGGGTAGGAGGTGTGGAGATGTGGATTGGAGCAATTTGGTTTTCTGCCTGGTGTGTTTTGGATTGGTATAGCTCAGTATAATGGTTTAGCATTGCAGTGTGTGTTTTTCATGCTGCATGTATACCATTGCACCTGTGTCTATTCTTAGGGCTGTTATAGGGTGCTGCACAGTAGCCATGCCAGTGTTCTGCCCGCATGATCTGCAGTGGCGTGCTTAAACAGACCTTCATGAGGACCGTGTTCAGGGCCAATATTGACTGCACAACATGTTGCCCAATCAAGTGGGTGGTCTCGTTGGAACCCTCCAAGCGCCCCTTGGGTCAGTGAGTTCTCACTCTGCTCCCGTATGTATTTTGTATTCATTTTCCGTAAACGAGCACCATGACCCTGAGTCCTTTAATGGCTGCCACAACATATTGTTCATTTTGGGCCGGTCAATCAGTATTGACAAGTCCCATTTGAAGTGGACAATCAGAGGATATCTTGATACTAACAGTCCAATATTCCTAACTTTTGAACCCCTTCATAAACACTAAGTACCTCTTGAAACAGAATTTGTCAAAAATTGCTGAAGTATTTACAGCAAATAATACAAGTCTTGCTTTCTGAGTAAAATCCGCATTATTTGCCACATTTAAAGTAAATTCTGTTCCCTTTCTTTTGTATCGCTTCCCAAAATTTCCACTGGGAATTAACATGGGAAATCCATGTTTTTGTGCCCCCCTTCCCCTCTTTCTTGGCCCTTGCTACCTGCTCAATTCAGGAAGGAGGTGGATGAATAACGTTTTTTAGGAACAGTTTCATAAAGATTCTTCATTCTGATAGAGACTTCTAACTGCAGATTACGTACTCTACAATTTTACCCAGGCCTCAGACAGGATCTGGATAATCTTGAGCAGTACCTCTGGATGCAAAGTGGCATCAGATGGCTCCATGATGACTTCCTCCGCTTTGTAAATTACATGTGATGTGCCCATATGGGTTCCACCCAACTGCCACAGTGACATCAGTTTCTTTCTTTCTGCGCTAGCAGCGTGGATCCTGGGAACAACCTCAGTCATTTTTTCACCACTTTCTAAAAACTTTTTGGCGATTCTTCTTTTTGAGTTTTGCTCCCAATGTGCCTGGGACATGCCTTCTAACAAACCAACAGGGTTTAAACTATTTGGGGAAAGTCACAGATAGATATCTGTCTCTGACCCACACTTGGATTGCCTGGGGTGCCTAGGATCAGGTCACAATCCCAAGGCCTGGTCTGACTGTAGATCCAATAATCCGAAGGCGATTTACAAATGGGCTTGAAAGCTCCTGGCAGCACAAAAGAAGAAGGTTATGGGCCAATCTTACTCTTGAGGGAGATCTTGGGGCCATTTTTGGAGCCTTCCTATGGAGATCATCATACAACTCCAACACAGGCGCAAATCAAAGAGCTGATCCCAATCTCTGACTCCAAGTCAGTGCCACCCTGACACTGCTCAATGCTGACACTGGTGCCATCTGGGCCATGCCCACCCCTGGTCCTGCCAGCCCTGGACAGAACCTTTATTCAAGAAGGAGGAATGGGGAATAAGCATATGGCCCCTTTGAGGATGACCCCTACAAGGGGGAAATTGGTATGAGGAGCTGTGGTATGTCTGAGGTCTGCACACCTTTCCAGGCTCTGTCCTGATTTCTTCTCTGGGCCCTGCTTCAGAGGTGGTCACATCTTTTGTGACTTTGATGCGCAGGGCAACAGAGGTCTTCGACCTGCGGCTGCCATCTGTCAAAGTCAAGATAAATGTATTGATGGAGGTGCTTTAACCCTTGGCAAAATCGCTTTAATCGTCAACATTCTCCTGGGTGGCTGGGCCAAATGCAAAACGGGGGCTCTAGTGCAAATAATGATTGCCCGCTTACTATCCCCCCATTCCTGGAGACCCACCATTCCCCTCCCAGCATTCCTCCCCAAAAGCCTGGCGGTACAGGCCTCAACAGACAAGTTCATTACCAGTGTATTCCCTATCGCTCCCCTGGATAAGGAATCCAATAGGCTGGACACCTTTGGAAAGGGGATCTTCTCTTTTATCACCTGGGCATTGCAGTTGGTAAACATTGTGTTAGAGCGCTTCAAAGAAATCCTTTTTTCCACTAAAACCCTGGGCATTTTTCTGGTTCCCGTCAATAGTATCAGTCCTTTTCCCCCTTTTGTATCCATGGTTGGAGCTTAAAAGGACAAATGCATTAACAGCGTTACCACCTCCTACGAAGCTTCCCAGTCCTTTTGTGGCTGGGGACACAGATCTCATAAATGATGCAGGACCTACTCACCAGCGTACTGTCCAGACCCTCAATATAGGACATCCATCTTGTTGGTAGCAGGATCAGGCGCCTCCTGATCCGCTGGTAAGGGATATTCTTCAGCAATGATCTAAAAAGTTTAAAGGGGTTATGCCCTTCTATTTTTGGAATACCCATCATCCTTGCCATGATCCCCAGAGAAGCTGACAAAGGATCTCTCTTCGCCCCATCAGGAAGTGCTCAGGAGTAGGACTTGGTTGTTATTAATGCAACTTTCTTGTGCCACAAAAGGACAGAGTCTTCCGCCCTGTGCTAGGCCTCCACCCTTTTAACACCTTTCTACATTAAGAGAAGTTCAAGATGCTCATGTTGGCTCAGGTTCTGTCTGCCCTGGACCATAGAGAGTTGATGTTAGTGTTGGACCCTGAGGACACACATTTCCATGTTCCCCTCCTGCAGGCTTGCATGTGTTATTTGCGTTTCACTGTAGAATGCAGGCATTTCCAGTTCACTTTGCTCCCTTTTGGTATTACCAATGCCTCTCTGGTGTTCATGAACGCGATAGCCGTGGTTGCAGCACATCTGTGGAGGTCAGGGATCCCAGTATTTCCTACCTCGAAGTCTGGCTGTGAAAGTGAGCTCACCCCAGTCAGACTTCACCCACCTCCTGACTACGGTGAACCTTTTACACTTGCTGGGGTTCACTATCAACATGCCGAAGTCACACCAGACTCCTTCTAGAGATGCATCCTTTCAACTGAGCCATTCTGGACACGGTGCAGCTCTGCACCTAGTCTCCGGAGTGCAGAGTCCAGGACACTGGGTCTATGATCCCCATGTTTTAACCTCAATCCTAGATTTGGTGAGACTGACTCTGAGGTGCTAGGTCTGATTGCCCTCCATCTTCCTTGAATTTACTCACTGGCCTACATGGGCTTTGTAATGGAATATAAGGTCTTAGTGGGCACAGCATTAGTACTGGAATCTCTCTAACTTGGTCCAGACTTTGACGGAAACCTCAAAAGATCTGCAGCAGTGGTTGATGAACAGCGATTAGGTCAGCTACTTTCCCCGCACGATTTCCCACCCAGAGCTAACAGTGGTGACTGCCATCTGAGAGAGGTGGAGATCAGAGAACTCTGGCCTCTGGCAGAACCTCAGATCCAAACCAATCTTCTGGAGCTGAAGGTTATTTGCTTGGCATTGAAATGCTTCCTCCCATCCATCAACATAAGGGAGGTTCAGGTTTTTATGGGCAAAGCTATTGCCATGTGGTACTGCAACAAACAGGGCAGAGCGGTGTTGTGGACTCTGTGCCTAGATGCTCTACACCTTTGGACTTGGCTGGAGTGCCAGGACAGCCTCTTGGCCGTACAGCCTCTGGTGGGATCTCTAAATTTCAGGGCAGAGTAACTCAGCTGTCAATGCCTTACGGCTCATGAATGGCATCTACACCTGGAGGTGTTGCACCGTCTCTTTCAAGAATGGCTTGAACATTGGCTAGTTCTAGTCGCCATTGCAGAGAATGTTTATAGTTAGCTCTTCTGCACGTTGGTATTACCAAAGTCGGTTTCACACTGAGAGGCGTTCCACTTATACAGGAACCTGTGACTCATGTATGCCTTTCCACTAATATCGCTCTTGCTACTGGTTCTCAAGATGATCAGAATGAACTGGCCCCAAGTCATCCTGGTGGCTCCAGACTGGTCAATGAGAGTTTGGTAGTCAAACTCCTGAGTATAAGCATCTGTTCTCGGTTCAAGCTGCCCCTCTGAGAGGACGTCCTCTCACAGCAATAAGGCAGGGTTCTGCATCCAAACCTGTACAAACTCTACATTCATGTGTGGAGACAGTGAGGCGACACCCTAATTCCTTTGACCTTCCTCCCGAGATTTGTGTTGTCATTTTTACAGCCAGGAGTCCCTCAAAAAAATTGAACACGCCTGCTGATGGGACAAATATATGGCTTGGTGTACCTCCCAAAACGTAGTTTATCTTCCTGCTCCTTGTCAATGATGCGGTTGTTTGTGCTTTCTTGGAATTGGCCAGGCCTTACCTTTGGCAACATTAAAGGATACCTTTCTGCCATTTTGACTTTCTTGCAGTTATCGGATCAGCCCTCACTGTTTAAGCCACCTGTTTTCTTAAGGGCTTTCAACATTTCTTTCCTTTTACCCTTTGTGTATGCCCCAATAGGACCTCAATCTGGTTGTCACGTTCCTCAAGTACTGCCCATTTAAGGCCATTCATAGCTGTCCTCTGTGACTACTGATCCTTAAGAGAGTATACGCAGTGGCCATTACATCAGTCAGGAGGATGAGTGAGCCCTTTTGGTGACATATACCGCTTCTATCCCGACAAGCTGGTTCTTTGGACTCAGGCCTCCTTTCTGCTGAAAGTGAAGACTTCCTTCCATGTCAGCCAAAACATCACACTACTGACATTTTGTCCCAAACTCCTACTTCTAAGGAAGACGAGATTCCTCCATTGTTTGCACCGAAAAAGAGCCCTCTCTTTTACAAAGATCGCACCAAATAAAACTGGGTAGACAGTCAGCCTTTCAATGGGTTCGCTGGAGCTACAAAAGGCAAGGCAGTGAAGAAGCAGGTCATCTTGATGAATTGTACTCTGCATAAAACATTTGCTACACACTAGCATTCACCACTATCTGTGACTGGGGGTGAATGTTTTGCCATTGTGCAACATTCCGTCCATCACCTTGTGTGTTTTGCTGTTCACTCTATGTGGGAAGGGTATGCTCAGACGGGGGTCCCGCGCTCACTTCGCCACTTGAGTCAAGCTATCCTGGCTGAAGACGTCTGATAGCCAGAAACCGGTCCTAGGATGCTTTATTCCGGTCCGGGGAAGACATGGCTTGGCAGTTCGGCCTGGACTGTTCCCATGAGGCACAGGGCCATGACTGATTTGCATATGGCCATGTCTGAACTGGGATGGCGTGGTGAGCAAAATAACTATGGATTAAACCCAGATCTGTGACTTGGGGTGAATGTTTTGCCATTGTGAAACATTCCGTCCATCACCTTGTGTGTTTTGCTACACGCTAGTTAAAAGCAGCCTTCTGAGGCCCTCATTACCCATTCCACCATGGCCAAGACCTCTAATCCTTCATTAGCTTGCAGGATACGATTCTTGGATATCTGGTAAGTTGTTACATGGGTGACACGTTCAAAAAGCACTACTTCTTGGACAGTCAGGTCCATCGAGACAGGCATTTTGCTGTTTGGTCCTCCACAAATTTCTGGTTTTAGCCTGTTTGCAGAACCATATCCATGGAGCTATTGCTTAGGTACCTATTCTGAGGGGAGGAATCAGTGGTCCCTAGCAGAAGAACAAGTTACTTATCTTCAGTAGCTGTTTTTCTAGTAGAGACATTTCACCTAACTATGACTCCTTTTTAACCTTAGTTTTTTTTAGTGACTATATATATATATATATATATATATATATATATATATATATATATATATACATACATACATATATATATATATATATATACACATATATATATATATATATATATATAACGGCACAAAATATACAATTCAGTCATTGTGGCGGCCATCTTTAAATGATCCATATAACACTATATAGGTGCCAGTGTTTTCATCTAGCATCAATTCTTTATACATTGTGCATCTGTGACATTTGTCATACTGGGACTATATTACATTGTGCTAGTCTTTTAAAATTACAGTTTTGTTATTTTAGTTTCATAACTTTTACTAGCTTGTTGGCCTTGGTTTGTTGTGCCATTAGTTAGCATTCTGCCCGTACTAATATTGCCTTGAATGGGCTATACTGGATATTATTTTGGATACAGTGTAACTTTGTTAAAATTCGGACTTGGGTAAGGGAGTTCAGCTGTAGGGATAGACAGAAAAGGTACAGACAGGACAATGACATTGATAATGTCGGAGTCTACCCTATAGGTGGTACTGTTAACAGACCGGTCCCACTTGATCTCAAGGATCTCCCTGGTACATAGCTAGTAACGAGATCCTCAAGTAGGCGGGACCAGATCCCTTGGTAATGCGATGGCAGGTGCAAAGTGCTTTAAACATTACTGTTTTCCTTACTGGGAGCCAGTGCAAGGTGTCGAGGGCTCATTTAGAGGCAACCCTCCTTGGCTGTATGAGAGCAAGTCATGCAGCAGCATTCTGCATAACCTGCAGTCTACTAAAACAGAAGATGGGGGCCTTTAAAGGCTAGAGTAAGGAGGCTGCATGCCTCGTACCATTTTGGAAATAGCGTCCCTGGCAGATGGGGTCCTCGGGATACATATATAGAGATACAGCTATAGAGATAGATAGATAGATAGATAGATAGATAGATAGATAGATAGATAGATAGATAGATAGATAGATAGATAGATAGATAGATAGATAGATAGATAGATACGATCAACCGACCGAATGTAATGAAAAAAGTAGTTAAATGCATGATGAAATTTCATCTCAGTAATTATATATATTTTTTTATTTCAGGACCAACCAACCCGCTTTCCCTGGTGGACCAGGATGTGGCGTCGCCTGAGGAAGACCCTTTCGAGAAGGGCACGATAAATGTTTGTTACCCCATCCCTATGTGTGTGTCCTCTTTTGTGCACCTACCCCATTTATTTTCCCTCATATGTTTCTGTCCAGTTTTGTCATGTTTGTCTTCTTTGTAAATAAAACCGTATTAAAAGAAAAGGAGCTTTAAAATTGATTTCCGGATATCTCTATAAAAACTACAAAACAGAATAAAATGCAATGTGGATTGTGTTGTTTTCCCATCACATAGGTAATTTGGTAATTTATGACCCCACTTTTCCATTTTTGTGAATGCAAATAAAAAGTGTAATGTCCCCATACCTAATCTGGTTAAATAAAATCTATGTTGTATGTTTCTTATCAGCGTTAGATCAGGCTCTGACGTCATTGTGGGTGGATATTCGCAATAAGAGACAACACTAGATTTTTTCATGGCAACCCTATTCCTTTCGTTTTCCATAACGTTTAGATATTTGAGCTTCAGGTCGCTTTTACCGACCTCTAAAATAGATGTAGGGTTCCTTTTATCAATGTCAACTGTACTGCGTTTAGCAGATTAAAAATGTGCTCCAACTATGATATTTTCCGGCTATGGTCTAGGGTTAAGCAATCCATTATTATATCTTGAGTACATTTGTGTTTCCTCCTTTGCCCATATCCCTCTCCAGAATGTCAGGCCAGCCATATTTATCATGTCACTAAGGTATGGGGCCAACAATTCTTTATGAACTATATAGTTAGCTGTAGCCTTGGGGACTGCCAACAATCTTTTTTTAAAGTTGTTTTCTTGGGTTTGTAGGGAGGTGATTTGGCTCTCCCCCAGATTGCAGCCCCATAAGAGACCCCTGAGACACATTTGCTTCGGTACAAGGTTAGGATTTCACGAATGGGTTTGTTTCCTAGTTTCCTAGTTTCACGGAGAATCTAATAATACTCTCTGTGATTCTTAAAAATGTCATGTTGAATGATTCAATATGTGTGTTCCATGAGGATTTTCCGCATCCTCCGGGCCAGCGGAAGCCACCGCTAGCCCGGAGGATGCGGAAAATCCTCTGGAGACCCACCAAAGACCCACCGCCACATTAGGATGGCTGGTGGGTCCTGGTTTCAGTCCGCTGCTTAACCGCTGCGGTTGACTTACAACCGCGGCGGAAAAGCTGTAACATGGCTGGCGGTGTCTATCAGACACCGCCAGCCATATTAGGATAGAGTAAAAGAGATGCTTTTCCACGGCGGCTTTTCCGCCGTGGAAAAGCATACGGAAATTGACTTCGGGGGCCTGTTGCGGGCCCCCTGGGTGAAGGGTGGGTGGGGATGCACATGGGGGGGTACCCATGATTACCCCCCTGCATTTGTATGCAGAAATCAGCAGGCACTGCGCGGTGCCTGACGCTTTCTGCATACAAATGCAATGTATGCATTTTTAACATTGCGGCGGGTGCAGCTTGAAGCTGCACCCGCCGCAATGTTAAAGATAGAGGATGTGACCGCCACCCTGGAGGTCACATCCTAATCTGCATGGAGGGAACGCCGCTGCCCATGCGGACGTTCCCTTCTACTCTGGGGTCGCGGACGGACTCAAGTCTGTCCACGATCCTAATGAGCCCCTATATTCGGTCATCAATCTCAAGGCACTTATTGCAGTAAGGCTTTTCGATCTCTGCCACCAGGTGTATAGTAGGTATCTCGTTATTGCAAAAACAAGCCACTGTGTTGTGTCTGACCGAAATATGTGTAGTGCCTCAAGGGGGGGTGAAAAGGAAAGCAGTCGACATGCTGGAATAATCCATGCTTTCCTTATATTTCTGTATACAGGACACAAGAAAAAAAAGTGCTCTATTGACTCTGCACAGTCAAACAGGATGGGCACATAAGGGAAGATGTAGCATTTGTCCAACTGTATTTACATGCATTAAATGGAAGAGTACCTAGCCTGAATTGAATATATAGTGCTCGTGCCTGGGGTGGTTCAATTTCATCCATGTACATATCAAAATTAAAACAGCTTTTAACATTTAAACATTGCAGAGTTAAAGTGCCACGTGCTACAGTATCATTGCAAGAGGAGTTTATAAAATCCCAATACCTCTTCTTTAATAGAGGAGCCGTTCTCTTAGTAATAGAGCGAGGGGCCTCCCACATCATATCCAGACCCAGCCGATACAACCACTTTCTTACCCTGTTAAAATACGGCAACTTGCCTTTCTGGCTTTAGTAATTCCACCACTGCCTCTTTTACGGGAATCTCCGTATTGTTAGTCCAAATTCTAACTCAAAACAGCAGTGCTTTGAAGACGGCGAAGTGTGAGATGGATTTAATACCTAAGTCGAAGTGTAGTGGAAGTATAGGTGTTTTAATTGGGACATTAAGTATTGCCCTTAAGAATTTGTTTTCCAATACCTATAACTTTTCCGTATTCTCCAAGCCCCACAATTCGGATCGATATAAGGCTGCACCTAGGCCATTGGCCCTGTGTATTTCAAGTGGGGGGGGGATTGGGCAGAAGGTTGAGCATCGTAACCTCCTTGCAATTGCACAGTCCACTTGTTGTAATGACAACTTGCTCTTCTGGATTTGGGGAGTCCATACTTTATTGTCACTGATTCTGACTCCCAGGAAATCAAAGACCTTAACCTGCTCTAGATGCTGGGTACCCAGTATAAGATTCCCCTTAGATAGTTTGTAGGGGTTGAAAACCATATATTTTGTTTGAGTCATTGATCTCGAGGTCCGATCCTTGCTTGCTTTATTAAACTTGTTCAGGATACTTTGAATACCCTTTGGGGTCTTAGAGATGAGGAGTGTGTCATCTGCGAACAGCAGGTAGGGTAAGCGGCTGCCTGCTAGTCTAGGAGGATCACCCCCACAGTCATAGAGCTCTTTTATTAATCCATTAATGTACAAGGTAAATAGCATTGGAGCAAGCACACAACCTTGGCGTACGCCTTTGGAAATTGCAATACTATTAGAAAGGCTTCCATCTGACTTCCACCTGATTCTAGTGTAATTATCATTGTGCAGGCAAATCAGTAACAGAAGTAAGTCACTTGGTAGCTTTAGTTTCCCCAGTGTGGCCCACAGCTTATTACTATCGATAGAGTCAAAAGTTTTTTGAGGTCAACAAATACAACATTTAACTGGCCCTTCCTGATCTTCACTTCCTTCCAGATTTATAATCAGAATCTAAACACGTGGTCTAGGGTACTTGTAGATGACCTAAAACCTACCTGCAAGTGGGAAATGATGTTATTCTCCATCCAGTTTTGGAGACGTGATAACATTACTTTGCAGAAGACTTTTTGGGATACATCTATGAGACTTCTCGGTCTATAATTTGAGGGTTCCCCTTTCTCTCCTTTTTTCATGACGGTGATCCTGGCCTGGTGTGCCAAGGCAGGCCCTGATTTGCAGGGGGACAGAGACCTCCGTGGTGGTGAAGAAAGACTTACTGCTGATGCTGTGGTTCCTTGCAGGTCTGCATCGCTCGTCCGGGGGCAGAAGAGTGGAGGCTACCGGATGAGCGGTTTAAATAAGAAGATGAATGAAAGTGTTGGAAAAACCTGCGAGCTGCGTTCCAGGCCGGATATCCACTGGAAGAAGTTGCATGCTGGGAAATGTAGTTCCGGTGAATGTTGTCTGAGCAACTAGTGGAGGCTTAGCACAAATGTCAGTGCGTTTAGAAGGAACTCTGTGGTAGAAAAACCGGGCAACGTACCGCCAGTCACCTATTGTTAGCAAGGACAGGGGGGTTCCTCAAACACCCAGCGCTCATACTGTGGCACAAGTGAGGCAAGGGGTGATGGTGCTAATGTTCTATGGGGACCCTGGTTCCAAGATAGTGTTAATGCTGCAGGTGTACAAAGACTCATAGGGAGTGAATGTACCTGAGGCGTGTGACATGGCACATCGACATAGCTGCGCGCTGTGGAAGTCAGGTGGATAAAGCTCCTAGGAGGCGTTACTCACACTGTAGAAACAGGGCATGGCACAAAGTCTGATGAGGGGAGCTTGCCATAGCCAAAAGCATAATGAGTGGCGCGTAGCACCATGTCCGATGTGTACATTAATGCAACAGGAGTGCTTGGCTGAACTGGGCATGCCCAGAACCATCACTGTGCGCTGATGCAGCTAGTAAGTAGGGCATGTATAAGTGTAGGTACCTGGGCGATTGCGCTCTCGCTGGGGAGTTAAAAAGTTAGGGCGAGGGAGGGACTGGCTTCTTACTGTGAGAAAGATGGGGCAGAAACAAAGTACTTATGCCAGTGCCAGCATGGGAATGTTATCATTGAGTCCCATAGTCACTGTGCCCAGCCTGCATACCCATCTCTGCTCTACACTGAGGAGTTTGGTTGACAAATCAGGTGTTGTTGCGTGCAAATTTGGTTTGTCAAGGATCCTCCAGCTGAGTGTGCCTGCTCCATGCTGCAAGTCAAAGAAGTGTTTAGTTAGTTTTGTTATTTGTTTTGCGCACATAATCATGCACTTGTGTTCTAGGATTTTATTGCGTACCTTTCTGGTGGTCATCCCCACGTACCTCAAACCAAAGGGGGAGGTGATCAGGTAAATGACCCACTCACTGTTACAATTATTGTGTTGTTGTAGTAACCATGGTCCAGATGTTCCTATATCTATGCTTTTAGTCACTTTTGTTTGCGCGCATACAGCACACGACCCACACTGATAGTGGCCTTGGACGTTGGGTAGGTTCCATAAAGTATTCAATATCGGTATATTTGCTGGTGCGGGTCTGGTGTGGACCACGGTATGCTTCAGATTCCAGCCTGTTTTGTGTGCAAAGAGGGGTTTCTCAAGAGTTAATTGTCCTTTATTAAGAATGTTCCAGTTGTGTAGTATGAATTTCTTGACTATGCTTGAGAGAGTGCTGTAGGTGTTGACGCATACTAGTTTGAACGAGCTCTCTTAGTCCCCAGGTTGTTCCAGAAGGGCTTCTCCGTTGTTATTCAGGGCACGTTTAGAGGACCTTTTAATCAGGTTAGCTGGGTAGTGTCTATCGAGTAGGTTATTTCTTAACCTTGAGGCATGTGTGTTGTACTTCTCAATGCTGGAACAGTTCCGGCGGAGTCTCAGAAACTGCACATAGAGCAGGTTGTCACGCAACACTTTCAGGTGATAGCTCTCTTATTGGAGTAAGGCGTTGAGGGCCATAGGTTTCTGGTAGAGTTCGGTTGCCAGGGTCCCTCCCGATGGGTAGATAAACAGATCCAGGAAGGCCAGCCCCACCTTACTATAATCGCATGTGAATCGTAAGTGGTCATTCCTGTTATTTAACCAATCATTGAAGAGTTTGACGGTAGCATCATCTCTTTGCCAGATGACGAGGATGTCATCTATGTACCTCTTCCATAAGATTATCTGTGTAAGAAATGGATTGTCCCTCCCAAAGACAACACCTTCTTCGAACACATGCATGTAGAGGTTTGCGAGACTGGGTGCAAAGGTGCTACCCATGGAAGTTCCCAAGATTTGGAGGTATAACTGTATCTAAAATTGAAATTTTTTTGGTTCATAGCCGGTTTGGCGCACTTCATGATGAAGGGCGTAGGTGTGATGGTCTCTGGTGGATATTGTATCAGTAGTTGTTCAACCATGACCAGAGTTTGGTCCTGAGGTATACAGGTATACAAAGACTCCTCATCAAATGTAACAAGATAGTCTGTGAGTGGATCAAAATGAATATCGTCCAAGAGGCATTACACATCCGTAGTGTCCTTCAGGTATGTAGACATGTTGCTCAACAATGGTCTGAGAAAAAAGTCAACAAAATGCGACAATGGTTCCAAAGCAGAGCCGATGGCGGAAATGAACGTTCTGCCCACAGGTGGTCTCTGTGATTTGTGAATTTTAGGTAGTACATAGAAGTAGGGTATATTCAGAGATTAGGTACAGAGAAAATTTGCTTCATGTGCGGTGATCCAGTCACTTTCGGGTGCTTCCTTACTCATAGTAGAGATGGTTTTCATGATCCGCTCTGTAGGATCTTTGTCCAAGCGCCGGCATGCGGTGTCGTTGTTGAGTTGGAACAAGCACTCTGTTCTATAGGTGTCTGTATCAAGTGTAACAGTGGCCCTGCCTTTGTTGGCGCTTTTGAGGGTAATGGATTTGTCCATGGTCAGGGACCGGAGAGCTTCCTGTTCTCTTTGCGGGATGTTGTTATAGGTTCGTGGTGTCGATTACAATCCAGAGGTCAGGTCTTTGAGAACTGTTTTTCGAAGGTTGCTACCTCAACTGGAAGTGCGCCATCGGTGGGTTGAAGGTTGACTTTGGGCGTAAGTTGGTGTCCTTGTTCTCCATGTCACTGGTCAGTGTTTCTTTATGTGCAAAGAAAAAATGTAGTCTAACTCTACTACCACTGCCCCTATGACTCTGACTCTGCCCTCAGATCTCAATTATGGTGAGAGCTCCAGTGAGGCTGAAGATGTTCCAGGGTAGTCGAATAGCGTAGAAGAGAACTTCTGAGACAGGTAGAACCACTTGTGAGCTCGTGGAGTTTATGTCTCCCCTAGTTTTCTGAACAATTCTTCCTCTCTTAACTGCCAAGATACAGGCCTGCGCTGTTTGACAACTAGCCTTCTGTGCTGACGATGGAGAAGCGAGGGCTGCGGCTAGAGCTCCTGCTCTCGCTTTTGCCCTCTCAAAACCATCTGACGCATAGCTGACCGTCCAAGCCCCTAATTAACTTCGCTTTCGTAGGTTACATCTTCACTGTCCCACGTAGAACACGTAGGATAGCTTGTTGTCACCCATTAGGCCTCCGGCCACCTCAATAATCCCCACCGAGGTATAGTCACTTATTTGCGGCCAAGCTGCCAAGACCACCCAAGAGGCAGCTTAAGAGGAGTTATGCAGCAACTGACAATGTGCCAGGAAAAGTTCCAGCCAGCACGTACTGTAAATAAACAAAGCGCTGGTACTCTTGAGAGTTTATGAAGAATTTATAAAAGAAAGCAGCTCATAGAATTGCTAGAGTTGAGTCCTACCATGTCTCTACAGACTTGGTGGCAGTAATGCAGTACCTGGTAATCCGCTGCATCCCTACTCCATACTTGCAGTCCTGGCTCACAGTCCTCTTAGCTCCTCAAGCTCTTTAAGAGCTCAGCTATTCCCCGCCAGCATGTTCAACTGACATTCAGCTCCGTTGGTCCCCCACCTTGAGAGACCTCAACGGCTTCAGCCGGCTCTGTGGTCTTTCGTGTGTCCCGCGACCCTCACCACTGATACCTCGTGTCTGTAGACAGAGCAGACACAGCACTGTGGGGGGCAGCAGGTGTCCTATGCTCTCTCCGCTGCCTCAAAGCTTTTCCACATACTGATAACACCAATGTCGCAGTGCACACCTCACTGCAGTCTTGCTGCGAGCTGCTGAAGTGGAAACATCCCGGAAGCCAGGGAAAGAGTAAGGGGGGAGGAGCAACGTGCTCAGCACCGGCAGGATATCAGAATAATAAATAGGTATGGGTTGTGCCCTCGCCCCTTCTGACCCATCCTGACTACAATAGACTTCTCGTGGGCCCAACTCCTCCAATCTGCCACTCCACCCCAAAGACAAAATCTGACTTCACTCCCCCACAGACTATTAATCTTGGCTCTAATCATCTTGCTGTCTGAGAGTTAACAGCACTAAAACCCCTTTTTGGGCTCCTTAGGGGTGCATCCCCTGACCCTCTCCTCAAAATAGCAAGTTAAAACCAAATACATGGAAATAGAGGAAGGACCAACACACCTGACACTTATTCATGGAGCGAGACATAGGACTAAGCATTCAGGTCATTCTACATTCTAGAAATAGGAATGAATAGGACTTAGCACCCCACTCTGCCTATGTAAAGGGACATAGGACTACCTTCCAAAGAGTAAAAATACAGAGAAAAAGTTATAGGATCAACCTCTGACCTGAGTCATCATCTCTGAGTGATCATCATATTTATTGCGTTTGTTTACCTATTTCATTTGCTCCATATTAGCGATGTAACCTGTTTTGCTATCTAATCTGCTCCTGATTTTAATTCCTCGCTTGTTTACCCTACTTCCTTATCTTGCCCCTATTTTAATCATCATATTTATCATGTTTATTTACCTATTTAATTTGCTCCATATTAGCGATGTAATCTGTTTTGCTATCCAATCTGCTCCTGATTTTAATTCCTCGCTTGTTTACCCAACATCCTTATCTTGCCCCTATTTTTCTACCCCCCACTCTCCCAACGCCCACCCCTTTTTGGTTCCCAATCCTCCTCTCCTCCTCTACCCCCATCTCTATAACTTCCTTCTCTTCACTCTGTCTTCCTCCCACGTCTACCCAACATGCCCCTTCACAGCACTGACCATCACCCCCATGACCTTACACCCTCCCAACATGGCCTCAACTGCTCGACCATTCTTTACCCCCCTATTCTCCCCAAACATACAAGGAAAAACTTCAAACATAAACTCCTTATCCGTAACCCTGAAACACTCATTGCTGATAACTACCTCAGCCGCACCTCCCCCATTATTACCAACTACATCTTTTACTCCAAAAGCCCTTCCAAATGAAAGAGCATCTTCTTTCAACACCTCCCTATCTCTAAATCAACCAAAATACCATATCGATTAAAAATATTCACTGCTCCCTCTCCAGCCTTTCATGGTGATATTGATATCTCCATCTTTAAAACAGGTAACATGGGGCGTGGCCAAGATGGCGGGGTGAGCGGACGCTTCTTCCCGCAGCTCCTCTGACCCGACTAGGCCCGAGCCCTTTTCCGTCAGCTTCTCTCCCCCCGCTGAAGCTCAGCGGCTGAGGGACGGGCGGCGGAGACCCTGGGGCACACATTGATGCTACTTTGGCCCCGATCGCTCCGGCGGAAGCACGCTTAGAGACCGATAGCTGGACGGTGGAGCGCCTTGGAGGCGGAGCGGGGCGCTGTCCGGGAGCCTCGGCTGGGGCCTGGCGCTGATGTCTAGTGATCTGGAGTGGAGCTCGCCCCGGTACCCGAATGGGATCGTCAGAGGGATAACTGCCGCGAGACATCGCTGAGCGTGGACCCTGCTATGTGATTGTGGTGGTGCTTAGACTTGCGGTGGTGGCCTCCCACGTTGTGCGGGCCCCGGCCCCGTCGCCAGTTGGTGACAGTGCTTAGGACCGGGAGCCAGGTCTTCTGTTTCTCTTCTCTGGCTGGACGGCCCTGGATAGAACTTTCGTCTGTATACCTGACTCTTAGTGTGGCCCTGGTGGCATCGCCGGGCCTGGACGATCTGCCCGGCCCCGCCGAACCGCCATCTTGTCTTCACGGCGACGGTGACGCAGCCCTCCTCCAGTGTCGCCTGGGGTCGTCTCCTGCACCTCTACCCTTGCACAGCTCTTCTTTCCTGCGGGACGCGGCAGCCCGGGTTCCCCCTGCGGGGGCCTATGTTGGAACTTTGGCTGGGCAACGAACGGCCCTCTGCGACTGGACTGGCCCGCCATTTTGTCATCTGTGGCGCAGGGCCCCTGGTGTCCCTACTACAGCGGGCGTTCCCCCTGGCAGTGCTCTGCCGAACGTTAGAGACTCATCGAGGACCGGGCCTACTGCTGGTGGCCGGAGCCAGTGTTCCTGACTCAATTGAGTGCGGCAGCTCACGGGGCATGAATGTCGGGAAACCGAGGATCGAGGAAAGGGGACCGCACCCTGCCGGACATGCTTAGCAGAGCCCAGCAACAGCGAGACAGGGCACAACCGTCTCCGAGCTCTTCCCGGGCTGCTGCGGACCCGACCGGGAGTGAGCCCCCCGTCACGAGGTCCTTCATGGAGGAACTGTTCAGCTCGCTTAAGGCTGACTTCCAGACGCTGAAGCAGGAGGTGGCCAGTGAAGTACGCGAGGTCCGCAGGGAGGTGGAGGGGCTCGGCGAACGGATGGAGACGGTGGCAGCGGCGGCCCAACGTCGGGACGACGAGATTGTCCATTTGCAACAGGACGTTCTCCGTCTCACGGAGCCACATGTTGAACTCCAAGCCCATAACGAGGACCTGGAGAACAGGTCGAAGAGGAATAACATACGAGTACGGGGTGTGCCGTCCGCAGATGAGGGGACAGACCTGATGGGCTATCTGCAGGACTGAAGACCCTTCTCTTCCCCTGAGCACTCCCCCCCTTGTCTTCCCACTCTCCAGGACTGTGGTCACTAGCGCCGGGATGCCCTAGGGTAGCTGTGCGCTCTATAAAACCCAAAATCAAATCAAATCAAATCACTTGTTCCGGGAGATTCTGGGAGAGCCCGCGGACTTCCCGATCCGCATCAACAGGGCCCACAGAGTCGGACGACAGCGACAGTCGGCGGCACCTCTGCCGGACATCTTGGCCTACCTCCCTGACTTCCCGGTGAAGGAGCGCATCATGTCCGAGGCCCGCAGAAAACAGCCATTGACATTCCAAGAACGACCTGTGGCGCTGTATCAGGACCTGTCTGCTATCACACTACAGAAGCGTAGGTCCTTCAAGATTGCAACCGATTTCCTGCGAGAGCACGAGACACCGTACTCCTGGGGGCATCCCTTTCGTTTGATATTCCGTTGGAACGGGGTACTGCACCAGCTGCGTTCCTTGCAGGATGTCTGCGGTGTCTTGGGTCTCACGGCCACAGAAGAGGATGGAGCAACACCAACCTGGAGGCGTTAGGATAGAGGAGGACGATGGCGGTCAGCGAGGAGGAGATCGGCGGCGAGCGCTGGGCGACCTGACTCGCCCACCATTAGAGCGGACAGGGCCAGCGCTCTGAGAGAAGCGGCCAGGGACTCGGCCGCCACGAACGGTGTGGCCTTGACGGCGTAGACTCACTCCGGGGGGAGATGGACATAGCTTCTTCGGTGCCAGGTTTGGGGGTCGGAGGGAGGGCCGGGGGAGGGCGGGGAGAACGAGTGGCCGGACATCCACTTTTGGTACTTTCTGCAGACTTGTCCATTTTGGGACTTGACTGGGATAATAGGTTGTTTGTGTATGAGTAGGAATTTGGCTAGTTGCCGCTGGTTAGTTTGGGGTGGGGTTGGGAGTTGTTCAGGGGTTGGGAAGGAACCGTCCAGTATTTCATATGTTAACGCTTGGTCCTATTTTGCTTGCCCTGCGCCCCTCCCCCGCCTATTGCCTGCCCGCGGCATAGCGTCTCCGGACCCTGGGGGGGTATGGCGTCCCTGAAGGTGGTGACCCTTAATGTTAAGGGTCTGAATAACCCTGTGAAGCGCAGGGCAATTTTATCTCTGCTGGAGGGGACACAAGCTGACATATGCCTCCTGCAAGAAACCCATTTATTGTCCCGTGATTGTCACAGAATGCGCTCTGCCAAGTTTCCAACTCAGTTTTTCTCCTCTGCTATGTCCATGACCGCGGGGGTGGCTATTCTGCTATCAAGCTCCTTCAGGGGGGAGGTGTTGTACAAATTTGCGGAACAGAAGGGGAGGCTTTAGGCATACCGCCTCCGCCTGGGGGACACGTCGTTTACCGTTGGCTCCTTATATAGCCCAAATGGCCACCAAGAACGCTTTCTAGATTTGGTGCTGGTGGACGTGACTGCCTCCCCTGATCGTCATGTCATACTAGGGGGTGATTTAAATATAGTCTTTGATTCTGCACTAGATAGATCAGCGCAGCGATTCCCGCAGACTGGGGAACTTTCCCAAGCTGGGAAGGCCCGAATCACTGACATGGATTTGCATGATCTTTGGCGCACCCTCCACCCTACAGATAGGGACTATTCCTATTACTCGCATGCGCACCGGACCTACGCACGGTTGGACTACTTTTTGGTTAGTGGACCGATGTGTGCCGCTGCTACGGCAGTGGACATTGGGGTCCTGGCACTGTCTGATCATGCGCCGGTCGTGGGCACGTTTGCGTGGCCGACGACCTCCCCCTCTCGGGGGGTGTGGCGCCTTAGGGACACCCTTCTGCACAAAAAGACAGTTGTGAAGCATATTGAGGAGGCGATCCGGGAATACCAGGCACACAACGATAACTCGGACACTTCACTGGCGACACAGTGGGCGGCGCTGAAGGCGGTTCTCAGGGGGGAGTTCATCTCCATCTCCTCGGCAGAAAATAGAGAGCGGCAGCGCAAGAAGGAGGAGCTGACTTCCCAGGTCCAGGAACTGGAGCAGGTCCACCGCCGCACGGGAGCTCCGAGGGTGTGGAGGCAGTTGAAGGCTGCCAGGAAGCTCCTGTCGGCGCTGGACATGGACAGGGCGGAATACGCAGCGTTGCGTCTGAAACATGCATTCTACACAGGGGGGGATAGGTGTGGCAAACTCTTGGCAAATAGGCTTCATACCGCGCACCAGCGTAACGTAGTGAAGGAACTATTGGGTGCTGACGGGGTGGCGGTTTCAGGTGATGCTGCGGTTGTGGAAACTTTTTGTAGTTTCTATGAAGCGCTATACACGGGGGAGCCCCCTTCGTCGCGGGATGCCACGGAATATCTGGAGTCCGTGACCCTTCCGGCGCTGGACCCCGCCCAGGCGGAATACCTCGAGCGTGACATCCACTTAGAGGAGGTGATTTCTGCGATAGCCAGACTTAAGCACGGGAAAGCTCCGGGCCCGGACGGTTACACGTCCCTGTTTTATAAAACCTTCTGCCCGGTTGTGGTCCCTATCCTCGCCCGGCTGTTTAACTCCTTCTCCGAATCCGGAGCCATCCCACCAGACCTCTTGATAGCAACGGTCTCAGTGATCCCGAAACCTGGGAAGGACCGGGCCCTATGCAGCTCATACAGGCCCATCTCTCTCCTGAATGTCGACCTCAAATTGTACACGGGGATTCTGGCGTCCAGGCTGGCCCTGCACCTCCCGGGTCTGGTTGAGGCCGACCAAGCTGGCTTTGTGCCTGGTAGACAAACTGTCGACAATACTAAACGAGTGGCGCACATTTTGGAGAAGGCTTCCCGGATCCCGGGCGAGCAGATGCTGCTGGCGGTGGATGCTGAGAAAGCTTTCGACAGGGTTCACTGGCCTTATATCGAGCAGGTGCTCAGGAAACTGGGCATCGGTGACAAATTCTGCTCGATGGTCTTCAATTGCTACAAGTACCCTTCGGCGACGGTGAGAGTCAATGGGTGCAGCTCCCGTAGCTTTGCAATCGAACGGGGCACTAGGCAGGGGTGCCCACTTTCCCCACTCCTCTTTGCTCTTTACATGGAGCCGTTTGCCCAGAGGATCCGCCACAACCCAGATGCGATCGGGATCAAGATGGGGCAGTATGTCCACACGGTCAGTCTTTATGCGGATGATGTCCTGTTGACCCTGGACGATCCCAGGAGGTCCCTTCCCGCCTGTATTCATGAGCTGGACGCTTTTTCGCGAGTGGCCGGTTTTAAAATGAACATGGGCAAGTCGGTGGCTCTAGATGTGTCTCTGGCCGCCGATACTAGACGGGACCTCCAGCGGCTCTTTCCCATGCAGCGGTCATCATCCCTGGTGCCATACCTGGGGATTCTACTGGCGCCGACGTTGCCAGAGATGGTAACGGCCAATTACGCCTCTCTTAGCAAGAAAATCAAGGAGGAGCTAGGCCGCTGGAGCAAAAGCCTGTTGTCCTGGCTCGGCAGGATTGCTGCAGTCAAGATGACGGTTCTGCCCCAGATTCTATACCTTTTCCGAGCCTTGCCGCTCCAGCCTCCAGTGGGCTGGATCAGGCAGACGCAAGCTGACATCGCACGCTTTGTCTGGCAAGGCCGCAAGCCGCGGATGAAGAGGGTTCTCTCCACGCTCGCCCCGGAGGCGGGGGGCCTCGGTATCCCGGACCTCCGGAAATATTTTCAGGCGGCGCAGTTGCGCTACCTTGTGGAGTGGAGCAGGTGGGAATCCGATAAGCACTGGCTCTTTCAAGACCAGGCGGTGGCGGGGCGTACCCTCCAGGAGGTTCCATTCTTGGCGCCGGGTTCACCGCCCCCCCAACCTCTATGCTTCCTTTGTCACGCGGGTTCCCCTGAGGGTGTGGGACACAGTTAGTGAGGTTCGGGAACTCACCACGTTCCCTTCGCCTTTTACGCCGATCGCAGATAACCCTGATTTCTCCCCTGGGATGGAGCCAGGCGCTTTTTCCCACTGGAGGGCGGCGGGCTGCCAAGTGCTCTTTCAGATTTATGGGTCGGAAGGGGTGGTCCCCTTTCAGCAACTACAACAGGAGTTCCAACTGCTGGAGTCAGATAGACTGCGATATATGCAGGTCCGGCACTGGGCGCTTCAACCCCAGGTGCGGGACACCGCTGATCGTCAGATAACACCATATGAGCGGTGGTTGGTGACCCGCGCCTCTGATGCTAAACTGATCACCGATCTATATAAATTCTTGCAGCCCCCTCCGTTTCACTACTATAACCCAGGCAGGGAACGATGGAACAGGGAATTGGGTAGGACACTTAGCCATAAGGAATGGGACCAAATTGCACACCGTGCGAGACACTCGGCATATCACACTGGCCTCACGGAAACATTCACCAAGGTGTCCACATATTGGTACTACACCCCGGAGAGACTGCACGAGATGAACAGGCATATCGGGAGGGAGTGCTAGAGAGGTTGTGGTCAGGTGGGGACCCTTTCACATATACTTTGGGATTGTCCCTTGTTGGCAGCTTATTGGAAGGAAGTTCTGGATGAGATTGATGTGCATTTTGAAATTGAATTACCGCGCTTCCCGGCGTATGTATTGCTGGGCCTTCCTAATGGTCTGATGTACCCGCTGAAGTCCCGCAGGGGCAGGCAAATCGCGTTAGCGCTGGGCTCAGCGATTCAGAACATCCTGATCCACTGGCGTACCACCACGGTCCCCTCCATCACAGGCTGGTTGCACAGGCTCTGGCATGTGCTGGGTATGGAGAAATTATCACTCATGGTAGCGGGGGATGTGGACCAATTTGATGAGCTATGGCAACCCTTTCACGCGCTTTTAACTACGGAATTTAGGGAACTCACCTGTCCGAGGTACCTCAGGCTTCTAAGATTGACACCACCGGTGATTTCGGCCGACTAGGGGGGTAACAGGGCTGGGCTCATGGGGGGGTGCGTAGTGGGAGGGCAGGTAGTGTTATTAGCGGAACATTGGACGGGGGGTGGGGGGGAGTTGGGGTGAGTTGGGGTGTTCGGGGGGCGTTCTAGGGGATGGTGGGTTGGTTTTCTTTGTATTATTGCTTTCCTTTTTCTGCTCAGACTGATGGTGTTGATTATGCTCGGATTGATGGTGTTGATTATACTCAGCCTTTCTCATTTGCCGTTGTTTCCTTTTCCACAGCGGCCTAGTCCACCATCGCACTCATAGTATTATGCTTAACTTCTTTCACTTGAATGTATGTAACCCTAACCTCCTGTTCCCTCCCCCTATGTTTTTGTCTTAATAAAATGCTTTTAACCTAAAACAGGTAACATCCTCATACAAGCCACGGCATCCCACCTTTCCATCTTTGAACACCACTTCAGCACTATGTCTCTCCTCCTTGACCACTCGGCGCCTAACACTCCACCTGCCCAAACGAATAGCGCCCCTCAAACCTCTTCCTCCCCCCGCTCTACCTCTACTCTCAACCAACCAGCTAACACCATCCTCCAACTTTGGAATTCACCATCTCTCTCCTTGGACCTCTCTACTGCTAACGACATCCCCCATCCCCAACTTCTCATCCCCCTCTAATCTCCCTCTCTCCCCCTAACCACCTGAACTCTGTCTCCTCGGACACCTCCTTGAATAACGGTAGCCCCCAATCCCGGTCACCCACTTATCATTCCCCTCCCATGACCCCCCCCTCTTCCAGACCCCCCTACCTCCCTCCCCCTGAACCAACCACTCATGTACTCCACCGTTCTTTCCCTTCAATCACCTAACACAACTCCTCACCCCTCTACTTCTACCCATCCAGAACACCTTCTTCTCCTCCACATCCTTTCTATCCTCCCCCTTCAGGCCCTACCTACTCCACCTCCCAACCCCTCACCCCAACCCTCAATAAACACACATCCCCCTCACACCAATGTATCCGTTGCTCACTTGCTTTATGCCATTTTATCCTTTCTGGCCACATCACCTGAAGGTCTGTGCCCCTGGATAACCTAACCCCACCACTCACACTTAACAGCTCTGTCACCCCTCACCACTCACTCCACACCAACAACCCTATATCCCCTCACAGAGCAGGCCACCATCCGCAACTAATCAAGACCACTCCCTATCCCCAGATTATATTCTTCCCTTCTCCTACGCCCCTTCAGTCCCTCCCTGTAACCAGATTGCCCTGAGCCTACACAACATCAAACTCGACCTATCTAATTTGACTAACAAACCCCTCACTCCTCCCAGCCCCATCGCCCCTCACCCCACACCATCTACCCCATCTCCCCCTCACACATTTGTCCACCCTCCGCAAATACCACAGACCGCGCCCTCTCAGTACCTCCTCTCACCTTAATTACTCAGATCCTACACAACATTGAAGGTGACCTATCTAATTTAACTACTGAATTTGCCCGACTCAAGAAAGATTTTTCCTTCCTCAGCTCCAGAACCCTCCCTCACCATAAAATACCTACCCACCCTCCCTCAAAAATCCTTAACACCAAACACAACCGTTGGAGATCGCTCCCTCTCCACTGCCATACTCATAGACCTCTCCGCACCTCTAACCATTTCTCCCCGTCCGACCTCGCCAACCTATGCAAGTCCTACCTTCATAATGTACCAACCACCTACCCTCCACTCCCATATGCCCCATCCCTGTTATCATAGGGACAAATAGAACCCCCTCCTCCCCTGCTTACCTCAGACCACCACCCCAACTCACGTCGATCCACTCTTGCCCACCCTCCAAATACAACCCCACACCACTGAAGCACATGCTCGTCAACTGTTGCTCCGCTGTCTTACACGCCATGGAAATTTCAGAAACATTTCTGAGTGAATCCATTGATATTGCATTCCTCACAGAAACCTGGCTCAATGACCACTCAACAAGCATGCTTAACCTACTCTTCCCCCTAGGATACTCTATTCTTAGAAAAGATAGACCTGACAGAGTGGGTGTGGGCTAGCCATTATCTTTAAAATGAACTTCAGATATCCCTTGTCACTAACCCAGGCTACTCCTCCAGCCGATGTGGTTACGAGGCCATGAAGTCCGGGATTTACATACAAAACATGAAGTTGGATCTATGAGAATCCGGCTTATCAAAGACCTTCGCTAAAGACAGTGCGAGATACATTTCACAGACACGGGACCCCCAACAAGAAGACAATATTCACTAATCATAAGATATTCACCACAATGTTTGTGAAAATACACTAAGGAAGTAACTCGCAATTAACTCTTTAGATGAAGAAACAGATAAACCCTACCTAAATAAAGACAGTGACTTACCTGCCCTGAAGAAGTCCTTTTGGACGAAACGCGTAGGCACCGGCTACAACATTGTTTTTATGAAGATAGAATCCTTGCTTTTTGAACCAAATAAAGAATTTACCACTCATCCATTGAAGACTCTTAACTTACCAGGATTGACTGAATGAAATACTGCAACTCTATGGTGTACATCCAAAAAGAATATTGCTTTTTTCTTTGTTATTATACTACATAGAAATAGATCGTTTTTACATTGCTGTAGAGTGCTGGACATTGTGATAAATTGTGTATGTTTGAGACTTTTTTAGTCTCAGGGAGACCTAGGGGTCTGGATCTCCTGTTCTTAGAACCTAAAAATTGTAGATACTAGTGTGACACTAGTGGATAGGTGCAATATCGTATAGCCTCAAACCCCTGTGCTCGGTGTGTATAATATTCCTCCAGTGAATACCTGGAAGCTGAACTGTCAACTCAAAACTCCCTCCCAATTCGTCACAACATCTATCGCCCCCGGGACCACCACAGCCCTTTATTGAGGACTTATCTGAGCTCCTGACGCAATCCGCATTGTCCAACTCAAAAAATCTCTTTTCTGGTGATCTTAACCTCCATTGGAACTATACCAATGACCCCACTATCTCCCTCCTCACAACTCTTCTTGAGATCAATGAACTCAAACAACTATGCCTATCCGCAACACTCACTAAAGGAGCCATACCTGACGTCATTCTGTCCAACGAACATCTGACCTCCATGACCAATATCATCCCCATTGACTGGTCTGACCATCACCCTATACTGTTCACCATTGCTACCTCAGCAAACCTCCCCACTTCTAAAATTAAAGGACCTAAGAAATTGACCAGAAACCTAAAATGTATCCCCCCAGGTGTTCTCCAATCTAAACACCAAGCTCAACTTCTTCTCATTCCCCCCTCACAAAATGTGAATGAGCTCACTGAACTCTTTAATAATACTGTCACCGGTACTCTTGACCAACTGGCCCACTTAAACTCAAAAACCAAAGAAACACCCCCTCAATCTCTTGGTTTAATACCAAGATAAATAATGAAAGACAGGCACTCAGACTGTCGGAAAGAACCTGGAGACACCATCCCTCACCGTCCCATTTTGCACTTCTCAGACATGCTATATCCACAAACAAAAAACACATCCTCAAGGAAAAGGCATCCTTCTTCCACACTCAACTTGATAGTGTCAAAAACAGACCCAGGGAACTCTTCAAAATCTTTTGAAACCAAACATACCCCGCACCTCCAAATGTGACAGCCTCCTCTGCCAAAGAAATTGCCCACTTCTTCTCTGAAAAAAATTGCCAAACTTGATCAATCCTTCCTTCCCACACAACTATCCTCCAACTCGTTTCCTAGCGACCCTCCTCACCCACCCATTTCCCTACCCTCCAACCACTCCACTGACCTCTCACATACCACATCTCCTGTAACCAACTTCCCTTACTCACAACTAAAGAAGAATGCCTCCTTGCTCAACTTCCTCCCTGTCACTGAGCTAGAAGCCCTTAAAATAATTGGCAATCTTAAACTGGCCTCTCACATAAAAGACCCCATACCCTCTACCTTTGTCCCTGACCTTAAGCACATCATCACCCCATTCTGAACTACAATCATCAACACCTCTCTCTCCACGGGCTGTGTCCCCATCTCCCTTCAACTTGGACAAATCTCCCCCATAATCAAAAACCCCAATGCTGAACCCAATGACCTAAATATTCTCCGCCCCATCACTAACCTCCCCTTTCTCTCAACTGTCCTAGAAAAATGTGTCCTCCTACAACTAGACAAACACATTGAAAACTTCAACCTATTCGACCAGCTTCAATCTGGCTTCAGGAAAGGCTGCAGCACCAAAACGGCAATGCTCAATGTCATAGATGACATCCATCAATCACTTGATAATGGCAAGACCTGCCTTCTTATCCTTCTTGATCTCTCCGTAGCATTCAATACAGTCAACCATTCATCCCTACTTAATATGCTTAGGACCCGTTTCAGCCATAATGGTACCGCCTACAAATGGTTCATCTCTTACCTACCGCACAGAGCTCAAATCAAAATTCAAAAGTGTCTCTTTAACCCAAATCCCGTCTCCCTTGGAGTCCCCAAGGATCTATTCTCTCTCCCTACCTCTTTAACCTCTTTATGGAACCCCGCACCCTCATTCTTAAACAAGCAGGCATCAATTACTACCTCTACACCGATGACACCTGTTAGAACTGGCTATTTCTGGTTGGCTAAGGCTGGCGCCAAAGCTAGGCAGAAACCACCATTCTAGTCAGGGCAAGGGAGTCACACGCCAAGATAACCCCTGCTCACCCCCTTGGTATCTTGGCACGAGCAGACAGGCTTATCCCGGAGGCAATGTGTAAAGCATTTGCACCATTACACACCAGCAACAACATCCTAGGCACACCACAAAAGGAACTCCACACAAGGTTATATAAAAATATCTTCTGTATTGTAAAAACACATCAGATAGAAGTCACACATGTACATTGTGCCAACTGGCACGGGCAATATTCACAAGGGATTATTTACGCTGGACAGGGCCACGTGGGCCACTGTCAGAATCAGCACTTAGTAGAAATAGCACTTCTAGAACTTAGAATAAGTATAGCACAAAATAACAGTTATAAATCACAACCAGTAACTACTGATAACAGGTAAGTACCACCTACCCAAACCTAACCACTTTAGGAAAATGTCACGCAGGGAACCAGTACCTCACTAGGATCACCTGTACTAGAAAAAACAACCACCTAAGTATCACAATACAATTAGGGGTATAAGCAAGAACACATTACACATGATGCATCACAACATTCAGAGGTGTAGGGAAGGAAAACACATGATGCATAAAACATACATTCAGCGGTGTAATAACAAGGCACATGATGCATCAAAAACACATTCAGAGGTGCAGGGAAGGAAAAACACATGATGCATAAACCAACCCATTCAGAGGTGTAAAATCAAGGAAGACACGTGATGCATAAAACATTCAGAGGTGCCAGAACATAACTCAATAGCGCAAAAAGACATGATGCCCAAAAACATTCAGAGGTCTAAGATCTAGGTGCATAATCATATTAAATGCATTACATTTCCTAGCACCACATCACATTGCGTAAAACTCACATTAGGCAATTACCATCATAAACATAGCAGGTAACCACATTGCGCAAACATCATCTTCGCAATTACTATCAAAAACCTAGAAATCACATTGCGCAGAAATCACATACCAGCCCCACAGGCCAACTGGCCATTCAATAAAGGGTCTAAAGAGCCCTGTGTCCAGAATGTCAGGGCGCGCTGCCATGCAGCGCCAGTCAGGGGTGCGCCATTGGTGCAAAACCTAAACGTTGTAGGTGCCCACTACTTGCTGGGCACCTGGGAACACTCACAAGGGCCTAAATGCTGCAGCTGGCACTAAGTGCTGCGCAGCTGTGACCGGCCTGGCACCTCTGTGCCATCTCTGTCCCTCTCAGGGACTCACTCTCCATCTTGCGCCTAAACGGTGCAGCTGCCCACTAATTGCTGGGCAGCTGGAGACTCAAAACTGCGCCACGGCCCTCACTGGCCCTAGATATAAAACCGCATCTTCGGTTGGAGCCACACAGGCTCTGCACCTACATACTGCGCACATTAGAGCTCTCTAGGCTCTGCAAATAATGGTGGGGACCAGGGGAGCCACACAGGCTGAATCACAATGCCCCCGTGGTCGCTGTGCCTACACCGGCACCGACCTGCGCCCCCAGGGAGCCTCTCGGGGCTCTAGATAATGTTGGGACAACCTGCTGCCAACCGGGGCCGCCCTTAATGCACCACAGTTAAATATGCCCCATTACTGGGCCATCATGGGCCTTCTTGCCCAGGGAACACTTCTCCCTACGTTGGAGCGGCCCACTATCACACGGGGCCGCTCTGATACCGTGCCACGCACGGGCACTACTACAGTCCCTCTGCTCCCTCGTGGAACAGAACCAGAACTGCCCCCTCGTCCCCCCGGCCCAGCGCTGACTCCCCGGGCTTCTCGGGGAAGACGGCCGTTCTCCGCACAAGAACCTGGTCAGAACCGGTCGCTCCACTCGCAGCTCGTCCCTCCCTGCCTGCCTTCGATCGTAGTATCCCCTGCATCCTGACTGGTACTGTGCATTGCTTGTGCCATTGATAACGCCTTGTATAATTAGCTTGATTAGTCTGCATTGTTTGATTAGTGCCATCCTGTTGCTGTCTGTTATCGCACATTGCTTGTGCCATTGATATCGCCTGCTGCATTGTTTGATTACTGCCAGCCATTTGTGCCACTGTTTATTTCTGTGCACGCGACCCCCTTTGTGCCTGTGTCTTCCAATTTGTTCTCGCCCATTTTGTTGTGCCCTTAGCCCGTCCCTGCCGCTGCTCCCCCGCGGCCCCACCCCCGCTCCCTCCAGCTTCCACCGAGCCTCGCCACCCCGCTCCCGCCTCACAGCTGCTCCTCCCTCGCCTCTCCCCCATCCACTATCCACTTATGGCAGAGTCACAAACGCGCAGCGTCCACACGAAGCGGTCGCGCCCTATGCGTGCCGAAGGCGCGCCAAAGGTAAGCCCGTCTACGCCCGTCCGCGTCTGGACCGCGCCCAGCGCCAGACCCCCTGGCCCCCGCAAAATCCAATCCACCCGCATAACGTACAACGCTGTCACCCTCTCGGCACTCAACCCCGGCCGTCTTCCAGACTGCTACCAAGCCGCCCCAGGACACACCCATGGACCCTTCACCTGCCACTCCTGCAAGCTCGAATGCATCAGGACCCACACCAAACCCACTAACTCCTCACAAAGCTCCGACACTAACCACCTGAAGTTCATCCTACTCAACACCCGCTCGGTCCACAGACACGCCATTGAACTCTGGAACCTACTTGACACCACATCACCGGGCGTCGCCTTTCTTACAGAAACCTGGATGAACGCCTCATCAACGCCCGACATCGCCATAGCCATCCCGGACGGCTACAAGATCATCCGAAAGGACCGCACCAACCAAACAGGAGGAGGCATCGCCATCGTCCATAAGAACACCATCCGCATCACGACCAGTTCCGACGATAACCTTGCATCTGCCGAACACCTTCACTTCCAGGTCCACACCGACCCCAAGACCACACTCAGAGGCACCCTCATCTACAGGCCACCAGGACCCCGCACACAATTCAGCGAAGACATCACTGACTTCATCAGCACACACGCCCTCCCCTCCGAGGACTACATTCTACTGGGTGACCTCAACTTCCACCTGGAAAAGAAAAACAACAGAAACACCACCACCCTTCTAGACAACCTCTCCAACCTTGGACTCAAACAACTCGTTGACACCCCCACCCACTATGCCGGGCACACGCTCGACCCAATCTTCACCTCCAGCAAGCACATCTCCTTCAATCACACCACAGCTCTCCAATGGATGCACCACAGCTGCGTTCACTTCAACTAGAATAAGACCACGACCCACAACCACCCTCAACCAATTCCCCGCAGAAACTGGAACAAAATTACCACAGACCAGCTCCTCACATCACTTCACCAAAACCCTCCTGCCAAATCATCGGACCCAAACCAAGCAGCCACCAACCTCACACAATGGATCACCCACAGCGCTGACGAATTAGCACCCTTGAAAAACCATCTGTGAGAAAGATTGGGTCGGAACCCCTGTTAAGGCGGAACTACAAAGCCCAGATACCCTTGCTCGGCCATGGCGGCATTCCGTCTCACCTGAAACTCGGACGAAGACCGATATCTCTCCTCTCTTTCCACAGCGTGAGGCAACGGCTATAGGAGGTGCTACGAACAATGGACGAATAAAAACAGACGCCTCACAGGACACGAGGTCGTCGCAGAACGTCGAGGAGGCGGGACCAGAGACGAACCACGAGGAGGACGCTGAATCTCGGAGCCGGGAGCCGGAGCTGAACGCCGAGAGTCAAGACAGCGTTGCTGACCTGGAGGAATTGGCGGGGGAAACCGAAGACCGCTGGACGGAGGAGTGGTGGTGTCCCCCGGAGGAGGCTGGAGAGCGTGCCGTGACTCAGGAGAGTTACGGCGGGGCCGGTGAGTGACTTTGAACCGAAGCCCTTTTGGGGAAACTGTTGTGTGTTAAGGGAGGTGGGAGGCAGGGAGGACATTGAGGGTGGTGGGTGGATTTTTGTAAAGGGAAATACGAACCTGACATTGGTAAAAGAGTAATACCCACTGTTTCACCTACGCTACTGGACTGGGATTAAGACTTTGGTCTATGACTTCAACCCCTCTTCATTCTTATCCTTATTCCATACCCGCTTACTCCCTATTCCCTTATCCACCACTTCCCATACTTTTACGCACTCCCCTTCACTGTACCCGATTTTCGTGCACTACTTTACGGTGTAGGAGCAAGGGTTTTGAACCACCCAGATCACTGACGGTCCTTTTTTCTTCTCTCTCGGTACCTCCGGTTAACCAACACCACGGAGACGCGGTCGCCCCAAGACCACCGACCCTCGGACGAAGAAAAAGAAACATCACCTACCACGGCCGACCCCTTCAACCTTGGAGATCTTGGTACCGCGTGTGGAAGTTCAGACCCTGTCGTGAAACCTAAAGCCTTGTTGCCTGACAATAAAAGTGCTGTTCGCCAATATATTCAGCCTCCGCGTCTGTATATCCGACCTCACCTCCCACAAGTGGTGTCAGAAGTGGGATCCAACGGAGACATGGAGGCTGCAATCACCAAAATGGCTGAACACCAAGAACATTTGGGAAAAGTCATGGAGAAGTTCTTACATGTTGTAGAGGAAGACCGAGAGAAAACGCAGAAAGTTCTTACAGGACAGAGTCAAACACATGAAGCAGCCATGGACAAGTTGGCTGAAATACTCGGGAATCAAAAAGGTCCTACCACACTGCCCTCAATGGTCATGCAAAAATATGTAAGTGGAGAGGACCCTGATTTCTTTTTCACGAACTTCGAACGTATAGCTACTGCCGCCGCATGGCCTGCTGACAAATGGGGACAGTATTTGGGGCCGCTTCTTTCAGGGGATCTGCAAGCAGCCTATCAAGCGGCTACCATACAAGGGGCCGTACCATATGCGGATATCAAACGCTGCATAATGGAAAGGTTGGGGGTGGACGACGAGTCCTATCGGATAAAGTTACGTCAGATAAAAGAGGGTCCACAAGAAACACCCCGAGCCTTGTACTTTAGGGTAAAAGATATGACTGACCGATGGTTGAAGCCGGCCACCTCGGATAAGGATGGTATCATGTCAAAAATATATCTTGAACAATATCTGGCCTCTCTTCATCCTCCAATACAGAGGTGGGTTAGACAACAACCACGGTTGACCCTCGAATCTGCCGTAGAAATTGCAAGTGCCTATAACAGGGCCCAAGAACTTCAAAAGGGCAGAGAGGATACCCAGTGGAGAAACCCCGGACCGGGACATCACAGACCGGCTCGTACTCCTATCCCTAAAAAACCAGATCCTGTTGCTTTCTTACCTGGACCTGTGATCCCCACCCCAGTGTTCAGACCACCAAACCCGGGACCCCAATGTTTCCATTGTGGAGGGATGGGACATATCGCTAAATTTTGTCCCCAAAAAGAGGAACCAATGGAAATAGGAATAGCCAGGAACTACTATTGTTCTAACCCGAGAGAACCATTGCCACCCTATCATTGTGAAGTAAAAGTGAATGGACAGCCTACTTTGGCGTTAGCCGACACGGGTTGTCGACAGAGCGTAGTTCGGCCCCAAGATTTTCAACCCAGAGTAGTACCCAGTGAGGAGATGGTGGCTATTCGGTGTGTACATGGGGACGTTAAACAATACCCAACTTCCCGAGTTACGATTCAACACACCAACGACCCCGGAACCTCCCTGAAAGTAGGTCTGATCCCTAATCTACCGGAGAGGGTCATTCTGGGTAACGATTATCCCCAACTGTCTCACATGCTAGCCTATGATAAGCACAAAGGAGAAGACTGGTGGGCTGAGGCTCCTTTTTCCAACGCAGACGAACATGAGTGGCCTGAATCAAAACCAAGAAAGAGTAGAAAGCAGAGAAGAATAGAAAAAGGGAAACCACCTATCGTGTTGCCTGTTATACGTGAAGATAATCCTTGGGAAACCGACAGAAGTTTTCGATCCACACAAAGAGAGGATCCAATTCTACAAGAGGCATGGAAGAACGCACTAGAACAGGAAGATCCCCTTCATGTAGGTCCCTATTTTTTTAAGAAAAATGGGCTACTATATAGGAAGGGAAATCCTACACAAGACCCCCAGTTAATAGTACCCACCCCATTTCGAGAGAAGGTAATGTTTCTGGCCCATAGTCACTTGCTAGGTGGACATTTTGGTCCGGACAAAACTGAGAAACAAATCCTAGAGAAATTTTACTGGCCAGGGATATACCAACAGGTAAAAAAATATTGTAGGGAATGCCCCATATGCCAAAAACACAGTAGGTACATACCTCCCCGTGCACCCTTGCGTCCACTCCCGGTGATAGAAGAGCCCTTTACCAGAGTAGGCATGGACATTATAGGGCCCTTGTTACCCTCAAGGAGTGGGTGTAGGTTTGTGTTGGTGTTGGTGGATTACGCCACCCGCTTCCCTGAGGCTATTGCTTTACGACGGCCCGATGCGGTTAATATTGCCAAAGCAATGATAACCGTATTTTCCAGGGTGGGGTTTCCAAAAGAAATCCTGACAGATCAAGGAACCCCATTCATATCCAAGGTCATGAAGCAAGTGTGTACCCAACTAGGCATACATCAAATTAGAACAGCGGCTTACCACCCGCAAACTGACGGATTAGTTGAAAGGTATAATGCTACGCTTAAGACAACCCTTAAAAAACTGTTAGAACTCGAAACGAGAAA
Organism: Lissotriton vulgaris; assembly: GCF_964263255.1. Classification (NCBI taxonomy): domain Eukaryota; kingdom Metazoa; phylum Chordata; class Amphibia; order Caudata; family Salamandridae; genus Lissotriton; species Lissotriton vulgaris. Next base: position 1,105,474,246 of record NC_141695.1, read on the forward strand.
GTGGGAGGATATGTTACCATTGGCATTGTTCGCCATACGGTGTAAACTACAGAAAAGTACAGGTTACTCCCCTTTTGAACTACTATATGGACACCAGCCACGAACTTTCTTGGACATGGCCCAAGAAAAGTGGGAGAATGAACCCGATAACGCAAAGCCCTTAGTGGATTATGTATCCACACTTAAAACACATCTGAGTCAGATTCGGACTATTGTCCGTAATAATCTGGAAGAGGCACAAGCGGCTCAGAAAAAACAATATGACAAAAAGGCAAAAGAGAGAAAATTTGAGGTGGGTGACCTCGTTTTGTTAATGATGGCCTCATCCGACCACAAACTACTGGGTCAATGGCAGGGCCCGTATAAAGTTACAGAGAAAGTCACTCCTGTGACTTATAGGATAGAGCTAGATTCGACCCGTGGTACATCACAAATATATCACATCAATTTGCTAAAAAAATGGGAAGGCCCTCAACCTGTTCTAAATTCCCAGATTGAGAATGAGGTACCTCTATTTTCTCAATGTATTGACCCTATTCTTCCAAACCCTTTGAAAGAAAAGTTAATGCAGAACCTCGCTCCCCTTGGAGGAGTGTTTTCCTTAACTCCCGGTAGGACGACCCTAGTACAACATGCCATCAGAACCCCTGTAGGTAAAAGGGTACGACTTAGGCCCTATCGGATACCCGAGGCCCGTCGTCAAACCATAAGAGAGGAAGTACAAAAGATGCTGGAAATGGATATTATCGAACCATCATCTAGTGAGTGGAACTCCCCAATTGTTTTGGTACCGAAACCGGATGGTTCGGTCAGATTTTGCATTGACTTCCGAGAGGTTAACAAGTTATCGGAGTTTGACACTTATCCCCTTCCAAGAGTGGATGAAATGATTGAAAAAATAGGGAAAGCCCAGTACATCAGCACATTGGACTTGTGTAAAGGGTATTGGCAAATCCCTTTACGTCCCCAAGATAAGGAAAAACAGCCTTCTCCACTCCAGAAGGATTGTACCATTTTAAGGTCATGCCCTTTGGTTTACACGGGGCACCAGCTACTTTTCAAAGGGCGATGAATTGTATATTACGCCCCCACGAAAAATATGCCGGTGCGTATATAGATGACATCGTCATTTTCAGTGAGACATGGGACCAACACGTACAACACCTGAAGCAAGTCATAAGCACTCTAGGAGAAAATGGATTGAAAATCAATCCATCGAAAAGCCATCTAGCAGCCCAAACAGTGAAATATTTGGGATACCTCTTGGGAGAGGGAATGATAAGACCACAAGATTCCAAACTGGCAGCTATTTCCCAGATTCCACTTCCCAAAAACAAGAAAGACCTACGGGCCTTTTTGGGGCTTTTGGGATATTATAGACGATTTATTCCCAACTTTTCCCAAATTGCATCGCCTCTCACTAACTTGCTGCAAAAGAACTCCAATACTGAGGAGCGTCTAAAACATCCTACCCCTGACATACTTAGAGCCTTCCAAACTCTAAAAGGATCCCTAACGTCTGAAACGGTACTAGCCAGTCCTGACTATTCTCTCCCATTTGTCTTACAGACAGATGCGTCAGATCAGGGATTAGGAGCAGTGCTCTCACAAGTAACTCCCCAGGGACAAGAACAGCCTATTTTATATATAAGCAGAAAATTGTTTCCGAGAGAACAGAATTATGCAGTCATTGAAAAAGAGGCCTTGGCAGTTAAGTGGGCCATAGAAACACTGCGTTATTATCTGGAGGGTAGAGAGTTTACTTTATTCACAGATCATGCCCCTTTGGAATGGTTATCTCGCAACAAAGGAAACAACGATCGTGTATTACGATGGTTCTTGGCACTGCAGCCCTACAGATTTCATACGAAACATCGGAAAGGGTCAGAGCAAGGGAATGTTGATTTCCTATCCAGGTATCCTCAGGACAGAAACCCTAGTAACAGGACACCAAGGGAAAGGGGATGTGAGAAAGATCGGGTCGGAACCCCTGTTAAGGCGGAACTACAAAGCCCAGATACCCTTGCTCGGCCATGGCGGCATTCCGTCTCACCTGAAACTCGGACGAAGACCGATATCTCTCCTCTCTTTCCACAGCGTGAGGCAACGGCTATAGGAGGTGCTACGAACAATGGACGAATAAAAACAGACGCCTCACAGGACACGAGGTCGTCGCAGAACGTCGAGGAGGCGGGACCAGAGACGAACCACGAGGAGGACGCTGAATCTCGGAGCCGGGAGCCGGAGCTGAACGCCGAGAGTCAAGACAGCGTTGCTGACCTGGAGGAATTGGCGGGGGAAACCGAAGACCGCTGGACGGAGGAGTGGTGGTGTCCCCCGGAGGAGGCTGGAGAGCGTGCCGTGACTCAGGAGAGTTACGGCGGGGCCGGTGAGTGACTTTGAACCGAAGCCCTTTTGGGGAAACTGTTGTGTGTTAAGGGAGGTGGGAGGCAGGGAGGACATTGAGGGTGGTGGGTGGATTTTTGTAAAGGGAAATACGAACCTGACATTGGTAAAAGAGTAATACCCACTGTTTCACCTACGCTACTGGACTGGGATTAAGACTTTGGTCTATGACTTCAACCCCTCTTCATTCTTATCCTTATTCCATACCCGCTTACTCCCTATTCCCTTATCCACCACTTCCCATACTTTTACGCACTCCCCTTCACTGTACCCGAATTTCGTGCACTACTTTACGGTGTAGGAGCAAGGGTTTTGAACCACCCAGATCACTGACGGTCCTTTTTTCTTCTCTCTCGGTACCTCCGGTTAACCAACACCACGGAGACGCGGTCGCCCCAAGACCACCGACCCTCGGACGAAGAAGAAGAAACATCACCTACCACGGCCGACCCCTTCAACCTTGGAGATCTTGGTACCGCGTGTGGAAGTTCAGACCCTGTCGTGAAACCTAAAGCCTTGTTGCCTGACAATAAAAGTGCTGTTCGCCAATATATTCAGCCTCCGCGTCTGTATATCCGACCTCACCTCCCACACCATCAAATCAAGCAAGTTAGCAAAAAAGCCCCCTGGTTCAATGATGACCTTAAGAAATCCAAGAAGATCTGCCGCACCCTCGAGAAAGCCTGGCGAAAAAACCCAACCACTGACAACCTGACCACCTTCAAGAACGCCACCCGCAAACACCACCAACTGATCCGATACACCAAGAAATCAGCTCTCAAAGATCGACTCGACAACAACGCCCACAACAGCAAGGAACTATTCAACATCGTCAAAGAGTTTACCAACCCCACCGCTGGCACCAACGACATCACTCCCTTCCATAACAGCTTTGGAGACCAGTCCACCCCACCCTCCTCCGAACCAAAACCCCCCTCCAGCAACCTTTGCGCCTGGAACCCAATCACCACTGAAGACACCATCCGCCAGATGAACTCCATCCACTCAGGATCGCCAACCGACCCTTGTCCTCACCACATTTTCAACAAAGCAGACTCCATTATCGCACCCCATCTCCGAGACGTCATCAACTGCTCCCTCAACTCCGCTACCTTCCCAGAAAGCTGGAAACATGCCGAACTCAGCGCCCTCCTGAAGAAACCCACAGCAGACCCCACTGAACTTAAGAACTACCGCCCCATTTCGCTCCTCCCATTCCCTGCCAAAGTCATTGAGAAAGCCGTCAACAATCAGCTTGCCACCTTCCTCGAATCCAACAAATCCCTCGACCCTTCACAGTCCGGCTTCCGAGCCAAACACAGCACCGAGACCGCCCTCATCGCAGGAACAGACGACATTCGAACTCTACTGGACAACGGAGAAACAGCTGCCCTCATCCTACTTGACCTCTCTGCAGCCTTCGACACAGTCTGTCATAGCACCCTTATACAACGCCTCAACAACGTCGGATTACAAGGAAAAGCACTGGACTGGATCATCTGGTTCCTCGCCGGAAGAACCCAGAGAGTCCGCCTCAACCCTTTCAGATCAGAGGCCACCGAAGTCATCTGCGGAGTACCACAAGGATCATCACTCAGTCCTACCCTCTTCAACGTATACATGAGTCCCCTCGCATCCATAGCACGCCAACACAACCTCAACATCATCTCCTACGCAGATGACACCCAGCTAATCCTCTCCCTCACCAAAGACCCAAACACCGCCAAAACCAACCTACACAAAGGGATGAAAGAAGTAGCCGATTGGATGAAGAACAGCCGCTTAAACTGAACTCAGACAAAACGGAAGTACTCATCTTAGGATCATCCCCCTCCGCCTAGGACGACTCATGGTGGCCACCGGCCCTGGGAAACGCACCCATACCAACGGACCACGCACGTAACCTGGGCTTCATCCTGGACTCCTCCCTTTCGATGACCAGACCAGTCAACGCGGTCTCATCATCATGCTTCAACATTCTACGTATGCTCAAAAAAATCTTCCGCTAGATCCCCACCGAAACAAGAAAGACGATCACCCATGCACTGGTCACAAGCGGACTGGACTACGGAAACAGCCTTTACGCCGGAACGACAGCCAAACTACAGAAAAAACTCCAACGCATCCAGAACGCCTCAGCCAGACTCATCCTAGACATCCCCCGCCAGGCTCACATTTCCGGTCACCTAAAAGACCTCCACTGGCTCCCTGTCAACAAGAGAATAACGTTCCGTCTCCTCACCCACGCACACAAAGCCCTCTACAACCTAGGACCCGAATGCCTCAACTCGCGCCTGTCCTTTTACACCCCCACCCGCCAACTACGATCGTCCAATCAAGCCCTCGCCTCTATTCCACGCATCCAAAGATTCACCATGGGGGAAGATCCTTCTCCTACTTAGCGGCCAAGACCTGGAATTCTCTCTCCTCCGACCTCCGCCTTACACAGGACCACCTCTCCTTCAGAAAATAACTAAAAACTTGGATATTCGATAAGTAAAGCACCCCCCCTCCCTCAAGCGACTTGAGACCCTCTGGGTGAGTAGTGCGCTATAGAAATTTTTGAACTTGAACTTGAACTTGAACTCTCTTGGGCGGCGGGGCTCTCAGCATATCTCCGGTTGCGGCTCTCATGGCGGCCTCTGCAGACACCCGGGAGCCAGCCAATGGCAGTGTGGCTCCTGGGAGGAGCCTCCGACGATGCTGACACCTCAGCCAATCGCTGCGCGGCTCTGCCGATGGCGCAGCGGGGCTGGGGCCAATCCCAGCGCGGCGTCACTGAGGGGGCTCGTCGCTCTCCACCAATGGGAGCGCAGATGCTTCGATCTTTCTCCGCGATCCCCGGCCAAGGGCTCTGATGATTGTAGGCCCCGGGCAGCGGCAGAGAAAAGCGTAATGAGTCAAATAAAGCGCTCCCAAGCGCTAAAGGCAGTTCACAGCGCTCCCCAGTGCTGAAGGTCCAGGAAATGCGCCCTCAAGCGCTAGAAGTAAAACAAAGCGCTCCCAAAAGCTAGAAGGGGAAAATAAAGCGCTCCCAGCGCTATAGGCAACCAAAGGTCACCAGTCCAGCAAAAGTACAAGTAAAGCGCCCCTCAGGCGCTAGTGCTCCAAAAGTCTTCCACAAAGTCCTTCAGGGGTCCAGGACAAGTCCATCAGGCATCCAGGGGCTGGGCAGGGCTCAGGGATGCAAGCCTTCCCCTGAGCCCAAGCAGCAGCACGCCCCTGGCAGGATTCAAGTCAGAAACAAGAACATTTTGGAAGGGGACACAGCCCCTTTTTATACAGAGAAATCCTTTGTCTAGCAGGGTGCAGGCAGTGTGAGAACCAGCTAGAACTGGTTATAGGGAATTCCTTTCACTGGCCAGGCTAGGGACATCAGACGCACCCCAGGGGGTGGAGCCAGCATTGTGTGGGGAAAACCCAGCCTCATTCAGGACCCTCAAACCAGACGGTCAATCCACAAGCAGGCCCAGGCTCACTCCTCCCCTCACATCAGCATGCTAAACACTCCATTCACCACCAGGGCAGACCCTCCCAGACTCTTGGAGCCAAGCTCACCAGCCAGCCTCAGCCAATCACACGCCAGACACAAATTACACAAATATGCCAACTTCTAAAAGTGGCACTTCTACACTAGACACAATCATGCCGCATATATCATTGCGCAGCATTCAATCTCACGAGTTCGCACATACCAAATTCGACCCTGCACTCCCCACACATCAGGAACTACCATGGGCATACATATTCCCCATTCATTCCTATGGGAGGGCAGGTCACTCATCACACATACACAGAGAGCTCACGCACTTTACACTGTACCACAGTGAAAAAGTGTGCAGAGGCCTAAAATCACCAACACCAGGTCACAGAAACAGGTTAGGAAAAAGCAAAAAGTTTCGCAGTACCTCTCAAAGAAACTCCTCTTTGCGGGCACCACTCGACCTCTGAGAAGCACCAACAACCTCCTCCTAATCCCACCTTTGCATAAAAAGAAAAAAACACAATCTCGCTCCTTCTCTGGCAATGCCCCTACTATCTGGAATGCCCTCCCAAAAAACCCTCGCTGTAACCTGTCCTATTCCAGTTTCAAAAAATACCTCAAACCCCACCTCCTCAATTATTATTGGGGATCCTAACCTGTGTCCTGCACCTGATCTCTTATCGCAATACTATATTTGTTCAGTAATATATGTCCTTTTTTCTGTACACCATTCTACCTAATTACTTGAAATGTATAGCTCCAGCTCCTGTTTATCTATCTTGATTTGTATAATACTCATGTTGTTTTTAATTTGTATATTCCCATTTTTGTTTTATTACCTTTTATACCATGTTTGCCTTATACTATCCTAATCATGTAAAGTGCTCTGATACCTCTGGGTGTAGTCAGCGCTATATAAAACCTTTAAAATAAATAATACAAAATAAATAACATCAGGCTCACCTGCCGGAAGTCTTCCCAGACTTGTGGCTCTATATAATAGTCATCTTCACTGACCTGCTTAGTTGAGCCTTTGGTAAGTAGATGCCAGAATAATTGACTGTCTTTCTGTCTAGAGGCCTCAGCCAAAGTACGCCAATTATCAGCCTCCCAGCACCTTTTTACTCCCACCTGGGCCTTCTTGTACATCGCTCTCTTATTCGCGATGTCCGTTCGAACTCCTTGCTTAACTGCCACCTTAAGATTAGCCTTTGCTATTTTACATTCCTCGTTATACCAAGGGACAGTGTTTCGCTTATTCATATCAAAACGAAGTGATTTACTGAAATGTTGTTTAATGCTATTCTATTTCTGACTTCCATGGGAAAGTAGATTTTTCTGCTTGATGGATTCTGGAGTAGGTGGGCATTGGGTAGGGAGTGTAATCTGTTCTCCTTAAGGTGCCTATAAAAAAAAGCCAAGTGGCATTAACTCAATCCTTTGTCCACGATCGTTCCCAGGTCGTTCCCTCCAGCTTAAGAGCAACTGCCTAGCTAGATCCCGGAATCTACAGTTAATCACTATGAAGTCTCCCTCAACTTCCTTCCATAGTGGACTGACCCAATTCACTCTATGGGTGAAAACAATGTCATGGAAACACGAGCTAGAAAAATTGGTGTTCCGAGTTAACCAGTGGCAGAACTTATTCTTTAGTTGAATAGAAGATTCCTTTTGCTCACCCCTGAGTGTAGGTGCATTGGTTAATATCACTGCATAAGGACAGCAATCAGGGGGAAGTTGGAGAGTCACATCATTACTGTTTTCTTCACCTAAGCAAGCATCGCTCATTCGTACATTGGACTGTCTAGAGGGAGCCATATCTTTCCTATTCAATGGCAGGCTGATCGTGCTGCGACTTGTATATTCAGCGTGTATGAGCTGCCTAGTATTATCCGTGCGGGCGTCTTCATGTGTATCGTGAGAATTTTTCTGAACAATGGACATAGCGGTAGGATTTACTCAGTTGCCATGGAAATTTCCCAAAGTAGTGCTAGATTTCCTACTGTCCATGTTACCTGGAAGTTCTGCAGACCCAGGACATAAGGCGCTATAATTATCTGCCCCCGCAGTTTGGGAGGAAAGTATCTTATTTACATTTGCCACAAGCCTATTCATGATGGGTAGCATTCTATTTTGTATTATTTTTTCAAAGCCATCCAGTAAAAGCTTGATGTCTTGCAGGGATAGGACTGAGGTAGGATATGTTACAAGAGAGGGATTCAGTTTTAGTGGGGATACTGTAGTAGGACTATTAACATTGGGAGCCTGTCTGGCTCTTCTCTTATGTTTGGTATTAGCTACTAATACAGGCTCTAAATGCTTCCTTTATCTGGGGGACTAGGTGCTGGAGATGCCTGAGGTTGGTGTGGGGGCAACTCAGGACTAGCTAGAACCTGACTAGTACAGATTGATCAAGAACATTGCTCTCTAGGACCGTGGCCCTTGTTTGATAACCTGTAGTGAATTCCTTATTTAACATATGGTAGGATCCCCCTCTAGGGACAACCAACGTTGAAGTACAAGTATTTATTTATCAATAACTTTCGCAGCTCACATTAGGAAGCAGTCATGAGTTGAGTTCTGTATGGTCCTCGGTGTGCTCTTCCTTTCCCCAACCCATCTTAATTTTCCCATTATTCAACTCGACTTAGATCAAGGTGGAGCAAAATTAATGTATAAAAAGTCAAGATAGTCTAGCCTGCTTATTTGTTGAAGTTCTTCTCCCCAAGAGTCTCACATTGTGCACGTAGTCCAGTTTCGGGGGTTTGGAAACTTGAAAATATGGGCAAAAAAAAAAGACGAAGCCTAGTGGCTAGGCCCAGCCCAGCCACTAGGGGCTTTGAAGGGAGCAGACGGGCCCCTTGGCCTGGGCATGCCCCCGCGTGTCCCGCGCTCCGGGAAGGCTGTGGGGCTTAGATGCGCCTCTGGGCGCTGTCAGGTGATGTAGTTGGTTGCAGGCAGAGGAGCCTGGGCGATGGAGTCTTGCGGACCCACTGCTGCTGGCTCACTGGCTGGGCTGGTTCTCACCCCCTAGTGAATTCTGCTGGCGTGTTCCCCACTGCGGGTTGACTGTGGGGCATAAATGCGCCTCTGGGCGCTGTCAGGTGACGTAGATGGTTGCAGGCAGAGGAGCCTGAGCAATGGAGTCTCGCGGAGCCGCTGCTGCTATCTCACTGCCCGGTTCTAACCCCCGGGGAATTCTGCTGGCGTATATATATATATGTATATATATATATATATATATATATATTCACTGAAAAAAACGTAGGCTTTACACACCTTATAGTTAGGAAGTAGCATTTACGAAACCTTTGAAATTCACTGAAAAAAACGTAGGTTTCACACATGTTATAGTTAGCTGGACATTTCCCTCATATAAAACCATTGAAATTCCCCCGTTATAGTTAGTTCAGGTAACTATAACTCGCACGCCCGCAATGCACTTCTGATGACGTCACATATTACATTACTCATGACATGGTCAGTGACATCACTCATGACATCACTGATGACATCTCAAATGACATCACTGATGACATCACTGATGACATCACTGATGAAATCATCCAGTGAATGGGTGTTTTTCTGAAAATTGAATATGTTTTATATATGTATATCTGAAGGTTGATGGAAGAAGAAATTGGTATATACGTGTATAAATGGCTGCTTTTTTGGTGAAAAATAGATTGCATAACTGACTGATTAAGTGTATCTTAATGAATACATGGGTTAGTGAGTAATGTTTAAATGCATACATTTCTGTATCAGTCTCTCACTTTCTGTATAAGTGGCTGCATGTGTTGGTGAGTAGCTATATGAGTGATACATGAGTGTCTACATAGGTTATTGTTTGTTTGATTATCAGTAGGAGTGTCTGAGTGTCTGTATGCTTCGTTGGGAGGTCTCACGTAGTGCATAGATGCATGAATGAGTGAGTTTCTGCTTGTATGTGTTGAAGGCAGCATATGTGCAGGACTGTATGGGTGGATGAGGGTGTGTGGTGAGCAGCTATATAGGTTATTTATAGTTTATTTGTGAGTAAGTACATATGTTTTAAACTAGTACATATGAGTTATGTGTGAGTAACTCTATGGATGAGTGTCAGTGTGTAACAGGATGATCACGATGTAATAGTGTATGAGTACATAAAATGAGTGAATACATGTATGAGTGACTGTATATGTCTGTTGATGAATGAGTGGATGTTAGTATAGATCTTGGAATTACTAAATAGGTGTGTTGTACGTGGCATTGGTATGTCCATTGTATTGAAAATTTTATTTTCTATTTTTGAATGTGTGTACTAAAGGTTATATTAACGTGAGAGAAGGTCTGCCACTCTTCCACAAGGATGATGTCATCAGTGATGTCATCAGTGATGTCATTTGAGATGTCATCAGTGATGTCATGAGTGATGTCACTGACCATGTCATGAGTGATGTAATATGTGATGTCATCAGCAGTGCATTGCGGGCGCCCGAGTTATAGTTAGCTGAACTAACTATAACGGGGGAATTTCAATGGTTTTATATGAGTGAAATGTTCAGCTAACTATAACATGTGTGAAACCTACGTTTTTTTCAGTGAATTTCAAAGGTTTTGTAAATGCTACTTCCTAACTATAATGTGTGTAAAACCTACGTTTTTTCAGTGAATTTGCAAGGTTTTTAAATTGCTAATTCCTAACTATAACGTGTGTTAAACCTATGGTTTTTTCAGTGAATTTCAAAGGTTTTTTAAATGCTAATTCCTATCTATACCGTGTGTTGTACAATTGTGGTCGAATGTGTGCATGGTTTCATCTCTCTTGATATACGATGGAAGTCGGCTGTTTGATGTACAACAATCCTTTAACCCCTCCCACACTTATGACGGAACCGCTCCGACATAGCCCTCGGGTGGGCTGCGCTGGTGACGGAGCGTGTCGGCGTTTGTGGATTGAATCTTGAGCTGCAATGATCTTTCCCTCATTGTGCTTTGCATTAATGAATGGTGGCTACAGACAAACCTGCGTGGGCTTCTCTACAACAGGCGCTGTCTTTGGTGGAAAAATAGCGGCTTGTGTCTGAGCCGCAGAGTAAGCCCAGGGCTGCTCATCAACGCTCCTGCTGCGGCGCCAACCGACACCGTGGGGTACATGGACAGGTGCCGTTTTATTACAAGCAAGTATGCCAGCGGGGACTCGAGCATTGGTACCACGACCCACTTGGGGACAATTGTGAAAAATGTGGTGTTTGTACAAGGCGACTCACTGGAGTTAAATGTGGGCACTACAAGTATCATGAGGCCGGAGAGGGGTCATGCCCACTTGGGCGGGGTACAACATTAGATAAAGGTTGATGTTTTGAAACTGCTTTGTGCTACACCTCACTTCCGCAGCCTTTGAAGAAGTTTGACACGAAACGCGTCGGCATTTGCGGATTGAATCTTGTGCTGCAATGATCTTTTCCTCGTTGTGCTTTGCATTAAAGAATGGTGGCTACAGACAAACCTGCATGGGCTTCTCTACAACAGGCGCTGTCTTTGGTGGAATATATATATAAGTTTATCAAAGACAGAGTATTTGTAAATCACCACCTATTTTTTTTAATAAAAGATGACATCCTAATATCTGCCAAATAGTTTAAGAATTTTGGCCAATACTGTGTCAGACTGTGGCTGCTAGATTCTATCAGATACAATGTCAGGATAGCAATTCCTGGTTATAAACGATATCACTTTGCCCAGGAGTTGGAATGGTTCCTGTTTTGGAAAGTTAGAACCAGCCACCTCAGCAGCAGAAATCATGTTGACGCTATGTCAGTCTATATCTTCCAGAGAGGCTAGTGTTTCAAAGGCATTGCTGGTTTGCACAATATAGCTATGTCTAGAAGAATTAAGACGGTCATTGCTCACAGTAACATTTGCTCTTAGAAGCACAGTTGGAATATAGGAATAGACCAGAAAAATCACTGGAATAGAAAACAGGGGATGAAATTGTCGGTCAAAGAAATTTAGGAGAGATTTAACCTTCATTGGGGTTGTAAAATTGATGATCATACAGTCTCCATTTTTATCCTTTTTGCCCAGACCTATCCAAGGGGTTTTCTTACCATTATGACCTCAAATGACAGATTTGAAAGCCAGCCAGCCTTACTTGCAGTCAATAAATTGTTATAAGCTTCAGACCAGAATAATCTTCATCTACAGATGAAGAGATAGTCAGAACACCTTCCAGCACCAGGTCATATGGAATGCATTCAGGGGGAAGTTGGGGAAAATTTGGATTTGTCCCAGTTACTTTAATGACTTCCCTATTTGCACTGCCCCTTCCAGGCTCCCTTTGACCCTTCTTTACTGATAAATCAGCTAGGTCAGATCTCATTTGATTACCCATGTGCTCCTTTGGATGGATGCAGAAAATTGGGGGATGGAGGTGCACTCCCTATTCTACCTAATCTAAAGCTTTCAACAGTTATTTAAACCAATGCTTTATAAAGGTGCCGCAGCGTAGCACTGGCTGCCTGTCAAGTGCTAAAGGACAAAAGATAAGTATACTGCCAAGGTTGGCAGAGCACGCTACACACTGTGCTGAGGTAGTCCGGGTGGACTCTACATTTGATTATTTAACAATCATTCAATAAACAATATTTATACATAAATCAATCCAATGGTATTACGCACAGTAATGAATGCACTTAAACGGATTCTTTTATGTGTATCTTCATAAATTAAACCAAATACCTAAATCAAATTGCAGTAACCATATATCTCTGGTTATGTCAAAGATGTCAACACTATTATCGCAGCCTTAGTTTCAATCATAGCTTGTGCTGGACTTAAAAGAACACAGGGGACAATAAAGTGACAGTTGACACTCCGCGAGCTCTATCTCGTTGGATATGACTCAAACCACTTGTTTTAAGAATATGTCCAGGTAAAGTACCTGTGGCCCCAGAGGGGACCACAGGGGTCTTGAGCTTTCCCATATCACAGAATGGAATTATCACCAAGACAGATGAGAATAATAAAAAAAAAGCAGTAGTTGTAGTAGTAAATAGATGAAAAGGGAGTGGCCCAGCCTAGCCTTCTCCAAGCTCTGATGGGCGTAGAAGATCTCGCTCTTGGTCTTCGTCTGGGTACACACCTACGTGTGTCTCGCGCTGCGAGAGTTTGAAAGAACTTTTATGCAGTGCTGCTGTATTTCAGGTACATGTGGCCCCTCTTCCAAGTAAGAGCCAAGGGTGGTTCTTGGGGGTCGTGGTCCCACCCCAGCTAGGCATAACACCAAATAGTGTCCAGTCAGGCAGCCCTGAAGTGCAGGAGTTTGAAATTACGTTTAAGAGCTGCTGCAGCATTTCAGGTGTGAGCGCCCTTGCCTCCAAGCGAGAGCCAAGGGTGTTACTGGGGAACATGGTCCCACCCCAGCCAGGCACAACACCAAACAGATTCCGGTCATACAACCCAGCGCTGTAAAAGTTTGAAAGCACTTTTAAGCACTGCTGCAGCATTTCAGATGCAATTGGCCAGCCTCCAAGTAAGTGCCAAGGGTGTTGCTGGTGGATGTAGTCCCACAACAGCCAGGCACAATACCAAAAAGAGTCCAGTCAGACAGTTATATAAAAGACAGGAAGGTGCATATCATCAAGGGCAATATCGCCTCTTTAGTGGCACTTTTTGCCGCTAAAGCGGCAATATTTTTAATCGCCCTATCAGCAAACTGTCGCTAACAGCTGTTAGCGACGGCTTACCTGCAATAGCGCTCCTGGTATTGCTGATTTGCATGTCATCGCTAATGACACGCAAAGTAGGCGTTCCCTCTGAAAACAACCCTGGAAAAATCGCTAACTGCACATCGCGGTATCATCAAACTGGAACCTGACACCCATAGCGACATAAAAATCAGCGCTAACCGCAATTATTGCCATCAGCTAACGTCTGTAAAATGTCAGACTTAGCTATATTTGTATTGGGAGGTGGATATGCCCCGAAATTCTTAAATCACAAAATAAATTCACTCTATAAATAGCAGACATATTTTCACCTTAAGGCAAAAAAATTATATATTAGATATCTATCATCAGCAATACAAATCTTTCTACTTACATACTAGTAGTAATGAAAGAATCAATATTCTTGGTCTTTCCATATTAATGAGTTTGAGTCACCAACTATTTTTATCTCTAAGGACAATATATTTATACATCAACAACATGAGTATATTTTATCTCAGAAATCAAACAAAGGAAGCAAAAATAAGTGCCCACACCCTGAAACGTGCTAGCATTAAGCATTCAATAGAAAAAAGCAATGAAACTCTCAATCATAAGAAAATAACACATAATACTCTTTTACATCATCTCCCATAACCCATCAGGTCAACTAACAAAACCCGCTTTCTTAAACAACACTCTCTTTTTTTTTAAACTTGACTTAATAGGTTTTCCATATCATAAGATATTCCAAAAAACAAAAAAGCTCATGGATATGAACATTGCAATTATGGTACGTTTCAAAATAGCAATGAAAAAAACATCGGATATTGGTGCCCAATTGTACATAATAAATGTAAGTCATCACACATATCAAAGGGGTGAAGGGGTACAGGTCTATAACACATTGGCATTGCACTAATAACTGTCATGTAGGACCCCAATATGGCTAGAATGAAAAATAGGTAATACGGACGCCATTTAGGCCTCCATACCACTGAATTTTGTGAATCAATTTGGGGAGATTGTCGGTAGGGTGGCAAACAAAAAGCAAGATATCATTGGTGTACATAGAGAGTAAGAGAGGGTCATGGGTGAGGTACAGCCCACAGTGTAGTTATCACTCCTGGAGATGGTGGGCCAGGTAGTCCATAGCAATAATAAAAAGAAGAGGTGAGAGGGTACAACCCTGTCTGGTCCCCCTGGCGATGGGAGATGGACCCATAAGGGAATCATTGCCCCGTAGGCGAAACACAGGGGCGAAGTAGAGAAGCCTAATCAAATTTGGTCAATGTTGCTATCAAGTAGGCTCACTTCAATGAGTCAAATGCCTTTTTGGCACCAAGTAGCACTACAACTGGGGAACAGTGGTGAGACTCTACTCAGTACAGTGAATACTGTTTTTAAATTAAGAGAAGTGGACCTATGAGGGACCAATCTGGACTGGACCAGGGAGATAATCTGTTCCATCAACACAGAAAAACCAGTTGCTAGGACCTTTGCCCAAATTTTATTATGAAAACTAAGGAGGGAGAAGGGGTCGGGGTAAAAGGAGCCGAATTTAGGGTATTTACTGGGTATAAGTATAAGTGTAAGCACTGCTTCGGATAAGGTAGGTGGTAACAGGCCCGTCTCAAGAGACATAATGTTCAGGGCGTTGAGATGGGGCACCAACATATGCTTATAGGTTTTATAAAAAGAGCAAGTAGGGCGACACAGGCCAGTGGCCTAGGATCCACCAAGGGACTCTATGGCCTGTATTATTTTATCACAAGTGAGGGGCTCACTGAGGAATTGCTGCTGGTCATTGGTTAGCCAAACCATCGCAATCTCTGCTAAATAATTTGTAAACTCATCTGGCATATCTGCAAGACAAGAGGCGTAGAGGTAGCCATAGTAGCGTACAAATTCAGCCGATATACCAGCATTGTCAGTCACAAGATCCTCAGTGGGTGACTGTAGTTGGATTCTGTACTAATCTAGATGGTTGGGCCAATGCATTGGTGTCAAGGTGCAGTTGGGACATTCCCCCTCACTGTATCGCATAGCAGTGTTTTTTTCCCCAGAAACACAACTTCTACATCGATGTGGTTCCAAAACCCAACAACAAGGATGGAGCTGAGGAGAGCAGCTGGGTCTGGAGTCTGCACAATCCAGGTCTTGTTGGTAACGAATGTCGTGAAGGATGCGAGCATGTTTAGAAATGCAGACACCATGGATGTATGCTCTAAAAGCCTCCCAAGGAATGGTTTGAGTCATGACCGAGCAAACAATATGTGCAAAATATTCACCAGCCATGCCCTTAGCTCAGAATGGAAAACGGAATCTTGATGGGCCTCACTTGGGAAGTGCCAAGAGCGCTCCAGGCCATGGCAATAAGGGATCCTTAACCCCTTAAGTGCTGCCTCGGTGCATTGGCCGACGGCAGCACTACCTCCCCAGTGCTGCGCACGACCATTGGACGTCCATTCAGCACTAGTTCCAATGGACAGCGCAGCACTGGGGAGGAATGTTTAATAGCATCTATGAGGTTAATGTTAAGCAAACTGAGCAGTCATCAGATAAAATGCGCAGCAAATGAGCCATGTCCATCGCCCAGCTTAGGACAGGTGTTTTTGGGTGAACAATTTAAAGGAGAAATCAGGAGGCATGGGTGTTGTATGTGCTAGACAACCTGGAGTAGGTTAGTGTCAATGATATCATGAAGAACCCTACGTGCCTGTGGCTTGCCAAGTGAGGATCTTGAATTATGGTGAAGTCCCCACCCATGAGTGTAAAGTCTCCCTACACCCGCTCCAAAACAGATTGAAGAGTTTGATGAAAGTCAGTCCCATCAACTTTGAAACCATAAACATTTATTAGCTGGACACAGTGGTCTGCCACAATGCCAGCCAGTATGACATATTGACCGTTAGGGTGTATGAAGCTGGCGGTAAGGGAGAAACACTCCTATGCATGAGGATACACACTCCCCTTGAAAAGGAGCTGAAGCAACAGAAGTAGCTGTCTGGTCCCCAGTTGGAAGCAAATGTATGAGAGGCTTAAGGAGCGAGGTGAGTCTCCTGAAGAAACACCACTTTAACCCTGGGGCAGGAGAGGTACAAGAGAACTTGTTTTCCTTTACAAGGATTGTTAAGGGCACAATCCATGTAAGAAGGGTGATTGATGTCTCCCGGGTTCTTTTGGCTATCATGCTAATGGTGCAAAGGGAGGGGACCCTTACCATATTGTGAATGAGGAGCACAAATACTCTGTGAGCAAGCCAAACAGGAAAGATTTTAAACATGAAATACCCCCTCCACACCAGATGTAGAAACATCCGGTGAATCCCTAGAACACTCTAACAAATGCAAACATCCCAACAGTCGACATAGCGTTGTGCACCTCTGGGGGGAGGCAACACTCCTGTCAGCACACTACATGTTAAGTGATACAAGAAAAGGAAATAGTAAACAGGATTGCAGTTATGAGGCACTAGAAGAAAGCGAAGTCTGCGATTGAAAAATAGCCCTCAAAGAAACACCAAAGCCTCGCCTCAATACAGGGGATGGGGCAAAGTTCTCATGAGCCAATCGTTGAGGAGAAATGAGCAAGAGAGGCAATAGGGAGTCAAACATCAGTTGGTGGATCGCTGTGTGAATGAGGATGGCGAGGGGTAGCATTCCTGCGTGGTGCTCCTAGAGGAGGAACAATTGGCTTAGGACTCTTAATTTTCCAAATTTTCCAAATCTGCACAAATAAGTTTGTTTGCACCAAATGCGTGTCTGCAAATACTTTAGCAGCTATTTATTTCCACTGCCATAATTTAGAGAACAGGTGGGAGGATTGGGAGAATACCTCTATACACAGCTTGATAGGGGGAGTTTATTTAGCTAGCAGGCTCAACTCTGTTGCTCTGGGGCATTCTCTGGAGACAGGCTCTCCCTGGCTGTGTTTAGAGCCAGTTGCCACCAATAGCACTCAAGCTGATGCCATTTTGGTTGGTGGTACAGCTTTTCTCTTTGCCTGGCCATAATAGTATTTAATGGGGCAAGCACGCCTGAACTCATCCACAACAGGCGAGTGCAGGGGCAGAAAGCCCTTTTGGCTCAGACTGTACACACTACACATCGGAAGTCGTGGGAAGCCTTAACCAGCAAATCTTGCTATCATTCCCTGGATCCCACGACTACACCTCGTAAGTGCTTGATTTATCATTTTATGTTAAACCCCACCACAGTTAGAGCTGTCCCTGGACCCCATACTTAGGGGAACATACAAGCACCTGTGCGGGCACCAGCAGCTCTTAATCAGCCAGCTTCTGACTAGAAGAGGTTCCTATGAACTGTAGGTTGCTTCGTAAGCACAATCTCGAATTGTTTACCCTTTTGGAAGAAAATGATCCTGATGTTCTTTTTCTAACTGAAACATGGTTGAATGAATACAGTTGGCTAGACATAGCAGTAGTACTTCTACACGGTTATGCAATTGCAAAAAGTCACTGGGTAAGATAGAAAGGAGGAGACGTGGCTATTATTTTCAAAAATAATCTGTAGGTTCACCCCTTTGGATATTACAGGCTGTGAAAGCCTACTTTTTTTCATCAAACTTTCACTTACATTTACTTTTTCTGGTCTGCTCCTGTACCGACCACCAGGGCCCGCCGCACAGTCCCCACAGGCCATTCCAGAAACTGCAGCTCTACATAGCCTTCAGTTAGCCAATTTAAAGCTGCTTGGGGACTTGAACATTCATATGGATGATCATACTTGCACACAGGCTACAAGTCTTAGAATAGATTTAATAGCAATACAGCTTGCTCAATTGGTCGCGCCTCCTACTCAATTTCAATTTTCAATTTGTCTTTATTCGATACATTTTCAATCATAAAAACCACATATAAAAACACACTTTATAAAATTCAATTATTATTAAAAAAATAATAATTATGTCAAAAAAGACAAATAAAATTTACATTCATTACAAAGCATAATTATGTCAAGAGGGAGCCACATAAAAAGAAGAAACAATATTCCCACAAAACCATCAGTGGAAAAACATCAAGCAAAATCCTCTTTATTATTGCAAAATGAGGCCTGCATTATCTTTAAAACTACTCCTTCTAAGGGCCCATGACCAGCTCAAGAATCTTGCCATAGCTATAACTACAGGTTACCTTGTGTCTGTCTTTAAAATACGCAATGCTGTTTGGGATGATCTTGTATCAATATTGCAGCAGATCGGCTTAATCCATTTATTACGGGGACCCTTATACAGAGCGCACACAAACACTATATGGAGTATCGACTGATCCTGAAATGTACACACAGTGCATTTTATATCATCATCTCCCCATTTTGCCGTAAAGATGTTCAAGGGGAGGTTACCCACTCTAAATTGGTGATATAGTTTCCTTTCACCAGGTCTCGGAATGACATCCTAATCGCCTTCCAACCTACATTTATACTTTTGATCTAAAAAGAAGCCTGTCAGGGGCGCACTATCCACCAGTGACAGGGACTTAAGACAAACCATGTCCCAAAAAAGAGTTTTAAAATCATTTTAGATGGGAACTGATTCCCTTCTGGGTCCTCCCACAAGTGCCTAAGCCCCATGTCGACCAGCGTGCCTTTAATTTTGTTCAACCAAGTAATTTATGAAGATATATCAGCTTCTCTGATATGCTTAACTGCTTTGGCATATGGTACTAACTCAGGGGTTGTCCAAAGCCGTCTCCAATACGCAAGAGATCTGAAGCCCGCTGTCTCCTCAATGGGAATACAACCCAGATCTAAAAATAGAGGTTTGAGGGGAGACGATTGGGGAAGACCAGTCAGAGATCTCAGAAACTTGTTTTGGGCCATGACTAAGGGGCCTAGGTTATCGAAGCCCCAGAGTACTGCACCATAATTTATGGAGGCCGTGGTTTTCCCATTGTACATGGCAAGTGCTGGGCCTACCGGTTTAGTATAGGACAGCCGATACTCTTTTAAAAGGGCCCCTGCTAATTGATCATGCCTGAGGGCGAGTAAATCTATCTGAGGCTTCCAGTTCATTCTCTAGCCCATCATTATGCCCAGGTACGTAAAGGTGTCCGTTTGCTCCAACGGTGCATTATTCATTACAACTCTGCCTTTCAATTTTTTGTGTTTGTGCAGCACCATGAACTTAGTCTTATCTACATTAACTATAAGCTCATGGTCATTACAAAATAAAGTGAATCTATCGAGGGCTCGTTGCAGACCTGATTGTGTTTTGGATAAAATAAAGGGTGTTGTCTGCAAACATTTAAAGTGGAACCCTCACGCCAGCGAGAGTAGGAGCATCAGTAGGATATTCAGAGTAGTACAAGATGACATTATTTATAAACAGAGAGAAGAGGGTGGGGGTCAAAAGACAACCCTGCTGTACACCCTTGGTCATTGGAAACCAATCTGTTATCTCTCCCTGTTGACCCCGCCGAACCCGAGCATAATTAGACTCATGAAGTTTAATGATGAAATTTAATATCGCGGGGGCATCCCTACTTCCTTAAGTGAGTCCCACAACTTAGAGCGGGGCACCAGATCAAATGTTGACTTCAGATCTATAAATGCAGCGTAGAGTCCCCCCTGTTAAAACCCCAGTATTCCAATAAATCATCATGAATCTAAAAACTTGGTCGATAGTGCTGACATGAGGGCAGAAGCCAGCTTGAAAAGTGGATAGAATCTCTTGGTGATCTACCCAAGTATTTACCCTACTCAGCACAAGCCTGGCCACAATCTTTTGCATGGTATCTATACGACTTATAGGCCTGTAGTTACTTGGGCTGGCACGGTCCCCTTTTTTGTAGTTAGGGATAATCTCTGCCCGCACCAAGATTCTGGCAAGGGGGCACCTCTTGCTAGTCCATTGACCATATGGTGTATATATTTGAGCCAGTTTTTCTTGTCAAATTTAAAAATGTCTTCTGGGATAAAGTCCGGACCCGGAGCTCTACCTGCGGACACGCTATCCAGTGCTCTATCAATTTCCCCTATGTCAAAGGTTAACACAGTGTTACACATTACTTGTGGGTAATGGCTTGGACCACTATTCGTTGAGGCAAACTGGGTCTGATAGTGCATGACCCAAGCTTCAGGTGGGTCATTATAAGTTGGTGTGGGCCCTGTATCACCACTGCCCCCATTTTACTGTTTGCCAGAACCGCACCAAATTTTTCCCATTACTTGCATTTAGTAAATCCGACAATCTTTCCTCATCGAAGTTTTTCTTTGCTGTTCACTGGGTTTCCTTATATGCAACCCTAGCTTCCCTAAGTTCTTGTGGCAAACCTGACCTAATAGTGTGGGAGAGGTGACTAAAAGCTGCCTTTCATGACCCATCATACCATTTTGCAGATTTCTGTATATACTGCTTGGAGCTCATTTTATTTTTTGTAAAAAAGGTTTTCAACTTTATGAATTTATGAATAGCTCCTCGTGAACCTTTTAAGGGCAGGAAGAGAAGCCTCATGCAAATCAAGCTGTGAGAGAACTAATAGGATATCTTCAAGGGTTAACTTTATCAGGTCCATAGTGCCCTCATCCTCTGAGACCAATGCCTACTTTAATCTATGGCAATGAATGGACATAGTCATGTCAGCTGTGGCTATTTCAATGCCTGCCCTTGCCGTAGATTGACCGATAGTTTTGAGAGTTAAAATTAAGGGGCCATGATCACTCTCCGGTCTACTCTGGACCTTCATATCCTCTAACATTACCCACAGTTCCAAATTGATAAGGAAGTAGTCAATTCTGCTACTTCTTATCCCATTATTAAAAGTATGAGCACCCTCACAGTCCAATTTCAACCGCCTCTGACCATTTGTTAATCTGGGTGAGTTCCATTATTGGTATACCCCAGGTCGCATCCTCATACCTGGACAGGCTTCCATCTACTATGCTCAAGGGATCAAAAGTACAGTTAAAATCACCCGCTACTACTAGGTGGTTTTCCCCTTCAGTGGTTTGATGAATGTATCAAGTTTAGAGATAGTAGGAGAGGCTTTCCCTCCCACTAGGCCTCTTGCGTAGACATTCATAAATATGTGATCTAGCCCATGTTCAAAGCAAATCTTGATAACCTGGATGTCAGGGTCATCTATTAATAGCTCTTCCACCGAGCAACATGCCTGCTGTCTAACCCAGATGAGCAAACCCCCAGATGGTCTCTCTTTATGACTGGGAATAGCCGATTTACCAAAAGCCAAATACCCAGGACGAAAGATCGTGTTCAATGACCAAGTCTCCTGTAACATAATGATGTCTTGATTCTCTACAAAGCACGCCCACTCACTAGAGATAGTTTTTGTTTGAAGACCAGCAATGTTCCATGATAATATATTTAATAGGGGGAAGCAATGCTAATCCCCCTATCTGAAAAATACCTAATCAGACTTGTCTCTGGGGAAGGGGATAAAGCTCGCTGGGGACTCATCATTCACAGGGGAGGGGACAGGTCGAGCAGCAGTATTCTCTAACAGGGACAAGTTTGGGGATGGTAGTCAATCACAGGCATCTAAACCAGAAAGGGGAGCAAATCTATTAACTACATTTAAGACAACTGGTCTATGTAGAATTCTGTGGGGTGCCCTTGGGTGGTTCATTGCACGTGGACTCGCCCGCACATCAAGGGGGTGTGGCGAGGTCTATAAAAGAACCCTATGGGCAGAAGAGAGATTTTTCTTGAATGATAAATTAGTGCTACCTAGGTAGTCCAAAAGAAATCTTACAACAATCTCGTTATTGAAATTAGTACATATGCAGTCCCCTCTTCCGTCCTTTGTGGAATAACCTATCCATGATGATCATCTGTCCATAATCATCTGGTTACAGATATCCCAGTTCCCTACCCCAGCCTCCTTCAGTTGTGTTGTAAGCCAGTGCATGGTTTTAGCCATCAGCTGATCAGTGGTTTCAATCTGGCTGTCCTGTAATACTGGGACATTCCTCAGAACCACCACCAAAGGGGCTGCGGCCGAGGGAAGGTGTAAGACTCTAGAGCTCTCAAACGCTGGGCTATTGTCTAGTCCCTCGTGCGTCCGGGGGTACTCTCGGCCATGTGGCCCTGGTATAGAGCTAGCCCGATTTACAGGTGCATGGGTAGTTGGCTGTTGTACAATTTCACCTACTGGTCCTTTACATGATCTACTTTCCTCCCCTCTCCGAGGAACCTGGTTAGCTAGACCAAAACCTCTTAGCACATTCCCTATTTCATCCACTTCACTTCCCACATTCGTTACCCCAGCTTCATGGTTAATGAGCACAGTACCACTGTTCCCTGGCTGCAATGACATTTACCTAGTTGCCGGTGGATTTAACGATTTGGAATTGGTTACTACTGCATTTCTCAGCTCTGAAGATGTATATAATCGGTTGGCTTGAGTCAATAAGCCATCTATAGAACTGTGATTTGTCATGACCTTCTGTTCAACATTATTTAGTCTCTCCTCGATCTTAGTCAATCTGTGAATAATAGGAGTTAAGGATGTTACAATTAAATCCCCCAATTTGTTCCACATAGCCTCATTTGCTTCAGCAGAGGAGCCACCCGTAATCTCTGAGGTCAGGATTCCAGACATACAGAAGGCCGAATCCCCTGTCGCCACCATTGATGAAACAGTACTTCCACCATTAGTGTTTGTCCTTTGGGTCTTCGCCGGTTTCTGTCTCTGAGGCCCGCCTCCCCACTTTCTTTTAAGCAGTGGATCAGGGATTGGAGCAGGAACTTTGTTTTTACGTTGGGGTGCTGACCTTGTAGCAATCTGTAAAGGTGGACTCTTTGGGTTGGTGCCGCATCTGTCTAGACCGACTCAGCATGATGGGATATATTTTCAGTGATTAGCGGGGCAGAGGTTTCCAATGGCTCACCAGCATCACTTGCCTTATCAGGGGAGTCAGCGTCTACAACCAAAGAACGATCAAGAGTACGTGGAGATGCTATAATGCCCAAAGATGATCGTTTAGACAGTTGGGGATCAAGAGATAGACGGCACTCTGTCAGCGCTATCTCATGGGCAAGGACCGAGTTGCCTCTAATTAAGAACTGGTCCAAAGTCCCCACCACACTTCCTGAGGGCGGCCCAAATCTCGCCTTACCCTCTCGCAGGTTCATCCTCAGGTGAAAATTTAGATGGAATGGGGACTAGAATTAAAGCAAAAAAACACAGCAGACTTCCTATGTGTACTCCACTAATTAACACTAGTATGCTGACGAGGACTAACCTCATGAGATGAGAAGTCTCAGACGATGGGCCCGGCCCGGCCCGGCCTCGTTCGTTCTCTAACGGGCTCAAACAGGCCCAGGCTTTGCCGGGCGCGCGCTTGTGCCCGACCCGCAAAGTGGGTGTGGTAGCAGAAAGCTGTGAAATAGGGTGCGACAGGCTCATGTGCATGCAATCAGTAGCAGGCCCCCTGGGATTGCAGTCCTTCTCTCAGACACAGCAACCTCCTCCAAACACGAAGCGGCTCCCGCGAAGCGGGAGCGTGGAGCTGTGAAATAGGGTGTGACAGGCTCAGGTGCGGGCAATCAGCAGCAGGCCCCCTGGGACTCGCAGTCCTTTTCTCAGACACAGCAACCTCCTCCAAACACGAAGCGCCTCAAACTCATTTATAGGGCCATATATTAGATCTCATCTTTACAAATATTTCTAACATGATGCTAAATGCTCCACTGCTAGTTCCTTGGGCAGATCACCTGCTGGTTCAGTTCTCCATCCACCGAACAGAAAAGCCCAAATCGAATAGATGTCAAGCAAAATCCAATATACAATGGTTCAAAATGGATATCACGAGTTGGGAGCAAGCCCTGGATTATTCTGCCACTAGGTTAGACTCCTATTCAATCTTTTTTAACGAATGGCTCAACTAAACGCTGGCGACATTAATCCCTAGAAAAGCTTGCACCCTTCCGACAGCCAGAACTAGTGCTAAGGCAGTTAAAGAAAGAATGCAAGATATATGAAAGAAAATAAAGGTGCGAATATGATGAGGAAAGTAAGCAAATCTCAAGAAATCTTAAAAAAGTATCAGTATGTGATCCGTCGATCTAGGTTATACGATTTTGCTGACAGGATCACTTAGTCTTCATAGGCTTCCATAGAAATCTTTGCTCTTGTGAACTCTTTCTTAAAACCTAATATGTCATCTATAAATTATCCTTGAAAGGTGGATGTGTTCCAGATGCATGGAAACATGCAGTTATTCGCCTGTTGGACTCTGACCAGGATGAAACTAAAGACACATTTCACTACTTCTGGGGTTCAGTAACATTTTTGGAAAACTGATAAATTGCTATCTTACAGATTTTTTAGACTTCCGCAACTTACTGCATTAAACAGAAGCTAGTCTTTGATATGGCTAGCAGCAAAGAGATAACTCTCCTATTGGCCAGAGAGGACCTTAAAAGAGTACTGGAACAGGGTGGGGCATCTGGATTCATCTTGATTTCAGCACAACCATAGAGACAGTTTCCCATTTAATCTTACGATAAAGACTAAAAGAGGTTGGCATTACAGGCAAGGCGCTAAAATCGTTGATTTATTTTTTAGATGATATGAGCTTTCAAATCAGTGAAGGACATTTCTCTTCAGAGACACATCAGCTTAGATGTGGAGTGCTGCAGGGCTTTTCTTTGAGTCTTGTGCTCTTCAATGTCTACGTCCACCCACTATCAGACATCATCTGTTCCTTAGGTTTTTACATGGTGTCATACTGAGATGACACTCAGATTGTTGTCTCCTTGGCACCGAACATTGATTCAACATCTGAAACACTTGCTACTTGTCTGGAACAGGTGACCAGCTGGATGGCAACTAGCTGTCTCAAGCTAAACAGGAGTACAGCAGAGGTCAGGGTGATTGGAAATAACCCCTTGTATGGGATCTATTATTTTCGCCTAGGTGTTTGAGCGAGCACCCCCCCAACCAGAAGTGAAGAGCATATTTGGTGTCCAAATTCTGGCACTCGCACTCCTTTCCCATTCATCTTAGAACAGATGGAAACGTTCAGTTTTAGGATGCAACTAACAACTCATCTTTTCATTTAAAACAGTATATTTCTTCACTAGTTCTGTTAATTCTACGAAGCCCGATTTTGGGTAGCCGTGCACTCTAAAACAAACTCATAAATAATAATAATAATTATTATTATCACACATGTAAAAATATAACACACCTAAAATGGTACATCCAACATTATCTATCTGGGCTGTTTTTAACAAGGCACTAATTGAAGTATAACAGATAAGGAGGTGCTCATAATCCATATACCTGGGAGGCAATGACCGTCATCACTTTGAAGGCTGATTTATAGCGTTGGTCTGACACCAAAACAAATGGAAAGAGGAGCACTAAACATATACAATAATGCACTTATGGACCAAACCACTGCCTACATGAGATTCAGTTGCGCAAAAAGTATTGCAATTTATGATCTATTTAACCCTTATTCCACCACATCCATTTTTATAATCCAGATTGCCTCTCAGTATCTAAGTTTACAATTCACCTAAAATGAGACATTCTCCGTTATCAATCTGGGCTGTGTTTAACATTGCAATTATTTAAGTATAACAGAGTTCTGTTAATGGGAGATCACAAACCCTATATTTGTGTGGCACTGACTCCGTTGTCATATGCCTTCTACACATTTTTCTGGCTCCACAGTTTCGCCTGAACACTAGCAATTTAAGTGTGATCGTAGACTTTAGCCTTTCAGTTCACCTACTAGTGTACCAAATCAACAAGAAGTGAGTTCTACTCTGTTTAATACAGCTTCCATCATTTATGTTTACATATATGTGCCAGGCCTGTATTGTCCTTGTCATGTCTGGTCTTGTCTATGAAAATAGACTCTGCATTAGGCCCCACTCCTTTTTTCCTGAATATTCTGATATGGAGCACGCAAAACATTCTACACCTTTGCCTGCTGGTTCACAATTCAGAAGTCCTCTAACCCCTTTACTGGTTATCAGTGGATAGAGATTCTGCCTCCAAGAAACTTTACTTTGCCCTTAAGGTTGTCCATTACAAGGGACCATCCTTCATCCTAGCACATCTGCAAATCTAGTCACCCACCAGTGTCTCTGCTCTAAACTGGAACATTGGCTACTTCATTCTTTCTACGAGAACCTGTGTCTCAATGAAGCTTCCTTCTTTATACAGTAAGAAGAAATCTGGAACTTTTTTTCAAACAAATACAAGAAACATCGGAGACCACATGCAACAGAGGAGGGCAACAAAGACTCTCCCTCAACAGATGATGAAGGTGTTTACCAACCAGCAAACAGAAGCATTTCAAGGAGGGTGTGAATTCCACAGGATGCAGAATCGCACCTTTCCTGTATCTAGAATCATTTTCTCTTGAGGGGGAAATAAAAGAATGCATTGGTGCCCCAAAATGGTTGCAGCAAAATATTCTTAGTGACACTTCTTGTGCACCCTCTGACAATCATGCATAAATCCAAACCACTTCCAAAAAAGGCTGAACTCAATTCGTACCCCATTTTAATGAACACTAAAATGGCTTTGGAGACCTCCACATTATCTCAGTCTTTTCCAGTGCGCTATACAGAAAGAAGAACTGCAAGAACACCCCCTCTGGACCAAGACCCCTGATATTCAGGCCATTCAAATATTAGGATGATTACACAGCCCGTGGTCCCAGACAGCCATTAATCACCAATTTGATTCCCAATTCAAAGAAATCGTTTAGTCAAGTTGCCAGCAGGGTCACTGTCATACCTGTGTTCTCTCAAGCCATCTAGAACATTTCACACTCACAAACTACAATGACCCCAACAAACCCCCCCCCCCCCCCCCCTCACCAACTCTACAATTTGGTCGGCACCTCTCTGACCTCAGGACCTCACCTCATAATTCAATACCTCACACATTAAACTGCTCATCAAGATGAAGAGACCTACAATACAGCAATTCTGTAAGCTATCAACACGTTCCCAGTGACCCATTCTTAGAGAAAACCAACTGAAAGAGAAACCTTGAATCAGCTCCATTAAATAAAACGCTATTAGGCTATCACAACAGTCTTCCATTCCACTAGCGGCAGTAAATCCACTGTAGTATCCATCTGGGTCACATGTAGACTATAGTAACTAGAAAGTGAAATGTGGCGCTTTTACTCTTGGATCTGTCTCACATGTTTGACACAGTCCACCACCTGGCCTTTCCGCTAAGATGAAAGGAACATGGAATCAAGGAGCTATCCTAAACAGAATGTGTTCCTCCCTCTCCGTCTAATTGTGCATCATCTTGCTGTTTACATATACATCACCCCTTTTTAGGAGTGACTGATGTACCTGAAGGATCGATCATTTCACTTTCCACTTCAATACCTGCTTCAGCTCACTTCCCTACCCCATCGGATTCTTCAACATAACTTGCTACAAGTATGCTATTAGCACTATGTTCATCATAGAGCTGTGACCGCAAAAGACTGAGGCCCACATGCATCAAGCACTTTTGCATTCGCAAACGGTGCGATTCCTTAAAATCGGCCGTTTGCGAATGCAAAAGTGCTTTTTCAGATGCATCATCATTTCTGAATGGAATTCGCTGATTTTGCGACTTTCCAGAATGCGAATGCATTTAAGGAATCGCAAATTTGCGATTCCTTAAATGCAATGCATCATTCAGAAATGAAATTGCGAGAACAAGGTTTGGAAGTGCAAATTACCACGAGGTTGAACCTCGTGGTAAATTGCGAAAAATGTTTAAAATGTACTAATTTACATTTTAAACGATGTCATGTTACAGACACACATGTCCTTAGGACATGTGTGTGTGAAACATCCATTTCAAATTACATTTCGGGGGTGCAGGGGGGGGTCCTTTGGACCCCCCCCCTGCACCCATGAAATTTTCTAAGTGCCATTCGCAATTTCCATTGATTCCTATGGGCCTTTTGGCCCATATGAATCAATGGGAATTGCGAATTCGCAATTTTGAAGTCACAAAATATTTGCGAGTCGGTAAAAATTGCGAATTTTACCGAATCGGAAATATTTTGCACTTTCCATGATGCATCCCGTTTTGCGAATCCATATTTGCGATTCGGTAAAATTCGCAAATTTGGAAACGCAAAACGGGAGTTTGATGCATGAGCCCCATACAGCCTAATTCATGAAGCCTAAATCGTCTCGCAAAGGGCCAGATTCTGAGAATCTGGCCCTTTGCGAGTGCGATTTTTGCATTTGGGATTCAACATCCCAAATGCAAAAATCGCTATTTGCTAATTCGCATATTTGCGAGGAATTACATTTAAGGAATCTCTATTTGAGATTCCTTAAATGTAATTCATCATCCATTTTCCAATTGCGAAATCGCAATTTCGGCCCGCAATTTACCGCGAGGTCAAACCTCGTGGTAAATTGCGAAAACTCAGAAAAATGCATTTAAATGCATTTTTCTGAGTTGCATGTTACACACACACATGTCCTTTGGACATGTGTGTGTGCAACACCTGTGTTAATTTCCATTGCAGGGGTGCTACAGGGTGTCCTTTGGACACCCCTGGCACCCTTGTACTCGCAATCTCATTTGCGATTAGCTAATTGCTAATCGCAAATGAGGAATGACTCCCCATGCATTCCTATGGGCCTTTTGGCCCATAGGAATGCATGGGGAGTTATTCCTTATTTGCGATTAGCAATTAGCTAATCGCAAATAAGGAATCAGTGGGAATCGCAATTCATATTGCGATTCCTACATGAATACCGTTTTGTGAGTCTCAAATAGCGATTCCTTATGATTCGCTATTTGAGCCTCGCAAAACGGTACTTTGATGAATCAGCCTGTATGACATCTCAGGACGAGGCCACTGACTCTAAGTTGTTTATCAATTCAACCACCTTAAGCATAACTCATCCAAAACAGAGATACTTACTGGCTAAGATTGGAAGAACTGCCACTACACACCGTTCTGGCTCAATAATGGTGTCACCTTATCACCAGAGAGGTCAAGTGAAGTAAGCAATTTGAACAAAATCATAGACTTCAGCCTTTCACTTCACGTCCTAGGAAACCAAGCCAACAAGAAGATATTTCTAATCCATGCAAACTCTTCAATATATCTTCCACCATTTATGCTTACATTGACGCTCCAGGCCTGCATTGTCCTTCTCATGTCTTGTGTAGATTCTAAACATAGATTCTGCATATGGGCATGACTCTTGCTTCTCTGAATAGTTCCACATGAGATGGGCAGTAAATTCTTCACCTTCGCCTACTGCTTCACACCACACAAGTCCTCCAACCTCTTTTCTGGCTATCAGTGGCTAGATATTCTGCCTTCAAGGAGCTTTACTGTGCCCACAGGGTCGTCTGTTTTAAGGGACCATCCATCATCCCAGTACAACTGCAAATGTAATCGCTCAACAGTATCCCTACTCTAAACAGGAACCTTGGTTAGATTATCCCCTCTACATGAATGAGTGGCTCGATGAAACTTCCCTCTTTATATACGCAGAAGAACTATGGAACTTTCTAACAAAAGATAGGAAACATACAAGATCACATGCACAGGACCAAGGCAACAAAGAATCTTCCTCAACTGATGACGGAGTGTTCTTCCTCAACAGGTGATAAAGGGTTCCGCCAACCAGCAAACAGAAGCTTTCCAAGGAAGGTGTGAATGCCCCAGGACCCTGGCTCCCACCAATTCTAGAACTAGATATTACCTCCTCCTCTGTATGTTATGTTAGAATACATAGGTGCACCAAAACATTAGCAGCCTGTGCACACCCTGACAATCATGCATAACACCAAAGTAGTTTCCACAAAGGCCAAACTAAATCCCTACGCCGTTCAAATCTATTTAGAAATGGATTTGAAGCTCTCCATACTGTATCACCCTTTTCTTTCTGTGCTATACACAAAAGTCAAATGCAAGCACAACCCCTTAGGATCAAGACCTCTGAAATCCACGCAATTCAAAGATTGAAATGATTACAGTTAATAACCCCAGGCAGCCATTCAAAAATACTCTTTGAATTTCAATTCCTAGAAATGGTTTGGGCAAGTTGGCAGCAGGGTCACCATCCTATGTCTGTCCCCTCAGCCATCTAGAACATTCCTCTCACAAACTGCAATGGCCTGAGCAAAACCACTCCTCACTAGCTCTACAATCAGGCTGGTGACTATCTGACCTCACAAACTCACTTTCGAATTAAAGATCTCTGACAACTACTCATCAAGGCAAAGACCTGCACGTCAGCAATTCTGTAGTGAAATCAATCAATTCCCGGTGACCCATTCTTGAAGAAAGGTGATTGAAAGAAAAACGTTTAATCAGCTCTGTGGCTCTAGAAACAGAAAATGACAGACTATCCAGCTTTTTCTGTCCAATTAGAGGCAGGAAATACACGTTGATTTACATCTGGGTCACATGGAGACTATAGTAACCAGAAAGAGAATTGCAACACTTTTCCTTTTGTATCTTTCACACATGTTTGATACAGTACCTCAACTGGCCTTTCTGTGACTTAAGGAATACGGAATCAATGAGCTTTCATGGACAGAATGTCTTCCTACCTCTCTGACAAATTGTGCATTATATTCCTGTTCCTATATACATCGCCTCCTTTCATCAGTGACAGGTGTATCTCAAGGATCAAGCATTTCACCAGTTTCCGCTTCAATGCTTGCCTCAGCCCACTATCAAAACCCATCAAGTTCTTCAAACTAACTAGTTACAGCTGTGGTGATAGCCTTCAGCTCATGATAAAATTGTGAAACCCAGAGGAGGATATAGTCATCTCAAGACTTGATTAATGACCCAAAACAAAGATTCTTACTTGCTGAGATTGGAAGACCTGCCATCAAACTCCCTTCTGGGTCAAGGGACTGACCTCAAAACCAGAGAGGTCAAATGAGGCAAGCAGTTTGAACATGATCTTAGACTTCATCCTTACACTTTATGTCCCAGGAACCAAAGCAACAAGAAGCTATTTATATTCTGTGCAAAGTCTTGAATCGATCTTCTACCATTAATGCGTATATGGAAGTTCCAGGCCAGCAGTGTCCCTGTCATACCTTGCCTAGAATCTCAAACAATACTTTTCAAAGGGGCCCCACTCTTCCTTAACTGAATAGTTCCATACGAGACAGGAAGATCATTCTAAACCTTTTCCTACTGGTTCATAGCACACATGTCTTCCAATCCATGTAGAGGAACTCTGCTTTGCCCACCTGCTAGTCCATTGCAAGAGAACATCCTTCATTCTAGTATTCTAGTACAACTACAGATGTAGTCACAAAACTAATCTAGACTGGAACATTGGCTAGATCAACCTCTCTACATGAACTAACTTCTTGATGAAAATTCTTTCTTCATACAGACAGGAAAACTATGAACTTATCTTCTAAAAAAAAAGACAAGAGGCACTCAAGACTTCATGCAGTGGACAAAGGCAACAAAGACTCTTCCTCAACAGATGATGAAGAGTTCGTCCAACCAGCAAACCAAAGTATTCCAAGGAGCGTGTGAACGCTACAGGACTCAGTCTCCCACCCTTCCAGAACTGGAATCATTACCTCCTCGATGGTGGTATGTTAGAATACATTGGTGCACCAAAATATTATCAGCAAAATATACTTAGTGAAACTTCTAGTGCAACCTCTGACAATCACGCATAACACTGAAGCACTTCCCACAAAGGCTGACCTCAATTCCTCCCCGATTCCAACCAAAAGAAAATTGCCTTGGAGCTCTATACTATCTCACCATTTTCAAACTGGGCAATACAGATAGGAGAAATGCAAGAACAAACCCTGAGGACCAAGACCCCTGACATTCAAAGATTAAAATGATTATATCCAATGACCCCAGGCAGCCATAAAAAAACTCTTTGACTCTCACTTCAAAGAAATGGCTTGGGCAAGTTAACCAGCAGGGTCACCATCATACTTCTGTCCTCTGAAGCCATGTAGAACATTCCTCTCTCACAAACTGCAATGACTGGAGCAAAATCCTTCCTCATCAACTCTACAATCAGGCCAGTGACTCTTTGACCTCAAGACCTCACCTCCGAACCCATTCTTGGAAAAAAGTGCATGAAAGAGGAACCTTTAATCAGCTCTGTGGCTCCTGGAACAAAACAATAGCGGACTATGCAAGCAAAGTTCAATTGCATTAGACGCAGAAAATCCACTTTGATTATCATCCGAGTCGTGTGTAGACTATAGTTATTAGAAAGGGATTGCAAAACTTTTACTTTGGATTTGCCCCACATGTGTCACACATTCCACCAGCTTGCCTTTCTGTGATTAGAGAAATATGGAATGTGAGAAGCTATCCTAGACAAAAAGTCTTTCTACCTTTCTGACAAATTGTGCATCACCTTGCTGCTCCTATAGATATCACCTCCTTTCAACAAACCTCATCATGTTTTTCAAACTAACCAGTTACAACTATGCTGATAGAACTCAGCTCGTCAGAAAAGTGTAAAACCCAAAGGATAAAAACATTTCAAGACTAGACCAATGACCAAAAACCGAGACCCTTACTGCTGAAATCAGAAGAACTGCCATTACATCCCCTTTTTGCTCAATGGAATCCCCTCAAAACTAGAGAAGTCAAATGAAGCAATCAATTTGAACGTGACCTACGACTTCAGTCTTTTACTTCACGTCCTAGGAAGCCAACTTAACAAGAAGCTAGTTCTAATCTGTAGAACCTCTTCAAACCATCTACCACCATTTATGTTTACATGAAAGCTCCAGGCCTGCATTGTCCTCCCCATGCCTTGTCTAGATTCTAAAAATACACTCTTTATAGAGGACTCAATCTTGCTTCTCTGAATAGTCCCATATGAGGAAAGCAGAAACTTCCAGCTTCGTCTACTGGTTCACACCACTCATTGGCTATCATTGGCTAGAAATTGTGCTTTAGAGGAACTTTACTTTGCCCACAGGGTCGTCCATTTCACTGGACCATCCTTCAACCTATTACAACTGCAAATGCAGTCACACAAAAGTATCTCTACTGTAGGCTGGAACCTTGGCGAGATCTTCCCCTCCACATGAACCAATATCTCGATAAAAGTTGCTTCTTTGTATAAACAGAAGAAATATGGAACTGTCTCCTAAAAAACAAAGGAAACACCCAAGACCGCATGCAATGGAAAAGGGAAACAAAGATGGTTCTTTAAATGATGATGGCTTGTTCTTCCTCAACAGATTATGAAGGGTTCTACCAAATAGCAAACAGAAACATTCAAAGGAGGGTGTGAATGCCACAGGACTGAGGCATCCGCCCTTCGTAAACCTCGAATCCTTACCTCCTCAAGGGTGATATGTTATAAAACATGGGTGAACCAAAACATTAG
Organism: Lissotriton vulgaris; assembly: GCF_964263255.1. Lineage (NCBI taxonomy): Eukaryota > Metazoa > Chordata > Amphibia > Caudata > Salamandridae > Lissotriton > Lissotriton vulgaris. The sequence continues at coordinate 1,105,508,173 of NC_141695.1, forward strand.
CAGTGAAATATTCTTAGTGACACTTCTTGTGCACCCTCAAACAATCATGCAGAACACCAAAGCACTTCCCACAAAGGCCTCAATTCCTACCCCATTCATACCAATATACAAATGGCTTTAGAGTTGTCCATACTATTTCACAGTTTTCCCACTGTACTATATACAAAGGAGAAATGCAAGAACAACCTCTCAGGATCAAGACCTTTGACATTCAGGTTATTCAAAGGTTAAGATGATTATAGCCAATTTCAGCCAGTCATCAAAAAGCTGTTTGTCTCTTAATTCAAAGAAATTGTTCAGCAGGGTCTCTGGCACAACTTTTTCCTTTTAAACTATCTAGAACATTCCACTCTCAGACACTACAATGACTTCATCAAAACACTCTTCGCCAACTTTACAATCAGGTCGGTGACCCATTGACCTCCAGACCTCATCTCCAAATTCAAGATCTCTGACATCAAACTGCTCATCAAGACAAAGACCTGCAATTCTGTAGGCTATCCATTAATCCCCAGTAAACCCTTCTTGGAGAAAAAGCCATAAAAGATATACCTTTAATCAGCTCTGTGGCTCATGGAACAAAACAATACCAGACTATGCAGACAGTGTTCCATCCTATTAGAGGCAGTAAATGTACCTTGATTTCCATCTGTGTCCCATGTAGACTGAAGTAAGAGAAAGAGAAGTGCAACACTTTTACTTTTGTATCTGCCCCACATGTTTGACAGAGACCATCACCTGGCCTTTCTGTGACTAGAGGAATGAGAACTGAGAAGCGATCTTTGACAGAGTGTCTTCCTACCTCTCTGACAAATTGTGCATCATCCTACTGCTCCTATAGACATCATCTCATTTCAGCAGTGACTGTTGTACCTTAAGGATCGATCATCGCACCGTTCCGCTTCAATGCCTGCCTCAGCCCATTACCAAGAACCATCACATTCTTTAAACTAACCAATTACAGTGTATGCTGATAGCACTGCACTCAGCTCATCAGACAAATTTGAAACCCAAAGGCTAGAGACAACTCAAGAGTAGACCACTGACTCAGCGTTGTTCATTTCAGGAACTACCTTAAACGTAACTCATCCAAAACAGAGATCCTCTTCCTACCTCTCTACAATGTGTGCATCATCTTGCTGCTCTTATATACATCACCTCTTTTCAGCAGTGAATGGTGTACCTGAAGGATGGACCACTGCAACTTTTTACCTCAATGCCTGCCTCAGCCCAATGCCATACCTCATCAAGTTCTTCAAATGAACCATTTACAACTATGCTGATAGCACTCAGCCCCCCACAAAATTGTGAAGCCCAAAGGACACATACATCTCAGGATTAGAACACTGACTCGAAATTGTAGGTCTATTAAAACACATTAAACTTAATTCATCCATAACTGAGATCTTTACTTACTGAGTTTGAAAGAACTGCCATTACACACCCTTCTGGCTCAAGGGACTCACAGCAATGCCAGAGAGGTATAATGAAGCATGCAATTTGTACCATCATAGACTTCAGCCTTTCACTTTTCACTTCACATGCTGAAAAACCAAATTAACAAGAAGTTATTTGTAATCTATGCAAAATACAGCTTCACACCCTCTTATCATTTATATATAAGCTCCAGGCCGACGTTGTCCTTCTCATGCCGTTTCTAGACTCTAAAAATAGACTCTACATAGGGACATGACTCTTGATTCTCTAAAGTGTCCTACATGAGGTAAGCAGAAATATTCTACACCTTTGTCTACTGGTTCCCACAACAGAAGTCCTTCAACCCTTTTACTGGCTATAAGTAGCTAGAAATTCTGCCTTCAGGAAACTTTACTTTGCCAGCATGATCATCCACTGCAAAAGACCATCGGTCATCCTCTTATGACTTTAAATGTAGTCGCACAACAGTATCTATACTTTTGACTAGAACCTTGGCTAATTATCCCCTCTACATTCTCAAATGTCTTGATGTAACTTAGTTCATCATAAAGATAAAACTGTGGAACTTTCTTCTAAAAAAGACTTGCAACATCCCAGACCACATGCAATAGACTAAGACAAGAAAGCTTCTTTCTCAACAGATGATGCAGTTATTTTTCCTCAACAGATAATGAAGGGATCTACCAACCAGCAAAGAGAAGCATTCCATGGAAGGTGTGAATGCCACAGGATCCAGGCTTCCACCCTTTCCAGAAATGGAATTGTTAACTTCTTGAGGGTGGTACATTAAAATGGTATGTGGACAAAATATCGAGTCCAAAATATCGAACTACACAAATATCGACTCCAAAATATAGAATGGACAAAATATCGAATGGACAGAATATAGTCCTCAAAAATATCGTTTTTAAGGTAAGTAATGTAATATCGATTTTAAAAATACAGAGAGTCAAAATATCAAAGTATATAATATAGGTTATTAAAATTATTAACTTTTTAAAAGTGTTTTGTATGTTAATATATGTGTGGACAGTGTATATTTTTGTAAAATTTATTTTAAGTAATTAAACTTATGTTATTTAATTTTTGCGAAATTTAATTCTGTATTTTGTTGTGGGTTTATAGGGGAATAGGATGGGAAGTAACTTAATTATAAATAATTAAATATGTTAATTTATTTATTGGTATTTATTTTGAATACATTGTTAATTAATTTTTTAATTGGTAATTAATTAATTCTTTTTAAAAAAAATATTTTTATTCAGATTCCCCCCCCCCCCTTTTTTTTGTACAGGGCACAAAAAATTCATTGTAATTTAACATGCAGGGTTATGACAAAACATACCATACACAACTACAAAATATGCAAATGAGATAACAATGCAAGAGACCTTTGTATAGATTCCCATATTTCCTTTCCAAATTTTTTGCCTTTTCTACCCCTCCTTGCATAGATTGCTTTCCCAAGTTTGTAAGCAGCTTGCAATTTCATTAGCCATTGGTGAAATGTGGGTGGTAGACGATCCAGCCAGACCATGGCAATGCACAGCCTTAAAACAGCCATAGCAACAAAGATAAAGTATTCATGCTGAGTCTGACTATCATTATCCTCTATTCCGAGGAGTACCACTGCTGCGGTTAGTCAATCAATCAATCAGTGACACTTATAAAGCGCGCTACATACCCGTGGGGTCTCAAGGCGCTGGGGGGGGGGGAGCCGCTACTGCTCGAACAGCCATGTCTTCAGCTTCTTCCTGAAGGAGAGGTGGTCTTGGGTCAGGCGCAGGTCGGTCGGGAGGGAGTTCCAGGTCTTGGCGGCCAGGTGGGAGAAGGACCTTCCTCCTGTAGTCGCTCTTCGGATGCGGGGGACGGCGGCGAGGGCGTGGTTGGCTGATCGGAGGTGGCGTTTGGGAGCGTAGAAGTTGACTCAGCTGTTGAGGTAGCTCGGGCCTTGGTCGTGTAGGGCTTTGTGTGCGTGGGTGAGGAGGCGGAAGGTGATTCTTTTGTTGGCGGGGAGCCAGTGAAGGTCTCGCAGATGTCCGGAGAGGTGGCTGGTTCGTGGGATGTCGAGGATGAGTCTGGCTGAGGCGTTCTGGATCCGCTGGAGTCTCTTCTGGAGCTTGGCGGTGGTCCCGGCGTAGAGGGCGTTGCCGTAGTCCAGTCGGCTGGTGACGAGGGCCTGGGTGACGGTCTTCCTGGTCTCGGTGGGGATCCACCAGAAGATCTTCCGTAGCATGCGTAGGATGTTGAAGCATGCCGAGGAGACGTTGTTGACTTGCCTGGTCATGGAGAGGGAGGAGTCCAGGATGAAGCCCAGGTTGCGTGCATGGTCTGTCGGTTTGGGTGCGGTGCCCAGGGCGGGAGGCCACCAGGAGTCGTCCCAGGCGGAGGGAGAGGAGCCCAGGATGAGGACCTCCGTCTTGTCCGAGTTCAGTTTCAGGCGGCTGGTCGTCATCCACTCGGCTACCTCTTTCATCCCTTCGTGCAGGTTGGCTCTGGCGGCGGCGGGGTCGTTGGTCAGGGAGAGGATCAGCTGGGTGTCGTCGGCGTAGGAGATTATGCTGAGGTTGTGTTTGCGTACGATGGCCGCGAGGGGGCTCATGTAGACGTTGAAGAGGGTGGGGCTCAGAGATGATCCTTGGGGGACGCCGCAGATGACTTCGGTGGCCTCTGACTTGTACGGTGGTAGGCGGACTCTCTGTGTTCTCCCGTCGAGGAAGGAGGTGATCCACTCCAGCGCCTTGTCCTGGATTCCGACGTTGCTGAGACGCCGTACTAGGGTGCGGTGGCAGACCGTGTCGAATGCCGCGGAGAGGTCTAGGAGGATGAGGGCCGCTGTTTCTCCATTGTCCATCAGGGCTCGGATGTCGTCGGTGTGGTCTCTATCCTTAATGATCTATTCAGAAATACTTCAATTTCATCCCGGGTAGTTTTTAAATGAGTACAGGTAGCAAACATATGGACTAAGTCAGCCTCAGAACTATCACATCTTGGGCACTTGATACCAGCTACCCCTCCCCATTGTGCTATCCTGGAGGGGGTATGATACAGAAAGTATAATGTCTTATAATGTTGTGCCTGAAGTGGTGCTGAACATAAAAGTTTCTGTCCTAATTCCAATGGCCTACGAAAAGGTTCCTTCTCTACACCCAAGTTCTGCATCAATTTTTCTTCATAGTTTTCCAAATCATCTGCTTGATGCTCTATTAATTCAGAATAAAATCTTTTAATTGTACAATCTGTACCATCCTGTATAATATCCAAGATAGAATTCATCTCGAATCCCGCCGGCCCTCCAGTTTTTGTCAACAAAAAACTCCTAATTTGTAAAAACTTTAAAAAGTGGGTTGAATCTAATCCATATATTGCCTGTAGACTGTTAAACTGCATCAACCCCAGTGATCCAAACATATCACCCATTTTGCTGATCCCATGGTTTTCCCATTCAGAGAAAGCAGCACCTGAGAATATATCACCAGGGAGGTTGGTATTACTCAGTCTAGTGTAAGCATTGTATCTGCCTAGACCAAATTGTTTCGCAATTGAAGTCCAGATCTTGTGGGCGGCCATAACCATTTTAAATTTAGTCCTTTTAAAATAACTGTACTCAGTAAACTTCAAGAAGAGGTTCTCAGCATGATCTCCTAGCACTAATGCATAAATTGCTAAAGTTCCTAACTCATCTTGCCCTTCCCTTTCTGCTCCTCCTAATAAACCTGCCCTATATTGAAGGGACGCTGCCCAGTAATACAATTTTAAATCAGGTAGGGCCCACCCACCTCGCTCCCTCGGGAGTGCCATGAATCTCAGCGCTCTTCGAGTCTTTCCGTGTGCCCACACAAATCGATTTATCATATGCTCAAGGGCTTTAAACTACATTGTTTCAAACAGTAAAGGTATGGCCCTAAATAGATACAATAATTTCGGGAGAAATATAATTTTAACTATATTAGTTCGGCCTACTATTGAGAAGTGTATGTTGTGTAGCCTGTCTAGATTCTTCTTAGCTTTATTCATTACCGGTGTTATGTTTGCCTCCACAAGCTTATCTAGATCTGACATTATTGTTACCCCTAAGTATACTCCACTTTGCACCACCCGATGATCTGAGCAGACCACCTTGCTATTTTTAATAATCTGTGTTTTTGCAGTGTTCAGAGCATAACCAGACACCTCTCCAAAATGTTTTGCTTCTGCCTCGACCAGACCTACAGCTTCTGTGGGCTTAGGAGTGGCAATCGCCACGTCATCGGCGTAGGCCAAGATTTTACATTGCCCTCTATGAGTATCTACTGGATAGATATTATCATTTAAATCTATACGCCGTATATATGGGTCCATGTAAAGAGCGAACAAAAGCGGGGAGCAGGGGCACCCCTGACGTGTATCCCTCTTAATCTGGAATGGTAGCGTGTACCCTGCATTTACTGGTATACGAGCAGATGGAGCTGCATATAGTACCTGCAGAACTTTCACCAGCCCCCCCCCCCCCGAACCCCGCCCTCCTCAAGATAAACCACAGGAAGTCCCAGGAGACCCGATCGAAAGCTTTTTCTGCGTCTAATAACATCACCGCGATCGGGTCTCCTGCAACCTCTGCGGCATCAAAAAGAGTAATGACTTTTCGGGTATGATGTGTGGTACCTCTCCCTGGTATAAACCAGTGCTGATTAATACTCACCAGGGTATAAATTACTTTCGCAATTCTTAGCGCAAGGATCTTGGAATACATTTTTGTATCTGCATTCATTAGGGTTATTGGCCTGCATGATCCAGGTTGGTTAGGTGGTTTGCCTTTTTTAAAGATTATTACATTGTCTGCCCCCGCCCAACTGCTCGGAACCAATGCTCCTGTCTGCGCCTGCTGCATTGTAGTGATCAAATCCTGCTCACTCGGGTGGTCTTGATCCTGTAATGAAATATAAAATTTTGTAAAAACTTCTCGTATCCCCTTTGGATCTGCAAATATTGTTCCTGCATCATCCTGAATCTCCCTCACTTGCACCTTGGATTCATTCTGCCTCGTGCGAATAGCATGAGTACGGCCCGCAGATTCATTAAATTCATAACACCTCTCTTTATTCACCAGGTATGTTTTAGGGGCCTTATTGGCTATGCTCTCCTCTGCCTCCATCTTTGCTTTCGCTATTGTTATTAATACCTGATCTAAAGGTGCCCCCCCTTACCACCCCCTGAGTTAGTTCATCCTCTCAGTCTGCCACGGCCTTAACGAGTTCTGCCTCCCTTTGTCTTTCCCTCCTCCGACTTGCTACGCTAAAGCTTATTGTCTACCCTCGTACACCCGCCTTAAAAGAATCCCACATGTTCCCAGCTGCCGTACTACCTCTATTGATATCCAGGAAGCTCCTGATCCATTCAGTCATATGCGCAATATAGGCATCCTCTTTTAGCAACCCTCTCTCGAATGTCCATACCCGATCCGGCCCTTTAGTTACAACAGAATTTACTGTTAAAATCAAAGGGTTATGGTCGGAGATTATCCGAGGAAGTCTCTCAATTTTAATTTTCGATTGTAAAGAGTTCGAAAAAAAAACTATTTAATTTAACGCAGACCTTGTGCGGAGCTGAGTAATAAGTAAATCCCTGTTCACCAGGTTTTAGGGTCCCCCTATACATCCAGTAAAGCATTGTTCCTTGTGAGATTACATAATGACCGCCAGACTCTCTTTTTCCTACCCTGGTACCCGCTACTGGAGGCCATACCCAATCCTCCTGCCCCATTAATGTTAAAATCCCCGGTCAGAATAATAGTTGGGGACCAAGTGGCTAGCTCCAAATCCATAAAATCAAAAATATCCGGATCGTCTTCTGTCGAGCCATATATGCAGCCTAAGGTAACCCACTCCTCATTTATCTTGTATTCTATGAGGACCCATCTCCCCCATCGATCTTCAAGCTTTCTCCTTATCAGAACATCTCTGCGTTTCGACAGGATTGCCACTCCTCTGTTTTTAGCCCGTTGCTTTGAATTTGCTGGTACACAGAACCCCAGCTGTTCTAGTAAATAACCTTGTGTCCCTCTATATGGGTTTCCTGGAGACACACAAGGTCCACGTTTAAAGATCTTAAGCATGTTGCAACTCGCTGTCTTTTAGTGCGGTCATTTAGGCCACAAACATTTACCGTAATTATGCGTGTACACATTAATGCATGCCAGATAATTGTCCCAGCAGGCTTTCGTCAGTAACAAACAATATATTATCATTTCTCCCTTGTTGCAATATCTTCACCCATTCAAACCCCCAAGTTTTAACAGTGCTTCCCTGCATGCAAATACCCAACCACAAACCAACGTGCCCTGTACCCCCCTGACCCCTACCCCCATCCCACCCCCCTTACAGTCAAATAGGTCAGTCCTGACCTATGCTTGACAGCTGTAGCCCCAAGTGCCGCCTGCCCCTCCTACCCCTGCTTCTGTTAGTGCCCTCAAGTGCCACTGCACTATACCATGCCATGTCTGACTTATTGAGTGCTGCTATCCTTCTTAGCCATATCCTTTTCCAATAATGAGCCTTGTTACATCGGCTGCCTCAGGGCCACCGTCATAAATTTTGGGCCCCCTTTCCTACTTTTGAACTCATCCAAGTATGCCTGAGCCTTGATTTCGGAGAAGGCGAACTTAATCTGCCCGCTGTCTACTACCTTGAGGTGACATGGGAACATTAAATAGGCCTCGCAGCCTATATTCTGAAATGGGGTTATCATGTGCCTCATGCGCCACCTTCTTTCCACTGTCGCATGACAGAAATCTGGTTGGGCAAAGGACGTTGTACCATTGTACGACCATCTAGACTCAGGTTTGTCTTTGTCCATAATTTCCTGCCTTAGTAAAAAGTTTCCCACATATATCAAAATTGCCCTTGGTTTATCAGTTGAAGCGCCTTTTCTTTGCACCAGGGGAAACCTATGAGCCCTTTGTACCTCAATCTCCCAATTCCAGGCTGACAGCTCTGGAAAGGCCCCCTTAAGCAAATTAACAATGAATGCCCGCCCATCCTGCCCTTCTTTTCCTTCCTCCACCCCAAGTAATCTAACATTGTTCCTCCGTTGGCGATTCTCATACTCCTCAAGCTTCCACTGTACACCCGCCGCCATTTTTTCCTGATCATTTTTAAACTTGTTCCACTTCCCAAAATCTTCTTCCAGTCTCTCAGTTCTTGCTTCTACCTCAGTGAGCCTTGTTGCCATATCTGCGTAAAGTTTGTTCACTTTCCGTAGTGAGCCCTGTATTTTTTGGTTGGCCTGCTTTGCCCTCCGGGATTCACTCCTGGCCTCCCCTGCATTTGTTTCAACGTAGCGTATAGCATGTCCATAGTAGTTGCTTGGCCTGGGGTATTAGTCCGGGTATGGGACGAGTTAATAGCTCCCTCTTGGTAGAGCTGGGAAGTGGCCGAATAGTCCCAGTCCAGTTTTTTAGATACTTCCGGATGTGAAGGGCTCACATTGAGCTTTGCCCTGTTGCGAGATATACTCTTAAAACTCTTGGCTCTCCGTTTGGTGCATGCCTTATGGGTTAATTCACTTTCCGGTGTTGATACTGCTGAGTCTAAATCCAGCTCCGCTTCTGAGCTACCAATATCACTTTCTGTAATAGAGTCAGAAGCGACCTTATCCTCATCGTCCTCATCGTCATTCACGGAGAAGAAACAATCATTAATGGGGGAGCCAGGGTTCATGGATACACCTCCAATAGATTGCATAGAGACTGCACAGAAGGTATTTGTAATCTGGGCAAACTTTTTGATCCATCTTCCACATGTATATTGACATGGAAGCGCCAGACCTGCATTGTTCTTATCAAGCCTTACCTAGGCTCTAAAAATAGAGTCTACATAAGGACCTGACTCTTGCTTCTCTGAATAGTCCCAAATGAGGCAAGCAGAAAAATCCACACATTGGCCAATTGGTTCACACCACGCACGTCCTCTAGCTGCTTTATTGGAGATCAGTGGCTAGACATTCTGCCTTCGAGGAACTTTACTTTTCTAACAGGGATGCCTGTTACAAAGGACCATCCTTCATCCTAGTACAACTACAAATGTTGTCGCACAACAGTATCTCTACTCTAGTCTGGAACATTGGCTAGATAACACCACAAGCACCTGCAATGGAGAACGTTAACAAAGACACTTCCTCTACAGATGATGGGGTGTTCTTCCTTAACAGATGAGGAAGGGTTTACCAACCAGGAAACATAAGCATTCCAAGGAGGGTGTCAATGCCACAGGACCTAGGCACATACCCTTCCTAGAATTGCAATCATTACCTTCCTGAGGGTGGTATGTTAGAAGACATAGGTTCGCCAAAACATTAGCAGCAAAATATTCTTAGTGACTCTTCTAGTGCAACCTCTGACAATCATGCATAACACGGAAGCACTTCCAACAAATGCTGAACTCAATTAATTCCCCAGTCTAACCAACATAAAAATGGCATTGGAGCTCTCCAGATTATCTTACCCTTTTTCCACTGTGCTGTATACAAAGGAGAAATGCAAGAACAAACTCTCAAGATTAGGACTCCTAACATAAAAGTCACTCCAAGATTAAAATGATTATAGCCAATGGCCTCAAACAGTCAACAATCAAAACGTTGACTCCCAATACAAAAAAAGTGGTTTTATAAGTTGGCCAGCAGGTTCACCGTCACACCTCTGTTCCCTCAAGCCATCTACAACATTCCACTCTCACAAACCACAATGTCCCCAGCAAAGCACTCCTCAACAACTCTGCAACTAGGCTGGTGCCTCTCTGACCTCACCACCAAATTCAAGGTCTCCGACATCAGACTGCTCATCAAGTCGCAGAATTAGAATTCATCAATTCAGTCAGCTATCAACCAATCCAGTGGGACCCATTCTTATAGATATCCAACTGAAAGAGAATCCTTTAATCAGCTCTGTGACTTCTGGAAGAAAGCAATATCAGACAATCCAGAATGTGTTCTATCCCATTAGAGAGAGTAAATCCACCCTGATTTCTTTCTGGGATGACAAGACTATGGTGAACAGAAAGAGAACTGTAGCACTTTTACTTTTGGATTTGTGCCAGATGTTTAACACAGTCGGTTATCCGGAGTTTCTGCTGAAACTAAAGAACAGGGTACCAAGGAGTTATCCGATACAGAATTTCTTCCAACCTCCACGACAAATCACGCTTCGTCTTTAGGTCTGAGCGGGGAACTCCGCTCCGTTTGCAGAGTTTGCGTGGATTTCTACACTCCGCGCTCTGCAGAGCTCACAAAGTGCTCGCCCTTGCAAATGGTAAGTTGGCGAGCACGAGCTGTCGCTCAGTTAGAAATTCAACCTGAGCGGCATGAAGATAATTGCGAACGGCACTTCACACTGGATGTATGTCGTTACAACGCGATGTTTTACATCGGAGTACTTTACGACGTATGTTTTACAACGCAAGTCGTTACCACGACTTGCGTTGTTGGGGGCTGGATAGTGAATAGTTTAATTTACTATTCCAACTCCAGTCCCCGTGGATAGTAGGGAAGGAGTTGGATAGTAAATTAAACTATTTACTAACCTGGAGCGCCCCCCAGTGCAATTCGTTGTTACAACTTGCGTTGTAAAAGGTGCGTCGTAAGGGAACTGCGGTGTAACATCCGCGTTGTAAAGGATGTTCCCCCTTCACACTGCGCTCCGCCACTTGCTGAACTCCACAGTTTTTACGTCACTTCTGCGGGGTTATGCGTAGCAAAACTCTGCAAACTATGCCCAGGCCTATCTTCCTACCTTTTTATACATCCTCTCCTTTCAGCAGTGACAAATGTCCACTTCACTGCTTGTACCAGCCCACGACCGGACCCCATCAAGTTCTTCAACCTACCTGCTATAACTATGCTTATAGCACTTAGCATATCATAGAGTTGGAAATCCGAAGAGCATGGCATCTCAGGATTAGACCACTGACCCAAAGTTGTTGATCTATAGAACCACCTTAAACTTAACTCATCCAAAACAGAGATCCTTGCTTTCTGAGACTGGACGAACAGCCATTACACAGCCTTCTGGCTAAAGAGACTCACCTAAACACCAGAGAGATCTAATGAAGTAAGTACTTTGAGGGTGATCACAGACTTTATACTATCACTTCACCTCCCAGTGAACAAGAAATGATTTATACTCTGCACAAACTCAATGTATTTTTCCATTTATGTTTACAAAGAAGCTCCAGGCCTGCATTGTCCTTGTATTGCCTTGTCCAGGCAATGACAAATACTCTACATAGGGGCTACACTCATGCTTCAGTGAGTATTCTCATATGGGGCAGGCACCTAATTGGCAGATTTGATTTACTCATATGTCCTGTGTATATGGTACTATATATACCCAGGGCCTGTATATTAAATGCTAATAGTGGGCTTGCAGTACTTCTTTGCCACCCCTTAATGTAGCTCTTTACAACATGTTTCAGTCTTGCTATTGCAGCATGTAGTGCAGTTTTTAGTGGCCATTTCAACCTCACAAAAGAAACCTTTTGCCAGGCCAAAATCTTCATTTTTAATATGTATCAGTTACCCCTAAGGCAGGCCCTAAACAGCCAACATGGTAGGAAGCATTGTATTTAAAAAGTAAGACGCGGGATTATAAGTTGTACATGGCCTGGGAGTAAAACACTCTTAAACTAGTTTTTCCCTACTGTAAGGCCTACCTCTCCGGTTAGATAAAATTTGGTTACAGTAAGACATTTATTAGGTGCTTACTTTTGACTGGAAACAGGTAGAAATGTCCAGTTTTGTCTCAAATGAATTGTAATTTTACATCATCTTTTATGGGAAAGTCATATTTTAAGTCACAGTTCTGAAAATGCAGCTTTAAGAAAGTTGCCATATTCTTGTCCTAGCCATTTGGTGCCTGCCACTTGTGTCCTGGGTTGCATGACCCTACTGTTTTATGCTTTGTGTATTCCTCTCAGACATTGAGGCAAAAGACTTAGGTATGGGCAGGATTGGTGGGACTAGATCTGTCTATGCCCCACTTGCACTTCAAAGAGGATTTCCTACAGCACACACAAAGAGACCTTACACTAGTCTTTTGTGACCCTAGACATCTTTGAGTCTTGGCATGGGAAGGAAGGAACTTTCCCGAACCAGATGTGGGGTAGCCTAGAAGATTCTACACCTTCAAAGGCTGCCACTAAGTATAAATATGGGACACTGAGACAAACTCTTAGGTACACTCCTGGACCTGTGGTCACTACAGGAGAATGACTGCCCTGTTCCCCAGAGAACTGCCCTGCTGTTACCAGAGAACTGCACTTCTGCTTGAAGCCTGCTTTGGTCCTAAAAGAATTGCCCAGTTACTACCAGAGGACTGCCCTGCTTCTTGAGGTTTGCCCTGTTCCGTGAGAAATAAGAATAGCCCGTTCCTTTTATCCAAGCCTATTTGAGTTACTCCAAGGGTCAGTTATCTGATTTTCCGTTCTGAGCTACACGGACACAACAAGCTCCACAGGCCCTCCTGTACCAGCCCAGCTGACCTGCTGCAATTGGCCCTGACTAGACCTGGAACTGGACCTGCCGAAGCCCTGCTGCCCTCTGCTGGAGTGAGTCGCTGATCCCTAAGAGATGCCTGCCCAGGTCCTTTATACAGACAAAGGAACTATGAAACCTGCTGCTAACAAAGACAAGAAACATTCAATATCACATGCAATGTACAAAGGCTACAAACCTCTTTCTCAACAGATGATGAAGGGTTGTTCCAAACAGAAAACAGAAGCATTCAGATGAGAGAGTGAATTTCACAGGACCCAGTCTCCCACCCTTCCTAGACTTGGAATCATAACCTCCTTGAGGGTGGTATGTTAAAAAACATAGGTGCACCAAAACATTAGCAGCACAATATTCTCAGTGACACTTGTAGTGCAACCTCTGACAATCATGCATTATACCGAAGCACTTCCAACAAAGGCTGAACTCAATCCCTTCCCTATTCCAACCAACATAAAAATAGCTTTGTAACTCTCCAAACTATCTCCCACTTCTCCCACTGTGCTATACACAAAAAGGAAAAATACAAAAACAAACTCTCAGGACCAAGACCTTCGACATCCAGGCCATTCAAAGATTAAGATGAATATAGCCAATGGCCCGGAGAGTCACCAATCAAAAACTTAACTCCCAAAAACCAAGAAATCGTTTATGCAAGGTGGCCAGCAGGGTCACTGTCACACCTCTGTCCTCTCAAGCCATCTAGAATATTCCACTCTCACAAACTGCAATGGCCCCAGCAAAGCCCTCCTCAACAACTCTAAATTCAGGCCAGTGCCTCTCTAACCTCAAAATCTCAACTCCGAATTCAAGATCTATGACATCAGACTGCTCATCAAGACGAGGACCTACAGTTCATCAAGTCTGTCAGCTATCAACCAATTCTATGTCAGGACCGGAGGCTTCAGATTATGCTATATCTTCCTTCGCTTTATTAACATAAAGACTCCACAGCAGCTTAGGAAAAGATATAATAAGAACAAAAAATGCTTTAAACATAAAGCATTGACGTAATGTTCAACAAAAATCAAACAACAACTCCCAAGAGTCTCTTTGCGTAACCATAGTCCATAGTCCTTTTACGCTGTCCATCATCACTATATAACCGGGCTTCTCATCATCTTCCTCCTCTTTCTTCGCTGCTCCCGCAGCCAGATAAGTGCTTTTCTATTTGTTTTCTTTTTATGGTGATTGATTGTCTTGTGTACGATCTTTGGGGGACTCCTTGCATGGTTTATTCCCTTTCAGAGTCCCCAGTTGCGGGAACGTTCTTCGTTCCTACGCGACTTTATTCCCACTTGTGTGCGGTGTGTACATAGACCGCAAGGGGGCGGCCTGTCGTCTCGCCGACCCTCCGGCGCGCCTCCGCAGTGCGAGGAGCCGCGCCGTGGGGTCTGCTTGCGCAGGGGCCGACCCTCGCGTACCCCTCTGACACCTGGTGATCCGGGTCTGTACTTTTTGCCAATTTTGACGCCCTCTGGGGTCTGTATGGCGGTTCTGACCGCGTGAATCGCCTTCGGGCGAGATCTGTGCACCTCTTTACCTGTGTGTGGCCTAGCGCGCTTGAGGGGTACGTAGACCCGGTCCCGGCGAGGAGGGTCTGCGCGCTTGGGGGTTGGTGCAGCCCACCTGCCACGTCAGCTGGCCCAAAACGTGATCGCAGCCGCTGGGCCTGCCCACATTCGAGAACTTTCTCGGTTGCCGCCCTCTTGGGTGCCCCGCATTTGCCCCTTGGTTCCGAGATGGAAGGGGAGTACGATGAGGAGGCCTGCCCCTATCTGCAGGATGATGAGTTCTATCAGGCGGTGGACAACTCCATCTATCGTTGCGTGACGGAGGTGGTTGGGCCCATGGAGGACCGCCTTTCTGCCCGCATCGTGGAGGAGTGTGCGAAGCTGGCAGCGGCGCAGGTGCCTCCGTCCCCCGAACTCCCGGGGACATCCGGCGGGTTGCCATCCGCTCCGAAGAGACCTCGTGGGGAGGGACCTTCATCGGAGGCCCAAGGCGTGGACAGGGGCGCTTTCGAGCGGCTTCGTGACGCCTTCCTGGCCAAGGCGACGGCGGTGCCCCCTGCACCCTTGGTGGACCCTGGCACTTCGGGCGACGTGTCTACGGCGCCCGCCTCCCCGATCTACGACTCTCCGGACACGGATGACGACGGGGAGTCGACCCGTTCTTGGCTTCCGACACCTTCGGCGAAGGAGATGCCCCGAGACGAGTCGGGCATGCTGGACCCGGACGAGATCGTCCACCCCCGATCCGCGGCCTGGGCCCCGGGGGAGACGGTGGCGAAGTTTGTCGCGGGCAGACTGCGCAAGCCCCTGGAGAAGGAGGCGAGGGGTTGCCTGCGGGGGGAATGCCCTCGGCCTACTCTGGAAGGGAAAGTGGCCATGACACCAGAATTGGACCCCAAGATGGCCACCTTCCTGGCGAAATTCATGAAGGACCCCAGGAAGGGGATCGACCGGTCCTGGCGGGCTTGCCAGGACAAGTTGTTGGATGCGGTCGGGCCCGCCAGGAAGATCCTCGATATGGCGGAGGAGGCTCGGGCGAATGGCACCGCCATTTCACCGGAGGTGCTCTCCAACTGGGCCCAGAGGGTGATCGTATTTTTGGGCAACGCCAACTGTGCCCTGTCCACGGAGAGGCGGCGTTCGCTCCTTATCAAGCTGGATCCGAAGCTGGGGGACCTGGCCTCGTCGGAGGCAGGTGCCGTGGCTCAGGGTGGCCTCTTCGGTGAGCCTTTCATCCGCGAGCTGGGAAAGTTCGTGATTACGTTCACGTCGCTGGACAAGGCCCAGTCCAGCATCAAGAAGGTGTTCCACCAGCGTTTTTCTGGAGGGGGCGGTCGCGGCAGGGGCCGCGCGATCGGCCGTGGTCAGCAGACCAACAACCGTGGACAAGGCTCCGGAAGAGGTCAGTACCAGACCTCAGCCAACTACACCAATTTCTACCCCACGAGGGGACAGCGCTATGGTGGCAGAGGGTTCAAGAAGAACTCCGGACAAGGAAATGCCTCCGGTAAGTGTACTTTGCTTGGATCAAGTTCCGATTGGGGGGCGGCTGGCAAGCTTTTACGGGGAGTGGGAATTGCTCACTGCCGATGCTTGGGTTTTGCAAACTGTAAGAGGTTTCCATATCGAGTTTTACGACAAGCCAACTCAGGCGAGGCCCCCGCGCCCGATGGTTTTTTCAGAATCCGACGCGCGCTTGATAGACGAGGAGGTCTCAGACTTGCTGCGCAAGGGAGCCATCCGTCTATCAACGCGCCACCCACATGGGTTCCTCAGCAACGTCTTCCTAGTGGACAAGACGGATGGGGGCAAGAGGCCGGTGATCAATCTCAAAGAGTTCAATGGGTGGTTGGTCTACCGTCACTTCAAGATGGAGGGGATCCACCTCCTTCGGGACGTGCTCCTCCCTCGGGATTGGATGGTACGACTGGATCTCAAGGATGCCTACTTGGTCGTTCCCATCCACCCCCCTCATCGTCGTTTCCTACAATTCCTGTGGGACGGCAAGGTGTTCGAATTCACCGCCCTGCCGTTCGGTCTTTCTTCGGCCCGTGGTGCTTCACGAAGGTCCTCCACCCGGTAGTGGAGTTTCTCAGAAGTCAGGGGGTCCGTATGCTGGTATACTTGGACGACATCCTCCTCATGGGGCAGTGCCCGGAGGTACTGGCAGGCCAGCTGCGACAAGCTGTCGGCCTGCTTCAGAGACTGGGGTTCGTCATCAACGGCTCCAAGTCGGTTTTGGTTCCCACTCAGCAGATCACCTTTTTAGGTTTCGTGGTGGACTCGGTACAGGCGGTCTTGAGCCTGCCGGGTCGGAAGGTCGCAAAGATTCGACACCTGCTTCGGCAGACGATCGCAAGGGATCGTACGTCACTGCGCCATGTCGCCAAGGTGGTGGGTCTTCTATCGTCCTCCATCCAGGCGATTTTCCCAGGCCCGCTGCACTACAGGGCTCTTCAGCGCCTGAAGGCGCAGCATTTGCGCCGTGGGATGTGTTACGATCAGTGGGTCCCCCTCACGGACGAAGTGAAGGAGGAGATGTCATGGTGGCTGTCTCACATGGAGGCATGGAATGGGCGAGCGATCTTCGGGTCGGCCCCGGACCTGATCATAGAGTCCGACGCCAGCAGGTCGGGCTGGGGCGCCCGGTGCGGGGATTTTTCCACCGGCGGCGCCTGGTCGTCAGAAGAACGTCAATTGCATATCAATTGTTTGGAGCTCCTTGCGGGCTCCTTCGCTGTTCGCTGTTGGACCAAAGATTCGGTCAAGGCTTGTGTCCTGCTACGGATGGACAATATTTCGGCGGTTCGGTATGTGAACCACCTAGGAGGTCCTCGTTCCCGCGCCTTAGCGGACTTAGCGAAGGACTTCTTGGATTATTGCCTGTCTCGTCACATTGCGGTGACGGCGGAGTATCTGCCGGGCCAGTGCAATCAGGTAGCGGATTGGCACTCTCGGCATCTCAGGGAGGCCAGCCAGTGGAAACTGGATCCGGGAGTCTTCCGGTGGCTACACTCCCTTTGGGGCCCCTTCTCGGTGGACCTCTTTGCGTCCCGTCTCGACCACCAGCTGCCGCGGTTTTACAGCTGGAGGCCGGAACTTCTAGCGGAGGCCACGGACGCGTTCTTGCAGGATTGGAGTCGGGAACAGCCGTTTGCGTTTCCCCCGTTCTCCATGATCATGCGAACGGCGGCTCGAATACGCCGCCAGGGTGCGGAACTGGTGTTGGTTACACCGCTGTGGAGGTCTCAAGTATGGTTTCCGGTTCTTCTGGAACTTTCTTGGGATTTTCCAATCCTACTCCCCCTGTTTCCTCTGCTCCTGACGAGCCCGGATCAGGAACCTCACCCTCTCGTCATGCATAACACTCTCCGCCTCGTGGCGTGGAGGCTCTCAGGAGACGGATGGGGTTACTTTTACAGTGGGCCGACGTACTAAGACGTCGTCGCGTTCCATTTCTTATCCAGCCTTTACTGACACTCCTAAGTTGTGTGTCGTGCAATGCCTCAAAGCATATGAGGACCTGACCTTGGATCTGCGCCCTCCGGGCGAGCGTCAGTTGTTGATTGCCCTGCGGAAGCCACACAAAGCTGTCTCCTCCCCCACTATTGCTCGGTGGGTGCGTTGGGTCATGCAAGAAGCGGGCATCAATACTTCTCTCTTTGGAGCGCACTCCGCCGGGGGGCCATGGCCTCTAAGGCATTCTCGGTGGGTGCTCGTCTGGAGGACCTAATGCGAGCAGCGGATTGGTCCTCGGATTCCACCTTCAAGAGGTTTTATTTTAAGCCGGTGGTGGATTTGGCTCAGTTGGTGGTAAGTAAGCTTTAAACTAGCATAATCTGAAGCCTCCGGTCGAGACATAGAATCGAAATTTGCCTAGCTTACGTAACGGTAAGTTTCAATTCTATTAAGGACACGGAGGCGAGGATTATCCCACCCAGACTACAGTGGTGTCTCTACCCACCCGTATGGCAGTAAGTAAAGCGTTTTCCTTTACATTGTCAGTACTGTGTTGTTCACTGAATGCTCCTCGCCTTGTTGTCGCATTTCCTGGACCACCTCACTGATGCTGTTCCTTTTTTGGCAGGCAACGACGGTGCTAAACAGGACCAATGAGGCTCAAGCGTGATCTGCGCGAAGAAAGAGGAGGAAGATGATGAGAAGTCCGGTTATATAGTGATGATGGACAGCGTAAAAGGACTATGGACTATGGTTACGCAAAGAGACTCTTGGGAGTTGTTGTTTGATTTTTGTTGAACATTACGTCAATGCTTTATGTTTAAAGCATTTTTTGTTCTTATTATATCTTTTCCTAAGCTGCTGTGGAGTCTTTATGTTAATAAAGCGAAGGAAGATATAGCATAATCCTCGCCTCCGTGTCCTTAATAGAATTGAAACTTACCGTTACGTAAGCTAGGCAAATTTCGATTCCTAGTGACCCATTCTTATAGATATCCAAATGAAAGAGAAACCTTTAATCAGCTCTGTGGCTTTTGAAAGAAAATATTATCAAACTATCCAGAATGTGTTCCATCCCATTAGAGGCAGTAAATCCACTTTGATTTCTATCTGATGAAACTTTGGCGAACAGAAAGAGAACTTCAGCACTTTTACTTCTGGATCTGTCCCACATGTTTGACACCGGCGGTCATCTAGCCTTTCTGCTGAAACTAAAGAATATGGTACCAAGGAGTTATCCTAAACAAATTTTCTTCCTACCTCACTGACAAATCGCACGTCATCTTCCTGCCCTCATATACATCATCTCCTTTCAGCAGTGACTGGTGTACCTGAAGTGTCAATCATCCTACCTTTCCACTTCAATGCCTGTCTCAGACCATGACCGAATCCCATCAACGTCTTCTACCAACCTGCTACAACTATGCTTATAGCACTAAGCTCATCATAGAGTTGTGAATTCCAAAGAGAATGGACATCGCAGGATTAGGCCACTGACTCAAATTTGTTGATCTATAGAACCACCTTAAACTTAACTCATCCAAAACAGAGATCCTTACTTGCTGAGACTGGAAGAACTGCCATTACACAGCCTTCTGGCTAAAGAGACTCACCTCAACACCGGAGAGGTCAAATAAAGTAAGTACTTTGAGTGTGATCACAGACTTCATACTTTCACTTCACCTCCTAGTGAACAAGAAAAGATGTATACTCTGCTCAAACTCATCAATATATTTTTCCATTTATGTTTACATAGAAGCTCCAGGCCTGCATTGTCCTTGTCTTGCCTTGTCTAGACTATGCAAATAGACTCTACATAGGGGCCACAATCATGCTTCTCTGAACATTCCCATATGTGGCAGGTACTCCTCCGGATATTGTGAATTTGTATTTTTTGTCGTTAGGATGCTCTGCACATTATCACTGCTAGCCAGTGCTAACAGGCTTCTGGCTTCTCCTTAAAACACGAATTAGCCTACACCTGATTGGCACATTTAATTTACTCATAAGTTCCTTGTATATGGAACTACATGTACCCAGGGCCCGTAAACTAAATGCTAATAATGTGGTTGCAGTCCTCCTTTTGCCACAACCTAATGTAGCTCTTTAAAACATGTCTCATGTTTGCTATTGCAGCCTGGAGTGCAGTTTTAAATGGCTATCTCGGCCTGGTAAATGAAACCTTTTGTCAGGCCAAAATCTTCATGTTTAATATGTATAAGACACTCCTAGGGTAGCCCCTAAACAGCCCAGAATGCATTGTATTAAAAAAGAAGGACATGAGATTGTAAGTTTTACATGACCTGGTAGTGAAAACCCCTGAATTTGTTTTTCACTACTGTAAGGGCTACCTCTCTGATTGGATACAATTTGGTTACATTGTCACATTTAATAGGTGCTAACCTTTGACTGGGAACAGATAGAAATGTCACGTTTGGTCTCAAATGAATTGTAATTTTAAATCATTTTTTATGGTAAAGTCTCATTTTAAGTCATAATTCTGAAAATGCTGCTTTTAGAAAGTGGCTATATTCATATCCTAGCGATTTGGTGCCTGCTGCCAGTGTCCGGGGTTGCATGACTCTACTGTTTTACACTTGTATTCCTCCCTGACATTAAGACAAAGGGCTTAGGTATGGGCAGGATGAGCCATCCTGGCAGGATGGGTGGAGCCGTTCTCTGCCCCACTTGCAGTTTAGAGGGGATTTTCTATAGCTCGCACAAAGAGACCTAACACTAGTCTTTTTTGACCTTAGACATCTTGGAGATTTGGCAGGGAAAAGAAGGAACTTTTCAGAACCAGATGTGGGGTAACCTAGAAGATTCTGCACCTTCAAAGGCTGGTACTAGGTATATAAATGGAACCTCAGACCAAATCGCTGGTACACTCCTGGACCTAGGGACACTACAGAAGAAGGACTGCCCTGTTTCACAGAGAACTGCCCTGCTGCTTCCAGAGGATGGTACTGATGCTTGAGGCCTGCCTTGGTCCCCAGAGAATTGCTCAGCTGCTTGACGTCTGTCCTGTTCTGTGAGTAATATGACTAGCCCTGTTCCTTTCATCCTAGCCTAGCTGAGTTACTCCAAGGGTCAGTTATCTGACCTTCCATTCTGAGCTACACGGACACAACAAGCTCTAGAGGCCTTCCTGTATCTGCCCAGCTGACCTGTTGCAACTGGCCCTGCCTAGACCTGGAACTCGACCTAGGTAGCCCTGATGTCCTCTTCTGGAGTGAGTCATTGATCATTCAGAGGTGCCTCCTGAGGCCTTTTATGCAGACAGGAGAACTATGTAACTTGCCGCTAACAAAGACAAGAAATATTCAAGACCTCCTGGCATTTACAAAGGCTAAAAAGACTCTTCCTCAACAGATGAAGGGTTCTTCGAACCAGAAATTAGAAGCATTTCAAGGAGAGAGTGAATTCCACAGGACCCAATATCCCACCCTTCCTAGACCTGAAATGAAACCTCCTTTCATGGTGGTAGGTTATAAGGCATTAGTGCACCAAAACATTAGCAGCACATTATTCTTAGTGACACTTCCAGTGCAACCTGACAATCATGCATAACAGTGAAGCACTTCCCACAAAGGCTGAACTAAATTACTTCCCCATTCCAACCAACATAAAAATGGCTTTGGAGCTCTCCATACTATCTAAACCTTTTCCGACTGTCCTATACATAGGCTGTCCGGTTTTAGGTTTAAACCTATAATAACTGATAAAAACCTCCTGAAAATGGAAAAAGTCCCCTCCAGAGTAAACATATAAACACTGAAAAAACACCTGCATAACCACAAATTAAATGCCATTCAAAGTTAGCAAAAGAAGAGTGAAAGAGCCATGTTTTTTCTTTCTGAAGGGGCCAATACAATATAACTTTGTTATACAAGCAGGGAGCAAGAAAGACTGGGCTAACATTATTGTGTTTGACTGTTGTTGTTGAGGGATGTCACTAAAATAGTGTTTCTTCTTCCTGTTGCTTTTTGCAATTTTGTGGTCTTTGGTCTGAAGATGGAGAGTTTAGGAGCATGTTTTAGGTCTTGTTTAATTATTTTATGAACTGTAGAGAATCAGGAAACATCAAAATCATAATTGAAATTTTGGCTGCTCTTGATTCTTTCACTGATAGGTAAAATGGCTGGTTTTCTTTCCTAATATGTTCCATCACATTTACCCACTAAGAATGGGTAAAAACCAGTGATACATCAGTGCCCAGTTTCTAGTGAGTCAGTATTTTGTTTAGTAGGCGAATTGCCAACACCTCAGGCTTTAAACTTCAATGCAAGGTATAGTGACAAGTTTATGTGAAAAGAGTGCTATCGCCAAGCATCTGGGATAGTAGTAAAACATGACAGGATAAAACATGGAACGCAGTGTCACTTGGAATGCTGCTGCAAAAAGGTTCTTTCCAAGTTCAATACAGATTGGAGTGATATTGTTTGTACTTTCAGTGATTCAGCTACATACATGAAAAAGTTGTGTGATGACCTGTCAAACTCGATACCTGAGCTGAAATGCTTCCCGGTAAGAGATCCTTGACACTTGTTAGATGGTATGCTGAAAGGATCTTTACAATCTTCAGAGTTAATGAAGAATGCTATGTAATGCGCAGGAACTAAAAAAGCAAATATTTCTCATTTTTTGCTTTGTGTGGCATCAAAAAAAGAGTCATCTCAACTGTGTTACTTAGCTGATGGGTCTCATTCAAAGGGGCTGTATATGCTATCTTACCCATGTGGCAACCGTTTCCAAAATGCTTGCTGAGTGATGATGCCAAAGGCAAGAAATGTGAGGATCTTTGGTCGCAAATTGATATTGATGTGAAAAAAGTTCACTCTACTGAATTCTTAGATTTTTGCAAGAAAACATAACTGCTGTAGTGGACATAATAAAAAAACTTGAGTCTGAAAACACCCTTGTCTGCCAAGTGTTCAGTATAATTGGTGTAGATGTGAAACATCTCCTTGAGAGTAGGCCTGCGATACCTTTAGTGACTTTGGCACTGCAGCATGTTCTATGTTAGAGTGCTTTCCACTTGGTAAACTAAGCAATGTTGAAGGGCAATTCAAGAACTTTTATTTTACGAAGTATAGGAAACGGCTTGCAATGAGGCATAGATATGTCCCTTCACCAACCATGGCATTTGAAGTAAATGAACCCTCACTGTGGTGCACTGTACAAGTTTTAGATCCCTTCCGTAAAGGGGAATTTTCTCTGTTGTTTCAAAAGTGCTACTTCATTTTTTAACGCTTCAATAACTGGGAGGGCATATGCGTCCAGTTCAATGCAAATGCTGCAGAACCTGCCCAGAGAATCGCAATCTTCAAGTGCACCAGAAAAGGAATGGAAAGCTATGTCAGTGGCAAGAGTTAGCAAATGTTGTATTGGCTGTTTTGGCATTGCCCGTGTCAAGTGCCAATGTGGAGAGGGCCTTTTCACAGAAAAAAGTTTACATGGGAAGGAAAAAGCGAGTGCACATGACTAAAGACTCACTGAAGAAGTATTGCATGGTGTACTACAATAAGTTTGTTTTTCAAATATGTATTTGGACCTTAAATACACTGTACGTACACTGTCTATATACCATGCATTATCACTGTAGAAAACAAGCAATAATAAAACCAAAACGTTCCATAAATACCAGAAAAACACTGTTTCTGTTGTTTTTAATGGCACGAAAATGTGTAAACACTGATAACCACTGTTTATTTAAGGTACTGAAATCACTTGACAACACTGAGAAAACCCCACCAGAATTGACCAAAAGTAGAAACTGAAAACAGGAAAGCCTATTTATACATGAAGGAGAAATGCAAGAACAGCCTCTCAAGACCAAGACATTTTCCATTCAGGCCATTCAAAAATTAAGATGATTATAGCCAATGGCCCCAGAGAGTCACCAATACAATTTTTGACTCCCAATATAAAAAATGCAAGTTGGCCAGCAGGGTCACTGTCACACCTCTGTTCTCTTAAGTCATCTAGAATATTTCAATCTCACAAACTGCAATGGCCCCCGCAAAGCACTCCTCAACAACTCTAAAATTAGGCTGGTGCCTCTCTAACCTCAAGACCTCAACTCTGAATTCAATCAATCAATCAATCAATCAAGAAATTTGTATAGCACGCTACACACTCGCCAGGGTCTCAAGGCGCTGGTGGGGGGGAGAAGCAGCTCGTGGTCGAAGAGCCAGGTATTGAGCAGTCTTCGGAACGCCGGGAGGTCTGCAGTTTGGCGTAGGTGGAGGGGGAGGGCGTTCCAGGTCTTGGCGGCACGATGGGAGAAGGATCTGCCTCCAGAGGTGGTTCTGTGGTTGCGCCGGACGGTGGCTAGGGACAGGTCGGCAGAGCGGAGATTCCTGTTGAGTGCGTAGAAGGATAGTCTGCTGTTGAGGTAGGTGGGGCCGGTCTTGTGTAGTGCTTTGTGTGCGTGGATCATGAGTTTGAAGGTGATCCTTTTGTTGATGGGGAGCCAGTGCAGGTCTCTCAGGTGGGGGGTTATGTGGTTTCTGCGAGGGACGTCGTGGATCAGGCGTGCGGAGGCGTTCTGGATTCTCTGGAGTCTGTTGATGAGTTTGGTCGGGGCTCCGGCGTAGAGGGCGTTTCCATAGTCGAGTCGGCTGCTAATGAGGGCGTGGGTGACTGTTTTCCCAGTGTTCCTCGGGATCCATTTGTAGATCTTGCGGAGCCAACGGAGGGTGTGGAAGCATGCAGAGGAGACGGCGTTGACTTGGTTGGTCATGCTGAGCGTAGAGTCGAGGATGATTCCCAGGTTGCGTGCATGGTTGGTCGTGTCGGGGGGGCTCCCAGGGAGGGGGGCCACCATGAGTTGTCCCACGCCGAGGGGTTGGGCCCTAGGATGAGGATCTCCGTCTTGTCCGTGTTTAGCTTGAACCGGCTTGCCTCCATCCAGGCGGCGACGGCCTTCATGCCCTGGCGCAGTTTGGATTTGGCGGTGAGGGGGTCCTTGATGAGGGAGAGGATCAGCTGGGTGTCATCAGCATAGGAGATTATGTTGAGGTTGTGTAGTCTGGCGATGCTTGCGAGGGGAGCTATGTAGACATTGAATAGCGTCGGGCTAAGGGAGGATCCCTAAGGGATGCCGCAGATGGTCTTGGTGGTTCCGGATTGGAACGGGGGTAGGAGGACTCTCAGGGTTCTGTCGGTGAGGAAGGAGGTGGTCCAGTCCAGGGCCTTATCTCGGATGCCTGCGTCGAAGAGGCGTGCGCAGAGGGTGTGGTGGCAGACGGTGTTGAAAGCGGCGGAGAGGTCCAGGAGGATGAGGGCTGCAGTTTCGCCGTTGTCGAGGAGCATTCTGATGTCGTCTGTGGCGGCGATGAGGGCGGTTTCAGTGCTGTGGTTGCTGCGGAAGCCAGACTGGGATGGGTCCAAGATGTTGTTACCTTCTAGGTAGCGGGTGAGCTGGGTGTTGACGGTCTTTTCAATGACTCGCTGGGAACAGAAGCAGGGAGATGGGCCGGAAGTTCCTGAGGTCGCTCGGTCCGCCTTGGGTTTTTTCCGGAGGGCGTTAATCTCGGCGTGCTTCCAGCTCTCAGGGAAGGTGGCAGTTTTGAAGGAGAGGTTGATGATGTTGCACAGGTGGGGTGCGATGAGGCTGCTGGCTTTGTTGACGATGTGGTGGGGGAGGGGGTCCGAAGGGGTGCCTGAGTGGATGGTGCTCATGGCCTTGATTATGTCTTCGGTGTTCACGTTGGCCCATGTGGTCAGAGGGTTGTGGTGGGTGGGAGTGGGTGTCATTGTTGTGGTGGGGTGTGTTGGGTTCATTTGGATGTCGAAGCTGTTGTGGATGTCGGTGAATTTGTGGTGAAAGAAAGTTGCGAGGGTGTCGCACAGGGCTTGCGACGGCGGGATGTCGTTGGTGCAGGAGCTGGGATTGGAGAGTTCTTTTACGACGCTGAAGAGCTCTTTGCTGTTGTGTGCGTTGTTGTCGAGGCCGTCTTTGAAGGAGGCTCTTTTGGTGGTCCTGATGAGGCGGTGGTGGTTGCGAGTGGCGCTTTTGAGGGCTGTGTGGTTGGCTGGAGTTCTTTTGCTGAACCAGATGTTCTCGAGTTTCCGGCAGGCACGCTTGGAGGTCAGGAGCTCCGGGGTGAACCAGCTTGCTCTCTGGCTAGTGTTTCTGTCGGTGGGTTGTCGCAGATGTGCTATGGTGTTGGCACATTTTTCCATCCAGAGTCTGAGGGTGCGGGCCCCATCCTCTGGGTCGGTGGGGCTGGTAGGAGGGTCGGTAGCAAGGTGAGCTTCCAGTATTTCCTTGGTTACTTTGCCCCATCATCGGCAGGGGATCTGTGGGGTGCGATGGTGGGTGATGGGTTTCTGGAAGGTGAAGTGGATGCAGCGGTGGTCGGTCCAGGTGAGCTCGGAGTTGTGGTCGTAGGTGATGTGAGGGCTGGAGGAGAAGATGGCATCGAGCGTGTGGCCGGCGATGTGGGTCGGTGTGGTGACGATCTGTTTCAGTCCGAGGGTGGCGAGGTTGTCGACCAGGGTGGAGGAGTTGCTGTTGTTGTTGTTTTCCAGGTGGAAGTTCAGGTCGCCAAGCAGGATGTAGTTGGTGGAGGTCAGTGCGTGCGTGCTGATGAAGTCGGCGATGGAGTTGCAGAATTGGGGGCGTGGGCCGGGAGGTCTGTAGACGAGGGTGCCTCTGAGGGTGGTCTTGGGGTCTGTGTGGATCTTGAAGTGCATGTGTTCGGCGGTGGTGAGGGTCTCGTCAGTGTTCGTGGAGACCTTGATGGTGTTTTTGTGGATGATGGCGATTCCTCCTCCGACTCCGTTGGTGCGGTCTCTTCGGGAGATCTTGTATCCATCGGGGATGGCCATGGTGATGTCAGGGGCGGATGTTTCGTTCAGCCAGGTCTCGGTCAGGAAAGCGATGTCTGGTGCTGTGGTGGTGAGAAGGTCCCAGAGCTCGACGGCCTGTTTGCGTGCGGAGCGGGTGTTGAGCAGGATGCATCGTAGTCGGTTGGATCCCATTGCCGTCGGTGCTTTGGCGTCGATGTTGCAGGTGGAGGTGCAGTTTCGGCAGGTGAAAGGGCCGTGGGTGCGCTTGGGGGTGGCTTTGTAGAAGTTGGCAGGTCGTCCTTGGTAGAGGGCGATGAGGGTGTTGGCGTCGTAGCGGAGACTCGTGTTGTCGATGTCGCAGGCACGGGGGCCAAGGGTTATGGCGCTGGGCGCGGTCCAGGCGCAGACGGGCGCAGACGGGCTTGCCTTAGGCGTGCCTTCGGCGCAGCGGCCGCCATATGAGGTGGGAGGTGGGGAGGGAGGATCAGAAGGGCAGCGAATGGGCACGGGGGCGGGGCCTGGGGGTCAGCGGCGGGCGGGAGGGAGAACAGAAAACGGCGGGAAAGGAGAAAACAGCGGTGGGAGGGGGTCAGCGGGTACACGGGCACAGGAAGAAGGGGGCTCAGTCACACGGGAACAAAATGCAGAAAAGGGCTCCCAGGCACATGGGGCACAGGCAGTCAGGAGGGTGTCGGTGGAGGCGGAGGCTCAGGGCAGCAGTCACCGGCAGCGGAGTAGCTCAGGGCATGCTGGCACACATGATGGTGGACGTGCTGCAGCGGAGGAGGGAGCGACACATCAGAAGGTCGAGGGTCGCTCTCTCCACCGCGCAGCGGCCGCCATATAAGGGGGAGATGGGGAGGGAGGGTCAGAAAGGCAGCGAATGGGCACGGGGGCGGGCCTGGGGGTCAGCGGCGGGCGGGAGGGAAAACAGAAAACGGCAGGAAAGGAGAAAACGGCGGTGGCAGGGGGTCAGCGGGCACACGGGCACCGGAAGAAGGGGGCTCAGTCACATGGGAACAAAATGCAGAAAAGGGCTCCCAGGCACATGGGGCACAGGCAGTCAGGAGGGTGTCTGTGGAGGCGAGGGGCAGCAGGCACCGGCAGCAGACTAGCTCAGGGCAGGCTGGCACACGAAATGGTGGAGGTGCTGCAGCGGAGGAGGGAGTGACCCACCAGAAGGTCAGGACCTCTGACATCAGACTGCTCATCAAGATATAGAAATACAACTCATCAATCCTGTCAGCTATTAACCAATCCGCAGTGACCCATATTTATAGATATCCAACTGAAGAGAAACCTTTAATCAGCTCTGTGGCTTCTGGAAGTAAATATTATAAGACTATCAGAATGTGTTCCTTACCATTAGAGGCTATAAATCCACCCTGATTTCAATTTGACAAAACAATGCCGAACGGGAAAGAGAACTTTATCACTTTTACTTTTGGATCTGTCCTACACGTTTCCACAGTTGGTAATCTGGCCTTTCTGTTGAAACAAAAGAATATGGTACCAAGAAGTTATCCTAAACAGATTTTCTTCCTATCTCACCGACAAATCGTGCATCATCTTCCTGCCCTCATATACATCATCTCCTCTCAGCAGTGACTGGTGTACCTGAAGTGTCAATCCTCTCACCTTTCCATTTCAATGCTTGTCTCAGACCATGACCGGACCCCATCAAGTTCTTTAACCTACCTGATGCAACTATGCTTATGGAACAAAGCGTATCATGGAGTTGGAAATCCAAGAACATGGACTTCTCAGGATTAGACCACCGACTCAAAGTTGTTGATCCATGGAACCACCTTAAATTTAACTCACACAAAACAGAGATCCTTACTTGCTGAGATTGAAAGAACTGCCAATACACAGTCTTCTGGCTCAAGAGACTCACCTCAACACCAGAGAGGTCAAATGAAGTAAGTAATTTGAGTGTGATCACAGACTTCATCCTTTCACTTCACCTCCTAGTGACCAAGAAGCGATTTCTACTCTGTACAAACTCATCAATATAATTTTTCATTTATGTTTACTAGAAGCTCCAGGCCTGCATTGTCCTTGTCTTGCCTTGTCTAGACTATCTGAATATTCCCATATGGGGCAGGCACTACCCCATATAGTTTTAATTCCTTTTTTCTTATCGTTAGGACACTGTGCACATTACCACTGCTAACCAGTGCTAACATACCTGTGCCCTCTCCTTAAAATATGTTAAATTGGCCTACACCTGATTGACACATTTAATGTACTTATAATTCCCATGTATATGGTACTACAGGTACCCAGGGAATGTCAATTAAATGCTATTGGTGGGGTCGCAGTACTCCTTTTGCCACCCCCTAATTTAGCTCTTAAAACATGTCTCGGGATTGCCAGTGTAACCTGCAGTGCAGTTTTGAATGGCTTTTTTGACCTGGTAAATGAAACCTTTTGTCAAGCAAAAGCCCTCATGTTTAATATGAATAGGTTACCCCTAAGGTAGGCCCTAAACAGTCCACATGGTAGAATGCACTATATTCTAAAAGTAGGACATGAGATTTAAAGTTTTAAAAGTCCTGGTAGTAAAAACCTCCTAAATGTGCTTTTACTACTGTAAGGCCTACCTCTCCAAATTAAAAACATCTGGTTACAATATTACATTTAATAGGTGCTAACTTTTGACTGGGAACAGGTAGAATTGTCATGTTTGCTCTCAAATGAGTTGTAATTCTGACATTTTCAAAAGTTGCCATATTCTTGTCCTAGCCATTTGGTGCCTGCTTTAAGTGTCCTCGGTCTCATGGCACTGCTGTTTTACGCTTTGTGTAATCCTCCCAGACATTGAGACAAAGGTCTTAGGTATGGGCAGGATAGGCCTTCCAGGCAGGATGGGTGGGGTGGAGCTGTTCCCTGCACCACTTGCACTTCGAAGGGTATTTCCTATAGCACATACAAAGAGACCTAATACAATTGTTTTGTGACCTTAGACTTCTTGGAGCCTTGGCAGGGGAAGGAAGGAACTTTCCAGAACAAGATTTGGGGTGGCATAGAAGATTCTGCACCTTCAGAGTCTGGCAATACGTATAAATATGAGACCCTCAGACCAACTCTTCAGTACACTCATGGACCTGTGGACACTACAGAAGAAGGACTGCCCTGTTTCCCAGAGAACAGCCCTGCTGCTACAAGAGGACTTCACTGCTGCTTGAGGCCTGCCTTGGTTCCCAAAGATTTTCCCTGCTGCTGCCAGAGGACTGCCCTGCTGCTTGACGTCTGCCCTGTTCTGTGGATTGTAAGACTGGCCCTGCTCCTTTTATCCTAGCCTATCTGAGTTACTCCAAGGGTCAATTATTTGACCTTCTGTTCTGAGCTACAAGAAAACAACAAGCTCCAGAGGCCTTTCTGCACCTGCCCAGATGACGTGCTGCAATGGGCCTTGCCCGGACCTGGAACTGCACCTGCCAGAGTCCTCCTGCCTTCTCCTGGACTGAGTTCCTGATCCCAAAGAGGTGTCTCCCCAGGTCCTGTCCCTTGGGTGGCATCAGAGTGTACTGCTTCCTGCCTTACTGATGGTCATCAAATAAGGGTTGAAGCTAGGCGAAGTACAGCTGAGAGCTTCATCAGAACCGGTGCCGAGCAACACAGACCCCTGCAAAGCCTCACCAACCACTTGCAAGTTCCTCAGAACTAACACCCAGCGGTGCAAATCCTTTCAAAACCTCTCCACACAGCTGAGGCTTCATCTGTACCGTCGCCAAGCAACGCAAAGCCCCACACAGCCTTGCTGAACAGCTGAAAGCCTCACTGGAACAGGGATGACTCAAATCCTTGCAAACCAACCCTGCTCAGACCTTGCACTAACAGCATCAGGTACAAATGTCAGTTGGCTAAATGTGGTGGCCTGAACTAGTGACTTTGCCCAGGTCCAGTGTGACCAGATAGCAAAATTTGACACTTTGTACATTTAGGTGCTATACTTACCTAAAACTTTGAAATTCAATATCTCTGGTTCTACAGTTTGGATTTTTGTTGTTATGTTGTCATTTTATTTAATAACGTGTCCTCTATTTATCTAAAATTGTGTTTGATTTTTCTTGTGTGGTGTTTTCACTTTTTTACTGTTTATGTGCTGCAAAAAGAATTTACATGGCACTTCTAAGATAAGCTTAACTGCTTTAGTGTTTGGCTACCACAGGGTCAAGCAGAAACAAATGTGTGACGTTTGTGGTTCACCCTGAGAAGGATTGTGTTTGTTTGCTTGAGTAGGATTCATTCACCCTCAATCAGTTACTCACTTTCTTGCAGCTAGAAATTCTGCCTTTAAGGAACTCAGCTTTGTCCATAGGGTTGTTTGCTGTAACATACCATCCTAGTGCAACTGCAAACATCTTCATACAACATGATCTCTATTCTAGACTGGCACCTTGGCTTGATCATCCACTCTACAGGAACCAATGTCTTGAAGGAACGTCTTTCTTTTAACAGGCCAAGGAACCATGGAGCTATCTTCTAACAAGGACAATAAACATCCAAGACTGCATGCAAGGCAGAAAGGCAACAAGAACTTTTCTCAACAGATGATGGAGGGTTCTTCCTTAACAGAAGATGAAGGGATCCACCAATCAGCAAACAGAAGCATTCTGAGGAGAGTGTGGATACTACAGGACCAAGCTTATACCCTTTCAAGAACAGATATCATTACCTCTTCCAGGGTAGTATGTGAGAACACATAGGTGCAGCAACTTAGTCCCAGTGACATGTCTTGTGCAACCTATAACAATCATGCATAACAGCAGGCACGTCCCACAATTGCCGCACTCAATTTATACCCCATTCCAACCAACATAACAATCACTTAGGAGCTCTGCAAACTATCGAACCCTTCTTCCACTGTGCTACACAGAAAGGAGCACAATAGGCGCTCACCTGTAACCAACAGATACAACATGAAAACACGTTTTGCAGAGCCCCCACTACAGGCCCACATTTTTTAACCAAGCACCACCCTCCGCAAAGCACTTTGCAACCTCAGCAGAAGTGTGAAGCACTACTTTAAGTGCACCAACACCTTATTGTAAGTTTTGCATGTGTGGCGGACTGCACCTGAAAATGTTGTTTTCTGGGTTTTATCACAATTGTTCTTCTTCATTCCATCCTGCTTGAGGGCACGGTAGGATTAGAGACCACATAATTTAGGCAAAACAGTGTAATGCACAGACTACCTCTTGCTCAGAGTGCTGATGATAATAACTCAGAAGGTTCGAAGGTTAAATTGGCCTGGGAAGCATTAAAACGCATGATCTGCATATCACACGAGATGTCAGCAACAAACGCTCAACTCAGTATGCCACTTTGCACACCAGGAATGTTAATCTATTTTTTTACAATTAAATTAAAATCACTCATGAGTCCTAAAATCAGAATGCCTTAAGCGTAGGTCAAAGCCCAGGCGACGTGACAGGGAATCATGTAATAGCTTGAGAGACATTTAGTGGAAAAAAACTATTTACTGGTTTAAAATACTTATCAAAACAACAATTCTTATAAACACTGCGGGCCTTATTTATGAAGGCCTTGCGCCACCGGTGCGTCACTTTTTCCCATTTTAAAAGTGACGCACCGGCGGCGCAAGTCCTTCATAAATAAGACCCTGCATATTTTGACTTTTAGGTGAAACAGATTAAACAACAGCCACTTTTTACTGATTTCTACGTGTCTTCGCCATCTAAGGCAATTAGATTTCTTCTTTCAAACAACATTTGATGATCAGAACTGATTTGATATACGTGGGGTTTCTTATGCTTAAGCCTCATATCTGTCCCATAGAGCCTAATGGTTCTGATATGGCTGATTGTTTGAAGTAATATTTGTTCCCTTCTAACGAACATATCATTTATTCCTGTCACACTCAAAGTACAGAGAAGCAAATGTTCCTCGGTCTGCCAGAGAACTGCACAAAGGTCAAACATCTATCATTCCTCTATGTGTGAATCGAAAACATATCAATAAACGTATAATAGTAGGAAATTGTTTCAGGGAGTGAGCATCTTCCTTTGCGACTAAATAGTGACAGTTGAGGGCTGTGGCTAAGATGGTGGGGGGTTAAGACTTGCTTCACTGTATCTCCGTCATCCACCTGCTGCGATTGCACCATGGAGCCCGAGGTGCATGTCATGAGCAGTAGAGAGTGAGACAGCGGGGTGAGGTGGATCTAAAGGAATTTGGTTAAAAAAAAATGCATTTTAATTGTATTGATTTTTTTCTTTCCTTTTTTTGTTTCGTTTTTTCTTTTATCCTGTCCTCCTTTCCATCCATCTTTAATGCTTTCTATTAACCTTTATTTATGTGTTTTGCATTTTTCTTTCATTCCACTTTCATCTTTCTTTCTGTCTGTCCATACTTCTTTCCTTCCACCTCTCATTGTATTTATCTTTCTGACCTCGTTAATATTAAATATCATTTACTCTCCTTCTTATTCCCTTATTGTAATTCATTATTTTCTTGTTCCTTCTGTTCTTCCAATCATCATCTTATCCTTCCTTCCCCCCTTGATTCTATCCTTTTTTTGTATTCCTTCAATTTAATGCTTCCTCTTTTACCTTTCTTTGCCCTAACTTCTTTCTCCCATTTCTTCTTTCCATTATTTCATTCTATTTTCCAGCTCTCCTTATTTCTTTGTCTCCTTCCATTTTTCATTTTATTCCTTCCATATTCTTCCTTTGTCCTTTTTTTTAATTTCTTTCCATCTTTCTTCTTTTGAGCCTTTTTCCATTCTTCTCTCTTTCTATTTTCCATCTTTCTCTTCTTATTTGCACTGTATTCTCCTTCCTTCATTCGCACTCTCTCATTTTATTTGCTCTGACTTATTTTTTCTTTACCATTTACATACTTTCTCTTTGGTCTGTCACAGTTTTTTGGGCTACTTTTGCAACCCTTGGCCCCTCTCACACACCTGTGTCATGGTAATTCTTCTTCTAGTACTACGAAACACAGATCAAAGATAAAAAGGGGCCATAAACAATGTATTCTGTACTACTGGCAACCTCGCTAAGCCGATATTCACTACGCCCTTCCTCTGGGCGCTTCTTTAAGCGCATGTTGTTGGAATTGTTCTTTGCAGGCCTTAGTCATGCATTGTAGGACTCGTTTTTAGAAGTATTGCAGGATTGTTCACACATGCATTGCAGGAATTGTTTATTGTTTGCATAAGCATTGCAGGAAATGTACATACAGCCATTGCAAGAATTGTTTATGGAGGCATTGCAGGGATTGTTTATTGTTTGCATAAGTATTGCAGGATGTGTCTACACAGGCATTGCAGGAATCATTTACACAGGCATTGCTGGAATGATTTATTGCTTGCATAAGCATTGCAGCAAATGTACACACAGCATTTGCAAAAATTGTTTATGGAGGCATTGCAGGAATTGCTTATTGTTTGCATTGACATTGCAGGAATTGCTCACAGAGGCATTGCAGGAGTGATTTATTATTTGCATAAGCATTGCAAGAAATTAAGCATTGCTCATTGTTAGCGTAAGTATTGCAGGAAATATTAATGGATGTATCACCCCTTCTGTGCACAAGCACCTTAAATTAATTTACATGCATATGGCATGTCTAATTCACACGTGACGTATCACATGGCCTTTTCACACATAGTATGGATCTTTTTTTTTTTAAATATGTTTATTGCGGAAAACATAAAAGACATAATCTGATATAACCACTCGTAGGCACTGAGAGGTGAGATTAACCAAAGGCAACATTCAGGATAGTACACAGCCACGTGGCCGACACCCCGGAGCCCGGGCGGCGTAAAGTGCCACAAAGATAATCATAATCGTTTGCATACAGTACACGTGCATCTCTAGTATCCGCTGTTTTTCATTTATTCCCCCTCCTACGTCCTCCATGGAGCCCTTCTCCCATCTGTTTTCAATAGAAACACAGTCTAACATATAACAACAGAACAAACCCCCCCCCCATATGTGGCATCAGTAATAGAGTACGTGCAAAAGTCAGGTTACCTTCACAAGGCCCGATAGGGTGCAGACATCACAGTTATAAACAATCCTCCGGGAATCAAGACAAATCACAGGGTTATGCAATAGGGAACATTAGTGCTCGCGAAGCAGGGCATTACTCCGAAACAGGTCCCTCCACCTCGCCTCCCGCCACATCCTCCTCGGACCCAGACCCCTCAGGGCTGAACAATTCGGCACTAGTGGCATCCGAGTCATCATCAGGCAACCCCTGGGCACACATCATCCTCCAAGCTAGTAAGTCTTACTGAAGCCTTTCATCACGACGCGTGCGCTGCATGTGTGTTTCCTCAGCCAAGGACCACTCTCTAACATCCCTAAGCCACAGGGATACCTCGGGGGCCCTCTGCCCCATCCAAGTAATAGCCACGTGCCGCCATGCCAAGACCAGTAACAACTGTAGAAACTTGTAGGACAAATTCCTCTTTTTGGGCTTGGGTACCAGGGCCAAGAGACAATGAAGCGGATCCAGGTCAATCCGGAGGCCCGTAACATGGCCAATATGTTCCACCACCTCCCTCCAAAAGCTACCGACCTGCGGGCACTCCCATTCCAAATGGAAGAATCCAGCTCTCTCCGCCCCAAACCTATGGCAGTCGTCCCGCCTATCTGCCGAGATGAGAATCAGGGAGGCCGGGGTCATGTAGGTGCGATGCACAAAATTAAAGTGGATCAACTTGAACCGTGCATTACACAAGACTTTCCGGGTCAGGAGCCCAATACGTTTGCGCTGTCCCGGCTCTAGAGCCATCCCCAGGTCTGCCTCTCAGGCCGCCCAGGACGGCGCGATCGGCGGGGCTGAATCCCGTCGCATGGCTGAGTACAATAAAGAGATCAGCCGCTTTCCTCTACCACAGGAAAGGAGGATGTTGAGGGTGTGTGTCAGCGGAGGCACCTCCGGGAACTGGGGCCAGGTCATCCTTGCCATCTCCTGGAGTCCCCTGTAGTGCAGGTACTGTCCCCTGCTCAGGTCAAAGGCGTCCGTGGCTCGCTCAAAAGACACGAAGGAGTCATCCGGATAAAGGTCGGCCAGAGTCTCACACCCGCCGTCCCACCATTCCCAGAAGGACACATTCTCCTCCATCCGCAGCACCGGGGCCAAGATCCACACCGGCAGCTCCCTATGAAAGGGGGCCCGCCGCAAGACCTTCTCCACAAACCGCTGCCAGACTCCCGCCGCATGGCGCACCACGTAGGGCAGAGCCTCGTCCGCCCCCGTCCCTGCATCAAAGCCACCCGCAAAGCCTTCTCGTCCGCTCTGCCCGCCAGGAGCTGCAGCTCCCAGTTATCTGCGTCCGCGAACCACCTCGCGGCTGCGTAATAATAGAGGTCAAACTTCGGGCCTCCAGGCCTCCCTCCTCCCAACTCCGGACCACAGTATGCAGAGCAACTCTACTACGTCCGCCTGCCCAGAGTAAAGATGTGAGCAGCGAGTTGAGTGTGCGAAATATTCGTGGGGGAGCGGGCATAGGGTATTTTGCAGGACGTACAATATTCTAGGCAGCATCACCATCTTAGCAACCGCTAACCGCCCCATAAGGGAGAGAGGAAGTGTATTCCAGAAGGACACAGACTGGTGCAGAGAACGGAGCACCCGTTCAGCGTTGCGGACCAGCAGGTATTCGTTAGACAAAGCCACCTGAATGCCCAGAGACCGGAAGGCCTCCAACTCCCATCTCAGCCCTAGGCACAGGAGGCTCACGCCCGGATCGGCAGCACATCCCGCCAGCGGAAAAATCAAGGACTTCCCATGGGTAATGCGCAGCCCGGAGATTGCGCCAAAGCGGTCCAGCAACCGCAGCAAAGCGGGGAGCGAGTCACTCGGGGAGGTCAAATAGAACAGAGCGTCGTCTGCATAGAGGGAGATCACGTTCACGGTATCGCCCACCCTAATGCCCCATTGCTCCATCTCAGCTCGAATAGAGACCGCCACGGGTTCTATTGCCAGGGCAAATAGGAACGGCAACAGGGGCACCCCTGACGAGTGCTCCTGCCCAAGGACCACTCTTTCGGAGCGGGCCGACCCAAGCCAAACTCTAGCCCGGGGCGCCCCATAGAGCACTCGGATCCAATTGCAGAACACTGGCCCTAGCCCTGCCATCTGGAGCACCTCCAAGAGATACCCCCAGCTGACCGTGTCAAAGGCCTTGGCCAGGTCAATTGATACCAGGATTTGGAGATCCCCGCTACCACGCACATCGTGGAGGATATGGTTCAGACGCCGCAGGTTCATCGCAGTGTTACGACCAGGGATAAACCCACACTGGTCCTGATTGACCAAGTGTGCCATGTGTGGGGCCAGGCGAGTGGCCAATAGTCTGGTAAGGATCTTTACGTCTGTATTAATCAGAGTGATAGGCCGGAACGCCGCAGGGTCGCAACTGTCTCCATCCGGTTTCAAGATCATACAGACCTCTCCCTGATTCATGGTGGGTGGAAGAACGCCAGACCCCAGGGCCTCATTATAACCCTGCAAGAGGAGGGGGCCCAGGACATCCCCAAACGAATGGTAGAATTCAGGCGGGAAACCGTCTCCGTCCGGCGCCTTAGCCCGTGGTAGGGCGGCCAACGACACTCTGACCTCCCGGAGTGTTAACGCCGCATCCAATTCCTCCGCCGCCTCCTCCGAGAGGACCTAGAGAGCCAATCCCTGGAGGTAAGGCTGATGGGAGGCCTCCGTGATCGAGGGGTCGGCTGTATACACCGTCTGCAGGTGAGATCGGAGGACCTCAAGAATATCAGACTCCGAATGCACCATACCACCAGCGGGAGCCCGTAGGGCAACTATCCGCTCCGGTGCGAATTCTCGCCGAAGAATCCAGGCCAGCAGTCGACCAGACTTGTCCCCCTCGCTGTGGAGACGCTGCCTATACTGGCCCAAAGTATACTTATCAAGACGGGTAAGAATGTCATGAACGGACACCTGGGCCTCCCTTTCTGCCTCCCGGTCCGAGGCGACGGGATCCGGCAGAGACTGACAGCACTGGAGTATATCCTCTGCATCCCATAAGTCACAAAGCAATTGCTTCTGGACCCCATATGTGAGGCCCATACAGGCACCGCGCACCACCGCTTTCAGGGCCTCCCATTTGGTGGAGTGGGGCAAATCACCGCCTTCCCAGTTCAAATCTATATAATCTGTCAGGGCAGTCGCCACATGGCCTTTCCCCACCTGGTCCTGCAGAAGGTCCATTGGCATCCGCCAAGTACGAGGACGCACAGCCTGGTCAGCCCATTGCGCTATGCACGTCACTGGAGCATGATCGGACAGAAAACGGGCTTGGTGGGTAACCGTCAAGGAGAGAGACGCGGCAATATTGGCCGCAAGGATGCGGTCTAGCCTACTATGGGTGTCGTCCGTCGGGATATAACAAGTATATAGCCTCTGAGTGGGGTGGCCCGTACGCCACACATCCACAGCCCCCAAATTATGCATTACTTCCCTGAGGCGCGCCGTCATGCGTGGCTTCGTGCCAGAGCGAGGAGGATGCCGATCCAGATCCGGATCTAACACGCAGTTAAAATCTCCAAACCAGAGGAAGGGGGCATCTAGGTCCGAGACAATGAGTTCCTGAAGATGGGAGAAAAAACCAGGGTCCTCGACATTCGGTGCATATGAATTTAAGAGCAGGAAATCCCTACTATCCAACTTGATCCGCAGCAGCAGGTACCTGCCTTCGATGTCCGCCTCAACATACTGAACGGCACAGGTAATCCCAGGCGCCACCCAAATTAGGACCCCCCTGGCATAAGTGGAGAAGGAGGAATGGAACATCTGGCCCCTCCATTTCTTGGACAGCCTCTGAGCACCCTCCTCGTTCAGGTGGGTCTCCTGGAGACACGCAACGGAGACCCCATGTTGCTTGAGGAAGGAAAGGACCCTGTGTCTTTTGGTGCAAGTGCCCAATCCACGCACGTTCCAGGTTAAGAATTTAAAACCCATAGTCGGTGATTACGCCCATCCGGGCCATATGATACACACATTGTGATCCGCCACCCCCGGGCCCGAACATTATCCAGGCCGGAAGGTCCAGCCCGCCTGACCAGCCACACAGTAACCTGAATCACAGCACACTTGATGCCAGCAACAACTCCTGCTCCCAACCCTACCCACCATCTGAAAACCCCCGATCCCACAACCCCCCCAGAACATCTCCACCTACTCCCACCCACGAGCAAGAAGACAGCAACAACAAAACATGCTACCCTGCCCTCCCCCCTCCGGTGCCAGGATGTACACAGCCACCACATTCGCCCCACACAACACTCACCCACAAAACAACCAAACCAACACCACCCAGCCCCCCTCTTCCAGCTACCCACGGGACCCAAGCTTACAGGACAGTCCCTAGGCATGGCTACTGGTATCAGCCCCAGGTCAGGCTCCTCTCCATCCAAATATATATGGTCCCCATCTCACAGACCCCCTTCAGTAGTATGCAGGTCCTTCGCTCCACCTAGCCATCCAAGGGCAAAATAGTATGGGTCACAAGCATCCTCCACAGTCCAGAGACCTGACAGGAGGCCCCCCAAAGAGGAGGACAACATTCCATAAACCAGACAGTACCTCAAGACGGAGCCTTCTCCGGCAGTGGCTCGGAAAGTACAGTCTCTGGGATCACCGAAGCCGTAGAGTCTGTACCTGGCACAGTGTCCTGCAAGGTGTCCGGAACCAAAATTTCCCCAGGGGCGCACGCGCCTGAGGACTCCGGGCTAGCCACGGCCAATGAAGGTCCCAAAAGCAGAGCACCATCTTCTCCCACCGTGACTATAGGCCCCTCTGAGCCCTCCGATCTAGACTGGCGTCTTCTTCTTCCGCTTTGTCGTATCTGAAGGC
The DNA here is from genome assembly GCF_964263255.1 of Lissotriton vulgaris. Taxonomy (NCBI): domain Eukaryota; kingdom Metazoa; phylum Chordata; class Amphibia; order Caudata; family Salamandridae; genus Lissotriton; species Lissotriton vulgaris. The sequence continues at coordinate 1,105,547,766 of NC_141695.1, forward strand.
GGGTCACCCACGTCTCACGGGGTCCCCACGTTCTCCTGGGGCAGGTTGTCACTCCTTATCTCCAGCCACTCCCACACCTCCGCCGGGGATTCAAAGAAGTGCGCCCGGCCCTGTGAGATCACCCTGAGCTTGGCCGGATACAATAGCATATATTGGAGCTTCATCTCCCGGAGCTTTTGCTTAACTCCCAGGTAGGACTTCCGTTGCTCCTGTACCTGCTGAGTGTAGTCAGGATAAATGGATACACGACTGTTTTCTATAGTGAGAGACTCCGCCTCCCTTGCCGCCTTCAAGATGCAGTCCCAGTCTTTATAGTTTAGGATCTTTGCAATCAGTGTCCTCGGGGGCTCACCCGGGCGCGGAGGGGGACCAGGGCCCTATGCGCCCGCTCGATAACGCAGACATTCGACAGGCCGTGCGGACACAGCTGAGTCCGGATCCAGGTCTCCAGGAAGCGCTCGGCATTCTCCGTCTCCAATCGTTCCGGCACACCTAGGACCCTAATGTTGCTTAGATGCACCTTACCCTCCGCGTCCTCAGCTCTCCGCTCCAATGCAGGCGTCGTGGTTTTGAGGTGCATGACCGTCTTCAGTAAGGAGGCCACCTCACCCTGTAGTTGGGTAATATTACCCTCAGCATCTGAGACCTTATCCGCCACTTTTCGGAGATCCGTCCGCAAAAGATTGCCATCAATCGATACAGTCTCTATCTGCCTCTACAGCGCCGAATGGGATCCCTGTATAGCCTTCAATAGCTCCGCCCAGGAAGGCTTCACCGGCCCATCCGCACTCTCCTCCTGACCTCTCTGGCGCGTAATCCGTTGCGATGGCAGCCGCTGGGTAGTATACTGCGTAATGGTGTTGGGCTGGGTGGACCGCGGCATCCTATCCTTGCGCATTGCCAGCAGTTAAAAAGTCTCATCAACCCCTCCAGTGGATAGCCACGGCCCACACTCAGCCAACGCCGCCCAGGCGCATGCCTCCAGGTCGCTCCTCAAATCATAAATGCCATACACCAGATCTCACCTCTAGGCAGATCCAGGCTGCGGCAATACGGGGGGTTCCCGGGAAGGCCATTATCACCAGTGTTGTGTCCCCAGCAAGTCTACTCAGCCTCAACCAGGGGCGCAGGGTTCGTTCTCCCCCACCAGGGCAGCAGCGGCTGCAGGGGCAATCTGGAGCTACAGTCCGACTCCGCAGAAGGCACCCAAGAGAGGATTGGGGCCCGCAGGATGGTGGGCAGCCAAAGCCAGCAGCTCACACGTTCTCCGCCGGTCAGTTGGTGGGGCCCGGGGCAATCAGGCCAGCGCAGGAGGCAGGCCCTTTGTGATGAGCGGGGAGCTCGAGTTACAGTCACTCACCCCTATGCCCACAAGCACGACCTCCCAAGCCTCCAGGGCTCTCGCCAACAATGTGCCTATGGTGGTGGGCCAGCACGGGGCAGCGGGCATCTGGGTTACAAGCCCATTTGTTGTGGTGAACGGCTGCCTCGGCGTAGGAGCAAGATGGCGGCTCAGTGGGGGAGGGGCACAGATCCGATCTCGTATGCCCCGCAATGCCTCGCACACCTCGGCCGCCACAGGCTCCAGGCCAGCTCCCCAGGGCCCCACAAGACAAAGGAGATCTCCTCTGAGGAGCGCTCACCCGACCGGGAGGCTCCCGCTCCGTTCTTCAAACAATGCCTGGGGGAAGGGCGGCCGCCGCGTCCCTCCCCTTCTGAACCAGGACGAAGCCGGGCAGCAGAGGCTGTTCGCAGGTCCACCAGCCACACACGATCTCTTCCAAGGCGGAGCCCCAGATGGCAGCGGGCTCCGCCGTGCCTCAATCGGCTTCTCGACCACCTGGGAGCACCGCAAGGCCTGTCCGCCCCCGCAACACCGCTCCGGTGCAGGCCGCAGACCCCGACCTCACAGGCAGAGGTCCGGCCCTCAGACACCAGAACCGCCTCCGGGGCAACTTGCGGATGTCTGCCGGCGGTTTTCCGGGAAGGGGCCCCCCAGTGTGAGAGGAGCTTCCGGCCCCCGAATCAGGCAAAAAACAGCCCAGGTAGGATAAATATGCAGGATATCTGGGTCCTCAGGGCGGGAGCTGGTGGAGCTCACGTCCTGTCGGCCATGCTGCTTGGCCACGCCCCCCATAGTATGGATCTTTCTTTAATTGACTTTGCACAATGTGCTACTTGGATGACCACTTAGAAGCATTCTTACAATCTTGCGAGGGAAAGGGGGTAGGGACTGTTAGCCGGTCAGTCAAAGGGACCAGAGACTGTAGGCTGAAAGATTTAGGTGGCCCTACCCTGCTTCGATTAACACTGTGTAGCTGGCTTCAGAATGGAGCCTTGTAGTACATGGTTTTTCCTCTGAGCACTTATAACTCACCTTGTAGAGAGGATGCAGTTACAGGAAGGCCTTACCATTTGGTGGACTAGTGCGGATGGAAGGGTCATAGGTCCACTTGTTTAAGTGCTTCTGAGCTAGGGCAGGCGACTTAAAGGCTCTTTGTGCTGGAGTCAAACCAGGGATTTTATGGCTAACTTTAGGTTGAAGTGAGGGGAGCATCATTGTACGGCAAACCCTGAAATTTAGAGATAGTTTTCAGTGGTGGGTGGTGACATTTGAAAGTGGTGGGGCGAAACATTATTATCGTACTGCACCGACTCAAAAGAAATGGGGCTTAAGCTTACCAAAGTGCTACCCCTGGCGACATGGCAGTTGAAATATGTGAAGGTAAAGTGATAACTGCCTGTAAGAACTTCTACCAAGCCAAAGGCCCTTTACCCATCAAGGGGATTATAAAGCAATTATACATTTACAGCCCCTTTAGACATCTCGACTGACACATTCTAAGAATTAAAAGCAATATTCTTCCACTGCCGCCTATGAGTCACCTACTGGGTTTTACCACCGAACATAGTAAAGTGATTACGGGAGATCAATATTTCACTTTATGACATTCCAGTGCGTCACCCCCTACCCTCCCGATCTCAGTGTCACAGCTCCGTTATGCCAATGGGCATCTGATGATCGGCCACGGAGTAATGGAGCATATTCATACTGGGTACTTGACTTGAACACCTGTGTGCGTGGTGGGGGGTGGGGGTGGGGAGGGGATTGCACGAAGTCCCTGTCAATCTAGCAATGTCATGTCGGAGCTTGGGTCAGGCTCGACAGCTCGCTGCCCAGTGCCGTCCTGTTCTGTTGTAACAGCCGAGCCTCAGCCTTGACACCAAATATTACCCACAAAGCGCCAACAAGGACGGCACATTTTAATTCATTCCGAGATCTAGACATTTTGACGGCTGAGAAGTAACAGAACGTATGGCCCTGAACTGCGCCGTTATGAAGGGATTTATAAACACGCCATTATTGCAATGTGGCCTCTTCAAAAAAGGCAAAAAGGCAAGACAATTGATGGACAGAATGCAGAACAAGACTGCATGGAATCCTACCTCCACACCCAACAGCAGGGGATTTACTTACCACCATACAGACATTAAAAGCACGATGACACGTCTTTGGCTCTCTGCCTGCCATTCAGGGAAGTTATAATGACCTACCACACTGCCTATCACTTTAAAGGTTTCAGCGTGTACTTATTTGAAATTAAACAGGCAGGCGGTGTGGTCATTTGCACAGACTGCACGTGAGGGCGAATGACACGCTGGATGATCAACAACAAAGAGGCGTGGTGTGTACTGTGACCTGGGCCAAGACGACTGCTGCGTACTGTGCAACAGGAATTGGTAAATAACAAGTATGAGGCAACCTACATACTGGTGTGAGACGTCTGAAGTGCTACACTCTGAAATGAGACATCTAAAATACTGCACACTGGAGTGAGACATTTGACATATTCACACAGAGACAATATGGCTTATGCATACTGTGCAGCGTTGTGAGACATCTGTTACATTATATAAACGGGCAAGATGACTGGTAAACACTGTGCACTGGCGGATACATATCCCATACTGTAAACCGTGACAAGATGACTGGCAGATAGATGCTGCAGAAAAGTGTAAGACAGCTGACATATTACATAATAAACACGACAACTGGCACATGCTAAACATTGCTGTGAGACTGAGACACAGTCACGGCCGGCATTGCGTGTGTATGGGGCTTGTGGAAATGGGGTCGTCGCGCCACGGAAGGGATGGTGTGGAGGCGGGAGGGGTTTAATGGAAAAAAATATATAAAATAAAGTAAACTCACCGTCCCAAGACTCCTGACTCCCGCTATCCTGGTTTTCAATTCCTGCAGCACTGTGCACGTCATCAGGAAGGCGGCAGGCAGCCTCCCTCCCCTCCACCGCAGCGCTGTGATTGGTGAGGCCGCTGCCCCCACCAGGTTATTTTCTGTCTGTATGCTGCAGCATACAGAGAGAACAGGGAGAGTGGGCGGTGTTGCTCGAGGGCAGGGGGGAGTGGCTTGCCCACTGTTGTTCATAATGACTGTTTGGGCGGCCTCAGGGTGCCCAAACAATCAGTATGAACAACAGTGGGAAAGCCACTCCCCCTGCCCTCGAGCAACTCCGCCCACCCCCAACCAGGAACTTCTGCTTTCTCGCTGTGCAAGAAGGCAGAAACAAATGGTAGTTATTACGGCAATAACTACCATTTGTTTCTGCCTTCTCGCACGGCGAGAAAGCAGGGGGCGGCGCCCAAACGTCCCCATAGAGGAGCCGCCAATGATAGTTTTGCAAAAGCCCTCCATGTATCTGTTGTTGCAATAGTTGAGATAGGAAGCCAAAGCCAGACTGGTGGGGGTCTAGGAGGTTGATGTTGTCCAGGTGCTGTGTCGGTTGATGAAGTACGCAGCGCTCAAGTGTTTTTGAGAGCAAGGGGAGGTTAGATATAGGTCTGAAATGTTTCAGATCTGTCGAGTCTAGACAGCGTTTTTTTCAGCAGGGGGGTGACTTGCCCCATTTTAAGGCAATCAGGGACCACTCCATTTTTTAAGGAGCTGTTTATGATTTTGCCCCATATAGGTGCAAAAGCGTGCTTTTTTGATTAGTAGGGGAGGAATGGGGTCTGAGATATGAACTGATGGTTTGGAGGTCGAGATCAGCGAGATTATCTCTGTTTCTAGAACGGGGCCAAAGCTAAGCCAGGGGGTGAGAGAAGAGCCAGGAGAGAGGGCATGGGGTACAGCCGTGCTGCTCTTCTTGGGGTGTGATTCGTTGATGTCTAATGATAGTTCGATTCTTGCGATCTTATCGTTGAAGAAGTGTGCAAAGTTGTCGCAAAGTTCTTTGGACGCCTGTACAGATGAGGTCAGTGGCTTGGAGGTTTGTTGTCTGATGATGCTGTAGAGCTCCTTCGGTCTGTTTTTGGCCTTGTCCAGTGCCTCGCGGAAGAAGTTGGATTTCTCATTTTTGATGTGGTTGTTATACTTCCTACGGGCTGATTTCAGTTGGTCACGAAGGGTGGCAGTCGGGTTATTTCTCCATTTTCTTTCTTTGGCTCTTAATTTTCTCCTTTCTACGTTGAGGTCAACGTTGAACCATGTTCTGGATGGAGTGGTCCTGCTTCTTTTGAGCTTTAGTGGAGCTAGTTTGTCGAGTATGGACACTAGCTCGGAATTGTACCGATCAGTGAGATCATTGGTGGAGAGGTGGGCTTTGTTGTCCGGGAAAAGTGAGCTTAACTGAGCTTCCAGGATATCCAGGGGTTCTTGGGAGATGTTTCTCATCCATTTTGGGGGGTCATGTGGAGGTTGGTGGGAGATAATGGGGTGATTGATATGAAATAGGATCATGTGGTGGTCTGACCAGTCGACGGGAAGTATGTGGTTGACCGTGATAGAGTTCTTTTGCGAAATGATGGCATCCAATGTGGCTCCTTTCTAATGAGTTTCCTCAGTGCAGTGTTGTTTAAGGTTGTTATCATCGAGGAGGCTGGATAGCAATTGGAATAGAGGATCGTGTGTCTCGTTCCATCGTAGATTCAGATCACCAAGAATTAAGTTATTGGAATCGCAAAGTGCGCCTTGTACTATCAGGTCGGATAGTTGTTCTCCAAAGGCGTTGTTTCTGCCTGGGGGGTGATAGAGCAGGTGACATAGTAAAGAATCATTGTCTTTGGTCTTGATGATGGCGGATAGACATTCAAATGAATCGTAGTCAAAAGAGGTGGTTTCCGAGATGCCCAAACTATCCTTGTAGATGATAGCAACCCCTCCTCCTCGCTGATCTATCCTGTCTTTGGTGATGAGGGAGAAGCCAGGTGGTACCAGCATGTCTAGACAGGGAGGAGATATCTTATTCAGCCAGGTCTCCGTGAGGAACGGAATGTCAATATCATGAGTGAGGATAGCCTCAGGTAGTTCCGTTACGTGTAGTGAGACCGATCTGCAGTTGATTAGTAAGCAGTTGGTGAAAAGCTCCTGATTGCTGGCAGTTCTATCTTTAGTCACCCTAGGTATGGCGGTGAGGACAGGGTGTCTCAGTGGTTTTGTGCAGGGAAGGTCTTTCCGGTGTCCTGTGATCACTTGAGTTTTGGATTTAGGAGAGTCTAAGGCGGGAGTGTCGTATGCGGCGGCTAGTAAGGCTGCTTCACTGTCTGACATAGGTGCTTCTGTTCTGGAGGGCCTTGAGGTTGGGTGTTTTGTATTTGATAGTGTATGGATCTTGGTCCTTGGGAAGGGGGCTCCGATTTTTAAGGCCTTATGTGCACATGATCCCAAGACCCTGTAGTGGGGACCGTGCAGCTGGGTACTAGTGGTTTCCGTGGGCCCAGGGGGGGCAGTTTGTGTTGACGGTGTGGGGAGTCCCGGAAGGGGGTGTCAAGGGTATGCGGGCTATACCTTGGTTAGAAAGGATTTCCGTTAAGCCCAGGGAGATTACGTCTATCTTGCTTTCAAGAGCCGCGAGACGCTGTGACACGGAATCGAGGGAGGAGTTGGGGGCATCTAGGGTGTTGTGATTCAGGTTGAGGAATTGAGGTCTCTTGATGGTGGAGCAAGTCGGGTTATACTTTTTCGGGATCGGGGGAGAGGTCGGAGGAAGGGGAGAGGAAGGGACAGGGAAAGGCTTTGAGTTACCGAGAGCTGGGATGAGGCTCGTGGGGAGGGGGTCCCTGTCGGCGTGTCGCATCTATGAATTTGCTGGGGAGGGATCCCATATGACTTAAGAAATTATGGTTACAATGTGTCGGGCAGAGGGAATAATAGAAAAGACAATGTTGGGGTGGAAAAGTATTCTGGATGGTTAGACATGTACCCCTGCTTTCAGTAGCCAACTCTACTGTTGTCTGGATCCCTACTGCTGATTTGTTTGTCTTAGATAACAGGGATAATGTATGCGTGTTATGACATAGGCCTGTCTCACAGATTGCAGTCTTGTTGGACCAAAAGTGGCGTCCAAAGCAGGGAACAACGTTTACAACGCAACTTTTACAACGCACTACCTTTACAACAAAACTTTTACAACGCAACATCCATTACAACGCATGCCATTACAACGCAACCATTACAGTGCATGTCACTACAGCGTATACCACTACAACGCATGTTATTACAACGCATACCATTACAACGCATACACATAGTACCCTTACACTATTCAACACTTACCCTACTGTTGCACCCCCTGGAGTTAGAATAGTAATTTTTACCCCCACACTATCCAACACTTACCCTACTGTTGCACCCCCTGAAGTTAGAATAGTAATTTTTACCCCTACACTATCCAACACTTACCCTACTGTTGCACACTCTGGAGTTAGAATAGTAAATTTTACCCCTACACTATCCAATACTTACCATACATGCAATGTAATGGTATGCGTTGTAATGGTATGAGTTGTAAAGGTAGTATGCCTTGAAGTGGAATGCGTTGTAAAGGTAGTTTTTTAGAGATGCGTCGTAATGGCATGCGTTGTAATGGAATGCGTTGTAATGGATGTTGCGTTGTAAAAAATGCGTTGTAAAGGTATGGGTTATAAAAGTATGCGTTGTAACAACATACATCCGTCCAACGCACTACCCTCAAAGTGGTGAAAGGCTATTTCGATCACAAAGAGTTCAACAGCAAAAACGTGGTGGTGGCAGCATACGGTGTAGTGATCAGTAGTACTGAACAGGTCATTTTTACCCTTTGTGAGTGGAGTGAGGCCTACAATCTCACTCACATTTTTAAACGTTCGGCTGCTTACCCATGGCGTACTCACTTTGTACTCACCCATGGTATATGTCAGGTAGATGTGGAGTACTGCACAGTGTAAGAGTAGTAACTCTGCCCTGGATCTATGTATGCCTGGGAAAGGTACAGTACAGGGATAGAGTAATACCGTGCAATATATGTTTGGTTAGTGCATGTGGTGAGTGTATCTTTGGCTGTGGGGAATCCATCAAATGAGAGATGTAGCACTGTGCAGTGCATGCACAATCAAAGCATGTGCTGAGTGTATGTATGCTTGCATGAAGTACAACACATGAAGGATGAATTGTGCAGTGTGCACATGGGGAGTATGTGTGCTGGCAGTGCATGTGTTTGCAAACAGAACACCTCGGAACAATACAGAAAAGCTTAGTACTGAAAAGTGCACACAGACTGAGTGTGTGTGCTGAATGTATGTGTAGCTGTAAGGGCACAATGCATGTAGGTAACAGTGCTGGCCAATAAGCGTGTTGTGAAAGTGTACTAGATGTATGTGTGCCTGCAATGGTACCCTACATGGAAGACTTTAGGTGCCATTTTGAGAAGCCCAGGCCTGCCTGGTGAAGACATGAGGAGTAGAGGACCACCTAGACAGATTTGTGTATTTCGAATTTCTCAGAGATGGTGGAACACATACTGAAGAAAGGGAGGAATAGACTGCCCATTTACAATTCAAAAGGTTACTCTTTTATTCAGTGATAGATCACAACGAAGCGGTCTCAACACATCAAAGAAGGATATGGGGTTATTAAGGGACTCATAAGGAGTTGTGCCTGGAAACACGATTAACTTTTTGATGCACATATCACTGTGGCTGACATCCAGGTGTGAACCCTGGTCACTCCTATAAACTATGTTATGGGTCTATCAACTTCAGAGTCTTTCCTGCTGTGACAGAGAGCCTTTCAAGAGGGAAGAAGAAAATGAAAAAGGACCCTTCAAAAGATGCAGAACCCCAACATTACATTTCAAAGACTCAGGGGGACATTAGGATGGCGGATGGATTTGAGTCTGTCCTCCATCCTGTGGCAAACCTGGGCCTTCCGCAATACATGCGGTGGGCCCGCATACCAAATCAGGATGCGACCGCCACCATGGTGGTCGCATTTTGGTTGTTAACATTGAGGTGGATGCTGCTGACAGCAGCACCCCCCGCGAAACGAAAAGCCATGGTGTGCATTTCACTGCACTATGTGGCAAGCAGCTCACAGTGCCTGCCAAGTAGTGCTGTGAAATGTAGGAGGGCACCATGGGTACCCCCCAAGTGCACCCTCACCTCCCCCAACACATGGGGGCCACAACGGGTACCCCCCTAAGTAATCCCCTCATGCCGAGGCCGCCATGGAAAGACATGAAATTTCCCTCATCATAATTTGGTGGACGGTGCCTGCTAGGCACCGCCACCATTTTATGGTCCCTGGATCTCAATAATTACTTGTGGCGGACGGTCTTTCCATCCACCATGATCAGAAAACGATTCCGCCACCATCCTAATTTGGGGGGCTGGGGGGGACTCACGGGTGGGGGACGAAAGGACCGCCACTGCATGGCTGGCGGTGGCGGTCCTTCCACCATCCTAATCGACCCCTATGAATTTAAAGCAAATTTGGTGTCTGGGAATGGACTAGGGGGAGGTTGAGACCCCAAAATGTGTTTTCTGCCAAGCAGCCGGCTGTGCTGTTTGAGAAGGGGAAGCTGTGCAGGACTTCTGCCTGTGACCAGGACTAGCGACTTAGATCGGCTAGTCTCCCTGCTGGGTGAGTGGACATCACCCAGGGAAATCCAAGATCACCTCCTCTGGAGCATAGAGTAACAGTGCCTGCCTTCTTGCCAAGACCCGAGTGCCCTGTGAGGAAGAGAACATTGGACGGAGCAAAGTCCAGTGAGAAGCCCTACTGCTGGAACCCTGTACGCTGGAAGAGGCTGCCTGTACCAATATTGGTAGAAGTTTAGGCTGTTATCCACACAGAATATTACAGTTGTGACTTGCTGGTCAAGTACGCACACTAATACCTGCACCTTACTAATTTCCCCACAACTTAAAGGACTCTGCCGGAGATGTTTTACCGTCGCTTGGCTCCAGTCAGGAGCTGGAGGATAAAATTCCCCCCGAGAGGCAAAGAGTGACTTGTCGCAACTTCGCGGAGCAGTGGCTGCTCCGTTGGGACAAGCAGGCACTTCTGCTTGAAGGAGATTGCCTGTGCCTGTATGGTGCTGCCCCATGTAGCGCGAGCAGCCTGGCTCCACAAAACAGGATCATGACTTGTGAGCATCTACAGGGAGAGCACTCACTGCACCACTGGATGCTTCCATAGAGCCAAAGCAGATACGACTAGAACTGGGTCCGTGGAGCCCAGGGGGGGACCTAGTGCTGATGCTGCTACAGCATTATAGACACTTTTTATGAATTCCTAAGAGTCAATGGCGAACTCTTGAGTTTGGCCTATTAGTAAGAATTCCCTAGATGTGTCCACGATTAAATGGGGAATAACCCCAACCACGTTAGAAGGTAGAAGGTGAGACAGGGATGTGCCTGAGAACTAATAGAGCCCCGACCTCAAGGGGATTGTTTCTTGCTCATGAATGTTGTTATGTGTAGAGTTAGAAATAAAATACTTATTTTTCTTATAAAAGGAAGGATTTGTCTGGACATTGATTAATTGTTAGTACTGTAAGCACTTTAAGTTATGAGTCATGTTCACTCACCAGTATCTATACCCCCCGTCCCTCTCCCCACACCAGAGGGAGCCTTTGACTGCTCGTCCACAGCTTCCACTAAGAATCAAGTGCAGAAGAGGTATTTGGCTGAGTTGCTCAGGATCCATAGTAGGTCGGGTCCCAGGACATCAGGGGTAAAAGGTCTAAACCCCAACAATTGTGCCCAGTAACCCCTGCATGTCCCCATGTCCTCTGAAAGAGGTTCTGACAGGCAACTTTAAGGGCAGAGTCATTTTATAAATAATCTACTTCGAAAGTAGCTCTTTGCCTTATCCATTATCCTGTGAGCATCAAGAGTAAAGCAGGTGGTAAATGGAGGGCGATAGAATGCTGCACTCAGACTATTTCAAACAAGACTAATGAATGAAGCATATTTGTGCTTTCAATCTCAGGCTGCATGGCATTATAATAGTCATTGTTGAATGTATTTGAAGCCCCATCATCATTATTCAGGACCTCACCCCCAAACTCAAACTACTTACGAACATCAGTTCTGCAGTAGTAGTGAGCACAGCATCCAACCACAGTACAATACAATTATTAATCTACTCTGCATGAGGTAAGCTCAAGAATAGACTACTGGCTGGTGTCTATGGGCCTGACATCCTAGATTGGGCACACTGGCAATCTATGCCAATCCTTATCAGACCACTCCCCAATAGTTCTGGCACAGGACTGTGCGCAGGACTGACACACTGGAACATGGATATCTAAACCAGAATCCTAAAGAAATGCCTCTTTCATTAATGAGCTGCGTAAAACAATAACTGAATATTCGGACCTCAATCTAGTCTCTGTGCTGCGGATGACTATGATTTGGCAGGCCCTTTTAAGTGTATGTTGTTGGGAAGGGCATAGCAAAGGAAGGAGGGATATTGAAATTGATGACTTGAAATTTCTCTTAGGTAGCTGGAAAAGATTATACACAGGATTAAAATTACCCCACACTTTCCTCAATAAATGAACCATTAAGCACTTACAGAGAGGTTGAAGAGCAGAAAGAGAGATTCTTAGGAAAGCAAGCTGAGTAATTTTGTATTAATAGAAATGGGGTTTATAGTAGGTCAGGGTATGCACCTCAGCCCGGCGGAATCCACCACTCTAGTCAGGGTAGGGGAGTTACACACCCAAAATAACCCCTGCTTACCCCCTTGGTAGCTTGGCAGAACAGTCAGGCTTATCCTAGAAGCAATGTGTAAAGCGTTTGCGCAACACACACACACAAACACACACACACACACACCAGTAAGACAGTAGGCACACCACAAAAAGGTAGTCCACACAAGGTTATATAAAAATATTCTTTGTATTATACATAATACACATTAGACCACAATCACAAACACCCTTTTGCCATCTAAGCAATTGTCATGACATCACATAGATCATAAATCACCAACCAGACAATTGTCATAATATCAGTTAGTGCCTACAGTAAATACTTATAAGTAGCACACATCACAAATACCTTATCACTGTGCATAATATGCAGATCTTGAAATGATACTCATTATCCTGTCATTAAAAGGCTTAAAATGGCATAAATCATAATATCAGGGCATAAAATGCAGGTTAGGTCATACATTTCTCATGGCCGCTGGGCCTACTATGCAAGTTCTGGAAATGTAAGGGAACACAACCTACATCACAAAATCAGGGCATAACTAAGAAGCAGTTGGGAAATGACGACAAACACAGGTGGAAACACCTACATCAACCTATTGGAGCTGGTATGGCAACAATAATAATTAAGGCACAGGAATTACCAATTTCCACCCTGAACATGAAAGCAGCAGTTCACCTGCACTTCTTTTACATGTTATATGGTAATTCCTGAATGTCTCCTGTGTTCAGCATAATGGGGGCATCCGTTGAGGTTTCACCCCATCTGGCGACAAAAAAATACCCCTCAAGGTAAATTCTGTCTAGAAAGGGGGGAAGCCACCAATGTAGGTAACGGTGTTGGGGAATCTTGTCTGCCACCCCCCACTCCAGCATACTGAATTACCAGATAAATCTGCCCACAAACACGTGGTGCAGCTGCTGAAGACAATGGCAGCCTTCCAGGGCAGGAGTTTCAGCAGGACACAGGTCCACCCACAGAGGAAACGCAGCATGATGGCACTACTCTCAGGCATGTTGCTAGTACTCGTAGGAGCAACAGTGCCCTCTGGGTAATAAAAGCGGACGTGGGAGCACCGATGCGCTCAGATCCTGGGATCTACAGTAACATCGGTCCCCTCCGAGCTTTGGCAATTGATCCTCTGGTGCACGAGTGGAGCAAAACAGCTTCTTGCTCTATCCCTCGGGTTGTTGAAGACTCTACTCCCGCTGCCCGCATAGGACCAGGACAAAGCCACCAGAGTGCCATACTTTCCTGCTGACCGAGGATTGCGGCATCACAAGGGTTACTCTGGTGGCCCCTGGGTAGGGGCAGCTTTGAGGACTGTATGTTGGTGGCCCACCCTCAGAATGGCAAGCACCACGTTGGTCAGCCCCATGCTGACTTAGGGACAGGAACCCACCGCTACTCATGCACTGAATTGGGTCTAGGGCACAAAGAGCAAACCCACGATTAACACAAATCCAGCGCTCTCCCTACGCTGGGTTGCAGCAACTTTAACTGGAAGCACCCCCATTCCAAGCTCAAAGCACGCTACTGGCGGACTCACAGAGACACGAGTTCCATGGTAGAGTTGCTCAAGGTGCCACCTTCGTAGGCCCCTTTAAGAGCACTTGGGGCACACGCACAGCAACAGCAGGCAGGAAGGCTAGCACAGATAGTCATCTTGCAGAGGGGAAGTCCTTCCTTAACAACAAGCAGACAGTCCAAATAGTGGTTCGTCCTAGCCGCACAATAGTTCAATCTGGCAGGTGTAGTCTGTAGAGGCAGCAGAGTCTGGTTACAAGTCCCACACAGTGTGGTCACAGCCCCTGTACTCACACCCACAAAGTATTTGTTCTGAGGGCAATTTCATCAACAATAGAAGTGCACAACACCCCAACTCAATCCTCAGCCCTGCTCCAGACACACTACAGGGGGGCGGAGACAGCATTGTGAAAGGCAGGCACATCCCTGTTCAGGTGCTAGTGAAATTCCTCCGACCACTCTAAATGCAGACCAAACCTATTCAGCCCAACTAAGAGTCACCCAGGAAAGGCAGGACACACCTAAACCCCCTTGTGACTGTGCAGAGTGAATGCCCAACCCCAACCCCTGTCACTCCAAAACCAGACAGTGAATACACAACCAGGCAGGGTACAAAGAGTCATAAGCACACAGAAAAGCCGACTTCTAAAAGTGGCATTTCTCAAATAGTAATAACATATCCACGATCAACAATAAGCAGGATGTATTGCTACTTTTCCAAACATACCAAAAATGGCCACGCTACCCCTTTCATATCAGAAATTACCATTGGAATACATATCAGGAAATTCCCAATGCCACCGAAACAAAGATGGTTACTTTCAACTATGCTAATGATTTACAGCTGCTCTTCACTATTGATAATTCACCCCACTCAGTCTCGTTTTTTCAGTCAACCCGTCGATTTATTAGTCACTGGATGGACAGGAATCATCTAAAACTAAACCCAGGAAAGACTGAACTAATTTTGACAGGTGGCAGCCAGAAATTCTGGGGCCCCCAATACTGGCGAGGAGAACTATGCCCCCTCCCACTCCTTCTTCATCTGCCAAGAGCCTTGGAGTCATAATATCCAATGACCTGTCTCAAAAAACGCATGTGGGTTTTGTTATATATTTTTGTGCCTACCAGCTGTGTAAAATCCGAAAGATAAGGAGGCTGCTGACCCAAGCTGCATTGATACAGGTTGTAATGTCTATGGTCGTGTTGCATCTAGATTATTCAAACACAATTTATCTTGGATTACCAGCTGGTTTTATGAAACAGCTGCAGATAATTCAGAACCAGGCAGCTAGACTGATGTACCGGCAACCTAGGTGGCATCATGCCTCCCCCTGTTGAGGGAATTGCACTGGCTCCCCATGCCTCAACGCTGTGCATTTAAGATCGGCTGCCTGGTATTCAAGACACTGCATGGTCAGGGTCCTAGATTAATAGACAGTCTCATTTCCAGGTATTCCCCCTCACAGAACCTTCGCTCCAGCTACTGTCAACACCTACCTTTAAGTTAAAACGACAAGGAGGAGCCAGGTTTTTAACCCTGGCCCCTAAGTTATGGAATTCTATCCCTCTGGAAATCAGGTCCAGTACTGATCTATTGAAATTCAGGAACTTGCTTAAAACTTGGCTGGACATTCAGGCTTACAATTGATCAGTCAAAGAAACCGCCAAGAAACCAACTGGTGAACAAGCTCTTTACAAAACATTATTAACATAACATAACATAACAAAGGCACATGTCCTACCTTTTACCTACACAGCACCCTGCCCATAGGGTTACCTAAGGCCTGCCTTAGTTGTGACCTATATGTAGTAAAGGGGAGATTCAGATTTGGCAAACACTTTAAATGCCACGTCACTGTGGCAGTAAACTGCGCACACAGGCCCTGAAGTGGCAGAGGCCTGAGACAGGTTAGAAAGGCTACATCTGTGGGTGTTGCAAACAGCGCTGCAGGACCACTAGATGCATTTAATTTACAGGCCCGGGGTATATAGGATACCACTGTATAAGGGACTTACAGGTAAATTAAATATGCAAAACAGGTGAAGACCAATCTTACCAAGTGTACAGGACTGATTACCAGTAGTAAAGTGCCCAGAGTCAGAAAACCAACAAAACCAGGTCAGAAGAAAATACAAGAGGAAGGCAAAGAGTTCTTGGATAACCCTGCAGAATGGGCCAGGTCCGACATTAAAAAATAGTGCATTACTAAGAATCTGCAGAATCTTAATCTACACTTGAATTCACACGTGTATACTGACCTGATGCTATTGCATTTGAAACAATTTTTATATGACCTGTTAAAGTGTGCTATCCTGGCTTATGAGTAACTCGTCCTTAATTAGGTTTTAAAATCATCTTGTCAAAAATGTATGTCACATTCACTGTTTATTTCTGCTGCACATAGTCAAGCAAGTCATCTTTGTGTATTTCTGAATTACACTGTTCTTGAAGAAGACTCTTTGGCATAGACTTAGAACGTAACATGTTTCCAAGGCTCTTGCATGTGGTATTGCATTTATTCACAATGGTTTACTGTTGGTTGTGTAACTAGTTTGTTCTGACAACTCCTGATGACATTAGGTCAGGGGGTTGGGGGGTATTCATTATTCATGCACTAGGCTAGTGCTTAGGTAATAAGGCTGGGCAACGTTATTAGTCTGTATTCTGATTTGTTAAAAATGTATTTCCTTCCTCATATCACAATGCAGCAGTTTTCATACTGTTCTATGGGGAGATTTACTTCATAAATGCCTGATTTTTTGAGGGTGGTACATTGGAACAGTGGTCCCAGTAGACTTTAAGTGAACACACAAAGTATATCAGTCAAAGACAATTATTCACAAAAACATATTGTAATTAGCACACAGTGTTATTTAATCACACTGAGCATACATCAGTTTATAATATTATAAAATCTTTTCAGAGTGTCCCTAGAGCGGAGAGGGGAGAAGGGGAAGTGAGGTGTTGGAAATTCAAGTGAGGATAAAGAAGTGAGTAGGAAGTGCAAATCACAAAATACGGTATTTAGAAAACACAAAGGCTCATATCTTAAGCCAAAAGATTTGTAGTGTAACAGAACAGTAAATAGCCATGAAATGTAACAATATCACAGTGATGAATCGCTGTTGGTCAAGCTGGCTTGTAACACAGATGTCGACGTTTCGACACCTAAACAAGTAGGTTATTATATCCCTTATGCCGGGGTCTTCATCCGGACAGGTGTGGAGGGGAAGGGGCGGATTCCAAGGGATAGAGCATAAAAATACCTTAGAACTGGATTTATCATTCAAGATCATGAACCAATTACGGGGCCTGAGCCTTGGTATTTACCATGAAATAGCCCTCCACTGAACGCAGGAAGAGGAGTGAGGGAGCGTAGGCTCCAAATTGGCAAAAGCACCTGCAAAAATAAGGTGCAGATTCAGAAAGACCCTCCTGTAAATGTGGTTAAATGGGGAAGGGATGGTCTGGATAACATTACTGATTTACATGAAAATCAATCCATGGAAAGACAAGCCAGATGAATCAGCTGGGCCCTGTATTATGTCTGGTTCTAAAAGGGAAAAGATTAAAAAGGGCTCAGCTTTTGGGGGTGAACCAGAAGACCTCTCCTATGCTACTAGTAGTGATGCGGTCTGAGTTCTTACTGATTTTCCTGCATGTTATGTTATGTCAATTTTAATTTCTATAGCGCACAGCTACTCCATTGGAGTGTCCCCGCTACTCCATTGGAGTGTCCCGGCGCTTTTATTGGCAGCTCATAAGAAGAAAAACATAACACAGAGAAAATAAAGACATCCATTAACAGCAAAAGGAGACATACTAGAGGGTAAAAAGCCAGGTTTTAAGGCCCTTCCTGCATATTTGGAACTTGGTCTTTTATGGATTTTGTCTATTGCTCTGTATTGTTTTTTTAAAGAGAGCCTTGACTGGAATGAATTTATGCATATAAATCAGATTTGTTGTATTTGTCGTTCACTATTTCTGTATTGTACATTTAACATTGTTGTAATAACTCTTCATAAAACTTCAAGTTCTGCCCTTTATCCCACTCATTGAGTCAATCTTTTCTTATTTGACTGTATTTTGATATGCTGATTTGTACATTATCTTGGGACACATTGCCTCAGGAAATTGAGGTTAACACAATTCTCGATCCATCCAACCAATGGGAGTGTTTTTGTAGTGCACGGTTTTAGGAGTACAGCACACTCACAAAACTCAGGTCATTAGAGTAGAAGAAGGTAGAATACAAAGTTGAATGCAGTGCAATATACTTAGAAATATTGCATGCATTCTTGCCACTGTGCGTTCAGTCCAGAGGCACTACTACAGCGCAGCAGATTTGCAAACTATCTTAATGATATCACACCTGCATGCTTGGAAAGGTTCACACCTGTCTGCCTTGAGGATTTACTAGAGGTAATAAAGTAGCTGCAGGGTGGTGAGGTACCTGGGCCTAATGGGATTACAATTCCATTTTATGAAGGTTATGCTAATTTTATAAGCCCCATCCAACATAAGGCGATGTCAAATTGAATCCAGGTGACTTCTAACCTGAGAAACACTGGAGATACCAAATATTATAGGCTGTATAGGCTATTATATTTGGTATCTCCTAAGGGTACCGGATGCAACATCTTGTGGAATCATTTACAAGATGTGAAAAGGTACTACAGTCTGCTATGTAATAAACGGCAATTAGAATTGGCCAATGGCTAAAGGGTAACCAATTAAACATATGGGATATGAGGTATTACAGCAATGTGTGAGCCATAATATTTTGTATTACCATAGTAAATGATGTTGGAAGGCAAAAGGAAGCGTGATATTTGGCATAGAAACGCTGTGCTCACCCATCCAACAGAAGACCATGGCAAATTAAACCCTGGTAATTTCCAACTCGAATAACACATGGGAGACCAAATATGATATGCTGTATAGGCCATTATACTTGGTATCCCCTAAGGGAACCGGATGAGAAATCTTGTTGAATGATGTAAAAAAATTGTAAAGATACTGTTGTCTGACATCAAATAAAGGACAACTTCAAGTGGTCAATGGCTAAAGGGTAACCCGTGAAACATAGGGGATCCAAGATATCACAGCAATGTGTGAGCCATGATATTTAGTATCCCCTAAGGGAACCGGATGTAAAATATTGTGGAATGATGTAAAAAATCTGAAAAGATACTGTTTTCTGCCATCAAATAAAAGACAACTTCAAGTGGCCAATGGCTAAAGTGCAAGTCTTAAAACGTAGGGGAAGAGATATTACAGCAATGCGTGAGCCATAATATTTGGTATCCCCATAGTAAATGATGTTGGAAAGCAAAAGGAAGGTCGCTGTTTGGCATAGAAATACTGTGCTCATTCATCCAACATAAAACTATGTCACTTTGAACACTGGTAAGTTCTAACAGCAGAAACTCAGGGAATACCAGATAGTATAGTCGGTATAGGTCATTATATATGGTATCCCCTTAGGGAACCGGATGTAAAATCTTGCGAGATTGATACAAAAAATCTGAAAAGATACTGTAATGTGCTATAGAATAAAAGGTAGTACAATCAAAGCACTGCCAATGAGGCCGGGTGTCTATTGCGCTGTGGTTTGAGAGGTGCCGCCAGCCCCACTCACTCTATGCCTGCAGAAGAGCACACAATGTGCATTAACACAAACACATCATTTTGTCCACTAGTTGCTGGGTCACTGGCCAATCATCATCCAATCATTGAGTTTGTGGAATTGAGTTAACTGTCACTGACGGTGCCGTGCAGGTGGTGCCAGTTTTTGAAATACAACAGGGCAAGTCGCTCTGTCGCCCCCGGATTCATCATCACTCTCAGTCTGAGCAAGGGGAAGTGCACTGCAGGGTTGTCTCAGGGTGATTACTACTCTCCAGAGAGGATGTAATTGTAAGTGTCTGTTTCACAGACTTAGCCATGGAATGTCGCATGGCTTGGTTCCTGAGGCTCAGTTTATTTTGCACTGCAGCCAGAGCCTGAGGCTGCCCTATGCTGTGTGATGACAATTTGTGTTCATTATTGGCAGTCATAGAAATTCAGCGAGACTCCATCCCATGTTTTCTTTTGCGCCTCAGCAAGCAAGCAAACAGGCGTGCAGCAGCAGTGGTGACGGAGGCAGCAGCAGTAGCTTCCTGGTCACCCGGTCACCCGGTCTCCTGGTTGGGTGAGCCGCAACTTTGCTGCAACTGTGGAGCCTTGATGGCAGCTTGAGCGGGTAGACAACAAGACAGGCTCCCTGCTCCCCTGTAACCTCACTTGTCATTTGCCCATAATGGGCGGTGTTGCGTAGAGCATGCCTGGACTTCGGCTTTTGGCTTTCCCCTGGCATGTTCACCCGCTTGCCCGGTCCCGGCCCGGTCTGGTCTGCCAGGTAGCCCTTAGTCCTTAGCCCTCAGCCGCCTTCAGCTGCCGCCCGCAGTACCCTAGCAGTTTTTGGAGGCTTCCGAGCAACCCCATTGCAGCCCAGCCCAGCCCAGCCGCATCTGCACACAGCTCACGGAGACGCTGAGAGCGCGGACAGGAGATTTGTGCGGCTCCCTCTGCTGCCCCCTTCCTGCTGGCTTTGTTTCACCAACTCAGCAAAACCGTCAAAACAGCAAATCAGGGGCAAGAGGCAAGATACTAGTGATAGTAATAAACCCCCAAACCCTCCCTCCACGAGAAACTAAAGAAACCTTACATATCATACAAAGCAGGCACCCGACTGTTAGGGTTTGTTCCAAGCAACAAGCTTGTCCATGGTCACAACATTAGTAATAATTGGATGCAGGCTCTAAGTCACAATATTAGGAATACTTGATAGTTTATTTAAAAGTATGTCTGATTCATGTTTCTGATTAATGAGCTCATTGCCATAAGCATTAGGGTAATATGATTTGGTTTAGCCAAAGCATGTTCAGTGGTATTAATGTTTAGTCAGAAATATGGAGTCTAGGAAGCTTCTTTGGTGATTACACGTTTTTCTTATGCTAATTAGGTTTACACGTTTTCATGATATGCATAGGAATAGGCACTGCACGTTTCAAACTGAATTCTGTAATAACGTGCAGCGCGTGAGAGCCCTGTGAAAGCCCCGCCCGTCCTCAGCTATATAAAGACGCTTCAGAGCAAAGCCGTTTGCTTGTGCTCGTTCTATCTCAGCTTACCTGATGTTCCTGCCTTGATCTCCGTCCCTCTTCACCTCTCCTGTGGTTGTCTTCCGTCTCGTCTTGCACCTTCAATCCTCCTCGATCTTCCTGTGTTCCGGACCATCCTGCAAGTCTTCCCCCACGCTTCCGGTGATACCAGTGATCACGTCTTCGGCTTCTAGGTTCCTCCTGCAAGAAAGAAGAGAAAGAATCATTATTCAGGTATCGTGTGCACACGCATCAGCGCTCAAGTAAGTGACATTATTTATGAGCAATAAAGACTGCCGTTTCTTTAAAACGAACTCTTGGATAAAGAAAAACTTCACTTGAAAGACCTTTAAAGGAGAGAGAGACATTTTTTCTGACATATGCTCATTGGAGAAAAAATAGAGCAAGAACTGAGTTGTGTGCAGAGACATTCTGGTGTTAAAAAAAAAAAATCGAAGAAGATTACAGAAACACTGATTAACCATTTTATACAGAATTCATTCACCTGCATGAATAACGAGCAGATATTCTTGTAAGCTTTAAATGGACTACAAATGAGTGAGTAGTGCCACCTTATGGTCAGAATTATATTAGCAAGAAAGAAGTATTTCACTAATTTAATGCATACAGGTTTACTAATGAGATTTTATTTCTTTTAAGGGAGAAGTTAATCCTTAAATGCAGCGTCCACAACTCTGAAGAGATAAATAAACAGAGTAGAGAGGTATTACAAATATAAAACAGTGTATTCAGTGTGATATTTGTGTCAAGGTATAGGTTAAGAGTGCTAAGTGATTATATCTTTATTTGTTTAGACATTACATCTGCAATTGACTGTTCAAAGAAGAAGTCAAGAAGAGAGGCAGTGGTGTGATTTCTCTGTTTATTATATTGTCCATTCCCCCAAGAGATTCAGGGGTGGGTTAGAACTGTCTTCAACTTTCCCACAGAAGGAATCAGGATTTCAGGTAAACGAGTCTTGACAGAAGCACAAGCCTCATATTCCTTCTGTAGGAAAAATGAATACAGACCTGGATCAAGAGACCATAGATACCACAGAAATGGCCCAAGCTTTAAATGAAGATTTAAATCAAACTGAATCTGTCACAGTGCTCCTGCAACAAATGCAACTTGAATTAGAAGCTTTAAAAAGAGAAAATCACAATTTAAAACAGGAGTTAACACAATATAAACCTAGAGATAGTTTGTGGGGTTCACATGTGGCTCCCGTGTTTAAAAGTTCAACTGAAACTGGTGCACGGTCTAAAATTTTTAGTACTTCCACATCTCCAGTGGAAGTAACAGTAAATGTACCTAACGTGGTTCCTTTAGCTGCTCCAGAACGTTTTCATGGAGATAGTAGTAAGTTTCAAGTATTTATAAATCAATGTCAATTGCATTTTGTGTGCAAACCTCAACAGTTTCCCACTGATGCTACCAAAGTAGCTTTTGTCCTTTCTTATTTGGGAGGAACGGCAGCCAATTGGTCTATTCCATATGTGGATAGAGATGATCCAATCCTCCACAATTGGAGTCAATTTAAAAGGACTATGACTAGATTATTTGCAAAGCATACATATATACAGGATAGTGATAATGAGTTATTGAATTTAAAACAGGGATCAAAAGATTTATTGACCTATCTTACCTCATTTAACCGTCTTTTAACAGAGACTCAATGGCCTGAGGAGAAACGAGTATCCCTTTTTTATAAAGGTTTACGAGATGATTTAAAGGATGCCTTGGCGCATATTGTCGACCTTCCGGATGATTACTCAGAGTTTGTGGATTTGGTGGTCAAGTTGGATCATCGAATCGGAGAAAGGAAAGGTGATAGAAGTAAAACTGAAGCTAGATTACCTTTCTTTAGACCTTTTTTGAAACACGAAAAGAGAGAAACAGAAAATAAGCTGCCTGAACCAGAGCCCATGCAGATAGGTACACTTAGAGGACCTTTGTCGTCAGAGGAAAAAGAAAGGCGAAGACAATTGCGGTTATGTCTATACTGTGGTAAATCTGGTCATTTTGCTCGAGAGTGTCCTGTAAAGCCAAAAGGACCTAAAAAGGTATCGTTAATAACTGTGGCAGAGTCGGAGTCGGAAAACTAAAAAACTCGACAAGGGCAGAGGTCACTTGTTCGAGGAAAAAGTGTACTAAGACCTCCATCTCTACATCGTATGTGGTACCACGTATTCCTAAACATTTCTTAATTCATGTAATATTGATTGTCAGTGCACAATTGAGATATACTCTACCAGTACTTCTAGATTGCGGAGCTACAGGCAATTTTGTAGATATTACTTTAGCTAAAAAGCTTGATTTACCTATAATTGAAAAGACGCATCCAGAAACTGTTTGTGCAGTAGATGGATCAGATTTAACTTCAGGCCTGATTACTAAAAAAACTAGCCCTTTGATTATGGTATGTCAAAATGGGCATACAGAAGAAATTACTTTTGATTTAATAGATACCCCTAACTTTGGTTTAATTTTGGGGGTACCATGGCTTGTACATCATAACCCAAAAATTGATTGGATGGCTCGCACGGTTACTTTAGATTCTTCATTCTGTCGTTCCACTTGCTATAAAGAAGCAAGTCAAAATCACCTTTCCATGTTACATTGCGCTGTTGCCTCTACTCAAAATGATATAAATATTCCTGCAGAATATTCAGATTTTCAAGATGTGTTTGATCCAGTCAAAGCGAGTGTTTTACCACCTCATCGCTCATTTGATTGTAGGATTGATTTAATTCCAGGAGCCCCTCTACCTAGTAGTAGAGTTTATGCTTTAACTGAAAAAGAAACCAGTTATTTAAGACAATATTTGGATGAGTTGTTGCAGTCAGGTTTTATTAGACATTCTTCATCACCTGTATCCTCTCCCCTTTTTTTTATTCCGAAACCGGATGGGTCCCTGAGAGCATGTATCGATTATAGAGGATTAAATAAAGCAACAATTAAAAATAAGTATCCATTACCCTTAATACCAGTGCTATTAGATCAGCTCAGACATTCAACAATTTATACTAAATTAGATTTGCGTGGTGCATATCATTTAGTAAGAGTAAAGGAACATGATGAATGGAAGACAGCTTTTAAAACAAAATTTGGACTCTTTGAATATACTGTAATGCCCTTTGGGCTTTGTAATGCACCAGCTGCATTCCAATTTTTTATAAACGAAGTATTACATGAATATTTAGATGTTTGTGTAATCGTTTATATCGATGATATTTTAATTTATTCAAAGAATCCTGAAGAACATGTTCATCATGTTAGAGCAGTATTAAATAAATTACGAGAACACCATTTATTTGCAAAATTAGAGAAATGTACTTTTAATGCTACCACTGTTGACTTTTTAGGTTACTGCTTAACACCTCAAGGAATTGTAATGGACAAAAAGAAAGTTAGTGCTATCACTGAATGGTCAGAGCCAACATCTTTGAAAGAGGTGCAAAAATTTTTGGGATTTGCTAATTTTTACAGGCGTTTTATCTCACATTTTGCAGATATAGTGGCCCCAATCACTAAATTATTACAAAAAGGACAGAAATTTTTGTGGGATGCTCGGGCATCACAAGCTTTTCAAGAGTTGAAGAAACAATTCACTTCAGCTCCAATTTTAAAACATCCTGATCCAGATCTTCCTTTTTATCTGGAAGCAGACGCTTCACAGATTGCTTTAGGAGGAGTATTGTCACAGCGAGATCCAGTGGATGGACAATTACACCCTATAGCATACTATTCAAAGAAATTGTTGCCTGCAGAACAAAACTATACGGTGGCGGAAAGAGAATTGTTGGCTATCAAAGTGGCATTCACTGAGTGGCGTCATCATTTATTAGGAGCAAAGTTTCCAGTTACTATCTTTAGTGACCATAAAAATCTACAATTTTTTAGCTCAGTTAAAGCACTGACACCACGTCAAATGCGTTGGTTGAATTTTTTCAGCACTTATGACTTTGTCATAACATACAGACCAGGCACACAGCAAATTCAATCCGATGTATTATCTAGATATGGATATTCTTTAAATCAAGATCAGGAAAAAAGAGGTCAGTCTATAATTGATCCTCATAAAATTGTAGCACCAATTCAAAAGAAAGATTTCATGAATACTTTATTTGAGGCTCATCTTCAAATTAATCCATTAGAGTGGTTAAAAGATAAGTCTAATAAGGTGCAGAATGGATTAATGTATCATGATACACTCTTATATTTACCGACTCCTGAGTTGCAAAAACAGAGTATTGTGTGGAATCATAATTCTGTTTTGGCAGGACATCCAGGTTCTAAAAAAACTATAGAAAATGTTAGGAAACATTTTTGGTGGCCTACAATGACTGCTGACATTAAACAATATATTAAATCTTGTCCTACATGTGCTCGTCAGAAATCTTCACATCAAGCACCCTCTGGATGTTTAGTTCCAATGCCCACTCCACAAACACCTTGGCATACTTTGAGTGTAGATTTTATAGTAAACTTGCCAATTAATAAAAAATATACTACCGTTTTGGTGATTGTAGATTATTTATCAAAGATGGCACATTTTGTACCATTGATAAAGTTACCATCAGCAATACAGTTTGCAGATATCTTCCTTAAAGAAGTTGTACGGTTACATGGATTACCAAGTAAAATAGTGTCAGACAGAGGTAGTCAGTTTAATTCAAAATTTTGGAAAACACTTTGTACAAAATTAAAGATAGAAGTAGCTTTGTCAACAGCTTTTCATCCTGAAACGGATGGTCAAACAGAGCGTTTGAACCAAACCTTGTTGCAAACACTAAGATGTCTTTTGACAGAGTATTCTAGTGAATGGCTTGAAGCATTACCTCTTGCTGAATTTGTATATAATAATTCCATACATTCAGCAACAAATTGCACCCCATTTTATTTTATTCAAGGATATCATCCTAGGACGTTACCAGTAATGATAGATGATTCTTTACTCCCTAAAGTGTCTGAAAGGTTGACGAATTTATTGAAAATTCAGGAGAAAGCAAAAAAGCATTTAAGCAATTATAAAGAACAGATGAAAAAACAAGCTGACAAACACAGAAATGAGGCTCCTATTTACAAGATTGGAGATAAAGTATGGCTTTCCACAAAAAATTTAAATATAGAAGGATCTCGAAAATTACAACCTAGATTTATAGGACCTTTTACCGTACAGTCAATAATAAATCCGGTCACTGTAAAATTAGATTTAATGGATGAATATCCAGTACACCCAGTGTTTCATGTATCTTTACTTAAACCCTATGATCCAAGTACCCAAGATGAAACTCCACCCCCTCCTATTCCCATTGCAGGACATTTAGAGTATGAAGTAAAAAAGATATTAGATGCCAAAAGAATTAGTGGTAAATTATTCTATCTTGTTGCCTGGAAAGGTTATGATAACACTGAAAATTCTTGGGAGCCAGCTTCCTTTGTGCATGCTCCTCGTTTACTGAGGCTGTTTTATTTACAAAACCCTGGAAAGCCACGTCCTGTGAGAGGTCCTTTGAGGGGGGCGACTGTTAGGGTTTGTTCCAAGCAACAAGCTTGTCCATGGTCACAACATTAGTAATAATTGGATGCAGGCTCTAAGTCACAATATTAGGAATACTTGATAGTTTATTTAAAAGTATGTCTGATTCAGGTTTCTGATTAATGAGCTCATTGCCATAAGCATTAGGGTAATATGATTTGGTTTAGCCAAAGCATGTTCAGTGGTATTAATGTTTAGTCAGAAATATGGAGTCTAGGAAGCTTCTTTGGTGATTACACGTTTTTCTTATGCTAATTAGGTTTACACGTTTTCATGATATGCATAGGAATAGGCACTGCACGTTTCAAACTGAATTCTGTAATAACGTGCAGCGCGTGAGAGCCCTGTGAAAGCCCCGCCCGTCCTCAGCTATATAAAGACGCTTCAGAGCAAAGCCGTTTGCTTGTGCTCGTTCTATCTCAGCTTACCTGATGTTCCTGCCTTGATCTCCGTCCCTCTTCACCTCTCCTGTGGTTGTCTTCCGTCTCGTCTTGCACCTTCAATCCTCCTCGATCTTCCTGTGTTCCGGACCATCCTGCAAGTCTTCCCCCACGCTTCCGGTGATACCAGTGATCACGTCTTCGGCTTCTAGGTTCCTCCTGCAAGAAAGAAGAGAAAGAATCATTATTCAGGTATCGTGTGCACACGCATCAGCGCTCAAGTAAGTGACATTATTTATGAGCAATAAAGACTGCCGTTTCTTTAAAACGAACTCTTGGATAAAGAAAAACTTCACTTGAAAGACCTTTAAAGGAGAGAGAGACATTTTTTCTGACATATGCTCATTGGAGAAAAAATAGAGCAAGAACTGAGTTGTGTGCAGAGACATTCTGGTGTTAAAAAAAAAAAATCGAAGAAGATTACAGAAACACTGATTAACCATTTTATACAGAATTCATTCACCTGCATGAATAACGAGCAGATATTCTTGTAAGCTTTAAATGGACTACAAATGAGTGAGTAGTGCCACCTTATGGTCAGAATTATATTAGCAAGAAAGAAGTATTTCACTAATTTAATGCATACAGGTTTACTAATGAGATTTTATTTCTTTTAAGGGAGAAGTTAATCCTTAAATGCAGCGTCCACAACTCTGAAGAGATAAATAAACAGAGTAGAGAGGTATTACAAATATAAAACAGTGTATTCAGTGTGATATTTGTGTCAAGGTATAGGTTAAGAGTGCTAAGTGATTATATCTTTATTTGTTTAGACATTACATCTGCAATTGACTGTTCAAAGAAGAAGTCAAGAAGAGAGGCAGTGGTGTGATTTCTCTGTTTATTATATTGTCCATTCCCCCAAGAGATTCAGGGGTGGGTTAGAACTGTCTTCAACTTTCCCACAGAAGGAATCAGGATTTCAGGTAAACGAGTCTTGACACCGACACAAGATACCATTGAGTCAAGTATCGTAAAGGCTGGGATTACGCCACCCAAAACCCCACAAAGAAACTAACAACTGAGCGATCATAATGAACAAATGGAGTATCTTGAGAACTCACACCAATTAAATCAAACATACCTGGAAGCACCGATGAACCCATCCATGGTTTCCACATGGTCTCAACTATTAAATAAACGGACATGATCGGGAAAGCAATGACACACCATGCAGACAAACTTGACATTCAAGTCGAACTGTTAAAACTCCTAGCTACACACGTACAAGGGATAGAAGAAAATCTGCAAGACCTGAACTTAATGATTAAGAAAGCACAACAAGACAGGGATACTACATACCATATGTGCCCTTGCCCCCAGATAATCTACAAATTGGCAACAGTACCAACCTTGAGGTCGCAGATACTAATGGCTGTTAAGCAACCCCCTAAAGAGTCCAACAAAACCCTTAAGCAGGCATCAGACGAACAATACGGCCAGCAGGGAAATGGCAGCACTGATGGAGTCCTGAGCAAAGAAGAGGGACCGCCAACCATTGTGCTCTCAAGTGTCACCACTATAAAAGATTTAAGGAGGCCAGACGATCCGTCAAAAAAGTGCACTCTGGAGTACAAGAGGCGGCGTCATTCAACCAAGCTTTAGAAATGTCTAAAAATGCAAGCCCCAAACAATCCAGCTTGTTAATTCCCCTCACTAAGAGGGAAAGAAAACACCTGAGAAAAGCAAGAAAGAGTAAATCAAATTATCGAGGGCCAATTGAAACATCTCATCATGAACTCAATGGCAAATTAAACCCTGGTAATTTCCAACTCGAGTAACACATGGGAGACCAAATATGATATGCTGTATAGGCCATTATACTTGGTATCCCCTAAGGGAACCGGATGAGAAATCTTGTGGAATGATGTAAAAAATTTGAAAAGATACTGTTGTCTGACATCAAATAAAGGACAACTGCAAGTGGTCAATGGCTAAGGGTTAACCCATAAAACATAGGGGATACGAGATAATACAGCAATGCTTGAGCCATAATATTTGGTATCCCCAAAGAAACTGATATTGGAAAGCAAAAGGAAGGTCGCTATTTGGCATAGAAGTATTGTGCTCCATCCAACTTGAGAGCATGTCTAATTTAATCCTGATAAGTTCTAAACCAAGAAACACCGGGGATATGATATATTATAGTGGGTATAGGCCATTATATTTGGTATCCCTTAAGGGAACCGGATGTAAAATCTGGTGGAATGATGAAAAAACTGTGAAAAGTTACTGGAGTCTTCTATCAAATAAAAGTCAACTTCAAGTGGTCAATGGCTAGAGGGTAACCCATGAAACATAGGGGATACAAGATATCACAGCAATGTGTGAGCCATGATATTTAGTATCCCCTAAGGGAACCGGATGTAAAATATTGTGGAATGATGTAAAAAATCTGAAAAGATACTGTTTTCTGCCATCAAATAAAAGACAACTTCAAGTGGTCTTTTATATAAAGAGTAAATCAAATAATCGAGGGCCGATTGAAACATCTCATCATGAACTCAAGCCCGATATAAAAAACAAGGTTCCGCTAGAGAGAGAAAACTCTGAAAATAATATTATACCCTACAACCCCACCCCAAAGGAGGACAAAATCATAGAATGTATAACTCAACGCATCAGCAATAATCAACAAGCAATGAAAATGTACAGTATATTTTATCCTCAGGCAGGGAAAGAAGACATTAAACGGCCCTGCCTGGACTCACATAAAAATCCACCAACATCTTTGGGTGGAGCAGTCACCAGAGAAGAGACATCAATCAGCAGACAAGTGGAAATAGTGGAGAGCAGCACATGCAAAGGAGGGAGGAAATGGGAGCAGTCTATGGGTGGAATCAAGGCCGCCCCAGCCCTGAACCCTAGTGGCACTGTAAAACACTGCTCCCACAACCAACGAAGTCCTGCCCCCCCCAAGATCAAGGTCTAATTCGGGCTGCAATCGTCACTTAGAGTAATGTTGCAAAAAAACACCACACAGACTTAACACGGCTAACCACAAGCAAAAAAGTAGAGCTAGTCCCGCAATATAGCTTGAGGGGGCCACATGACATCTTGAATAGGGGATCAATACTAAAATTACTAGAAGAACTACGATCAATGAGTCATATAAAATCCAGTGCCCTGGAAAGCATAGAATTTAAACCAAACCCTTACCAAACAGGTCCAGACTCTACAACCCTAACATGGGCTCATAGCCTCACAGAACTAATCCTGCAGCATAGGGAAGAGTTCTCTAATTGGGGCATTGAATTAAAAAAGGTGGAACCCTTGCTATACCCTAGTCCACTACAACAACAAATACAGAAACAGAGCCTTTTAAAATGCGCAAAAGGCCCGGATAAGATCTGCAACAAGGTAGAAGAGGGTCATCCACTCTTCAGATCACAATCACAATTGCACAAAGAGAAGCAGTGGATCTCTAGGCGCTCCCCCCAAAAATATTGGGAAAAAGTATGAATAAGACCAAGCCAATTTCCAAGGAAAGCAAGGGGCACCAGGATTTGCTCCTGGAATGTAAATGGCCTAAGTGCAAAGTTCGAAGAAGAAGATTTTGTGAAATTTATCCAACAACATGACATACTTCTTTTTCAAGAAACCTGGCAGAAAACTATTAGTGGGCTACAAAGAATATTTTATACCAGCAAAAAATGAGGCACAGCATGGAAGAGCCAAAGGGGGCTTATCGACCTATATATCCACGAATCTCTCTTGGTGAGACACAAGCATTGACCTCGACTTCACATGGATACAATGTACCAAAGTAGACCTTCCACCTCAATGGCCTTCTAATATTTAATCTCAATATTCACCCAGCAGGATAGCAGAAGGACCAAAGAATCAGGCAAATAATAGCGGTAATCAAAATGCTGAAAAGCACTTACCCATGTACCAATATAATAATAAAAGAGGACTTTAACATGAACTTAATCAAAGGACAAGAGTGCAATCTACCGGGTTTCATACAGCCAAGACAGGGCAATTAAAGCAGACAAGACTCTTTGGGTAAGAAATGTTCAGCAAAATTGGATGACCTTTTCTTACATACGTTAAATGGTAGAGGCCCCTTGGACAGTCCAGCAGCATTCACGAGGGTCATAAGTAAAACAGGTTCAACAATCAAGTTTACGATAGCAGATTCTGATCTAGTCCCTTATATAGCAGATTTTCAAATACAGGACCAAGTCGAAAGCGATCATTACCCTCAAACTTTCACATTAACCATCACTCCAATTGAGTCAGAGCAGGCTAAGCCGTTCACACTAACAACACAACTCTACAACCTAAAATGGTTAATCTGGGATGAAAAAAACATCAACGCAGATCTTGTTCATGATATTACGGGGGTCTGGGAGTCTTTTACAATCAACATTATTAAACAATTTCAAACCAATTACAGAGATCATAAAACTCCATGGTACACACCAAAAACGTAGGCAATAAAAACGCGTCTGAATGAACAACTAAGATTAATTCGAACTAAGGTACGCCATCCTCCGCAACAGACCCTCACAATAATAGAAAAGATGAAAAAGGAACTCAAACATGAAATAAAGGTAGCTAAGCGAACTTATAAGGAAAAGTTTGAAATAATCATGCTCCAGTCAAGCAAACAGAGTAACTTGAAACAGTTTGGGGCAAAAGTTAACTTTCTGCTAAATGGCAAACATCGTCAATTGACCTCTGACATAACAGAGCAATCTTGGAACATTCATATTAAAGAAACATATAATTTCACAACTGTACAAACTATGGTCAGCACTGGCGACAATACAAACGAGATCAAAAGGTGCTCCAGTCTGGAGCTAAAATCAGAAGCCAGGAGTCAGAGAACGGAAAAATGGTCATCAGTGGAGGCATTAGCCATTAACTTAAAGAACTCATCTAAACACAAACTTCTTATCGAAAACAGAGAAGCACAAAAAGAAAGCAGCGATTTTATCAAGCATGCGCAAAGATAAGAAACTGTTCAGATAACACAGAAGCAGATCTTGAGCATAATCAAACATTTGAGATCGGAAGGGGCACCCGGCCCCAATGGTCTACTGAATGCATTGTTCAGTACGATCCCAAGTTTTGGTCCTGCCATTTAACCCCCCTGTTCTCCAACAGCTTAGAGACCAGAATGTTGCCTTATTATTGGAGGGGCAGCATTCTACAACCCATTTATAAGTCAGGGACATGTTCAGATCCCAGCAATTATAGACTGATAGCCCTTATAGACGTAGTGGCAAAGATCCAAGCAAAAAATCTACTGGCAGCCCTGGAGACATGGGTAAGCAGTAAAAATCTGATCCCGAAAACGCAGACTGGGTTCCGGGCA
Organism: Lissotriton vulgaris; assembly: GCF_964263255.1. Taxonomy (NCBI): domain Eukaryota; kingdom Metazoa; phylum Chordata; class Amphibia; order Caudata; family Salamandridae; genus Lissotriton; species Lissotriton vulgaris. Next base: position 1,105,579,753 of record NC_141695.1, read on the forward strand.
GGCACGGAAACATTAACAAATATTTCTGCACTCACCTTCTTAGCAAAGTAAGCGATTGTCAATTCAAATATCCTCTACACATGCTTTGTAGAACTCAAAGTATCCTTTGACAAAGTGCCAAGAGCCTAGCTATGGGCAAAAATGAAAGCATGGGGAATGCCCCCTAAATTACTAGAAGTAATCAACCTATACACACAAACTTGGGTTCAGATAAAAAAAGGGGGATGGCCGGAGTCTTACCAAGAAATTTCCAACAAAAACAGTCTAAAGCAAGGATGCATTCTGGCGCCCCGCCTGTTTAACATCTACACTGCTGATTTAGAAAGCAACCTTTTTTTTTTTGTCCTCATATATGCCACCAGAAAATGTATGCTCTAGATGGGATCTTTCAGGGCCTTTCGCACATGTTCACTTAGATTCCGCCCCTGGATTATGTGCGCGGCTTGCCGAAATCGCCCAGAGGTAGGCTGTCTCCTTGTCCAACTCCCTGTTACCATTTTACCGTGTTACCAGGGAGGACTGGACGACAAAACCTCTGGCATAATCATTGGACTATTGGTTACTTTTCCGGCCATTCTTTTAGCGCGGACCAGATCTTGTTGGCACTCTCTCCACCGCACAACCTATCTGACTGAGCAGTCTTCATAATATTTTTCAAACAATCGGCAAATCTTGGGGGGCCTTCGACTTCCATTCTCTACAGATTTCCCTTCTGGCAATGACTACAACATAGAATATGAACTGTGTGACTGGGCTGTTCATTAAATATTTCTACAGGAGGCCAAAGCAAATCAATCTGGGGGAACAAGTAATTGGTATTAGTAAAACCTCCTCCAGAAAGTCACAAACATGTCCCCAATAACTGGTGATTTCCCTGCACTCCATGAACATGTGCAGATCATCTGCTGCCGTAGAATTACACCTCAGGCAGAGATAATTTTCAGGAGATATCCTACTTAGTTTGGCAGGGGTCCAATAAACCCTATAAGCGGTAAATAAGTGGTTCCTTCTCAGATTAGCTGGTTTTATTATCTTTTGTGAAATAGTAAATGAATCAGCCCAGGCTTTCTGTATCTCCTCACTATTCTCTGTTATGGAATTGCCCCAAAGATTTGTTACTTCAGAATCCAAACAATCTTTTGCAGACACCAAAGTATTATACCAGAAGGTAATCTCCCGTTTCCAGCCTCCCCCTCTGCTCATAGAGTCTAGAAACCGGGTCTCCTCAACCTCCCCCCAACACTGACTTCCCCCACCATGATGACAATTGGTAATATTTGAATCTTGTGAGGGACTGACCCGTTAGGTTAGATAAAGATTCCCAATCCAAAAGTTGAGTGTTAACACAGAGGTCCCCCCACTTTCTCAGGCCTGCTTCTCTCAATGGTTGTGCCAGTCTATCTAACAGATTGTGGAGAAGTGTGGCTCAGGGGTTAGAGGCGGCAGACCCAGAATCTGAGATTGGCCCTGGACCAGGGTTCAATTCCCCGCCCCGGCGGGTCTTGGGCTAAAAATTCCATGGACTCGATAATTCTCGTCCCGGTGCCTCCTCGACTCATGGGTTCACACTCTGCGACTCTGGGCAATAGCTTGCTTAATCTCCACAACGGCCCCTCGCGGCGGGATGCCTGACTTTCACCCTGTGGACACCCTGTCGGGACTTCTCACAGGAGAATATCAGGACGGGTTACCTAGGCAAGCGCCAGGATGCCCTTGTGGTGACAGGTTGCGCTATATAAGTATACCTACATTTACATTTACACATAATCCGGAGTGCCTGGGAAATCCCAGATCGGGCATGTGTGTTATAGTAGGGGATCCCCAGAATCTTCCGCATATGCAGCCAAATTTTGAGTGCCGTCAGTAAGATCTTCAAGCGTACCTTTTTGAAGAATTTTTGGTCCCCAAATTTACATTAAAAAATCAAGACCTGGGGCCGGTCCGATAGCATTGCCTGAAAAAGTCGGCTGTGTGAGGAAGAGTCCAACTTATTAGCAAACATTCTGAAATTCTTAAACTGGAAGGCATAACAATAAAAAAGCAAATCGGGTAGAGCCAGCCCCCCCAGTTTCAACCCCCTCCTTAATTTCCTGCAGGCTATCCTTGGGGATTTTGTGGCCAGATGAATGACCCAATCTTCCCTTGGAGGTTAGCAATGTCTTTGGGGTTAAAAATTAAAGGTGTTCAATTAAACAAAAAAGTTAATTTAGGAAGGATAGTCATTTTGACCAAGTTCACTCTTTCATAAATATTCAGGGGCAAACCCCCCCACCTAGTTAGTAATTTATCTACCTCCTTTACCACAGTGTTCCAACTAGTTTTAGCTATATCCTCTAGTTTATGTGTGAGATATATACCTAGATATCTAATTTTAGATGTGGCCCCCTGTACCGGATCTGTGATATTCCAACTCATTATGTCCGTCTTTTCCTTATTGATTATATATCCGGATACCCTGCCAAAATCTTCAGCTAATTTAAGCAACCTGGGAATAGCCTCCATAGGGTTGGCAGTATATAGGAGGAGATCATCTGCATACAGAGCTGTTTTAAGTTCCATATCCCCCATTCTAAAAGGTATGATGATAGAATCCGATCTCAGGGAGCAAATAAAAGGCTCAATATATACATTGAACAGGAGGGGGGGGGGGCAGGGGACAACCCTGCCTCATTCTTCTGGAGATGTTAAACCAGTCTGTCAGACCCCCATTGACCAATACCTTGGCCCGAGGACTCCTGTACAGGGCTTTAACTCCCTCTATAAAGGTGGAGGGGAACCCAAAGCGAGTCATAGTCTCCCATAAAAACCCTCAATTTACTTGGTCAAATGCTTTAGCCGCATCTATCGCGACAATGGTAAGTGGTAGACCTTTAACCTGAGCAAAATCAATTGCCCCAATCACTTGGAACGTAAGCTCGTTGAGCTGCCTTCCTGGTATGAATCCTCTCTGGTCAGGGTGAATAATAGACTTAATTACCTTAGCTAATCGAGTTGCTAAAATTCCCGAGAATATCTTCAAATCGGCATTTAAAAGAGAGATAGGTCTGTACGACTCTATTTTTTGGGGATCCTTATTAGGTTTTATAATTAGGGCGATCGTAGCCTCCAGCCATGTAGGGGGAACTTCACCTCCCTCTAGAAAATTTTTATTGAAGAGTATCAAAAGGCCAGGCAGATTTTCCTCCAGGTTGTCCGAAATATACCTCTGTTGGTAAACCGTCAGGGCCAGCGGCTTTCCCTCGGCTCATCTTCCTCACCTGCTCCCGTATCTCTCCTTCTGAAATCTCACTAGCCAACCCATCTTGTCTGCTTCACTCAATCGTGGCAAGTCCCTCAGCCCTAACCAAGCCTCCATCTCCTCAACTCCACAACGGCTATTCTCTTGATATAACCCCCTCATGAACACCCTTGCTTCTTACCTAATTTTCTCCTCTTCCATCACCAATACCCCTGAATCCCGCTGGATTAATGAGTCGATAATATTCCTACTCCGCTCTGATCTCGCCTTCCAGGCCAAGAGAGCCCCACACTTCTCTCCAGACTCAAAAGTTTTCAGTCTGCTAACCTCCCACCTATCCTTAATTATTTTATCACCCCTTGCTTTAAATCCTGACTGTAATTCCAAGAGTTCTTTTTCCAGCCTCAGAATATTAACCCTATCCCCTATGGCTGCTGCCTGTAATTGTAATTTTTTCTGCTTAATCATATCCAGGTCCTCAGTATCTTTTTTTCTTAATTAGTCTCCTCCTATAGGTCATCTGTGAACTAAGTATACCTCTCAACTAGGGCTTAAAAGTTTCCCACACCAGTTGCTCTGTACCAGTACCTATATTAAAACGGAAAAACTCTGTAATGCTTTCTCTAAGCTTAAGGTTACTTTCTGTGCCTCTGTGGGGCTAGCCCTTAACTTAATTACTAGTTCCACCACTGAGTGGTCGGACAAACCTGTTGGAATATGAGATAAAAACACTACATCCGGGATTATAGTCCGATCTACCCAAAAATAAATAAATTATTGTGTACTGTTTATATTTCTTACTATAGAAAGAATATTCTCTGACATCACCATATTTAGCTCTCCACCCATCCTGTAGATTAAAATCCCTCATTATATTCTTAAGGGCTGCAAAGGAATTCTTCAGGACACAATATTTTGCTCTAGAAGTACGGTCTAACTGGTTATCGAAAACTAAATTAAATCTCCCCCCAGTATCACTGGACCCGTATGTTGTAATAATATACCCCCTAATTAAAAAAAAGAAAACTGGAATTGTCCTTGTTGGGGCCATAATATACCGCACATGTGTACGTAGAGTTGCCTATAGAGAGAACTGCCACCAACCATCTGCCTGACTGATCAGTGTCCCATTTCAAGACTTTAATCCCCTTATTTGCTCTAACGATAATGGCTACACCCCTTGAAATACCCCTTTGCCTAGAACATAATACCTCTTGAACCCAACCTAGTTTTCCAAAACCTTTTTCGAACAAAGATCTCACTCCAAAATGGCTACAGACTTGGCCATCCTTGGACTGCCGCCTCTGTGGTAACGGAGCAGAGTCACTATTACATCTATTTTGCATCTGCCCGGTATTACATAATATCCCCTGCCTTCCCTTCTACCCCGCCAGTTATTTTAAAAAAGGGTCACAACTGTATCATATCTCCTTTTTAGGTCAAGCCTAGAGTCAGAGTGCATGCAGTGTCAGTTATATGTTTTGAAAACAGTTTTGTAAATTGTTCATTGTATATAATCTGAAATGTTTTATTTCTCCATTTTCCTACCCTGCTTTTTCCCATTGCCTTTTTTCTATCCCTCACACTTTATTCCTCCCATATTGATGTGTTTTACCCTTTTAGTCTTTTTATCTCTGCCATTGTTTTCCTCAGCTCTGCTGTGTACCACACATCAAGCGTTAGACTAAAGTATTTTAGTGTGGTGGTACGCATCACTGCAATGAATGGAAGGTCATGTATTTCTAGTGCCTCAGTGGCAATCCAGTGTGCTATTAGTGCACTGTTAGAAATTGAAATCCAGGTTGCAGCCCACGGTTTGCTCTGCTCACGCAGGCTTTGCGCGGCTGGCTTAGCTCATGACTGGGCTGGCTTAGGAAGGCTGAGAGCAGAGGCTACAATGTACCAAGGTTTATTCACTTCCCCTTGACACCGACAATCTATTCAGGTTAACAGTGTGACTCACTGTGAGACTCGTCACATGATGGCAACTCACAGTCAGTGTTAAAATTATGGCGAAGAGCTTCTATTAAGAGATTCGCTCTCTTGATATATTGGCGAGCCGGTACGTGCGAGCGGAAAATGTGGCAGTAGTAGAATAATGTGACAGTCCCATCCCAGTCCAGACAGCCGCAGGATTGGTGGTGTCTGACAGGCAGCACTGAGCTTATCTCAGAATGCATGCTGTGGCGCAGCCGGCAAATAGTCGTCAACTCGACTCCTAGAGGAGCGCAGCTGCAGCCGACAATAGCACCCTGGAGGGAGAGAGTGTGCCTACACTGGCAACAGGTAAGGGAACCTGCACCCCCACCGTGAAACTTAATTTTGCTCCACGTGGGCCAGTACTAGCTTCCCCAGTCAAGTTGGTCTTGAATTCCCACAGAGCAGGCCAGAAAAACAGGTTAAGGATTATACTCATGCACTCAGCAGGTAATGAGTGCCACAGGGATGAAGAGGTCTGCACTTAGCACTTAACCCCGAAAACGGCATGCTGACCTACCGGCGCTTCACAGAAGATAAACAGCTTTCATACTCCCATTCCAAATAGGACTGCCCGGGCCAGGGCCGGACTGGCCATAGCGGGCACTGGGCGTTTCACCTGTAGGCCGCTAGGGTGGGAGCCAGTTTTGGGCCACTGGGGGCTGTTTTTGTTACCGGGGGTCGGCAATATTGGTCCCTGGTAACAAAATCGGCCAAAGCCGGTCCTTGCAAACTGCTCGGCTGCACCACCTCCTCACCCGGGGTGGGAGGCCGCTGAGCAATTTGCCAGGGCTGGTTTCTGTTCCCAGTCCGGCCCTGGCACAGGCACACCCCCTGCACACAAGATTGCCACAGGTGAGTAGGCCTACACATAAACAAGCTGGAAGCTGAGCCCTGGGGAGCAATCATCAGGATGAATGCGGCCTCCCTAGAGCCTCAATCTGTTGGCTCCTGCCTAGTGGAGTGAGTCCGGCCCCTAGCAGCGACAACTTGATACCTGGTTATGGTAATGAGGGGCAGCGGTAATGGTGCCAGTCCAACTTTCAGAATGGCCAGCAGTTATTTCACTTACGAGCCTGGTGTTTTCAGTAGCTCTGGTACAGCTGCAGCCTGCTGGTGTCATCTGGTGCTGCGGGGTGGGGCAGGTAGTGGCCTGCAAAACGGGCTGACAACGCTTGGCTGCCCTTCTCAGTTATCATTTTTATTCGGATTGATTAAACCGTACTGTCTTTGAAACAAACAGCATCCTGGCTGGCTGAAAGGTGTGCGCATCACTCTCCTGAGCCTTCTCGATGCCTGTGCTGCTGTCTAGGGTGGCTCGCTAGTACTAGGTTAGTGCCCTTCCAGAGATGGTGCTTTGCAGTAATTTTAAGAACTTCTTAGAGTTTCTCTTTGGTGAAATGGGTGTAATTTCTGATATTTATATGCTTCTCTCATCTTTTTTACTTGACTTTGCTTGCAAGAGTCACTCATAGTTGTTGAAATGTCACTCATAATTACACTGAATTTATGAGAATGTCACACATAGCAATCTAAAATCTTGGCAGCTATGTTCCCTGCTCTGTCATTCTCTCTTCTCATGTTTTAATTTACAATGTGTTCCAGCTCTTCAAAAACTAAAAATTCCATTCTTTCACTCTGACCCTGTGCATATGTTTAATTTTCACTTATTTCACATTTCCTTCTTTGTATACTTGCGATTTGTTTAAAAAATAAAAATGCCATTCTTCCACTCTGACTCCGTGCATATGTTTAATTTTCATTTATTTCACGCTTCCTTTGAAGTTTTGCAAATAATTCACCTATGGAGCTATATTTACCACTAGCTCACCCAATGCGTAGTTACCAAATAATCAGTCAGTTGGCTGTGAAGAAAGTTCAATCCTTTATTAAACACAATACTCTATAGAGGAGCCTCTCCCAACCTCATCCCTTGAGGTGCGCAGAGAAGACTGTTGGCTTACAATTAAGACAGGTCATATATACTTTTTGAACACACTTGCGGTCACCATAGATGGAAAAGTACAAAATGCTTCTAGGGGCCTCAAGGAAAGACCATATTTGGCACACAGAATTTGCTCAGAATAACTCTATTCATTATAGTAAGATCAGAGAGGTTGACTCCCCTCGCCCCGGCACTCTGGAGTACAGGCACGGCGTCTCCCGGAATGTGCTTATCGCATTCAAAACCAGATGTAACCTTGGGCCTTCAGACAGAGGTAGTCTACCTTCAGCTGCTCATCTATAACTCAGAAAGAAGGAGTTCTGTAGGTTAAGAAGGAAAACACGTGACTTCAGCTCAACGCAGAACAGGGCCAACAAAATGGCGTCTACGTGGATTTTCGGCCTAGTTCACTTGACATAAGGAAAACAATAAAAACACTTGTATTTAATCAAGGGAAGGTATATAAAACGATACTCGTATATAGCATATATCAGAGAGTATATAGGTACATCATGCTAACAACTATATAACTGGGTCTAATGCTAAAGAATGGGAGAGAAAACGAGTTTTCGTCCTTCAGATCCACCCTTTTAGCATGATTAGGCTAACTAACTGGAACTCAGTCTTTAATAATGCCTTCATCAATCTTCATTATTTCGTTTATTTCTTGCTGAATCATTTGCTTCTTCACAGCTGAGTGAGAAGGAACAATTGCGGAAGAAAGCTTGGTGGCACAATGGGAACAGAATGCTGGCCCCCAGTGTATGCAAAGGCAGCATGTAAATATAACCCCAGCTATTAACAGCTTCCAACCCCAAGTGGACAGTAATCCCCAGAACCATCCAGAGAAAGACTAGGTGCCATTTTCTACATTCATTTCTGAAGCTAAACAATGCAATTTCTGGATAGCCAAATGAACAGTGGGGGCAGAGTCAGGGATATACATGCAGCAGGAGCTGCCGATCACGCGCCAGCTCCTGCTCGATCGGCCAAGATAACATCTAACACCATTTGATTTTGAAGCGAGACAGGTCTCGTCGCCTGAAGCTCCACTGTCATATTAGTGAAGATATCCGTAGTAATATTAATAACTCGCTCAACTACTCTAGACAACTGTCGCACTTCTCTACTTGTAACTATTGGACCCCATATAGGAAATATTCCCTTAGCAAAATCAGAAAACAGTTGCAGAGGAGTATCAGTCTGATCTATATCAGAAGTATCTATCTGTCTCCAATTTCTAGTAAGTGACAGGCTTGGATCATCCAGACGATGATCTTTATGATAATTGTAGTGGGCTATATATACTGGTGGATACAAGAAGGACAAATAACGGCGTCCTGACCATCCACGCGGGAGCCATGTATACGCATTCTCTCCACACACAAAATATACATTTGGGGGAGTCAAAAGTGGGGGGCTACTAAAGGTTTTTAAATGATAAGTGTAATTACACTCACTTTCTCCTACCGGGACATGTCATGCTCCCTGTACGCAAAATACAGAGGTACTATTCAAAATAGGTATAGGCAGGGTTCTATCGTCAGTAACATTTCTTTCGATAAATTGCTGGAAATACTGAGTATGGTTAAACTCAACAAAATCAAGAATTTCGTTCTGGAGCCAAGTAACTTTCTCATAGGTAGTATATAGATTCATGCAAACATTAGGGTCTAATGATCCTTCTCCATCCTCACCTTCTGGGTCAAAATCTTGATGTACCTCTATATATGCTAAAATCATGGTATAATCTTTTTCAGAGTATCGTTTGGGGTCTACAGTATAATGCATGTACATGGCAGACAATAATTTGAAACAGGCCTCACAACTACCTAAGTAGGACAAGGTCAAGGATATGAACAAATTGTGCTTATGCATCACTGAAGGTAAAAGATCACATACCCAACAATTTGTAGTGTTAGTTGCTCTATGAGTTTGGTGAAGCATTTCAACAAATAAATATTTAGTATAGGTTTGACGATGTCGTTCCTTATGAGGGGCCAAGGTAAAAAACACATGTTCTGGAGGTGAGGGAGTAGTTCCTAAAACAGTATTCATAGGGTGATGAAATTCTAAATACATAAACACTCCCATCGATATTAAAAACAGAATTGCAATAATAACCACAAAGCATATTTTGACGCGGGAAGTCCAACTGGAGAAAACACGTGTATTTACAGGGAAACGCTGCGGAACAAAAGGGCGTTCCTCTTCAGGGACAAAGCGGGCAAAAGGGTACATTCTAATTATAAGTCCAAAACTAAACTCGGGCAATGCAGTCCAACCTGCCAGAGGGTTCTTCTTTCCTGCGTCTGTCTAGAGCCTCACAGGCAGGCTACTAACGTTCATCTCAAAGCAATACAAACAGATCCCCTCATTGGGGTTATGTCCATACACAACCCTTGAAGAAAAATACAACCTGGGCCTCTTAACTGCTTCTGAGTCTTTCTTTCTGAACAGAGCGATAACAATGTTCCTAGCTCTCAACAAGTTCAGTCCAGTGTCTCGCTCAGTACCCCAGAAAGGGTTCTAACAAACCCTGTCACTCAAGTCTTTCCCTATCTCCTACCAGCTTCATCTGGTGTACCCGTTGTTTTCTGGGCCGCAGGTTGTAGCGTACATGACCAGGCATTTCCTGATCAGCAAACAAAACAGGAAAAGATGCATCCGCCACCACTGGAATATCAAGAGCTTGTCGATCAACTGTAGAAACAACAGATTCCGGGGCAATTGTTGAAGCAGATGGCAAAACCCTGTCTACTCCTGGAACTCCTTCTTCTTGCCTTCTTTCAACTTCCTGGGCATCAGAAAAAGGAACAAAGCAAGTGGTCGCTCATTCTCCAGGGTCAAAATTCCTTCTGGAGGCTGATGATCACGAGGAAGCGGCAGCGGTATCCGTTTTACATGAGAGACATGGATCCAATGTCTCTTTTCATCCACTTTCACCGATGTTCGCGTGGCCAGAAGAACTTGGTGCAGCTTAGACCATCTGGGAGCCAGGCTGGAGTCTCGCTGATAGTTCTTGACCAGCACCCACTGGCCAGGTTCCAAACGATGTCCTGGACCCTCTGGCAGGGACTGCAGCACTGCTGATAGCTGCTGTTGAATGGAACGAAGATCTTTAGTCAACGCATACAAATAATCTGTCAACATGTTATACTCAATGTCTGTAAATGACCTAGGTCTTGGCACCCCCCAGACATTTGCTGGTCGTCCAAAGACAACCTCATAAGGTGACAGTCCTGATCGGGAATGAGGGGTAACTCTTACTGACATCAAAGCTAATGGCAAGGTGTCAGGCCATTTTAGTTTCGTGGTCTCCTGTATTTTAGCCATTTTCAATTTCGGTATTCCATTGTACTTCTCCACTAACCCTGTAGATTGTGGATGGCGAGCTGGATGGAATTTCTGTTTAATCTGTAGCCCATTACAAACATGTTTTACGAGTTCTGCATTAAAATGCCCCCCGTTATCTGTCCAGATCACCCGAGGCAATCCATAGAGGGGGAAAAACTCCTTGATCAGAGCTTTTGCTGTGGCCAGAGCAGTGTTTTCCTTGGTCGGATAGGCTTCCACCCATTTACTAAAAGCACATACCACGACCAAAACATACTTCAGATTATTAACACGCTTCATATGTATGTAATCCATTTAGAGTACTTCAAAAGACAGGGTAGGTGGTGCAAAATTTCCGCTAAGCACAGGTTCCCTGCCTCCCGGATTATGTTGTAAACAAATCATGCAATATCGGACTAAATGGGCAGCTGTCTTTGCGATATTTGGGTTATTCCACACTGGATCCAATAGTGCACAGATTCCCTTTGCACCAATGTGCGCTGGGCCATGTGCCATAGTCAGTACAGCATTCACTAATGCATTGGGTAATAACCATCTTTGCTTGTCAGTCAAATCAACCCAACAGTTATTTTCATCCAACCTTCCCACTTCCTTTTCCCGATAGGCCAGTTCGGCAGGGGTAGCTTCTTTCTGTATTTCCCGGACACTTTCCATAGTGTTATCAAACATTTCTGAGTCCGCCACCCACCTAGCAGATGTAGTCCCAAACATCGGGGTCATTTTGGACTGGGCTGTTTCTTTAGCTTTTTGATCGGCAAAAGCATTGCCCTCACCAACTTCATCTACCACTGCTTTATGAGCACTACATTTCACCACTGCTACCATCTTAGGTAATGTTAATGCGGTCAGCAATCACGAGATCAAAGGGCCATGTTGTATTCCTTGCCCATGAGAAGTGAGGAAACCTCTTTCTGCCCACAGCCGCCCGAAACTATGGGCCACGCCAAAGGCGTATTGGCTGTCTGTGTAAATGTTTACACTCAATCCTTGACTCAATTCAAAGGCCCTAATAGTGCCACTAACTCAGCAGCTTGGGCTGATTGATAGGGCACTCGGGAAGTCTCAACTACTGTGCGAGTGGTTGTAATGGCATATGCAGCTGTCGTTGTGCCATCTGCTAACTTGAAACAAGAGCCATCCACATACAATTCCCCTTGAGGGTCAAATAGAGGAATGTCTGTGAGTTCCACCCGTCCCTTTGTCTCTTCCTCAGTCCGAAATATGCAATCATGCACGTTATTATTTTCTTCGTCAGAAGGGAGGGGTAGTAACGTGGCAGGGTTCAGAGTGGCACAACGTTTAATTGTAATATGGGAAGCAAACAAAGTCAATTCATATCCAGTGAGACGTGCACTCATAAGGTGCTGGGTCTTCGTTTTATTCAATAATACATCCACATTGTGCTGTACCATTACTGTGAGGTCAGAATTTAGAACCAGCCCTTCCGATTGTCGGATGGCCACCTCAACCGCAGCCGTGGCCCTCAGACAGCTAGGAAGTGCTCGTGCAACATTATCCAATACTGCAAAAAAATAAGCACAAGGTCTCTGCTTACCTCCAAATCCTTGTGTTAACACAGAAAGCGAGCTACCGTCCACCTAGTGTACATAGAGCACAAAAGGTTTTCGGTAGTCAGGAGTACCCAAGACGGGTGCAGAGCAAAGCGCAGATTTCAAAGAGTCAAAAGCTTGCTGACATTCATCAGTCCAAGGGAGAGGTTCATGCACATCTTTAATAGTTAAATGCAGCAGAGGCTTAGCAAGAAGAGAGAAATTAGGAATCCATTGGCGACAGTAAGAAGTTATGCCAAGAAAAGCACGAACAAGGTACAGACATGTTAGAAATGGTAGTAATACGCTCAGGAGTTAGTCTCCTCCCCGCTTTCGACAGTAGGTGACCAAGATAAGTCACCTCCTGTCGCCAATATTGAAATTTGTAGAGGGATACTTTATTGCCATTAGCTTCCAGATGGCGTAACAATTTGACTGTGGCTTCTTTGCAACCCTCCTCAGTATCGGAGGGTACCAGAAGGTCATCAACATACTGGAGGAGCACGTTTCCTGGGGGCAAAATCAATTCATCTAATACAGCTTTCAGAGCTTGATTGTATATGCTGGGACTCTCTGTGTACCCTTGAGGAGCGCGGCAAAATCTGAAGCTGCGACCAGATAATGAGAAGCCGAAGATTTGTCGGCTATCTGGATGAATAGGAATGCTAAAAAAAGCATTCTTCAAATCAATAACTGAGAAATATTTAGCAGTCGAAGGAATCATAGTGAGTATGGTAGTAATGTCTGCAACTACAGGGTACTGGGGCACTACAATCTTGTTAACTTCCCGCAAATGGATTACAAAACGATCTTCATCGATATGATCAGAATCGTTATCAGTGGGAGCATTTTTTATGATCGGTAAAATCGGGCTATTACAAACATTGGCAGTAATTTCTTCTACTACACCCTTGTCAATCAAATCTTGAATGATGGAAAGAAAAGCTTGTTCACCAGCCGGTGAGACTTTATACTGAGGTATCCGTGGCAACTTTGCATGCGGTTTACAACGTAATGGAAACAGGCGGAATGTTCAAAAGACAAACATCGGCATCCCCAGTTGCCCACAACGTGGAAGGGACGGCGGTCAACTCCCGAGGGAGTGGTTCATTTTTAGCAAAACACTGTTGACTCTGTTTGTTACGAGAATGAATAGTTAAATAGACACCATCGGGAGAACAATGGATCTTAGCATTCAACCTTTTCAACAGGTCCATCCTAGTAGATTCTCCCCGCAATGTGAAGTTATCAGAAACTGAGAGTCCACAGTGATTGTACCGATAGTAAACGCGATAGGTTTCGAAATGGGGCTCACCACCGGGACTCCAGAGAATCCTACTGAAACATTATTTTGCCCGGACAAAGCAGCCCCTGTGACCAGTGAACGAGCAATGGGACTATTCCCATCAAATGCCCTCTCACATAAGGTCCTTGCTGATCAACGGGTACGGACACTTGGCCCCCACTCTGTCCATGGCTGTCCTATGCATATGAATACCCATCTGTTCCCCCGAACATGCAGTCTGCATTGTAATACTGCCTACCTTTTTGGTTGTCAAAATGTTTTTCTCAGAATTAATACGGGTCACTTCTTCCCTTCGCATGTCGCTCCGGTCGGTACCGCCTAAACCTCTCCCTCTCCCTCTCACAGCCCCATTCTGAGCCAACAACAGTGGACACTGAGCTCGCCAATGCCCTTCCTGTTTACAATAAGCGCATTGGTTTATTCCTAAAGTAACAGCCGGACCTCCGCCTCGTCCTCTTCCCACCCCCTTTGGAGCGAATCCCCTACCGCCTCTCTCTCTCCCTCATCCTCTAATGACTTGCTGCATCAATACTCGGGTTTTTAGATCTTTAGCTTTCTTCTCTATTTTGTCCTTACTCTCATTTTCCCTATGCTCGTAATACTGAGCCATGCTCAGTATTATTGAAGGCGTAGAGGTAGTCCAAGTGCTTTCGGCAGCTTGCAATCAGACGGAGACCTCAGGCAATGAGTTAGTCACAAACCGATTAACAAACAATCGAATGCCGCCTTCCAGTGATAGATCGTGACCACTAAAATCGATAAATACACCTTCAAATCTAGGTAAGAAATCCGAAAGACTCTCCTCCTTTTTCTGCTTACATGCCGTCAGCTTATCCCAATCTACTTTGAGAGGCGGAATCAGAGAATGCATGTAAGTAGTTATTTTAGCCAGTAGATCCGTTATTTCAGCTCCGGGTTTATCACTTGGTTTTCGATCCTTGTCCCAGTCTTTGAACTGTTCCCAAGTTCCTCCCAACTCAGCGGCATGATTCTGGTCATGCACTTGGTGCCACACATCTATCGGAACCAAGAGACCAAAGAACAACTCGACATCAGCTAAAGTCATGACGGCTGAAGAAGCAGCCTCTGTCAGTTCTTTATAGTAAGCCTTAGGGTTTTTTTCGGGGATCAGGAAGCTGTGATTTTAGAGCAAGGACCTCACTTCTTTTCCAAAGAGTGTAGACCCATTGTTCCTGGAATTGAGCTTCCACACGAGCTCTTGTAACCACATTCTAATCATTTCGTATTTCAGGTATTTCAGGATGATAAATGGGATGTACTTCCCGCATTGGATGCTGGGAATCCCAATTTGGACATTTCAAAAACATTCGCCCTCAGTATTTCACTAAAGTTTCGACATTCCTATACACATTCTCTTGGCTCAGTTCAAACTTATGGGCTCGATCCAAAATATCATATATCACTTGAGGGGCTCTTCCATCTGGGAAACACTATTCCCACATAGAAATAAGTCGATTAGCCATGTGTTCCAATGCATATTGCTGCATCACAGGCTCATAATCTCCCATGGTACTCCATATGTCAGTGACTGTGTATATAGGATTCCGCATCCACTGGGATGCTTGATTCGTAACCAGCTCTTTCTCATCAAACCCTACTGATGCCCGTGTATATAACCTCCGTGCGCCGAGATCCCCTGGAGCACGAGAAGGAGTTAAATCTATCAAAGCAGGGGTTGTGCTTGCTGATTGAAAAGTTAACACTGGAGTCGGAGGAGATAGGACAACAGAGGACCTAATAGAGGGAGATAATGCATCAGGAATCAGAGTAGCAGTTTCCCCTGTGGAGGTACATGGAACGAGAGAAGTTCCCATAGGGGCGGAGGGAAGTGTTACTGCAGAGGCTCGGGCCAGCGGAACTGCGTCTGAAATTAAGGGGACAGCAGGATACACGCACTGAGGGGCATACGGAGGAGGGGGCCTAGTATCGAGCAAATCCTCCAATTCATCCTCTGGCTCTTTCCGTTACGTAGCTTTTATCTGCCTGCAGCCTAAACTGTCTGTTCATGCAATCAACATTCTGCTCAGTCTGACCTTTATCGTATCCAATAGCTTTCTGTGTAATTGTCTGTCCTGCTTTGGCCTTACATAATTTTTCTTCCCAAATGCGTCTAGCTTTGCTTCCTTCTGCCACATGTTTAGGGTATCGAACATTGCCTGTCGGCTACGTTTAGAAAACAACTGGTCCTTCAGATACTGTATCTTTTTCTCATCAAAAGACCCTGTTAAGGGCCATTGCACTTCCACATAATCCTTTGTATACTTGTGCCATAACGTATTAAACAAAAGAGGTACAATACCATGCTTACAATACATATCATGACTCGGACTTCCTTCCGGAGGGGCAGGCTGACTTTCATCCAATCTCATGCCTTTTCGACAACCACATCCAAAGCACAATTTGCTAAAACACGGCATTTTGTCGTACTCACTCACCATCAAATTTTCAATAAGAAAAACAATCTCCCAAACATGCCCATGTTCACACTTTCAGTATGATTCATTCAAAGGTACAGACAAGACAATACAAGGCAATACAAACAAAAACAAACAATGGATTTTTTTTAATTTGACATGTCTTTTCCAAACCAAAAGAACGGAGCCCGTCGACTCCCGTTCATAGAGAACTTTAATCAACTCCGACTTCCAGACCAACAGATACCAAAGTCAGGCAGTCTAGAGACCACCAAGAGATCACCGCACAGGGATTAACCACCGACCGACCTACGGACCATCCTGGTACACCTTTTGGACTATTCTGACTAAGCCCGCTGTCTTAGCGTCGCTCCAGATATGTCCAAGGGCTACCCAGGCATAACTACAGGCATTTCCGAGAGCAGCCCGGACGGGTGTGCACCACGCAAGCCACACCAAGGCGTCTGGTCGATATCTCTATTATTCACCAGGCAAGCCCGTGGAGCATCTACCCGTGCAGCCGCAATGCTTCCCGTCAGACCTCCAAAAAGTTCTCCGTGGTCCACCGAGCACCAAATCCAAAGCAGTTAACTGTTCCAAAAACACTGATCTAACCAATAACAAGACGATTCACTCACCTGGTGCGCACAGGTATGATTGCGGTTTCTCCACTACCAACCCTCGTAGACCAACACGGTCAGCTCCTGGGTTACGCCCGTAGGACTACGGCGAGGGGCCACTAGCAGCAGAGGCTCTCTGATCGCGAGAGCGGAGTAAATCCAAATCTCTGGTCGGTCCACCCCCTCGATCAAAAAGTACCCCTTTCTTTTGTCCTCTTCAACCCGGTTATGGGAGGAAGACCCCAACACAAAGTCCCACCAGAGTCGCCAACTGAGGTATTGCAAATAATTCCCCTATGGAGCTATACTTACCACTAGCTCACCCAATGTGTACTTACCAAATAATCAGTTAGTTCGCAGTGAAGAAAGTTCAATTGTTTATTAAACAAAATACTCTATAGAGGAGCCTCTCTCGACCTCATCCCTTGAGGTGCGTAGAGAAGACTGTTGGCTTACAATCAAGACAGATCATATATACTTTTTGAACACACATGCGGTCACCATAAATGGAAAAGTACAAGATGCTTCTAGGGGCCTCAAGGAAAGACCATATTTGGCACACAGAATTAGCTCAGAATAACTCTATTCATTATAGTAAGATCAGAGAGGTTGACTCCCCTCGCCCCGGCACTCGGGAGTACAGGCACGGCGTCTCCCGGAATGTGCTTATCGCATTCAAAACCAGATGTAACCTTGGGCCTTCAGACGGAGGGAAAGACAGTCTATCTTCAGCTGCTCCTCTATAACTCAGAGTTCTGTCGGTTAAGAAGGAAAATACGTGACTTCAGCTCAACACAGAGCAGGGCCAACAAAATGGCGTCTACATGGATTTTCTGCCTAGTTCACTTGACATAAGGAAAACAATAAAAACACTTGAATTTAATCAAGGGAAGGTATACAAAACGATACTCGTATATAGCATATATCAGAGAGTATATAGGTACAACATGCTAACAACTATATATCTGGGACTATTGCTAAAGAATGGGAGAGAAAAAGAGTTTTCGTCCTTCACCTTCTTTGTACTACTTGCAACTTGCTTAAAAAATAGAAATTACATTCTTTCACTCGGACTCCGTGCGTGTATTTATTTAATTTTCATTTATTTCACAGCTGCCTTCTTTGTACTACTTGCCACTTGCTTAAAAAAAGAAAAAACATTCTTTCCCTGTGACTCCGTGCGTGAATTTATTTAATTTTCATTTATTTTGCGGCTTCCTTCTTTGTACTACTTAACGTTCCCTTATTTCACCTTTCTTTCTTTGTACTTGTTGCGATTTGCTTGGAAAATAAGCATTCCATTCTTTCACTTCGACTCTGTGTGTCCATTTAATGTTCATTTATTTAACCTTTCCTTCTTTGAACTGCTTGTGACTTGCTTCCTGTCTTCTGTGGAGCAGCGGCGCCAGTATTAATAAAGAAACGTGAGATAATTTGTAGCGTGAGAGTGTCTGGTATCCCATGAGATTGCGTATCCCCAGATTCAGCCCGAGCAGAGATCGACTGCTTCTGTCTGATCCTGCCCGGGTTTAGATAAGTCTCCGAAGGCACCCGAAGTGCAGGGGATAAACGATCCAAAGGGGATATCAGATATTATACAACACCTGTTCAGTTTCCATCCCAACAAATGCTGCATTGCCTAATGCTCCCCCCACAAGCTCATCAGTCAAATCTTTTGCCTGGTCAATGGTTAATACTGTCACCCCAGAGTGCGCTACTTACCACATGTTGTAAATACCCCATATTAAAAATTTATCACAGGAAAATGAGGTATAACATGCTGAATTTGTTTTTAACACACCACATTCTGCATGTTTTCCTTTTTTAGCACCTTTTCCCCAAATAACTCCGAATTTATCATGGGAACCCAGCAATGGTGTTATAATTAGCACACCAATCATAATTCTGAACCCTATCCAAACATGTGCTTACATAGGGAATAGAATTTCAGATTTATTGGAGCTGAGTTTTTTTGTCTCCTCCCCACATACATTTCTCAGTCTTAGCCCCAATAAAATGTGATTTTCTCAACCCATCTCAATGTTAGATCCTTCACCCCATTTGATTTGTAACTCAGCTAAATTATTTGTGTGGTGGATTAAAATAGACATTACCAGTAAGACCTTACAATTCAAGGCCCTCATTATACATTGGTCAGATAAAAGTGGGGGTATTTATCACATGCAGAGAATACTATTGCCGGCAGGGAGAGGTATTTATCATGTGTGGTAAATAACTCCTATTCCAAATTTCAGCAAGACAATAATGCTTAACATGCAAACTCTCTTTTAAATACACCAAATTGTGCATGTTTATTTATCTGAGGTCTCTTCCCCCAACAACTATTTGCAGTGTTGAACTGCTGGCGTTGTTCTGGGGAAAATTGCAAAAATGAGATAAGTATCATTGTTAGAAATAGGGTTTCTATTTGTTAGAGGAGGTATACACCTTGTCCAAGTAGGGATCACCACTCTAGTCAGAGTAAGCTAGATACATACTAAGAGATAACCTGTGCTCTCCCTATGGTGGCCTGGCACAGAGCAGTCAGACTTATCTAAAGAGCCAATGTGTAAAGTATTTGTGCGACACACACAGTTACACAATGAAAAGCACCACAAAAATACTCAACAGAGGGTTAGAAAAATAGATAATATTTTTATTAGTAAAACACGACCAAAATGAACCTCACAATCTGTCGTCATCAAGCCGAACAATCCGTCGAAGCGATGTCGTCCAGCAGCAACAGCGGCGGTGTCAAAGGAGATTCAACAATTTTGACTGGTGCAAAGTCATTGTTGTGTGGATTCTGCTGGACCACCACAGAAAAGTAACTTCCAAGAGCCCAGGACTGAGTTGGCACCTCTTGGCAAGTTAGTACTCACAGATGGCAGAGTCCAGGTGCTGTTGCAATGTTGAAGTTAGTCTTTCATGGCCCTGAGACCTCAGAACAGGAGGCAAGCCAACAAGCCCTTGGAGTCACTATGGGTTCAACTGAGATGGGTCCAGCCCTTTCCTCACCAGGGAAGAGGGCAGCAAGAAGAAAGCAACTGGTGGCACAGCAGTGCAGAAAAGCAGTTCCTCCAGATCAACGGTCCAGCAGAGTGGCAGGTCTTGTAGCAGCACAGCACTCCTTCTTCCTGGCGGAGTTCTTCACAGGTCCAGTAGTGTACTGTCATGGTGGGGTCAGAGACCCAGTACTTATACCCAAATGTGTCTTTAAAGGAGGGGTTGCTTCAAAGAAGGGTCTTTGAAGTGCAGAGAGATCCTTCTTCCCAGCCCTGACTCCAGAATATCCGTAGGGTATGGGGACAGACCATTACCCATCCAGTTGGAAGTGTCAGCTCCTCCCTTTTTTTCTGGCTAGAAAGGGCCATCTGAATGCAGATGAGTGCTCAGACACCTCTAGCCTTCCTGTGTCTGTGACTGTCTAGGAACAATATACCAGGGGCCAGATGTATGTAAATCCAATTTACCGATTCTTAAATACCGAATTTTACCGATTCGGTATTCATGAATCGGTAAATCATATGTAGATAAAAATTCGGTATTTTTTACCGAATCAGTAAAAATCGGAATCTGACGTTCGAAAAATACCGAATCAGTATTTACCGAATCGGAATTTCCCATTCATTCCTATGGGCCAAAAGGCCCATAGGAATGAATGGGAAATACCGAATCAGTAAATACCGATTTGGTAAATTCCGAAACGGAAAGCAAGGAAAAAGTGAAACTTAATAAAACAGCCAATCAGGTGCTACCACTCTCCCCCTCCCTACAAGGAAGTGGCTACCCAGGCAGCTGCAACTAATTAGAAGGTTCTGGAGAGGCAGTCAGAGCTGAGCAGAACATGGCAAGCAGCTGTGAAAGCCAGTAGGCAGAAAGAAAGAGGAAAATAAAGTTCAGCAGCACAGAGCTGCAGGTACTTGTGGAGGAAGTTGTGAGGGTGCACAACAAACTTTTTGGCAGACACTCCCTCACTGTTCCAGAGTCTGCAAAAAGAAAAATCTGGCTGGCAATTGCAGAAAAAGTGAATGCAGTGGGAGTCACCAACAAGAATACAGAGGATCTGAAAAAAAGGTTCTATGACCTCAGGAGCCTCACCAAGAAAAAAATGTCAGATATTCACAAGCAGGCAGGCCTAACTGGTGGAGGCAGGAACACAGCGCCCCCCCTGACTGACCTGGAGGAGTTGGAGAGCTGCTGCAAAAAAAGGTAAGACGCATGCGCTGCATAACACCCCATACCAACCTGCTTCCCAATACCCTTTTATGTACAAGCAAACCCCACTCCATTACTGCTATCACTATACAGGAACAATGCATGATGGGAAATGTAGTCAGCAAATGTAAGACCATGTGCAACAGCTTAGACATCAGCAAGTCAGTGAACTGAATGCAGATAAAAGGCAGTGAAATGTGTAAAGCATTTATTGTAGTGATTGTGACACAGTAACACTCAGTTGATATACACTTATTTATACCTAGGGGCCAAATCAGGCAGTCGACCCACTGAGACAGTAGGGATTGCACCAGCGAGGGAGGAGAGTGAGGATGCAGGTCCAAGCCAAGTGCAAGCCTCGCAGGAGGAAGGAGACACGACTACCATCTCCCATGAAGATGAGACTGTACAGACACCAGAGTTGCTGCACTCCCCACAGCTTTCCCAATCCCCTCCCTTGGTATTTTCTCCAGAAACTTCACCATCACATCTTCAGTCCACTCCTGCAAGCCCACCAGCCAGGAGGCGTGTTGTGGCCCAACTACCATTAATGGGGGCAGCAGAGGGTGAGGGTGAGGATCAAGTCACCTTAGAAGTCAGGTCAGCAGCACTGCAGTCCACAAGTGAGACAGTCACTGGTCGCAGAGGACAACGCAGACCCAGCAGTGCAGGTGGACTTGGTGAGGGTACTGTGTTGCGGGCGTGGCTTGGACGCCAAAGGGAATGGCGGTGTGAGCTCGGAGCTCCGCTCCCGATCCCCACAGTAATCCTGAAAGTCGGAGCGGAAAAACCCGCGACGGCCCCGGAAAAACGGGGCGCTGACGGAGGAACACAACGGGCACACGGTGAACCGCCAACGGAACTGATTAGCAGAGATTTGGCGCCGGAAGACCAGTGTGCCTTGCTACAACGAGGCTCCCAAAATGGCGGCCGAGGTGTGATAAACGCTGCTCGGCAGCGAGAGCAGTTCTCCCCCCTGAGGGAGCCGAAGCGCCGACTCCGGATCGCACGCCACATATGGCTGGGTGACCTAGTGAGAGACCCAGATGATCACCGACGAGGAGGTTCCTGCCCACTGAGCCGCCTAGCCTGAGCGCAGAGACTAGACAAGATGGCGGAGTGACCCGGCCTACTGCGTCATGCAGGAGAGCGGAGCCCGAAGAAGCAAAGACCAGTAGCCTGTGAAGAACTAAGGAGCGGTGCGAGCCGGCAGAGCCGAGACGCCCTCGCTGACGGCCCGGAGGGTGGCTGGCTCACGACCCCCCCCCCTGAAAGAGACATGGGGGTGGGGCACTGAACCTCGAGCCATCGGCCATGGGCGGCGGAGGAGACGACCGCAGGCAGTCGTAGAGAAGTGCCCCAATCGCCCCTACTACAGTGAAGACAGTAGAGCTGGGGGAGCCCGCACGGTCAGCCCAGCAGTACACTGGGGAGCCAGATCTGTGCATTGCACCAAGTGGGGACCGGGACAACAGAGATGCGGAGACGCAGACCGCGGGCCCGCCCAATGGGTAGGCCGCATGACAGGGCTAAACAGAGAGCAACTCTAGTCCAATGCCGGGCCCTGGATAGGTCTTAACCCGGGCGAATCACGGCGGTTTGCAGAAAGAAAGCAAACACGAAGCGGAACGGCGAGTTGAGCGGTGGTCTAGCGGTGGCCCAGGGACGGGGGGCCCTGAGGCCGGAGCCCCCAAGGTGCCAGCAAGCAAGTGGCTGGGAACGCAACGATCCCTCCGGCTGGGTTCCAATGCCCGAGAGGAGGTCAGCGGGGCAGTGGAGGGCCTGACTGGAGATTGTGGGCACTGAACACACCGTCGGAGGAGGCGGCTGGGCAACATGGTGAAACCGAAGGGAAAGACTGAAGATGCGGCGGCCTCCGACGCGGCGGAAGGAGATCCTGCAGGACCATCAGAGCTGCAGCAGTTGCAGGACCGCATCTTGGAGGCCATACCGGCCACAAGAGACACTTTGCAGCAAGACATAGCACAGGTGGTTTCGGGACTGGGCCTCCTGCGAGCGGACCATGACAAACTCAAAGATAGGGTCAAGGATGTTGAAGATGCCCTACAGGAACTGGCTCCTGCTCATAAAACTGTGGAAGGCAGACTAACAGATGCCCTGGACCGGATCCAGGTCCTAGAAAGACGGGCTGAGGGCGCCGAAAATAGGAGTCGACGTAGTAATGTCCGTATAGTGGGAGTACCGGAAAAGGCGGAAGGGGAGAACATGGTTGAGTTCCTTGACAACTGGCTCAGGACTGTAGTGGCGCCGGAAGGCTTGTCGCCCTTCTTCACCGAGGAGTGCGCACACCGGGTCCCATCCGGGCCGCCCAAACCGGGCCTGCCCCCGAGACCGATTATAGCTAAATTGCTGCATTATAAGGACAGGGACCTTCTGCTTCAAAAGGCTCGATACACTGGTCTGTTTCAACTGGAGAACAGCAGAGTGACATTGTACCCCGATTTCACCCTTAAGACGCAGTGATTGCGTGCCTCCTTTCTATCGATTAAAAGGGAACTCCGGACTGAGGGCATCCCTTACTCCTTGCTTTTCCCAGCTAAGCTCAGGGTGGTGGTCGATGATAAGACACGCTTCTTCGGCACATCGGCGGACGCATGGGAGTGGTGGGAAACATATAAGGCGGGCACTGATGGAGCCAAGTCCCGAGAAGAAAGGGAACGGGAACGAGAACGAGCGCCAGCAGGCCTACGGAAATCGCAGAGATTGCGCAAAAGAAGACAAGGTGCACGGAAACCATCAGCGTCACAAACGGAAGCGGAGCGGAAGGCCGCACTAAACGCTGTGGAAACGCTGGCGAGATACGGAGGTTCCCTGTCCAAGCAGGGCACGGACACAGAGACACACGCCTTAGCCTTGGGCTCAGAATCGGACCTGTCGGGGATACACAGAACCAAGGGCCCATTGGTAGCACCGCAGACGTCAGAGGAGATCCTGAATATATGACTCGGAGCTGATAGGTAGTGGGCAGGATTGCCAACGAGAACCTCCCGAACTAATGTGCACTATGACCGGGGTTTACGGACTGGGTTATAGGCCTGCCGCTAATTCTGGAGGGACCACGGGAGGGGGCGGGGGAAGAGCCTGCGTAGCTACCTTCTGGCCTTGGCCACGTTCCACTAGCCCTTAAGGCACTCACGGTTACGGCCGTGTTATAGCAGCACAGTTTGAAAGTTGCATAAGTTTGGATGGGAACTGATAGACTAATATTAGGGCCTGTTCTGGGGGGAGGCGGGGGAACACTGTTGGGGACCTTTTCCACAATTGGCGACTGTTGACCCCGAGAAGCCTGGGAAATGAAAAGTCCGGACAATCCAGAAGGAATTGGGGGGGTACACCATCCGCAAGGGAGTGGGCTACTGTGTGAGAAAGAGACTTGAATCATGGGACAATGGCTAATGCTAATGTATTGATTTTTGAAGTGTATAACCTGGAACGTGCAGGGGCTTCACACGATGGTAAGGAGACATAAGGTACACGCCTACTTAATTCGGAGGGGGGTCCACATCGCGTTGCTGTAAGAAACACACCTCACGAAGCAGGAGGGTACGGCTCTGCAGAGGAGATGGAGGGGACAGGTCTTCCACACTTCTTATTCAGCGTATGCTAGGGGCGCTCTGATATGGGTTAGGGCGGGCACGCCCTTTCAGCCAACACGACACTTAATAGACCCGGAAGGGAGATAAGTAGTGGTGGAAGGCAGACTGACAGGTAGGGACATAGTCCTGTGCAGCGTATACGCCCTGAACATAGAGCAGCTCGTTTTCCTAACAGGCTTATCGGGGACACTGGCACACTTCCTGGCGGGCCCGATCCTGTTGGGGTGGGACTTTAACTCAGTAGCGGACACAACACTGGATAGGTCCCACCCACCACTGAGGGACTCCCCTGTTCACCGACTCACAAAGGGCAGTTTGGAGTGGCAAGAGGGATGGGGTTTGACTGATGTCTGGCTTGCACACCACCCAACTGAACGCGATTACTCTTACTTCTCCAGCCTGCATGACCTCCACGTCCGAATGGACGCAATATTATGCACACAGGCCATAACTTGGTCGGAGTACCTGACGAGAACAATCTCGGACCACAACCCGTTAATAGTTAACTTGGCCTGGGCGATCGAGGTGCCACGAGTGCCGACTTGGAAGTTGAGACCGGAGACCCTGAAGGACCCGTTGTTCCATGCGGCACTGGAGGAGGGTATAACCCAATACTTCAATGATAACGAGGGGACGACGGCCACTAGGGCATTGGAGTGGGATGCTTTTAAAGTGGTGATGAGGGGCCAGTGCATAACGAAATATGTGGGCACGCGGAAGGTGCTGCAAGAGGACCTCATTAGGGCAGATTCTAAGCTGCGGGAAGCGGAGAGAGGGTGACCTGGCCATCCCGAACTCCAAGAGGAGGTTAACTCAGCTAGGGAGGCGGTGGTGGTGGAAGTGGAGCCGCTTCGCGCCTTTGACCACCGGGCGTATATGCTCAGGACCCATGTAGAGGGGGATAAAGCCGGAACGTTGTTAGCATGGCTGGCAAACCCCACCAAGCGATGCTCCCCAATGTTAGCAATAGAGGATGAGGTGGGTCGCATCCACTACTCCCAAACGGAGATCTTAGATGGCTTTCAGAAGTATTACGAGGGCCTCTACAAGAGCGAACCAGGGGATCGGGAGAATGAGACCGAGATCTTTCTGGATGGCCTTCAATTGCCCCAACTAGGCGAGTAACAGGCGAAGGCTCTGGGGAGAGACATTGACCTAGGAGAGATCAGGGGAGCAGTGAAAAAGATGGCCCGCAACAAGCCGCCAGGATTAGATGGGTTGCCCATAGAATTTTATAGTAAATACCTAGACATCTTGGTGCCAAAACTCCAAACAATATATAAAGAAGCCAGAGCAGCGGGTCGCCTTCCCCACTCAATGCGGGAAGCGTTAGTAATACCACTCCTGAAACCTGGCAGAGGGAGCAGTAGCCCTGCGTCTTATAGGCCACTCTCTATGCTAACCGCTGACTACAAGATATTGAGTTCCATATTGGCAGCTCGACTGCTACAGCATATGCCCGACTTAGTGCACGAAGACCAAAATGGATTTATTCCTGCACGGAACACGACGATTAACATCAGGAGACTCACATGCCTGTTGGAGGGCTCGTACACTGAGGGGCGAGCGCCTGTAGTCCTATCAGTTGATATCGAAAAGGCCTTTGATAGTTTAGAATGGGACTATTTATATAAGGTCATGGAACGCTTCGGACCGGGAGAAGGGTATATCAATTGGACGCGAGTCCTGCATATGGCGGCAGTTGCAAGGGTGAAGATAGGACCCCTAGTATCGCACCAATACCCGGTGGAAAGGGGCACCCGACAAGGATGCTCCTTGTCCCCCCTATTATTCGCGCTAGCAATTGAGCCACTAGCGGCCGAGGCCCGGACAGGAAGGTATTTTGAGGGGATAGATAGTAGGGACGGGCAGCAATTTATCTCGCTGTATGCCGACGACCTGCTGTTGTTCCTAGAAAATGACACGACAGCACTGGAAGGAGCAGAGAGACTGCTGGGGCGGTTCGGCGAAATATCAGGCCTAAAGGTCAACTGGGCAAAGACGTGCTTGTTTCCATTACTGAGAGACGCGGGTCGTCCTGACCACCGACCCATGCTTAACTGGGAACCGAATTGTCTTAAATACTTAGGGGTATATATATACCATACGGCTGCAGATATGTTAGAGGGAAATGTGGGCCGCTGTGTGCGAATGCTGAAAGGCAACATGGCCTTTTGGGCCACGCTCCCGCTCTCCGTCGCTGGACGTATATCCTTGCTGAAAATGGTTGCCCTGCCGCGATTACTATACTACTTTCGTACACCCCCGATCTGGATCCCTAGTTCCTTCTTCCGCCAACTCAAATCACAGCTGACCACGTTCCTGTGGGGGGGTAGGTAGATGCAGAGTGGCGTTGGCGACGCTCACCCGCCCGAAGGACGAGGGAGGGCTTGCGTTACCGGATTTCGAGCTTTATTATCTCGCCGCTCAATTGCAGATATACACGCAGGAGGTGGCGCGGGTGTACCGGGGCCCTGAGAGTGGTGGGACGAGAGGCACACCACGGCATGTCCTGGCCTATATAGCCCTACAGCAGAAGATTGCTATTCGAGACCTGACACTTGAACAACAAACGTTACGGCTTTGCTGGAACCGGTCTCATAGGCGGGCAGGGATTCGGCACCCATATGCCCCGGAAATACCCCTGGGCATGCTGACGGCGCTGCCCCATGGCGGAGACTGGTCGCAGCTGCAGCACTGGGAGGAAGCGGGAATACAGGTTGTTGGAGACCTCTATGAAGACGGGGCGCTCCTCCCATATCAGGAACTTCAGGAACGATTCGATCTGCAGAGAGGGGGCTACCTTCTGCACTCAGCTGTGGTCGGAGCAATGCAAGCGCATTGGAGGGGGGGCTGACAGAGCCTGAGACGTCCGCGACTTGTCAGTATGCTATGATGGCGGCTGGGACGGTTAAGGCTGTGACGTGCCTGTATTCTAGAATGCTTCGCGAAAGCCTGCTGCCCCTCACGGCTTTGAAGGCCAAATGGGAAGCTGACCTGGGTAAGGATATTCCTGAGACAACGTGTGCCAAGCCCGAAATAGCACGAGAAATGCGAGATTCCAGCTCATTCATTTTTACGTGCTACACAGGGCCTACATGACCCCTGGCAGAATCAAGAAATACTTTGGGGTAGCTGAGTCGGCGTGCCCCCGGTGCGCAGTGGAGGGAGTGGAGATAGAGCACATGCTGTGGTCCTGCCCTGCCCTACGGGAGTACTGGAAGGCCATAGGGGAGACTTTAAACGAAGTAACGGAAAGAACCATTGAGTTTGACTCGGCGGTGTGCATTCTGCACTGGTTCCCACACACGCCCAAACATAAAAATTCAAGCAACTTCATTGATATGGGTTTGATAATAGCCAAAAGGGAAATAACAAGACAATGGAAGGCGAGAACAGGCCCATCTCACAGGAGATGGTATAACGAATTCCTCAAGTGGGCAGCTTGTGATAGCACACACAGATATCAACTAGCACGTCGGAATCCAGACGTTAGGGCAATGGACAAGGCAGCAGCCTGGGAGGCGTTAGTACAGGCCCTAAGGGATAGCATGCTAGCGGAGGATGAGGAGTCCCTCAGCACGAACAGTGATTGCACACAGGAAACATCGAGCACATCACACACCTAGACAGTAACTGGCCCAAGATTGTACCCTAGATTAGTCACATCAAGAGACCCTTCGAGCGGATGGTGAGGGGGGAGGAGAGGGTGGGTAAGTAGCTCTGTTGAGGGATAGTTTAAGAGGGAGGTTATACATTTTAGTTAGGTTAGGGCACAAAAGTAGACATGCACTCTTTAATACGAGGAAGATGTTCCTAACAATAGCAACCAGACAAAGAAGGGTCGATTGATTGCCGCCGCCCGACCTCCGGGTTGTGGGCCTGCAGGCTGTGTATGACGCGACAAGAAAGTATATTGATAGATGACCTGAGCAGAACTGTAAATATGTCGCTACTGGTGTGTGAACTGTATGTCTACAATAAAAATTACTTTAAAAAAAAAAAGTGAGGGTACTGTGTTCCGTGGGCTGGAGGCGAGCATGGTGCGCATTCAACGGATGCAGGGCAAATCCATCCAAGCCTGCCAACGTCAACTCTTAGCCCTGAATGTGCAAATAGGAGACATGGGGAAGGGCATGAGAGACATTGTGGACACAAATAAAGAGATAGCTAAAACAAATACGGACATTGCAGCAGGGATGCAGCAGATGAGCAACTCTATTAACCAGCTATGCTCCAAACTTGAAAGTCAGTCTCACACAAGGCGCAGGGATGCCCGTGCCCACAATACGGCCATCAATCGATTGGCCACAGCCACATCCCTGCTATGCAGGAGGGGCATAAATATGCAGGAGGCCTTGATACAAAATACAGCAGAGGTAACCAGGGGCATGGACAGAATTACGAGTGCACTAGAGGCACTGTTGATTTCACAAACAGCACAGAATCCTGCCCTGGACGTGGCAGAGGCTGAGGACACTAGTAGCCGGAGCAGCATGGCTAGCACTGTTGGTGAGCCACGGAGGAGTAGCAGGTGCCAAGCTGAGGCTGCAGGGCACACTGAACCAAGCGACCAACACCCTAGTGGCTCTGGGAAGCGTGGCCGCAAGTGACATTACCGGTCATGGGTGAAATAACCCGGGACATACAGTCCCCACGTGTATGATGTTTATTTTGTTGCACTGCAGTGCTTGAACGTTGAGGCAACATTAAAATACGTTATTCCCATACACAACCTGTCTGTGTCTCATTACTCACTCAGAAATAGTTGCGTGTTATCTCCTCACGTCTGTATCTGCCATCACTTGGTGTTGACACTCCAGTAGGTTGTGTTTCAGACACAGCATTCTTGTCGTCATGATCCTCAAAGTCTGAAAACTCCACCTCTGTGCCCTTCTTCACAGCAAGGTTGTGCAACATAGCACAGGCAGCAATGATTTTGCAGCAGGTCAGGGGGGTATACTGCCGGGCACCTCCACTCTTGTGCAGGCACCTGAACCTGCTCTTCCACATGCCAAAGGTACGCTCAACAACATTTCTTGTGCTCTTGTGGGTCCTGTTATATCTCCTTTGGCTGGGTGTTGAGGGGTTGAGGTAGGGGGTGAGGATGAAGGAGCGTAGGGCATATGCACTGTCCCCTACAAGGAAATGGGAATACATTACTCACATGCATACATGTACTTCTTACTGCAATTGGTGTTAATGGGGTCGCACAATGTGTCTTACCTAGGAGGTATCCTTCGCCAAATTCCCCTGCTGTCAGCCGTGCATAGATGCTGCTGTTTTGGAATATGTAGGAGTCATGGGTACTCCCAGGAAATTTGGCCACCAGGTCAGTGATGACGCACTTTGCATTGCAGATCACCTGCACATTGATGGTGTGGGTGGACTTACGATTCCGATATATGTATTCGGTGGCAGCAGGGGGACAAATGGAATGTGGGTGCCATCAATGCAGCCAATTATATTGGGGAAATGCGCCATCTGCTAAAAGTCAATTTTAGTTTGGAGCAGTTTGTCAAAGGGTTGCAGGGAAAGATATATAATGGTCCATCCTTCACCACAGTAAAGAAGCAGCTTTGTGATCTGGACCACTGCTACTCCTTACTCTTCCTGGCCCCCTGCGAGTTATCAGAGATGGCAATTTGAAGTACTTTGACTCCCCGGCGGAGACATGGGACTGGCTCGAGGAACAAGGGTTGGCGACGGCACCCAAATTGTCTGATGAGTCCCGACCTCGTGAGTGCCTGCCGCGGAGGTAGACGCAAGGGGAGAAAAGCCAGGAGCGGGGGACCTACAGTGGCCATCCCCAGTCCTGACCAAATCAGATTGGAACGTCAAGGGGCCCTGCTGGGATTGGCGGCCCTCCATCCCTCAAGATCCCCGGTTCACTCTGCTGCCTCTCCACCCAAGTCCGGAGCTTCCGAATCCACGTCAGAGTGGTCCTTAGATGCAGACTTTCCCCCACTCTGGGGTGTCACCCCACAAACTGCAGATGGCATTATTTGATATTTAATTTATGTTCATATCAGAACATCACATTGCTTCAGGGCATGTTTGGTTTTGGTACTTTTGTGATGCTCTTTCTCCTGCTCTTTTGGGGTAATTGAAGGGGACAGTCTTTACATTGACTCCTCCCTCTCACTGGTCTATTCCCCCCGCAATCCTACAACAACACTAGTTCAGTATCCATGATTTGGCGTAAATGTTTGGGCAGTTCCTCATGTTGGGGTTACACTCTTTCCCTGTTGCCTGGTTTCCTACAACTACACCTTATTATTTTTCTCCCTCTGTATGAGTTGCCACCCCTACAAACCTGCTGCCTCTTCATCCTTCCCATCCAAGGCGGTCCACCGCAAATGGGGTCACAGCACATGGGCAGGGCCCACTATTCTCACTTGTCCCGATGACAGATCTTAACGTCATAACCTGGAATGTCTGGGGTATCTAAACACCTTCTAAGCAATACGCCTATTTGCAGCGCCAAAAGACAAGCGTGGCACTCTTACAGGAGATACACCTGACAGCCATTGAAGCTACCCGCTTACGTCGCCGATGGCGTGGCCAGGTATACTGTACCAACTACTCGGCTATGGCTAGAGGGCTGATAATATGGTTTAGGGGGGGGGTTCCATGGGAGGAGAAGGTAGTCCTGACAGACCCGAAGGGGCGCTACGTCCTGATATGTGGCAGACTGATTGGCCAACAGATTTTACTAGGTTCCTTATATGCCCCCAGTATAGCACAGGGTACCTTTCTGAATGAGCTCTCAGAGATAATGCTCCGGGGGAGGGATGTCCTGTGGCTTCTGGGCGGTGATTTTAATGCAGTACTTGACGTCTCCCTTGACCGCTCCTTCCCTCCTCTCACTAGTACTACAGCTTCCTCTAATGCTCACCTTTTAAAAACCTGGCTGGGTAACTGGGCTCTTTTGGTCATCTGGCGGGAATGTCATCCTCACTCCAGAGTATACTCATTTTATTCCCCGGTCCATAAGTTATATGTACGCCTCAACCGTATACTTGCATCCGCAGCCCTCCTCCCCCTGATACAGACGACTGATTATCTTAGTCGGACATACTTGGATCATATTCCTTTGGTGATGCGCCTGACCTGGGAGGCGCAACTTCCCCAACCCCCCCCCCCCCCCCCCCCCCCGATTCCGGCCTGGTACCTGAAGACCGCGGCTCTGGAGGACCCCCTCTTCAGAAGCTCGCTGGAAGCAGCAATAGCTTGTTATTTGGCACTTAATACTGGATCCACTGACTTGGCTATTACTGAATGGGAGGCCTTTAAGGTGGTAGTCAGGTGTCTAGAACAGACTTAGTTGTTATAGACAGAGTGGTCCCAGACTGGGAAAGGGAAAGAAAGATTTATAGCGAATAAGGACACATTAGTAAATATATATATACAAAAAACAAGACAAATCAGATGTACAATGTTTTAATTCACAATGTACTGAGAACCATGTTAAATGGCTACACACTAGAACAGATGCTTATTTTCAATTTGTTAAACATAAAGGCTCAAAGGTAAAGGGGGGGATGGGGGGAAGTGCTGTGAGGATAATGTGGTGAGGATATATATATACAATCTTAAATGAGAAAAGGGAAAAGCAATACATGCAATTGTTTTAGGTTCCCAATGAAAAATTATTTGAATGATCCCATAATCTCAGTGTCACACACAATGTATGAATCAATACAGAAGACTTTTTTATGAAACCGTGCTCCTCAAACAGCTGTGTACATCAGGCTAGCGGTAGAAGCTGGTGGGGTGAGGTAGAAGTCTACGTTTCGACCCAAAATTTTGGCAGGGAAAGTACCCCTTGCGACGAGGGTCTTCGTCAGGACAACAAGGTGGGAAGGGCGGGGTGAAGGGCAATCCTCCTAGGGGTAAGGAAAGAAACTCCGGTCAGACGTGGGGAGGTCTCATTAGAGATCACTCACTTAACGTTGTGGATACACCACATTACGACCAGTTTAATTAAAAACACATACTTGAAAAACAGAGGGCTGCATAGCAAGACTTTATGGACCTTGGTGAAAGGAATAAGTCCAGATAAAATTAAAACCACAGTTTATGGCGAAAAAAACAAGTCATACCGGCCAGAAAACTTATCCTTAAACGTACCATCTAAAGGTTGTTATAAAAGTGTATCTGTATTGATTCAAACATTGTGTGTGACCCTGAGATTATGGGATCATCCAAATAATTTTTCATTGGGAACCTAAAACAAATTGCATGTATTGCTTTTCCATTTTCTCATTTAAGATTGTATATATATCCTCACCACATTATCCTCACAGCACTTCCCCCCATCCCCCTTCCCCCCCTTTACCTTTGGGCATTTATTTATAACGAATTGAAAATAAGCATCTGTCCTAGTGTGTAGCCATTTAACATGGTTCTCAATACATTGTGAATTAAAACATTGTACATCTGATTTGTTTTGTTTTTTGTATATATATATATATATATATTTACTAATGTGTGCTTATTCGCTATAAATCTTTCTTTCCCTTTCCCAGTCGGGGACCACTCTGTCTATAACATTTAACTACCCAGGTCCCAGTGACTTACATGGGTTAACCCTGTTTCTTATAACATAGAACAGACTTGGAGCATTCGCAGACAATTGAACACCTCACTGGCTCACATTGAGGGACGGCTGCTTTTACTCGAGACGCAGGTTGCCGCCAACCCGGCGCGACAGCGGCGCCTCGATGCTGCCCATACCAAAAGCAACCCTCTTAACGATAATGGGGTTACCCTGTGTCCCTCAGAACCTGGGTAAGTACACACTATAAGCAAAAGTGGTTCTGTCGGGTACGACAAATGATTTGTACACCATATTCAATACACAACGGGTATTTCAAAATAACAAATTTCCATAAAGAAAAATCTTGAGAAACACATCCCGACAATTTTTTTGATCAGACAGTAAATGTTATTCTTTACTATTCAATGTATATTGGGTTGGCTGTTGTTTGACAAAATACACAAACAACAATAACTACATAAGATTCAAGTGTACAGTAAGTGACTAATTTTGATAAGTGACAATAGTGCTGTTCAAGGGTGACATGGATGACATATGAATACACAAGGGGGAAAAACATATATGTATAGTCCAGTCTCAAATGCTAACATAACCCTCTGACAGGGATTATAATTTCCTGTTCAATTCAGGGGGATCCTTCCTAGACATGGTGGAGTTGCCCACCCAGATGATAGACCATGCCCTAGAGCTGGACTCTCCTATAACTGAAGACGAAGAACAAGAAGCATTGCGTTCCTCGGCTTCTGGTAAAACCCCGGGGCCCAAAGGCCTTCCTAAGGAGTTTTTTTAAAACCTATGCAGAATACTTGGTACCACACCTCCACTCGCTTTACCTAAAGGCAATCTCGGAGGGAACCCTGCCACCAACTTTGTGTACCAGAAATGTGGTGTCTTTGTTGAAGCCTGGAAAGGACCCCGCATGTCCCGGCTCCTATTGACCTATCGCGATATTGACTATGTCTATGTACTGGTTTTTGTTGAGTGCATACATCACCCAAGTGTCTCATAGCACTTTGCCGAGATTCAACAAACAGACAGAAAAGATAACTGAAGAGAAGTAGATTTAGAATAGCCAAGTCTTGAGGGGCCTACGAAACTTCTTGTGGTCAATCTCAACACGAAGGTGAATTGGAAGAGAGTTCCAGAGAGTGGGGGCTAGTTTCGAAAATGATCTGCTACCATACTTGACTGTGCGAACCTTCGGGATTGTTGATAGGTATTTATCAACAGAACGAAGAGTTCATATTGATACATTTTCAGTTTGTTTGCCAGGTAATGGGGTCACTGTCCATTGAGAGTTTTATGAACAAGACAGCAGATTTTAAAGTTAATCCGCTTCTTGACTGGCAGCCATTGGAGTGTCCTCAGGCTAGGAGCGGAAAGGGAACAAGCGGGAAGGTTTAAAACCAATCTAGCTGCTGTATTCTGCAGGACCTGGAGCTTATTTAAATGTTCTTCATTTATGGATGCAAATAGGGCGTTCCTATAATCCAGACGGCTGATGATTAAGCCCTGGATCAGTGGCATACGGGAGGGCATTGGGACCCATTTAAAGATTTTGCAGAGGGCATGCAATAGCCCGTAGCAGGTATGCGCTACGTGATTGACATGGTCACGCATGGAAACTTAATTGTCAATCATTACGCCAAGGTTACAGGCTGTTTTCGTCGGAAGGGGACAGGTACCCAAGGTAGAAGGCCACCAGTCATTTGTCCATAGCATCTGGGCATTGCCAAAAATAACTATTTCCGTTTTCTTTGCATTTAGCTGGAGGTTGTTGTTTAACATCCAATTGTTTTTATCCAGCATGCATTGTCCAAATCTCTGTTTAGCATCGGCAACGTCAGGTCCAAGAGTAATTAATAGTTGCGTATCATCGACATACAACAATGTGTCAAAGCTGTGCTCCTTGACAACTTTAGCCAGTGGGGCTACCTATAAGTTAAAGAGCGAGGGGCTCAAAATGGAGCCCTGAGGGACACCCCTGTTGATAGATTGACTCTTGAATGTAAAGGTACTGATTTGAACTCTGGAAGTTCGACCATTCAGGTAACACCTGAACCAAGCCAATGCGAGGCCTCTGACACCCGCCTTTCTAAGGTGCTCCTAAAGAATGGAATGGGAGATGGTGTTGAAGGCGGCCGACAGATCTAAAAGGGCCAGAATGGCAGATTTTCGATTGTCCAGAGAAAGTCTAATGCTATCCCCAACTTTTAATAGGGCCGTTTCAGTACTATGGAAGACTCGAAATCCTGACTGAGAGGGATCTAGCACTTTGTTATTTTCCAGGTGTTTGATTAGTTGGCCGTTTATTAATTACTCCAGGATTTTTCTCAAGAGGGGAAGAAGGGAAATTGGACGGTAATTGTTTGGCTATTCAGGATCTGAGGTGGGTTTCTTTAGGATTGGTCTAACTATAGCCTCCTTCCACCTAATGGGTACCAAGGAATGAAGTAGTGAGAGGTTAAGGAGTCTAGCTAGGCTAGGAATAATAGCTGGACTGATTTTTGATAGAACCTGAGAGGATACTGTGTCAGTGGGAGAGCCTGCTTTCACACTTTTATGTACCAGGGTTACTTCTTCTAGCGAAAATTCCAAAAATTCATTAAGGGTGGAGGCCATCAGAGAACAGCTGTCATCTAATCTCTGCATTGGCAATTGAACAGTATTGTGAGGAAACTGGCTATAAATACTGTCAATTTTGTCTACAAAAAAGTAGATAGAGATTCAACCCACTCCTGTGAAGCTAGTTGTGAGGGTTGCATAGAAGCAGAATTTGTAAATTCTTTCAGAATCTTGAACAATTCTTTATGGAAATTGGAAGCTTTATTTATTCTTTCCCCCAGATAGAATTGTTCTGCCGAGGCATTATGGGCTAAATAACACCTGTGTAAGAGTTTATAATCATTTCGATCAGTGAGGCTTTTTGAATGTCTCCATTTTCGTTCAGCCTTTCTGGCTGCTAATTTGTCTATTTTTAAATCGGAGGTGAAGCAGGGTGAAGATTTATGAAAGCGTTTAGCTTTTTTCTTTGGGGCAATTTTATCCAGGGCCTGACAGATAGTTGTTTCTAGCAGATTTGCTGGCTCGTGGGGTGCTTAGAATTAGACAGTGTGGAGTGATAAAATGTGAAGAAAAAGATTCCAGATGTATTTTATTCCAGAGCCTACGCCATATTGGTTCTGTTACAGAATCTTTTTGGCAGGTAAATGTAATTGGTATATTGAATTTCAACAGATAATGGTCGGACCAAAGAACAGGCAAAGGTGGGTCAACCGTTACGTTGGGAGAATTTGTAAATAGAAGATCTTGAACTCGGATTGTAAGATCCTGGCAAAGGTCTTGGCCAATTGTCTGGCTTCACTGGTCCCTGATCTAGTACACTCAGACCAGAATGACTTTGTTCCGCAGAGTAGTATGGACCGGCACCTACGCCACTATTTTCGGGTGGCAGAATATGTCCTGATCGACTGGTTGCAAGGTATTGGACTTTGAGAAGGCCTTCGATTCACTGTCCTGGAACTTCCTTTTTGCTGTTCTGGCTCGTTTTGGGTTTGGCCCCTCCTTCCTTGGTTTGGTGCAACTACTATTTCATAAACTATTGGTTCGGGTTCGGACGGGCCCATATATTTTGGATCCGATTCAAGTGCAATGGGGAACCTGACAGGGATGCCCGTTGTCCCCACTTCTCTTTGCGTTGGCAGGGGTGGTGCTGGCGGCCCACATCCGCGCACATTTTGATATGGGGATTGAGTTAGGGGCATGCATACCATTTTGCTTTAGGCAGATGATCTATTACTATATGCTTTGGACCTCAATGACAATTCCCCCCTCCCTTGACGGAGCCCTTAGCCATTTCGTGTGCCCGTGGCTACGGGTTAACGGAACCAAATCCATACTTTCTCCGTTCTTAGGAGATACGCCTGATCCGGGCTACACGCTTGGGGGAACGCCTGCGGCCTGGTGCATCGACCCTTTTCACTATTTAGGGGTCAGGGTGTATCGCACCAAAGCTGACCTCTTTGGCAGAAATGTCATCCGGGTTGCCAAGGTGATTCGGTCTCAGATGGGATTCTGAAAGACTCTCCCATTGGCGAGATCTGGTAGAATCGCCCTGGTGAAAATGGTGGTTCTTTCCAGCCTTCCCTATTACTTTACCACTTTACCTCTAATCATCTCTCCCCCTTATTCAAACAATGGGAAAGGGAGGTGCGAGATTTCATATGGGGGACATCGCGTCATAGAGTGTCCATGGGGAAGCTTTATCTGCCTACTGAGCCAGGGGGCCTTGCGGTAACCAATTTCACACTACTACCTGGTCTCGCTACTGCAATGGATCGCCTGGTGGATATCCTCCCGTTATTTATTGGACGTGGCCTCTCTGCGCCCTCCACTGCTGCTGAAAACCGTCTTACAATTTTTCCACCCTTACTCCAAGCTTAGGCCTCCTGACATTCTTCTTCCTTTGTAGCATACAAATGCTTCCGTAGGTGTCTTTTCCTCACTAGAACCAGCGTCCCCTGCGCACCCGCTATCCCACTGTTGAGAACCCAAGGGGGGATGTCTACACAACAGCGGCTGAGTTACATCAATGGGTTTTGGAAGGCATACAGGATGTGGGGGACCTATTTCAGGAGGACACTCTTATCCATTCCAGGAACTCATAGCAGATGAGAACCTACACCCTGGGCACTTTCTATTACACAGAGCACTCATTGCTTCACTAGCGTCCAAATGGGGAACACTCGCCCTGGGACCTCCCACACACCACACGTTGCAGTACCTTCACATGATGGGGAAAGGGAGACACCTGACACGCTGGTTCGCATTTTCACTTCAACAACATAAGGAGCTAGATCTCACACGACTTCGACTTCATTGGGAGGAGACACTGGGGAGGGCGTTTACTGATAAGGAGTGGTTGGCAGCCCGACCCGCATCCCTCGTAACCAGCGATTCAAACAGATACAATTTTTCATATTGCATCGGGCTTACCTAACCCAGCCCAAAATCAACAGGTACTTCCTTCGCATAGATGAGGCTTACCCCCGTTGCCGGCGATTAGATGCCGACATGCTTTGGGGTTGTTCGGTTCTGACTGACTATTGGAGCGCAGTGACAGTCATGCTCACAACTTGCACCTCACGCACAATTCCACCAACTTGGGAGGCCCATGTACTGCACCTCTTCAGCAGAAACAAGAAATACATAGCTGTCACATTGATTTTTAGACCTGGGTCTAATAACAGCCAAGCGCTTGATTACCAAGCGGTGGAAATCTCTCCTGTCGCCAACCCGCTTGCTTGGTGCAGATCCCTACTTAACTGGGCGAAAGCGGAGGGTGCGGCGCTAAGCAGAGAGGACCTACTGGGCGCTCAAATGTTTCCCCTGGCATCTCAATGGGATGCAATGGTCTCCAAACTCTTGGGGCTGGATACTGATGCAGGGACCCCGACTACAACACGAAGAGTTATCACTCAGGATATATCCTCTAATGGCGTGAATGCGATCTAACGCCGACACCCGCACTGCTGCAACCCCTCTGTCTCAGAGCCCCATTGTCACTAGTCTTGGTGGTTTTTGACCCCCCAGCTACATTGGATGTGGCAGCAGGACTTGAGCGACTTAATGCTGGCCCTCACCATATAAGACAACCTATTATATTTATTGCTGACAGGAAGATTGCCTCTTGTGTTCACATCATGGGTGCACACATGGGCAATCCCAGAGATGAGGGAAAACAGAGAGAATACTGTCTCAACACTTGGTGGCATTCTCTCTGCTTTTCAGGAGTCAGATTGGGGCAAAGGATTAGTTCCCCACAGATCCATCTTCCTCCTTGGAGTCTAAGTAATCAGGGAGAGATTCTCTCTCCTTTTCCTCTTCTCCATCTATCACCAACACCATGGTGAGCTCAGACCTCTCAAAGTGGGGTTTGAAGCGATTGACATGATGCACCCTGTGGTGGCTCCTAGGTGTCTTAGAGTCCACTAGGTAGGTGGCCTTATCCTTCCTCTCAATAACTTTATAAGGTCCAGTTCGCCTGTCCTGGAGGGCATTGGGTTCCACGGGTTCCATAACCCACACTTTCAGGTTGCAAGTCTACAGTGGTAGAATTGTGGTCATACTATTGCTTCCTTACATCCTCATGGGCGTCCAAGTTGTATGAAGCTTTCTTCAACAACTTAGCCATTTGGATTCTGAAGGCCAGCATTTAGCTCACTACATTCTATAGAGTAATCCTAGAAGCTTTCTCCCACCCCTCTTTTACCAAGCTCAGACATATCTGACAGGGTGTTCATCCAGAACCTCAAAGGGGCTGAAGCCTGCTCCCTTCTGTAGTAACAACAGGCATGGCAAAAATATGTCGACTTACTCCTTAGTAAGCCTGGGCTGGAAATGTGTTCCACTCGCGAAATTTGCGGATTTTTGGCAATTTCGCGAATCGCGCAAAATTGCCAAACAATCTGCAATTCCCAAGTTTGCAATTTTTTTTTGCTTGTTCGCACTTCTAAAATACAATCTTTGCGGAGTTTTTTTCCTCCCGCTATCAAGATGGCCGCGCCCAAAACCGACCGCATGGGTAAGTTTGCGGTAGCCGCGCTGAAAAAAAACCCCGCAAACACCCCAAAATAAAAAAATTTGTAAGTTTGCACAAATTCGCGGATTTCGCGGCCCACGCATTCGCGCTAATTCGCGGACCGCGAATTTGCAACATTCACACATACTTACTCCTTAGGGCCTCGGGACGGCCTCTAATCATACCCTTCAGGGTCATTTTGAATCTCTTAACAAGCCCATTTGTTTGTATATGGTAAGGGGTGGAAAACAAGTAGGTTACTCCACATTCCTTCCACATTGACTGCATGTAAGCAGACATGATGTTTGTACTTCTGCCAGACACCACTTCCTTGGGTAAACCAATTTGGGTAAAAATCCCCATCAGGGCCTTTGCCACTGCAGGGGCAGTTATGGTACTCATTAGGATTGCCTCTGGGTTCCTAGTGGCAGCGACAGGCAAGGGATTAAGGGGAGCTTTCAGCCTCTGCCCTGTCTTCCCACAGGCCTGGCAGGTCTCACAAGTCCCATAGAATGCATTCGAGGAAATCTTGATCATAGACCAATGAAAGATGAGCCTTGCAAAGGTCTTTTCTTGGCCCAGGTGTCCTGCCAGGGGAAGTTTGTGAGCCTGCTCCAGTAGGAAGCACCTACAACATTAAGCAATCACCAGGGCCCTTGTTGTCCCATGTATAGGAGCCTTAGTCTCACTGTAAAGGAGGTTGTCCTTTGGTTTTGATCTGTTGCCTCATGCCTTCAAGGGGTGGGCACTAAGCATGGGCGAATTTTGCGAATCTCGCGTTCGCGAATTTTGCGGATTTGCGAACTGGCAATCCGCAAAATCCGCGAATTCTCGCGAATTTGCGGATTTTTTTTTTTGTGTTCGCGCGGGTTTCTGCCAGTTCGCGAGGGTTTTGTACAATTTCGCAAACGCGAACTTACCTGTCGGGTCGCAAGTTTTGCGAACTTGTTGTTTCTACGTGTCCAGCCTGTTTGGGACACTCTTCTTCATCACTGCCACTCTCTGTCACCACTGCCACTCTCTGACTACTCATGCCACCCTCTGGCCCACCCATGCCACCCTCTGTTTCATCACCGCACCCTCTGGTTGTCCAGTGTACATTATTTTCGGCAAAGCAAAGCACACCTTCCCTGCCTCAAGTGACCTGAATTAATTTGGGGCTGATTAATGTGTCACAGAATATTTTTTTAGCTGGCACCTGCTTCCTTAGTGCTTCCTGATTAGTGATCTTTTGCACTTGCTAAGTGCTTTCATTGTTGCAAAATTAGTTACAACACCTGCCCTGCCCCAACTGACAATAATGAATTAGGGGCTGATTAATGTGTCACTGGATTTGAACTTCCAGCCTGGCTCCTGCTTGTCTGCCTTAGCTGTAATTCAGGACCTTTGTGTAACTATTCTGAGGGTCAGAGCAGGGTCACATAATAGTTGCAAGTAGGCAACTGAACTCTGGAGGGGCCCCTCAGGAAGCACTACAGGAAATGGCTACTAATG
Source organism: Lissotriton vulgaris (assembly GCF_964263255.1). NCBI lineage: Eukaryota > Metazoa > Chordata > Amphibia > Caudata > Salamandridae > Lissotriton > Lissotriton vulgaris. The sequence continues at coordinate 1,105,620,653 of NC_141695.1, forward strand.
ATGAGCTTGAACTTTTGAACCTGGTAAGTAGTTTCAGTTTTGCTAAGATCGTATTTCTGCAATTTAGCGCTTATTCGCGGGGCGCGAGGTTGAACTGGGAAGCCGCGAACTCACGCGAACAGTGCGAGCAAGCCATAAAATCCGCTGCTCGCGGATTTGCGGATTTTGCGGGAAATTCACAAATCTCGCGGATTGCGAATTTACCGAAAATCCGCAAAATCCGCGAGCGAAACGGATTTTCCGCCCATGCTTAGTGGGCACTCCATCTGTGCCTACTTGGGCACTCCATCTATGCCCTACAGAACTTCTACATGTCATCCAGCATGTTCTGACAGGTCACCACCAAGAACAGTGCTAAACTCAGTTGACTCTGGGGTGGCCACTGCAAATTCCCCATCTACCTCCTTCCTGGGGGACTTCAACCTCCATTGGATCCTTACAACCCAGAGGTCAATAGCCTCAAAGCTTTCCTATTCAACCTCTACTTGCCCCAAATCTATGACAGCCCCACCCACGAAAAAGGCTCAATCCTTGATCTAGTCATTTCCAAAGCAGATTCTACCCAGCTAAAATCGATTCTCCCTTGCGATTGGTCCGACCATTACGTTATCACTTTCCATATCAAGTAAGTATTAAATTATTCTCTGTCCAACACATGAGAACAAAAATCTGGAAGAGGAACCTAGAAAACATCAATCCGGTTGATCTTGCATCTGCTAGTCACATCCTCACGCCCCCACTGGATGTATCAAAGGATGAACAGGATATGACCAATCACTACTTCCACTCTATGAACAGGGTACTTGACTCCTTAGCCCCCTACAATTAAAAAGAGTCACCACAAAGAACTCAAACCCCTGGTATGATGGTAGAATAAATGAAGACAGAAGATCATTGAGAGCAATTGAAAGACAATGGAGAGCCGCCCCATCCACTGCCCACCTCAAATTACTAAGAAGCACCAGAAATGCCTACTACAGAAGGTGGAGAAGTGTGGCTCAATGGCTAGAGCGGCAGACCCTGATGCAGAGATCTAGCACGGGGCCAGGGTTCAATTCCCCGCCTCAGCGGGTCTTGGACTCAAAAATTCCACGGACCTGATAATTCTCGCCTCGGTGCCTATTCCAGTCTTGGGGTCCCACTCTGCAACTCTGGGCAATAGCTTGCTTAATCTCCACAACGGCCCCCACAACGCTAAGGATGTCTTGCCTCCACCTTGGGGTTGCCGAGGAGTGGGCGCCTCACAGTGATAGCCAGGATGGGTTCCACAGCGGTATTCGTACAAGCGCCTTGAGACCCTTGCGGGTGAGTAGTGGCTATACAAGTATCAATTTACATTTACATTTACATTAGACGCTCAAAAGCTGATTTAATATGCAAACAACTAGACCAAGCTAAGAATCGCCCCAACATTTTTACGAAATAATCAAAGCTCAGTCTAAGGGTGCCTCCCACTCCCCCAAGTCAATCCTCAGACACTCTCCAATTGTGAAGATCTTGCCTCCTTGTTGTAAGACTGAAAAATTAAAGACAGACCTACTTAACGATCTATTATCCCTTACCGATACACACACAATCACCTCACAAACCACACCAGGGACCGCGCTTAACTGCTCCACAATACTTGACCTCAAAAACAACAACTCATGGACTACCTTCAACTTCTTCAGGAAAGTAACTGTCCTAAATGCACTCACTACTCTGAATCCTTCCAATCATTTCATAGATCAGCCATGACCCACATAATTGATGACGCACTACACATACTGGATCAAAACAAAGCCTGCTTGCTAATCCTACTTGACCTATATTCAGCCTTCGATACAGTCAAACACGACAACCTTCTTACCTCCTGAAGCATAGAATGGGGCTATCTGGAACAGTGCTAAAATGGTTCACTTCCTTCCTCCAAAATAGAACATAAAGATTCAAGATCAATCAATCTTTATCTAACTCCACCCCAGTCACTTTGGGAGTACCCCAGGGATCCCAACACTCCTCAATCTGTTTATGGAACCACTCACAGAGCTTCTCAACTTCGCCTTCGCAAATATCCAATATCACATGTATGCCGACGACACACAACTCTGCATTAAGGTCCAATCTCTTGAAGACATCAAGTCCCTTAACTCAACGTTCCAAAAAAAACAGACCTGTCTAGCTAAGAACCATTTAAAACTAAACACACTAAAAACAGAAATCCTCTTCATCATTCCCCAACCAAACAACCAACATCTGCGAGTGGATGAAGCACCTAACTGCACTCGATGGTCAACCTCTCATAATTGATTCCGCTAAATCTCTAGGAAAAACCCTGGATAATAAGCTAAACATGCAGACGCACACCAGCGCTGCAACAAAATGAGCACATTTTCAGATAAACACACTGAGAAAATTGAAACCCTTCATACCCGAAATTGACTTCAAACAGGCAGATCAAACTCTAGTAGTTCCCAGAGTTGACTATGGGAGTGTCACACTCTGTGGTTTTCCCAAATCAACGACTGCTCTGCTCAGAACCTCAATCAATACAGCCGCCAAACTCGTCACAGGCACCAAAAGAAACTGCCATATTTCCCCTGACCTTCAGGCCCTCAACTGGCTACCTTTTGAGACCAGAATCCAGTTAAAAATCGCCTGTATGAAACATATGGCATTACTTCACAAGACCCTGCGGTACCTAGTGGAGAAACTAGTACTACCAGGAGTTCTAATAACCTTCTACCTAAACCACCACATTTCTCCAAGAAGAAAACATATAATCGTACCTTCTCAGGAATGGCCCCAGGATTTGGAATGCCTTACCCCCAGAAATGAGACTTAATCCATCCGCAGCTTTTTAAAAAAATTAAGTGAAATCGATTCTCATGTCCAAATTCACTTGAACTTGTCCTATACTCTCCTGTAGTAATGTGCTAATTGCTAATTGTTACCAGTACTGTATTCACATGATTCATTGTATTTATATGTATATGTCATCACCTATATTTGCTCTGTAAAGCTCTCTGATATCCGCAAGGGTCTTGTTCGCGCTACACAAAACCGTCAAAATAAAATAAAATAAAGTAAACCTCACTGGGAAGACATTCAGGGGCTGTTTCACATGCCCTCTGCCTTTCCTATTTTTTAGCAGTTGGCGGGCCCTTCCTCAGATTCCAGCCCTTTTTGACTCACATCCTGGGCAGCCATGGATCCCGTGCTTCCACATATCCAATTGGGTAACCCCACCATCTCCACATGAGCCTTAAGCTTCACTTCCATTCAGGTAGTGTGGTCAAGGTAATTACCTAGCAAACAGTCCACACGAGGTGCAGGGCTGACTGCAAATTTCAGAAGGCCTGAACCCTCTGCCACTCAAATGGAAAAAGGGCCACAGGGTAGTGACACTCTCTGCTGTCAGCCACACAACCTGGTGGAAGGCCTGGGGAATGACCTCCTCTTGGGACACCAGCAGACTCCTTCCAATGGTAAGGCACCTATGTCCCTCAGAGCCTGAATACCTTGCCCATTGATGGTGACCCATTGCCTTTACTTTGTAGTATTAGAGGGCAAGCAGATCTTAGGAACAGCCTCACTGTCACTCAGGGCCACAAGGGTAACCCCACTAAACTCCCCCTCCCCCATTAACTGGAACACATTCCTCCCCCAGCAATATGCTTACCACCATTGAACCATTTCCCCCAGTGGGATGTTCTGCTCTTTTAGGACACTTGGGACCCCATTTGTGTGTCCGTACTCAACGCACTCATAGCACTTGGGAGCTTTGAGCGGCTGGTTTTTGTCAGGGTAGTTTTTCTTCTGGTGGGCAGATAGGAATGAGAACCAGTCCCTTTCCCCTGTGAACTTCTCTGGGAGCCTGAAGCGAATTCCTTCTTTTTATCATTCCCCTCTTTCTTCTGTTGGTAAGCATGACTATCCTTTTGGGAGTCCCCCCCGGATACCTTCTTGTACACTCTGGTTCTGTCCCAGATGCCCGACTCCTCAGCACGCTTCCTGGGGTCAGAAAGCCTACTATCAACAAGGTATTGGTGCAGCTCTGAAAGACAAGCATCAAGCATGTGCTCATTTCAAAATACGTTGCATAATACTGGCACATCAACCTTGCTGCCCCTCACCCTTCAGCATAATCTAAGAAATCCACCCAGGTCTGTGTTGAGTGTTTGTGGCTTGCCCTGAACTATTCCTTATAGTTTTCAGGAGTCAACCCAAACTTGCTGATTAAGATGGTCTTCATAGCATGCAGTATGTCTGGTCCTCCACCTCCAGTGTAAGGAGTGGGCCCCTCGCCACTGTGGGCATATACTTCCATAAACTACCACCCCAGAACTCCTCAGGAACCTTGTGCATTCACAGAGCCACTTCATAGGATGCACACCACTTATCACTGTCATCCTCCACTCCCTAACTGCACTAAAATCTTAAGTATTCTGACACTTTAATCACTATTGGACACTGCAGGTATGCTGCCACCATTGCTGTAGCTGTACCCCACTTGTAGGGTTCTTATGTGAAACTCTCTGAGGCTCATGGAATACTCCCTTCCCTCCATGGCTAGTCTCCTCTCTTCAAGAACCTGCTGTTTCTCAGCCAAAGGAAGTTTCTATGCATACTCCACCTTAGCAAGCTCCAACTTAAGTTGTCGCTCTTCCATCCAGTGTGCCAGCTCCTCTGGGGACAGGTTCCTTGATGAGGTGCTGCTCTCTACTCTGGGAATCACTACAGCCTCCAGCAAGTTGTTGCCCCCCTCCACAGGCAGTCCAAATCCCCAACAGATCCCAGGGTCAGCTCCTCTTCCTCCTCCTCAATTTCCTGTTCCTCCTCTTCTGGGACCTCAGTTTCTGAATTCTTGGCCTCAGCCCAGGCTCTCAAAGCTTTCTGTAGCTCCACCTTCCAGGCCTCGAACAGATACATAAAACCCCTTGCAAAAATACTTAAGCTGGGCCACAGAATAGGATTCTAACTTGGCCACCTCAAAATCAATGATTTAAGGTCCAGATGCAGGTACGGGTTCTCCAGAGAGAGACATGTTTTAGCAAAGAATGAAAAAGCAAATTAAGGAGAATAAAAAAGGGGCGAATTGGTCTTAGTATAAAGTTGTAGTGAACAATGAGTTACTGTATGGTATTATACAAACACTAGCCATATCCTCACTGTTGATCACCAATGTTAGAAATGGGGTCTTAGTACGGGGAGGGATACACCTTGTCTAACTATGGCTCACCACTCTAGTCAGAGTAAGTTAGGTAAATACTTAGGGCGTAATTACGAGTCCGGTGGTCCGAGAACCAGCAGACCAATGGTTATGCAGCAGTGGAGGTCCAGCCACTGCTGCACCTGTCGGTCCGACTGCTCTATTACAACGTGGGCGGTCGGACCATAATTGGACCACAGGCTCTGCCAGGATTTGCCATTCCCTAGTGGTGGCATGGCTGTCAGGGTCTATCTATGTAATAAGCTGATGGTGCCGCTAAGGCACTGCCATGCATATTTCATGTTTCAGGACCACTAGTGGTTACTTGGAGGTATTTTCTCTATGAAAAAACTGGTGATGTTGAAACAATGTAGGCCCCCTGTGCCCTCTCAGCCTGGGGATGCATGCAGGGGGGAACAACATGTGTCCCATTTGTGTATTCACCCAAGTTCCTGCTTTGCATAGACTTGCCGTGCAGGATCCAGTGTAGTATTCCCATCGCGGTGCCTCTTTCAAAGGCACCGCTCCACCACAAGTCATAATTATCCCCTAAGATGTAGCCTGTGCTCACCCTATGGTAGCTTAGCACTGAGCAGTCAGGCGTATCAAAAGTGGCAATGTGTAAAGTATTTGTGCAACACATACACACAGTAACTAAGCATGGGCATAAAATGTGTTCCACTCGCGGAATTTGCAGATTTTTGGCAATTTTGCGGTCCGCGAATCCCGCGCATTTGCCCAAAAATCCGCAATTCGCGAGTTGGCGAAATTTTTAGGCTTGGTGGCGCTTCAAAAATACAATCTTGCTCGTGCGGCGTTGGCTTACCGTGATTCTGAGTTCGGCAAGTTGTTTTACTCCCGGTTTGCGTGCACTGCGCCATTTTCGATCTTGCTGCATGATCCCGCAAGACTTTGACTGCGAGTACGTCATTGCGTAATCGCGCAAGACTTTTCGACCGCGAGTACGTCACTGCGTGATTGCGCAAGACTTTTCGACCGCTAGTACGTCATAGCGTCCTGCCATCTTGTACTGCAAGACGCTCAGAACGCAAATATGTCATAAGGGCCCGCGATCACGCATCGCGAGAGTAAACAACTGCGAACACATAGATGCACCGCGCAGCTGACTTCCGGCGGGAGATTTGAACTTCTCGCTTTCCCGAAATAGCAAAAATTACAATTCTGCACAAGAAACCTATCGCTGGCAGCATAAACCTCCTGAAAATGATGATGTGGATCAGAATAACTCCTCTGATTGACATTTGGCTGCATTTTTTTGTGCAAGGAGTCCATTTTTTTGGGGGTGGGAGGGAGGAAGTGCCCCACAGACTCCAACTTCCTGTTCCTGTCCAGCAGGCTCCTCCCAGTGCTTTGTCCATGTCCTGGTCACTTTTCATTTGGATCTGGAGCTGGAAGGATTATTCTTTGTGGCTGCTGCTGGATCTTTGTATTTGAGGACTTTTTTGGGGGATCACTTTTGAATTTGAGATTTTACAAGTAAGTTGGTGTTGTTTGTTTGGGGCATTGCAGTCGCTGCAACTACAATTTATAAACTTTTTCATAACTTAAAAATATATATATTGTGGGTACCCACAGTATCCAGTAGGCCTAGGGTTAGTCATGGGTGCATGATACAACTGTTTCTGAGAGTTTTGTTGAACTCAAAAATCATTTAATATTAAAGAACTTTATTGCGTGATTAAAAGGAAAATCATTGCAAATACAGAATTTTAAAATTTGTAAAAGATACATTTAAAATACATTTAAAAAAGGGGAGACTGATTTGAGTTGAGTCCAATGTGGAAAGGGACAACCAATGGGGTTTGCCAGAACATTAAGCCAACGAAGGATCACTGGCTTTGGGCCACTCACTTAGAAATCATTTATGGCATGTTATTGAGTAGCTCACTGTTATATGTGGAAGTTTTGTTTAATTTTGGGGTACGTGTTAAAGCCACACTAGCCAGTAGGACCAGGGGTAGTCAGTGGTGCATGGGACAAGCCTTTCTGTGGGCTCTCTTGAATTTAAACATCATTTAGGGCATGGATGGTATTGGATTGGGGTGATTTTTGTGTATATTTTGATTTTTTGGGTGTTGTTGGGGCCTGGTCCAGGGCCTGACCATGTGGGTGGGGGGCCATTTTGAGTCCTGGTCCAGGGCCTGGCCATATGGGTGGGGGTCTAGGGGCCATTTTGAAGCCAGGCAGTGTGCTTTGTGCCATAGGCCTGCACCTAGTCTGCCTTGCTTTCATTCATTATGCCCAGGGGTACTCAGTGGTGCATGGGCCATGTCATTCTGTGGGCTCACTTGAATTTAAAAATCATTTAGGGCATGGATGCCATTGGATTGGGGTGATTTTTGTGTGTATTTCGATTTTTGAGGTGTTGTTGGGGACTGGCCCAGGGCCTGGCAATGTGGGTGGGGCCATTTTGAGGCCTGGTTCAGGGCCTGGCCATGTGGGTGGGGGTTTAGGGGCCATTTTGAAGCCAGGCAGTGTTCTTTGTGCCATAGGCCTGCACCCAGTCTGCCTTGCTTTCATCCATTATGCCCAGGGGTACTCAGTGTTGCATGGCCATGTCTTTCTGTGGGCTCACCTTAATTTAAACATCATTTAGAGCATGGAGGGCATTGGATTGGGTGATTTTTGTGTGTATTTCGATTTTTTGGGTGTTGTTGGGTGGGGCCTGGTCCAGGGCCTGGCCATGTGGGAGGGGGCAATTTTGAGGCCTGGTCCAGGGCCTGGCCATTTTGGTGGGGGTCTAGGGGCCATTTTGAAGCCAGACAGTGTGCTTTGTGCCATAGGCCTGCACCCAGTCTGCCTTTAGCCTTTAATCCATTATGCCCAGGGGTACTCAGTGGTGCATGAAACAACTCTTTCTGAGTGGTCTCTCTTCTATTAATTTAAACATCCATTTTGGATTAGAATTGCAATTTTTATTTTGAATCTTTCTGTTTTTGGGTGTGTTGTGTTAACTGTTAATATTAATAAATGCCTAGTTGCAAATATTAATTGAAGCACGACATATGCAACATTTATTTAAATGATGTTCCTCTGGCTTCCTTTGCTTTTAGGTGCACAAAGACTGAGAAGAACAGGGCAAGAATCATCCTCATTATCATCACTTGTTGTAGTGCCAGCAAGAAGTCCTGCTGCGGTGTGCACAACGTCACTCATGTGTGGCCACAGACAACTCTGCAACTTGTGCAACTGCGTCCTGATGTTCTGATATTTGAAGAAGATGGGCCCAAAGGAAGGTGGCCGTAGCTCCTCTACCAAGAAAGTTGCCAGTGCCACTGCCAGTAAGAAGGAGCAGAAGAAGCAAGAGGTGCCACTTACCAAGGAGACTGGTGTGCCGACAGACACTATTTTGTGGAAAAGAAACGATGCCTGCAGCAGCGGTGTCCGCCGGGGACCAAGCTGGGAGCAGCACCTCCGCTTCATTGGTCTCAGTGACACCACGCCAAGGGCCCCATTATGATGGCGGACGGACTTGCGTCCGTCACCCACCCCTGAGTAAGAGTGACCGTCCGCATGGGCAGCGGCGGTCCCTCCATGGCAATTAGGATGTGACCGCCACCCTGGCGGTCACATCCTGTATTTTTTACATTACGGCGGATGCTGCTTGAAGCAGCATCCGCCGCAAGGTGAAAAATGCATGCATCGCATTTGCATGCACAAATCAGCAGGCACTGCGCAGTGCCTGCTGCTTTGTGCCGCAAATGCAGGGGGGGTACCATAGGTACCCCCCATGTGCACCCCCCACACCTCCTTCACCCAGGGGGCCCGCAACGGGCCCCCGAAATGAAAGTCTGTATGCTTTTCCACGGCGGAAAAGCCGCTGTGGGAAAGTAAGTATTCACCACCATCCTAATATGGCTGGCGGTGTCTGATAGAGCTTTTCCGCCGAGGTCGGAAGGCGACCGCGGCAGAAAAGCTGCGGAAGGAATTCCAGACCCACCAGCCATCCTAATTTGGCGGTGGGTCTGTGGAGGCTCCGCAGCGGTTTTCCCGAATCCTCCGGGCCGGCGGTGGCTTCCGCCGGCCCGGAGGATGCGGGAAAACCGCGATCATAATCGGCCCCCAAGTTAGGCCCAAGCCCATGAGTGCCACAGAGGCAGCCACTTTAATTGCTCTTTCACCATCGATCAGTGATGTTGGCGTTGACTCATCGCAAAGTAGCATCCAATCAAAGCAGGGTGTAACTCATCTGACGAGTGTTCAACCACAGCCGCAACTACAACCACAGGTGCAACAAGTATAGGCGCAAGTATGGGCTCAAGTAGAGGCGCAAGGAGAGGCCCAAGTAGAGGCGCAAGGAGAGGCGCATGGAGAGGCACAACTACCCACAATGCTTGTTCCTGCAGGAGAAGCGGCACATGAGGAAATCGAGATTCATGCGGAGGTATCAGCCGAGCAAGCCACTCTGAGTCCTGATGATCCATTGTCTTCCAGATCCCCATCAAGGAAAAGGAGGGCTAGTACAAGTTCTTCATCAAGCCCCCTTCCTTCTGATGATCTATATCTTGATTGGCAGCCACCAATTCAGTCTGTGAGGCATGCCATGAGCCGACAAAGCTAGGTAAAAGGAAGGTTCCCGCAAGACTTCCACTTATGGGTGGTGACGAAGAAGCAGTAGAAGTGGTGTATTCTGCTGCTGCTGAAGAGTCTGACGATGACGACCCAGTTATCACAGTTGTCACTCCAGCGGGCATGCAGCAGACAGACATTTTGACCCCATCCCAAATTGCTGCTGAGAGGGATGTGGGCGGCATGGCACTGGTACCACCACCAACACAGGTAACTACTACACCAACACGACCTAAAGCTGCCATATTTTCTATTCAGAAGGGCCGGCATGGACCTCCATCCAGCTCGACCTCCGTTACCCCAAGTAGTGGTGCTGTAACTGTGAGTGCACAACAGAGTCAAATTCGGCCACACCCATTCTCCACTTCATCTGGCATTGAAAGTAGCACCTCCACCACCACCACCAGAAATCTCAACTCCCCAGTTTGGGACTTTTTTAATATTAGCAAAAAGGCGGAAAACCTAGTTGTTTTTTCGATTTGTAAAAATGTAGTTAGTCGGGGTAAGCTTGGTACCAACTATGGTACCGGAGGCCAGAGAGGTCAACTCAAAAAACACCACACTGTCCAGTGGGAGGTGCACCTAAGTAAGATCCGGGAAGCCAAAAGTACAACAAATCCAAATGTATCCATTGATATTGCATCTGATGATGACGAGGGGCTGATCGTGCAGGGGGGAGGTGAAGAAGCGACAGACATTTTTGCTGGTACACACAGTACCCCTGGCAGCAGCACTGCAGTGGTAGTGCCCACACCCTATACCCCAACAACATCCAAGAGTCACAGTAAGAGTCTGATAGAGACACCAATGCGAAAAAGTACATCAATGAGCCTAACTGGGTTGTGGAGTCTGGATCATTATCATCACATATGAAAACGGTCCAGACCACCATTAAAAGCATGTTTTGGTCGGAGGCGCCATTTGAAAGCAACCACCCAACGGCACGTCTGTATAATGCAATGCTGGCTAAAATGTTAGCGCTGAACCTTCTCCCTTTTTCTTTTGTGGAAGGGGTTGGTTTTCTAGAATTTGTGGCTACAGTCTGCCCTAAATGGAAGATTCCTAGCCGGTACTATTTTGCTAGAGTTACGGTTCCAGCACTACATCAAGATGTGCTGGGCGTGATTGGGGCAGCTTTGCAGAAGAGTGCTGTTCACACTATCCACCTGACAACAGACATGTGGACCAGTTGCCAAGCCGTTGATTACATGTGCATCACTGCACACTAGGTCTCTTTTGTGGGGGTTAGAGAGAAGTTATCTGCAGGTGTTGACAGTGGCACAATTTTTCATGGTACTCGAAAACATGCAACAGTAGTCATGTTTGCCATGGAGAAATCTCATACTGCAGTAAACATTTTGGAGGAGTTTAACAGTAGGGTCTTTGAATGGCTGCGTCCAAGAAGGCGCATGATTGGTTATGTTTTCACGAATAATGGCAGTAATATAGTTAAGGCCATGCATGATGGTGGCTATTTCAGAGTGCTGTGTTTGGCGCACAGCATTAACATTGTTGTTCAAGATTTCTTGAAAAAAGAAAACACAGTCAGCAAGTTACTGACCACCTGCCGAAGAATATGCACACATTTCAGCCATTCTTTTAAGGCCCGGAAGCAGCTGAGGATCATTCAACGTGACCGTAGAGTGCCAGTCAGAGGACTCATCCAGGAGGTGGCAACACGTTGGAACTCAACCTTCTACATGCTTGAGCGTCTGTTTGAGCAGTACTTGGTAATCAATGAGTATGTCTTTAACGCGCTGACTGCTGCTATGAAAGACATGAGGCTAGAGTTGGAGGAATGGGACCTAGTTAAAAGTCTGACAGACATGCTTCGTCCTTTTGTGGTCTTTACCCGTGAAGGCAGCTGGAAGGACTGTAGTTTGGGCAAAGCTATCCCATTGTTGCGCATGCTAGAGCACCAACTGAAGGCGGTGTCTTCAACGTTCCAAGTTGATGCTGAAAAACAAGGCGCATATGTGCTGGCGGAGAGCTTACTAAGCCGCCTAGTTGACAATGAAAGGCTTAAAGCAATACATTCAGACCAACATTACATTTGTGCCACTATTCTGGATCCACATTACAAAAAGGCACTGGCCAGCAATGCATTAATTCCTTTTTATGAAGAACATGTTTCAAAGTACAAACATTGGCTAGCTCTGTCGGCCACTAGGTCTGAAAAAGAGCAGCAGGAAATTGAAGGAACCACCACAAGTACTACTGAAGGAGCAGGCCATCCGTTGTCAAGGTCCACTTCTGTGGCCGAAGGCAGTCCCTTTCCCTCAGAGCCGTTAAAGACTCCAGCAAGCGGATCATCACCTGCACCAGGCCCAGCCATAATATTGTCAGAAGCGGATTGGATAACTCATCAAGGGTTTGCTCGTTCCAGTGCTGATGCAAAGGAAACAGATGGTACGCAAAGTGGAGCACCCATGGAGGACCTTCAGCGGATGGTGCATGCCTATCTGGATGACCCAACAGAGGTCTTCATTGATCATAACCCATTGGTGTATTGGTATGGGAAAAGGCCTCAATGGCCACTGATCACCAGGCTGGCTATCAATTATTTGGCTTGCCCACTCACAAGCATGTCTTCTGAACGTGTTTTCATTGCTGCTGGTGCCATTGTCACTTCAAAAAGGACCCGCCTCTTGCCCAAATATGTGGAGAGGTTAACAATGATCAAGATGAATCAGCACTTCATACCACCAGATTACAAAATACGTGAATCCACGCAGGAAGAAGAGGACACCGAAATAGGTGACGGAAGTTCTTCTCTGTTAGCTGACCTTCTCCATGTTCAATTCACAGAGTTTGAGGACGAGCTCTACTTCCCTGGCAACTAGGCTTGAAATACTTACTTTTTTTTCTTCTGTCCTTATTGACTTTTATTTCTGTGTGTCTTTCTTTGATTTGCAACTTTTTGGAGTGTTTGTACAACAAAACTTTAATCACAACAAATCCATCAGCAGCACTGTCTTCCTCTTATTTACATATTGAAGGTGCCGCTGTATGCATTCCTGAAGTTCACAAGTTCACAACTCAGTCATGTTCCTCTCTCCTCCTCCTCCAGACTCCCCCTATCCATTTCCTTCAAGGCAGATGGCCGGATTAGGCAGAA